>NC_070590.1:18585235-20985235 GCF_027409825.1 Scomber japonicus | reverse complement strand
GACTTTAGTGAACCACAAACACACTACATTCAACAGAGACAACTTAGACCACTCACAGTTCAAAGACAATACATATTACAGCTAAGTTTGATTCTTTGGATGAGTATAGAAAACTAAAAATATGAATTAGGGTATTATTGAAATCATTTACACATCCATTGGTTGTGGACTGAATAGTAACAGACCAGTCACTGTTTTTTCAAGACAACTAAACCTTCATAACACTAACATAGTGTTATGTTAGTCATATAAAAGTAGTATCAATCTTCTTATCTAATTCTTGGAAAGAAATTAATGAAAATAATTCCTGACTATTCTTTTGAGTGACAAACCTGTTCACCTTAAAAACAGCAAGCTACTGCCTAAAAATGACTGACCTGTTGAATCAACACGTCCAACAGTGTGAACAAAAAAAAAGTGATCTTTATCAAACTTGTGTTTCTTTCACGGTTGCACAAGGTTTGTTTTTTATGTCCAGGAGGATAACTAATACATATAAAAGGGATAGGGTGGCAGCAGTTTAACTGAGTTCAATTAGAGGTCCTGCATCTCTGAACTCTATTACTCACTTATCACTTCACGTTACATCTTCACCTCCCTCCATCCATCCATCCGTGTCTATATTGTCCTTCCTTTGTCTTTTGTGTTAGTGGAGTTCAAGATGCTGTTGTAATGTCTGCAGAATTAGCTCTGTTAGGCCATATGCTTGCATACGCTCCATGCTGTCCACTGAGGGGATTAGGATTAATCATGATTAAGATGCATTAAACTCACAGAACAGCCAGCTTTGGTCAATCAGCAGCACGGTGTAAAACTGTGATTGTGTGGCACTGAAGGAACCAGAGGACAAAAGGTGACACGATAGGAAAAAACAAAGCAAAGTGGTCAATTCCACTTGATTTAGCTGTTGAGGTGGAGGGAAAAAAATCAATAATGTGCTCAGATGAGAATCTTAAATAACAGTTTAATTATGATGCAGATTGGACAAGCTGAGACTTTTGAGCTCCATCTTGAAGTCCTCTTCTTCTTCCTTTTCCCCCTCCCCCTTCCAATCCCCTGGTGTCCTCTAACAGTTAATAGCCATTCGATTACCTTTGATGGCTGCTGAACTATGACAAGAGCCTCTTGAGTTGATCAAAACACCTTTAAAAATGCAATTCGTCAAGCTGCCTGCTTTAATGTCTGATGACAGGCATTCATAATGTGATAAGGAATTTTTAAAAAAAAGCTTTAAACCCAAAATACATGGGCACCATGAGGTATATAACTTCATGTTCTCTTTAAATAGAATTTAGATTACTGAATGAACATCTTCTTGTGAATGGAAGTATCAGCTTTGGGAAATGTGTTATCAATTAATCATGCACACTGTTTCTTTCATGCTTTTAGAAGTAAAATAAGATTTGGGCTAATTATATGTATACATATTTTTTATGCATGTTCTGCTTTTAATAATTTCTGCCATTTGAACATTTCATTGCTTAACTTAGCATCCATTCTAGAGGAGGTTGGGTTAGTGGTCTTAGCTGTGGATCGACTGTCACCACGCTGGGATCTGGCTCCAGTACAAGGATACTTCTTTCTCTTGCATGTCTCTCCTACTTCAGCACTTTATCCGACACACATCATCGTTGCGAAACCAGGAGAAGTGCATCAGCCAGGTCAGCATAGCAGACGGGCTTGTCATGAATTAAACACAACACACTTTGGTGACCTTAAGAGAAGTGAGGGAGCGAGGGATGGAAAGACAACCCCCTCCCATCCTACAACCTCAACAGCAGGGTCAAGGGTCATGCTATTGACCAGACAGCAGACCCCACAGGCAGCAGATGAGAGAGTGTGTGTGTATGGTGAGGAGGGGTGTGTTAAACAGATCGTGTGAGGAGCAGTAGGTGGTCTGTCATTTTTCTCTCAGGCATCTATTTCAATATTTTCAGCTCACTCATGGTGACAATTTGATCCCACCTAAAGTGGGGAGTCAATATCAAAGTCTCTCTCGCTCTTTCTCACACAGGCTTCAGCTCTGCATCCCACCACCCAAAATATTTGCTTGCTGCTTTGTGTGTTGTGAAAAGTATCCTTGGAAACTGTTGGTCACAGGCGAAAAAGCAGATCCACTGATCTTCTACACAAGTGTCTTAAACTAATTCAAGCATTGCTGGTTGACATCATCAAAGCTACGGAGCTGCTTCACTTTTATAAACCTTCTTCCGTGTATTCTCAGACGGAGCACGCCCCGCTTCAAGGTCGGAGTGACAACAACTGCTGTGACCATGATGAGATCTGTGGATCAGTGTGGACAGAGAGGTCAGCCGAAATAAAGACTTAAGTGTGTCTTGAGGACCTGGAGTCCACGCTAAACAATGTCAAGGTCAAATCGGTGTGATGAGTCCTTACAGCAAGAGGAGCTCTCTGTAGTGCAGCGGGGCATAATGGGCCGTTTTCAATTCCAGTAGTTAATTCTCTCTTTCTGTGCTCCGCCTCTCGCAGCAGCACAGTTAACCTCTTAGCTCCGTGCCCCCGGCATCCCTCTTCCCTCTGGTTTCTGTGGCCAGGTAGAGCTTGCAGGAAGACAGCCTCCATCAGCAGCTCCAGATGAGCTTGTTGCCATGGGGACAGTCAATGGGCTGGAGAGTGGGGACTTTGGTCCAGACATAAACACTCAGCGTTTAATTTTACCAGCTGGTAGACAGTGGGAGAAAGACACAGGGGAGGAGGGGAGGAGGGGTTTCACAAAAGGAGCTGTAGGGGAGGGCCTTTCTGTCCTGAAACAAAGCAAACTAGGACTGCTGAAGAGGGCATGGAGAGTGCAGACGAGATGCTGGATACCCCCCCCCCCCCTCAACTATAAAACGACCAATGGAGAAGAAAAGCTTAAGATTCAGGTTTAACCATAAAACACAAAAAAATGGAAATACATTTACATCGGAAAGCATTCTTGGACACTAAAGAGAAATGAAGATAAGATGAAATGAGGAAACACGAATTACATCATGTGCGGCGTTCCACATGTGCGCGCTGGATTTGAGGGGGTGGGGTGGGGAGGTGGGCTTATGCAGCATTATGCGTTAGGGAGCTAGAGATGATGTCATTTATAGAAGCACAAAGAGGCTGAGACTGAGCAGTGAGCTCCAAAACCTCCAGAGAAAATAACTCACAGGTGCTAAGGTGCTTTATTGAAATAAAGTATTCTCAAAAAGATTGACAAATGAATGCTTCACTGTTGTCACTGACATAAATATTTTTTTTTCCCTTTTAAGAAACTTACATTTCTTCTTTATATACAAAAAACAAACCACAAGGTGCTTTTCATGACAATGTGAGACTGAAGTGAGCCCTTCAATCCTTTGAACAACAGTGATTCTACAGAAACCGAAACACGGAGTCTGATAGCTTACTGTAATACATGTGAAGATTCAACTAGAGCCATTCAAGCTTCATCTTTTTGTTCGTGTGTTTTAATGCCTCTTGGTTTGTAAGTATACTGCGTCATTTACTGTCATGGTGGCAAGGGCAGAAAAAGTAAATATGGCACTACAGAGTCGTAACACAGTACTGTATGTAGTGGAAATCAAAACATAAAGGCAACAAATTATTCCCATAGAGCAACAAAACAGGTTCTTACACCAAAAAGTAAACAATAATAAGAAAAACACTTAAATTTCTTCTTCTAGGTATCTAAGGCACTAGTTGTATTTCTCAACCCGGAGTGAAGGACATTTTATCAAGGTAAAGATATCGATGACTGATCTCTATACAAAATGTCACAGTACAAAAGAACTCCATTAATCCAGGTGCGGGGCTGCAAATTGCTGAGTCAAGCAAAAATAGTGTATTGATTAGTGGAATTTCCGTCTTAGTGCATAGAGGCAAACACAAGAGGGGGGTTAAGCTACCGTGCTTCCTGTTCTTCTCTGCGTTTATGTGACCAGAGAGGCAGAACAAACAGGTGTCAGCAGCTTGCCCACCTGAAAACATTACTTCTAATTCAAGTCTTGGTGGCTCACAAACTGCACATCTTTTTTTTCTTTTCTTAAATCATTCATATTAGACAGTCCCATTGAAAGGTCAGTTCACCCAAATTAAAGAGACATATATTCTCACTTACAGCTTGTGGTATCTAGCGGTGCAGATCGTTTTGGACTGATTTTCTTTTCTACTCCAATATAATAAAAATAATAATAATAATGAAATGCATTTTACAGCAATATCTCATCACAGAAACAGTGTCCTGGTCATTTTTGATAATCCACACTTGTTTCATGTTTCACTATTTTTTTAACTCAAGAAGTTCCATTCATGTTCAATTGTACTGTTTTGGCTACAGATCTATGGAAATCTCAAAACCTGGGCACATAAACCTAAAACCATCTGTATACCACTAGTCAGTGAGAAAATATGTCTTCATAATGGCGTTCTCAGAATGGCAGGTTTCTGTCTAAGAAGATACATTATTTTCCTGTACTGCAGCATCTCACACATGAAACATCATGATTTGCAATACAGGGATCATTTTCTCACTATGAGAGTTGCAGCCTATTCACTGCACAAAATTCACACCTTGACAAAAAATTAGTGAGGCTTCATAACAATATAACTAATTCCCATTTTGACGACTGTTACGGTAATATTAAAGTGGCCTAAAGCATCTTTTCATTTCTATTTCAGGCTACAAGACCCTGTATACAACAGTGATACGCTAATAGAAGCTACTAATCAGTTGTTAGCTAGTCAGTAATACTTATGTGAGACACTGTCATCATATTTATACATACAAGTTAAACAAATATTTGGCTGCTTGAAGCAAATATTGTATAGGTGACCAAACTACTAAAGTTGGCATGTATTCACAAACACTAGTTAGTGTACATGAAGGAAACTGCTGGATCTCCTTCATGTGATCTGGTAAAGAGGTGCATGTGCCAAAATACTCTATCGTTAAATCAATAATAACTTTATCCCAGTTTAACTCCTGAACTACTGCGGCTCCACAGTCCATTGACACCGACTTGTAAAACATGTGTTCCTCATTTCAATCACAGTACTTGGTGCATCCTGCAATGTTCAAGTGCTTGATGTGGCTGGTTAACAAATAAATGCAGGTTTAATTGTAAATTCACCCTGAAATCCTTAAAAAGAAATGCGCAGAGGGTATTGTTTTTCTGATTTTTTTATGTAAAGGATAATTATGAGTGAAAGATTTAATGATCAGTGCAACAAAATCACTGTCTGTCCCTTCTGGCACGTACGCACAGCGCTGTGGACGCCAAAGTGGATGCCTGGATAACCACAGTACATCTCTCATACACACAAAAATGTGTCTACGTCCTGCACATTTTACTGTCGTACTGGTTATAATAATAAATGTTAGATTTTAAAAGAACTGGTGAACATGATTAGAGCCTGAAGTTGCAAGTATGGATAAGCCTGTTAATCTAGTTTCTACAGATTACTCAAATAGTGAAATTAGACCATCGGTGGTTATTTGCGGTGTAACGCCTGCAGTCTTGAATGCTTTCTTTGTGTGACATAATACTAAGAGGCCAGCGTATGGTGGCTGCCATACTGTAGCCTGCTTTAAACAATGCCCCTGCTGATAGCACTCTTGAATTTCCAAGAGCCCTGGTTTGGTGCCGGAGTGCAAATTTTATCAAACACATCCATTATAATGGTGTAGAAAAAATAACAGAGGAGATTGTGTATGTAGATAACTGAACTCAGATGAAACACAAAGTTAACTATTAACATTCAAATCTTTTTAAACTTTCACTGGATGAAATCATTTTGGAGCAAATGTGCATATCACACATTCCCTGTATGTCAGTGAGTATGTGATACGCTCAGTGAATTGAGCCTCCCTGCTTGCCCCCACCTTCCCTCCCTCCCTCCCTCCCTCCTGGGATAACACAAGCAGAGAACGTACAGTAGAAATGCTCTTAAGGTTCCCACTCTGGGCCATCATTTTTCAAGGACACCGCACAGACATCAGTGGTCAAGTCCTCAAATTCCCAAGTCTCCCATCATGGTAATTTACATTCAGGGTAGACGTTTTAGAGAAAAACAAATGGTCTAATAATGTGGTTGTCCATTAAAGTTTTGCAAACGGCAGTGCAATACATTTTATGACCATGAATCAGCGTGGAGAGGTCATCAATCATGGAGACATCCTGATTTCTCAGGGAGACAAATCCTTTTTTAAATTAGCCTGTAATGACTCTGCTGTGTCTTACTGACTGTTTGGGGAAAATAATCGGTGACCATCTCAAACTGCATGGATTCATTTTTCTTCCGTTGTTGAATATCAGCCAACATTACTCAGAGGTCACAGGGCTTTTCAACACATCAGTGTAAGCAATATCAACATATACAAATGAGCATCACATAGCCTTACACGGCTGATTTTGTATAAATAAACAAAAAGACTTTCTCCTCAGACAACCACATGATCTTTAAGCCCACAGGGCTTCCTCAACTAAGATATGTTAGTAATTCCAAATAAATTGGCAGTTCATGTAGTAAGGCAGAGACAGCGCATATATCATGACCTTCAAATAGTCTCTACACACACAAACTCATGACCTGCCCACTTCTGTAGGCATGTGGACGGTGACTGTCAAAGTGGCTATGCAGTCCACAGTTGATCCACATCGAGAACAGACACATATCTCAAGTGTTGACCAGGGCACTTGAACAAAACAAGGGAACAACAGAACTGAGATTAGTAGAAATGTGCATACAGAAGAGAAATAAGGAGTTCCTAATTTAAACGAGACCCTTCAATTTCCGTCTTGTTTCTGCTCCTGCAGGACCAGGTAGCTCGTCAAACGTACCACTCCCTACGAGAGATGACCGAGCCATCCATGTGAGAGACATAGTCGCCCTCGGGCCCGCTATCGTAGCAGTCGTCTGACATGTAGGGGGAGCCATTTTCCAGTGGCTTGGGCGGATGAGGGTATCTGGCACATCTGGCCTGCCGTGGACTAGAATACTGTGTGTGTTCATGGTGGTGGTTCTGCTGACTGTTGTGGTGGCTGCTCTCCCTCATCGCCCTAGTGTAGCCATTAGAGGGATATTCCTCTCCGTTATAGTTGCTATGGTGATGACGGTCGCGCCCGTGTTTAAGCTCCCGGCCTCCCCACTCCTCTCGGTCGTGGTCCTGATGGTGGGAGCTGCTGCCAGCTTTGGTGGGATGGAGCTCGTGATGTGCGGGGGCTTTCTGGAGGTCATTGGGGCCCAGGTACTGCTTGGTGTAGTAGTTCCCGTGAAAGGTCTGCTGTTTCCGTAGGTAACACACGCCCACCAGACACAGCAGCAGAAGTAGGAACAAGGCCCCACCCACAGCCCCACCCACTATGGAACCCAGATTACCCTCAGGTAGGGCTTCAAGGGTGGGAGAGCTGCGGAGGACATGGTGCTTATCATCCACTAAGGTGGAGGAGGCAGAACCGGTTAGGACAGGAGCAGTGATGGTGGAAGGCATGGTGGGAGGATCTAATGGAGGGAAGGAGTGTGAGAAGGGAGCAGAGGGTGGAGGGGAGAGATGAACACACAGAGAAGCAGAGAATGTCAATGCCAACTACATCAGCATTTTACTAAGTAGGGATAGGCTGACAAAAACACCAACTAAACTACAACACATACTAAACTACAGAGTACTGTTGGTGCTCACAGCAGCCTCAGGTTTGCAGTGAGAACTTTACTAAACAATAAGTCAGTAAAACAAACACTTTAGGATTAGGTATAATGGGCTGACGTATTAGAGGATGGCAGAATGAGAAGGGTTATCAGAATGGTCTAAACTGGTCTACCCTTTAAAATTAAAGAGCACCATATTTCACCACGTTTATGCAGGTTTTCAAACTGACCTTATAACGTAGTAGTTTCTCATTTTCTCCCAAGATTAAAGCCAAGTGACAATAATTATAGATCTGAATTGACTGCCTTTAAATTATACACACATATTTTAAATGAAATGTTAAGTATTCTTTGACTTTGGTTGAGGCAGGCTGTTATGGTTTTGTTCCATGATTTAACAAACAAAATCCCCCCCCCCCCCCCCCCCCCCAGGGAAAGGGTCAAACCTTTTATGGACCATTTGGTTTTATTGTACTGCATTTGTGAGGCTTCGCTTGCTAACAACATCTCACAGTTTCAGGTATTGCTTTTCTTAATTTGACATCAACACAAATAAACAAGAGCAAACCAAAGCTACTGAACAGAGCACATTGTACAGAGGGAATCAGACTAGAACTACAGTGAATGGATTTGGGTGGAAATACAACAGGAAAGTAAGACAGAGAATATAACACAAATTATTCTTGCATTCAAATTGTATTCAGTTCCTTCTGACTGCTAGAGCACTTTGCACCTGAATATCTAATCATACCCTTTCTTAAATCAACAGAGTCACTTGTAACCAAGGTGACCGATGCCAGTGTGTCGATAAAAGCCCGAACACCCAGGTAAAGTTTCCTTTCCATCTTATCACAATTGTTCAACCATGTCAGTAATGACTCTGTGAAGCTGTGCGTTGCTGTTAACTTCTCAGGTGGTCTCATAATCGACTGCAGTTGAAGGCTTGTTTTCTAGACGCTGCAAACAGCTCTCAGTTGACTTTGGTGGAGAAATGACTTAGTTACAGGTACACAACATTCATTTCTTGCTCATTTCCAACTGGTATTATAGCGTAGAAGAATATTCTCTTGATGACATGTCTTACTTTAGGATTACTTGGCTTAATTCAGTTTAATAGTGTATTTAAGAGTGTTTTTTGCGACAGGTGCCTAATAAATGTTTCGCTTTGTTGGCTCAATTAAACGCTGTTATCTGCAAATGCCAAAGTAAGTCATCCCAATTTAAACCAGGAGTTTCTTAATCTTTCAGATTTGATTGGGATGAGACTGACATGCTGGTATGGATATGTCATATTTGTACAAATGAAAATAGAGACATCTGGTACCTAGAAACTTGGCACATCAGTCATAATTACAGTAATACTGCATTTGCGTAACCCACTGCAGTTTTTTTTTTTTTGCTGTTGAGTCAAAGAGAAGTTGGCTTAACTTTTTATTATATGTATTAAGCACATGTGAGACTTACTGAGGTGACTCGATGATGCAACACACATAATGGTATCAGGGATCTCCCCAAGCTTCATGACAAGAGTAAGTTTGGGATTGTCAATTCTAATAACCAGATTACTTTATATTACATTTTTAAATTGCATGAAAATATATTTTAAAATCTTATTTTAAAAGTCAGTTCTAAAATGCCACTATTTGAACACTGGATCAGGAGATGCCCACAAAGCAGAAAAGCAAAAAGCCGGGATCAGAGGGAACTAAAGTAATGGAAAGAATCTGAGTCTAAAAGCTATAATGGTGCTGCAAAATTGCTCTGCCACTTTAACCTCCGTGCCAAGTCAGATGTGAGGCAAAGATTCACTTCTGAGAGAAGAGAAACATGAACTCAAAGGTTTGTAATCTCTAAGTATATGAATTGTACAACTCCATGCAGAGGCAGTGAGCACACCCACATCAACACACACACACACACACAGAGCGAAGGGTACACTAACATGTGTAAGCTTGCGCACAACCGTACAGGTCCTCTCAAAGGAAAATGAAATATGGATGATAAATAATAAATAGGAGTTGAAAAGAACTAGTTAATGTTTTATAAATCTGGGACATCATCTACAGTCAGGCTGCAGGCTTTTGCATCTTACTGCATGACACATGCAGAAATAAAAGAAACGGAGAGGAAGCGAGAGAGATGTAAAAGAAAAATCACATCATAATCAGAACTTCATTCAGGAAGAGAGTTTCCGCAGACGAGACAGATTTGGCGAAAACAGAGGAACATGCTCATCATATACAACAGAGGGACACGACATACTGAAACACCAAGCTGAGACAGGACGCAGCAGACACAGTGCACTGTGGTCTGAAGAGACTTTAAACATTTGCAGATGTATTAAGCCCAGGAACTCTCCTTCTCAACATCTGGAGACCCAATGTTAATCAAGGCTAATGAGCATGCAATGAGACTAGATCTACAGGTCAAATATTATCAGTGTCAAAACTTCCACTCACATACAACAGAGACGGAAGCAGAGATTGAAAAGAACTGGAGAGAAAAATGGGTGACTGTTTGATAGACTGTCAGTATGTACAGAACGGGCAAGAGTGATACAGTGTCACATTTCAGCTTGAAGGACAATGTCACAGGCAGCGATACCCTCTATGACGTGCGTGCATGCACAGTGCTTCCTAAGGGAAGATGAGGCAATAGGAGTCAGCTGTGTTCCGGTGTGTATACTCCGCTCACCTTGTATGAGAATGCGCACATCCCGACTGCGGAGGTTGATGTCATTGGCAACCTCACACCTGTAAACTCCAGAGTCATTGCGCTGGAGGGGACGCAGGAAGAGCAGGGTGCTGTTTATCGTTTCCACTCCTTGTGGCATTTCACTGTCCAATCTGAGGTTCACAGGAGACAAAAACTTTCAGACAAACCCACGACTAAAAGTGCATTATGTAAAAAAAAAAGATGTTTTTTTTCTGAATCTTCTAAAAAAAAAAAAAACATAAAACAATGACTGGAAGATTTTCTATGAGTATATATTTGAAAGCAAAGCAAATATCACTCTTCAGTCACTAATCCTCTCTTAAGCTTTCAGAAAACTTTGCAGTGCCTGATTTGTGAAACTCAACACACCGCAGCTCTTTAACATGAAAGCTGGGCTTCCATTGTTTTTGATGCGAACACACTATGGAAGATGGAGGGCCGAGTGACCATGGTAACTTGTGTTGTGAAATCACATTAACACTCTATTTTTAAATTAAAATACTTGCAAGGTAATTGCATTTTAGATGTATTGAACAGACTTTTCTCAAGCTACAATGCAGTATTTCAGGGCCTTAACTAAAGACAAGACAGTTCATCTTACTTAAATACTCTTGGGAAAAAATCACAATTGCTTTTTCAGCTTTTGGCCTGTTTTGTTAATTTTAACTCATGAGAGAAAAGGGAAACGTCACTCACACTCACACACACACACACACACACACACACACACACACACACACACACACACACACACACACACACACACACACACCTGATCCATCTGAAGTGATGAGCTGGTGGATTTGCGTTGGCTTTGCACATCATCTGAACGTTTTCCCGGCCCACATACCAGTCTCCATCATACCCCACGACTGAGATATCAGGAGCAACTACAGAGAGAGGGGGAAAACAAAACATCAAATTACAACATGAAAAAAAAAGTTCAATCTTGTAAAGAAACTATAGTTTATATCAGTATACACATGAGATGACTGTTTGCCTAGTTTGTGTGCAGTGTTATGTGGAGTCTGAGGACGGTTACAGCCTAGAGACATGAGCTAGTGTCCTCCAAATATGCACTCAGGTGTTTGTAATGTGAAAAAATGAATAAAAAGTACAGTGTAGAGGAAGCAATGACTTGCTTATGATAGTTTAAACAATTTCAAAGACGATAATAAATATTATACCCCAACTGTACTCTTCATTGCCAAGTAAGTCTCACATGGATTTTGACAACCATCCACAGCTCCTCTGTTAGATGGTTAGATGACATCTAAACATAATGCAGGGTGTTGTCCCATGGTAAAATGTTTGCTGTATACTTATTGCAGTTTTGTTGCTGTGCTAACGTCGAATAATCATAAATCACTGGATAAAACCAAACTTAAATGCATACCAGTCTATCTGCAGATGGTATGCAGAGACTCATTTATGCCCCACAAAGTATAAATATGTACACTACCATCTATCCGGGCTCACTAGAATATTTTCACTTTTGACAGTTTAGGGGCAAATACAAAAATGCACTGACACAGAAAAACTTAAATAATATAAACTTTAAAAAATGAGGAAAACACCACGGACAGCCTTTTAAAACCCATAATTAAGACCTGTAAGGATTTCATATGTCAATTAAACTACTTTTACAGTTAATTGTTGTTGAAGTGCTTCAAATTATTCAAACTCCAACACTGACAAGGCCAAAAATCATCAGCTGATTGCTGTTGGAAATTAAATAAAATAACAGAAACCTACACTGCACATTGAGCTGGTAGGGGATCCTGAAATCATTCTGCAGTGCCGGGTGGCGGACAACACAGGTAAGTGTGTGGCCCTGGACGTGGCGTGTGGGGTGCCAGAGGTAGCGCACTTGTGTGCTTGTGGTGCCGTTCGCTTCATCAAATAGTTGCACTTCTGACCGGCCGAAAAGGTTGGATTCCCAGGACACCTCAGCGGGGGGCCGGGCCCGCTCTGCAATACAGGTGGCCACCACAGTTTCATTGCCACCATCGATCAGGGCGGTTGATCCTGCAGACACGTAAACCTTCGGCTCCACTTTGGTTCAGAGAGCAAAGATAAGAAAGGAGAAAGAAAATAGTTGCCACATTATGATGTTGAAATTTAAGTTTATTTTTCTGAGTTGATTACAGTGTTTGACAGGTTCAAATTATAATTCAGTTTATACCAATACCAGTTTCTCACTCTCTCTCTCTACTTATATCATTCCACTCCCAGTCCAACCCATCATTAGCAGCTCTAGCCAGCCCTGTGATCTGTTCTGTGAAAATGGACTGAGGGAGAACACACACACACACACACAAAATGTTCGTGTGCCAGCAGTGACAACCTGTGGTCCAAATGAAAAGGGTAATCCTTCAGCAAAATTCAAAACACAGGATTAGAACCTGCTATTGCTCGAAAATTGAGCAGACTACTCAGACTAATACCTGACGCTGGCAAAATCCTGATGACTTGAAAGTGTTCAGTATGTGTTTGTGCGTAGGGTGGACGCCATATAAAGAACACTGTGCAGTACAACCTAGTCCAAGCTTCAGGAGGGCACACTTTCAAAGCCACCACACTGAGGAGGTCGAGCTATACCTCAAACTTGGACTGGACTACAGTCCATAATCACTGTTTATTGACTGTCATTCTAATGTTATCATGATGATGTGACGCTGCGTTATCCTCAAACAACATGAGTGAATCCATAAAGGTTGAATGAAATCAAAAATGAGTCACTGAACCAGTGGAATATAATCAGTTACACTGAATATCAGTTGTGTCATTTTGTGAGAGATTTAACAAACATTTGTCTTATCTTGATACACCATTATCTAAAAAAATACTCCTATCAAAACTATAATATTGATTTGACATCATCAAGCTCTCTTTTATGCAGCAAACGCCCAACAATCTGGCAGCTAATAGCAGCCACTATCTGACCCAGATATGCTGGAATCCTTTTACAATAATAAATGGATTGTGTGTATATATCTGGTCTATAAATAGTGAAACATTCACATCACAAATTACTTGCTTTGTTCTAACATTCCAAAACTCAAAGATATTCAATTAACTATCATAGAAAACAAGGTAATCCAGCAAATACTCACATTTGACAAACATTTAGATAAAATAATTCATATTTTGGCACATCTCTTATAATCATCTAATCAATTAATTGAGTAATTGTTTCAGCTGACATTAGCTACAGGAATCTATATCACAACAAAACACGTATGTATGTAAACGTACACACTTACCGAGTACACTAACGGTCGTGGAGGCTTGAGTGTTCCCCAGTGGAAATGTAGCAACCTTACAGGTATATATGCCCACGTCAGAAAAGCCCACATTCTCCAGTACGATGGTGGCATCGTGAGAGGACGGTGAGCGAAAATACAGGCGATTGCTAAACTCTGGCGGGATGGAGATGCCGAACTCGGGGTTGTAGACAGCCACTGTGACGGAGCCTGAAGGCAGACGGCGCTCCCAGGAACTCTGAGTGAGCGTGAGGTTTGTGCCCACCTCCACCACGCACTCTAACGTCACATTCTTCCCTAGCACAGCACTCACCCTCTGCGGCACGATCACTTGACTGCTCCACACACCTGCCGAGGAGACACACAAAAAGAATCATGAGCCAACGGGTTTGGGTCATTTACAATGTTTAAAATTTCCAAACAGTTGGAAAAAGCACTTACACAGCACCTTTGATTGTTAAGACAGCTTATATTAAACATCTTATAAATGATCATATCCACTATTTTTGATGCATAACGCTTTTGCCCAATTAGTGCTGCAATTTTATGCTTATCCACATTTCATCCTTCAAAGAAAAAATTCCCTGCGGGGGTAAAAAGAAGATATAACTCACTAGTGAATTTGAACAGTAATACTCATCTTGAGATCTTTGAGAAATTCAGAATCCAGATAATTCAATCATTTTTTATTAAATATTGAGCGATAATGTAACCAAAAGAAGGGCAAGATGAGGAAGAGAATGTGAGGACGGATCAGTGAGGGATGCTGTCACCATGAGAGACTGACTGATGAATACTTTCATCATCCCAGATCATCTTTAAGAATACTTTAATCTCAATTTCTAAGTAAATAAATTTCAGTTCATATTGATATTAATGCTGAAAAAATAATTAATTAACGGACTGTTCAAATTCATTGTTTCAGTTGTTAATAAAGCAAAAATAGTAGTAACCTGGGTGAAATAGAAATGATAATCTGCTTCAGCAATTCGCTGCTTTTCTGTAGATTAACATCTCCACATGTCACTCTGCGCTCTTATAACTCACTTTATTCGATATACGAACATTTGTTTGAACATGACGTGAAAAAAAAATCATAGTCAAACTATAATTCACCCATTTGAATTTTAAAATGTCATTGGTAGGGCATGAGACCGTTTGTTTATATTTCGTTGTTGCCGTCTCATCCAGTAGTGGGCACTCTAAAAGTATTGTAGGCTCTTGACCCATCTGTAAATTAAGTGAATGATGTGTTTTCTTTCGAAAATAGAAAAACTTGATCTTTGACAAAGCCCTAACGTGTGTTTAACCATTTAATTTTAATGATTCATTGAGTATGATGGCGGACCTCGTTGCTTGTTTGACAGGACATATGCTCAATACACAGAAATCACACAGGACGTTACATTTCCAGTTGACATTGTCAGATGGGATTATCAGAGAGGATGAGTCCAATATTTGGTGACAAATGAAGAATACCATGAGAGCATCAGGGAGTAAAGAGTATTTCTGCTGTTACCTTGGACCTGAAAAAAAAAGTCATATCTGTAATTTCAGTAGCACACGACATCTGTGGGGATCAGAGTAGAATCAGAGCTTGATACCACCGCAGCAGGCGCTTGGCTTCTCAACAAATAACCCACAGCTGACTGTGTGACGTTGTGTTCAATTGATGAATTTGTTTCATCTCTAAAGCATTCCTCCTCCTGACCCGAATTCAGGAGTTAAAAGCGGTCTGTGTGTACATCCTTTGTCCAAATATAACTAACACACGCATCTGTCACCTGTACTTGTCAGAAATGTGGCACATCTCAAAAGCGGAGTCCTCATCATCGCCGCGCTGAGGAAAGTCTGAGAGATATTAGAGAGAACAGACTGAGACTGGCCGAGGGAGAAAAAAAAAAAAAAAGTGGATGAGATATGCTAACACAAAGATGACATCATCGCTGAGAGAAGAAAAAAGGCGAGAGCAAAGTCACGTATGAGGGAACATATCACCAAGATTGGGGTAAACAAAACAAAAACAAAACAAAGGGGGGAAAAAAAGGATTATGTTTCAATTTCATAGAGAAAATATAACACTGCTCGACTGCCAAAGCCTTCAACCAGATCACTAATTGCAACAATCTGCGAGCAGGAAGACATCACCATAAATCAAAACCTGCTGCGCTGCTTGGCAACTGACTCCAAATATTGTATTGTTGTTTTGCCAACAACAGCTCCGTTTCAGGCCGATCCTCTTCTCAAAGGCCATGTCCTCAAATATTAGTACAGTAGACGGAAATTCCCCAAACCCTGAAGTATGAAGTGCAAATGTTTTCTTTACTGCCATTAGAATGAAGTCTGAATCTGTGAGAAGACGGCGCTTGCTACAGAACTTCAGGCTTGTACTGATGTTGTAAGGTTAAGGAGTTAATTACAATCTGAGTTAATAACGCTTCCAGATAATTACTAAACACGTGTGACATTTACACTAATAATATCTGAGAATAAATATTGTATCTATTAATGCCTTTGTTAAATGTAATGACTTCTAACCCTTTTAGCACTTTTTGTGAATTGGTTCAGTTTAGGCTGTTGATAAAAAGATCTAAAATATAAACTTAATGTTTAATTGTTAATATCAAATCATGATAACTGTGGTCAACGTGTTTTTGCAGAGTAAGTATCATGAGTCATCCTCACAGCAGGGAGATGTTCAGCTGTGGAAGCTTCTGAATGTACAGGCTATTTACGGCTATTCATTGGTCTGAATTCACACTTCAGTGCTGGCACACAAGCACATGCACACACATTCCTTACACAAAGTCTATCAATCAGATGAAAAAATAAACTGACAACAAAAACTCCTCAATGATAAATCCACTACAGCTTGTCGACATGCGACAAACAAATGAAAACTTGTTAAATACAAAGAAGCATTCAAGAGAAACACTGGATGCTAATATCTTGAGGCATCCGACATCATTAAACATGAATTTTATATGATTTGAGTGAACAATCTGGGTTAAGGACCAAAAAACATTGTAAAATCTACAACATCTGATTCTGGCATGTGGTGTTAAGACTCTTCTTTAAAGACAAAAATGACATTTCAACACTAACACTGGGAGCTCAATGTTGTAGTGATGTTGAGGCAGCTGCTATCGAGGACACGTGGTGGAGCATTTAAACCAACAGATGATCCGTGCAGGACTCAGTGGTGTCGTATAAATCCTGGATAGACATGACGGGTGGTTTGAATGAGCCACCAGTTGCCGAGCTGCGATAAAAGACGTGGAGGTTTACGTTCCTGGAGAACTCCCCCGTATCCAATAAATAGCACTATGCACTACAGACACACAGACTTCACGACTTCTGAGGAGGAGGAAGAGGAGTGAAGCTGTTCTGAATCTAGCCCTGAGCTAATGTTTGCATTCGGTTCAGTTGCTGAAGTTAATTAGCGAGTCGCCCCCAAACAGAGACTCCCCCATTCTAGGGGTTCAATCAGGTGATCGAGTACAACGCTGAGAGCTGTGAACACATTTAAATAAACTTAACTGCTCACACAGTTCATGTCACAACAAACGCCCCACATAATTTTCATCCCTTAAAAAATGTATACTTGATGTTTTTGTGTAAACACATAAAGAGATACTCATCATCTATGAATGAATGCATCGTTTTTATTCTACTTAGCGTAAAGTGGTTTCAATGAAAAGTGGAAAAATGCCACATCTGAATGTAGACGGCCACTACTGTACAAACATCCTGTAATCGAGTCTCCGGCTCAGTAGAAAACTGATCTGACAACTTGCTGTATTTGTGGGGCGGTGATACGGCTCGATAGTAAGAATAACGGCACGGTGAGAAGAAAGGAAGCCGTATTCTCCCTGCACTGAATATGTAATGGAGGAGGTATAGCGACTATATTAAATTTTTATTGGTGACATGACGACAACCTTACATAAGCGTGCCCTCGTTTTCTCCAACACGGAATAAAGAAGTGATGAAAATAAGGGCAAAGTCTATCTGATCTTATATGCAGCCTTTCTTCACATAGCAGTAAGCATTTCTTGTCTCTTCTTCTTGTGCTTTCAAAGACAAAGATGATAAACTGCTTTAAGTATCCTCAAAGAGAAAAGCTACTTTCAGTTTGGCTTGTAACACAATGTGTCTCGTTCACACACAGAAGAAAACAGATTATAGATATCCTGGCATCAAGGACACATTGCTCCCTCAGGACACTCTGCTGCTCGTTCTCACTTTAGTCAATATTACCTTCACATGCACCACTTATGTGGCAGCCAGTGTATTAATATGTGTGTCTTGCCAGAGGGCAGCATGTCTCGTTAAAAGTGGAAATCAGAACATAAATGGTGACGCTGTTAGGGTGGAGGTGGCAGAGCCAGCTGTGCACAGAGGGACAGGAAACAAGTGAATGCTCTCTCACAGTCTAATAGTCCTGTTCTCTTCAGTTTGACTTTTAGCGCTTAAATGACTCACATGCACACACACACACACACGAACTCCATCACTGGTGCATCAAATTAAGACTTGTTTATTTGATTCACGTTTTTAACTCATCAGTTTTGTTGTAAGAGGCACTAATTTGGGTTTGTTTTACTTGTCGCTCAAAACCTGTCACACAGAGACTCTTGCACACAGGAGGTGAGTTGATGATGCAAGTATATCGCCGTAATGCAGATGTGTCGAAACTGTAACCTTGTCAACTACATGAAACGGGACAGATCTGTTTTAAGATGTCTTGTAGTGTCACACATTTTGTAAAATCAACGTTTAAAAAATGCAGCGAGTAAAGGCCGTTCTTATCTATTTTTATGAAACACGACTGCAAATGGATGCTAACGCTTCCCGGCTAATTAGCAATGTTACACCTTTGTCTATTTGTACACAGGATGCACTCTGGCACATTATGGCATGCGGGTCGCTCGTGTTTTAGCATCGCTCAGAGCTAAATAAATAAATTAAAAAACACAATGACTGTAGTTGCGTGTGAAATGAAAGAGATGCAGACTTGAAGTGTAAAGAGCAAACAGCATGAGTGAAACCTGAGCTGTTACGTAGCTATTAAACAGCTGGACTGATTCAAATAGGAGCAGATCTGTACCATCAAACACATGTGAGATGGACGGCTGAAAACGAGATTCAGAGAGTGCCAGCTCATTTCAGGGTCTCCTGCCCCCTAGTGGTCAGAAATGTGCTTAATGCAGCTTTAATGAAACAAAGTATGTGTTTGGTTGAGAAAATACATTTATTTTCCTTTAAGACCGCTACATTACAAGGGAGAGGATGTGTGTATCCGTTTTGCATTCAACAAAAGCACAAGGTCAAACTCCTCATTGAAATGTGCAGCAGATGTAAGCTAACGGGCACCTGTCTCCGCTCCTTAACGTAAACAGTCGCATAATGTGGCTGGGGGTCTCAGATCCTAGACTGGGTTCAGTCTAGGGCCGCAACTAGCAATTATTTTTACGTCGTTGTTAGTGCTGCAATGATTTGTCAATCAAGAGAAAATAAACCGCCGACCATTTCGATAAATTTGATTAAATATTTGAGTCATTCTTAAAATGAAAAGCCCAATTTCTTTGGTCCCAGCTTCCTAAATGTAAATATTTTCAGGTTTCTTTGGTTGTCTGTACCCGTAAACTGAATGTCTTTCGATTGAGGACTCTTGGTCAGGAAAAAAACAAGACCCAAGTTGCAGACCCAATCATTTAGGTTATTTCTTCTTTGGGTGGGGGGAATGTTATGCCTTTATTAAAGGGACAGTGGAGAGCTGACAGGAAATGAAGGGGAGAGAGACATGGAGTGGAGACGTACAGCAAAGGTCCACTGTTGGAATCGAACCGCAGATGTAGCAGTTATGTGACGAACGTCTTAACGAGCTGGCTACCAGGACACCAGAGATGATCAGTTGGTCTGTAACATGCCAGAAAAATGTGAAGAATACTCATAATGTCTTAGAGCCCGTGGTGAGTTTTGGAAATTTCTTGTTTTGTCTGACCGACGGTCAAAAATCCAAAAGTATCCAAATGACTAAAGTGACTGATTATGAAAATAGTTACCAATTAATTTTCTGTCGATTGATAAATTGACTAATCGACTAATTGTTGTAGCTCTAGTTCAGTCCTGGTACAGAGGCTTCTCTTCTCAGCACACTGTCCAGTGACAGCACTCATGTCCTGCTTTGAAGAGGCTCAAGTGCTCGAGAGCCTCTCCAACATAAAACAGTGGTATTGTGTGTAATTAAGTATGTGCAATACAATCAGTCACACATACTCTCTCTACCTTCAGATATGACAGGAGAAACAGCGTGGGGGAGTAACTGAAATTATACTCACTGGCAGGATTTATAATTAACTTTTTGTCTACTGGCCAAAAGGCGTGAATGTTTAAATTATACCAGCCAATCAATAGATTACCATTGTTTTTTTGGCTAGTGAGTGAACAAATCTACCAGACTCTTGCATATTCACTAGCATTTGGCTGATGGCTGGTGCTAAATTTGAGCCCTGCTCATTGGTCAGCAAGGCTACACCAAGCTGCAAAGACAGGACACTAAACCATGATTGTCCCAACCAAGGCACAGCCAAGCTTTAATGTTTTAATGTGATTTTCCTTTTCCCAAACAAGGTATTCTGTTCAGGGAGTCTTTCACCTGGTTTCATGCACATTTAACATTTGATAAAGCCATTTTATTGTCAAACACATTTCTTAATTATTAACCCTAAGTGAGACACTTTGTCCTTTTTTGCAGAGGAGAACAGACTTTTGTCCAGAAAAGCAGCCTTATGAAAGGCACATATTTATCATACATTGCAATATTCAGGCATGCATCCTCACTGGTTCATTTTAAACACATAATGTGCTAACTTGAGAACAGATGTGAAGATAGTTTACACACAAAGTTGGAGATAAACTGCTATATATTTGCTTTTTCAGTTTTGAGTTTTTAATAGAAAAACACTTCAGCAATGGGCACAAAGTTGCCACATTTTAGGGTGGAGTTAGTAAATTGCCAACCCCTAGATTACACCATAATGAGTTGAGGCTCCGGTGCAGGCGCATGGTGGCTGACCCTCATCTAGACCTGCCAAGCTGATGTTTAGGATGATCTAATTGTAAGTTTCTCAACAGTTTTACAAATGCAGATGGCGTGACACATACAGCACCATGTTACATTTATAGAAATAATGTTTCTGGAGCTAATATGGCTGCCACTGAATCTGCAATGACCCGAGTGTATACATACAGCTGGATATCAGTGCCTCTGCTGCTCGCCGGTTTCTATGGAGGGTTTCTATGGCAGCCTCGGGTCGCACCATCACCCGCGGCGGCGGCGCTGGCTGGTTACCACTCCGAGGCGTTCAAGTCAACTTGTAACCAAGTTTCCTTTGGTGTTTAATATGACACCTGCTCAACTTGCCAAACTTGCTACTTCAAATGATCCCCACTTTAAAGGACGCTATGGTAGCTAGTTATGCTGAGACAGTCGGCTCAATCACAAAACTTCTGTGTAGCGGTTGTGAAGCAGATACAAACTACCATACAAAATATTCCCGACTCACCTGTAATATTGCTCAAAAAAAGGTGAATTAACGCGACCTTGCCCTGCTGTCCGAGGTAACTCCGGTAAGAAGACGGTAACATTTTTTAGAAACAATGCAATCTCCCGCTACAGGACACAAAGGCATAGCCTGCACACCACTTTGACGGTATGTGCTGAACAGAAGAAGCTCCTCAGCAACAACTCCGGACTGCTTTTGGACTGTACCATCTACACAGCTCGGAGCGGGGAAGCTGCGAGCTCACCTGGCAATGGAAGTAAACGGTCATCTGTCGAGGGTCCACAGCAACACCCCCCCCCGGAGGAATGATCCATTACTATACACATTACGTCACCTCTGTTGATAACCCGACATAATTGATTTATCAAATCACTTTATTCTTTGCTGTCTCTCCCTGCTATTCACTGAAATACATCTACAGATTTGTTTTAAAAATTCTGCCAACATGTGTATTACTTGCATACACTTCCATATGTTGTTTTCCTCTGTTTGTCAATTAGCAGGATATTTTAAAGTCCCCATCCACTCAGAAATATGTTTCTCTTGCTGTTCCTTCAGTTGGATGTTTGAGCTCAGTGTGCAGAATGATGTATATGCAGAGTTTGACACTTGAAAACTGTTTTCACATTCATCTGCTGAAAGTGGAAAGTTTATCTGATCTCATTGAAAATTCAATGTTAAGGGGCGGGCCTACCAATATGATTTGTGACATCACAAATAGTTTGAAGGCAAACCTGTTCCAATATTCAAATTACACAAGTTTGATGTGGAAACTTGAAGCCTCTAGTGCACATACACTTGAAAGGGACTTTACAGTGGAGTAGAAGACATATTGTGTCTAAAAAATAAACTTCTGAAATGAAAAATATGTATCCAAAGTCTTGAACTTTGAAGCATGGACTGTTATGTAGGCCTCACCAGTTTCTGCTTGCACATTTTCCACCATTTTGAATTTATAGCAAAAAATAAGAAAAAAAATCCACATGTAGTCCACAATTTTTTTCTAATGTACTCAAAATAAAGACCCAAACATGTTCTGTTCTGCTAATGATTTTATTGAATGTTATGAAGAGGATGATAACAGACAGAAAATAAAACATAACACTCAATAATGCAACAACTCAACAATGCAACTACAGTATGATAAAATACATATATGAGTACTTTTTTTAAATTGGGTGGGTGTGGAGCCACTGTATCGTAGGATTCTCAGTTGACTGTTGACTTGTCCTCCTGCATGTCCCTCTTCCTCCTCCTCAAATCAAAGAAGTGGCAGATTCTTTTCTTTTTTATCTCTGGGACCTTCTCTTCGGAAACTTCCTCCTCTACCAGCATGCTGACAGCCATTACAGCAACAAATATCTTTTCCTCCTGCTTCTCCTTGAGCTGGGCATTTTTGGCCTGGAGGGCTTGACTTGTCTCTTTCTAAGTCTGGAGCGGAGTGGCAAGCTCAAGGTTGGTGGAGGTCTGTTTCTCAAGTCTTGTTTTCAGGTCTTCCAACTGCTGCAACTGGAGGTCCTCCCACTTAGATCTCAGCTTACTGAGCTCCTGGTTCTCACTCACTATTTAAGCATGCGACTGATGGGTGCCTCTTGCTTGCTCCAGCTGATCACTGAGCTTGAGTTTCCTGGTTTTCTCATCCTGGAGCTCACTGGTCAGGTACTCCACCTGTTTCCACAGAGACTTGTTCTCTTTGGTCTCTGTCTCCAGCCTGGTGCTGAGCTCACAAAGGAGGTGAGCTTTTAGCACTTCAGCCTAGATCCCTAGAGCCTTGTTTTGGATCTCTCAGTCCCTCAGCTGCCTGGCTGCCTTTTTCAGGGTCCATGACTGATGGATGCACATTATCAGATATATATCTGTTGTTTTCTGTTAGTGATGAATACTTGTGTCTCTTTCTAACCTGTTGCAAGGTGTGAAATTATCAGTTAATTTCAGTGTGTGTGTGTGTGTGTGTGTGTGTGACGTGATAGTAGGAAAAGGTGTAATTAATAGCATCAATGAATGCCACGTCCCATTTCGTTTGGCCCATTCCAAGGGAGGGGGGGGGGGGGGCTGATAGTTCATTAGTATTAGCTTTCTGAACATTCTGGCCATTGTTAATGTAATCTCTTCCACTTGTAGTTTACTCATCTGATGGAGCTTGCTAATGAAAAATCACAACTTTTATAGTACATGTTTGTGGTGTTCAGACATTTATGGTGGTAGATGAATTTCAAATCTGTCATATCAATAAATTCATGACTGTGGGGGTCCGGCACAGGCAGACATATGTAGCTCAAGTTGCCGCTCATAGTTCAGCCAGTCCACAAGTTAATCTTTATAAAGTGTGGGTGGGGGTCGAGGGCAGCAACACTACTCCCCCACCCACCCACCCACCCACTCACACACCCACTCACACACACCCCACTGACAGAAAGCTAACCAGGTCAGTGCTTTAATTTGAGTCTCTGTGCTATCCTCTGGAGAGTCACAAGGGATACAATTACTCTCCCACTATCCCATTCATCTTGCAGCTCTATGGTGCAAATGTTTGTGCCTGTGAGTGTACATACCACATAACAAAGTCTTTTTTGTCTTTTTGTCTTTTTTAAGTCCATCTCGAAGAGGGTAAAACAAGCACACTGAATATTCTCATTGCTCTAAAGTTCATTCATAAAATTCTGCCTTGACTGCATTGCATCAACATGAAAGGTATACTGTATGTTGCTTTGAAAAATAATTTTTGATGAGGGAGACAGACTAAAAGACTATAATTCAATTTAGATGTTTCTTTTTAAATCACGGCCACATTCGATTTTGTAATTTATAAAGTTTGCCCATGACTTTTCCACAACCCCTCCTCATGGAGCAGTAGACTTTCCCATCAGACATGATTTAGCCCTTGATGAAACCTACTATTACAGTATGCTAGTATGTCATTATGTTTGCTACTATTTGCATCATATTTCCTTTTTCTTTAATAAGCAGCTTATTTTTTGTAATGTCTTATAAACAGAAATAAAACTTGTCAAGTCAAATGTTTTGTAACCAGCAGGGTTTTAAGAGGGGCGATCCAATGTAGCCCTGTTATAAAGGAGTGAGGTGTTCATTCAGCTACTTCTCAGTCTATGTTGTTATTGCACATAGATGCATTATACTGTAAGGTGTTAATGTCCATCTCCCATCATTTGTGTAAGATGAGCAAACAATTTACCACTGACTTGAACTCAATGTCTCTATGACACTGTCTCAAAAGAGTCCAACATACTAAATATACAAATGGTTCTTTCACAAATGTAGTATTTATCATAGGCAATGCTTTTATTATATTGCTTATGTATCGTTGTCAAGAAGTTGGTTGAGTTTTTACTCTAAGGTGATTATTTGATAGAACAATTACTAGTATAATGGGGTTCTCTCCTACCTGCATTTAGTCAGAAGGCACACGATAGAGAGTCTTTCTGTACCTTCACATTGCATGCATTTGGCTCAGAATTAATTTTCTTTTCTGAGTGCACTCCATGTGAACGCAGTACGAACACCACAACACATTGGTAAGAGTGACACACAACCTGTGTGACCAAAGCTAAAACAGAAGCTGTATTAATGAATGCCATTATTAAGCAAAAGCCACAGAATCCATTTTCTCAGTTGAGGATGTGAAGGATTTTGTGATCCTGATAACAACCTTTTTCATCTGCTCCTGCTCTAAAAGCTGCTCTCTGTCACCAGGTACTTTCTCTCTCTGGAATGTTTTTCAATCCTTCAAGTGCTCTTTCATGAAGGCCAGAGAGGTATTGAGAGGGCTTGAGGATTGTGGCAGAGTAAAGATCGGTTAAATTAGTCCACCTCCCGCTCAGACGCTTCTTTTATTCTACGGGTCAGCACCTCCCTCCCTGTTTACCCACATAAATTGGTTTCTCCCTGCTTTCTGCCTCCATCCTCTCTACTACACAAGTGTCCATCTGGACTGTGAGAAAGAGGAGGGGACAGGAATTTCATCAATAATAACAGAAGTTACTGAGAATGCCCATTTTTCATACCCTCTACTAGTTTCTTCAGGTGTCACATGAGTCCAAAGTTAAAGGGAGTTACAGACACAGTGTGTATCAGCATATACAAACCAAAGGTGACATCTGCTGGCTAAAGGATGAACTCTTCAGATTCAGACTTCACAGTATGATTCTTCTTCTTCTAAATATGTCTTTTCAAGCTCAGTCTGTACACAAAACAATGTACATATTGTATATTTATAATATTGAATGCAGCTGAAGTAAGCCAGAGAAGTATCACTACTTAAAAAATGTTATCTGATATGGAAAATTACTTGTCGACACATGACACTATATATATATATATATATATATATATATATAATCAGGTCAGTTCAGAGCTTTATTGTCCCTCAAGGGGAAATTTGGTTTGCAGTGACAGTACAAAAAACAACTAACACAACAACCATAAATAAATAAATAAACAGTGACATAACAAATCATCTAAGCATACAGCACAACCAAACTTGATAAGAACAATAATAATAATAATAATAATAATAATAATAATAATAATGCATTTTATTTAAAGGGGCCTTTCAAAGCACTCAAGGTCACCTTACAAGGCACATTTAACACAACAACAGTACATCAAACAATATAAATCAGGTAACATTTAGTGCAAGGATAAAGAATAAATATGAATGTGACTACAAAGTGCATTAGTACAATAAATAATAAACAAGAACAAAGAAATCACAATAAGAGTAGAAATGTCAAAAAAGTCCTGCCACACGAGCTATGCGATTAGGGGTTGTATAAGTTAACTGCATTGATTGCATACATATATATATATATATATATATATATATATATATATACACCACATTTTTCATTCTTATTAATTTATCAAGACTTTGGATATGGCCTGATAGTTGTTTTGATGCCAAAGGTGAAATAGTATTTTAAGACATGTCTGAGGGCGTGCTCTCTGAGGCCGTATATGAGCGGGCTCAAACACTTTGGGAGGACGATAAGACCTAAAAAGAAGGCATACTGAATATGAGGGGGCAACATGTTATTGGAGTTAATTATATTAAACAGAGTGGAGGTGAGACAAAGGCACAGCTGAAGCAAATGTAACAGCACTGTCCTGCAGGCCCTACTGGCATTGCGAACATTTCCTGAGGCTGACTTTACAGCAAACATGATAGCAATGTATGTATAGATGATAATCATGCCCACCAACACAAAATACACAATGGTGAAGGCATTGTTTACAGTTGTAAAAATCTTTAGCCGGAAAACACTTTTTTTGGTGCAAAAGGTTTGCAGAGTGAAACCTGTGCTCTCAAGACTTATGAATAGAAACATCTGGGTGAGTGAGTCCAAAGAGGCCACTGTCCACATCACAGCAATGGCTATGCTCGTCTTCCTGGTGGTGACAATGTCAACGTGCCTCAGTGGGAAACAAATGGCAACATACCTCTCCAAAGACATCACAGCCAGGTTGAGGGGTGACATTTTGACAGTGATGCCTGCAAGCAGTGAGACAGTCACACAAACATAACTGACCATTCTGACCATAGTAAAAGCAAAGAGGTACAGCAACATAGTCACTAGAAGCTGGACAGACTCTGTGAAGAGTAAATGACCGAAGAGGACATAGCGAGAGGTCTCCAGCAAGAGGGGCTTCTTCAGCAAGGCAAACAGCATGACTCCGTTTATGTAGAGGAAGAAGACACATGGCAGCATAGACAGCAGAGCTCTGACAGCCTTCTGAAATGGTATCACCTGGATCACTTCTGTTGCATTATTCATGACCACAGCTTCATGCAGCATTTGTAGAGAGAGAAAACATCAGACAGATCCTTAACATTCATTTTTAATCATTCCTGAATTTTAAGTCTATTCAGAATTATTATGTGATACCTTCAATAAAGATATTGTACAGAAGCAAAGTCACAACTTCAGGGGTTAAAAATTATTATTTAAAAAAAAGTAAATAACAATTGTAAATTCTCAAAATGAAAAAAACTACTTCAGAACTACATACAATAGGTGAAATAATATGAATTATCTCATAAGCACATATGAGACACATTGCTTACATGCTACTGGTTTGGTCTGACTTCATGTGAGTTGCTCAGGTCTGAGGAAAGTAAACTCCATCACGTCCTTTTTATAAGTGATCTGTTCCTTCTTGACGACATCACCTGTGTCAGTTTGACAACCAAAGCTCAGCATTGCTCATGGTTATTTTTGGAGTAAGAGTTTGAAAAGTTGTGTGCTACTGAGGCAAAACTTATTTACAAAAAAAATCTTATGTATTATATATTGTTGCTTAACAATATTGAACTTAAAGGCCAGGTTCACATGTTTTATGTCTGTCTTAAAACAATAATTGTGTTCTCAAATGAGCATTGAAACATACTTTTCTTGCTATAATAATTCTCTGTTTTTACTGAACATTGTAAGATCCCTTCATAATGCACTTACAATGTAAGTGATGGGGAACAAAATCCACAGTCCTCATTTAGAGCAAAAATTTAACTGAAAGTGTATCTGTTACCTGTTCAGCTGCAGCTGAATAAAGTAGATTTGGCACTAAGGAGACTGTAACATTGAAAGATATTGACTTGGCTTTGCTCATTCAGACTGTTGAGGCTTCATATTAGCTTCAAATAAACTTTTGACTACATTCTAATACAGAAGGAGGACTTTGGAGTTTTATCCCCTGTCACTTATAATTAAAGTGCATGATGAAGACATCTTTTCATGGCCATTTTGAACAGGAGAGTTATACGTTTTTAAGCTATAAATTAAAGGGAAATGTACTGCATTTATTCTTCAATATTTAAAAAAAATGCATAAACACTCTGGTGCAGGTCCAAATGGAGATTTCATTGATAAATATAATCGTACACCAGCTTTGATGAATGTGAGTTTCAGTTGGTTTGTGGAGTATTGAAGGAAAGCCAATGCTCTTAAAAACGTATGCTCCCTGTACAGTGGCCATGTTAAAGACTCAGCTCCATGCTCAGTCTAAGCTTTCTCAAACTCAGCCAGACTTACAGTTTCCTGACATGGTTTTTCACAAGTAAAAGTTGAAAGTGGACATTTTTAGAAAGCTCCTTGTTCAACATAATGACATAAATGTTCCTAACATAACATAGAGATGCAGGATAAAAGCATTTGTTACATTATGCTAACATTTCTTACTGTACAATTAAAATAGCATTAGCATGCAATGTTAGCATCAAACTTTTTCCATCATTACTATTACAAGTATGCTGTCGCTAATTAAAAGCTGCCCTGTCTGTCATGCAGTTTTTTTGTAAACAAAGTCTTTGATTTTCAATGGGTGTACATGTTAAATGTATTTCCTTCCTCATAAAGCATTATGCATTTTTTACATCTTTGTGTACTTGCTACCCATCTTCATCTCTGCTTTATGGATGCAATACTGTTTTTTTGCTCACCATGTTGTGGATCAGAGAAATAATGTGCAACCATTGGCAATAATATGTATTGTGTTGCCTGTAAAATGTGAGCCCACTCATAAAAATATTACTCCATAGTGTCACTATGGAGCTCAGAAAAACCACAGGGTAGCTTTAAGTGTATTTTTGTCCTGTTGGTAGCTCACCAAAATCACTGACCATGGATACCGAATTTCATTTTATTAAGATATAGTATTTCACCATGAACCAATATGCTGGACCAACAACTGTCAGACATTATTTATTATGAAATGGTAGTTTTACATGAGTCTACTTTTATTATTAGAATGAACAAACCTGAGGCTCGTCTTGTTTGTTCTGACTGACGTATCATTTCATCATCATGTCTAGTCACTGTGGGCAGCTTCCTATTGACAGATTTGTTTTAATTTGTTTCAAAAAGAATAAGATTTAAAGGTTCAATGTGATGTGAAATCACTCGTCATGGTCAACAGTCTTTCTTGTGTACATCTGGCCTCATACACTCTCTCCAATGTGAGTAAATCCTACAGTATTTCTATTGAAGATGGAATCACAAGGCACCTCACAAAGATATATTTACACTTTTTTGCTTTTTCTTTAACTTCATCACGTAGGTTGTTAAAGTTTTGCTGAAAATGTGTGTAATTCCTAAAATGACGCAACCAAAAAAATTGTGTTTAGGACTATACACACACAAGAATTGTTTACTAACTCACATCACATAATGAGCTCAGTGGCTTTAGCTCTAGGGAGGACAGTCATTACAGCTTGTTTAATAATTAAAATGTTTATATTGCACCTCATTGCAAGATACTTCTGATTGTGTTAGTCCATGGAGGGACAATTAAAACCTGCATTTCATTCCCTCGAGTGAATCAAGCACAAGAAGAAAAACATGTCACCTCTATCATAAAGTTTAGAAAAATGTTTTCTACTTCTTTTTGTTAACATACTGCAAAAGGCTCAGAATGTATTTCCTCTATTTTAGGATGCTTTGAAGGAAAAACTGAGAAATGCTTAACACCAAATCACAACAACAGTTATCTCAAGGCACATATGCTTTATAGAAGAACAGTACTCATTTGATTTTGACATGTATTCATCACTAATTTCAAACAATTAATGGCATCTTGCTACATGATGTAATGATGAACGACCAAATTTAAAATGATCATGATGTCTTTTTAATACACATTCCAAATATACGTACAAGCTTAGGTGACATTTTTTGCTGCATCCATCTTTAAATCTTTAATCTTTGTTTAGATTCAAACATTACAAACACGTATTATAACAGTGATGCAATCACCCAAAATAAAACATTAAAATAAGGGTAACATTACATTTCAGAGATTTTTAAAAAAAGAAAGAAAAGTAAACAATAAAGGAAAAATACAATCAAATCCCAGTGTTTTAAAATAAAAATAAGGCAAAGCTGAAAGGCAAGGTATCTACATAACACAAGCAACATAATAACAATAATAATAATAATAATAATGATAATAATATTAATAATAATGCTTATTACATTTCCTTAATTCACTGTTAAATTGTATGTCGATGTTGATGAATCTTGAAACATTTCTTCTATGGCTGCTGGCTATATTTAGGCTGAAAACTGGAAATTAGCTGTAGAAAGATGATTACATAAAATCAGACATGTGGACTCAACATCTTACCATTACACCTATTTGGAATGTTTGTTATGCTACAAATACATACCATCACTGAGCTAACTTGAACATTTAACAGGTCTATATTCTTACTGGTGGGAAGTTCACTTACCACAGATATCCTTCTTTAAACTCTGTGAATTTGTGCCGGACCATAAATGTTGCTAAAGCATCTGCTACCTGGTGACAGATGACAAGAAATAACACAACACATGAAAAGCAGCTGAACACACACATAAAACATCATATTAAATAATACATACAACTCATATAATCAGGACCACTTACTTTTTCAGGTGCGTCCTCATGGACAGCATGACCACACTGAGGGAGGACCTGCATCTGAAACTTCCCTGTGGACAAACGGTGAGACTGTTGATCACTATGTGACTGGACAGACGTATATGGCAAATTGGACAATTGGACAATAATTGGAAACAATACAAAAAATCTCAGTTTAACTCTACCTTGCATCTGTCCAATAGTTAGGTCTTTGTCAAGCCTGTCCACTCCTGAACAATGGAACAAGTCAGGGGTGTTAATTGTGAAGTCAATGGCAACATTTCTTGTGAAACTTTAAATTATCTACATTCATCTAAACTAGTGAGACAGCACAGAAATTACATAAATCTGCCGATCCTTGTTGTGCATGAATACAAAGATACCTTTTATGTACAGCATGGCATATCAATAATAATGTAAGTTCACCAATCACTCTGGTGATTTGACACATCTCACCTGCGAGCAGGAGCAGTTTGGGAACAGGGCAGGTGAGAAAGAGGGCAGACAGGCCTCTGAACCAGCCCTCCCAGTATTTTTCTGTCTTTGACAACTCCACTCGCCAGGTGAAGATGCTTTCCTTTTTTATCTGTATGAAAAAAAAAAGGTATTTTTCAAGGTATTTTGCGACCCCTCTCCAACACACATGCATATACAGTAAATATATACACACACAGTACACGAGTAAGACAAAGACTGAAACAGACAGAACCTCTTGATCATCTTCCTTCATTCTTTTCTTGTTGGATTCTTCTTCCACTTCTTCCTCCTCTTCCTCTTCTATTATACCTTCAATGCTATTAGAGACGGCAGGACTGCTTGTGGATTCCTCACATCTGTGAATGTCACAAGAGGAACGTAACACACAGCACTTATAACCTGAATAACCAACGCAACAGTAAATGTAGAGATGAGACATGGAGCAGACATACTTTTTCACCTGGCCTCCCATCGACACCCGTGCTGACTCTATGTTTCGGATCTGGCCACTCTTCACACTTAAAAGGAAAAGACAAGAAGTGTTTTGTGCACTTGTACACAAGATTAATAACCCATTGACATGTAATGAAATCTTGCTAATCCAAACTCTAAGGATGGAGGCTGTTAAACTAAATAAAACTTGACCATTCAAACACACCTTTTCCAAGCTGAAGGTTGCCAAAATAAAAAGTAAATGGCTCCTAATGTTTATTTGCACAGTCATACTACCAATATGTAGCAGAGTCAGTGTTTGTATGTTTACCTCCACTCAATGGCATTTTCCAGAGATTTAAATGTCTTTGGCCGACTTCTGAGGAAATTCTGCATACTGTTCAAAGCATCCATTGCTGTACCTGAGTGCAATCACAACCATTTGTCATAATTATAACCAGAAATACTAAATCATTTCAGAGAATAATCATGAATAATTCCAATTTAAATTCACTGGAGAGGTAATCAGTTTAGAGCTGGGCACTCAAAGAATGAAATCAACACTTTATTTGCCAAAGTGGAAGCACTTACCCTCTACAACGTCAATGACACAGAGGCCGAGCAGGGATGGTACATGATTAGCAGCAGCTGTGTGAACTGCAATAGCCCCACCCATACTGTGTCCAATAATCATGATTGGTGGCGGGTTGTCTCCGTAGAGCGCCTCCACCACTTTGCCAATGTCCCTTTTGAAATTTAAAAAAAGGATAACCTGTTGAATTTTTATTATCAGTGTTTCTAAATATACAGTCTGAAACTTGACTGTATTTAATAATGAATTTGAGAGACTACTGGTATTTTTTTTATTTTATTTTGAAACGGCACAGTGAGTATAAACATATTCATTGCTACTCTGTTTAATTTGAGTGTGGTTTTCACAAAATTAGCATCAGTCTTAACTGCAGACACACACAATACTACTTACTTGGCCATTGTGTCTGCAGAGAGATCTTCAGGATTTTTCACTTTAGAATCACCTGCAGAAGAAAAAAGAAAGACATTTAACCATTTCATCTGTCTAAGATGATGAATATGAAGAATGATCAGTCAAACGAAGAAGGCAGGTTGACCTCTCATGACACAAATGGTGCTGTAGCTGCTATTTGAGCATTAAAATCTGATAACGGACCTTTGTTATTATGCTGTCAGTATAAAAGATTAGTGATCAATGCATTATTTCATCATTACATCACTGCAATATTTAGCAATTGAAAAGATGTTAGTGTTAAAGATATACAGTAGGTGACTTAAAAGATTCTTAAATCTCTAACCAAACTGATGAATATTATTCAAGATCTTAAATTTCCTGCATATGTGAACAGATGTTACCAAACTAGTAACTAATTCTGTGACACATACCATGAGCTCGAAGGTCCATGGCCACCACCCTGCAGTTGATCCTGCTGTATATGACAGCCTGCAAAGACACACATGAAATCATTCACATCAACAAGTGTACAATAAATATATTGAAAGAAATACAGTGTCAAAAATATTATATGTTGTTTTGTGTAATTATGCTCACAGTGAACACCGCCCAGGACAGAGCAGAGTGACCTCCTCCATGAAGCAGGAGCAGCACAGGACCATGGGAACCACTGCAGTAAAGTCTGAAAATGTTTAGGGAAGTAAAGGAAAAATGCCAGCACTGTAAAGAAGTTACACAGTCAGCTAAGATCCTGTACATTACACAGACACATACATGACATACACTGAACGTTACTTAATGCAACTAATAATGTGAAAAGGTGCAACTCTTTTTGGAATATTCACAGAAAAACAAGTAGATTAATTTATGTTCACCTGAGGAGAGTTAACAATAATGGTTTGAATGGATCACCCTCACATGTTCTGCAGTGGGTTATTGTAAAAAAAAAAAAACAAAAAAACAAAAGAGGCTTAATCTGAATGAACCTAGGTGGAGCTGAAGTATAAATAACACATGTTGAATTTTCCTGTAGCAGCACGATGGAAGGATATATCTTTGCCATTTTCATTTTCCACCTCAACATCCTCCATAGTCTCAAAGTAATGACTCCAGGGCAGGGGGGTGAAATCTCTCTTCCGTCCAGGTCTGTATAAAATACAAGACACGCAGAGTGTAAAAAGAGCTTTGTCTATCATCTAAATGTGAATCAGGACCATTAACATACATATAAACATTAATGTGATCAACAGCAACACAGATATTAATTATGTGTTTTAAGTGCTTTAATATCTCTTAATGACCCATATAGAAAGGATAAGTCTAAAGTCAATGTTTCTTATACTTTATTTCTTTATCTTTTCAGATCATAACAAAATGAGCAAACAGGAAAAGTGTTTAAATTGCAAACCTAACAACACAGCTTATCTAAACTTAAATAAATGAAGTGTTTGTTTGTGAAAACCTGGTTATCCACGCTGCTATGAGCCAGCAGACGCAGCATCAACAAGGAATGTGCATGTCTGCCAAAAACAACTGTATCATGGTGATGTAAACAAGCCAAGCACAAGCCCTGACCTCCATTACACAGGTTGTATCTATTCATATTAACAGGAAAATGGGCCAAAACGTCACTGACATGATCAGAAACTGCTTTATAGTCACACATTTTCTTCATCATTTCACATTGAAATATCTTAGCTTAGTTTAGCCAAAGCTGGATAGGATCAGCATGCTAACAGCTAATGTAAATATGGAACAAGTCAGTCAATATATTGACGTTTACAAGGCGTTTCATTCACCACTGATGTTAGCAGCAGCTAAAGCTATCAAATCAGCTGTGCTGTCATATACAGTATGTGATATGTGATGTTTGTTCAGGATAGCAATCAGAGCAGCCATGTTGGTAGCGCGGACGGAGCAGAGAGTCATTAATGTGACTACAGATGTGATTAAATGTCACGTTAGAAAGCCAACATACATGTTAAGCTGGCTAACTCACCCCATTTTCATTTTGGAGCTGGACTGAAAACCACCTGCCATAGGAGGTCTGGAGGCTAGCAGGTTTAAATGTAGCCGTTTCTCCATATTGTCGACAGTCGGACTCAGTCTCTGTCAGGAACTGTGTCTCTCTTTCGCAGCATATGATTTTCCTCCGACAGCAGCACCAATGCTAGCCGGACATTGGATGAATTTACTACGTTTGTCTGGCAAGCTAAAGGCTAATAAAAAAAAAAGGTAATCGCTTCTTCTTCTGCGTCTGCTGTGATTATTTTGGGCCTCTCTTCTTCGCTGGTTTTATTTCTTGGTAGGTTCGCGTTGACATTTTAAAGCGTTACCGCCCCTACTGTCTGAGAAAATTATGACACATCATCCAACAACAACTAAAAACTAAAAGCTAGAACTTGGTGTGGAAAAACATTTTTAACGGAAATAAAACCAAAAACTAACCTTTAGAAAAAACAAAAACTAACTGAAAGATATGGTGTACAAAACTAGCTAAAATAAAAATGTACATGAGGTGGCACTGATGTAGGCCTATATGAGACTGGGATATCGAAATGACTTCATCAACTATCTTTGCAAAGTACTGTGTTATGTGTATTGTAATACCTAATCAGATCTTCTTTAATCTTGCCCCTGACAAATACCACCATATTATAATTAATAAATAAAAAATACCAAAAAACTAAAAAACTGAAACTAATAAAAAAAAAAAATCTAAATTAAACATTTTTAAACAATATAAACTAAAGTGAAATGAGCAAACACAATATGGAATCAAAATTAAACTAAACAAAATGTGAACAAACATTAAAAGCGAATTGAAATTAAAAAACAATTATATAAAACTATAATAGGCTACTATTGGTGACCAACAGTTCGTCCAAATTTATTTTTTCCTTCTCAGATAGTTTTATTTGAAAGACTTTGAGATGCATGAATAAGTGGAAAATGTGCTGGTAGCCCAATCAAAGTTTAACATGGTGTTTCATGTCAGGCATGTGAGTTTTAAGGTATTTCTCCAATGTGACTTAACTGTAAATTTTGTCATTTCAGAGTCACAAAAGTTTTAAAATTCTTATGAACACTTGCCCATTAAAATTAACATAGCAGACAGTAAACATAAAACATGCCCACTGTAGATTTGCGGCTTTGAACAAAATGTTTTAATCTAGAAATTCTGGTTTATTTTCTTCTTTTTAAATGTTTTATTTAGGATGCTTTAATAGTAAAACTTAGAATTACATTTGATCAGGTTTACAATGTTCAGTTAAGAGACACAAATATTGAGGTTATTACAGCAATTTAGGTATTTAGCCTTTACTTAATAAGTAATTGCCCTTTAGCTGCAATAATATTGTCCTAATAATAATATTGATCAAATTTCAGTTGCATATGGGAATTATCTAAATGATTATGACTGCCTAATGATTTCATGATTTACGCGACACCCAGCTGGTCTGTCTGTTTCATAGCACTGTGAACACATACACACTCATACTGTAAATTAATATGTAGATACGTAGTAAACCCTTGAACACAAGGTGGCAGCAGTGCACACTTTATCCATGTAACCTAAAATGGCCCTCTAACAATTTAACACCTCAATTTTCACCTTTGGCTTAGAGACTACACATGACTAACAGAAGGCCCCTACTACAAATCGGGTGTGGGGGTTGGAAGATATGCTGTCAAGTGGTATATGGGGAAGTTTGCTGCTTATAACCTCTTAATCAAATCCAATAGCAATAATAACAACAAAAAATTATAAGAAGGATGTGATTGTAATGAAGGAAACTGCAGCTTTATGAGCATTCAAGTTGCACTTTCAGTCATGCAGTCTGAGTCATTGTTATGTAACTGGAGCTATTTGACAGACTTGTAAAGACAGTTACATAAACAGAATGATGTGACAGCTGATCATCTATAATTGCAGACATGGACAGGAAGAGTTGAAGGTTAATAGACATAACTGATCACATATAATCTCTTAAAAATTAACATCAATTTCCAAAAATGTCACCAAGAAAAATATTTACTTGTGAAAAAGGTTAATTGATTATTGTAAAACCTCCAACTGAGGTGCCAGCTGAGTTGATGGACAGAGTTGTGGCCAACAGAGTGTTCACACAATCGAGTCACATGTGGGGCATGTGCGCTGTGCTGTTCAGAACACATTCATAAGGGGGACCATGTGCATTCTCTGATGGTGGGCTGCAAAACATTTCATGGATGGTTGTTTTATTGCACTGTTTCTAACTTAAGCCATGGTAGTTATTAGTCTGCCTGTGTTCTTTTGGAAATTTAGACATTTTTCAAAATGTTTATGTTTAAAGTATATTTAATTCCTATCTTTATGTTCACATCTTTCTATGACAAAGGGTTATTATGATAATGTTGTTTATAATACATTTTGAGTATTATATTTAGGTATTATTTATTGTCTCAAGTGTTTAACTGTTGTTTATTTGTTTGATATTTTAGGTAGTTTAGTTTTATAGGCACATTTATGTTCCCAGCAGACAATATACACCTAAACATCCTGTTCTAATAGACTAGAGTCCATCAGACTCTGTTATGCAGAGTGCAATATCTTCATATTTAGAGAAATATCTTGAAATATTCAACACTGAAATGTTATCAAATTTACTGGGAGCCACAGACACAGTGTGCAGGAGGCTGAAACCAAAAAAAGCTATAAGAACAACAATGCCAGCCAAAGCTAAGTGTAAGCAATTGGCAAAAACCTAAGTCATTCTTGGTATGTTCCATTTGCTGTCCTGGTGAAACACTCCCTTCATATGTGCTGTGAAATACTGCATGTCAAAATGAATTCCAAAAGATTTTGACAAAATTAAACATAAATGGCTCTATATGCTGGAGTTAGGTCCAACTGACTCAGTTTTGGTAAGTAAAATTGATTTTACATTTAGATATTAATCAACATTCATTGTTTTTCAGTTTCCCTCCCTTCACCTCTCCCCTAATATTTAGTTCAACTAAAGACAAAGGCAAAAGTTCACGGGCCAATGCTTCTGCAAATGAAGGAAAGATTCCTGTGTGGTCTATTAACCTTTCATTGACGCAGCAGTTGACCTTATTCGTAATGTTCTTTATTTATAGGGTAATGGAGATTAGCTGTTTCATGGCACTGATTTGGAGTTCGTGGTATTCAAAGTGAAGGAGAACACAGGATTGGTGTGACGAGAGAGTGCCTGCTCAGTTTCATTTTCAGAGGATGTAAACGAGGTCACAGACGGCTGGTTGAAGCCGGACCAGCAGGTTGTTTACTGGTCTGGCAGCAGGCGCACAAAGTGTCCTCAAGAAACTGTTTTTAGCCAGGGGTGACGAAGGCAAATTGGGAAGGCAGCTCCCCCTCCCCCTTTTACCTTATCAATCTTGGGAATGCAGGGTTTAAGGTTTAGCAAGTTTCCATCTTTGTGTTGAAACACATCCAAAGCAAAAGGAAATTAAAGAAAAAGTAAATGCAAATAAGTTCTTAGAACATACTACTACTACTATTAATAAAAATAATACTTGTAACAAAGCTCAATAATTAAAATAGTTGATCTATTTATCTCAATAAAGCACCTTATTCATTTATTTTTTCAGTAAGTTGCACAGTTGCACTATGTATAGATAAGGAGCTGAACTTTTGCACACTTCCAGTCCTCAGGTTACAAAATCATGTTACACCAGTAGTGTCAAAATCACCAGCACTACTGACCAGCACTACTGACCAGCAGCCCATTCAGCTAATGGCTACTTTATTGTTGGCAATACTGTCAATTGTGGAAAATATGGAAAACCTCAAGAATTTGGAAAACGTCATATGTATATGCATTTTTAAAAATATGCACAATACAGTATAAAGACTAAAAGATAAAGCAAAGTGTAATTTTAGAAAAAAAGACTGGAGATGCACATTAAAAAGTAACAAATAAGAAATACAGTTCTAGGAATACAACAATATCCTGACACACGTATCAGCAGGGGAAATATTTGATATTTAGAGGGAACATTTTTCACTGTCAACTGCGAGTCATGACGTTAGCTTGGGCCATGACTTGTACGGGCTATGGAAAGTCACATGTATAGAGGCATGCACACTCAAGACTCCAGAACTCTCAGCATTTTCCATTGAGTGTCCAGTCCTTTCTTTGGATGTTTGCCTGTACAGATGCTAATGTCTTGGCTGATTGCGTACAGATGCTATGTACATCCACCCACTTTTGTCCATGGTATGGATTGGCTGAGAAGCATGGCGGGTCCTAGGCCTGGAACATTGTGTTACTTTACGCTTGCAGGGAGGGGGTGGAGCAAAATTTTGCATTTTGTTGTGGGGTGCTAACACTGAGACAAGGATGTAGTGCAAATGTTATCCACCACAGCACCCTGTGAGTCAGCCAGTGCCCCATGAAAACACCCATGGCATCTAGACGGGCCTCTCTCTCTGATTGGCTGTACAGACAGTATCAACCAATAGAAACATGAGGCATGTTCCTTGAAGTCAGTGTAGAAATATGAGCCGGTTAATTTAGAATTTTAATGTGAACTCCAAGTTTAAAACTATATTTGTGCCATTATGAGCAAATAAGTGTTTTCCCAAGTTTAAATGTTAAATGAAGTTTACAATGACATGAAAACATTCAAAATATTCACATTTTCATGTGTCCACACCAGGATGCTATGAAGGCACTGACAGGCGCAGATCAACAAGAGCTCAAATATCTGTCTGTGTCTAACAGACTCTGGTAAACATGATGTGAATCACATGACAGGTGTGTTCAACTTGCCAGGCCACACTGTAGTCATGTGCAAAAGGTGCCTATAAATTTAGGAGCCTCTTCAACAGTGAAGCAGTCAGCACACAGCACAAGACGAAGACACTAACGGGACTACTTGAAGAATTGTATATACTCTTGACTGCACTGGATTATAACTTAACTGAAGAACATTTAGGTAAACTTCTACATCAAAACAAAAGTGTCTTTTTCATGTGTTTTAGATTCAAACTATGTCACTTTATATTGAAGAAGTAGATTAAAATATTGAAAATAAATATCTAAACTGTTGCATGGTTGTTCCTTGTACCTTTTTCATTTAAGTGCAATGTATCAGTCAGCCATTATACTCATTAAACTACTGATGAAATCTACAATACAGATTTTTCTTGGATCACAAGTAAATGATAAATGCTTGTTTTTCAGGGAGTGGTGTTGTGCTGGCTGACTCCTTTCAAATAGAGTTTATGGCCCAAGAAGATTTCACAACAGAACTATTTCCAAAGATTAGTTTGCTTCCCGAGAAAACTTGAAACTTCTCTTCAATCCTCTCTTACAGGTATGCTCAGTTTTTAGAATAAGCACTACAAATACTGCTAATACATCCAGTACACTCATTATTACTTGCTTAAATTTAACCACAGTTCGATGTTATAATCAGAGCAAAAAAAAAGGTTAAATCTCAAAATGAAAGAAGAAAACATGAAGTCATATTTTGTGTGTTTGTCTTGATGAGCAGAGTAATGGTTTTCTTTGGTGTGTGTGTGTGGTACACAGCAGTCCTGGGCAAATAGCATTACGTTTGATTTTTCCATTTGTGTCATCAGCCCAGGTGTAGCAATGGCTGGCATAAAACCCACAGACGTAGTGCCCTCTGCGGCAGTTAAGTTCTTCGGAGCTGGCACCGCAGCCTGCATTGCTGACCTAGTCACCTTTCCACTGGACACGGCCAAAGTTAGACTACAGGTTAGACACACAATGTTTCTTGGCACATTTTAACTTTGAAATCAGATTTTTATCTTGAGCCTTTTTTAAACCTGTTCGTAAGTGTCCTTGAATATCATCTTGTCACCCAGATTCAGGGAGAGTGTCAGAAAGGATCAAGTGCAATAAAGTATCGGGGAGTGTTTGGCACCATTACCACCATGGTACGCACAGAGGGGCCCAGAAGTCTTTACAATGGACTGGTGGCAGGACTCCAGAGGCAGATGAGCTTTGCTTCCGTCCGAATTGGCCTTTACGACTCCATGAAGCAATTCTACACTCGAGGAACTGATAGTGAGTTTAATGACATTGCTGTCATAAGCAATTTGGTTTCTCTCTTACTCCTTTCATTTTGAAAAATACTCATCTCTGCACAGGTGCTGGGATTGTTACTCGGCTCATGGCAGGGTGTACCACAGGAGCCATGGCTGTGGCGTTTGCACAACCCACTGATGTGGTGAAAGTGCGGTTCCAAGCCCAGGTACGAATGGCAGATGGTGTGAGGAGATACAACGGCACACTGGATGCCTACAAGACGATTGCCCGAGATGAGGGCGTGAGAGGCCTTTGGAAAGGTGCTGACCATTTTTACATCAAATATTTGCATCATATTTGTCACTGATCATACAAAAAAAAAAATCCTCCCCCAGTTTTGATGTAACCATCCTCTCCTCTTGATACTTTTATTTCAGGTTGCATGCCCAACATTACCCGTAACGCCATTGTCAACTGTGCAGAGTTGGTGACCTATGACCTGATCAAAGAAACCATCTTGAAGTATGACTTAATGACAGGTGAGGTGGAAAAACAAACAAATGATTGCAGAGACCACAGATATTCAAGTAGTTTCTAAAACATCGAAGATATCAACTATTGCGGAAGGATGTGACCTTGCTTCTGTTTCCCTCCAGACAACCTGCCATGCCACTTCACCGCCGCCTTTGGTGCAGGCTTCTGCACAACAATTGTGGCTTCCCCTGTGGATGTAGTCAAAACACGGTTCATGAATTCACAATCTGGCCAGTACAACAGCGCTATGAACTGTGCTCTCACCATGCTGAGAAAGGAAGGACCCACAGCCTTCTATAAAGGGTAAACACATGTCCTGTTAACTACATGACAGTGAACCTAACCAACACCAAATAACCTGTTTGTGACACTTCTTTACCTTTGTTTTGTTTTTCTGCTTTAGGTTCATGCCTTCTTTCCTGCGACTGGGGTCCTGGAACATTGTGATGTTTGTGACATATGAGCAAATCAAACGGGGTATGACCAGAGCACAACAGTACTGGGAGTCACCGTTTTGATCTCAGCTTGTCAGACGCTTCCTTTAGACATAAATGCACAGAAACAAGATGTTAACCCTCACCACAGTGCACTGATGACCACTGGTAACCCAGTGGTTTTATAAGCTGAATATGATACCTGCAAGTGGAGGCCCAGAGGAGAACTTCAAATGGTTTCAGAGGTCTCTGGTCACGCTATCTATGTAGCAGCTTAGAGTTGGACAGAGTTCATGTGATATTTGCAAATATTCCTTATAATGACAGGAGTTTGTTCACTGATTCATTAATGAACACTAACTCTGTTGGTATTGTTGCAGAACTAGAAGGATTTTAGTATTCAACTGTAAAAGGACATTTTAAATTGTAATGTTGAGCACTTTCTTTTAAAAAAAATGCTGCGAAGGATGTGAAATGGAGGAGAAAGGGTAATTCCAGAAAGTCTTGCTTTATTAGTTATTCGCAAAAACCTTGATCAGCTGGCTCTGAGCTTTAAAGATTCATTTTCATGTTTACAAGAATAAACTGTAGGATCATATGGATTATGTGGTAGTATAATGTTATTAGTTATTAAGAGTAAGTTTCCATGAAAGCAGTGGACAGACTGAGCCTGGCAAGACAGGCCTAAACAGTGACCATTTCTATGTTCCTCAATCTGTTTTCTGTATCGTGGACTGTTTACAATTTAGTTTACCAATGTTTGTGATGCATGTACTCAGGGGTTCATAGGATAATATATTTATTGGTGTATGTAAATAGTAGGATTTATTGCTGGTCAATAAGTTGTAAATATGTTGTACACAATGATAAATGAATGCCAAAATTAAAGAATAATTCAGCTGTTCTGTATCTTTGTCCATTATTGAGTCTTGCTGTACCTTTGGTAGTTGTGTTACTTAAATGTGAGTTGTGAATGAAAAGAATAAAGAGAGTTACTGAAATGAGGCAATACATTCACTGTTTGTTTTTTGCTGACTACCTGGGTAACTTTGTTCTAAAAAATAAGTATGACCTAAGTTCACCATGAATTGTTGAGACCTTTTGATTTTGGAAATATAGTGGACAGCAGGATGTGATTTCAAAATGTGCACATTTGTCAAGCAAAAATCCCACACATGTAAACATCTCAGCAAGCAGCGGGTTGAAATCAGCTAACTACTAACTGAAAGAAAGCAGGGTCCTGTTGCATTGGGCCTCTGAGTAAATATAGTTGTGTTTAGGAGGTCTTCTTCAGGCCTGGAACATTTCCAAAATCAGCTGCTACTTATGCTACAGTTTCACACTTGGCTCAGTCAGATGAATAGTTGTCATACTCTCACGTGCTGTAAATTGGATACATGTTGACCATGTATCCAACTCATAATTCACTCATGCAATTTATAATCCATATATTTGATATTCTATGTATATATCACCACACTTTCAACAAATGTCAGTTAAGGATACAACACTGTTTATGAATTTATTTTGAAAACCTCCTTGATTATCTGTTTTTGAGACGACATGTCGTAGAACAGATTGTTTTGAACAAAACCCAGCGGGGGGATGTTTATGGGTCTGAACATATGGATCTAATTTCACATGGGATGTACGGTGCACTTGTATTTTCAGCATGACTCAGCATTTAACCAGCAAGTCTGTCCTATCCGTACCATACAGAAAGATTAATACAACATTTCAGGAAACTAGATAATACAGTTTTGTAATGGAACATTTAGTCCACTCTCAGTTGACAGTATACAGTACAATGCTGTTTTGTATGTCTGTTCTGACATTGGACAGAATGGGTAGGGCTTAATTATGAAGTCAAGATAAGACAGACATCAGATATCATGTTTTACAGTTTGCACATTCAAAAATTGCAAACACACAATCAGGTTTATAACGTTCTGCCCATCTGACCAAGAGACATTCCTTATAGATATTGTGGGGGTGGGGCCCCACCAGCAACACATGCCATGCCATGATGTAACACCGTCATGGCAGTATTTAAAGAGGCTGCTCTCCTACAAAGTGCTGTATCCTGTCCTCTCACTGGTTCATTTGGGTATTGTCACCTCTAGAGGCATTTTCCGGGCATCTCAACTTCCACACATCAAGTTACGGTACAACAAAACTCTTTGTAATTACATTTTTATATGGATCTTTAGATTATTGTCAATATTGTTCCACTGTAGTGTTATTTTTAACCCCTTTTCTCTCTTTTTCAGGATTTGGAGTATGATTTTCTGGCTTACTTTTGAAACATTTTCTATGGAAAAACAAGGAAATCAAATTATAGCTGGGACAATATTCAGCCAGAGGGACGCCTTTAGAGAATCTTGATCTCGAATGGTTTTGGTCCTGAATTTCTCTAACAAAGGTGAGAATAAATAATTAAGGTCCAGACATTTTTCATTGACAGAGAAAGACTACCAGAGAGGTCTGGTAGTCTTTCTCTGTCTGTACAAAATGTACTGAACAGCTGTCTTTTATTTAGCATCACTAACACTGCTTTAGAACGGCTCTTTTGCTCAGTAGTGATGTTAAATAAGCCTATGACACTCAGCACTTAGAGGAATCATTAGTATAGTGAGTTACAAGACATATATATTTAGGATCAATTAAAAAGCAGATCCACAGAATAAACTATAATCTCACGTTTCACGTCAGACGTTTCAATGTGTTTTGGGGTTTATCTTTTTCAGATTTTGGAGGAGCCTTTTGTCCTGTTAATAGGCTATACTCTTCAGTTTTTATTTTAATTAAAATCATTCTGAAAAATGGTTGGCTTTGGACCGGCAGATGTTCCTCCATCAGCGGCTGTGAAGTTTGTAGGAGCAGGAACTGCAGCATGCTTTGCTGACCTGCTCACTTTTCCGCTGGACACAGCCAAAGTGCGGCTGCAGGTATTCAAGCTCTGATATTCAGTGATTTTTTGTCAACAACTTCTGATACTGTATGTCAAATATACTGCATGTGAAATATACATAATATAAAAAATGTGAATCCTTAAAATATGTTATATAGCACTCAGTTCCCCGCTCTCTTATCCTCAACTGATCCTCCATTACAATATTTTAACCCACACAGATCCAAGGTGAGACTGGGGGCTCTGCAGTTTTAGAGAGAGGGTCTACAGTGAAGTATCGTGGAGTGTTTGGCACCATCACCACTATGGTTCGTACAGAAGGGCCCAGGAGCCTTTACAGTGGACTGGTGGCAGGACTTCAGAGACAGATGAGCTTTGCCTCTGTCCGTATTGGTCTCTACGACTCTGTAAAACAGTTCTACACCAAAGGCTCAGACCGTGAGTCACTATGAATGTATTCTAGTTGTTTATCTAGCTGTGACTATCAGGTGTGATATCTCTGTTCTCTTTTCTTCAGATGTAGGTATCGGCAGTCGCCTGCTTGCTGGATGTACTACTGGTGCCATGGCGGTTGCTTTGGCTCAGCCTACAGATGTGGTGAAAGTCCGCTTCCAGGCACAGGCGAGGTCTACAGGGAATGCCATTCGCTACTGTAGCACCATTGACGCTTACAGGACCATTGCTAAGGAAGAGGGCATTCGTGGCCTGTGGAAAGGTAGCTAGAGCTTAAGAACAATATGCAGCTCTTGAAGCATATCCTTTTAATTTCTTCTAATAAATATGATCATGTACTTATATCACTCTGTCATGCAGGTACAGCTCCGAACATCGCTCGTAATGCAATTGTTAACTGCACTGAACTGGTGACATATGACTTCATCAAGGATACACTTTTGAAGTCTACTCCCCTGACAGGTAAAACAATGATCCAGAGGCATGATATAATGCCACACTATCTAAAGTTAAAACCTGAAGAGTTCGGTTTAGAACCTGCTCTATGTGTAAAGTGCCTTGAGATAACTTTGTTGTGATTTGGCGCTATACAAATAAAGATTGATTGATTGACTATCTCTGTCTTTGGAACAGTAACTTATAGCCTTTATTCCACAGATAATCTGCCCTGCCACTTTGTATCAGCCTTTGGTGCAGGGTTATGCACAACAGTGATCGCCTCTCCAGTTGACGTGGTCAAGACAAGATACATGAACTCGGCCGTCGGCCAGTACGGCAGTGTCCTCAACTGTGCTGTTGCCATGATGACCAAAGAGGGACCACTTGCCTTTTATAAGGGGTGAGCATTGACTGAGCCATTTAATGACATAATGATATAAATTAAATATTTATAAGGGAAGGGAATGAGAGCTAATGATTGTAAACTAAATGACGGCTGTATTTTTAAATGGATTGCAATAAATTGTGCTATTTTTCTGTGTTTTTGCTCTTCAGGTTCATGCCATCTTTCTTACGCCTGGGCTCCTGGAATGTGGTGATGTTTGTAACATACGAGCAGCTCAAACGGGCCATGATGGCAGCAAATCGCAACTACACAACTATTCTGTAATCATTACTGTCTGACAGAGGGCTGATATTGTACCACAGTTTTTCTGTTTTAAATGTCTTTACTTTTGGTTGCCTCATAGTGCATATTTCAACAAAAAGTGTAAAAGCTTTATAAATCATGTTTACACTGACAATGACAGGAATGTAACCAACTTTGTCTTCATAGTCCTATGAGGGCAATACATGATCAATCTTTAAACATTAGAGCTTGTTTGATCAGATATTTCCTCTCAGTGTCGAGCTTCTCAGGAAACTGGATGTCGAAAGTGATGATGAGGTTTCCTCTCTGGGAAGGATCCTGGGACAGCGTCATTCCCTCTCCAGTCACCACTTTTTTGTATGCAGGGCTGATGCGTTATAACAAATCAGAAACAGGAAAAGGTTTATTGATGCAGATGATGCCTAAAAGTGTACAGTTTATGTGTTAGTTTAAGTGCCTGAATTCCTTATGATTAATATCTGAATATCTGTCAATATATATGTCAAATAAACTGTATTTTATCTAAATGGTATTTTGTGTCCAGTAGTAGAAAGCACTTACTGCACGATGTCATTGATTGGAATATTGAGTAGCCTGCCATCTAGTGTCTCTACATCCACAGAGAACCCAGTCAATGCCTGTGTGAAAAAAAGGCATCAACTTGCTGTTTAAGTGTTTATTTTCTTTTATCTTTTATGTGTGACCAATAATGATATTACTTATTCTGGATCTCAACATGACTCACCATTTCCAGAGAGATCTGGGTCTTATACATCAGGTCATTGTGTTGTCTTACAAACAGAGGATGACTCTTCTGTCGCACTATGAACACAATATCTGCAGGGATGCTGTTTGGTCCCTAAAAAGATGAAATATAGCAATAGCAAGGCAGTTGGGTCTTTATTTAAAAAGTGGCTTGTTGGTAAAATACGTAAATATATATTGTATTTTTGTAAAAGTTAGATCATTTTATAGACTCAAGTTAGATCAATAAAATGTTTGGGCCCTGTAGGCTTCTCATTACAGAAGCACTGTTAACATCAGTTTTAGTTGTTTTATCATTTTGAGACCAAGTACAGTAACTAGGTCCCTTTATTGCTTAGTGTTTTTTTCATATACAGTGAGCTTGTGAACAACTTGAAAGACATCTACTTATAGAGCAATCTCCTGAGGACACCTAGTGGTGGCAATGAAGCAGAGCCAGTGCAAAGAATGACACAATTTCCAAAAATAGTTGTTACTTGACCTCTCCTGTTCTCTATTAATCTTCATCTCATTCAAAACTATCAAGGCTATCCGTGGTCAACTACGCAGCCAAGTTTCCATTCATCTTCATAAAAGGTTAAATAGGTATTTATAAAATATGATCAGAATATGGCATAAGTAGTGAAATGAATAATTCCTTTATGATTATTGTGGCAGTCTTGTTCAACTTATTAAAGTGATTTTAACATTTTAAAATACCACTCTCCTTTCACTACAGACATCAGAGTGGATGAGTACAGTTTTTCTTAAATCTCAATAGAGAGTGTTATATATCTCTCTTACCTGATCTCCCTCTTTGGAGAAAATTATTCTTGTGCCTTCTTTCCATCCAGGCTTTACATCTATAGTCAAAATCTTGTCTCTGATACTGGATGTGAATCCATCATCATTCATAACCTGTTAAACAAATAAGACTTGTTTAGTGTGTTTCTTTGGACTTTGTTGTGATCACTAGGGAGACTAACTGTTGTTTTTTTGTTAATCTTTTGAAGTATGATTGATATATTTAAGACAGTAGTTCTCACCCTACGAGAGATCTTAATTTTTTTCATGCATCCATGGAAGAGATCATCCAGGGACAAATGAAGGTTTCTCTCTATTGGGGAATCCTGGACTTTCAACACTCCTGGTTGCAGACCACCAAACTGATGTGGGGTATCATTTGTATAGAAGTCTGTAAAAAAACAAAACAACCCAAATAGTTATCAGTGTAAATCATATGAAATCTGAAAGAAGTACATTTGCATGTTTGTTTCTCTTACCTGCAAATGGGTTGTCACCTCCAAAAAACTGTCTGAATGTTTTGTCTGGGTTCGCATGGTAGACATATTTATATGACCAGGCCCCACCGCTGCCAAACTCCGGAGGGATACCACCTTTTAGACCCTCCACACCAAACTTGTCATAGGTGGCCTTTTTGCGAGCTTGTCACAAAGAAAAGAGATGAACATTAGAATAGCATACTCAGACATACTGGCTGGGTAAAAGTTGCTGTGATTATTGTACTTGGGAAGTAAGATACAAGAAGCTATTAGTTTGAATAGATTCAGATTTCATATATAATAGATATTTATATTCTTGCATTGGCATCTAACACATATATCAGCACAAAACCCCCCGGGTTAGGGTTAGTAATGATTCTTATGGATTGATACAAAGTAAAACAAACTTCTGCTCTCTATTCAACTCACGGTCGCTCAGAACATCGTAGGCTTCACCCAGCTGGCTAAACTTCTCGGTGCTTCCAGGATCTCTGTTGCTGCTCGGATGAAACTTCAATGCAAGACGTCGATATCTAGGACAATAGAGAAGGAAAACTGACAGTAATAAACACGTCTAAGACTGCCTCTGTGTGGCTGCATGTTTTATTAAATAACTTGCTTACAGTTATTTTTAGACTTACGCCTTTTTGATATCTGCATCTGTTGCATTTCTGTTGACTTCTAACGTTTCGTAGTAATCGCTGCCCATTATAGGATTAGGCTAAATGCTAATTTTTAACTTTAAAAATACTAAATAATGAGCTCAGTGTGTTTTAATGCGCTTCAGCAGCAGTCGTTTAGATTGGTTTCCATGGAAACGGTTGGTCACGGTTGGTCAGGATACTCTCGCGGGATTTGCGAAAGCAGGGCCAATCAGGGGCTGCATCCTTCGAAGGACGCGGCCTTTGCGGTCTTCGAAGGCGACTCCTTCTGAGGAACCTCCGAAGGATCATACAGTCTATGCGAAGGATGCATCAACCGTTGTTAAATGGGACGGTCTAGCCATCGGAGGATTTCCTGGTTGTGTCACCAGATGTTTTACCTGACTTTTGTACCACGGATTATGAAATGGTGAGAGATTTTCAACAAGAAGAGAAGTATTAACAAAAAATAAAATAAAAATGAAGTAATAAAATGCACAAACAAGTAAAATAAGGTGTCAGAAGAATATTTCAGTCCTGTAACTAACACTGGTTAATTTCTGGGGTTAGGGTTATGTAATTCTTCTAGACGTTAACGGAGCTACAGGGCTCTGACATCATCATCCTAGGAAAAAAAAACAACTTACCGTACCATTCAATAGTAAAGAGAAAAGTTGAAACAATACTTCAGTTTTTCCCCCACGTTTGACAAAATCCAGAAAGACAATTCATTGGTGTAATATGATTGGCTACAGTTAAGTCGCAGTCTCCATTGAAGTGACTAATGGCCCCAATGAACCTGATTGGTGGCTCCAGCGCAAAACTACTGGTATTGTGGGCTTTTAAAGTTGAAAAAAATGTAAAGAATAATTTTACTTCAGAATGTGCACCAACTAAGTGAGCTGAATATGAAGCGGATCTGTGCCAGTGCTTCTAGAAGCAGGGTGAAGACTTAACAGAAACAGATCAACAACTTGCAATACTTTGAATATTTTATCTCTGATGCAGAATTATCATTGATATGATAATGAAATAACACATCAACTCACTACATCCAAAGCTACAATGACAGCTATTAATAAGACGCTGATGACTTCCTGCAGCAGTGACAAGTGTATTCTATTTTATTCTTTCATTTAAAACCATTCCAGACAGAAACGTTAAGGACTATTATGCCATACAAATCATACACTCTTCCATAAATTCACACAGAACAAAAAAATTGCACGGTATAATCAGTATGATCAAATTTATCAGAGCTGGTAGAGGGAACAGCAGACGCTCCCCACCGATTTTGTTAAAGGTGGTCCAGATGGATGCATATTTTATTTAGTGATTCAGGAATCATACCAAAAGTTAAGATATTAACAGCCATAAAAAAGAAATATGAATCCAATAGAAATAAATATTACAAGTCATTGTGGATTAAATACACATGTAGAATAATCACTAACAAAAGAGCAATGCCAAAAAATAAAAACAAGCAAAAGAAAACATAATGTGCTCATTAAACATACCAAACTTAACTAGATAGACCCAAAGCCAAGGAAGCCCTCTATAATTTTACTCTGAAAGGCATATACTGTATCTTTATATCTAATGATTATGGTGGGTTTTTATGATTCTGACTCTTAATATATAAGAAAATCCTCCTCAAACACTATGATGAAAGAAATGGTTTTAATCTATGTTGTACTCTTGAGGGGAAAACAAAGATCTATCCAAATAAAAAAGGTAACAGAAAATGGAAGCCAGGGTAAAAAATAACCCATCTGAAGGGACACGTTTGGGAAGAGAGGGAGGACGGTGGTGTAGTGTTGCCCTTGTAGTAGGTGTCATGTGTTAGTGCTGGTTCTGAGACCGTGTGGCCAACATCATGCTGGTACATGTAGGGTGACTTTGCTGGTGTGGGGTGACATGGTTTCCACGTCCAACTTCTGTTCAATTGTGGGTTTACGGTATGAGCGTCAACACTCATGAAACATCTCTGAAATGTGTTATTAGTTTACTTCAACACTTTTTAGCCTTTCCCCATACATCATTCCAGACCATTAAAAAAAAAGAAGAGTTTGTTGTTAACATTAATGAAACCTTGTCAATCGATTTCAGCTGCACACTTTTTGTTAACTTACTAACGCACAAAACATCCACATTGCGCTTATTAAGCTTAAAGCAATATATAACTTTATAAAGGATATTCTCACTCTTTAACACATACTTTGACTTGATGTCTTAGACACACATTTCTTTCAGTTTGGTTCAAAAAGTCATCTTTAGACGCAAACGATTTAGCCGGAGTCCAGTAAAGACGCCTAAGCTCCAGCTCTGAATACTGTTTCAATGTATGTGTGTTACAGCACAGATATTTCATTTCAAAGGGTTTATGACTTTCAGAGCAGGTTTCCACAATGGCAAAGATAACGGATGTAGTGTTGTCTTTCAGGCTGCTGAAAAGAGACAAGTGTAGTGAAGGGTAGACACAGAAAAATGACCGGGGATGAGAAAAAGCCAGTGAGAGAAATTATTTAGTGATGATAGGCCAGCATTAACAGGCACAGCCTCCTTCAGTGACGGGTTGCTCTGGTGGCTTCTCCAGTTTAATGTCAATCACTGAAGGGTGGAGGAATTAAGGAACATCACAGAGCAGGAAAAATGTAACTCTGAAACACACAAGAGGTTGTTAGAGCCTGGAAAAAACTACAAAAATAGACAACTCATTTTTTTATCTTATTAGACATTTTACTGCGAGATGTGACATAAGTCAGAATTAAATGATTATTTTAATCCAAATTTATCATCCTTTTTAATATAGTTGAATACAGATTATATGTGAGCTCATCTTTCATTAAAAAGCCACACAGGAAGTTATTTGTACAACCTGTAAAAATAGTAAACCATAAACTGTTAATGTACAAAATTAATTTATTTTATTTAAATTATTTTTAGGACACAGGTTGCATTTTACTTTTGACTTGTCAACTGAACCGTCTCGAAGTTTTTTAAAGTTAAACAAGCCGTTCAAAAGTCCAGTAGCTCTCTTACTTTCCATCAGCGCGGTAGGTTTACTGCAGGAGGCCACTTCAAAGCATAGCGCTACAGCTAGAGGAGCCGTCTACGGGTCAGTAGAAGGGACAAAAAGGCTTGCAAAATTAAAATGCGATTAAAAAAAATTAACGCGTTATGGATTGCATTAATCTAATCGCGATTAACACGTTAACGCTGACAGCCCTAGTTTTTATATAATAACACTTCTTTCCATTTAGCAAAAGAAACTGAAGAACTTTGCCTAAACCAAGTATTCTAAAACTAGCTACATTTTGATTTATTCAGGATAAGATTATTTTGAGAACAAGTTTCTGATGTACTCTGTGCTAAAAGTATAGATATAAGCCTTTTTCACAGCACACATTTCGACTTGTCACAGTAGGTAAAGCACTGGTGTTACTTGTAATATTAATGATGGCTGCGTTATATTCAGGTAGTCCAATCAGCCATGACAGTGTGACAGTGAGTCTGCACACACAACACCACCACCCTAACACTGAAGCAGCTAAATGGAATTCAGTCATCATTCACTTGAATATTTGCACCTTTAGTATTGCGACATGTCAAAAAAAGTGAAAGTGAAAAAGGCAAACTGGTTGAGTTAATATAAAAGGACACATGGATTGAACAACAATAACAAGCTGTCACAGTGCTACTATGGACTTTCCTCCTGGCAGGTGATTATCTGCATTACACAACAGATAGAGAGCAGACCTGCACAATCATTTCTGTCAGGTCACACAGTCACACTGACATGTATACAAAAAGGATACTGTCCTCTCTACTCTTGTCCTGTGTGGTATCCATGCCAGGCAGGGCGGCCGCCACACGACGGAAAAGCTGGAGGCAAAGAGAAGCAGATATATTCTGTCAGACAAGAGAAATCTACTCACACAGGGTGACAAAAACACAAGGTTACATCAAGCCAGCGTGCCTTGCATATTTCCATTACATGATGTAGCATAAGGTCCACTTGAAGCTCACACAGAGGAAGAGGCCCAACAGAGCTTTTCCTAATTTGATTTGGATTTAGCAGCATGTGTTTGAGCTACTGCGAGGTAATTTGACGTGAAAAGGAGGACATAATTATGGCTTACTGAGACCTTCCATTGATGGAGCTTGGAGGATTAAAGTGGCTGGTGAATTCACATGAATTTAAACAAACAGTTTTGCATGTATGGTGATGCTCAACATGTCCTGCATCGCCACAGAACAATTACAAGCATCATGTAGAGCTGGACTTGATTACATGCAGATTTAAAAGCAACAAAAATAGTTACTGTGCTAATCAGTAGAGTTGGAAGTATTGGTTTGCAAACTCTGACCCACCTCCAGAGCTTTAAGAACAAAAGTTGACTGGAAGAAATCTTACAGCAGGTGGGAGAGAGCTTGAAAAACATACCGTTCATCTCACTAATGACCAGAGGAAGCCAAATATTCAAAGCACACCTTTATGCACGCATGCCTGTGTGAAATAGAAGTCAATCAGAAGAGAGCATGAGCACTATGAACACACACACACATAAAAGGTGCACACTCTCTACCTGTTTGACATTGTAGCCTGTCTTTGCACTTGTCTCAATAAACAGAACATTCATGTCTTTCGCTCTCTGTTCTCCCTCCTCTGTGGTTATCTGTCTGCGATGAGCCACAAGTCACCACGCACAACACGCAGACATCCACAGGGACAAACACACACACACACACAATGCCACAGACATCGACAAGAGGACAAGGGGAGGGAAAAAAACACAGACTGTAATTATGTTGAAGTGGAAGAACAAGTCGTGCCCCTTCCTGTTGCTGCTGCCACCTTTGCTCCAGACCCAAAAGTTGGTCAGCAGACCTTCAGGCCACTCAGAGTGTCAGAGAGAAAGCTTTGTAACTGGACAGAACAGGAACATTGAATCTAAAATCCAGGTGCTGGAATATTTTAAATGCCCATTTTAGAAGTAAATCTTCAATAAATCTTAAACATCTTTTGTTTGCATCTGACCTCTGAATTTGGTGGACGACCTTTAGATGAGGAGCCCAGGCAGCAGCATGTGCAGCAGGACTACAGAGCACGACTCTCATACGCTCTTACCTGCTTTACGTTGTAGCCTGCTTTCGCACTAGTCTCAATAAACATTACATTTAGTTCTTTGGCTTTCCGCTCACCCTCTTCAATAGATACTTGCCTGCAGTAGATAAAGGAGTTAAAAGATGCAGAGAGAAAGACAATGCACACTTTATATTCAGAGGAAATTTTACACATTTATCTATTTACCTACTTGATCTATTAAAGAATAAATAACTGATATATTCAAATAGTGTGAGATGAAACATAAAAGAGGCCATGTAGGATGAAAAGCATTTAAAAAATCCCAGCTTTGACATTCAGAAAGGGCAGAGATAACTGGCTCTGACCTATTGCTGCCTCAGGAGGTACTGAGGAACTGAGTATTGACAGGCCAGCAGCAGCAATCAATGACTTCATTAGTATGCTCTCAATATAGAGAGCTGACTTGCACAGGAGCAGAAGGAGGGAAGAACAGATTACCTTTTGTCTGCAAGGTCTGTCTTGTTTCCCACCAGCATGATAATGACATCACTTCCTCTCTCCGTTCTCACATCATCAATCCATTTTGTGGTTTGCTGGAAGGAGTTAACATCTGCGTGAGAGACAAGGGGGGGAAACAGGAAACAGAGTCATCAGTGTTCAGGAGATGAAAAGCCTCATCTGTGAAAACAGGCGAGTTTGTGACAGGATGAGACAATAAGGAAGTGGACATGTCATGACAAGTCTTACATGTCTTGGCCAAGTCGGGGTAACACTTTATTTCACAGATTGCTTAATTATTTACTTATTTCCTGGAGATCTTCGAAATAATTTACAGGTATAAACTATTTTTTTTGGACATTTGACAGAAAGGATGGTGCAATTTTGTACAAATTATAAGAAAAAATGGAGAAAGTTGATTTAGTTGGTAAGAACCCACCCTTTGGCTTCATATATAGTTGGTAATTTGCAAAACCTTTTAATAAAATACATACAACAATTAAAAAAAAACAACCTTTCAGTGTGTAATGTTGTGTGTCACGATGCTAATGATATTTCTGACTGCTGTAGGAAAGAAGCTGTTTTTGAATCAATATGGACCTGTGGTGCCTTCCCTGGAGGAGGTGGTGGTCTGGGTGAGAGGGTTCGTTGGTTATTTTAGGAAGGTCACAACCAATTATGTTGGAGGCTTTAGTGATAACACGCTCCAGTTTCCTCTTGATGTGACTATCTGAGCTCCCACAGCAGACTATGAGAGATGATGTGAGGATGCTCTCTATGGAAGTGAACCAACAGGTGTTCTATGACATGACACTTCTTCAGTTGTCTGAGGAAGTCCAGTCTTTTATAGAAGTAGCTGTTGTGTAGTTTACAGGAAAGTAGTGTTCATTGTTGAGTTTTTAAGAAACAACCTAATATGCAATTTCAGGCACAAAACTACACATTGTCAGTTTAAGGATTGTCAAGATTCTAATTTATTAAAAAATTTAGCAAATTCAAAACTATGAATCAAGCCAAATATAATGAATCAGCACTTACCAACTAAACCAAATGAACAATTTCGCCTCCGTTTTTATTTTGTTAAATAGCTGCAAAAATCATTGCAAATAATTCATAAAATAAAGAAGAAAGAGGAAGCTCTTTGCATGCACGTGTTTTTAACATCAAATAAAAACACAGTGCATATAACCATGGAATGTTTGTAGGACACTGAGTGCACAAGTAAACCACCTACTTGTGATGTCATACACTACAACAGCTGCAGCAGAGTCTCTGATGTAACTTGGGATCAAGCTACGAAATCGCTCCTGCCCTGCCGTGTCCCACAGCTGCAACCTGATCTGTGGGGCAAGATGGAGAAGGGGAACGGAGAAGAAATAAAACACAATAAAAGAAAAAAAAATAATAATACAGAAGGGATGAAAATAAAACAAGAAAAAACCCAGGTCAGAGATGAGGTAAGTTATGGTGACAAAAAAAGCAAATTGAAAGAAAACTAAATCAAGTCAGACGAATGGGAAGAGAGAGAGAGAGAGAGAGGGGGAGAGAGAGAGAGAGAGAGAGAGAGAGAGAGAGAGAGAGAGAGAGAGAGAGAGAGAGAGAGAGAGAGAGAGAGAGAGAGAGAGAGAACGTAGTGCATGCAGGTAGTGAATAACCACCAGAGAGAGAGCAAGCTGTCTGCGCCTGGGGAGAAAAAAATAAATAATCACCCTTCACTTGTCAGCATCCCTCCTCTCTTGATCAAGTAAGGTGTTTAATTTCAAAACAGGGATGAAGAGAATAGATGGAGGGGTAGGAAGGAGAAGAAGAAAACTTGTGTTGAGGGAGGAAACAAAGAGAGAAGAGGAAAACGGTCCAGGAGGGTAGCACCAGACTCACACTTGACTGAATTATTTAAAAAAAAAAAAAAAAAGAAACACCACCACAAAATGATATCAGAAATTAGTACATGAGAGCCCTCAGCTACCTGCATCAAAACAGTTACTAAAGAGAGTCTGGACAAGGACAACCAACAACCACAAAGGACAGATCCACATCCACACAAAACTTACTGTTCTGTCTTCAAGGTACATGGTTTTCGACAGGAAATCTATTCCTATTGTGGCCTGAAAATTGACAAGAAGTTGTTAATTAGGCATCTTCAATCCACCATTATGTGATATGGACATTATCAATGATGATAAAATCAGGTGGAGGTGTTCATCTCACTTGGTAAGTGTTGTCGAAGCTGTCATACATGAATCTGGTGATCAGCGACGTCTTTCCCACTGAAGTAAAACAAACAATGAAAAAACACAGAACATTAAAAACTTTGACTTCAGTTAAAAAAAAAGAGGGGGAAAAAGCATTTTGTTAGGATATGAGTAGACCTCATCTCAATTTTATTTTTTCAATTAACCAATTAAATTATTATCTAGTCTATAAAAGGTCAGACAACATAAAAATCCCTGGCAATTTCTCAGAGTCCAAGATGACATGTTCAAGTTGCTTGTTTTCTCAGACCAACAATCCAAACCCAAATATATTTCCTTTCATAAACTCTGCTATAATAACAAAGAAAATCAGTATTTTCACATGTGAAAGGCTGGAAGGAGCGGATGTTTGGTATTTCAGCTAGAAAACAACTTAAAATATTGTATAAATTATCAAAACTGTTGCCAATTAATTTTCTGTTGAAAGAACTAATAATTTATGCTCTAATAAAACAACATTAAAGGATAAATACAACCCATGATTGATAATAACTGAATAATTGTGAGGAGTGAAAACTATTTGTCATGTCAGTATCAACAAAAAATAATAATTATCCTTATAAATGTATGAAACTCTATGGTAGCCGGTGTGGCACTCGCCCTGATATCTTGCCACAATTCAACAACTGGATCCAGCTTTTACATATCAATAATTTGTGGTTTTTGCATCCTTCTATGATATAAAACAAATTACCTGTGGATTTTGGACTGTTACTCATCCAAAACAAGAAATGTAATCATGGTTTCATGGGAATTTGAGATGGATATTTTTCACTATTTAATGATATTTACCAATCAATCGAGAAAATAATCAGTGGATTAACTGATGACAAAAGATCATTATTAACTGCTGCACTACTGACAAGGTGCTCATGTTTTACTACCCTGACAACATCCCACACAAGTCTGTGGAATTTATGACTTTGTTAATATGTTAGAAAATAATATTACCTACTGTGAGACACACAGAGTTATAAATAAGAAGCAACATGAACAAGTTGTGTACAGTTTATGAGCTGCAGATGAAGAAGTCTCATAATGGACTGAAGCTGACAGCAGCATTTCATGCATCTCTGAAAATCGTCTGAAAGTCTTTATCCATGACAGGGTGTGGTGCACAAACATAAAAGCATCTGACGAGCAGTTGGAGGGTTGAGGAATGCTGAGAGACAAATAGGATTGTGAATCAAGCTCTCTATTTATCTTCTTTAAAAATAAAAATAAAAGATCTAGCCTTGCTGTGTCCATTGGTGAAAATCCAAAATGTCATTTCAACATTGTTGATATTTACTGGTAAAACTTCTCTTCAGTAAAGAGAATGACACTTATACAGCTGCTTTGAACATGCAGACAACAGTCGCCTTGGACTGTTTTGCAGAGCTCGAGTTACATTATCAGTTACACCGTGCATCAAGTGATGATGACATGGCCAAAGCCAACACGGCTGTTTAAAAACCTGCAAGGAACCGCAGCTGATTACAGACTTCTTATCTTGACAGAGTGGAGAGTTACGTGACATGACACAACACCTGTAAAAAAAAATAATCATTACTGGAAAACCTTTTCTACACTTCATCCTGCCTCTAGGCTAGGCAGAACCAACCCTCTCAGATTGGTGAAAGAATCAGTATTTGTTTAGACATGATTGCTACACACAGTTTCTTTGCTAATGTCATGAAATTAACAGTTTCCGCTATCTGTTTCGTAAACTGAGTCACACCAATGATTCAGCCCTACACTAATGCCTGGCTTCATTTGAACATAAAAAGATCACAATGAGTTTAATGCAGTGAAGTATTCAGATTTTGAATTTGGGATAATGATAGTGGTGGTATCATATAAGCGGGAAGAGAAAAAAAGTGGGATTTGTGCATCCCAATTCTTCATAAAACCTCCCCCGCCCCCTCTTTTCCAATACAAGTACACCTTGTGTTCAGTTTGACTGGAAAAGGGGGGCAAGTGAGCAGGGAGAGGGCAGGAATGCTACCGAGCAGGTTTGGTAATTGGGATGCTTCATGTTTCTACAGAGGAGCCCCCAGGATAGAAGAAGTGATCTGACTGTGAAAATCACTGCAATGTACTCAGTGAGATTTAACCGAGATTGACTGCAGCCTTTTAACACAGCAGCAAACACAGCATGCCACCTGTTGTCAGCTTGTGACTGCAGCATCCGCTTTGGAAGTAATGTTAAGATAAAATGTAACTATTACTATTATATTGAAAGAACTCAGTATCCATTCATTTACCACTTCAGTAACATTTGGGATGTTCTTGGCTGTACAACTTCTATGTATTTCGCCAATGAAGTTAGTAAACAAGCGCATCACTCAGTTTGCACAGACAGGACTTATTTGTAAGAAAGTTAATAGTCTTTCCATGAAGCCAGTGTGGTCAAGCAGGTAGTAACAAGTTTGTTTGTGTCGCAATGCCTTCAGTGTGCCAAGTTTAACATTACGCAGCTAATGTTAGCAACTAACGCTGTATTACTGTTTCATCAACAATAAGCGCCCCGTAGAGCAAAATTACGCATAATATTTGACTTAAGCGTTAGACTTACCGCTCTGCTCCCCGAGAAAGACCAATTTAAATTTTCTTAAGGGATTTCCAAAGTCTCCGGCCGCAGACATGACTGTAAGAAACAAGCTCTGACGTTACTTTTCGGGAGCTAATGCTAGCTAACCAGCTTCTGTCAGATACCAAAGGTCCAGAGATCCGTGATGTTTTACTGCTTTACAACCCCTCTACACAAGCCAGGCGAGGGTCCGTGTGGTACAATCACTCCTTTAAGCTCCCGGACACTGTTTTAATAACTCACTAACTACTAGGGCCAAGTTAGCAGTTAGCATTACTGTCAGTTCACTGACATGTCCACAGCTACTTCTTCTTCTTCTTCTTTTTCCTCCTCTTCTTCTTCACGCCCTGTATGTATCTCAGGCAGGTGACATGCTGCCCTCTAATGGTGGCGACAAACATAATGTGCGGGTAAAGAAATCTCATCGTGGCAGAGCAATGCTGAACGATATGTCGTCTTATTTAATCAGTCGGACTAACATCGTACAATAAACAGCTAAGTACAGAGAAAACAACAAGAAACAGCCCGGTTACGTATTGTTATATCTTCATATGGACACAAGGGGGCGGAGTCACTTTACTACCACAGTCACCTACTCTGCAACTTTTATGATCATCTCAATGAGTTGTTCTGAGTACTATGCCACTGGCTTTTGCTAATAGCTATTGGAATTACATTATAACATCTGTTATAATATCTATCTATCTATCTATCTATCTATCTATCTATCTCTCTATCTATCTATCTATATTAAATTCACCTCAAAATTATTAAATAGGCTATAATAATAATAGGGTAGGGGATCACACAAGGCATTATTATAGTATTCTTGTACAATATATTAGCACAGTAATAATGTTTAACTAATAGTTATACTTCTTTAACACTTAATATGAGATAGAGAGGCTTAGGTTTGCATTTCTTTTTATAAAATATGAGTTGGCTCACCCTCCCTACCCAAAAAATATTAAGTCACTTTGATGGTGTTGAAAGATAAGCTCCTAAGTTCAGGGCAAACTATTTTGAGACATTACTGTGAATATGCACTTCACAGTACTATATTCACTATATTATTATACAATTGTTTGTTTGCAACCTTTCACCATCAAGCCAACTGGCGTTGATTATATTTGTGAACACAATTAAATCACAGTTATGGGTAGCAATATGAAGGTGTGAACGTGGGAAGTCTAATTTGCTAACTTTGAAAAATTGGTGTCACATTGCAATGTTTACAGGACCCACTGTAGCTCTTATTTGATTGCTTATGAACGCCTGCTGCTGTCCAGAAGATTGAAGCCCTGTGGCAACATACAAGGTGGCTTGGTTCACAGACAAACAATAACATATTGAATAAAGAGTTCATGAGTTAAATATGTTGTTTTTGTTTCTGGTCAATAAATAATCACTTCATATTTTTCTGATCAGTAATAATAATAATACGATTTATGAGATTCATTATGGTTAATGACAAAGCATTAATCAAGTTCAGCCAAACCATCTCTCAGAAAAATCAATCAACGTTGAACATTTTTAAACTCAATTCTGTGTATTAACACATTTTTTTAAATTGTGGACTGAAAAAGACATCAACCATTTAATCTTTAACCTAGAGAGTTTCACATGTATGTGTTTCCTGTCTCTGTCACAACAGACCAACAAAATGTTCATAACATTTTCAAATGAAAGTCTGCAGATATTTTATTATTGTCACCCAGTGTAGGCTTACTGTTTCACAGAGGTCAAAAGTGTCAAGAGAAAATATGAAACAATGTACCAGAAAGACTCATTTATTTTAAATTAAAGTGGATTAAAGTGGTTTGATCCTTTATTGGCCTCATCTGATAAATCTTCTTCAGTCTATAACGGGAGAAGCTGATAAAGGAATGAGAGGCAAAATATCACTGTTATGGTATATATATGTGTCTCCAGTTCATTCTTCAAATCAAACCAGGAGTAATACATTTGTGAATTAAAATAATAGAGATCTTGCTGAGACACTGACGCAGCTGCATTCATTTGAATACCAAACTACGTTTTAATATATTCATAGTCACATTTATTCATAGTTACTTCTGGTTTCTATAGTTCATCAAGTGCATTTGTGGATAATTTAACTGTTACATAACCCTTATAAACATTAAATGGCTTTAAAAATTTGATTATCCTTGCAAGATATATAAGTTATATGGGGTCATAGATGGGGTATGTTTACACAGGCATCTTAATGAGATCAAACATACCCTTAAAGTGAAAAAATATAACAAAATGTTGGATCCCTGTAGAATATATAGGCATACAGATTTTACATCAGCATTTATTTGTTTAATTTATGCACAGTACAAAGTATGTACTGTAAAAGAAACACACAGCTGGCATTTCCCTGCACCAGGACCCAACTATCATGAATCACATTTGTGTCATCACTGATTTCAGTGTATATGGTGACGCATTAAAAGCGTGTGAGTACAGTATGTGTGTTTATGCATGCTTGAGCTAGCTGTTCTAGGTCACTGAAGACACACCTGCGCCTCTCTCTCACTCATGTGCCATGCAGCTAAACCCTCCTCTCACAGCACTGGCCGGCTGATGCCAGCGCTTCAGCTGCTCTGTTTTGCGACTCAAGCCTTCTCCACACTAGAGCCATCACACTGCACTGCCCCGCCTCCCCTCCCCTCCCCACTCTCCTCAACAGCATTCCTACTCCATATGATAATAACAATTATAACAACAACAACAATAATGACAATAATAATGAATTACATCTATATAAGCTTTATCTTGATACCCAAAGGTGTAAATAGTGAACAAGAGAGACTCACTTCCAACACCACCAATGTTTAGAACCCACTTGGGTGATGAACAGCAGCCATTATGCACCAAAACATTCACCACACATCAGCTTAAGGTAGAGAGCGAGGAAATCATTGAGCCAATTACACTGGGAAGGATGATTGGTTGAGCAGATGGAAAAAGCCAAGCTGGGCATTTTGCCAGGTCACCGGGGAACCCCCTACTTTTTGAGATAAATGCCATGGGATCTTTAAGGAACCAAGCGGGTAGCTCTGGGTCCTAAAAGTGAAGCCAATAGTGAAGTGGTAGTCCACCCTCTCATCCTCTAAAATATGGTTGATATATAGCTCCAAATATCCCAATTGGCGACGGTCAAAATGCCAAACTCGAGGCTTCAAAACAGGAGTCCACAAACCAATGGATGACATCACGGTGGCAATGTCCATTATGTTTTTACAGTCAATGGTCAGGACTTCAGTTTAATGTCTCATCCAAAGGTTGGCATCTCCCACAGCACAGCGTCCCTGTCACTATACTAGGGAACTGGGATTTATCAGGACCAACTAGCCCACCAACACAACTTCCAGCAGCAACTCAATTTATCCCAGGAAATTCTCCCTTCCAAGTACCAGCCATACCTGCTTAGCTTCAATCACTCAGCAGGAACAGGGTGGGCTTGCATGTTGTATGGCTGCTGACAATGTCCTTGGTAAAGGGAAAGACCCCAAGTCCCCTACTGAAGATGCTGAACTAACAAAATCCTCTTTCGTTCTCTATCTCCCCCACTCCATCTTTCTGTTTCTGTCTCTCTCACCCCCCCCCCACCCCCCCTTTACACACATACACACACACAGGGATTTTGTATGTGTGCATGCAAATATGATATATTGTTCACTAATGTAGTGTACAGGTTGTGGTGTAAGGGTTGTGAATGTGAATTTTATCACCTCATTGCTACAGCTTTTTTTAATTTAATTTTTTTTGTTTTTATTTTTAATTTTTAGAAATACAACAGTTCAGGATTTGAAGACGTTAAGGTGGTATAAAAGATTTCCAAAGCGCCAAAGGAGATGTACCTCACTCTGGAACAAATACACTGTCCACTGGAGAAGCATACCATCTACAATAAGAAAAGCGTAACTAAAAGGACGCACAGCACATATGAATTGAACTTGTCACCTCGAGCCATGACTTCATCCTGGTGCGCTGGTCTCTTGTCATGCCACTGCATCATTTCAGTCTCCTAGATGGGGAAAACCTTGCTACAGTATGACTCATGTCTTGAATAAGCAAACAAATGTGTGGTCCTTTTATTACTCTTGTTATTTATCCTCTTTTTTCATCTGGGATTGTATTTGCGCTACTGTATGTATGTGTGTGCATGTTAATGACATCTGCCTCTATCGTTGTGTTTATAATAGATGGAGACCATCCCATCTCCACACCACCTTAATATAAATCTAATGAATGCAGCTTTCAATGTCACAGCAAAGTACAATACAGCGCTCATCTCTCTTGAGAGGGAGAGAGAACACAGGGTTGTAATGGAGGAGAGGAGGGGGGAAATGGACAGAATGAGGAAGAGAAAAAAAAGATGAGGGGAGGAAATATGGAAAGGGCATGAGGTTTGGGTCAGGGTGAAATAGGTGTGTTGTCATCCCCAATACAGTAAGATGGAGAAAGGGAGGAGATTGATGGGGGGATGGGGAGGAGCAGAGCCACAATTCCCCTGTTATCCTCTCCCTGGAAGCATGGACTGGATGATGTATAACAGACAGAGGGGAAAACGAGAGAAGGAGAGCATTTGAAGAGCACAGGAAACACTGCCGAGCTCTGACTGGAACAAAGGATTACAGTGAGGAGAGGGCAGAAGGCACTGTGAGATCTCAAATCCCACTTTTCTGTGCAACATCAGGCAGGAACAGATACAGCAGTACAGTGGGAGGTATTCTTGCAAGCATAAGTGAAGCAGCGATCAGGGTAGCAATCCAAGCACATTTACTATAGGGGAGGGAGGGAGGTAGAGGGAGGGAAGGAGGGAGGAGAGAGAGCAGATCTATCAGAGGAAGGGGAGGAGAAGGAGGGGGGGTGTTGCATGCTCACAGTGTGTGACAGAGATAGAGCGATTCCATGAGCGAGGAAGAGACAGAGACAGAGAGGGAGAACACAAAGCAGGGATGGGGACCGAGTACTGAGACAGAGGTAGTTGGCAAGACTGAGATCTGCACACAAACGTGAGCAAAGGAGGGGAAGGAGGAAGAGAGTGGAGGTTGAAGGAGAGCAGGAGGAGGGGGAGACAGGGATGCAAGATGATGGAGCCCAGAAATAAGCTTCACAGGACAGCTTTTCATCTCTGCTCTCTGCGGCAGACATGACTCTGGGCATTGGACTGTGCTGAAATTAACCAGGGAGACAACACGGGACAGCAGGTCTGCAGCGCGCTGCCTTGGTTTAGCCTCACTGGATGCAGCAAAGCAGCTGATTTATTACTGAGGGGCTGGGTGGCAGCATGTTTGCGTGTGCGGCTCTGAAAGTGTGTACATGTGTGTGTGTGTATGCAGGTTTTTATGGGTCCCTGTAGCGGTCGGAGCTGTGGAAGCGACCATTCCTCCAGTCGTAAAATGACATTCAGCAGGCAGGAGCTTGGTGTGCTGGTGTGGATCTGCAGTCCTCAGTAGGAAGTGGGAGAGTGATATTCAGAGCTGTCATCGAGTGCAAGTGTGTGCAAGGCTGTGTTTACGGAGCTGTTTGCTGAGGTGAGCCAGGGAGGATCAGCTATATGCAGCGTGTGTGTCTTTAGGTTAGAGTGAAGGTGCAGCAAAGGCACAGATCCTACACAATGCAAGGACGAGCATAGACCAGCACTGATGGCAGGGAGTGCAGCTAAAGTACAAGGAGTGCCCTGGAGGTAGGGTGGAGGACGAAGGCAGGGACAGAGGAGGACGAGGGAGAGTGGAAGAAGAAAAGAGCAAGGGCGCAGAGCGAGGGAAGTGGAACAGAGAGGGTGATCATGGCTGTCACACAGTGAGCTATAGCATATGCTGTAGCGCAGAGCAGAGTGGTGCGGCAGGGGGAGGACGAGCATCACTGCACAAGGGAGGGGGTGAAGGGGAGAGACTGAGAGAAAGAGGCAGAGAAGAGAGGAGGGGGAGGCAATCAGCGCAGCACCTCTCCTCCACCAGGAAGAAGAGCACAGCGGGACAGGCCCAGAAGAAGACATTCACTCACTTACTCATTCACACACACAGTCAAAATCGCACTGACGAACAGCCAGGTCAACGTGTAGAGGTCAAAAGGGAGCTGGTGCGGGACGGGGGTTGGGTGTACCCCACCGCAAACCGGCTAGTCCAGTAGTGTAAGGAAGAAGAAGTCCACTGGAGGAAGAGGGGCCAGCTCCCCAAGTTCTGTTTCTTCTGAGAGGTCTGTTTCTTCTGAGAGGTCTGCCACCTTTCCATCACCATGGGAGAATGGACCATTTTGGAGAGGCTGCTGGAGGCGGCAGTCCAGCAGCACTCTACCATGATTGGGAGGTAAGATACTCATCGCTTTTGTCTGTGAAGGTTTTATTTTAACCATGGTTTTGTTTAAACTGATGAGCTGGTTGTATTTATGTATACTATGTGTTGATCAGCCGATGGCATCCCCCACAGAAACCCCCCTCCTCAGGCTTGTCCAAGTGTTCTCCTCTGTTCTACAGTCCCCCACAGTCACCCCCACCTCCCCCATCCTTTCCTCATCCCTGCTGTCCTCACCCTTAACTTCCACACCGTAATTAGTTAAGGGATCAATAGCAGGCTTTACTGGGCATTATGGTTAATTCAGAGAGGTTCCTGTGTTGATACTACCTAATAGCCTAGCTATTGATAGATAACGCTTGATGCTGTTGGCCACAGACCAATAGGACAGAAGGAGGAGAGGGGAGTGGGAGAGAGAGGAGACCAGAGGTGCGGTAGATGAAAGGATGGTGAGCAAGCAGGTGTGGAAGGTAGAATCAAAAGGGGAGTAAATGGCTCGGTGCGCTGTGTGTACTTGAAATTATAAAAAAGACAAGAACAAGGAAAACAAGTTCATTCAATTTGCTCTCATTTGCAGACTCTTGTTTGCATGATAGTGAAAGTTTGATAAATTCTCATATTTTTGCGTAAAAACGGTTCGTGGTGGAGGGTCGAACAGATGAGCTTTCAGTTGGATTAGCAGTGGAGCCATGGAGACATGCTGTGATATCTGTGTGAAAAATGTGCTCCACATCATCTCTGTTTGATTAATTTGAATGCAAACGTGGAATTTTCCACCCATTAAACACAATCCAAATGTCACACTCAGGATACTCATTTGCAAAAGTGAAGAGTTAAAGTAGTTTAGCCTGGATGTATAGATTTGTGATTTGAACATTAGTTTTCAGGCAAAACAAATCCATGGGGGATATGGATTTTACTTCACTGCTGTGCTCATTAACCCAGACCACAGGTAGTCCATAACAAGGGCATGGCCTAACCTTCTCTCTGCTCCGGTGGAACTTTGTGTGTCTTGTGTGTAAGTTGAATTTGAAAGTGTGGAAATGATGTCATGCTTTCACTGATTACACTATGCTCTGCTTGCACAGAGACATTAGGCTATATCCTTCAGCTTCAGGGATAATATAACTGCATCAGAACGACAGAGATGATGTGAGCTGCATTACACCAAAACTTCTGTTGATCAGGGATCTGAAACCATGGGAGGTGGAGACTTTCTTTCCAACTAAACACTACACCAAGTCATTTCACTGGGTTGTTCCTCAGTGGTTGAAAGCACATTAACTAATGAAATTACCTGGTCTAGTCCTCAGATGGAATGAAAACCTGCACATAGTAGAGCATGTTGACTTGATTTAAAGATGCATTAAGTAAGATTTTGTATCATCAGTTGATCATATGACTCCATTGCGGTAATGAATTTGGTTGTATTTCCGATATCACTGAGAATCAACATCCCACTTTGAAGCTCTATGAAGCTTTCAGATATTTTCAGCTCATTGTTTTGGTTCTCTGGAGCAACAAAACCAAAACAATGGGCACCTACTCCCAGCACAGAAGCTAAAAGAAGCTAATTATACACTAACTGCCCAGCACGAAATGGCAAAGTGCCGAAGTAAGTGGTGAAGAAAGTTGAACATTGAGCAAGCCAAAAAGAGATATTTTTCTCATGAGCTCGAAGACCAAATAAGGGCTAAAACGGCAGTGAATATTGGAATTACATTCAACAGGTGGCCAGAAAAAGGAGACCAAAGGGATGTCCGTGTTGCTCTGTTTCTGCTGGATATGTAAGTAGGCAACTGTTTGCTAACATGTTAGCCATAACAACTTGATAAGCTCAATGCTAACTGTTGTGAATCTGTTCTGGAGTCTTTCCGCCCCCTAGTGGTCAAAAATGACTTAATGCAGCTTTAAAATCCAGTCCTGGCAGCTGAATCAATAAAACCCTGTGAGCACAGGACACAGTTTTGGATGATTCAATGATTGTATGCCACCTACAGTTTTTCAGAGGCACAGAGGCAACTCTCAATTTGTCTGCTACCTCTTTCAAAAGTCATGAATACTCTGATGATGCAATGGCTTCCTCTTATATGCTTAATCTGAGGTATTTTTTGATCATGCACTTCACTGGCTCAACATTAAAAAGGGGTTCCTGAGTAGCTAAAGTAAGCTTTTCTGGATCAATTTGGAATAGTCCTTAAACATCTGTTTTTGTTCCTCTAATGGTAGAGTCCACTAGATTATTTATCCACTGTGTCAAAACATCAACTTCCAAAAGGACATATTATTATATAGTTAAATGACAATTTGAACTGAGAAAATGTTCCCTCATACAGGACGTAGTTTATGTGATGCCCACAGGACATCAACTGTATGCTACTGTGTTGAATACAGTGAAACACTCTGTAAATGATTCTTATGTGTTTTGGTTTCCCTCAGACTGTTTGTCCTACAAGGCTGTCTAGTTGACCCTTAGGGCATTAGCTGTAACATTAGCTGCTTTCCAATGAGGTTCCCTTCATCTACTCTGCTTGTGCAATACGAGCCAAGAAACATTGTCTTTGGAATCACTTCGAACTTTATTTTGTGAGTTTCTAGCAATAGGCTTTAGGTCCCTGAATTTATTTTTACCCTTGCCAAGTCAATTTTGCTTTTGTCCCTGTTATTTAGTTTGTTTGCAGGATATCTTAAATATATATTTGGAGAATTTTCATGTAGTTTGGTGGACAGAGAGAACTTGGGTTAAAGTGTAGGAATTCATTATTAAGTGGTGGTCTGGATCTTGGGTTTTACCTGTATTCAGGTTTTCTTAGACATTAGACGTTAGACTTTCTCAGACAATCTTAGCAATAACATAAAACTAATAAAGATAAAGACTTGATTCCTTATCCAAAGCATGTGTTTGCATGGTCAGGAAATCAACAACACTTAATATTTAAATGATTATAATGATGTTTTGGGATGTATCAGCAAGTTGGAGAATTGTTCACCTCTGGCACAGTTTTGTGCTGTAAAGGTGCCTCCTAGATTGTTAAAGATCAACTCCACACTAAATCGTGCATGGAGTCAAAATTGTTACACTGACCTCTATGGGTTGAAAGGTTCAAGTCTGTTGCACCACTGACCACACCCAACAACACAGTTGGGTGTGGTCAGGTGTGGTCTGTTGCACTTGTGAACACTACCAACTGTGATGTAGTGTTGCACTGTTGTGCATTGTGAAGTTCTGCACTTCACAGGGTGTGGCTGGAGCATGCAGCAACTGCTAGATGGCATCAAAAACAGGATGTTCAGCCTCTGTGTAGTAACTTTTAAAGAGTTTGCATGTCTCCGCTTGCAGTTCAAAGGATGCAGTTCCAAAGTACAGAACAGTGATGTCTCCCCATGGCTGAAAAAGTCTCCCTTGCATTAAAACTTTGGAACATGGTTGCATGTCAGTCATCTGTTTGAGTGCCAACCCTTTCTCTTGCAACATGAGGATGTAGTTCTACCATGAGATACTGTTAGATACCATTTTTGGATGTCTAGACTGTCTAATCCAGCTACAATTAAGATGCTTCTTAATTGTAGGTTTTAAGCTAACCTATGCCCTGGCATAGGATAGATAATTAGCCTAGGGATACAGAACAGTGTTAATAATAGAACTGGATCAACTGTACGCAATGGCATAGGTTAGCTTAATCACGGTCTTTGAAAAAGACAGACAAACTGAGAGTTGCTTCTGTGCCTCTGACTAACCACAGGTGGCTTGCATATTATGACTCATACAAAGATTAATGTTGTGTATTGTGATTTCTAAGCTTGACTTCTAACTGAACGATGTACAGTGTGTGCATGGATAACGAATGACTGTAATCATGATTACACAGTGAAAGATATCATTGTCAAGGCTGCGTTAACCTCTCACCCAAACTAAATTTACTGTATATTCACAGTAAGAATCACTCTGGGAATTTCAGCATTAGACAACTGACAGTTCAGTATGGCCTGTAAAGTGTCCTGACATATCTCATCCAGTGTTTTAATTAAGGAAATTAATTAAATTAACAGTTGCACTTGATGGGCAGAGGTAGCCCGCTAACAGGTAATGACACAACCCAGGCAATAGTAATATAATTTGTTCAATGAAAAAACAAAAAGAAAATTAACAACCTCTCAAAGTGAAGCTTATTCAAAATGAGTTATCATAGTTCTCTGTTGCCATTGAGGTAAATCTGGTTTGTTGCAAATACACTGACAAACATTTTGGTCTTTTGACTTTCAGAGCAGCATATTTTATGAGGTAGCAACAGATAATCATATTTTAAATAGACCTCTACATGCCTGATTTTTGACACCAATATGAATAAAAAACGTGTTTGTGTTGATATGCTGATAATCTGCAGCTGTAGTCGTGTAAAATCTCACACCAGCTGCCTTGATCATGTTTTAAGTTGCCTTAAACATCTCAAAGCCATGTAAACATAATCATGAATTTACATCTGTAATCACACTTAGTACAGTAAGTACACTTTTGTAATTGATAAAAATGTCAACAACTTTGCAACTATTATTAAACCATCAGAAATTGGTCTCACACATTACAATTAAATCAAGTTTTGTTTCCACAATTAAAAGTTTTACATTTATTAATCTACTTTTCCTTTCATCTTCTTTATTATTCTTGCCTATCAGACCAGTATTTGAACACCTTCACAATAGATTCTCAGATTTTCCAAAAACGGAGATTTGTCCAAACAGCACTGCAAACAATTGAATGCAGAAGGCATTTGTGTAGCATCTAGAGTCATCCTGTCATTTATATTTGCTGAGTCGGAGCAGGTAGAATCTGTTGTGTACTAACTGTTCTTCCATGTGAGATGTCACTTCTGTTTTCTGGGGATAAAGTTATATGAATTTTAATGTTTACTTTTTGAACATAAAAATGCAGACCTGCTACTGGACACAATTCTCTGATGCATACTTCTACTCGTAGGGCAATAAAGTGCACACATAGAACATGACATACTACATATATACTTATTCACGTGTGATGCTCAGATGTTTGGCAGACCACAGGTGTGTGTGTCATGTAAAAAAGGATGTGTTCTACCGTGAGAGCATGAAGCCTCAAGGATCTGATGATAAATCTGAGTTATCCACCTTGTAGGTAGGAAGTAAAGAAGAAAGGAAGTGTTGATGCATCTTCCCCTACACTGCAATGCTGTAGTGAGGTCGGTGCCAAAGACAAGTAGAGCGAAAAAAAAAAGAGGCAGAGATAATGGAGGACTAGAGTGATCTAAGGAAGATAAAATAATAAAGGTTGCGGAATGGAAGGATACAGAGGAGAGGATGTGAGCTGCAGAACAAAGAGGGGGGAAGAGGAGAAAGGGGAAGGAAGAAAAGTTTTCCCTCTGCAGAGGTTCAGTACTGAGAATCTGTGTCAGAGCTGCTGACTGACCCCGCTGCTAAGGAAACAGTCTCGACACACACACAAACTCCATACAGTATGTGTTATCTGCATTGATGAGATGCTCTAAAAATACACAAGGCCCTTTGTGTTTTTATAATTTCACATTCATCCTCAAGAAACATACTGTGAGCCTGATAAAAGGTGAGGTTGATGTCATTAGGAGAGAAAGTACATGCAATCATTCACCATCCCTGCAAACACAGCAATTCAGGTTCGGCTGAATAAACAGAATCTTTGATAAGAGGCAGAAACTGCAGCAAATGAATTCATCATTCACATTGTTCACATTATAAAGCATTACATTTCTATCAGCGTAATAGTTATTTTAGAAAATGGAAATATACACATTACTGTCACAGCTTTTTATTGTATTTATTTATTTATTTACTTCATAGTATATTTCTATATCAATTGTATCTATTTGTTTTTCTTCCAGATTTATATAATCTATCATTTAACATCTATCACTCCCCACTTAAGAATTATAAATACTTTATACAATCTTGATAGATGTTATGTGGCCCTAGTTGTAAGTTTGCAGTGGATGTCAAGTCATTCATTAAAAATGCATACAGATTTGACCAACCTTTTAATGTAATGGATAAAGTGGTAGATAAAATATCTTGTTGCTTCGTGTTTATATGAAAAGCAAACACCAGAAAACAGTACTTGAACGGTGTTAAGGTTTGATGAAAGCAAATATATCTTCATCTTTGGTTCTAACAGTAAAATACAGATGATAGTCTGCCTTTTTGCGAAAAACTTGTTCACTACTGTAGTTGTGTTCTCTCACCACTTTTCCTAAATAGGTCAGGATATCCACAAGAAGGAGGTACCCTACTTTGAGAAGGGCACCCTAGTTCTCCCAAAATAATTTGAGATGTAGGAATGGCCTGCTTCAATTGAGGGCATCATCATGTCTAACAGTAAACAGGAATATAGTTCATGAATCATTAATAGTCAGCTTCCAGGCTAAAATCTATACTTTCTGTGGAAGATTGTGTTGCAAAGCAAAATATTGGAGGCAATACTGTATGTCAGCGTTTGACAGGATTAGTAATCCATCATCCTGTGGCGAGGAGCAGGACTGTCGTTCAAATTAAACCATTTTTCTGCACATCTTGACTTGTCATTAGTTTATTTGTGCAGCAATCCCTGATGTTGAATGCTATTGATTATACTGTTCGACAGGGGGGATTTTGCCAGTAAAGCTGAGCTCAGCTTTCATTCAGCACAGGCGATTATTCATTTCAGCAATTGACGGTGTGTGTGTGTGTGTGTGTGTGTGTGTGTGTGTGTGTGTGTGTGTGTGTGTGTGTGTGTGTGTATTAGCTTTACAGAATGTGTAATGTTTCCCTATACATAACATTCAGTGATTTTCTCACCTATTAAAATTCCTTAATTAGGTTAAAATAGGCTTTCTCAGATGTTTAGATACTAAAATATTCATGAGCCAATAAGTTAATGTTAATTATGTACATTTGATATAGATACATAGATAGATAGATACATCTATTAGATTACATGTAAATGGCATAGATTTATTATATATTTAAATGTATGTTTTTTAAATACAGATATTAAACAAATATAAATATATTATATATAATATCAGTAATAGAAATCTCCTAGAGTAATAGGCTGTCTGCATGATGAGGTATTGAATGGTTAAGATAGTCCAAGTCCATATAGTTCATGTTTTTGAAGATGAGAAGGCTTGTTGTAATGGGGCATATTAGTAATGTAGTCCAATGAACACCAAACCATGTAGAGTCAAGTGCATGTGTAGCACTTGAAAAGATATTTTATTTTATAGTACATTGTTAATATAATTTATTCACATTTTGTTCAGTGTTGTCAGTAATATTCAGTTATTTTGGTTAAGTGTGTTTAATTGTACCCAACAGTAGTGGGCAGAGTGAAACTGTCTGTCTTAAAGCTGCAGATGACCAGCACACCTCCGACAGGTAAACGTACTAATTTAAAGTTATTTTACTTTGCCGTGCTGTGTACTGGAAAAAACACTCACCGTGTGCCAGCTCGACCCAAGGCAAGACTATCCCCCATAATGATGGAGAAACGCCATCATTTTAGCTGGTGTGCTGTGCGTGGGCTGAAAGTAGAAAGAAATGAGTGCTCAGACCACTCTGAAGCTGGTGCTTTTTGCTCACAGGGATGACTTCTACACAATATGCGTACCTCCTTATCTGAAACACTGGCCATGTTTTATGTGAGCATCCGACATTGTAATATCATGACTGAAAATAAGAAAAAGAAAATAGGTCCCCTTTAAGAATGTATCAAATGACAAGGGTATCATTGATTGTGATGAACCTACAATTAAATATCACAGACTCTGTGGAACATTTTAGCATCTTTCAGCTTGTTTAGGTTTAACAACAATTAATAAAAAACAGCAACTGTCACTGCTCACGTCCACCTTTAGACTGCTCAAAGGGACACTATTTGCTGTTATTTATATAATTCTTTAAGTAGATATTCATTTCTTAAATGATCATATAAACTGAAATAGTATCTTAACTAACATTTGACATGTTTAAGATTTTGATGGAAATAGATTTTGTGAAAGCCTTCATTCAGAACAAAACATTTCATGTTCATGTCAGATCAGATTTCTTTCTGCATCCTTGAATCCCCCATCTTTGGCTCTGTCAGCTGGCCAAGTGGAGCAATTCAGCTGAATCAGTGACCATTATGGCTGAGAAGAGAAACTTGTGTTTTTGGTTTTATTGCCTATTTTAGTACATTAAGAAACATGACAAATGCAAATGTTTGTTTTTTTTTGTTTTGTTTTTTATGTTATTACTCTTAACCACCTAGATCACATGACTTGTAAACTGAAATGAACTAAAAGGCTAGCCATTTAGTCTTATCCCAGTAAACCACAAATGAAAAGGGAAAAATTCTTGAAAAAATTATCATTAACCTACAAAGATTAAACAGATCAGAACAGAAGTTACAACCTTCGTGGCATTTAAATCATCTAGTGATTTGCTCAGATTTATATGCTTCTTATAGTGTTTGCATCTTATGTGCCAAGGATATCATTTTCTACAAATTTAGTAGCCTTCCATTCACACACATTTTTGTATCATGTTAGGCTTGACTAAGGTCAATTCAGAAAAAGCTGTGCTCTGATGTGCTCAGTTTGTAGCCATGTAATGGGATAATAGCTGTGCTTCATAAAGAGGTGGAAAATGTCTGTGGTGTTACAGAAAATCCACCTTAAATCCCCTTAACACTTACAAAGAAGATGCACCTTTAATTTCTTGGTCCAATTTGTTGTTTGGTTGTGTATGTTATTTTCTAACAGATAACCTGCCAAACATACACATTGAAATTTTAAATACAGCTCCAGTGGAGTTAAGTAAGGAAAAATGTAAAAAAAAAAGTGGTCTTATATTAGGAGAAACACTCTCAGGAAAGGCAGAGATACTACTGATGTGTACATGCCATCAGTAGACCCGAACACAATAGAGCCACAAGAAGCAAGTCACTAATTCCTGCAACAAATCCAGACATCCCTTTACAGTATTGAGGCATTCTGGGAACTTTCTATCAGAAGTAGAATTAAGCCACATCTGAAATTTGAATTTTCTTTTTTCCTTTAAACGCTGCATGCAGAGCAGTTATTCCTGCAGACCAGGGTCCACTTGTGAATAAATAAGTTATGAAATGAGTGGTTCGAGTGAAAATAAGCCCAATCTACTCTGCATCCTGCTACAAATTAAAATTATCTTCTCTGGGTGGAAGCCAAGTCCTACATAAACAGCCCATCTAAATTATAACTTCAGATGTAAGATATTGTGTGTGAAAACCCTCTGCAGATGAATCTTATACACTGAATTAAAACCCATCCCTTGGCTTCATTTTCAATGTGTTGATTGTGTAGAAACTATAATTGCTCCAAATACTGAACAGCCGCAATGTGATTTATGGAATATTCTGAAATCACATATTGATGCAATCAGCAAAATGTGCCAGTTAGGATGAAAGGTAAATGCAGATGTATTTCATTTGATGGTTTTTAACTTTAAGATTATTTTAGAAAGAAATACTTCTGCATAATGTTTTCCTTTGAAGACGAAAGGGTTACCTCAGTGACAAAATGGGATGGAAAAAGGTTGCGTCTGGTTCACATGGCATCATCATCATCATCACTCATGGTTTGGCCATGCAGCATAGCAGAAAAGTGTTGTGTGTAATCTTCAAATGCAACTCCAACTTTTGGTCCTTGTAGTGCTGTAGATCTGTTTCCAGTAAGAGGCTATTTAATTTTCTAATCAGAATTGGTAAAGTATTATCATAACTCAAATTCTATTAATGGCTGTCCCAGCTTAATGGAGGCAGTTACATGTAGCATCTACCTCAATTAACTTTTCCCGTTTCCTCCCAAATTTAAGCTATTTCCTTCAGAGGTGTTGAATAAGCAAATATGACAGTTACTGAGACTATCTGCATGTGTTGACTCTGTGCAGTGTCTTTTTGTCTAAAATCCCAAATATCAGAGAGGTCTATTTTTAAACCATTTATGTTTTATACTCTCAGTAAAATATCGCTGATAAGTATTTTAAGAAGAAGCCAGAAGGAAGTGAACTGCTGCAGCTGAAGGCACATTTTAGAGTTTAGCTTATATTAATGTATTAGTCACACCGACTCTTAGTGGTAACCTCAGGCAGTCATGCATGTCTGCCTGATACGTGGGAGAAACTATTAAAACAGTTTGTGCGAAGAACAGTGGATGAGAGGCGGGAGGAAAGAAATGTCTGCACTCTGATAATTAAGCTGCCTAATTTCTATGCCTGGTAAGGTCTTTATTCATTATGTGCTGCCATCAGCAATCAGTGGAGCTTATTATTAAGAGCGTATGGGCGGGAAGAATATTTTTACCCAAGGTCTCCCTACTGATAATATGACCAGTCCTTCTGAGGACTGTCTATGCGCCTCTGTAAGAGCAGATATACTGTACACCTACGTTGACTTATATACAGTAAAATCTGCTTTATATTCACAGTTTATTTATATTTGTGTGAGAGCAAATGTGTGCACGTTTTCAAATGCACCTGCTGTCGTGCTCTGGGCCATTGTCGTCCCTGGAGGATGACGGCAGCAGCTGCTGCATGAATGAACGTATGCCTGTGTTTGTGTGTGTGTGTGTGTGTGTGTGTGTGTGTGTGTGTCTGTGTGTGTGTGTGTGTGTGTGTGTGTGTGTGAAAGCCTCTGGGAAAGGCAGAGCCAGCATGTCCAGCCAACACACCAGCTGAAGAGCAGCTACCATTACACTTACACATAATCTTACAGGTCAATCAGCTGCCTCCAGATCACTTTGTTTTGTCATTGTATACAGCAGAGAAGCACAACGTCAAACACAGGCATCAACATACCGTGTATGTATATTGCACTTTAAACGGTCAGTGATGTCGCACAAGAAATGAAAAATTAGGACAGAAGTTTGACATGTGAGCTCAGTCCAGGATACAAAAGGATTTTCTTTCAAATCTTATTAAATCTCTGGCACCATGTTGGAGATTTAGAAAGTGTAATGATTAGTCTTAGTTGAAAGGAGGTCCTCCGGGAAGTGAGCAGCTAATTGAGGTGATGAGTGGTGACTGATGTAGGAGATCATTTACTCACCATTTAAGGAGCATTCGGTCAAAGGCACCACAGTGGATGATGCAGTGGTGCAGTACCTGCATCGTCTTTATGTTTTCCTTTTTAATCGACTCAGCAACTAGACATATTTTTATATTCTGCCTCTGGCTTTGAGACACTAAAAATTCAAAAACCTTTTTGATCATTAATGGTGGTTATTGAATATTCTGCATTTTTAAGCCTCAGGGCTGTCCTGCCCCAATCTGCTCTAACATACAGTATTGGCTTGTTACTCTGCAGGACTTAAAACACTGATGTTTGCAGATAACCTTCGTTCACTGCTTTCTGCTAATGCAGCAATCTGCCCTGTGCTGATTATCCAGTTATACAGCAGCACACAAACACACTCACAACCCTGCAAACACACAGCAGCAAACATCCAATACTTGCAATGTCTTTGATTTTTTTTTCTCAGACACAAATCTGCCCAACAAACAAATACAGACTGAAAGACTGAATATCTGCAATACAGTACTTACAAAAAACTTTCCTCTCTGACAGAAGGTCATGAGTTAGTTTGAATTGTTTTTTACAGGTTAGGCATTATATAACCACAAGCATAAATGTCTGATTAAGACAATCAATTGCCAAAGAGGGAGGAGGTGAGTAAAGCTGCAGTGAGCTAACTGCAGTCACAACATACGTCACATTTCAGGAGGATACAAAGGTTTCTACTTTGTGCACCAGTCAGCTGTTTATGCTGCATTCATATGCTCATCAACAACTCATGCATTTAAAACATTTGCACACAATCAAATTTACCAGGCTTTTGTTTGAAGGTGGTCATGGGTCACTTTGCATACATTGCAGGAAATGAACTTAGAGTAGGATGCAGGAACAGCCAATACTTACAATCTTACAATCATTACATTACACACACATTAAGATGTCCATGTGTTGAAGTAAAACATCACAACCAAATTCTCCGCTGCTATTCAGCACCTTATAACTTCGAGGGCATCTTCATGCTAATAAACTTGTACATTTTTTACTGAACAGGTTATTTAGAAGGACCCAGATGCATCATTACTTTTGGTCTCTGTGATGTACACTGTGTCATCTAGTGAGGAGACAAAGGTTCAGTCTACTTGCCCTCAATGTCCACAAGGACTGTGTCCTTTAAGGAAAGCTGTCATTAAAACAAGTGTGGCTAGTATTGTTTTGTGTATAATATATAGGAAACCCGTGTTAATGAAGAGGCCTGCACAAGGCATATTGCAAACTAATATACTAATATAACCATCCACTTGGACTCTAGATTCTAAAAAAATATTTGAAAGAAATGTATCTAGGAACATTGTAGTGGACAGTTTTTTTGCTATACATGACCTGTACAGTCTACGTATTAACTTCTGTCATTAAACAGACATGTGGATAGCAGGCAGACTCAGTGACATTTAGTCAATGCTATTATGATGTAGTAATAATCGCTGGCATGAGAGAAGGCACCTTTTGAACAGAAAGTGAACATAGTCTGTTACGTTGTCTTAAATCAACTTCTCTTCTCACAGTGACACTGAGCATGAGATTGTTACATATTATTTGAACAAATAGTTGCATATAAATGAGCAGTGTGGACCACGGTGTACGCAGTGAGCAGCATACATTAAATAACTCTTTGTGGTGCAGAAAACCATCAATATCAGCTCTCAAACCTGCTGCTGTTGAATCATCAGTGAAGGGATACAGATGTGGCTGGCTGCAAAGGATCAGAGAGCGACTGAACGTACATTAAATATGCAACCTGCATTTAACTCCTTTAAGACCAACAGTGCAGAGAAGCTTTATTCTGTTGTATTTCCACACACACTAAAAGTCAGTGTAGCGTACACACTCACAGCTGCTCCAAGCACAGACGGCCAGACACGTTTGCCATTTTACAGAAGTCATACACATGGCTGACTCTTCCTCTTTGTCTCTGTGTCCTCTTGTCTGTTTTTCTCACATACACATAAAAAAGCATAGGAATATACTCACAAGTGGAGCAGGAACAGTCCTGCAGCGGTGTGCTGCTCTATTTTAAGTCTGATTCACACTAACACATGTTCCTCTTCTACCTCTTACCTTCACCTGTCTGCACCTTGAGATGTCCTCAATCTCTACATTTAAAGACGTTTATTTTCTCACTCCCTGCGGAAATGCATATTTAACTTTTCAGATATCTTTATAAATTAGACGATATTTTTTTCCTAAATATACCTCTATGTCCAGCCCCCTTCTCTCCCTGTACTTGTTTCTGTATCTTAACCTTTCACCAATTTGCTGGTTGCTGTTGTAACTGTCCATTGAAGGTGGGTCCCTCATTAAAAGACACAACAGAACTACTGCAACTTTTCATGTGCATATTCTCTGATACACAGGACATCATATTACCCTACATCACCTGAATCAAATGCTGTCATACATAGCTGCCATTTAGCACTGTTGTCCCAAACCACCTGGGGCCAGCTTTCATCGATTGCTGTCCCTTTAACCACCTTGGGTGGCCCTCTTGTGCTTGGAAATAAGTTTGTAGTAATTGGCTCCTCCATACAGGAACCATGCACATCCTCTGCATTGTGGCATAAATACCAGGGAGCCCCATGATATGCAGGCTTTCCTCGCTCATTAGAAAGAGCTGACAATGCAGCCCTAAAGGCCCAGTCCTCCTCCGCAGTGCCCATGCTGGATCGACACCAGAAGATAACAGTACAGCACACCAGTCTCTCAGAGGCCTTGAATCGCAGCTGCCCTGGGCTACAGCTCTCTATAGCTACAGCAAGGCACTAATGATGCTCAATGGGAAGTCCACCCAGTTTGTGGAGGAGGCCACCTGTATATGGTTTAGTATATACTGTATCACAAGTTACTAATGAGCTGCCTCCACATTACAACAAATTTAAAGGCGACTGCAACATACCTTATTTTTTTCTATTGGTATCTGAGCTCTCAGAACAGCTGGCCAACTGTCACATATTATGGTCTTGCTCTTTCTTCCAAATGAGGGAAGAGAAACAGTAAAACAAGGCCAACTGTACCGCTGTTAAATATTTGTTTAATATATCCGCAACAGTGAAGACATTTATGATATATAATGAATGGCATTGTCAGAAAAATACTAACAATTCATTTAATATTCTACATTGCATGTGCTCCTCTTTCTGTTAAAATTTTCAAATTGGTAACACACCAACTGCACTATTTCCCCTTTCTGTATGAAGTATGGAGACTTAGCCAAGCATGTATGCAGTCACCTCCGATGTCAATAAACTTGATGTTCCATTTTAGCTCAACAGTGAAGATCAGTGTGAAATCACTGTTATCATCTGACCACCTCTCCTGTTCTGTCTCTTCTTATGTTCTCTTGTCTTAATTAGTGAGCTAATATGTGCATGGTATCTGTAGCGCAACTCCATCATCCTTTAGTGTTTGTCACAGCAGCTGAGTAATAACACATGCAAACACACATCTTCATGCATATATGTACATATACACAGACTACATCATGTGTCCCTTTAGTGTCAGAAAGGTCGATACTCAAACACAACAAGCATCCAATCACCAGTTAGACTATACTGAACCAAGACTTCTGTCCAGATATTTCCTGACCCTTTCTGCATTTACTCCTCATTTACTGACATTGTCTTTCTCCCTTTCACCCCCTCCCCTCCTGCCCTTTCCTTCTCCTTCTGTCTCTTTGCAGGATCCTGCTGACAGTGGTGGTGATTTTCCGTATCCTGATAGTAGGCATAGTGGGAGAGAAGGTATATGAGGATGAGCAAATCATGTTCATCTGTAACACCATGCAGCCTGGCTGCAACCAAGCCTGTTATGACAAGGCCTTCCCAATCTCGCACATCCGTTACTGGGTCTTTCAGATCATCTTGGTGTGCACACCCAGCCTGTGCTTCATCACGTATTCTGTTCATCAGTCTGCTAAAGCACGCGACCGAAGCTACTCCCTCCTGCATCCTTACATGGATCACCATGGCCATGGCGGTCATCATGGTCGCCATCATGACCATCACGCCCGCAAGCTTCACTCTCGCAACATCAATGGCATCCTGGTGCACCCTGACAGCAGTAAGGAGGACCACGACTGCCTGGAAGTCAAGGAGATCCCCAATGGACCCCGGGGACTTCCTCAAACACACAAGAGTTCTAAAGTGCGACGGCAGGAAGGAATCTCCCGTTTCTACGTCATCCAGGTTGTGTTCCGCAACGTGCTGGAGATCGGCTTCTTGGCCGGCCAGTATTTCCTATATGGGTTCAATGTGCCAGGAATGTTTGAGTGTGATCGATACCCGTGCGTGAAGGAGGTGGAGTGTTATGTGTCTCGTCCCACAGAAAAGACTGTGTTTCTGGTCTTTATGTTTGCAGTGAGTGGCATATGTGTGCTGCTCAACCTAGCTGAGCTCAACCACCTTGGCTGGAGGAAGATAAAGACGGCCGTCCGAGGGGTGCAGGCCCGAAGGAAGTCCATCTGTGAAGTGCGCAAGAAGGATGTTTCACACCTGTCCCAGGCCCCAAACCTGGGCAGAACCCAGTCTAGTGAGTCAGCCTATGTCTGACAGAGGCTTCTCTGCCTGGGGGCTCAAGGACCTCTTAAATTTCGGAGAAGAGCTTTTCCCTGGCCCAGGACCCCTGATCATTAGGGTACAAAACTCACCACTGCATTATTATTCAGGAGCACAGACAGACTCTGTGTAGTCATAATGAAGCATCAATTCACAAAGTAGATTCATTGACACTTCAAGAGAGAAGAATCACCTTCCTAAAAAAGGCGACTGTGTTGCTGTAATGAAGCTTACGCCTAAAGCTTAAATGATGGAGAGTCCTGCTCTGCCTAGGTGACACTAGGTGCCTTTAAAGAACCCAACAGACAAAACTGAACAATTAAGAATGATAATAAATTATTGTAAAGGTAGCCTGAGATTGAATTATCGGAAGTACTTCATTATTTGCCTTTGCTGTAGTTCAGAAATAATCCCCTCATTTTCCAATTATGTGTGCATATGCAAGAGCTTAAGCGTGTGCATGCATACGCATGTGTGTGGGAAAAAAAGCCAATCTCTGACTCGAGTCAGAAAATTGAATGCTAAGCAAATCTGAGCTACTGAGAGAAAGACTGTTTTTTTGTCTCATTGTCCATAAATTTCGAGTAAAGTCACTCGGCGGACAAACAAGCACCTTTTTAATGTTGTCCTAAGAAACTCACACCAAGTCAAACACAAAAACAAACAGCACTAAAACTATCACCATAAACTGGAACATTTGTTGTCAATGTAATACATTTTCACTATTCCACATTTTCTTTGTTATGTTAGGTGCCAGTCAGACTACAGACTGACATTGCCCTGTAGCTTTTGCTAGCAAGTTGGGGACATTTGTTGCTGTGCTACCACTAAAAACCAAGTCAAAGTGAGACACATTGTGCATTGAAGATGAGTTAGATTTATTTTCCAACACTGTGTTATACACTGCTACACTCTCAGTGCCTGCAAGGCATGCTGTTTACTCTCAGAACTCACTGAAGACAGTCAAGAAAAGTGTGCCAGTGTTTCCACTTTGTGTGTGTGATCGCTGTCTAAAGGTATGAATGGAGTTAAATACAGATTTTTTCAATTAAACAGGAAAAAGTATTGTAGTCACAAATATTTTAACGTGTAACCTCAAGCTTTTTTTCACAAGCAGATTTGGTGCCATATTTCAAAGTTACTGTACATAGATGAAATGTAATAACTACACTTAGCCTTTTTCCTATGCGGTATAGATGGGTGTCACTTGGATGGGGCGGGGGGAGGGGGGAAATGGGTTGGGTGGTAATGATTACTCATAGATTGCCAGCTTTAACAATATGTATTATTAATGTGCTCTTTGTTAAGCCTTCACCCTCTAATGGAGACTATATGTTCCGAAAAGTGTTTCCCCCCATATGGACTTTGAAAAAGGCATGTTAACTGAAGCATTAATAGAATGGATAGATTATGACATGTAACTTTAAGAAAAAAAGAGTTTTATTTATTTGCATCCTGCTCCTGTGAAATGTAATACTCAGCATGCATTAAGATGAAAAATATAAAGAGATATGAACATAGCATCCCGTTGTGGGAATATTGAAAGTGAATACCTGAAAGGATCCAGAACTGCAGCAATAATAGTATGTGAAAAAAATATGTGAATAAATTATTATGCAAACAGTTGATTTGACTGTGCTGTGTTGTGACCAATATGAGAATGATAATTACTGTTGACTTACAGGTTGTGTTTCTTTAAAAAAAAAAAAAAAAAAAAAGTCAGTTCTCAGTCAGATGTTGAGTCTGATCAGGTCAGTTCTTACAGAAGTCAAGGTGCGAGACTTAAAGGCCAGCAGACTGGAAAAAACAGCTGCTCATGCATCTGTCATAAGATCACTGTCAGCGCACAGATACTCACCAGTCACCACTGTGCTGTATGAACATGAAATACAGTTTTTCATGCTGTATAGGAGACATACACCATAGAATGCAGAGTGCATTGCAGTGCTTTCAGCTGGACAGATTCAAAATCTGCTTTAATATTTATTATTCAACACAGAGAAATGATACATCTCTGAGAGGGTGGATACATCAGTGCACTCTTTGGGTTATTGCTGATAAATTATAGATATTTAACCTGCTCTATTCTATGATATGAAAACTCCTGACTAATTAATCTTGAAACTGTGCACAGTGTCTGAAGGGTGATTCCCATTTACACTAATAACCTCCATGCGTTTGCAGTGAAATTGGAGTAAGATTTTCCTGAAACTTACACTATTGTTTCTCAGGCTCAACGTGACACGTAGGCAGGTGTTATTAGAGTGAACCTGATCATTTCAGGAATGAGTGAGACTACCAAGGGAGAAAAGAGAGAGGTGTGGGGGCAGTGAACCTTTTAGTGTTATTAAACCTTCAGTCAGTGCAGGTGACATGTGGCTGTGTCCTGGGGACTACTGAAAGTATATGGGGACTAGAAGAAGAGGGCCGAGGGTGATGGAGAGGCATGTAAATAAAGTTGATTATCTGATAGGATGTAGAGTAATGAATTTTGTGGTTACTCATTCACTTAAAGGTCACGCTGTGTTCTTATTGACATGTGGATAGCTATGATTGACTCTCTGCTGTGTGTGATATGCATTTACATCATGAAATGCCCAACAACCTCACACACACACACATATGCATACAAAGAAAGAGTCAATAACTGCCTAAACAAAAGCATTGCTGAGGATGTAGCAAGGCTGGTTGCTGTGGTGACAGGAGGGCAGTAATGATGTTAAGCACCACAGAGACTACAGTAGTGAAGGGCAGAAACAGCACTGCGCTATCTCTCCACAGCAGCATGTCAACCTGCAGAACACACTCGAGACTCACAGTGAAAGAAACATGCTGGGCTGCGTGTTAATCTGCAGCGCTGCTGTTACAAGTGTGAACTAATGAAAATTAAGGACAATCATTACCCACAATAAATCCCAATGATTTGGTGTATAAAATTGATATAATGGGAGAAACTGTACAATACTTTACAAGTTTCTGGACAATCCGTTTTTCCCATTTTTGTCACCTCCGGACGTGACGCATTTTACCCATTTTTGGGCCCTGTACCCAATTTTCGCATAACACGCCTATGGTGCTTAATTTTGCTCATTTTTTCATTCAGCACATCCCCCTGGCTCATTTTAGCAAGTTTCGGGACAATCCGCCACCCTTTGTCATTTTTGCACTTTTTTTCACCTCCGGGTCTTATGCATTTTACCTCTTTTTGGGCCAAGAAAAGAATGTTATCCATGAGTAAGCGTGCTGACATACTGTGAATAACAAAAGGGAGTAAATTAACAAAATATAATAAAATTCCCCCTGAAACAAACAAAAACACATACCAGCCTGCCGTGGAAATGGTTATAAAAAAAGGTGAGTGCCTGCCGTCCAATAGAATATGGATGGTCGGACTGGTTCAAACCAACAGATGAACCGTATGATGGCTTCAGCTCAAATAACTTCCACTAGAGTGGATAAGAGAATGTATTTAATCCAGTTATGAGCTATAAAATAAGCATTTCTTAAGTATTAATTTGCCTGAGTACATAACAACATTTTTTCGTTTCCCTGAGAAAAGAATAGATGTTATTTTCAAACAGAACCTGCAACATTTTAAATGTATTTATGTTAGTGTGTGCAGTGAATTTACACCCCATAACACTCACAACACATCCTCTCTCTATGTGTTCTGCTGGCGGCGTGTAGAGATAATGATGCACATCTTCATTATACTGATAATCACATTTTTATAAACATCAACATTAAAATAACTATATACATAGCACACTCTATACATTACATCTATAGACTTCACACAAACTGTCAAATATATTTTCCCAAAATAAGAAAAAAAACAAGATAAACAAAAATAGCATTCTGACAGTAAAAAGGGAGGTCCTGCTGGGATGATGATGTGTTAGAGCTGTCATAAAGGATGCTCAGCTAAGCTCCTTGATTCACTTCCCATTCACGATACAAAACTGCTGCTCTGCAGTATGATGACACAGGGCCACATAGATCCACATCTCACATAGATGCACCATTTTTCAGAGGATAGAAGAAGCAGCATCAGTTTAATCCTCAACAGCATGTTTGAACAAACTGTCTCTCTCTTATTTGTGGATCTTGATCAGATCAGTAAGCTTTCTTCAACATTTTGACCAAGAAAATGTCAAGTTGACACAATTCAACTGTGATATTTTGATTGCTTTCTTGTTCTTCTTGCTACACATATAAATCTTTGACAGAATGAACTGTACATGTTAAGGTTAGAGTTTGTTTGAGGAACCACAAGCAGACACAGAGACAGAAGATTGAGTTGAAGGGTAGTTTTAATGACACACAGTGGGTGAGGGACAAGGAGTGGGGGGCTGAAGTGACATGGGGGCAGGCCAGCTTGTAGTGGGAGTATGTCTGGCTGGCTTGGAGGTGCCGAGGCTTGGCTCTGGAGACCTGGACACAGTGAGGAATATTTCGCAATCAAGAACAAAGCAAACTTGAGTAAAGAGTGGCCGAGAGCACTTAGCTGACTGAACAATGTGGCAGTGGAGGGAAAGCCAGAGTACTTGAGCAGTGAGTGAAGATCTGAGTGCTTCCAGGTGTGCTGGTGGACCAGATGAGCTGAGTGCTGCCAGGTGAGCAGGTAGATAGAAGCCAGATCCTGGAGGCCATGCCAAATACACACATGTACAGACATAGATGGATGGAGAGGACACAAACAAGAAAAGAGAAAACAAAAACACAGCTGAACCGTGACAGTACACTTTTCCAAAAAAATGCTGTTCAATCGATTTGACTGTTTTTGATTGTTTTCATCATCAGTGAAGTAGGGTGATATTGACATGAATAACTTGAGCTGTTTGTTTGCTTCTTTGCTTTAAACAGATACATGTCTGTCCCACCAGTGCTGCTTCTTTGTCAATTTTAGTTGTGTCTTGTGTCTATTTGTGACATGACAAGACTGTCTCATCATTCTCAGCAACCAGATGTGACTTTTGCTTTGGCTTCTTACCTCCGAGCCAGTGTCATATTATTGAGTAGCAATGATCATTGACACTGACTCCAGCATAGGTTTTACTCTAAATATGACCATACGATCAGTAATATTTTTTGTGGCTGAATGGATCCCATTTCTGTTCAAATCTCAGTGAGCCCTATAGCTGCAGCAGTGTTTTTTTTCTGACCTTGACCCTACAGCATTAATAGATCTAATGTAAAAGTAAAAAAAGATGAAACTCATTCATAAAGATGAAACTTAAGTTTGCTTGTTCCACTCTACAGCCTGCTCTGTTTCTAGACCTTTAGTTTGTATCAGTCCCTGTTCAGCTCTCGGTCTTCTGTCGTGAGATCCCTGCTTGTCACCTTCTCTCCACCCTTCCTCTCTCTCTTTCTCCATCTGCTCCTCTCCTTCTCCACCTGACTCATTCCTCTCTCTTTCCACTGTTTCCTACACCTCCACATTTCTGCCCTCCTGCCTTCCTCTGACCTTTTATCTCCTCACTCATATGGATCCGTCCTGGATATTCCACCTGGATCTCACGTCTGGACAAAACAAAGTGATTCCAATGATATTCATTTCAATACCTCTTTTCCTCTTTATTTAAAGCTTTATGAAGCTGAGGCTTTTACTTTATTCAAGAAAAGTCCTTTTCTAATCTCTCCTCTCTCCTAAACTGCACTTGACCCTGATTCCTCCCTTTCTTTCTTTTCTGCCTCTTTCAAGCAGACAAATAAACTGTGATACATCTTTCCAACTATTATTATCTCCCTGAAAAACCGATGCTGCCCTGACACCTCACTTGCCTCTTTCCTCAGCCGATATAATAGGAAATATATAAATATAACTACCCAACATGTAAACTGTTATTTAAAGCTGCTTTAGCCCCCAGCCCCCTAGATCCCATCACAACTGCTCTGCCATCTTACTGAATTAATTCATCTTTGGGAACTGGCAATGTGTCAGACAGATTTGGGATATATCTCAAAAATACCCCCAATAACCCCTCGACCAACCCTGCCATACGTTCCACTCAAAACTGGCTCTAATACGGTTGTTCTGGTCATTTAGGAAAAGGGAGAAAAATATTAAGATCAAGTTAGTTTCATGATACGGGTGACAAAATGAGGAGTGTATTCTCTGATCTTTTTGGGTCTGTTTTAGATCACAGGGATTTGCTATAAGACAAGACAACTGGTGCAAATATAAATACAATAACAATCTTTTCAACAAGTGCTGACATTTCTCTTCTGGATTTCAGCAGTTGTCATGAAAAAGTAAAGGTAAGAAAAAAATAGCTCAATAAACTAAGCTGGGGTTTCTGACAGCTGTGTCAACATAATGTACATGGACATTCCCCACATATCTTCAAAGATCCTGCTTAAGAACAGTTAATTCACCACTGGGAGCTCAAACTAGCCATTGCAGCAATAAATTCAGTCAGTGTGGACACTACAGACTGTTTGTGTGTCCTCCTCTGCAGCGTGACTCTCCTTCATTACTTGGTGATTACAATAAATTGAAGATGTGAGAAGCCATGGGCCAGATCAGATAGGTTTTTCTGATCCTGCACTGTCTACTGCCAAACCATTGCAATGGAAAAAAACAATGTGTAAATATAAATTTATAATGATGCTAAAATCTTTTTTGTTTTTAAATACTGGCAGTTAAATAGGCCGGGAAGAAATGCTTGTGAGTAATCTCATCTTGGTTTCAAAAAAAGCTGCTGGCTAATTTAACACCTTATGTCAATGCCTCTTCCCCATGGCCAGAAATAACATGGATTAACAACATAGCTACAGCTCCTGCTGCATCTGCTCTCTGAGACTGACAGAGTGAGGCTTACTGAACATTTAATAACACTTTTTCTGCACAAAGAGGACAGAGCCTTCAGTTAGAAGTCTCTTAAATGCTGCTGTTTTATTTTACCTGATGGCTGAATCAAAGTAAAGCTACGCACAATCAACAGAAATGCACACACTGTAAGCCCCACATCATGACAGTCAGCTGGACTGAGCTCCTGTGCAGCACAAACGATCTGTGTTGGGTTGCCTGTGGACTCTTGGATCACAAATTTGCTCTCTCTACACCCATCCCCCACCTATGCACCTCTGCCTCCTGGATCAATAAACGGAGGTCACATAAATTAAGGGGAAGTCTAATCTTATTTTCTTTTAAATTGCACCAGATAGCATGTAGATGACATCCAGAAGCAGCGGTGTGCAATGAAGTCAAGTAGCAGAACAGCAGAGGATGCTGATGTTTTGATTTTCACACAAGCTGCAGGTACAGAGTGACTTTACTGTAAAATGTGACATTTTACCAAAAAAAGGAGAAAAGAGAATTTAGGGCAGAATCAGCTGGTTTGGGTTTAATTACCAGATTAACATTGTAAGTGACCAACACCCAACATCTCCATCTTGAACATGCCCATTACACTGCAAATCCCCCCACTCCCTCTTTTTTTTGCACAGCTTCTCACCATCCCATAGCATTATTAGAGGAAGGAGATGGAGAGCTGAAGATTTATATTGACATTTAGGGGTCACAGTTTAGAGGCTGAGTGTCAGCAGAATGAACAGTCTATTTAGTGGATGCAGACTCACACTGAAATACAGCGCCTCCAAGAGGACCAAACTGCACTCTACAGCTCTTCTATAAGAAAACAAAACATGCAAATCCCCCATAGTTGACTGGTAGGGAAGCTATTCAAGGACATTTAGTTTTGGAACAATGTGCAATTTTTCTTCCCCACATCTGAGTTCACTCAGTTGAAGAGAGTTGAGGGATCTGTACACATTTTGTCAATCTCACCACTCAAACAGTAACCACAGCGGTTTACTCAGCTAAAACCACTGGAGTATATTGTGAGTATTTGTCGAATGCTTTTCTAAAAAGAGAAACATGCTCTATGTAGTGGTCTCATGGCCCAGAATCACACAGTGAAAGTGGAAAGAAGCTTGTGAATAAATATGAAATTTAAACAGATGTTTCCCACTGTGTCTCACTGGCATTTTGTCCTAAAGGATCAGGCACTGCTGGACCTCCTGTGGTTTTAATCTAGACACATTTATTCATCCACATATCTCATCATCACACCTCCCACAGCTTTGGTACCATGATCTGTGGTTGTGTGCATGAAACGTCCAGCTAAAGAAGGATCACTGGATCAAAACTACGTTACACTTACTAAGACAGCGGTGTGGTTGTGCAGGATCTGTTCTTTATCATTTGTCCTGGTGGGAGTACCTTTCCCTCAAGACACAAGTGCAGAAGGACATCTTGTATGCTTGAAATGTTCAGGAAAAAAAGTCAAAAGGAAACTGACATCATAATAATAATTCTCTTTCAGCTGAGAGACTACTCAGTATGCAGAGACTGAACCGTTTTGAGGACCTATAGTACAGTACACAATCACGTTAGCGTTTAGTTTCAAGCTGGCATTTAGCCATAGGAGCCATTACAGAAACATGCAAACATAATCAGGAACTCAGTCACATGTCTAATGCAATGAATGAAGCCAATACATTAACAAAGATTAAAGGGATACACGGAATCCTTGGCTTGCTTTTGTGAATTAAAATTGAATGACTTTATTGTCTTGATGATCATAAACTAAGTGAAGCTTTGTCTACAAAGTAAAAACATGCACATGTTTTATTAGCCTCATGACATTTGAAGCTGAAGGACAAATCAAATTATATTTTCTAATTTTTTTGCTTTTGATGTTTTAAAATGGTAGATGCAGTTTAAAAAAACACAGTATTGCCTTGATCTGTAATACAAGTGAAAAAACACTTTCATGTCTTTTCTGCACTGCGTCACACTGACCATGTTGAAGTAAAACAAAGTTTCACTATTGAAATATTATTTTTAGTTTGGACCAACGTTCTCTCTACTTTGAGAGTTCATAACTCCAGTTAGATGGAATTTATGGACCATCGGATGTTTGTTTAGTTTTTAGGCCCAAAGTAGTTTCCTTCTTGAATTATTCATTCTGGGGCTGAAAACAAAACGTGAACCCCTTCATGCTCAGTTACGCTTTTCCATCTGTTAGAATTATTTTTCTGTGTAACAGCTTCATATTTCACGCCCTGATGACATCACAGTCCTGCGTCCACCATGCTGCTGATTTTCAATTAGCAGCTCTCAGTGCGGTCATCAACACCCAGCAGTGTGTCCCTCAGTCTGAAAATAACATGAAATCTATTAAATCTGTTGTCAGGTTGACTCTAGAGAGCAATGAGTGTAACACAGCCATTCGTCCTTCTATTTAACAAAATCATATTTAAAAGATTTCTACTTGTGAAGAAGTATGCTTTTGGCTGTTTTTGCCCTTGTAAATGGAAAAGCTGCAGCACAAAGGAGAGAGGAAGCAATGAGTGGACATTGCCCCCTGAGCCACCAGATGTTGCTGTAGTGCAGAAATGGCCTATAAAGACTTACAGGAGGTCTGATCAGTATCTTGAATTAAAAAGCTGCAAAAACCAGCCGCATTTTTTTCACTTCCTCCAAATGTAGCATTTTCCTCTCACAGCATAAAAAATATTTTACTAATATTAAAATAATGATTTGGCACCATCGCATGTGCTCAGGACAGGTGAGACTGTACATCTGGTTACAGTGTGCAGTGCTGCAGAAACTCCCAGAGCTCATCCACATGTGGAATTTCTCACTTGTGTGTATTTTCACCATTTACAGGCTTGATGGATAATATTTTCCATGTTCCCACACTCACAGCTATCTGTCATCTGGTTGAACATGAACCTTTCTCCAACTCCACACCCACCATGTTAACTGGTTCACTGCATATTTACTAGATATGTGTCATTGCCATTCATGGAAAAAATACTCCTCTGATTAGAGTCTTCAGTATTGTTTTATTATCAATGAAGAATATTCATCAGGAGACTACTGATGTCTCCTGATGATAGTGTGCTTACAGAATATCACAGAATCAATGGCCTCTGTGTTGGGACACATGGACAAAGGCAGCAGCTCCAGTCCAATATTCAATTATTAAATAGTTCAAACTGATTTACATGATAACAGAAGAAAAAATGATAACAAACATTATCTAGAAGTCAGAATTCCTAATTTTAATAATTAATAATCCAACAAATTAAGTGTCAATTAAAACACAATTACTATGTAAACCTAGAGATGAAGAAGCAAGTAGTATGAAAGCTGTTATAAATACATTTTAAATTAAAGGAAACTTACATATCATATACACAGATCAAAGTATTGGAGAGATGAGGCACCAACATGAGTCCAGCTACCTGCTTTCTTCTCAAACATTTACAGGTGAGCTGCCTGTTTATTATTTCAGAGGTTCTGCCCATCCTGGAAGTAGTGAGGCAGTTAGGAGGAGGTATGAGGATATTATTTATTATATAAATTATATTATATTACAATGATTTAATGAAGCAGTTTATAATGTTGGATCTGGTCAAGGTGGAGTTCATTTTTACTATCTTATATACTGTTTGATAGGTTAATTTATACCAATAAGCCCCTCTGTAAAGTAACTATAGCTGTCAGATGAATACAGTTGAGTAATAAGTACAAATATTGTGTCTGATATGTAGAGGACTATATGTATAATGTATAGCATTAAATAAAAATACTCAATAAAAGTACAACGAGTATCTTAAATTGACTCACTTTCCACCACTGGCTGCTGCAGACTCAACCTCATTTGCAGCAGTGATGTTTTTAATTGAACAAAAATACATCATACACATAGAAGATTAGGAGGGGCAGGGGGTAGCCGCGAGTCAACAATAATGCTTTACTTACAGTAGTAATTTACAGGAATAAATCTGTCACGGAAAAAAAGTAAATCAATTGTTCTTTATGGATGTTTAAACATTTAAGCCCTAACCTTAACCCTTTAGTAGAAACCCCCAACTCTTAATTTGATAAAAGAGGGTGAGGTCTAATCAGCTTCTTCTGATTGATTATATCATCTTCATTTTGTGTGTTTTTTAATACAGCAGTTGACTTGATTGGCTTGGTTACGAAGTATACCATTTCTTCAACTGAGATAAGAAATAGAAATAAAATCAAGTAATAAATGAAGAAATGTGGTGAGAGTGGATCCTCAACACAAGTGAGACTGTGGTAGCTGACTGCTCATGTGAGGAGGAAACAGGAAATATTCAACTGCAACATCAAACCACTCTCAGGTGGTGTAAATCATTAACCCTGCACACCCTGGTCCTGCTAATTAAATAGCAGCCTCACAATTGGCTGTCCTGCAGTTAAAATGACCCAGAGCATATCTGACACACACACATCTCAGTGCTTCTCAACACCCACGTATTCATGACCGATGGGCTCAGCTTATGACTTCACACATGCCAGCTCCTCACAGTGTTATCACGTTTGATGTCATGGTCCCATCCAGCCAGGTCCTGACTTGCTCTTGTCAACCAGGCTGGAATGCCTGGCAGGGAGTGCCTCCTCTTGTTGTCATGGAAACCTCTTGGATGTACTGTAGCTCCTGTACTGAAAGGAGGACACTCTCAGAGTTTACATGTTCACCTGTCTGAGGATAAAACAAAACAATAAGATGTGTCAGGACTTGTTCCTCTCCTTTCTCTTTATTGAGTCTTATCATGTGAGGCATCAGAGTGGAAGAGATTTACATTCCACTGCTGCTTGCTGCCTGTTTCGCTTTCTGACATATTTTTAGAGAACTCAAACATCACCCAGCTTGAATTAAAAGCAATAAATCCTCCCACTGCTCTTTAATGACTCTCTTCTTCTAGACTCCATTCCTTTGCTCCCTCAGGCTTCACTGTTCTCCAGGATTTTTTTTTTGTATCATCCCTCCCTCCTTCCTTCCCTCCTCTTAATCCTGTCTTGTTCTTTAGTGGTAGAGAGAGAAATTTAGAGAATTCCTTTCAGTGACCACACCAAACTCCCCAGTCACATGCCCTCTTTTTCCTTCCCGTCCTTCTCCTAAATAAGGAATTCCAATTTGAGTGAGGAAAAAGAGTAAGAGCAAAATGGGCGGGTCCTAGAGTGAAATAGGAGGACCTGAGTGCGTATCTCTTTCTTTTACTCCCTCGCTCTGTTGAATGCGGTGAAGTCATATAATTCAGACAAGGGTGTTTGCTGTATTTATGATAGCAATCCTGTCCAGAGCAACCTGCACTGTGTTGTAAGACAGAAGCAGCAGCAGAAGAAGAAGAGCGGTAACCCAGCAACATTAAGCCTTACCTGCACTCACCTGAAAGCTACTACATAAAGTAAGTAAATACAGCTTCTAGTTTTTCCTCTTACCTTCATTCATCAATCTCAGTTTCATGAATCCTAACAGGCAGTTGGAGGATTTTTTTAGTGCTTTGTGGGGTTTGTGGCTCACTCTATACAGGAAACGTGAAAAAAAAAACAAGTGTAATGTATCATACACCCCACCCTCGCTGTGTGTCTCCCTCTCTTTTACGCTCAAGTTAATGTTTAGCTCCTTCCGGTGTAGATTTGATGCCTTATGAATGAGCCACGAGTGTCAATTCTTGTGAAAGTCTTATCTACTTTTATACTCTTCACATGTGCTCACCGCAAAATGCAGGGCCTCATATTTTTTTTTTTTTAAGGAATGTCAGCAGGTTCAGTTCAGCCTCTGACAAATCTCTCACCAGGAGCACCTCAACATGTAGTCAGCACTCTCTAATAATATGTAATTTTCTAGTTTAATAAATACTCTGCAACAACAGGCCCCTGGTTCAGGAAATGGCAGTAAAATTCTTTATGAATCTCTCACATGTGTTGTCACATGTATGGAACATGGTCAAGTTTTATGTGCAAGCGAGTGCTTCGGACTGTTAGATAACTTAGACTATGACTTTACATTGTGATGTATGGACTGCTCTCACATCTTGAGTGATGTAGTAACACAGAGCATTGAACTCACACACGGGGTCAGACACAGGATAAAGGAGAACATGACTATGAACACTGTAAAGGAGTTTAAGCATTTAGATCCACTGTTTTCACATCACAAAGGTTTTAGAATTACCTTTTTAAACCTTTGTTGAACTAAATAAGTCACTGATGAAATCACAATGAGTTAAAATGATATAATTTTGACTCAGAAAGTAACTGCAGATGCTGTTGTGACAAGAAAGTTTATCAGCTTATAAATTATGACACCCAAGATTTAAGAATTCACACGGGAGATGAGTGAACTGTAGTGTCTGAGTAAGACACGTAACCCTTAAATAGCACAAGAGCTGCTCTGTGAGAATGTAGAGGGGAACGTTTGCACATACGGTAGCAGTCAGGTATTAAAAAGTGCCACTGTGTGAAGGTAAAGTGAAGGCTGGATGGAGAAGATTGTGTATACGTTATGTAGCAGTTTTCACTTGACTATTATTTGAATAATATAATCTGAATAAAGGATTATAGTGTGATTCATACAGCAGTTGAGGAGATTTTTTGGCCCAAAAGTTGTATAGTCATGAGTGGATGCCAACAGTCACACATAGTCACAGTGTAGAAACCAGAAAGCTAATTTGATGTGTTGCAACATGTTGAACAATAACACTGAAGTCCTCCATAGAGCAAAAGTTCAATGACAAAAGCTGCAGAACAAACATTTTACAAATCATCGTCACATTCAATTTGATGATCCTTTGACGCTGAGCCACGGGGAGTTTTAAAAGACAGACAAAGCTAATTCAATATTGCAGATTTTAAAGTATAATGATTGACAAAGAAAATGTGTTACCATAGTTACCACTTTGCAACTGTTTATTGACGTCCTCTTTTTCCGGAGGGGTGGGGGTGAAGCTGTGACTCTGTGATTACAAGATGTTCCCAGTAACTACCAGGCCACTCCCTGCTCATTTCTAAAGTGCACCGGACTAAAAAATCCTCCATAACACACGCTGAAACACCTGCACACACACAATCTGCTTGAATGTCCTGGCCTGGTGTGTGTGATTGCACTCTACTTTAGAGTTTAGTCCTGCAAGTGGTAGTTATGCTTAGATATAGGAAGATACACAGAGATGAACAGTGGTGTTAACCAGAGATGTGGCAACATGACCAATACAATCAGTAGTTCATGTGTAGTTCAGGGAACAAAGTGCAGGTCAGGCTAAGATTTCATCTGAAACAGTGAAATCTCTTGAGTTCATCATCCCTCATTGTTCACTCACATCAGGCAGAGATAAATTCAATGTTTGCAGCTGCTGGATCTTCTCTGGGCGTGTCATGACACCACAGATGAAACTCCTAAAATTGAGAAACACAGTGTTCAAGAGGTCGGATGTTTGGATATTTACTTCACCCTCGCTGTTGCTGTGACAAACTGGTTTTGAAATAGTTTAGCGGACAGGAAGAAGCCCCCCTTCCCCTCCATGCTCATGTAACCACTGCAACCTCAGACAATGAACAGAGAACACAAGTGTGATCTATAGCAGGGTTAGGGACACAATGGTGATTTGTCTACTACTATCCGCACATATTGTGTAAGACTGACAAGTCTCTGTTTTGCAAGGGATGCAGTAGGTGTGACTTTCTCCCCTCAAGGGATAAATGTACTTGCTTTATATTACACCCAGTTTGTCTACAAGAATAAAGTGCATGTATGTGAAAAGTTAAAAAAGTAAGAGCAGGAGGATTTCCATCAGCTATAAACATCTCCATACTATCTGCTTTCCTTGAAATTCAGAAATGTCACTGAATTGTGTAACTCAGTGATTCAGATCTGTAAAAGCAATTACTGCTGCGTGACAGTTACAATGTACCATTTCACACTTTCATGAGGCTTGATTATGTTTTTTTTTGTTTTTTTGGGATGTAAGAGCAGTTGCCATGGTGAGCAGCAGTATGTTATTTTGTTTAGAGTCCTGTATACACATAGCTAGCTTTGTCAGAGTGGGAGGAAGGAAGTGACAGCTGAATGAGCAAACAGGATGCAGGAAGCTGAGCAGTTCTGCTAAGGCCGACAGGAAACCCATGCTGCATTAATAAGTGAGATAGGCCAACCATAATTACTTACAGTGGACAGCATGGCTGAAATCCCTCAAGACATTTAGCATTTTTCTGTTTCTCTGGTGCAAAGTGTCCAAATGTTCAAAAAAGTGTAAAATAATGACATTATGATTGTTTACTACACTACTCATGAAAAAATGTCACAAGCCAAAATGTCCTTGCTGTTGCTTTTATGTCTACTAAAACAGAACACATCAGAAACCCAAACACACATGCACACATTAGGAGATTGTGACTAAAAAACAATTTGCTTTGACTGCGAGCCAGGACTGTGGGTGTGAGCAGGACAAGGCTTTGAATGTTGTTACATCTATTAAATACTCATATTGAAAAGGACATAATATGCTGTCAGGGAGCAAAGTTTGCTGGGCCAGTTGCCTATCTTAACACCAACTTTCCCTCCCAACAGGATCAGCATGGCAAACAAAGGACCCGCCTATGGCTTCAGCCGCGAGGTACAGAGTAAGATTGATAAAAAATACGACCCAGAACTGGAGGAAAGACTGGTGGAGTGGATCGTCATGCAGTGCGGATCAGGAGTTGGCAGGCCTGAGGCAGGGAAGACCGGCTTCCAAAACTGGCTCAAGGATGGATGTGTGAGTGTTGGATTGAATAAATAAAAATACTACATTGTAATCTGCGTTGTGTGCAGGCATACTAAGAGGGAACTGCTCCTTCTCTGTGTCTCTAGGTGCTGTGTGAGCTCATCAACAGCCTGTATGGAGCCAACAAGGCCATCAAGACCATCAAGAGCTCCGGCATGGCATTCAAGCAGATGGAGCAAATCTCCATGTTTCTTAAAGCTGCAGAAAACTACGGAGTAACCAAAACCGACATGTTCCAGACTGTAGACCTCTTTGAAGGTAAGACAATCAGCAGGCCTCTACTGAATTATTACAAAAGTGTGCCGTGGCTTTTTCCCTATATTTGCTGTGTGCTTTGTTCATTTGAGATTGTTGTGTCTTCAGGCAAGGACCTGGCTGCAGTCCAGAGGACCCTGATGGCTCTGGGTAGTTTGGCCGTCACGAAGAGTGATGGGAATTACAAAGGAGACCCCAGCTGGTTCTTTAAGTGAGTTTGAGCTTTGTTTCTCATGTCTACGCTAAGCTAGTCTCTGTGTGGAAAGTTGGTACAACAAAAATGAGGTTTGGACTGAGAAGAGTTGTGTGTTTGTATGTGTGCAGGAAGTCCCAAGAAAACAGGAGAGATTTCTCAGATGAGCAGCTGAGTGAGGGGAAAAATGTCATTGGTCTGCAAATGGGCACAAACAGAGGAGCGTCTCAAGCTGGCATGACAGGATATGGACGACCCAGACAGATCATCAATGACCCATGAGACTCTCCTCCTTCTGCCCTCTAAAAGGCCAGTCTGTGAGGATGAAGAAACTCTGACTCTTACCTTTGGCCATGAGGAAAAAAGGGGCCAGACTATTTTCAAGGCTAAACTGGACCAAAACAGGGACCAACGAGATCATGTGCACATATGAAAACACACGTCATGTTTAACACACTTTTGTTAATAGAGAGAACAAGTAAAACAATTAGAAAGTGCATTTTACACAGTGCTTTTACAAGCATTCTAGTGGTTTTTGCATGTTTCCATCTTATAATCAAATGTGCTTTATGTTACTGTTAACTATTTTCCAAAGGATTGGATTGATTTACAGCTCTCTGCATATCCAGTAGTTTCACTTCAGTTGGTGACTTGCTTGAGAGAGGTAATCCATCACATTCAACCTTTAGCTTTCATGTTAATGGTTACATTGCTGCCGCATGGTAATGCTCTGAGCAGGAACACTTCTCAAGGCTCTACCTACTGGTGCATTCAAGGACCCGAAATTTGAGAGTTTTTAATAGATGACATGCCTCTCTCTTTCTCTCTTCTCACAATGTAGCTATGGATTCTTGGATGGCAGGGTGTCCTTGAATGCGCCACTTAGAAGAGTTTTGATAATGCTCCCTGCTTACGCTAAATGTATGGTAATGATTGAACTAACTGCTCTGTTTTAATTACCCATTTCAAAGATGTGTTTTTGTTGAAGTGCCTGATTTATAAAAAAGGTTTAAGAAAAACAAACAATCATGTGTGTTGTACCTGCTTCATTACAAAAGCTGCAGTTGGATGCTCTGTTAACTCTTCCTAATCCAAATGTTGGACTTCCTTTTTGAGTTATATAACGACAATGATTTTGAAATAAAGTTCAATTTAACTGTAAAGGAGCCTCTTGTGTGATGAATAGACGAACTAAGATAATAGCAGGCTTGATTGACAAGGCTATTGATCGCACATTGTGCCAAAGTCACCATGTTGGGTGGTGTGTGAGAATAGGTAAACAGTCAGATATGAACAAATGTACATAGCAACCCATAGTTTCCTTCTGCAGGTAACCACAGCATAACACCTTCCCTTGTTTGCTTAAACCTGAGCTGTACAGAGATAAGTGGATGAGATAAAGTCACCAAAAAAGAAAAAAAGAAAAGTGGGAGGAGAGAAAATGATGTGTGTGTGTGTGTGGGGGGGGGGGGGGGGCGGGAGACAGCATGGATTTTTCCTGGCTGAGTTTCATCTGGGTGGATGGAACAAGAGGAACGAGGGGGATCACTATCTCCTGCCAGGGTTTTGTTTATACTGCGGTCTTGCTTGAGTGCCGACTAAGCTGTTCAGCATGAACTGACTCAGAAAAAGGCCAGAGATGGAGAAGAGAAGCAACGGAGATAGTAACGGAAGAAAGAGATGACAGGAAGAGAGAAGGCATTAGAAGTTGTTTTTTAAAAAGAAAGAATCCAGATGGAGTCAAACACCGATTAAAATGAAGGTGATGGAGGTCAGAAAGAGGATAGGTCAAGACTGAGCAGAGGGATGATGAAATCAAAGAGTATTTCCAAAAATGGATTGATTGTTACAGAGGAAGGGCAAACAAAAAGACTTCCTTTTCCCTTCCTCCTTGTTCTCCGTCTGTTAACAGGAAACTGTGTATGAAGTATTTATACAGGGGACAGATTGGTATATTGTACATTTTTGATAGAAACCGAAACAAATGAGCAACTATTACTTTCCAAATAATGGCTATACAGCCACACTTCTCCTGCTATCATTATACTAAATACTTCATAAGGTTTTTGTTTTTCTACAATCATTTGTTTTTATAATGCCCTCAATATTAAGTTGCAGCACATTAGTATCTGTGGGGCTGTCGTCTCAGCTGGAGTTTAGATCATTATAATTGCCTGAAAGTGTTTATTATTTCAACACTAATATTTATTTCAACACTAGCAGACTAGTGTGCTTTGGCACAAGTGAGCTCTTCATATTCTCAAACACATCTGCTCAAGTTTATCTCAAGGGTGCCTTCATGTAACGTGATGTAACTTTTGTGTCCTTTCACTACTTTTTAAAACGGGCACCTTTTTTAAAAAAAACATTTTTAGTCAGTGAAACGCAGCATGTCAAGAAACAAAGATTTCGTAAGGTGTCACATCTGAATAGATATTATTATTAATTTGTGTTTAAATGTTGTGTCGTGTGTTATCATCACAGGATGATGATTTCAAGGAAACAAGAAAGATTTTTGTCGGTTTCATCATTCACTCCAGATGTTTCCTCCTCTGTCTCAGTCATTTTAGATGCTGCCATATAATTTCAAGTAATTACTGTTTTTCAGGGCATCATAACAAAAAAGTTAAGTTAGACAAATGTTTTATGCAAATAATCAAAACAAGGTTGTATTTCAGAAATGTATTACACTATTTTCCCCTTTTGTTTCTGAATGGATGAAAGCAGATGTGATTCCTTTATCATGAATTGTGCCATGAGCACTGCAGCACTGATGACATTTACTTCATCATTTATTGACTGACACAACAAACTTCAACGTGTATAATTTACTCCCTGACTTTGCAATCTTATCAGCTTTTGTTCATCAGACAATAGTGAAGTGTAACTTGTTGATTAATTAATGAATCAGTTTATTGGCTCATGATTAGTTAATGACTCATTTATCATTAATTGATCTTGTTTTTTTTTAAACAAACCTAATAATAAGTGTTGTAAAAGATTCATTGATCAGTTTGAGAGATGTGATTGATGCCAAATCAGAGCTGCAGAGAAACGCTGGTTAATTGCAGCAGCAGTTATCGAAGCTGGTTGTGAAGAGAGAGTTATTCAGTCTCGGTGGACAAACCTGAGAGGAGAAAGCTACAGTTTCCCTCTTTTTCTATGCAGGTATCCATGAGCATGAGCATGGCACCGTACTTCACCCCTTGTAGCACTGCAGTGGAGCTGCTCAGTAAAAGACTCTGACTTGTCTACTTGCAGAAATGAGGTTGCGTAACTATGTAAATGTGAGGTTAAATCGAACACTGTGTGACTTTTGGGCTGAGTTTTAAGGTAGATAAGATAATATTCTCTATTTTCTTCTGACCTGACAGTGTGGAAAGCAGAGGAAATTCATTCAATTGGAAAACACACTTGTCACATTAGAAATATTCCCCACACTAAAGCAAACATATCACTCAGTGCTAACTTTTATAATTCTTATCTTAAGCCTAAATCAGCTAGTTTTTAGCCGAGCAGTGGTGTCTGACCTTTATGACACAGGAGCTATTTTTTCTCATTCCATCAGGGCATTAATGAAAGTGTGGAAACACCAACACATCTCTGGCTTCACTGCAGAGGAATGTACTTTTCTGCCATACAGGGGCATAACATAGACGACGATAGACTTGAGGTTAGAGAAGTGGCCTTTTGACTGGAAAGATGCCAGTTTGAATCCGTAGACTGTCTGGGAAAATATGAAAGAGGAAGCTGATGTAACACCTTCACCCCCCCTGCAGCAGCTATGACCTTTCTGTTAAGCAAGGCACATAACTGTTATGGGTGGAGCCGTCACTGCTCCAGTGGAGACAGCAGACAGCATCATTAACGCCCACAGGTCATTTGAAAGTCTTTTCAAAATTCAGGAAACATAAATGTTGCACACTGGACAACAGAGGGAAAAAAGAAGAACATTTTCCACAAATCTACCACAAAAGGCACATCGTGAGCCCCTGACGTCCATATAGAGTTTTATCACTGTACAAATTTGAACCAATTCGAGCTGAACTATTGTAGCCCAGACCTCTGAATCAATTTCCTCATATCTGAATAGTTCAGTGATTCAAGTATATGAAATCACAATCGCTCTGATTATCAGGCTAGAACTAATGCTACAGTTAGTGAATCCAGTAAGGTAGAAAACTCATTAACTCATACGAGTGACGTGCTGGAAAAAGATGTCGCCTGGCTCCAGTCCCTGGGAGTGGAGCTGCTGCTTGGCAACATAACATGCTGTGTTAGTGAGTGGGAAGCCAGTGAGGGATGACAGTATGTCTTTATCACAGCACTAGTGACTCCTACTACTTGTTCTGTCTACATTGCTACAGTTGTTAGTTAGTCTGAATGTCACACATCTCAGGATCAATCCCTATTTTGGAGAAACAATGATTTCACATCAGTTATATTTTGACCAATTGTGTCTTACAATAGAGCCCTCGATGAGAGGGGGAGGATTTTATTTTGTTTTGCAGATGTCTGGATGCATACAATTTCAGGAAGACATGTCAGGCCTGAGGTTATTCCCAAGTGACACGCCCCATTCAAAAGACAATGCAAGCAAATAAACCTCAAAATAAAGGAGGAGGACAACAATTGCGAGGAGTTGTGGAATGTGAGAAAAACAGATGATATGTTTGTGGCATTTTAAATCCTGCAGATAACCACACAGACACAGAGCAAGCCAAAGAGCAGTTTTGTCCTACTGAGTATTTGGCTCTGAACTACATTTAAACACATAAAATCAGCTTCTTATCTTAAGAGAAATTGGCTCAGGCATTAATGCAACATTAGGCTTCTTTGATTTGTATGCAGCAGGATGATGTCAATTCAAGGTCATGATGTGATGCTACAAAAGGCTGCGGTTGAGGAAGGATTGCCCCTGGTGAAAGGCAGAAGTAAGTAAGACAGCCTGACCCTGAGACCCGAGACCCGCTGCATTAGCTTTAGGAGCAAGACAATTATCGAGAGCTTCAGTGCAAAAATCAATGGATACAAATTAATTTCGATAACCTGCTTGTGGAGCAGAAAGACCACGAGGAAATTTTGTGAACTCTTCTGATGAGGCAGAGGTGGTGTTACACAGATGTTAATGCTGGTATAACAGCTCTGATTATAGATCAAGAGGGTAACTATGAGAGCGGTTGTAATTTTGGCACTGCAAGCACTGCTCATTTGGCTTTCCAAGTAGTGTAATTTGCTGTGGAGATCCTGTATGTATGAATATGGTTTTCAAAATGGTCACATGCAACTGTGAAACAGAGAGGTGCTCAGCTGGAGACTTCAGGCTCAGAACAGCTCAGCATGGATGTCAAATCAGCAGGTAAATCAGCTCTGATTGTAGCTCAAGAGGCTAACTGTGAGAGCGGTTGTAATTTTGGCACTGCAAGCACTGCTCATTTGGCTTTTCAAGTAGTGTAATTTGCTGTGGAGATCTTGTATACATAGATATAGATAAATATATACTTTATTGTCCCCAAAGGGAAATTTGTTTTGGGCTCTAAGTGCTGAGACCACTGCCGCCATTGTATGTATGAGTGTGGTTTTCAAAATGGTTACATGCAACTGTGAAACAGAGAGGTGCTAAGCTGGAGACTTCAGGCTCAGAACAGCTCAGCATGGATGTCAAATCACATTCGATAAACATCATCTCTAGGCAACGACTAACATGATGACTGACTATGTGAGTGAGTGACTCATGATGTGTAAATATGGCTGATCAGGAACTAAAAAAGGGAGGTGCTGCGGTATGGGTATGACTGAATGTGTCGTTAACTCTTTTTGTGTCAGTGCAGTGCAAAAAAGGTAGGTCACAGGAGTATCAGGTGTGGATGGTGTTTCATCTGAGTCAGGAAGCAGGTGTTTCCCATCCAAACTGTTGGTATGAGGCCAACATCAAGATCTGAAAGGTGAACTCTCAATTGAAATATCATGAGAGAACAAACAGAGCTATCTGAACCTGTTAAAGTGACAGGTTCAAATGGCAAAATGTGTAGGTACAGTTAAAAAAGCAAACCTCAATTAAAAAAAAACAAACTCCTTAGTTAAACCATCTTTCACATCTATCTGTAACCTGCCAACACTCACCCAATCATTTCAACACTTGCTGTGCTGAAGATCTGCCATTTATCACCTAATCAACTGATGATGACAGTCTCTTTGTTTGACAGTAGCTGCTGCAGTGAAACTTGCAGAGGAGGTGTTGAAAGTGATGTGGCCTTTCGTCTGTACCCTGATCCTGGAGCCGCAGCCATTTGAAAGTGATGTGTCATCTGTGCCTGATAACGTTCTTACTGCTGATTCATAAGATTGCCTCAGTGACAAACAAGTGAAAAAATACCATTATAAGCACTGATATACTCAATTGAAATGTAATTATTATAAATATAAGGCTACAACTGTAAGATACTTCAATGCCTGTACATATCAACTTTTTAATGAAACAGTAGAGGTTTACCTGTGGTTTGACTGCATCATATAAACAGTAAAATAACATCTGGCTGTGGTAGTTTATTACTACAGCTAGAGGCAAACACCTAACAAAAATCATGTATGAAGGCTCTCCTAGTCAGCATAAAGAGAGCAATGACCCCTCGACTAAAAACTCTCTCCAGAGTTTTTGGGTTGCCTCAACTTCTGCTTTTGTATTTCATTTCCTGTGAAATCATGAAATGGATTGTGAAGTTATAACATGTGACAGATTTACTTTAACAAGGAAATGCCACAACATGGGACACAGCACATGGCACAAATATGCGTTCACATGGCTCATCGTTTATGAAACAATGAATTCTGACAGCCATCATACATAACATATTCTCATCACTTAGTAATTACAGAAACTGACTCCCTTCCGTGAAATTTAACTAATGTAGACTTTAAACAAACCATTCATTTACCAAGGAAGTAATTTAAGTTTATTATGTGGGCAGTTGTTTTTACAGTCTGAATCAAACACATAATAATTGGCAGAAGTGTTGAGTAAGACGGATTGCAGTTTCTCATACTGTCTTTGATCCAGAGTTTATAAGATACAATACTTTCTTTAACAGATGACATAAAGGTCTGATATCAATAAATATTTTTTTGTGTGCCTTCTCTATTAAGCTGCCAATCTTGTTAATACTGAACTGAGGCCAAATCTCAAACGGCACACAAGGCCAGATATAGATTTTATCAGGGTGTAGCTAACTCGCTGATGACGCCTTCGTCTCCATGGGGATTAGAAAGTTATCGTTTCCCATTTTCAAACAGTATGTTGATAGTCAAAGCAGTCAAATGTTTATCTATAGTCTACAAGGCCAGTTTTAACACTTATACAAACACTTAATGCATATTAAGATTTGGATCAGTGACAGTCTGAACATACAGTATGTGGTGTTTATGTGTCTGTAAGCCCCCTCCCCTCCACTCATTTCATGTTCCTAAATGTTTAATGTAAACACAGGAAAGTGGTTGTTAATCTTTTCTTTTTACCATTTCTGGAAATGTAGATTTATGATACACAGCTATTGTTTTCTTTCATTTTTACAGTTGACCACTCTTAAGATGGGGAAAAAGAAGTAACAGCTTTAATTCCTCCAGTATTTCTGTATCAGAAACATGAAATTTCTATGAATCAAGCATACATGACGTCAGACTTGATGTTGCTTAGCTTTGGGTTGAGCTGAACACTCAATAGACATTGTGAGACTCCACATGGACCAACTGTTTTAGCTGCACTGGGACAGTTTTGGGTCATAGTTAAAATTAATGGGAGCCACATCAAAAGTGAACAAATGGTTTATTAACTAGGTATTTTACAAAGTGCCAGAAATCATATACACTCCAGCACCCAACCTAAATGTTTAATAAGTATAGTTTTTACATGAGTCTAAGTCACCTCTGAGTGCTGCTGAGTACATTATTCCAACATTAGGGAGATAAACTCTGTGAAAGTAAATTAATTAAAGGCAATAAGGGAACACTGGCTAAAAGACAGGCAGCATGGAACAAGCAGTAAGCCTTCTTCAGTGTCTTTCTCAGCTTAGTTTTCTGATGAAATGGCTCCCTCTGTTGGTGAGCGTCTAAAACTGACACACAGCACTGCACGTTTTGATTTTAGAAGAAACAGAAGACAGCAAATGATTGGATCCTTGTTTTGTTTTTTGTTTTATTGGAATGCTTTTACCTCAATAAACGTGACAACGAGCCAAAAACAGTGCAAATACCGTATCGCACCAAACACAGACTCCCCCAAAATCTCAAACCCCTCTTCAAACATCACGTTCTCAAGCTTCACATCGTCTTATATACAAACCTGGGGGTCGCTTCTAGACATTCGCACAACTCCATCTTACATAACTCAGTATCACACAGACTGTACACAACCGTCCCCATGAACACATAAGGCACACACACACATACACTATTTAACACAGCACGCAAAAATGTGCAGAGCTTAAGACAGCAGTAACGTTGGAACGTTTCAATGCGCGGCGTGAGACTCTCAGCCACAATTCGAACACAACCGAGCCATGAAGGAAAAACAGCTACACACAGTATAAGCTCACAGACAAAATGGGTTTTCTTTACATGAGCTGTGATTGCTTTTAAGCGTGACAATATAGCCGTGTTCTGTAGCTTAGCCTTATTTTGCTTTTTATTTCTAAAAATATTCGGTAACTATGCCATGTAAGAGAAGTCCAGGGTCCCATGGTTAGCAGGGCTGGGTGAGAGTCAACTACAAATACAACATGGACAGAAATGAAGAGGAGGTGACAAAGAGAACGAAGAGAAAATACTGTATATCCATGTAATAAGGAGGGAGAGGGAGAGAGAGCCTGTGCTATATAGTCAAAGTTTAAGTCTATGAATATTTGGTTACATATCAGCATGAGTGTGACACAGACGCACCAAGTGACGACTTTATTTCGCTGACTTTAGTGAGAAACTGTCCACACATCAATGTGTATTCATAAGGAATTATATGATTAGCAGTGTAAGATGAAAGCAGGAGGATTAGAGCTAATCTGACAACTGCTTTTTCGTCTCAATCTTTTTTCTTTTTTTTAAAACTCTGCTGTTAAGAATACAATCAAGCGCAATCTGAAACGTTGGCCTGGAATGACATCCTAAAATATTCTGTCTATCCAAAAAATGTCCTTTAACTCATAAAGAAGGAGCACAGTTTAAAAAGCTGGCAGGATTTAGTGTAACGATACAATATTTTTGACATTAAAGTGAAATGTCAAGAGTGGCAGAACGAAGCGTGAATCTACAAATAACATGTAAAATACACTTGGCGGGTGTGACAGAAGCTTTGTATGTAAGCAGCAAGGTTGAGGGAGTTTTGGAAGACCTACATAGATTATCGGACATGTACAGTCAAGAGCATTACATCGCTAACGAATAAGTATGCATATATGATTTCCACTGACACTAACTCACTTAAACGCAAGCGTTGGCCGACTTTTATACACCAAAGCTGAGGCTCGTCTAAAACATGCATTCAGCAGCAGCAACGTTGGGTTTTAACATTTAGTTTAGTGACGTTTTAGTGACACAGCAGTATAGTATTGATCTAATGTAAGAGATAGTTTGCTCTCTAGAAAGCCACTGATCTATTTCATACTGATTAACTGCTTCCTAAGATACCTAAATAGTTACATATTAGGCTCAAATGTAAACATTTAGAAGACTAGGTGCTCCTTGTTTGGCTGAGTACATGAAATAGTACATATAAAGAACTGATACACAAACTATCATTTAATTTGTGTAGATAACTTTAAATGCAGATTACACTTTAAGCAAAATCATCTAATTGTGAGTCTTAATTTTTCATGCATGTACATCTCAGCAGTAGCCCCTCTGTTATTAGAGATTTCCAACCTTTTTAGCTTGTGGACTCCCAATTGAAGGATTTGTAGAGGCCTGGAGATGTTAAAGTGTCCAGAGACCCAATTTAATCAGTTTTATCCGGTCTAGAAACTAGATTGTGTTTTTTCTATTGAGTCTCACATCAAACTTAAGTTGTGTCCATGGCAGAGGTGACAGAAGGAAACACTCATTAATTAATTTGTGTGTGTGTGTGCCACTGCGGTCGCAAATGATTTCAGTATATCTGTCTATTACTCACAGACGTCTGACCTTGGTAAATCTTTTTGCAACAGAGCTTACTACTGCAATCACAGTCTGTAGTGAGGTCTCTCTCCCTCTTCAGCGCCTCTCTGCACCCAACCCTCCGCTCATGAATGTGATCCCGCACCCCTCCCAGGCCCACTCACATCAGGGTGCCTCCTTCTCCTGTGAGTGAGCCCTTCCTCCTCCTGATACCAGAAGCATGTCTCCCCCGTCTCCCAAAAGCAGCGAGTGAGACATGCCTCTGGATAAATGTGCTGCTCGGCCACGGCCCTCAAACCAGTGACGCCCGTCTCTCCTCTGGCGTTTCCTCCAGTATCTGATGCAGCAGATCACAGAGGGGCTTCGCAATTGTGCGGTAACCCGTCGATGTCAGGTGGAGGAAGTCGAACATGTCCTGCTGGCTGATGGTTCCATCAGAGTGGACGAAATCTCCGCTTACATCCAGGAACTGAGCCTGACCCAGTCGCGGCAGCCAGGAGCGCAGAAACTCATTAACGGCAGCGTTCTTCTCCCTCAGTGGGTTTGGACGCTCCCCTCGAGGCATTAAACCCTGAGGACAACAAAATGTTTCCACTTACACAGAAAGGCACTTAGATTTAAAACAACATTTTGCATTTCATTTAGTTGCTATGAATACATTTTGTCACATTGTTAAAAGTGTCTAAGTATTTAAAACTATTAGTCATTTTTTCCACTGAAATCCAAGAGCACATACGGCCGCAAGCACAAAAACTCAGTTATTATTTATGAAGGACGAATCCGCAGTTTGTTCATCTGCCTGGAAGCTGCATTTACTTCACTGGAATAAAAAACAACACAGTGTAGGACTATTACGTCTCTTGAGTCGCCTGAGTCTATCCTCTTTTCATTTAAAACATGTTTTTAAAAAATATGTCTTTAGTTAAACAGGACAATTAGCAAATGCTATGATTCATTCAAGCATACAGTATGAAGTTAAGCAGCACATCCACACTGCAGAGCTGGCCACTTGTATGAGAAATACTCTACATACCAGGCACGTCACTCCAAATCACTTATATTTTTGATTGTGCTGACATTGGTGTTAAAGACTAATAATCAACATCAACTCTGTTGCACAGCAGCTGTGTTCTTTGTTTTTAACTGTGGTTTTAACATTTAAGGTCACTGACTTTAACAGTCTAAACATGGTTCAGTGTCTCACCAAGTCTTGAATACAGAATATTAACAACCCAGTATTTTGCCGAAAAAAAGAAACCAGGAAAAATATGTTAATTTCTAGATGCCAATAGAAATGTTGGAATCAAACAAGGTGCAACAAAAGACAACTAAACTTACCAGTACAACTATCTTCGCCTTGGGGAGGCTGGAGGTGAGCAGCTTTGCGATGGCAAGAATCCCACCTGCAACTTGCTCTGCTGTGTGTTCGTGATTGTTGGTTCCAACCCACAACACCACCGCCTGGACAAGACCACAGATACACACTTTGTTCACTTTGACAAAACATGTTGTAATCTCCAAAGCTCTGGTCAAAGCATGATATAATGTTATAACAGCAGCATGTTAGCTATCAGTTGCTTTAAGTAATTGAGTTCTCATGACTTGATATCTGGCTAATAAGTGAACAATGCAAGCTGTTTATATCATTTGAACAGTCAATAAGGTTAGGGTGAAACAATAAGCTGCTACTGCTACAATATTTTCCAAATGCATGGTGCAACTCAATAACATGACTGCTGAAGCCACAAAAGCTGTTCTGGACAAGACTCACTGATGACAATGACCCAGTAGACCACCTGCTACTGCTACATCCAAGACGAGAAGGTCAGGAACACCTACACCATCTACAAGACCATCTCAACATCGGAGGTAAACATGGCATTGCATAATAAACTGGAGGCCCTCTGTGCCTGCATCAGTTTCCAATGACATATCAGGAACTATTGTCCTTTGTTTCACCGAAACTAGGCTAAATCTACCACACGAAAACAGTACCAAACAGGGCTGCAGGGCCCTGCTAGGAGTGGTTTGTTCGGCTGAACACACAATAGGCTGTGCTTTACTCTGCCTGACGGATCTTTACTCCAGGCACTGCAAGAATAAGGCTAGAAGAATAATTAAAGACCCAACCACCTGGAAAACAGCATTTTCAAAAGCATCCGAGAAGCAGCGCTCCTCTCTGCTCCACTAAAAATGTGCACCTGGTCTATTTTTGATGGAACCCAGACCCAGCTACACAGACAAGATCGAGCAGGGCAGGAAGTCAGACAGAGGAATCAAGACGCAAGACTGCCCCCCAATCATACACATATATTAATAACTATTCATATTCTATTTAAACACTTTTAATGCACAAATTGACAGGATTACAGGATTGTACCTCGTGTTCTGACAAACAAACTTGACTGAATGCATGTTTTTTGTGCATGAGGGACAGATAGTGTATGTGGAAGGTCTCTCTGCCTCAGACAGACACAACAGTGTACAGATAGTAGATAACATGAGTAAAATATCTTTGAAAGAGCTCATTTTGTGTGTGGCCTGTAAAAGTGTGTATACAAGAGGTAAATTAAATGACTTTTCCCTAAACTGATGATCTTAGTCTGCTTAGTCTCTCACCTTGGGACGGATGTTCTCCAGCTCTCCATTCTGCAGCCTCCACAGCACATTACAGGTGGTGTCACCTCCAATGCCAAAGTTAAGAGCATGAAGAGGAGAGAACAACTCCCTCCAGACCTATTGACAGAAAATCACAAATCTGTATTTAATACGAGCTTTCTCCGATATTTCGACTATAGCTTGGTCTATTTAACATCAGAAAACTGTGGAAAATGCCCATCACAATACCCTACAGGGTTGCTTTATTGCTATATAACATACACCACTGATTCTACTAATCTACATATCCCATAGTAAATCTGTGTACAATTTACTATCAGTTCAATGAATTGGTTTTACTTTGTTCTGTTTTACTTTATATTTACTTTATATTTCGGTCTTCTTTGTTTTGTCAGAACTTTAAGCTGGTTGATAACATAATGGGGGCTAGTCCTTCTTAAATGGACTAGTCATGGTGGAAATGGATTTTGGACTTTCCTGGTAAGTATTGCTTGGGAGGGTTCATTTCAGTGCCACATTAGATTGTGAAATTGAGGAAGATTCACACAGGTATTTGGTTTTTGATCTAGGGGGAGAGAGGTCAGTCAGTCTCTGGTGATTAATTTTTTGGTGCAGTGCCGGTCCTTAATGAATGGCCTTGATTTTTGGAGCTCTATTCCCCTGCTAGGGTTCAGACAACAGGTTCTGCTTAAGGAATCTGTTGTCATAGTGTGGTGTTGAGCGTAAGTAGATACATCTGCTCGGGAACACCTGCTCGGGTTCTGAGAGGTCACTGGTTTAACCAGTTGCCTTCCCATAGCACTGATTTAGAGAGCATCATGCAGATAATTCTGCTCCCAATAAAACCCTCCTGAATGAGGAACACTGCAATAAAAGCAGAGGTGGTTGGTTATTAATCAAGACAATAACTCCCATGATCCTACACTACTTCACAACATCATCAATCTCCATCTTTTATTGTTTCGATTGAGAGACCCCTAGTGGCAGAAAATTACATATTGCATGCTTAACATAACAACAGTCAAAAGGAGTAGTTAATGCTTAAATGAGAACATGACAAATTGATGCAGCACAGGCAAGTTAAACTGGAAGTGATGAAACAAAAAAAATCAGCACACAAAATCGGAACTGGAAGGCTATAAACTGAAGCTGATAGACGAGGAAAAGCTGTCCGGTGTGGGTGCTGGTCTGGAAGAAAGTCGACTTAACTTTAAAACTAATCTGCAATTGCTTCCCGGGTTCACAGAAAAAGATCCAGACCTGTTTTTCTCTTTGTTCGAGCAGGTGACAGAGACCCAGAACTGGTCTGACGAGGACTGCACACTGTTGTTACAATGCCTCCTCACAGATAAACATTTATCTACAGTGATGCAGGGGGTACGAACTGGTTTCCAAAGCAGATGTGCATCATTTTAGGAATTGTAGCAATTGTAGCAGTAAACTAGGATAACTGCAGTTAGTTATTTTGGGTTGTGAGAATTTTGTAGAATTAAAAATGCTTATTTGTTGTAATATTTTTCGGAGTACCTGGTCGGTCTCTGCTCTTATGCAGGGAGTGTGGGTGAGCTTTCACACATCTATGCCCTCACTACACCACTGATACTACTGATATACATGTATCAGACAGTAAATGTGTTTATAGATTACTTACTATAGTTTAATTAGCTTAGGTGTGTTTTCATTTTTGTGTGCTCTCCCTTGTTTCGTCTGGACTTTGAACCGATTTATTATCATAATAGTTGTCGACTAATTTTCTGTCAATCAATTAATCGGTTAATTGCTTGAACAGCTTTAATGGATGCACCCTGTTTGCTTTGAGCAAATGTTTTAAAGATGACTTTGGAGGGGGGGGGGGGGTGGGAATGATTATCTTCAGGGGGAGAAACCGCAGTTTTGTTAGACATGAAAAAAACCCTGAGATTTAGAGTTAAGCAAAATGAAGAGGCAGCTGCCACGTGAGCAGTCACATGTCCTGGTGTAGATAGGTAAATATCTAATCTCACCTCATATTGCTGCATTAGTTGTATCATCGAATCCCCCACAAAAAGCACGTCTGGTTCAGCATCTTTACACTCCTGCACAAATCTTGTGTGCTGTAAAAAACAAACACAACACAACAGAGTTTGAGATATGGTCCATAATTTTGACAGACAGGGTAAATAAATGAGCATTTACATGTCAATCACAGTAAACAATACAATTTAATCAGTTCCATATGAGGCCTTTCAGTCTGAGTTAACACCCTTGTGTTATTCTAAATCTTTTTCTAGGATAATACTCATTAGCCTTCCTAGTCGGACAAAATCCTGCAAGCTCATCACAGACAAAACACATCTGGTACCCCATCTGATAGAGAGCTTGAAGTAAAGCACACTGTCTCAGTCCTATTAGCTTTGGAGGATTAACCTTGCAAAGACATAAGAAGGGATGCCACAAAAACAAGAAAGACAGCAGGTCTTGGGAATAGGTACAATTCATGAGCACATGATTTTTTTTTCTGTAAGGTCACAACCCTAAAATAATGATCATCCACAAGAATCTGTAAAATGCTGGTTTACATGTCAGCATGTGGACATGACCAATACAACACTGAGCTTTGGTTTTTGTGCGCAATTGGAGAGTTAGAGTCAAAATGGGATGTTGTCCTCCGTTTATATTATGAGCACTCAGAGCTTACAATAATGTGAAAAACATATCATGTAAAGTGTCCAAAATTAAGAGTATGACAATGGTGCAGTCCCAAAACAACTCAGTGTTTCATCTACAGTTGTGGTAGCAATAAAAGGATTCAGTCATGCATGACTCTGCTGGAAACTTTTGTTTACGTTTTATTCAAATCTGATTTGAGCATGAAGAAGTCCAAGAATAACACAGCCCTGCAGAGAAACAGTGCAAGTTATCCACATGTTAATATGCATTTCAGCCTACATACAGCCTGCATATAAGCAACATATCTGGTATTCATGATACATGAGGATAACAGGTGAATATTTCTCACACTAATCAGAAATACCACTGACCTTTGCACAGGCACAAGGAGTTGAAATAGAAACATAGAAACCATTGAAGCATTGATGAAGGCTGTTCAAGAGCTCAAACTACTGCTTTAATCATTTTTTGGGTAAACAAAATTGGAGGGAAAAGGAAGGTGGGCACAGATTTTTTAATATGCTGTGTTTTCATCTGGATGATTGGACTGTAGATTTCAAGATGTGTTTCAAGGGTGTTTATTGACATACTCTTTTCTTTTACTCTTTGCAGCCAAGAGGTAAAGGATGTGAAGGGTGGGAGGATACAGCCTGCTGCTTTTGTTTGCTGAGTTGTTTCAGTAATGTTGATACACCTTATTATAATCACTGTTATTATTATTATTATTAATAAATGTACAATGCATATAATGTTTACTCTTCTCTCTTCTCCCACTTCTCACCTATTTTTGAATTATAAATTATTTTTGATATTATTTAGAACTACTGAATTTTGTGCATATATTTTGGCTGTTTTGCAACACAACACAGGCAAATTCAAAAAAGCAAACCTACATGGCAGTAAGACTAATTTTGGTGTATAGTCTTTGCATGTCCTAACCGTAACCCTAAACCACGTTTTTTTTAACCCTCGTATTGTCTTCGTTTTTACTACGCACCTTTTGTCCTCCCGGGTCAAATTGACCCAGTCTTGTTCAACTGTTTATAAAGTATGTAGTATAAAATGATCATCAGTTTTTTTGTTTCACCTTTTCAGTGAACTTGTTTCCAACACATTAACATATATTTTACATTTATTTTTGTAATATATGGTATGATAGCCCCATTTACATAACAGTATACCTCATTTTTAAGTTTAAAAAAAGCAGAAATTCTGAATTATTTTCACTATGGTTTTGATCAGAGACACACAAGTTGATGGAATACCACAGATTAGTATTTGTCAAAGTTTAGTCAGGATATTGTTTTGAAACCATTTAAATTTTTTTAATGGCCGCAAATAGTCACACCTGTTGTCCTCCCGGGTCAATTTACCCAGTCTTGTTGGACTGTTTATAAGGCATGTAAGTATAAAATGATCACACAATTCTGTGTTATACCTTTTAGTCAACTTGTTTCCAACACATAACCACAGATTTTACATTATTGTTTTGTAATGTATGGTGTGGTAGACCTCATTTACATGAAATGTCAAATTGACCTGTCTAGTTCGACTGTTTATAAAGCAGAAAGTGTCAAATGATCACACCATTCTGTTGCATATTTTTAGCCAACTTCAATCCAACTCATTACCACATATTTTACACCTCTTATTCTTTTTATTATGCTTAATTTATGAGCAGTAAACCTAATTTACATGAAATTATACCATGCTTTTGACTAAAATAAGCAGAAATTATTACTTATTTTTGGATAACCACTGACACTCCAAAGGGGTCAAAATGAGGTCAAGAGGCTGTGATATAGTGTAGGTCATCTTCATCATGCTGTCTCAGAGTGAAATGTGAAATGCCCCAAGGATGCTATACACACTGTCTTTTGTTTATTATTATCTTGTCCCCAATTGGGGAAAGGCATATCAAAGGTGTAGCTTGTGTTTTGGCCCAATGTAAAAGCCCAGTGCTTTAAAGTGTGTTTGAGTGTGTGTAGCCCCATGTAGATAGATCAGAATTGTAACGAAATCAGGTTTACACATCTGTAGCTTTGGAGTTGTGTTCATTGTGCTGGAAAGTGCAAAAGCGTGACCAATTACACCACCAAATGTGGCCGGGTCAAATTGACCCGGGAAGACCATAGGTGCTATACATTTTAATAAAACACACAAAATTGAACAAAAATAGTCATAATTAATTTTACTTGCAAAGAGCATAGTCTGGGGCCATCCACGTCAGGAGGGTAAGAAGCAATAATAAAAAAAGAGAAAGAAACACCACCAACCTGTGACATCCACCGTTCATCTCCTTGTGCATCATCCACTGGCTGAGCCTCTGCAGCTGGGTTCAGTTCATCTCCGCTCATCCTGCATGGAGACACCACCGCCTTTATTACATCAAACCACACAGAGACAATCACAGGACGCGGGGGTTCATGTTGTTTCAGCAGCGGGAGGAAAGCGAGCTTCAGCACCAGCTAGCAGAAAGCATCGCTGTGCTGCAGCAGCTTAGCTTTGCACACAGACTGGCCTAATACGGATATAGGCTACTTTCGCTTTCAAGGCGGGAGCTTATAGATGACAGAGCAGATCGCATTAACCCCGCTGCCTTGTTATCTTACGTTAGCTCGTTAGCTGTCCTTAATATGAACATTTGCAGATAAGACAAGGCAACTACCTGGCTGGCTGGGTGTAGGCCGTCACCTCTCGGCTCCTCTCGGGCTTGTCTCGTCTTCAGCACACTGTTGTCCGGGTAGCCGATGCGGCTGATGCTCGCTGGCTAATGGTTAGCTGACTCCAGCTAGACGAGACAACAAAAGGTGTGTCAAGAAGGCAAAGTCTGCAGAGAGAGTACGCGGGGAGAGCGCCGGTCTGCTGCCAGGGGCTGTAACACCAGGAGGGGTAACTACTGGGTCACACTTTACCCTGAGTGAAGCCTGCCAGGCACCATATACTGTACATTTCAACATGAGAGTAGCAGCATGTAAGGGACCACGTATACTTTATCCTGAGAGAAATCTGTTAGGCAGCCTCTACATTTTACCCCGTAGACGGTAGTAATTATGGATGTATTCACCGCGCTGTTATCCATTGGTTTGTAGACTGCTGTTTTGACTGTCGCCATGTTTGATTTTTGGAGCCAGGAATGACCTATGGGAATGACTCATATATTTGGATGAGAGGGCGGAGTTGACCCTAGTGTTAGCTCCTATAGCTTCTAGTTGGGTTAGCACGGTGCATTTACCTTCTGTGGTTTACTGTGATAATGATAATGTTTATTTTCGCTGGCCTAAAACCACCAACAAAATTTACTGGAAAAACTGAACACCTGACTAAATGGGATCAAAATTTATAAAATGAATATCATGCTATAGAAAGTAGCAGTTGAGAGCATAAACTGAATAAGAAAGTGTTTACTGGGGTAATGATAAAGTGAGAAGTAGGGACATTTTCTTATAGACTTCCATACAATCAAATTTCTTTAGGCTGTTGTCGCCACCTGCTGGTTATTAGATAGAAGACAGACTTTAGGCACTTCTGCATTGGCATCACTTGTCTTACCCTGAGAGTAACCTGTGAGGCAACCTATACATTTTAATTTAGTCCCTATTACAAAGCCTGTTCAAGGTGAAAATGTGCCATTATTCTGTCTTGCCGTTCTGTATAAAAGGTACAAACATGGAAATAGAGGGTGTATTGTTGTCCCGCCATTAAGCCAACAGCAGAGGTAGGTACACTGCTTGATGAGCATCTGTGTAAAAGGGAGAGCTGGCATGTTGGCAAGACACACACCAGACACTGCCGCAGTCATGTTACACTGATTCTTCATTTCTTATTTTCTTATCATTATTATTATTATCATTGCCTTCAAATCTATTTTATATTTTCTTTATTTTATTTCTCATGTGCATTGATCTCAATTTGCTTTTGTTTGTTTGTGTGTTTTAATTTTCATGGTCTACACTTGTTCTGTCATTACTGGCTTCTGTGAGCCACTTTGAACTGGACTAACCTGTATGAAACTTGTCATATAAATGAAGTTTGAATGACAAAAATAACGTTTTATTCTTTTACTTTCCAGACTGAAATTCCAGCTTGTTATCAAGGTGTGTAATCTAAATGAAAACACCCCACTGATAGTTTGACGCTGTTGCACCCTTTATTTGTCTGTGTTCGTTCCTATAAGGTTAAACGCAGGGCAAAAAACACCCATCACAGCTGGTTCCGCAATGAATCATGGGTGGGTCTTTGGCGTAAATATCGAGTTTTTGCTCCCCTAATCCAGGCACGCGCAGCTGCTTTCAGACACAAGAAATACAATACAACACCGCTAAATGTGAGGGTATCTTTTACAGCTCAGACTACATGTGACATGACATATCTGCTTTATGATGTGGAGGACTGGTCTCTCTCCTCCACTCGTGATCCATCTCTGATCCCAGACTGTCAGCTGATCGCAGTGCATCATGGTCACGTAGATCAAATGCTGCATTCTTGTACTGTAGGAAACAAAGGGAATTACATGGTCCCATCAGTATCTGTTAACATTTGGTGATAATGCATGTTTTAAAATGAAGAATTTGAACACAAATGACTAATTTTCATCAAATATTTTTTCTGGTCAACACCCTTAAATCACAGGACTAGACACAGAGTCTGAACTTCTTCTTAAAAACACAAATATAAAATCCTCCACCAGCAGACACACAATCTAGTGCATTGCTCATTTAATGCCTGCATTAGTCACTTTCATATATGTCTTCAAATTTGACTTTACATAGTACATTGTATTCAACATCCACATACACAATCATGTCACATTTCATTTTTTGCTCTTGTTACCTTCATATACTTACACATACATTTCATTTCTTTATCCATATTTCCTTTAAACAGTCAATATTTCAATTCAAATTTTATATCCCATTTCAAAACTATCACTAATGCATTCTGTAAATAAATTCAAAAAAATTTGAAGTTTTTCATTACATTTCAGTACTACTTTGTTTACTTCATTAGTAGCTACCTTATACTTCTTCAATGTTTATTCCCCTATGTTGTGTTTGTTTAAGCAAACATAAAGACACATTCTCTGTATGCGTTAATTTTATGATTGAGATTGCTGTACTTTTATGTGCTTGTGATGTTATTCGCTGCTGTTCTCCACCAGTCCACCAGAGACCCTCAGTTTTTACCCTGTCATCTTAAATCTGGACTGAGATGGACAGATTAGATAGGTTGCAGATTATTTTAAAGGACTGTTTACTATCGCACATTGTATTTAACCTTTGTCCTGACATTTAAATTTGAATACATGTGGTCTATTGGAAGAGCATACAGAACCGAAGTCCTGTTCCATAAAGCACGATCGCCAAATGAGTCAGGCTTACTTCATTAGTCTGGCTCATTTTCCAGTGGATCCAGTTCCATAAAGCAAGCTCAGCATAATTCAAGCCCAGTTACCATGGCAATTTATGCTGGCAAATTTCTTTCCTCACCAAGACTTGTCAACTCTTGATCTGAAGGTCTTCCTCGGGCACAGGATCTCTTCTTTAAAGCTTGTGAAGCTACGCAGACACTTATTTTTGTTTAACAACTTAACATCCTTTTGTCAAAGTGGTATCTTTAACATCTTATCACACTGGTACCCACCAAAATAATAATTTAATGAATTATCTTATTTTTAGACTATTAGCAATTGTGGTATAATAAAGATCAAACCCAAGATCAAACCCAATACAATATGAGACTCTGAGTTAACCAATATTTCTCACGTCTGCTCGTGACCACTGTACTGCTGGGAGATCTCGTCCTGCTTCTCTTTTTTTCTTTGAGGCCATGTGGCAGCTTAAATATTTGCAGAGTTTGAGATCAAATTAAGGAGAAAAACAAAGTTGTAGGACAGCAACACTTTATTATTCATATTATTCAACAGTTGCATAAAAGGATCTAACTCACCCATTTAAAATAACATCAATAAACAGCAAAAGCATCCTCATGGGGATGAACGTCACTGATAAATGCTGCCATGTGGAGCCTGGCCTCATTGGGATCATCAAAGATCCTCATGTCAGAATGAGGGACATGACATACAAATACAAACAATATGGACACAATATACAAATAATACAGAAACTGAAGAGGTAGAGAGAGTGGTTGAAAGAAATGAGTGTGTGTGTAGAGAGAGAGGCTTCTTAAAGTGCTGTTGGTGCAGCTCTGTGTATATAAGCTTATAAATTGATCAATGTTCTTTGACACAGCTGGGACAGATGTGAGACCCAACTGCATCTTCAGCTCCAGGTAACCTGTGTCACTTCAGCCTGTATCAGTGACCTGGTACTTCTAACTCCTTCATCCAGCACATGAAAAGTCAGAGTCTGCAGTGACTTAATGTGGCTTTAAAATCAACCATATATTGTTTGCAAATTAGACTTTTATCAGTGTGTGTGTGTGTGTGTGTTTCAGGTGCTCTTCTAGTATGGGAGCAAGTGTGTTTTAAAGGTCATGTGATATGTTTAGGGGTCTTATGAAAAAATATGCTTTCATCATCCTTGCAGGTAGCTACATTTGCATATATGACAGAAATGTTGTCCTCAGAGTCATCAACTAGGCTGCAAGTCAGATATTTATATTTTATGACAGTATAATATTCACAAGGCCATGTATCAGCGGGGAACTGCAGTTTTACCACTGGGGTTTATCAGTTTTGTGGGTATTCAAAGGCATATTTTAGGGGTAAACTTGTATGATTTGACTAGAACTGCCAAAATGTGCCATCAGGTTTACCTGCAAAACAATATTGCTCCTTCACTTTCTCCTTTTTTCCCTTTGCAGATCTAAACCCACCTGATTGGTTCAGGGTTCCATTTAATACAATTGGTACAGGTTTGAGGGGTGTTGTTATATATATATATAGTGAATATAAGCAGTAAAAATGTTATAAGATCTATCAGACACAATACATTGGTACAATATCGTGTTACAAGTCTACATTGCTTTCTGTGCAAAAATGACCATGAGCCTGACTGATCAAAGATTTCACTGTGAAACACTGGGTCACTTTTACCCTATAAATATTACCTAATAAATATTCTGTTAGTATCTGAAAATAGGTGTGTGGTGTCCATTTTTTCTTGACTTCACTCACATCATTGCTCAGTAGCACTTAAGCAGGTTGCATGCTGGCTTAAATCTGGATCAATATGTTGTTAGACTGTATGCTTTCTAGTTAATCTTTAAACACCCATTGTTTTTCTTTTGCTGGATGTTTTAACCACTTAGTCACAGAAATCAAGATAGGTAGAGAGTGCTTTAATGATTTAATGATACAACTCCCACAACTGATTCATTTCAAACTCTGAATCAGCCCCCTCCCAACCCCTCTGACTTTGTGATTCAGTCTGCAACTTACACAAGAGCATATATACTGGTGACTGAATGGACTTAACAATAAAGTAGGGGTCATCTTGCATCCAGCAAGTACACTTTTGCAATGAACAATGTATATTTGTATATTTTTATATTTTTGATTTTTACTAAATGAGAAGGGGTAGCAACGAAGAATTTTGAGAAATGTATTACCTTTTTGTGGAAAAACCATACACAAATCTTAAAACATGTTTGATGAGTATTTCAAATGAATGACTTGAACCAACAAAATTAATTGTCTAAGCTTTTGGGCATTAGTATAGTGTTATTGAAAAATGTCAGGGACTCATTTTATTTATTTAAACTTGTCATAGTTATAGTTTTAGGACATAGGTTTAGCCTACTTGTCCTATTCGGTATTTCAGATTATCTTCATATAGGCACTCAGAGGAAATGAGTGATCGCTTTGGGTACACTGCTAAATAACTCAATTTACTAGTGTGACCAAAAAACGAAGGGCTGTTTTTTATAGTAGTTTACCCCAGAACAAAATCTGTCTATTGGCCTACTTTATGATGATAATAAGCTGCTGACATGACCACACAATACACATTTTTAGATTCGCTGACAGCCCCCTAACATGCTTTATTTGTTGACTTGAGGTCAGAATGAAGCGTCCTTCTGTTTGTGAGACTGTGGTCACAAGATGGCACCAGTCGGCAGAAAATGTAATCTACAAGTCAGGAATTAATTTGACTCAGCAATTACAAAAACTTTATTTGCACATGTTTGTCAGTCTAAACTTTTAAGCTTTGTGTTCGGATAAAAGCGGATCCTCTGAATCAGCTGAGGTCTAGCAGCAGGTTAGGGTTGATTTTAGGGACTTAACAGGTTTCTCAAGAATTCAGGTTTAACCCCGCCCATCAGGTGTGTTCAGAGGTGACGCGTTTTCTCAACTCAAACGTAGATTCAGCTAGAGTCTCTTTTACTCCGATAAAAACGTCGGTGACATACGTGACGCTCTCTATTACACTTACATGAAGGGACTTTAACAGGGGAATTAATTATAAATGTATTATCTTATGTATCGGATATGGCCTCTGCTTCTCCTGGGAGGACTGCTGGTGCCAGGTGAGTTTGAGCAACTTCCGTACAAGACCGAAGACTTCGCTGTAAGCTGATTTTCCTAACGCTAAAACAATGTGACAATTCTCTTAATACCGTTTAAGTGTTTAATAAGTTTATTATTCACGGCTCCCTGCAGGGTTTAGAAGAATAATAGAGTGTTTGTAGGTAGGGAGGTTGTTTAGCTTAATTTAAACTATAGGCGGAGCTTTAAAACGAAGACTGCTCCTACCAGTGAAAGCTACTGCATGAAGCCTACAGAGTAGCCTACAGCGCCATATACTGTACACATACATATACATTTATACATTGATGTGTGACAGGTGCTCACTGTATGGTGGTGTTTGAGGCCATAGGTAGACTAACTGTGTCATATGGGCCATGTATAGCCTACACCATTAACAATACCATTCATTTGATTTAGAATATGATCTAAAATTGTGTTGTCAATGAGTATAATTGAATACTTAGAATATATTATTGTCATTTTCCCCAAAGCAGAGCAAGCAAGAAACTATAAGCAAAAGTAAACACATTTCTTCTCTTAAATTTCAGTAATATATAGTAGCAACTTGCTTTTTGTGGTGGTGACTGTGATCTATCATTTTGTGGCTAAAAAATCAGACCATGCAGGCTCAAACCCAAAATATTCTCAATTAAATATGTTTCTGTAGTTTTACTCTCTCATTGACAAGTGTTTACTTAAATGTAGAAGATATCTTAATTACTTAATCTTGATGTAAAAAGAGGAAGAATACTACAAAAATTTGCACTTTTGAATTCAGGCAGTTGCTACAGTTAATTACAGGTATAAAAGTGATTTACATTATACCCGTTAGCAGCTCTCAGCACCATCAGCAACTTAACCCTTTATAGGACACTCATTGAAAAGGAGGGAGGAAGGAAGGAGGGAGGAAAGAAGGAAGGAAGGAAGGTAGGGGGGAGGAAAGAAAGAGAGAAGGAGGGAGGAAGGAAGGAAGAAGAAAGGGGGGTGGAGGAAGGAAAGAAGGAAGGGAGGAGAGAAGGAGGGAGGGAGGAAGAACAGATGGAAGTAAGGAAAAGAAGGAAGGAAGGATGGAGGAAGGAAAGAAGGAAGGGAGGAGAGAAGGAGGGAGGGAGGAAGGACAGATGGAAGTAAGGAAAAGAAGGAAGGAAGGATGGAGGAAGGAAAGAAGGAAGGGAGGAGAGAAGGAGGGAGGGAGGAAGGACAGATGGAAGGAAGGAAAGGAAAGAAGGACGGAGGAAATAAGGAACGAGGGAGGGAGAAAGGAAAAGAGGAAGGGAAGAAAGAAGGCAGGGAGGAAGGAAAGGAAGGAAGGAAAGAAGGAAGGAAGGAAGGATATTTTGGGATATTTACAGAAGTTACCAAATATAATTATTTGCCCAATAAAGGGTTAAGTGTGAAGGTAAGGCAACACAAGGTATTTCTGCTAAATTGATCCTAAACACTACAAAACTATGCTGTGTGACAAGAGAAAAGACATAACACAATCTTTATGTTGTTGTGATATGTGGTAGCAGATTTTGTTTTGCTCAATCATCCTGCAGCTGTTGCATACAGAGGAGCTGTTTGGACAGGCAGGCTTGATAACACTTGGCATGGTGGCCAGAGGTGTGGTGGAATGCCTGATTTTATTGTTGAATAGTGGAAAACCAGAATTGGGCTTCACTGTGCTTGCCTTCTGATGGAATTTACATATGAATCTATGGTTTTAGATTATATTTAGTTTTAATATTACAATTTCACCACCTTTGCTATCAAATAGGGTTGTAGGCAGTCAGTTATTGAGTATCTACAACTGTGGTGTTCTTGAAGATATCTGAATGAACAATTACATTTAAGATTACATGTGTGATAAATCATTTTATGACTCCATAACTGGCAGATAACATGGGGCAGTTGGAACGTCAACTTATGATTCACAGTGTTTCCAGATTCTTTCAATACTGTGGAACTGAAACTAAATGTTGGCATCTATTTCAAGTGTGGCATGGCAGCTTTTTATTTGCAGATTAATGAAAGTATTAACCTGAAGAGACCTGCAGGAGGTTAGAAAGCGTTTCATTGACTGAGTTTAATTGAAAAGGAACAATTAATACAAACATTGGCAAACAAACAAGTTCATTCATCAGTTTAAATAGACCAGATTTCAGCATCTATGTCTAAGAGGAAGATGAAATGTATTTTTTAATTCCATTTTCAGTTTTGACTCTGCTCACCCATCTCACTGTTTTATCAGTTCGGTCTTTGAAAATTGTTGTGAAATGAGCTCATGGAGATTTGCATTGGTTAATTCAGTTTGATTGCTCAATCTGTGTAACATGAATACTGTACAGGACGGTCTTTCACAAAAAACCTCACTAACCTGATATAACAGAAGAAAAATGATAAAAACACATGGAAATAAATTGTTACTTGAAAAAAAAGTTTACATTGTGTTTAATACTCCTAGTTCTGCTAAGGTGTCTTGTTTGATTTTGCCATAGGCATCAAGTGTTCATGTGCATGCTAAAGTAAGAGCAGCACTCACCCCTAAAATAATCAAAAACACCACACCTCTGTTATTTCACCGTAATGGTTTGCAAACAAATGTTTCATGATGCCGTTATGAATGTCGTGTTAATGCTGCGTTTGTTCTTTGCCATCGTTTTCACGCACTTTATAACATCCTCTTTCCTTTAGCACAGCTGACAATCCACAACAACAAATTCAAGTCAGTCACATTGACGCGGCGTCTTGGACCGTTCTCCAGACTGCATCATGTAGTGCAGACTGTAGCGTGGTCTGGTGTGTGTAACAGTTGTCCAGAGTATTTATTGTCCTTGTGGTGTAACCGATATGTTAATGGAGGTCAGGAACAACTAGGGCTGCAACCACCAATTGTTTAAATTATTGATTAATATGACAATTATTTTCTCAATTCATCGATTAGTTGTTTGGTCAGAAAATAGTGACAAATGTTGATCACTGTTTCCCAAAGCCCAAGATGAAATCCTCAAATGTTTTCTGTGGCCCGACCAACAGTCCGCAAATCAGATATTCAGTTTATTATCATAGAAACTAGAAAATATTCACATCTTAGGAGCTGGAATCAGATAATTTGAACTTTATTTTTTTTAAAGAGTGACACCAAATGATTAATCAATGAATCATTGCAACTGTAGGTATAACCTTCTTAAGTTTAGCCTGAGTGAAGTCTCCAGCGTCAATGAGTGCAGCTTCGGGCTTACTGGCCTGTGAGCAGTACAAGTCTTTGTGACGACCCAACAGGGCAGCCAGTATACTCGCCTGCAGTGGGATGGGATGGAGACTGCTGTTAAAAATGACTGATGTGAAATGTAAAGAGGATCCATGTAGTTGGGATTGTAGCTGGTGTTTATCCTGGTGTTGTTTCCTCATCCTTGATGTTTAGAGGGATGCAGAGATGAACGCAGAGATGGTCTTGTTTGCCTCTGTGGTCGGGATTGAAGCTGGTATTTACCCCCCCCACCTTTTCCTTGATGTTTACATTTGCCTCACCTAGGGCTATGAAACTAGAAATCGTCATATATTTTGATATGGCATAATTGTTGTCTTTTCCTGATTTTAAAGGCTGCATTACAGTACAGTGAAGTCAAGTCTGAACTAACCAGACTGTTGTAGCTCTATTATTTGACTTTACCCACTTAGTCATTGTATCCACATTACTGATGATTATTTATCAAAAATTTTATTGTGAAAGTACCAATCCCTACAACATTGTTGCAATATTGACATATCGTCCAGCCCTACATATGGCCAGGTAGCAGTTGTCAGGAGGAGAATTTGTCATATTGACCATGTCGTTATCTTGATGAGTCACTTGTAGTAATATGTTAGCATTGTCCAATATTTTTCACAAAGATTACAAGTAATATTGTAAAAATAAATGAAAAGACATTCATTTGCATAAATATAGTGGGGCTAACAGAGAGGTGATTTAATAGGTCTGCTCCTCCTAGAATTAAATAATTAAACAATTGATAATATTGGAGCTTAACAGGTGTCAGGAATGACACAAAGAAACTCACTTTAAATGGACATTTATATTGACACTAAAGAATTTGACTTTTTAACTGGGAAATCATTTGGTTAATAATACAAGTGATGGAAACATTCAAATAGATACATTTGTATAAATAAATGTACTGTACAGTCTACAGTTCAAATGTACAAAGTGTCATTTTTATCTAAAAGCTGAAGTAGAAATTTTAAATCCACCACAATGTTCTCATTGGCTGACACCTGAACTTGCTTTGAGGTGCCTATGAGGTTTATTTTATATTAAATAATTTCCTATAATTGTTGTCCAAATAAATGTCATTATCTTATAATGATTCTATCATTTAATCTATTTAGTAATGGGTTATTATTTTTTTAATCCCTCTGAATAATTTTATGACAGTTTATTTTTGCTCTGCATACATATTCTCTGTCCAGGATTAGAGGACATTCTTTGCTCTTCTTCTCTCTGGTTTCTTAGAAGGAATGTTTTAATCCTCAGGATGAGTCTGAGGGACTGCCCTTAACTGTGATCCAGATTTAGCTTAAATATTTAACTGTATGAGACCCCCTGAAGGAGACGAATAGTGTACTTCACTTAGTATACTTGAACATGGAAGAGTTCATTTTGAGGTCACTAATGAGATGATGAACAGATGCCGTTTCCCAATATCCAAATGTGCTCTTTTTTAGTTAATACGTTTAATATTGACCTCCTGAAAATGCACTTTTTGCCTGACCCTCTGCACTCATACACACATGCAATCATTAACCTGCAGTAGGTGTAGAACAAACAAGCATTCTTGTTTACTGTGCTGAAGTGAACTCATAGAGAAAAGTAGAAAATCAGGTGTAACAAACTCACACAGTGGCTGCAGAATAGATTGTGGGCAGCTGTTGGCACAAGAAAGAGTTACAGAGTTACAGTTTATAGCTACAAACACTGGACACTAGATATTTGAGGCATGTGTCATTTTATTCTCAATGCTTTCTTTGTTAAATAAGCTGTGGCAACTAAATTTAATCTCCAGAATGACAAAGAAAAAGTTACAATCAAAGAAAACTTTTTTATAATGGGAGTTGTTTTTTTCCCTGGAAATTAACTAAGTAAACTTTAGGCCTTTCAGAACAGTTTTTTGGAAGGAATTACAGAAAAATTAAATAAGAAACTTGGATACCGTGGCACTTTGAAATATAACTTTAGTCAGTTAGTAAAGATGTTTGTATGAGGTTGCTTGTTAATTTGTGAATTTTCTCACGTTTCTTTTTTTATTCCAGGGGTGCGACATGTCAATGCAATTGAAATTTACACTACAGCTGAGGTGGAAGCGCTCAATGGGACAGATGTGAGACTCAAGTGCACCTTCACCTCCACTCATCCAGTGGCACCCAAGACCCTCACAGTATCCTGGAACTTCCGGGGACTGAATTCAGGAAATGACGAGTCGGTGAGTAGAAACTGTGTTTTTTGAGGAAATGCTTTGAATGTGTTGTTGTTATTTTATGATTTTTTTTAAATTAATTAAATATATGCCAATGTTTTTGTTTATATTGCCTTAACCCTCCTGTTGTGTTTAGGTCAAATTTGACCCATTTCAATGGTCTATTTAATACAATGAAGCCATTTTTTTATTAGTTTTCTGACTTTATTGGGTTATGGCTGAACTTTGATAATAATATTAAAATTGTGTTTCATGCCAGGAAAGGCTATTGATCTCCCCCAAAACAAACACACAAACAAACAAACAAACAAAAAAGCCACACACACACACACACACACATCACCTGTTCTCCCGCTGTATAGCAATACATAGGCTGAGGCTTTCTTGTGCTTTATTTCTCACATATCACTTCAGACCTGGCACAGCATGCACACACACCATGCCAGAGATGACACCTATTGTGTACTCATTTTAACGTAAAAGAAAATACAGTTATTTTGGGAATTGGTAATGTGTTCGAAGTTCTACACTCACCACAATTTTGCTGGATTGTGTGTGTGTGTGTGTGTGTGTGTGTCTGTGTCTGTCTGTGTCTGTCTGTGTCTGTGTCTGTGTGTCTGTGTGTGTGTGTCTGTGTGTGTGTGTGTCTGTCAGGTGTTTTACTACCATGAAGTACAATACCCTCCCCAGTCAGGGCGTTTTAAAGGTCATGCGGTGTGGTCGGGAGATATTATGAGAAAGGACGCCTCCATCACCCTTCAGCAGGTGCAGCCAACCTTTAATGGCACCTACAGCTGCCAAGTGCGCAACCGACCAGATGTGCACGGCAGTAATGGAGAGATCATCCTCAAAGTTGTCGACAAAGGTTAGACTGGCAGCACTGCATACTTCAGGATATGTTTATATTAAAGTGATTTTTTGTGTTTCAGTCATTATGTGTATTATGTGTTTTAAGGTCCTATCTGTTACTCAGGCCTCTCCACAGGGAGGTCAGTGCAGAGGTCAGGCTCAGCCTCGAGCAGCTGGCTGTTCAGTGTCTTGCTCAAGACCACTTTAGCATGTGAAATTCATGCAACAAAATGTATAAGGACAGTGTGTTAAACCACTGGAACACTTGGCTGTATTTATATATTCTAATGTTATCTCTGTTTTGTTCTCTGCGGCTGCTTTCCCAACAGACAGCTTTCAGCGTCTGTTATCACTGTTTTTGGTTGTTTTCTAGTTACCTTCTCTGAGATCGGCATCCTGGCAATAGCAGTGGGAGGCGCCTGTGGTGTAATCCTGTTAATCCTCATCATCTTTGTGGCAGTGAGGTACTGCAAGAAGAGGCACATGGAAAACGATATTGAAATGGACTCACGGGAGCAGGAGTGGAAGGACCCGACTGTGTGGTGAGGGCCAGGGAACTGGAGCTCCCCTCCTCTTCTTCTTCTCGGGACTGCTGTGGCTCTTTGGGTAGAGACAGATGAAAGGGGGGGAGAAAGGTGTCTTTTCTTCCATGTTTGCTCCTCCAAAGTGATTCCTTCCTATATTATTGTAGTTTATTTACTTCAGTATTAGATACAATGTGCCACCCTTCTCAGTTGTTGTAATGCTACATTGTTATATGTTCACCTTTTATGTTTTATATGTTCTTACCAAAAGTTGCCCATGATTATAACCGTCTTTTAACTTTTTATTTAAAGATTTTAAAGTGCTGAGTCGGAGATGTAAATATGGATGAATTTGCTGTTCTTGAAACTTGATTATAAACCTCAATTCACAGCAGCAGCTGACCGCACCAATCAAAACTATTTTTATCACAATAATCCTGGAATAGTTTGTTTTTACCACTTAAAAAAACAAAAAACATCAGTTATTTTATCATAAGTTTTATAGAATTATGCTTTGATAACTGATGACTTGAAACATGGTTAATTATATCCCTGAAAATCACTTCAAAAACAATACTGCTGCAGTGAATTTAGTCACATCCTCTTTATTTTAAACCCAGAGAACCATGAACTGATTTTGTTGGAGAAATGCTCATCTCATGTTTTGTTCATATTTATCTACGGAAAGAAGCAGTGCATCAGTTCTCTGGGGTGCTCTGGTTGGGTTCGTTTCAAGCTGAGCATTCTGGGTATTGTATTCTTTCTCTGTAAATCTTACAACTGACATTTTCACGAGGTAAACCAGTGTAAGCCACTCTTTTGTTTATTTGCTACATTTATCCATGAATAGCCCATCTCACTGTTTACGTGTGTGTGTGTGTGTGTGTGTCGATGCATGCGTGTGACTGATTTTGTTTTGGGGGCCTGCGTCAGTAAACCTGAAGAGGCAGTTCACCTGAAACTTATGACAAAGGAGAAAGAAATTGATAGTTCAGACGGCGAGGAGTCTGAACCCAGCAGTGGAGATGATGAAGAGGAAGAAGGCGGTGAGGAAGATGACGATGATGATGATGATGATGATGACGATGGTGGTGATGATGATGATGATGATTGAAATCAGACAGATTCCATTGATTAGAATTGTTTTGCAATTCATTTAAATGGGTAAATTGTCCATGTAATTTATTGTACAGATCTCAGTGCAGTGGCTGCTGAAATGCAGCATTATAGTTAAAGTTAATTTCTACATGTTTTATAGATGTGGTGTGATGGATGTGTGTCTCATTTGTTGCACGTGATGAATGTAGCTTTGCTCCTCCATTCTAATTTGACTGGATTTCCATACAGCAACGACCTGAAATTCATTGCCTCAGATCAATGTCATGAATATTTATGAGTTTTCATGTTAAATAAATGAGCTATAGATTTTTAACAAGTGGAGCCAATTTTACTTACAACCACACACTAATGCACTCAGTGTTTGTGTTGTCTGTGCCGCCGTCAGATCAAACAATTGTTTAGCTCACTTTCTAAAAGTATCAGCGGAGAGTAGACTAATTAAAAGTAACAGTAAGAAACAGCTTTTAACTGTGTCACAGCGCAGCATTACAGGGTTTTGGATGCTGCCTGAAAATATTATTGCTTCGAGATTTTCTAGCATCAGATTTACAAATGATAAACCAAGTAAGGGTGTTTACTACATGGGCAATATTGCACAAGTGATTTTGTACTTTGATTTTGTATATAGTGTTAAATAAGCAGAGCCCTACACTTGTGAAATGTCATATGCATATGAATTTAGCAACTTTGGAATAAAGACCTTTTTGAAATAAAGTGTTATGTGTTTTTGTAGTTAAAAAAAAGTTCAGTGTCAGGAAACTGAGAAGCTCTCCAGATGAACAGGGTGGAGGTGTGTGAAATACCAATCACCAGCCACTCCTGTGTGTGTCATTCATAACATGAGCAAACAAGCTTTCAGTTCCTGAACTAGCTGAGAAAAGCTTACAGATTTTTTGTACACTTTCATTTTCTGAATAATAGATGAATAGCCTCAGGGTTTTAAATTTTGCTCCCTGAACATACATGGAAATAAACAGTATCACTGGAAAATCAGCATAAACATAAAACAAAAGAAAATGTACTATATGACACATCACCCTCTGGTGGTATCATCAGCAATGTTTTCCCCACTGAGTTAACACAATCTTCAGTACATATTCTTTCATAGTTATCTAGAGAATAGATCAACAAAACTGGAGTATGCTGTTAACGTGGAGCAGTTGTTGAGTCACGGTGCAGATGAACTCAAACCTAGGACTTGTGTGAGCGTGTCTGGCACTATCTAAGGTATTCATAAACCACCAGCTTCTTCATACTGACTGTTAAATGTTAAGTCTATATTTGACCTTTTATGGAACATGTCCAATCAGGTTCTGTCTTTGAATGGGCTATTGACAAATATATTTTCAAGGCACACGGCATGAGAATATTATGTTTTCAAGGAAAGGAACAGCAAGAGAAAGAATTTAATGGCAGGTAAGAAATGCATCACTCTGGGGTACAGACAGTTATAAACTTGTTCGGAAATGGCCCACACATGTAAATAAACACAACTGAACCACAAAAAAACTAGCCTGGGATAACCTGGCTGTGTGTGGGTGTGAGCACAGTCTTTCATAAAGAAAAAAAGTATATTAATCTCACTTTGACCTACAGTAACTTATCCAGGTCTAAGTAGGTAGGTGTATGCTATTATGCACTAATGCAACAGTGTATAATATTGTTATATATAATATATTATCAGTCAGAGGGACCGTTTTTCTGCTTTTTTATACCTTAAATACATTTCTGTAATTCTTAAGCAAGTATGTTTTATGTTTTACTGGTTATTTCACTTAAATTAAAAAAAATCGTCACTGTCACTGTTCAATGTATAGTACAAGCTGTAAAAATTGTATGTCCTTCCATCTTTGCTTTGGAGCAGCCGACATTTTGCTGCAGTAAGAGCAGATGACATCCATGTGCTTTTAAAAGCTGAGCGTGCACCTTTGTGGCATGTATGAATAATGATATTGGACACATACTAATGAATATCTGTACATACCACAATGATTATGTGTGACTGAGTCTGTTCATGGACATGCTGTGTATGTAGTCACAGTGGTCCTGCACAGGTCTGCAGCAGCACCCTGTGTTTCTGCAGCAAAATGGTGCTGTGTTTTTTTCTTTTTCTTTTTTTCTTATTGCAGTTCTGGAAGAGTTCCCACCGCTGCTGCATTGATACTCCAGTGGAGGGGCCTGGAGAGGAGAGCAGTGAGCCTGCAGCCTGCAGCCTGGCCACATTATCTCTCACTTAGAGCTCCACATCCACTAGACCACTCTCCACTCCACCTACTGTCACCTTGCACCACACTTCATCGACCTGTAAAGAAATGCTCATTATAGAGCCATGAATCAGACTGCTGGTGTATGTTTCAATCTCATGCGGTTTAACTTTGTTCACTTAACATCGGATGACACTGAATAATGTTTCTATGTCTGCTTTTGTTTGCTTTGTCACATTTGTCAGGATGATACCATGTTCCTTCGGACCCACTGACTCTAGAATGTGAGTATGAATATCTCCATAAAAATACAAAGATGAATACAAGAGTTTATAGCCGAACTAGACACGTTTCACTTAATCAGCACGAAACACTTACTTACTCTTACTAAGCAACTAAAAAAATCCATCTTACAGAGTATGTCCATGTAATAACCTGCTCGATGAATAATAGATCACAAGTACTTGCAAAGTACAGTATAAGCATATATAGCAACTACCGACAGCTGCCAGTTCAACCCGCCAACTTAAGTTACAGCCTTTCGGAGTTTGCAAACTTTACCTTTTCTTTTCCTGTAAAAAAGACACCAGTTCTGTAGCTGAGCAAAACAACCAGCAGGTTAGTCCAAGATGGATGTGTGGTTGTCCTCTTGTCCTCTGCCTGTGTAACTGTACCTCAGCTCAGATGGCACACACTGTCACATGGTCAACCTTGGTAGCACTCACAATACCTTTTTCTTCTTTGCTCTATACGGAAGCTTATTTAACTGCTTACTGTCCGTGCTTTAGATTGATTATTACTGTACAGTCACCTACTCACAGTAATGGATGCAACTTGAGAGCATACAGAGACACCATGCTCTTATTACATGTAAGAATGCACCGTTAGTCAGGTCTAAAATTGACTAATCAAATCTGGAAAGCCTGAGCTAAGCAGTTCCTCTGTAATGTCCTGCAGTGATAAGTGCAGATACAAGGCACTAGTCTGCTGTTGTTGACTGATGTTTTATGGGAAAGGAGCTGTCCTGTGAAAAATTATTGCACACACCGCCTCATGTCATAATGCACTTGCAGCTGCATCAAGTTGATCACATGAGATAAATGAAGGCTCCATGATATCCAAGATAGTTTGACCTTCTAGGCACTGAATGGGACACACAACACACACACACACATCACACCTAACAATGTGGCAGTGGATGTTGATTATACTGAGCCAGGGGAATATGAATCCTGGCAGGAGAGGAGAGGAGAGGAGAGGAGAGGAGAGGAGAGGAGAGGAGTCAGAAAAACTCTGTCAAGGATAAGCACAGACCGAGTGAAAGGAAAGGAAATTATAGGTGAACAATCAGAGGCTTTTAAAATCATAATAGAGAGAAGGATGGAGAGTAAACACTATTTTTCTCTTCCAATTGTATTTCTGCAAGGTGTAAAAAAAATAAAAATAAATTGGCAAGTCATGACACTGACATAAGTGAAAGAAATCTATTTATGAATGGATACATTTCCAATACGGGCCTGTGTGTCTGGCTCGGCCCTGGAGCTGCATTACACAACCACCTCCCCAACCTGCACTGCAGAACTTTTCTCTGATCTTCACAAACACTCTGACAAAAGTGCCTGAGTCTGCATACAGTACACGCCCCAAGTCAGGAGATGGGGAGGAGGGAGGGAGCAGAGAGAGGAGGGGTGAATGGGGGAAGCGATGGAAGAGAGAAAGAGGATAAGAGGGGTACAGGGGCAGGTGAGGGAGGGGACACAGAGGGATGAGGGAGAGAGGGAGAGAGAGCGAGAGAGAGAGAGAGTTGGCACGCAAACAAAGAGGATGGGGGGGAAAGTTGCGAGATAGCAGGAGGGACGGGCTGGGAGAGGAGTAAGCTTCACGGGGGCTCTGCTGTGGAGGAATGAGAGCAGCAGCTTTTCCTCCTGTCCATCTGTCTTTTTACCTTTCTGTTAGTCTCTACCCTCATCTCTAATTGTCTCTCGTCCTGGCTGCCGCTGCAATGTGGCTGTCTCTGCAGTGAAAGTGCTGCCTGGCGGATTCTCCTTGAGTGAACCCTGACTGTGCGCATTGAGTGTTTGCTGCTGTCCTGTCCACACTGACTCAGCTGTGCAGGCAGCCCGCCGGCCTCTGAGTGAACACCGGCTGCTGAAGCAGGTAGGCATAACACTCACCTTCAATTCATGTTTCTTCTTTTAGCTTTACATACAGGCAGTGTTGCAATATGTGTATGCAAACACATATGCAGGAAACATGCAAACACACATTACATCTGTGAAATGTAACTTTTTTTTGTACTATCTGTGGTTTTATAGTGATTCAATGTCCTGTTTCAAGATATCATTTGCAACTTTTTCTTACACTATCCCTTCTCTCTGTGTCTTTCTCTCTCTCCTCCTCTGCCCTCTGTCTAACCTACAGTCTCTCCCACAGGAGTGCTGTCAGGGCTGGCAGGCAGGCTCACTACCTCCAGGACTGCTGTAGGTGCAACATTGGGACGTGTCTCATTTGGGTACTAGACACCCAGGCAGCAGGTTCCAGACCGAGTCCAGGAGACCAAAGGGGCCGAGCTGTGCTGAACGATATCCTACTTGCAATCCCGAGCCTTTTCTGGATTCTGCAGCAGTAACTGTTTTGGCGCAGATATGTCTGCCATGGAGGTCCAGTGGGTTGGGGTCAGATCCCCAAAGCCGGGCCCTCCACACGTCAGTGTCGGCCTGATCCTCTCAATGCTGCTTGGTAATGTCTAATCCTCACTTAAGGTCGCCTCCCTTTAATTTGTGGTCATTATGCTGTGGCTGATGTGAACAATTCTGTCTCCTCTTTCTTTAATAACCACTAGCTTGTGCCCAACATCAGTGTGGTGTGTGTTTGAGTTGTTTTGCAGAGCAATGATGATGTGGCTCTTTCAGATCTGACAATGACCTTCACCTGCTTCTGACCTATGTATCTACATGTTAGCAGCTGTATTCTCTGCATGCGTTGTTACATGTGTTTTACAAAAGGATGTCGCTTTTGTTGACTGGACTGGCTGCAATATAAAAAATATTGTGATATTGAAAATAGTGTGATTAGTGCTTTTTTCCCCCATGATGTTGTGCTTAAACTCTGAGCAAAATGTGCTTCTGGTTCTGGAAACACAGAAAGGACATGACTGAACTTTTCATGAAAACCTGTTACAGTGTGAAATGCTGTACCATGGCTGTTGGAGTTACAGTTTGGTGTTATCTGTGATCTATAATGGTTTGGATTGGGATTGAATGTCCATGAAAGGATATGTCAGCAGAATAAACTGGATTTGTGATGGAAAAGCTTTGTCAGACTCTAGTCACTCTAGACTAGGCCCTGTCATTCACAGTGTATTGTACTGGACCTGATGTGTATCTGTAGTAAAAGAGCAGAAGAGTCACTCTGAACAGTCCAAAGAGTCAGTAAACCATCGTTTAGTCATAAAATTTTGAATCAAGAATTTGAGAACAAAGAGAAAGTTGGTAGTGAATGTATTTAGATTGGACATTGTTGTTGCAGGTTGTGGTGTGGTGGATATAGAGTATCAGGTGTGAAAACTGAATTATGTTAGCCACTGGCTGATTGTTCATTGTTAAATGTTAAACAGAGCACTACTAATTCAAGAAAGCTCAGACTTTAGACTGATTAGTCATCTCTTTTGGGTAAAATGCATGTGTCATACATGTTTCTTCCATTACTTTTTCCCTACATGGTTCCTTCATTCATTACTTGTACACTTCCTGGACTAAACCACCTCATGGGTGTGGACAATCAGTGCAGGAATAGTGCAGTAAACATTTTGTAAAATGTATCAAATAATTTCTTCTTTAAAATATTGTTCAGCCCTTTCTAATAATAAAAAATGTGTCCACTTCACATTGTGATGTATTTACACACATTGTGTTACTTTTCAGAACAAGAATAGCTGTTTCTTGGTCACAGGTGTATTGAGATTAAGTTTTTTGTCCACCTTACAGAAACTGCATGGCAGACTCAAGCAACATACGCAGGCAGCCAAGTACTGCATTAAGAAAGATGAAAAGTATTACAGTTAATCACATACCTAAACACATTAAATTCTATATAAAAAACACCATATTTTCTTTCTGTTATATAAAGCAGTCTGACGTAGTTGAAAGCCGTATGTTGCAAAGGCACTTTTTCATTGCACAAGGCACTTGTTAAAGCAGTGAACAGAATGATCAGTTTTTGTAAACATGTACATTTACTAATCAGACAAAAATGTATAACTACGAGTACTAAAGCTGATATTTACTCAGATAGTTATTGTGTGCTTAGGTAGGTTTATATCTGCAAATAAAAGCATTCAGACGCAGACACGACAATGCTTCTTTAGACTAAAGTTGGTGACATCACTTCTCCAATATGAGCTGCTGAAATACTAATTGCAAAGCAATGCATTGAATTTTGCTCCACTTCAAGAAACTTCTTGTTTTGTTTCACAACTTTGACCTTTAGTGAGGTCAAATGATTTTAAACCCCCCATAAACCTAAAATACACTGCTGCTATATATTAGTCTGAGGTCTATCTTTTAATTCATACTAACTGTTTAATATGAGACAGTTGGATGTATTAAATATAAAAACTGGCACAGAGAGCATATTCTTGTGTGTTAATGCAACATTTATTGTTGTAAAGTTGACATATGTAGGCTAACAAACTGGAGCACCACTGCTCCACTTTTATCTGAAACACCCAAGATTTTCCTTGACAAACACAACAAACAGTCAGCTACTGACTTTTTGAAAAGTTTGTAATGCTTGAATGAGACAAAACACAACTGAGTTCAAGGTCCATAAATGAAGACGAGATACTTTATCATGTATTTGTGCTTGTTTTGTTCTTGGTTATAGTCAGCAACTACAGTGATAGAAACAATGGAAAACAGAGAGATTTTACAAGACTGAGATTTTAAGAACACAGAGGGACACAAAGTGTCAGAAGAGTTCAGAAAGGATGAAAAGGGAGCATTGCAAAAAAGTGCAAAGGTGTATGTGATTGTGACACAAAATAATGTGCATCAGTAAAGAGACAGGAAGGGCGATGCTGTTACTCTCTCTCGTCATTGTTTCTATTCTACTGTTTTTGCAAGCTCACTGTGCTGCATTGGACCAGCTGTAGAAAAGATTGAAGGGAGTGAGTTTGTAAGATAGCAAGAGTCAGATGAGAATGAATCAATAACATCCTCACACGCTCTCCTTCACTGTGGTTAGCCATCTGTGCTGCTCTTAGCTATGTTATCCTGATTTGCTGCAGTGGTCCTTGTCCGGCCGTTGACCTTGACTATGATATGAACAAGGCATGACACGGTATGCACAAAACAGACGGCAGAATTAGAGTAAAATACAGCACAAAAAATGCTCCAGCAGCTCCAGCATCTGTTTAGCATGTTATTATTGTTACTGATTTCTCTGTGTAACCTCTGAATCTGTGTGATGGTTTCTGCACAGCACCTTGTCAGCGTAGTACACGCCTAATACACTAGATGGAGGTATTAGGCACAAGGTAGGAAAAAGAGAGAGAGAGTTGATATTGAATGTCTTTGCCAGCTGTAACCTTGATCCATGTCTGGGCACAAAACTGAGCAGCTAAGTATGACCGTGGAACACCTGCACTTGTATTTATCATATATCTAGAATGAATTAGTAAAAAATAAGAGACAAACACCCATTTTTTTTTATTGGTGCAGCCAAACGGGAGGAAGTAAGATTTGATCAATTGTGGTGTTATGTTACTGAGGATTTGACAAGCCAAGTGCCAAAAATAGACATATTATGTATGTACGTTATAGAGTGATTATAAAATCATAAACATGTAAATTAAATGGTTGATATGATAAACCCTAACATGCTAATTATCCTGAGTGACTATTTGTCTCTGTAAAATTTGAATAACCCAGTGATTTAATTCAATGAATGATGCATACACAACTCTAGCATAATCATCTTATTAGTGTACATCAGTAAAAGTATAAAACGAGACAGCTGTGAAATGTGTGTCATTTGCTGTGCACTGTGAACCCACATTAAAGACAAGTTTGAGTCTTTTATCGCTAGTGTTTCAGCATATATGAGACAAACTGATGGTCACTGTCCATGAATCTCACCTCATTCTTCTTGCTCACATGCAGCAGGATGAGCAGATGTGATGTGACCATAAAACAAGTCCAAGGCGTTATGTTACATTAAGTTGAAGTTTTTCATTTTCATTTGCATCTATACCGTGGATGTTGTGAATATATTGTCTCATGAGGAATATTGTGCAAAGGAGAAGGAAACCATTCAGTAGTCATTCTTTTGCCAGAACAATGGAAATAAAAGGTTGAGGTTACATGATTAATTGTACCATGATAATGAAATGTATTTGTTGGGGCATGAATGGGAAATGCATTAAGATAAATTATATTGTTCTGTCATTGAATAATCTCAATGCTGAACTTAAAGGGATAGTTTGATATTTTGTGGAATACCCTTATTTGCTTTTTTGCTGAGACCTACATGAGTAGACAGACATTGAGTGGTATTAATCTTCTCTTTAAATCTTGGCAATAGAGCAAATACACAAAATTTCTCAAAATGTCAAACTATCCCTCTAAAATTGACCCCTGTGTAGTCTTACCATGGTGTTTTTTCTATTCACCTTCCTCCTCAGGTTTGTGGTCTTCTCAGGCCCTGGAAATGTCTGTCGGGAAGATTCCCTTCCTGGAGGCAGTGAATGGCAGCACAGTTATGTTGCCTTGTACGTACGCCAGCTGTATCGGTATTGACAACCTTTATTTCAACTGGCAGTTCAATGACAACGGCACCATGCATAAGGTAAGAACCTGTTCCTAAGAGAAAGGCTTATGTTCAGGTTTTGTGGTTTTGGATGATTGGTGCTTTCTGGTCTTATTAGGTGTGTGACTCAGTGATCGTATCGGAGGATTCAGATCCACATGTGAAGATATATCGAGAGCGGGTGGACTTTGTGGGGAAGAACCATAAAAACAATGTGTCCATCTTGCTGTGGAACATCACCTTTGAGGATGGAGGCCAGTACACTTGTTTTGGACGCAACCCCAAAGAAAAGGACAAGAACCACAGTGCTATCTTTACCCTCGTTGTGGTGGACGAGTGTGAGTGGCAAAAGTCTTTGTTGGTAATGTGGTGTGATTTTTGTGAGGGAGGGGCCTGATTTATTATTCCTGTTGTTAATACATATTAATGGAGGTGTCAGGTAAACGCTCATGATTTGCTGTTTTGGTTTAAAGTCCCCCTCTACTTAAAAATGTGTTTTTCCTTTGTTTGGCCATGTAATTTTTGAGCTTGACTGAGCAGAATAATGTATGTGCAGAAAATGAGACTAGAAGACAATGTTAGTCACATGTGAGTTAAAGAGGCGTGATTTTTGACATTGCAACAAGTCTGGCAACCAATCAAATGCTGCTACACATCTGACACAAGCCTTCAGAGCACATACGCTCAGAAGATAGATTCTATATTTTTTAATGAGGGAGAAGGAGGAGATGTCATTTTAAGGATTTTTATGTCCTAAAACATATCTGAAGGGATCTTTAACTACTTGCACTGACATACAATTTAGTGTAAAATTCTCAAATATGGGATAACACTAATAGATACTGACAGGTTTTTCTTGCTGTATACATTTTTCCAAATATGGACCATTAGAAGATCCCTTCATAATGCATTTACAATCTAAGTGATGGGGGACAAAATCCACAGGCCTAATTTTGAAGGAATAATGTATTTAAAAGTTTGTGTCAAGACAACGAGAGGCTTCAGCTGTTTGACTTAGTTTTTTTTTTTAAGTGAATATCTTCCTCTGTTACAGTCTTTTTAGTAAATAATCTGTCTTTGTGTCTGAGCAGGCAGTGTTTTCCTGTTCAGCTTCAGTGGAGAGATCATAACAAAAAGAAGGAATTAGGCACTAAAAAGACTAACTTGAAAACTTGATTTGACTAATTTGGATGGCGGAAGCCTCATGTTAGATGCTTAAATTTGTATTAGTGGGATAGTAGGAGGCTTGTAGATTTAGTCACTCAGTCACTTACATTGAAAGAGTATTATGAAGTGATCTCACTATGAACAAGAGGAATAATTACAGCAGGAAAAAACGGTGTTCATTTGGGCACCTGATTGTTGTTTTAAGACAGACAGACTTGAAAACTTGTGGTCCTGTCCTTTGATGTCTGCAGTGCGGGTGGTGGACAACACACTGACCATCATCATAGCCTCAGCTGTAGGTGGAGGCATCGCAGCACTGATGGGCTTCATGTTGCTCAAGAACTTCACTCTCTTTGTTCTTTCCAAGCTTGAGGAGAAAAAGTGAGTTTTCCAACCACCCGGATATTTATCAGCAATGAAGCCTTTTCATACTGTTTTATTAGAGTACATTGTTGATGTTTGGCAGCATGCTCAGATACTGTACATGCTCAAGTAGATAACAAATTAAGCAAGCCCAAGTGCTATGAATCTAAATCTGTCTTCTTCTCTTCTCCCTTTGCCCTACTGCAGTAAGGAGTGCCTTGTAACTTCATCAGGGATCGACAACACAGAAAATGGCCTCTCAGGATCCAAAGCTGATTCAAAACCAACACCAAAAAAGAAATGAGAAGGTGCATGTATATAAAACCATGAGTTCTCATATTTATATACCTTATTTGCATATATTTGTATATGTGTGTATGTTTGCACACTCACAGCTTTATTATGTTCAAGTTAACTTCAACTTAAACATTGTGCCTGGCTGTGGCCATCACAGGGGAATGTACAATATACCCAGAGGAAAATGTTACAGCTCAAAGTTTGCTACAGCTCGGGGAGACAAAACTGATTCTCATTTCAGCCTCATTTTGGTTTCTATTTGGTTTGATATGTTTCTCCTAAAATTGCAGATTGCCTTAATCGACCAGTAACAACTGACTATTTCAGCTAGCAGAGTAAAAACAGTTTATAAATGTGTCTCTTCGCAGTGAAACGTATTAAAGAAGTGTGCAGCATTCAACTACTTTAGTCTTTAAGCAGCATTTGTGTATGAGGACTTATTTGACCATGGTCACCTCAACAAATGTCACTCCCTCTAATGTGCCAAATTCAATAATTTAGAGTCTTTGCAGCCCTCATGCAGCATTTATTTATCAAAGCTTTTTTTTGTCCATCCATCCCGTGTGCCATAGTGCAAGATGTAAGCTGCAAGAATGACAGAAAGCACACATTACAAATAAATTCCCTTAATATACCATAATAGCAAACTATTAAATATTAACTAATTACTGAATTGTTATGGGGAAGACAGTCCATGTCCAGTCTTTGCATTGCGCTTATTTAATCTTTGTGTTGTATTTTGTAAGTTACAGGATTCTAAGGTGCGACCGAGTCATTATTTGTTTTATTTTTATGTAAGTGTGTTGGATTCACTATTGAATATGAAAAGAATGAATGAAGCACGAATTCATAGCAGCATGCCAACTTCTCCAGAAGTTGAGAAAATCTGACACTCAATTGAGAGCTTGATGAGATCTCCTTTGAAACGTACAAGGAGTCCAAGATGAGAGTTTGTGCATCTTATTGCTCAGTAGAAACAAATGACAAACATGAGAAGTAAGCCATAGTCTTACTTTGGTTTGATAGATCTCATAGTTGTCAAGGAGACATGAATGAGACATTATTGAGATATCTTCTCTGACTTTATTTTCCTCTGGGTAAGTACATGTGCACACAATGCTACCCCATGTGCCCATGAGAGTAACAGTGCAGGTGATATACAACAAAAGAATGTGCAAATCACAAATGTACATATATTTATTAAAAATGTGCACATAGTTTATTAAAATGCATTGAAAGAATGGTGGAACCTACCAGAGACACTTCAGCTTGATTTATTTTTTACTTTCAAAATACTACTTCTTTTGCCCACATTGCACAGTACATTACCTGAAAAAAGACAAATTAAAGGTGTTATCTTATGTTTGTATGATCGTTTGGAGGAAAATGGGCCCCAATAACACTTAACTTAACATTTAGATGAAGTTAGGACTTTACTCGCAAAACGATTTCTTTTGAAATGTGGCCTGATGGCACACAGAGCATGATTTAAAATCCACAAAGTCCTCGACCTTTGTGGAAAAAAACATTACTCCCAAGGATGTGTAACCTTGATTGCATCAATACAATAGATGGAAAGAAGACAAAACACTTTCAACAACAACAAAATGACTCCACTTATTGTCAGAACCTTCAAGGTTTCATTCATGATAAATTCCCATCTGTTTCAGCACGCTCTCAATACTACAAGCGTAATGAGTTTAGATGGGATTTGTTAATCTATTGATGGATGTTTGATCATCTGATACTTCTTTGCCAAGCAAATAAACTGTTTCTTTGGTTTTATGTTTGTAATTTGACTGTTAGTTATTACTTTAAGTGCACCACAAAGCACCTATGAAGGTACAGTAATTCATTTTGGGACAGATATGTGTAGACACACTGGTCTCATGTGTTTACAGTGATTATGCAGTGAGCATAAGCTTGGTGAAAGCATGCATCTTTATGATCTGTAAGCAGTGTCTCTGGTAGATTGCTTCTTTTTGAACTCTAAAGATTAAAACCAAATCATGTGCACATTGCATGTTTTAATTTGTGTGTACAAGCTGTTTGAGTATGTGGATTAATCAGCAAAATATGTTGTATGTAATTCTACCAGTTGTATGTAATTTTGCACAGTGATGTACTATTTTAGGTACTGTATTGTGGCTTCAAAGTCCTTTTAAAAAGTTCTGCACTGTTTAAAGTACTTTGTAGCTATGATATACAATATTGTCTGTGGCCACAGCCAGACTACATATACAAAAGTGTACATTTGACTGTCATTTGTCAAAACAAAATCACTTCTTTGTTTCAGTGCTTGAGACAGAAAATAATGCAATGTAGTTACAGCTGGGTTGAATCCTTCTTTAACTATCACCAAATACACAGTAACCCTTCTTTAATGTAGCCCACTAAATCTTAATTTGGTTTTGAATTTTCAATGTTCAATTTGTGGCTACACATAGAGTGTGTTTTCTGATTTATTCAGATGACTATAATAGGGGTGATTTAAGCAGTACTAACACACACAGAGTATTGAAGGATTCAGCCCAGCTTTTCATCCTGTACCTTCTCTTTGCTTGATATAAAACACAGGTGCCTGTTAGTGCTTCCATGCTCCTCTCAGTGAGGATGATTACATATTGCAAAACAATTTATAAGACTCAGCAAACAATAATAATACAACATGCTTCTGAACTGATAGACAATCCCCTAACAACCCCCCACCCCATAGAAAAATGAATGATCCTCTGATGATGCTGCTTTTAAGACAAATAACCAGTGCATTTAAAGCATGTGCAACGTGGGCCAGATTTTAGACACAATGCTCGGAAACATTAAACTTTTTTGGTAAAAAACAGAAAAAACCCCAAAAATATATGTTATAATATACTAACACTGGTTGCATCAGCTCTGAGGTTAATTATAAATCCCATTTTATGCCATGCTCTTCATTGTGCTAACCCAGGCTACGGCTAAGCACTGTTTGGTGATGTGACCCTGGTTACTATTTGCCTGGTTTACACATAATGTATTCCCTTTGCTTTGTATGTGGCCCCTCATGGAAATGGTTCATTTTTTCTAAACACTGATAAACATTAATTCAGTCAGTGTTTAACTCTTTGCAATAAATAATCTTTACCAGATGCATAAACCCCTGCCCATGCCCCATAAAATCATAGTTGAAATGATGAGGATCAGGTCTCAGGCAGCAGGCTGAGTAGGGGGGCTGTAGTTCAAGTACATACACTGCTCAAGGAGGAAATAAGACAAGTGATGCTCTTAGTGTAGCCCACTGACCATGCCAAACAGGGATCATTCCTAAACATACTCAGAGCATCACAACAGGAGGTGAATGTATCTGCATCAAATTCAAACAGCAAAATACAATTTCAGCAGCTCTTGCACATTCAAGACACTGAATGTCTGGTTTTAAAGAAAATACCTCTGGAGTGAGTGACAAACGTGTGCTTGAACACTATGTCAGATCAGATATAAGCGTGCCTCCTCAGTTGCAACAGGTGTACAGATGTACTGTATAGTGAAGTGTGATTTTCTGGTTGTTTCCTGAAACTCACTGTTATGTTGTTAATAATAATGTGCCTCCAGTCTTTAATCACTGGCTTGAAGCAATATTATAAAGGGTGTATGTTGGCACTTTAAAGAGATGTATATTTTTGTGTACTTCAAATCAGTGTTTGTTTGTCACATTGTTCATCCAAGTGAGACAAGAAGAAACCAAACAACATACATGAAGAAGTGCTGACATTGATTGAAGGTCTTGTGAAATGGTATCATTAATCACTTAATATGAATTTTTCAGGAGGAATTACTAAAGAATGTGTGATAGCTAATCCCATTTCATAGGATATTTGAGAAATATATTACAGGTACACCAGTGGTGGAATATTCAGTATTCATTTAATCAAGTAAAACTACTAATATTCTGTTACTTAAGTACAAATCCCTCTTTCAAAAATCCTACTGAAGCAAAAATACAAAATGTACTTTAAAGTTAAAAGTTAAAAGTTAAAGTTTTTCAGAAAAATCCCCCCTGTGACTGATACTGTACATTGTAGAATTAGTTTAGCTACTTTATATACAGTTTAATCCAGTGTTTCCCAACCTATGGGTTGGCCTCCCTCCAAAGGATCACAAGATAAATCTTGGCTATCATTTAATGATGAATTGGGTGGAAAACACATTTGTTTTCTTTTTTGGATTTTTCTCTCATCTTTTCTATTTTTTAAATGAAATATTGGATAATTTGACCTCTTTGCATCTCTAAATACTAAATGAAACCATGTGAGAAGTTTAGAAACAACAGGTTCCAACTAGACACTGCTTTATTTGTAAGGGGTCATGAGGTTGGGGTCCACTTTGGATCTTTAACAGTGCAACTCTATAAGAAATGTAGTGGAGTAGAAATAGTAATAGTGATAGACACACTCGATTTAAGTACACGTGTCAATAAAATGTAAGTAAACCAACTCACTTGCTTTCCACCACTGAGGTACACAAGGCGCAAGAAATAGTATGGACAAGATACTGTACATTTGTCTCGTGTGGTTTCCATATTCTTGTTTGCCTTAAAAGGGGACACTCCACCCTCATGCAGGTTTATGAATTCAGTCGTTGAGAAATACGATCTTTAACCTACTTGGAAACATGAAGACAAACCTTTGCAGGGATCATGAAATGTGTTTTTCTGAATGTGCAATGCTAATCTCTGTCAGTTGTCTAATTAGATTCAAAGAGTGTGATTTGTTTGAATATAGTCTAAATTAATCAATGAATTGAAGAAACAAATATTCTGGTTGAATGTTAAGATTGTGTCAGTGAGGGCCTTATGATGGCGGTGGACTCTATGCAAATCACAGCAGAAGTGAATACTCTGACCAGTGCACCATTCAGTTATTGTCACTGACAACACTACAGGCAATACAACTGTAGGAGATGTCCTGGATCAGGGAGTCAGGATGATGGGATGCAGGATGAATGGGGAACATCCAGAGAGGAGTATTGTGAACTGGAGCCCCTGTACTCGATCAGACCCTACAGAACAAATGGACATCGAGTCATATTCACCGCTGCTCCCTGCACATAAATATAAAGCTACAATGCTCTGGCTTGCCCTCAGATGATGTCTCTATTTTTAACCTCTCATCCGTGCATATCAGCTCTTAATCTGTTTACTATAGAAACATAAAATCAAATAAAGTTTGGAACAAAATCTGTCTTGTCGTGTTGTTTGTCTGAAGGGGTTCAACATGACCTTTGACTTTTTGTTGCTCCGAGATACAATGACTACATTTCTCTTCTCACTTTAAAAGGGGTACTCAACCATTTTTAGATCAGCTTATTAGTCATGGGAAGGTATTACTAAGCATGTGGAAATAGTAGCTTAATGTTCCACTTTCAAAACTCAGAGACTACAGGGAGGGTCAATGAAAGGCTTCATCATGATGTATTATGGGTAGTGTAGGATCCAGTGTTTTTGCATCTCTGGGTCTAAATGTCAGCATATTACTGCTTTTGTTATCTATGTTCATCTATGTATCACTCCATCAATAATTTCCCCATCATGCAATTTTGCTACCGTTGTCTATTCTGTACACATGTCCTCTATTACATGTTTGTCGATCCTGGAAGAGAGATCCCTCCTCTATTTCTCTTCCTGATGCTTCTTTCACTTTTTTTTCCTGTTCAAGGGTTTTTGGGGGAGTTTTTTTCCTTATTCAAATCAAGGATCTAGAACAGAGGACGCTGTATGCTGTACAGACTATAAAGTCTCCCCAAGGAAAATGTGTCATTTCTGATAGTGGGTTATATGAATAAAAATTGAAATGCAAGCCTAAATTACTCTTGAGTGTCTATTTGATCCCTACAGCACAGGGTGGAAAGAAGGGAGACAAACCGTCATCTTCTTGTCAAATTGCCTGTTGTGTTTGCCACAGATACTTTTCTCCTATGACATATATATTATTCTAATAATAATCTCATAATACGCCCATGGTCATATATCATAATCTGTAACCCTGGTCAATGGCGCCGTAGGCCAAATTGTTATTTTCCAGGCGGGGAGTTCCTGTCCTCTGAAAAGAAGCCAATGCGGAAGTAACTTAGAGCTGCATTCTATCAAAAGGCCACCAGGGGGCGACCGTTTTGTGTTCAAAAAGACGTCCGGCTCTATACAAGTCAATGGAGAATTCACCAACTTCTCACTTGATTTCTAACCTCAGTAAACTTTTTCAAAATGTGTTTATGGTCTCAATCGCTAGTTTAAAGCCTTCTTCAATGTAGTCTGATGTTCATTTGTGACATTTTGGCCTCCCTGATTTTATATTTGACGATAAAGCAAGCTACATGGCTACGTTGTGATTGACAGGTTGATTGACCAATGTCCTTGAGATCCAGCCCTCGCAACCAATCGCAGCGTCCCCGCTCCGCCGTTGGTCCCGCCCATACGTTCGTCCATGACTCCGCCTCATGCCCATATAAGTAGAATCCGTGTTCATTTTTTCCCGGCATGCACCTGAAATTTTCAAGATGGCGCTGCCTAGATTCGATACCATAGACATATATACCGTATATATATTCGATACCATAGACATATATACCGTACCGTATACCGTATATATGTCTATGTTCGATACTATTGGCTTCCGAGCAGCAGTCCACAAACCAATGGGTGACGTCACGGATGTTACGTCCATTTCTTATAGTTATTTTCCCAGGATGGCAAGTTAATGACCCACCCTCCTCTGCCTTTGATTGGCTAGTACTCATGGCTGTTGTTGATTGGATTGGTTAGATTTAGGGTGAGAATATCAAGTTAGCCAGTAACAGTCAGAGTATGACTTGTAGGGTAAAAAAAAAAAAAAAAGAGTTGACGCATCGTAAACAGACTGGACAGCCAATCCTAGTTAAACGCTGGGTGGCACTGTAGAGAGCTGCGGCGGAACGGGAGAAATGTAGCCTAACTCAAATAAAATAGTAAAAACACAATATAACGTTGTTAAGTCTGAACGGTAACAACCTGTACTTTGTTATAGACTTGTAGATGTGTGAGAACCTGTTGAATGACACAGAGACACCTCCAAATTGGTGAGTCTAGGTAAAAAATAAAGTGCAAGGCTTGGGCCACCTAGTGTCACCAGGTGCTACGCTATGCTAATCAGTACAGAATGGGCCTATAGCTAACAAAAAGCTAGGTAGCTGTGAGTGGTTAACGGCGCATAGCCAACTAATGTAGAGGTGCTCTAAAGCTGTTTGACAAACTTGGAAACATATTAAAACGTGACATGTAGAGTGTTTATATGTGCAGTGTTTTATGTGACTAAAGCTATGAACGGTATAACACTGAAGCAACATATTATCTGTTTTGAGGAGGTGGAGCGGGTCGACCACTTTGGGCAAGATACTGAACCCCAAATTTCGTGAGCTTGTGTGTAAGTGAATGAGTAGTTCCTGATGAGCAGGTTGGCACATTGCACGGCAGCCTGCCATCAGCGTGTGAATATGTGTGAATTGATTAACTTTGAGTGGTCCCTATACAAATACGGTCCATTTACCATTTAATGTAATGTCAAGTTCACACTGTATGTTTGTAATTCATTCAACTATCGTTTCGCTTTAATTAAAAATGTATGTAGCTTACAAATGTTAAGATAAAATGGAAGTGTAGTTTTACTTTGCTTTGAAATTCATTTACTGTATATTTTAAGTGTGTGTGTGTGTGTGTGTGAAGTGAAGTGAAGGAATGAAGAATGAGGAAGGCATTTGAAAGGCAGTTGTTTAATGAACGATTCTGGCCATGTCAATGACTGCAGGTCAGGATTTTTGAGTTGATTTGAAGTTGATGGCGAGCCAACCCAGATGAGACCTCTAGATTCCTGGATTGAGGATGCCAGATTTGAAGAACCCAGAGCCAAGAACTGACAGCTTCAGGTATTTTGGTGGAATTGAACCATATACTCAACTTATGCTTATTAATTTATCTTTAAAAAAATACAAAATACCAGTTTGCAACTTCTTGTCTTGTGTGGTGATTGAATATTGCAAAAAGCCATATCTGCCTCCTGTTGGAGTCTACATCTTCTGTCTGAATCTGGCATGTTGTAGTTGTAATCTTTATTGATTAGTTATTCATTTACTGCATTATCTCCACTACCAGTAGTGTTAGCAGCCATTTGCTACAATAATCTTTATGCAACTGCATTAAAAATGAATGAACTAATGAATGATTACTGTTTAATATTTTGTATTATGGACGTTTTCTTACATAATCTGTTGAAGTGTGTTAAAAAATGTGTTAAATAAATTGCTACTTGGTAAAATCACATTTACATTGGCTTACAATATTAAATCATTGTGCAGAAATGTGCTTACAAAAATTGGTCCAGCAGATGTCAGCAGAGAGCTGCATGATGCGGAGTCAGAGTCTTGCTCCTTCTGTCCAGACCAGACCGGCCGCTGCATGCAGCAGTGCAGGAGTCGAGCTGTTGCTGACCCTTACCTGAAGTTTTTAAAGTTTAAGACAACTACATTTTCTGAGGAAACTCAGAGCAATGGCGTCAAAAACACATACCTAGGTTTTTTTTATACCACTGTTATTGATTACTGTTGATGCTTGTACAATTTTGAGCAGTATTTCACTAATGAACAAGGTCATATTTACGTTAAATATTAAAGCAGTTTGACGGTTTAATGTATAGTTAATGAATTACATAAACCCACAATCATTCACACAACTCTAGTGTTAATTGTTTCTATTCTGATAGGCCTAGTTGTAATTCAGTCCATATGTTGCCGGCCTCAGGGCCTTTTGTGCGTTAATGAGTCTGAAGCGTGTGTTAAAACGTGTGTACAGGTTAGAAGAACTTATTGATACTCTTAATAATAATACTTTATTTTTTTATTGATGACGCACCAGTGGCAGAACAATGGCAACGTATCTGTTTTCTGTTTTCTGTGACTGTGGAGGCACTTCTGTAAATGTAACTTATCAATCAACCAACTTTTAAATCAGAATTACACTGAATGAACTTAAATGCCCTTCGCACAATCATGTTATTTGTTCTGCCTGTCTGTGGCCGGAGGTTTGTGCAGGGCAGTTAGATCTGAAGCGTCTGGCGCAGCATAGGATCACTTTCCAGATCCACCACCTGCATCACAGTCACTTTAAATATTCGATGAACTGGGAGTGTCCTGCCTGCCACTTACCGTCCTCCATTAATTTATGTTTATGCAGTGGAGCTTTTCACATCTGGCGCAGCAGAGAGCGGAGTGTATCAGGGAATAGCCGTGTGGAAAGTTGCTCAGTATTATTTAAGGCTTCACTGAAACATACTATTATTGTTTTATTTACCTGCTGTGTTTTGTGCTTGATGTGTGGAAGTGTCGTGCCCCACACCCCACTACTCTCTTTCTCTCTCCTCCTCTTCTATCTGCAGTGCATTTCTGTGCGCAAACGTCTAGGCACGTCTCATGGCTCCGAAAGACAAAGAAAAACAGTTGTACTCTGTGCAGTAGCTCCACGTCCCAGTGATTAATGCCCAAACTCAGAGTAAAAGACATGACTACATTTTTAGAGTCTTGACGACAAGCTTGAGCGGCTTTTGTAGGTCTATATTGCGCAAAGAAACGCGGTCATCTGGGGCGCACAGGTGGGTGCGCTCTCCATGGTGCCAAGAGATCAGTCTGCGCAGTTCCACTTCTCACACAAACTGGGAATTTGGACACAATTGGACCAAAATCCACTGTTCAGCATATGAACCCTGATGCTTTGCGGTGACCCATCGTTCCGCGGTGTTTGATTAGTGTGGGGAGGATGGATTGGTATGCACGGTAGTCTTGGGAGGAGAGGAGGGGACATGGGCGGGGCTGAGGTTCCTCTCATTTCCCCTCCATGCTTAGCGGGGCAGCAGGGCTGGAGAGACCTCCGGGGAGCACAGTCGCCAGTCCAGCACGGAGACCCACCTGGCCAAAAAACCGCGCCTCACACTTGCCAGGATTGCCAAATATTCCTGAAAAATATACCTGCTATTTATGGCATGTGGCTTGTAACTTTACTCCTGCTGTACTCTCTCCAAGAAGGTAAGAGGGAAAAGGCTTTGAAAATGACATCCTTTGCTCTCTGTGTTTGAGTCTTACTGTTTTTAAGTTGAATGAAAAGTGATAATTAATCGAAGCTGACTCTAATTTGTCACTGTGAATGATCAGGGTGTTTTGTGCTTTGATGTATCGCCGCATGCCTTGTAATTAGGAATTTTGTGGAAATTATTCTTTAAATTCAAATTCATAAAACCTCTACAGTTGTACAGGTAGAAATCATGTGAAAGTAAAGGTGTAAAGTGATTTTTGTGCCTGACTTGTGTGGTTTGATGCTGCGGCCCTTAATGGCTCGGATGGTGCTGATAGCACGGATTGTTTTCGCATTACCAACTCCAGTTATGAATATGTAAAATGGCTGAATAGGGAGAATGAGGTGCAAATACAGAGGGAGGGTGAGAGAGAGAAATGAAAACATGAAACGTGCAGTTATATAAATTGATTACAAAATAAGAACAAATTCATTCAAAATGCACCACTCCTGTAAAGTTGTTAGGGGTATACTTGTGATTTGTGATGTTTAGATTGCTCTCATTGTGTAGCCTTTGCTAATTGCAGCTGTTTTGATGGACTGTATTTTGCACAAGCGCTTCTCTCCACAGAGGTGCTTTCATTTTTTTGGATGAGATTTTCAGGGGTTTTAATTCGTTTTATTTTGTCTGTGTGCTGACAAATTGTTGCAATTTTAAATTGGTTGACCAATAAAAGGCCTTTTTTTCTCCCCACATCGGCCTTATTAGTTTAATAGGTCTACACCCACACAAGGGCCATAATTAGTGTATTCACATTTGTCCTCCTTATTGCTCTTTTCATTTTTTCTTTTGTTTAATTTAATTTATAAATATAAAAGGCGGTCTATTTGTTTAAATTGATTTCTTTTTTTCTTTGTTGTTCAATATATGCAGCAAATCCCTGACCCTATTGCAAAGTTGATCTTCTGCTATTACAGTGCATTATAATAATCCTGGACAAATCTGCGTCGAAAATAACAGAAATTCAAAACTATCTCCACATGAGAGCATTTTCTAGGCCTTTGTGTCATCTGCCTGTTTGGAGCCATGTTTACATATTGTTTCGTCTTCATTAGCACAGGCCCTGTAAACTGCACATTTATTTCTCCAAAAAACTGTGGGATATGATCCCTTCAGTGGATGTAGGACTCTGGCTGCTGTTGATGCGAACAGACTGCAGTTAATCAAAAACTGGCTATTAATTCAATTTTAATTTTTGCCATTTTCTCACATTGGATATCGGCGAATGTAATTTGGCAATTAGCTACATACAGTATACGCTGCCCTATTTGTTGTGTATGTTGTGTTTTATTCAATTCCTAAATTCCCTGTATTTGTTAAATTTGCTGTTGATTTATATCAATTATTCATCTGAAACGCTGTGACTTCAGAGCCTCTCTGTGTTCTGCGCAATCATATTAATATGCGCAAATTTATTTCACCAAATGAGAAACTCCAGGGGCGTGGGTGCAGATTATAGACTAGCCCGGTCATGTTCCACATTAATAGCGCACCTGGACCCCGCGGACGTGTCCGCGCGCGTGCTGGCGCGTGCTCCACTGCTTGTGTGTCTGTGTGCTTGCTGGCGCGCGCAGAGAAGAGGAAGTGGCGGGGACACCCCTTTTGGTTTTTCTGTAAAATGTTGGACACTTCGGATGTTATTTCTGCAGATGCTGAACTAAGTTCACTTGTCTGTTTATTCGCAAGACTTCACTCCAAAAAATACAAACTAAATGATCACAACACTAATAAAATTGTTTCTAAATTATGTCAGAGACAGTCATGTTTAGCAGGCAATCCGGGTAATCAACGGATCATTTGAAAATTGCTTGAAGGATAATAACAGTTACCCTATTAGGGCACAATGCCTGTAATTTGAAGTATTACACCCAATTAAAGGAGGCTTTTATCGGGATTTTTAATTGGTTATTTGAAAACAAAAATGTGTTTTTGTCTTTTGCCTATAATTCTATTTGTGTTCAAATTCACATATTGTATTTATTATAAATGTGGATTAATTAGCTGCAAATAAAAATCTAATGAAATGCATACAGGCCTGTTGTAGGCCTGTTTTGAAGCTCGGTTTAAAACGTGATCAGTTAAATGAAAAAAATACATTTGTGCAGCAATTTGAAGCCTGTGAAGCAATAAGGTGATCCCTCACCCTGGCACACTCTTGTCCTCTCCAGTGCTCACCCCCTAGAAATAGAAATATGCAAAAATCCCCCTCCCTTCTCAGTCCAATTCCCTGTGCTGTCTTTGCAAGGCTGCACAATTAAAGCTGCAATCTGAGCTATAGGCACCACTCAATGACAGAGCTGTGTGGTCCACAGGGGTGCCAATCATTACTCAGGCAGGACGCAGGCCTTCATTTTTTGCCAGTTCAAACCTGGCATTATTTAATTTTATATTTATAAATTCAAAACCAACCATATTAAAGGCGATTTAAAGCAGACACGGAGAGCTTATAGTGGGATTTTGGTCTTTTGTCCTACAATATATGATTCTGATTTATTTTAAATAGAATAAATGTACTCCAACAAATATTTTTGAATTATAAAAAAAAAAATCTTATGAACTGATTGTTGCTGGACATTTTTAAAATGACATGTCAAGGTCTGATGTTTCATCAATCAACCTGATTTACATCCACTACACTTTTAGCTCCCAAAACTGGCTGTTGCTGTGCTGCTGTTATAATTCAGCAGCACAAATGTCATTTATCCTTCACAAACTAACAAATAAAAAATATCTGCAGTCAAATTTTAATCAGTGTTGATGCCAAATGGTGGGTAAAGTGTGCTGGTGTGAGACTGTCAGCAGGGAAACGGAGCTCATTGCACTTCCCAGCTCACCAATTGGATGTCACAGCTCTGTCACTGGCATCCCTTCTCTCCCATTCGTCCAAAAATCTATTACAAATCCAGACGAGATTACGAATAAGAACTAATCATTTAAAAACAACAACAAAAAAAGATGGAAATGAACACCATCGACAGCAAAAAAAATTTTTTTCCCCCAACAAGAAGTCTGTGTAACAACACACTGATGCTAAATTGAGCTAGACCCCCGCCAAATTTTATTGGATGCTGGGGCTGCACATTTTCGGAAGGAGGGTGCATTCAGCAAATGTCAAATCTCTGAAGCAAGTAGTTGTTTTTGTTGGATCTCTCTCTATCTATCTCCATCTCTCTCTCCATCTCTCCCTCCCTCCATCGCTTCCTCTCGCAGTAACTCCCCTCCCTCTCTCTCCCTCATCACTAGGCAGAATTAAAGGTTGGGGGAGGGGCAGTTTATGCAGACTGTGCTGGGACTTGTGATCCACAGATTTGATATTCACATTAAGAGAGAAACTGGCTGCTTTGATGTGAGGGGGAGCAGGTCCCAGGGGATTGCTGAAGTAGCACACTTTTTTTTTTTTTTTTTACTGACACAGCACAGGCCACGGGGGGTTGGTGGTGGGTGGGGTGGGTAGCAGATTGTTGGGGACAGGGTGTACAGAAAGACAGTGGGTGGGGAGCGGTGATACCCCTTCGTTGATTAGATGTAACCCTAACAACCTTCCCCCTACTTCTCCACCCACCAACCACCTACTTATGCCAGACCCCTGAGGATTATCCATAAGCTTACACCTATCTTCATCTCCCCACAGCCCACCAATATTCAATTCACACCCCTTCTTACAGTGCGTCTCTTCCCACTCTTTCCTCTGCTGCTTTATGTTTCAACACACCGCTTCAATCCTCATGCCCCCTTACCAAAATCTCAACTTTGGAAGTCTCTCCCAAAAACACCTGAAGGATGAGATATGGAGACATGGCAGGCCAGGAAGAAAGCGAAGTGCAAGACACTTACAATCTGTTTGGAAATGAAGCTGTTTCCAAAATAGAAAGCGCTCAAGGAGAGAAGGGAGAGATAGAAGGTGTTTTTGACAGATCACTCAGCTGATGTGCACATTGTGTCTCTACTTTCTACTTTTGACCTTTACGAAATGCAGCGATTCCTGTCATTAAATCAGATAAAGATGACATGCTGTGAAAATGGAGTGAAGCGGTTAAAAAAGTAGAAGAAGAGGAAGAACATGTGGTGTGGTGGTATTATGCCTCTGGTTGGGTACAGGGAGCTCTGGGTGTGAGAAACACTGGAGGTTCTGGGGTTTGTTTACCTCCTCATCACAATACAGTTCTGAGTGTTGTGTGTGTGTGGGTGTGTGTGTGTACACCCCCCGTGCACACTCACATCCTGGAGAGGCATAGATCGGCTGCATTATGCATGATGAAACCTTGCATAGGTTATGACTTCTGCCTCTCTGACATACATATTCATGCATGGCTCTCTGGCAGGATGTATAAAATAGTGGCTGCAGCTCTGACAGCCTAAGCTTTAGCTCCAGTGGCGCCGTCAGTGCTCCAACACCTTCCAGTGAGGGTTGGTTTTCCTCTCCTGCTCTGTGTCTGAACGAGGTTGATGAAGCCTCCTGGGTGCAGGTGAGCTGCAGCAGCAAAGCAGGAACCCTCTAGTTTTGGTCAATACTGCGATCAGCATGTAGACTGCCCACACGCTGCTAGGGTCAGATCCTTGCGGACATACAACTGAGAAAAGCAGTGCCAAAGTGGACAGGGGCACGGGATACTGATGTCTCACATGGTTAAAGCCCAGGTTTTTTAGTATTTCTAATAGTTTAATCAATATAGATTCATGCAGGAAGTTGACTTAACTTTAACCTACCTGCCATAACCTCATACTTTCTCTAATATTTTTCAAGCAAAGGATTTTGCTATCCGGAAGAAATTAAACTTGAATTTATTAAAAAAAACCTCACGCTCAATGGCATGGTTTAATTGAATAATGGAATTTAGCCTTAAATTACTGTTAAAGTGGTCCGTTTGGTACAGCCTCTAAACTTAACTATGACCATCTAATGTGCAGACACCTGGGAAATAGTTCCTCATTCTTTTGTACTTGTGGTTATAATGGCATAATGGCTCAATTTGGATGTGGTGGTGTATGTGTGTGTGTGAGAGGTGGCAGGTTTGACATTGAATTAGCTGAGGATCAAGCAGTCAGAGGTAGCTGTCCGTAATACTTCCCACTGAGGATAAATTGTTTTAATGTACATCTGCGTGTTAGGCTGAGTGCAGCTGTCCCAGCATTAATTTGACACCCCTGACAAAGACATTAAAAATACATTTCATTTGGATTTAGCCATGAGAAAGATGTGCTGACCATGGCATCTCAGTTGTTTACTCCACTTTCCGCACAAATGGCGTTTTGTTTTCTTGCCTCACAAGCCGTCTATGCAGGTTGGCACAGGTGGTGTGTGATGTTTCTGTTGGTTTTAAATGGGGTGGAAACTCCGCCAGGCCGGCTCCAAACAGGATTATTGAGTTTATGAGTTCACCCAGTGTGATGCACTAATGACACTGTGCCTGACCATACCTAACTTAAACAGCAGTCTTTCATCCAATCACTGACCGGCTCTGACACCGCTGGCGTGTCAGTCATTGATAGACAATTCTCTCTATGCTGTATGAACACGACTCCGTTTTCACCTTTATGCCATTTACAATACATTTGCCCACCTGAGCAGCTTTTTTTTTTGCAACCTGCAAATATGTTAAACAATGTGGCAAAATCGGTGTTTGGTGACTTCAAGTTTCTAAATTTAGATTGTTCAGCGGGTCACTGTTGTTAGGTTAAATTGTTGCATTGTTTTTTATTCAGTCACAGCTCTCAAGTGCTAGTGCCACCATGGCAACCCACTCTGTCTCCTCCCAGTGTGACGAAGCGCCGAGAGCTGCTTTTGGAGTGTCTCTGTGTGTGTGTGTGTGTGTGTGTGTGTGTGTGTGCGTGTGTGAGTATGAATGTGTTTATGTGTGTATGCATGCGTGTTTATGTGTTGGGTGAGGGCATGCGTGGATCGCCTGGTTTTGACAGACTCTGAGTGGTGGGAGTTTGCTCTGATCCCCTTTTCTATTCCACTTCCCGCTTCATCAGTTCCCAGTGCTCCCCAGCCCCCCAGTGTCCAAGCCCCCAGGCCATATAATCTACTGTTGGAGAGGTTACCCCCCCACCCCCCCCTCCCGAGCTCTCAGGGTGACCCCCTCACTCCTCCACTTTAGTCCTGTCCCCCCATTGGGAGATTATAGATATTGCAATCTTTAATATGGGCTTTATGCTCAGGGGCCATTATCAGTAATCTGCAGAGGGGAGGGAGTCTGACCTGGTTTTTTCAGCCCACCATCGGACTGCCAGACACATTTCATATACCATCTGTAACATGCTGCCCAGCTTTATCAATCTCTAGTCCAGCACTGGCACTTCTTTGAAAAGATGCTGGAATTATTGACCGACCCCCCTGGGATGGAAGAGATAGCTGCATCTTTCTTCGATCTGGTGCACTGAGCTTAGTGTCAGCACAGTGCCAGTGTTGATGGTGATGATTGATTCTGCCAGATTTTATTTGCTAATGTTTTTTCTGTCTACATCACTCATAGCTTAAAGTTCCTCATCATTTAAGTTGCATGTGCTGGACAGCCTTGTAAACACAGATTTATGCTAAGTCCACATATAAAGTCTAAATGTGTGTACGAGCTGACAAAGAAATGCACCGGACAATCCGATGTATTTACTTTCTTATGTTTTAGTGCTTCAGATGGGCTCCGTGCTCTTAGAGGTATTTGAGAATACCTTATAACTTGAAAGCAAGGATGTTTCCCAGTTTCTTCAGTTCAGTTTCCTCAACCTTTTAGGATGATTAGGACCATCATTTATTTAGGTAGTTAATCGTGACAAATAAATAAAGTATTGAAAGCTATATTCACAGAAGGAGAAAATGTGTCTGCCATTATGACAGAAAACAGTTTTAGTACACTGAGTATAGGAGCAGTTGTGATTGGTGTACATACTGTATGTTACCTGCAGTACAGTTATGTAAAGTGAGCTTAACAATCAGCAGTCTTGAACACATTAGGTTATCCACTTTGCCAGGCAACATTTTATGCTGAATTGTAACAGAATTTACTTTTTTTTTTAAATCTGTTTGAATCACAGACTTTTATACTACTTTTATATTCTTTTTTTTTTGTTTCGGAATAAATGTTTCGGAATAGAAGAAATTATGAGATCTGTTTTATAACGGTTGCACAAACTGTTAATGAAACGAATGATTGCATACACATAGAACAAAATAATCCAGTTTTATATCATAACTGTTGATTATGTCAGCATCAGAAAGCATGTCATCAGTGAGGATTAAGTATAAAAGCACAAAGAGCATCTCATGTCACTGCAAAACAATAAAAACCTATTATGACCACCAAAACACCTGAAGCTTTGTCTGTGAAATGTTTTCAGACAGCCTCTAAAGTCAGTGATGACATTTACATAATTGTAAATGTAATACCATCTGTAAAATCTTAATCTAAATGTTAATATATTCAAATGTTATAGATTCTGCCATTGAATAATTACATTTATTTAGATCATTTAATGTTTATGTATCGAATGTTGACATTGTTTTGAAAAGCAAAGTAAATCAATTTGGTTTTTTAAAAAAAACAAAAAAAAACAACAACAAGAACAACAATTAAAAACACAGTTATGATTGAACTACCACAGTATGTTGAGTGCTAATTTCATCTCTTAGAATCTGTTAGTATCTTCCATGATGTTTTAAAGACTTTCTGTGCTGTACTGATCATTATCAAGGGTGAACATGTGGTGGGATGTGTATGTATTAGATGACATAATTGAGAGTCAGAGGTGGTTAACGTCCACATCTGTCTGTCAGCAGTGTCCCCCCACTCATTTCTCCTTTAATCTTTTCCATTATGACCCCAAATTTCAGAAACTCCTCCTCCTCCTTCTCCTTTCTCTGCTGGAGCTGTATGTGTTTAATCTGAGTGCCAATGAAGAACATTCCTGTATATGTGTGTCTATAAGTGCGTGCATGCGTGTGTGTGTGTGTGTGTGTTAAATATGTAAGGAGATTAAATAGACTTAAATCTCTGCGTCTGGCATAGAAATTCCAATCACATAACCTATCAGTGTGTTCCCTCCCTATCCATCTATCTCTCTCTCTCTCTCTCTCTCTCTCTCTCTCTCTCTCTCTCTCTCTCTCTCTCTCTCTCTCTCTCTTTGTTTGTGTATGTGTGCACACACTGTACAGAGGTAACAGGCTCCTCCCCCAACGAGCCACCTAAACCACCACAAGCTTTAGCCCAAATCCCTGGCTTTTTGCATCACATGACTGATGTTTGCAGCTGGACATTTGACATACATTTGTTATGATTATTTTGCAACACATTTGAAGGACATTCCCACTGTCCGTCGTTCACCCATCGATGTGACGCCAAGTTCTTTGGCTTAATAGCAGTGTTAGCGTACATTCATACACATATAACATAACAGGTGTTTTCTGACCTTTAGTGATATTGTGTTGTCTGTTTTGTCCCTGTAGTACACAGTGAGGATGTGGGCTCTACCAGGCTGTACTTTGTGAATGCCTCCCTGCAGAGGGTAACCTACTCCAGCTCGGTGGGGGTGTCCCTGCCCTGTCCAGCAGGCGGCACCCCCAGTGCCATACTACGCTGGTACCTGGCCACCGGCGACGACATCTACGACGTGCCCCACATCCGCCATGTGCACGCCAATGGCACCCTGCAACTTTACCCCTTCTCGCCCTCCGCCTACAACAGCTACATCCACGACAACGACTACTTCTGCACTGCTGAAAACCAGGCGGGCAAGATCCGCAGCCCCAACATCCGCATCAAAGCTGGTGAGTTGGTTAGACAGTGTGGGAAGGTAATGAGTCTTAGAGCAAAGAATGACTGAAGGATCTGAGATATAAAGGTGGAAAAGGGGGATTGTGGAGCAAAACGTCAAAAGAAGACTCAACATCGATGAAGAACAGAGCAAAAAAAGACAGTTCTGAAAGCATAAAGTAGAGCAGATGTGATTGGCAGCTGCAAAAAAGCCCAACCCACACATCACACACAGAATCACCTGCCTTAAAATAGCCCATCTCGACCTGAACACAGATTGACCTAGAACATAGTCTACAGAGAGAACATCTGCATCACATACTACACCAGGCCTCGGCCTTCTCTCACACCTATTTGACTGAGCTTGTGATGAACCACTGCACTCAACACCGACATAACCCCTTTAACTCTGTCTACGACATGGCAGCACACCATCTGGAAGGATGAAATCCAAAACACAGCCCCTACAGTACTTAAAGTTAAGTAGCAACTCCAGTGTGATTTTTAGATGATATAACCCAAAGGAGGAGGAAAAAGTGTGATAATAGATTATATCACATAACTGATATTATCCTTGTTGACTGTCCTTTACGTTATAAAAGGTCAGTAGAACAAAGGCCGCCAGGAAACTTGACAGCCACTTGGATATTTTGTCAAACAATGACTTTTAAAGGTTTGCAAGGTGTGAGAAGTAATTTAACACCATTTTTATAGACATATATGCTAACTTAATCATGAATTTGTTTTATAAACTAATACTTTTTGATTATACTGTTAGTGTACATACAAAAATATCTCTTCTTGGAGCTGGAAGTCATTTATTTCTTAACCACTGAAGAAATTCATTATTTTCAGGAGTAAGTTAGAATAAATAATCAATCAATAAACACTAGCAGAGATTGGAACTTGTCTATTTTTGGAAAATTTGACCAGAAGCTGCCTCTGTTGCCATCTTATTCTCTCATCTGTCCTCCTTCTCCTCCCTGCTCCCTCGTTCTTCAAACTGTCCTCTTGTGCCAGACTAAATATAGCAACAGCACACTTCTTTAATTATCTCTCATTAACAATCCTAATTGGTGCTTTCCATTGATTAGACAGTGTGAGGCTGCTTTAATAAGCTAGACCTCATCTAAAGTAAAATAGTACGTCTGGGGGTTTGGGTTTATCCAGCTCTAGAGCAAGCACAGATACATGAAGAAGAAACTGAAGCGAACAGTTACATCAAGCAAAGCTGCAGCTGGATGATAGTTACACTGTATCTATTGTCCCACCCCCCCTTCACCATCATTCATTCAGGCCAGTCAGTCCCTCCCCCTTCCTCCTGCCATCAACATCTGTTTTCATATTCTGCCTCCCAACACCGACCTGAACTAATACTCATATTCATTCTAATACTAATACTAGCGCCAAGTTGAGGATTTGAGCCAGGACCCTGAGCTGCATGCCAGCCGGTTGCTGCCTTCATTCCCACATGACCCAAAAGCCTGGCCTCAGGAGACAAGGGATTAGCATGAACCAAACATCCTGCAGCCAGCGGCCTCTGTCGGGCCCCAGTAGCTGTGGTGCACAAGGAGTGGTCAGACAGGACGTTGGTGGATTGTATTTTTTGGGGTTCAGATTTGTGAAGTGGGATTTTATTTGAATCACCTTAACTGCATGGTTGCTAACAACAACGGTCCAAATGTTGAAGCACATTCATGTCATAGTTGGCTCATTCTGTAGTATATTAAGAGAACTCAACAGATCTGTTTTATTCTACTCATCTGTTTGAAGAAAATGTAAATTTCTGTGCACTTGCATGTGTTTCCCTCCTGCAGCAGGAATGTATGCATGCTGTCATCGTGTCTGTTACCAGGGAAGGGATTCCAAACCAGTTTCTTAGCAACCTTCGGATACATCCTAGCTTTCATGTGATTTTGCTAATGAGTCCCTGCTCATTCAACAGAGTGTGAAATATTGCATGAACCTGCATAAACTGAAGCAACCAATAATCCTGTAGTTTACTTTGAATGCGTTGCTCCCTGTTGTATCCTTATCATGTTCTGTACAAAAACAGTAGATCAATGCCTCATGATGATGTCATGCCAAAGCTAGAAAATAATTTCCATGATTATCCTGCTTAATGGCGGCTTGCGCCATTTGTGGTGAAAGCAGAGGCAGGATTAGAAGAGTTCCAACAATACACAAGAGTAGGCCAATAATTTCCATTGAATAAATGTGGAGTGCTGTGGTAACTGATGAAAGGGTGTTTTTTCTCTGGAGTGTTAATGTGTTGTTTTTGATGATGTAAACATGGATAGATTATTGTTTTTGTCAGAGCAGGATTAACATTGGACTGCTACCAGACCGCACACACACATTCTGGATAGACGATGGGAGATGTTTTGTGTACATTGGCAATAAAGTTGACCTTTTTTATGATTTAAACAAAATAATCTTGAAATGTATTTGTGTCATAATGCTCCAGTTATTCAGTGGTAAGAAAAATAATTTAACCTGAGATATCAGCAACTTCAACGTTATGTTTTTTATGTAGTTTTCAGGGAGCCCTACACCGTGCGGGTGGCAGACCAGCGCTCGATGCGGGGCAACGTAGCTGTGTTCAAGTGCCTCATCCCCGCTGCCGTGCAGGAGTATGTCAGCGTTGTGTCCTGGGAGAGAGACACTGTTTCCATCGTCCCAGGTAAGACATCACATGAATGAATTTGGAGCATCATGGGGTGGGCTGGTTGATTGACGTTTTAGGATTTGGGTATGTCTTTATCTTCTTTGTGTGTGTGTGTGTGTGTGTTTGTGTGTGCGTGTGTGTGTGGTTGATGCACCGCTCTGCTCTATGTATGACCGAACTCTTAACTCATGTCTTCTGTCTGCTCACTGTTCTGGATCACTGATCTGGTCCCTCTCCTCCTCCCCCTCCTCTTTCCTTCCTGCTCGAATGACCTCCCTCCCTCACTCCACTCCATCTTCCTCCTCTTTCCTTCTCTGCTATCAATACTTTTAGATTTCATCACACATTTTTTTCTCCTTAATGTCAAACCCTGACTTTAATTGTGATTGACACTACGTCACATGACTATTCCACAGCTCTCCTCATCAAATCTATTTCCGTCCTCTCCCTGCTTGTCTTACCACCATGTCCTTGAAGAACATGGTCACAATTAGAGACACTGGATGTCAATAGTACTGTGCCCTCACATTCATCTTCATTAACCTCATTTGTGCCTGTGATTCTGTGTGTGTGTGTGTGTGTGTGTGTGTGTGTGTGTGTATAGTTTATAGCTTTTATGTGTATTGTCGGGCTGTTTGTAAATGCATTATGTGTATTTAATCATGTGATTATATATGGTATTATTGGTTTGTTCTTTCACAATTTGTACATTCAAAATGCTTGAAATAACAATGCAGGAAAGAGGGATGAGAGATAGAGAGGAAAACCAACCAAAGGAGGAGAAGCAAGGAGGGTAGTAGGGCAAGAATGGCCTCAGGTCCTGGCAGATGGCGTTTTATATTATATGTATGCAAAACACACGGAGACTGTGTCAAACATACATGCACCAAGGTTGCAGTAGTTTGTTGTTTTCAGACATTTCAGTGTTAAAAAAAAATAAAAATGTAGTGTTTACAGTTCTATGTGTTTGAGATACCAACATCGCTACTACAGTACAGAAACTATGCTTTTTGTGGAAATGATCAAAACATGCTTGTGTTACATTTTGTATCAAAACTCTGATATATTACATCCATTTAAAAAAAAAAGGTCTTTCTGATCCATCAGTGTTCCATTTCAATTTTGGCTTTTACTAAAACACTCATAAGTGGTCATAAGTTCATAAAGTATTATCCTTGTTATTTAAAAAATCTAAATGTATGTTAATTAAACTGACCGAAAAGGCAGTTTCTTGTGTCAAAGTATATGTTAGTGAATTATTCAATGAGATAGTACTATGAACACAGGTTAGGGTTAGGGTTATCTTTCTTGATTTGTTGTTCATTTAAAAATCAAGAGTCATTGTCTATTTACCTTTCCTCTGATTGGTGCATTGACTCGTTACGTCTTATCATGTTTGGTTCACAGTGGCAGGATGACTTCCCATCATTCCCAAACATCAACACTCTAGTTTTGATGTGCCAGCCCTCTGTGTTTATTTATGGTTTCTGTGTATGGGGTGTTGCTGTGTGTATGAGGCTGCGGTGTGTAATTAGGGGTATATAGGTCAGTTGATGAGCAGTGAGTGTGAGGATCAGATGTTGAACATGATGAGCTGCTCACTGAACTCAGCATTCGGCAGCAACACACACAAAACCCAGCTAGCACGCGCAGTGAGGTTGTATTCAACCTTGACCCCGACCTCCCTGCTAATCAACACTGTGACCTCATCATCCTTACAGCCAATCAACGCAGTAACCTACCAGCAGCAGAACTTCTCTGTGAAACGCCTGCACAACAATAACAGTCTGAATATTATAACTGTGCTCTCACATGGATGCACAAACGATACGCAAACGTGCACCCTAACAATGACACATGCAGTGAATATCCACATACAGCAGATAATGAGGTTATATAAACAGTTCAATGCAAAACGTTATTGATGCTGATCTCCAACTCCTCGGTTTACCACCTCTCAAAAATAAACAGTCAAACTCTCTTCCTGGCTTTCTCACCCCCCTTCTGGGCCAGCAAAGGAGTGTCTGAATAAGTCTAATGAAGATGTAAAAATTAGAATTGATTTTGTGACTGAAAGGCCCCCCCCTCCCCCAGAGTGGGTGGTCGGCTGTCATTCCTGTCATTGTTTCTTGTGCCCTCATGCTTAAGAAACACAGACAGATTTATTTAGTGGGTAAATCCATGTAGGTTTGTGTAAAGCTTCCTCACATGCCTTTTTTTTAATCAATCAATAATTTTCCTTATTCCTGTGTTGTTGTTTAGGGTCATGTGTGACTGGTGCGTATCCCAGCATGCACCGGGCAGAAAGCAGGAAAATACCCAGAGTTTTTCCTCAGTTGATCATTCTGCAAAGACAGATAGACACTTCTTTTACATGTCTTTTATTTGGTTCAGATCTCCATTAGCTGTCTCCGTGGTAACAAATACTCTGCCTATGATGTTCAATAGTACTCTGTTCATAAAGAGGGACGGTAACAGCTGAAATCCACTGTGAACAGCAACTCAAAGCATTGATTGTTGAATTTCAAAAGCAATATTGTGTTTCAGGGTGGGCCTTTCCACATCACAAACTTTTTGATTTTTGATTTTGATTTTGATTTTTTTTACCGTTCTTTTCTACTAAGGCATGCATGAACAGGGTTTAATTTGTGAATAACAATGAAAAAGGAAAAAACAAGACTGAGGCTGAATCCCACCATACTTCATCCCTGTGTCTCCACCGCTTTCTCCTTCTTTCGTTCTGTTCTCCCTTCTGTTCCTCTAAATACAGACTAAGAATGCAAAATTGAGCAGACTGCCCACTTTGGATATAAAAATCTAAATCATGGGCTTCGTTCTCACTTCATACCTGTGCCTTTGCACGGAGTAATCTTTTATATTCAGGCTCTGATCAGCAGCACAATCACATACCTGTCTGAAGGTTGAGTTGATGACATAACACAACACGGCCATGCCCTCTGAACCCCAACAGGTTCCGTTTTGTCAAACACACGTTCCCCATCTGGAGCCCTAGATGTGTGCGCTTGTGTGTGTGTGTGTGTGTGTGTGTGTGTGTGTGTGTGTGTGTGTGTGTGTGTGTGTGTGTGTGTGTGTGTGTGTCCCCTTAGCTGCCCCACTTTCCTGTCCAGCCAGGACAGTGGGGGGGTTTAAGAGGGGAGGGGTGCAGGCAGACTGACCTATTTCCTTCTCTCTTCCCCGTCCCATACTGTCCCTGTAGTTAACGCTTGTGTGTGTGCGTGTGTGTGACCCTCATGAGACAATGGAGGCCTGCTAGTCTGAGCAGTGATCTGAAGGAGGAGAGCTGGAGCGGAGACAGAGAGATGGAGGGTTTGTGGACGGGAATAAAAACAACACTGGGACACAGAGAGGGTTCAGCTTGCAGATTGAAGCCGTCAGTCTAACCAGCAGAAAGCTAATGAGTGGCTCCGATGAATAGAGACTGGACCAGCAGATGGCTGTGGCCACATGGTGGTCCACAGAAGATGCCCAACTATGCTCCATCTAATCCACCTGCCACACAGTTTGGTCTTGTTTACGTATTTGCAAAGTAATTTGATGCACATGGTGCTAAAACCCAGGAAAATATAATAATAGATGGTAAAAATTACATGGTTGAGAATATGACACTCACACCCTTTTTTCTTTTTTGTACTTTATTCCCCCTCATTTTCTTATCTGATCACTCTTTAAACCTGCACTCATTCTCCTGCAAATTATCCAAGATACAGAGATGTTTTTTATTCGTATCGGTTGCAAAACAGACACTGTTTGTTAAAGGAAAGGTGTATTTTAATCACATCGGTCTAGTTTCGCCCCTGTTGTGAAAGTAAGGTTGGATGTAGTTGTGTTAGACCGTTGGAGTGTGAATGTTGCGTTATCAGGTGTTAATGTGAGCTTGGATCATAATGGGTGTCACCGGGTGGCGAGGTCACTTACAGGCTACATTACCGATCAATCCTTTGCCCCTGGGGTGTCTACTGGAAGTCAGGCGGGTTCAGCAAAGACACACACACACACACACACACACACACACACACACACACACACACACACACACACACACAGACAGAGTACCACAGAGACACAGACTTGGAAAATTACAGTTGGGTTCATCAACTTTTGGGGTTATTAAATGGCAGTAACTAATCTAAAAAAAAAAAAAAAGTTACACACTAAACAGGGAAAAAAGACACTAGAACTTGATAGCAACGCTTTGAAGAAGAATGCAAAAAAATTCAAAGCTGTACATCTATATCTATATGTATCGTATATGGCTTCACATGCAGTATATACGTACTGCAGCTTCCTCTCAGTAATTGAAAAGTTAGTGTCATAAGGCTCCACACAGGTGCAGTGAGTAGAGAGGTGACAGAGGCAGAGGGACCTCATGGAGAGCAGGGGTGTGTGAGGACATGGTGTCTGTTTGTAAATCTGTGCTTGTGCACTCAGAGCAGGAATACATTAATAGGTACACTTGTCTGGGACACCGCAGACTCTTGTAAACACCGGTCTGACACACGCACACACAAATTCACCTCTAGAAAGAGCAAATGTACAAGCTTGCCCCCAACACACACACATATATACACACACACACACACACACTCCCCTCAAAAGAAACACAATAAAGCCATTTTCAGATTTTGCATGAACCTGTCTGAATACAGAGCGCTCATTAAACATTAACTCAGGATACATTAAGGCTGCACTGCACTGCGCTCCACTCTGTTGTGCTCAGATGGCCTGGGTGCAGGACGTGGTGCGACAGAGGAAGTCGGGGAGCACATGGCTCATGGAACATAACCCCATCCTTTACTGGTCTCACACCACCCCTCCCTCACCCATCTCTTCTCTGCTCCTGCCTCTGTCCCATGTGGCACACAGCAGGACATTGGAGTATATTTATTTTTGACTTCTTAAATCAAGTTTCTAATGCAAATAAATCAGTCAGTAACAATTGTGCAGTTTGCTCACCTCTGTCTGTGCTCTTTTTACTTTCTCTGGATATTTTTGCCCCTCTCACATTTACCCCAGTATGCTGTGAACGACCGAGAGCAGGGCAGGAACAGATGGGGCGCTGGCAGCCATCTTTTACTCAGTTAGGTCGAGTAGGCACGTGGTGGGTGTGTTAATTAGCAGAAAAAAGTGTGTGTGCGTGCGTGCGTGTTGTCTGTGTGTGCAATCGGCACAATAGGCATAATTATCTCTGCTTGAGAGGCCCAGTTACGGGGGGGGTAGCGTAGAGGCGGAGTTCAACAATGGCCCAACCGTGGGCTTTGTGTGTACAGAGCAGAGGGCTGACAAGTGTCGGCTATTATTGACTATTTACACACTACTACACACGCCCGCTCACGTGCACTTAACACAGACATGTACACACTCTTATCGCCACCGCCATCTCTTTCCCCTGCCTTTTATCTCTTTGTGTCTCTATCACACACACTCTAGCACAGAAGTACATGCGCACACACAGAGACTAACACACACATGCTGTATGAGCATGTTTACAGTGCACCAGGGTATCAGTGTCAATCAGTGTAAGAGAGAGAGATGGGAAAGCCCCTGCGAGCACATCACTCTGACAGAAATCTGGCCACTATCTCACCCTCCAAGCCAGACTGTGTGAGAAAACTGAGAGAGAGTTGGCGAAAGTCTGGTTTTGATTAACAAATTTCCAATCATGTGTCTTAAAAGATAATTACAGTTTATGAAAAACTGGAGTCTTATTTTCACAGCTTTTGCCATCATTTTTATTGGTTATGATAACACTGTAGTCGCCACATTAATTCTCAAGATCTGAGAAAAACAATATTATCACAAGGCAGTGAAGACGGGGAAAATCTACTTGTAGTTGTAAAAAAATCCAGTGCATTAATGTAATTTACATAAAACTTTTTCGCCCCTTTTCTTCTCCTTTTTTTATTATCATTATTATATTATTGTGGAAATCTTCAGGATTTGTTGTGTTTTCATTTTACTCACATTTCAATTTTCAACAAATATCTAACATAGACAGTAGCTACAACAAACAACTAGAAGCTCAACCAACCAAAAAGCAAAAAGCACAGTAACTTTAACTGGTCATACTAGTTCAACATGTTAGAAGTGAGAGAAAATGAGAAAAACGATGTATAAATAAAAAATATTGTTACATAATTATCAATATAGTGGGATTATTCGTTTTAAAGTCATTTAATCTGGGTCCAACTCCTGCAGGATTTTTCATTTTAGTATTTTATCAGATAAGAGTAACAAAATAATATCTCCTCTCTGGCTCTGTAAAAGATAGTTTTTAATCTGCACTTCACATTGCCCAAGTCTTCCCTTCTAATACACACTTGCAGTCATTAAGGAAAGTGAAAGCTGGAAGGCTTGTGTGAAGGCTTAGAGAAAGAGAGTGGAGGGTTTATGTGGCATGGATTGGGTTAAGAAATAGGATTTGAGTAAAGAGGTTTTTACCCCTTTTCTCCCGCTTTCTTCCACTCTTTTGTTTAGTCTAGAGAAATAAGGATTAGTGCGGGGAGATTACAGCAGGCCCTACTAAGAAATTGTATTTAAGGAACTGCTTATTTACTCAACGGCTTGCTGCAGTGGCAACAAGTTTGGTCCTGATTTACTCCCTCCATCTTTGTGGGGCTCATTCCTGTCTTCTCCTTAGTCATTTTCTCTCTAATCTTCATAACATTATGGCAATGGTTAATACTCATTGTTACCTGCATTTTAGAGTATTCAAATGTTTTCAAATGTTTTTTTCACCATATTGTTTCCCAGTATAATATAAGGAAATTAAGGGAAATAAAAAGGTGGTGTATGCCAAAATCAGGTGTAATTAATGAAGCCCATAATAGAAAAATTCCACACTGTGATTTATTTTGTGATGGATTTCACATTTTAGTGGCACTAATGGAGAGATTTCTTTTTCACAGTGTTACTGTGAATGCATCTGGTTGTCTGGAGACCGACAGCAGACATGATCAGGGATCAAATGGGATCCCTGGTGGTCATCCAAGTGCCATGTTCCTACATGACCTCTCAATCAGACCTATTGATCCACTTCACTATTAGCTGTCCAAACACTGCAGGCCTTGATTGACCGCGGTGGGCGGGAAGGTGAAGGAGGTGAGCGGATCTAAAACGCTGCTCTGGGGCTAGAAATTTGACTGAGGAGCAACATTTCTCTGCTATTGTTGCTGGTGCGGTGGATTAGTATGTACAGTATATAGAAAATATGTGTAAGCAAGTCAATAATTCAACATTGTTTCTCTCTACAGTGACTAGACTTAAGTTCATGATTCAGTGTCCAGCACAGACTAGAGGTGATACAGAGCAAATGAGAGTCAGTATTTTCTTTGTGGATTTATAACATAAAGACGTTGAGGGTCAGTCTGACTGATTTTTGAAATTTGATAATGTGCAGACACAATTCACCTGCAGGACAATGGGGTGGTCTCCTGTAAAGAGTGACATTGTCTACATTAATGTCCAGTGTATGTATATTCAATAGATCATGTGATCAAATCATATCTAGTTACACTACATATGCAGAGCACTATGCACACTTTGTACCCATTGTTTATTTTGTGGATTTGTTTTGAGAAGGCCACATTGTAATCAAATACATTTATCAACCTTCATCCCAAGATGATGGCAAGATGAGGAGTTGATGAGAAGTGAGGAAACAGATTTGAGATTTTACCCCTGAAATAAGAGATCCAGCAGGCTGGAGAACAGTGGAGATGTAGCCTTCCATTATCAATAACCAAGAGGGCTGGAGCCTATCTCAGTATGACCTGCACTGGAAGCCAGTCTGGTTAAAAAGTAAAAACATATATAGTAGTGAAGAAGCACACCTGCAATCAATATAGGGTATCCAAATCATGTAATCTGCATGTTTTTGGACCTGAATCAGGGTTTCTTCCCATTTGGCTGATGTGATGCAGATTCAAACTTTACCCACTGAATGTTGTGCAGTGGGTGATTGCTTTTACTTTCAAATCATATTACTGCCTCTAAAGAGCACCAAAGAGGATTTTACACAGCACTTTCTCCTGGCTGCTGATGATAATGATTTTGATGTGGATGATCATTTCTCTTATTTGACTCTGATAAAAGTGAGATTGTGATATTTGATACTTTGATTCTAAGTATATTTATAGTCGTTTGGCCTCCAGTTGGGGATTTCAACTGTTCCTTCTGGTAAACACTGTAAATGTGTGTGTGTGTCTGTGTGTGTGTGTGTGTGTGTGTGTGTGTGTGTGTGTGTGTGTGTGTGTGTGTGTGTGTGTGTGTGTGTGTGTGTGTGTGTGTGTGTGTGTGTGTGTGTGTGAGTGAGAGATGCGGTGTACTCCAGCTTAGCCCATGGCCTGGGGCAGTGAGCTGCATTAGCAGCACTGTGAGCTGCCTGGTCCCTCCCTATTAGAGTGCTGGTGGCAGAGGAGTGTCATTGCCCAGCATGGAGAGAGATAGAGAGCGAGAGAAAGGGCTTAACTGCTGCACAAACACACACCACACAAACACACACGCGCACGCATATGATGGCAGACACACACCATATATCCAGATCTGTCTCTTATCTGCGGTTGAATCATAACAAGGTGGAGGGGCTAGAGCTCAGCTGCTGGATGTTTACTTTTCACTCAGTGACATTTTTTAGAGAACAGAATGACTTCAGTGTTTAAGCCTTAGTCCACATGCAATTAACAGTTCAATAGGAGTCAATGGGATATCCAGTTCAGGGTAGGTGTTTGGACCACAGTGATACACTTTTTGTATAGTGTGGTGCATTGGGGTGTGTGTGTGTGTGTGTGTGCGTGTGTGTGTGCGCGTGTGTGTTGTTTCTCTCTCCCGGGACTCTCATTATCACCGCTGTCCCAGATGTCACCAAGCACATAAAACACACGTCATGAATAATGGAGACCTATTTCTACATCTCTCACCATTTCTCTCCTATCCTCCCACCCTCTTTCCCCTCCATCCCTCGTTTCCTCTGATGCCTCTACTGATGCTTAATCTCCTCAGCGCTCCCTCTATCTGAGATGGTCCATTTAGCTTTATGCAGCATCGTCTGCCTGTCTGGTTTGGACGGGTTTATGGGGGGGAACATGGCGTCTCTGCAGTGTGTTCCGTTGAGTTATATGTACGCAAACGACGTCTTTTGCATACGAATAGTTTTTATGTCTGTCCCCACTGTCCGCTCAGCCTCTACACAGGCCGCCCCCACCCCAACACCTCTCCGCATCATCCCCTCCCCCAGTGTTTACTGTTTAAAGTCACACAGGGCAAATTGGGACAGAGCAGCCAGTGGAGCAGAAGAGACGTGGTCCCATCGCAGTGGAAACTGGACTCTGCTCCGTCTGTCTGCTCTGCCGCTCTCCCTTGCCTCTCCTCAACCTCCACCTTTGTCTGCTCCTCACCTCAGTCCCCCCCCCCACAACTTTCCAGCGTCTCCTTTACTCACGGTGAGTCGGTGTACACAGCGGGAAAGGGCCAGGCAGAGAGAGGGCATGATTGAAAGATGAGGTAAGCAGTCAGAATTGGTTAGGAAAGAGGACAGCAGTTAGGATTAGACAGTGAAGCGTGGCTTTTTAATGAAAACATGACAGAGCCGTGGCTTCTTCTTCTCCTTCTGCCCCTGCAACGTCCTGCGTCTCGCCCCCTTCAAGAAGAAGAGAAGTGGGGGAAAGAGAGAATTGAGCACTGAGATTCAGAATATTGCTCATGCAGTGTAGCCTGAACTGGCAGCGTGACTCGTGCTCCGTCTGAACAGTTCGTTCGTGTTAACAAAGTGTCTTTTATGGAGGAGATGCAGAGGGGTGGGCTCCCATTGCACAATTAGTTGTTGCACATCAGTTGTGCCAATAAAACCTGCTTTGAATGTGAATTGAAAGGAGTTAAGAGGGTGCCATTCATAGATCTTAAGTAAGTGTGCAGCAGAATAAAAGCCAGGAAAGTGTATATATTTAATTGGCTGACACCTGCTTCTACTCGGGCTTTTAATGTACACAGCGGAGAGAGCAACGGGAGGGTGGAGTGGGCGCTCGCTTTGAATACAGATGCAACACCCCCTTTTTTTGCATAAAGGTTTGAAAGAAGGGGAGCACACAGACATGGACTGTTATCTCCTCCACAGTTTTCCTCTCTGTTCTCCATCTTTCCCTTTTTGGTTTTCTCCTCTACCGTCTTTTCCTTCTGCCTCCACTCATTCTAAATCAAGTCTCAGTCCGGTGGTGCAGATTGTTTTGCTTTAACACATTCCTCTGCTGCAAAACTGGACCTCTGCCATTCACTGACTCCATGGTGCTAATTTTATAGCATAGTTTTTTATAGTATTGTTTTTTGTTCCAGCAGGGAAATATTTTTTGTCCTATTTTAAGCCTGGTTGGTGATTCTGTGTGTATATGCATTTGTGTGTGTGTGCATAGCATGTCTGCATTTGTGAGCACCGCAGAGAATATCTCCGGAATACGCTGCTTTTTTTTCTCTTTCTTCTTCTTTCTGTGACAGTCACAAGTCTTTGATCCGTCCCTCCTCCCCTCTCTCTTCTCACCTTCTTTCAAATTCCTCTCTGCAACTTGCCGTTGAGAGCAAGGCAGACATACAAAATGCAATTTCAACGTCAAAATCAGAGTATCTCCCATTTTTTAAAACTTGAAACATACAGAGGGACATAATCTTCATTTTGTTAGCCAAATTACAGCATGTTAACTAAACTTTCATGTTCGTGTTCATTTGTGTTCTTGCATTCATGCATGTATCACTGTTTTGGGAATATTTGGATATCAAACCAGGCTGTCAAAATGCTTGTCCGCCACCAAGTTTACATCAATTAATTGCTCTGGTTATGATGAAATACATGAATAAAAAATAGCCTTTTTTTAGCATTAAAGTTACATCTCCAAAAATGTCTAACTTTACTTTACTCCTCTGTTTAGAACAGCTTAGTTCTTAGCACATAGTTTTTATTTTTAAAATCGCTCAGTAAGTCTAGATAATCACCACATTGCTTATGTTTGCTCTACATACTGTATCAGTAATAAAATATGTGATGTTTATCACCTCATATTAAAGCCTCAGTTGATATGTAGGTATGATAGGTATTTAACATGTCTCTATACTGTAGTGTTACATCAGAAACTGACAAAACAACTTTCCATTTTTTTCCTTTGACCTTGAGGCAGAAAAATGTATGAAAATATATAATTAATCTACAACTGGGTTTTAATGCAGGAAAATAAAACCTTTAGATACTCTTATAAATGAGTCTTTAATGTCAGTGTTCTTCCAAGCTGCTGACTTTAGATCACAACTCTATAAAGGATAATCATATTACACTGTAGGCATCAATCTGACAAATTACAATATAGGCCGTTTGTGGAGGAGGGAAACACCTGACCCTCAGTTGTTTTGGCACATTTTCTCCTTGTGCTAACTTCTAGTCATCATAACAAGCAGAGAAAATACACTAACCTTCATTTAACTGGGAAACCCCTTCAAGGCAAGGAACCACTGCCTTTGACCATCACCAGTGTTGAGTAAGATGAAGACCCCAGGGATCGGATTGTAGTGTTCTGCCAGAAGGAAAACAGGGATGCGAGTTCGATAGCTCATTAGCCTTTTCCAAACTGATTAGATATGGGGTCCATACTGGGAACTCCCACAGGAATAGCAGTATTATTACTTAAAGCTATAACTGCTGCATGTTCATTTTCACACACAAGAAAAAGTATTTTTCGTTTTTCGTTCAGGTTGTCATTCCTGCTAAGAGATTAAAAAGGTTGCCTCCTAAAATAGACTAGTCCTGATAGTGTGGAAATTCTCCCATCTAAAGCATGTAGGTCAGATTCACTTCCAAGAGCTAAATTAGTTTCCTGTTGAGAGTAGAGAAGTCAGTTTCAGACCAGCACATAAAACTGCTAATGACCAGGCCCCAAGTATTTTTTAAAACTACTTTCTGAAAGGAGGTGAGACTCACAGCCTCATTTAGACATCTAACACAGCTGATCTTATTCCTGAAGGTTTAAAAGCTACATAAATTCAATGTAATGTCCTCATTTAAAGGTACTAAACCTTTGACACCAGCAAAGCACCAGAATGAGCAAACCTATGTTGTAGATTTTTTTCAATATATTTGCGATCAGATACCAAAGCTTTTTACATCTGGAGCTGAGCTACATTTAGCAACTTCATTGTGACACTATTTTTTCCATTAACTTCTGCCACCAATTCACTGTTATGATTTTTGCAGTTACACAACCCAGTGGGTTCCACGGTTTCGTCCTTGATGAGTGTAAACACATTGTGCTTTTATAATTGCTGTACAGTAGAAACAGAAATTGTAACAGGATGGCGGTGAGAAGACCCTAGCAACAGGGAGAGGATGAAGAAAGCGTGAGAGTAGGAGGGAGGGGGAAAGATGCAGAGCATCAATAAATAATGGCCCCACTGAGGAGGTGGAAATATGGGCCTCGTTATCTTTGCGCCGACGCCTTCATTTGCATGTGTGAAAATGAGGCTGCTACTAACTCACACACACACACACACACACACACAGTGTACGCACACAATCTTGGACCCACATAGGCTATATCCTATTTATAGACTCTGTCTTGCTGTTATTTTGTCTTATTCTCTCTTGCACATTTATACTTCCATTATTTTTCCTTTTTCTTTCCTCCACTTTGGAATTTGTCATAGCAGCAGGTCTGGCCTGTTGTCAGTGTGCAAGGCCGTGGGCATTTTGTCGGATTAGAAAATTTAAAAAAAGCAAACCTTTATTACACAAGAAAGGTTCGCTAAGGATGTACGATTAATTTGAGTAATCAGTCAGTTGCAGTGCACACACAGTCACCCCTGAGCATGTAGTCACTACAGCAGTTGGATTTTAAGTGCCTTGCTCATGGGCGTAGTTCATTTATATTTCCCTTTTAACCAATCTGTGGGTTTGAATCAGCATCAAAAAAAATGTGTGTAACCGAACGCATAAGGGTAGACACATAAAGGATTAAAATAAAACATAATAGTCTGACTTAATTGAAGAGGTGTGCTACTGTGCATTGCGTGTAAAAGCAACTACATCTAGAAAAAACATGGGAGACTTGTAGGGAATTAAACTGTTAAATTGTTTTCCACTATAGGAAACTTTCTAAAAGTAGTATAAATGCATAATTCAAGTATTTTGTTTCTCGGTTTTTAAATTGCGTTTAGCATTTTGTAAAGACTGAGAATATTCCTTCTCTCATTCAGTTTTGTGTACCGTTTAACTTTTTTCCATAAAAAATACACCTTATTTCCTGATCCAGTAGGAAAAAATGTCCCCTCTGGACCCGCCTGAATGGATGAAAAAATGTGTGTCTTTTCCATGAATGGGGCTCACTGAGACGCTGATCAACCCTCATATAAAATCCAATAATGTGTGCCAACCCTTATGGCAGTCGAGCTTCTTTCAAAAAGCCTCTTTCTGGGTGAAAAGACTCTTTAAATTGCCATTTATACTTGATAAAAAATATGCACAGTAAACCACCAAATAGTCCATTCAGAGCCTTTACATACAGTTGGTCCATTTTTTGAGAAACTAATGGTCCCTTTGGTTTCGTAGTTCATGGCGTATGCAAACCAAAATGTTCAAATGATAGTTTTGATTGCTATTAAAAGACCACTGCTAGAACCCAGGTCAACATACCAGAAAAAGTTGTACAGGCTTTAAATCTTGCACAAATTTGTATGTCTCAGTCTGTTTAGTTTTTGGTGAAGTCCTTCGTCTGTGCCGTTCATGTCTTTCCTCCAATCAGTTGAAATAAAAAGATGCATGTTTGAGACATAATTCTAGATGCCTGATGAATATGGATGAGTTAAATTAGGGCATACAACAGGTATGTGTACAAATTAAAATCTTGGCAAATTAAACTGTGATACCTCTAGAGAGAGAGACTATGACATTGAAGTGTAATGTAAAGGTGGCACAAGTGAAAAACAACATTATGCAACACTGACTGCACCCTTTTTTTTTAAATTCAGAGCACCCGCATGTATGCATGTCTGTATATTTTGCTGCAGCTGTATGTGTGTGTGTGTGTGTTTAAGTGTGTGCGTTTAATGCACATTGGCTCTGTTTCTCGTTATCTAGTCAAGTCAGCATGAATAAAAGCTGAGGGAGCACAGTGATTTAGTAATTAATATTTTACTCTGTCTGCCACTCTGCTTGGAGACTAGGAGGAAGAGGCTGAGAGAGAGCGAGAGGAAAAGGATGAGACAGACAAGGGTTCACACAAAGAGATAAAGAGAGTCGACAAAAGATGGACTGATTCTCAGAACAAGCCACTCAGTTAAGATGGACAGAGAGTGAGGGAAATAATGTGATTGAATCAGCAGCGTGTCCCCGCAGACGGGATGAATTTGGCCCCCTGTTAAAGACACAAAGTGTGGTTTTGACAGATCTAGCTGACTCTCTCTCTTTCTCTTTCTCTGCCTATGTCAGAGTGTTGTGACAGGCGAGATGTCAGTGTTGTGGGAGTAGCGGTTTTAAAGTGCTTATTATCCTGTAATGCTTCATTCTGGGGGGCAAACAAAGGCTGCGGTGAAATTGCAGCCTGTACCTCCTCTCGGGTCATACAGTATATTCCATGTAAACACATGCACAGTCCATAACTGCTACTTTCATCACGCTTGCTCAACCCTCTGCAAGATCCTGACAAACACAGACATTGTAGATAAAATACTGATAAATACTCAGGTACACATGAAGGCAGTCAATCCAGCTGTTGGTCTGTTTGTACCCAGTGACATGGTCGACGGTTAATACTGGTGATAGTTAAAGCTTACAGTGTTCTGTTTAAACCTTTTGAAATATGCCAGACTTGAGCTGGGAGACTGGTGCTATTGGTTTAAATGCGATGTGTTTCCTTTTGAAACAGGATGTAGGACCACAACATTAAAGATAAAGCAATCAGTGGTCTCTTAATTGTGAAGAGAAAATCAGTTTCTTTTTAAAATATTCTGTTTCATGGGATCTTTACAGCCTTTCATCAAAATGTAAGCTAAGTTGGAGCTTCATATCCAGTCAACGGATGTTCGAATTACCTTAAAATGTAAAGCCATATCCCTCTAGATACATGAGATATTTTTTTGTTTGAATGTTTTCAGTGAATCCAGTCTAGTGATCATTACTCCTCTATGTCCTTCTGCTTCTGGTTTCACTCTCTTCCTCCATTCAGTGAGCACAGCATGAAAACAAGCCGCTCCCATCACATAGTGGCACACTTGATCTTTGGCCTTCCATTTTTGTTACACTGCACTTGTATGAATGTTAGTCAGTTTGGCGTAGATAATGCGGTGCCTAAGTGTTTTACATTGTGTGCAGAAGGATAGTAAATCTGTCTTTGCTTTATCCGTGGGTGGTGTAAGTGACCGCTGTGTGTCCTCCACGCCTTAAAAGAGTGCCAAGTTTTGGCTAGCAATATTATCAGGCAGGTAGTGCCAACTGTTCAGGCAGCTGTTTGTTCTTAGCACAATAAGGTTTTGCAATGAGCACAATGGATCTGTACCAGAACGATCATCTTAGTGCAGGATTTTCACTGGATGTTTCTGTCTGTCAGCAGTTTTCCTTTGGGGAAATGAATATATGTCTTCACTGAATGTGTTTTTCTCAGGTAACAGGTTCTCGCTGACCTCCTTCGGGGCTCTTTACATCTCTGATGTTCAGAAGGAGGATGCCCTCTCCACATACCGGTGCATCACCAAGCATAAGTACAGCGGCGAGACGCGCCAAAGCAATGGAGCCAGGCTCTCCGTAATGGGTGAGCAGCTTTCTTTCCTCTCTGTCTAATTTACTCATGTTAGTCTGATATTTCTTTTCGTCTCGACAAAATAATGATCACATCTCTGCCCCCCAGACCCCAACGAGTCCTCTCCCACCATCCTGGACAGTTTCCAAGCAGGGGAGCTGTATGCAGGCCAGAGTATCGAGCTCCCCTGCACAGCGGGAGGTTACCCCAGCCCTACTGTACGCTGGCTGAAAGATGGTCGCCCACTGCCCTCAGATGCCCGCTGGACACGGCGTTTGACAGGGCTGACCATCAGTGACCTGAGGCAGGAGGACAGCGGCAGCTATGCATGCGAGGTCACCAACAGTTTTGGCTCAAAGGAGGTGTCTGGGCAGCTTCACGTGATAGGTGTGTGAGCACTACTACACACACACATTTGCAAATAATCTGACACACTCCCACGCTGTCTTTTCAGTGAATCAGCCTGAAATACACACACACACACACAAACTCCTATCCTTCTTTTGGTTTGAGGCACACACATAAATCACACCTAGAGTGTGTTTGTAACAAACATGTGAGCTGTATGATGCCCCGTCATATCAAGTCTCAAAACGGAAAGACAGGGCTGTAATTGACTGAGACCGAATCCGTAACAGAGCTGCCAGCACCATTCACCATCAGAGAGAAAGGAGGTGGGTGAGGAAGATGGAGATAAAGACAAGGGGTCAAAGAGGGGACGATCAGACATCCAGACACTGCTGGAATGACATTATCAACAATGTAATAACAAGATAATAAAAGAGGCGGAGATAAATGTACATTGTGTAAAGTATACAAAGAAACAAAGAGCGAGAGAAGGCGAGACAGAGGCAGAGAATAGAGAGGCGGTAGGCTTTGCCAGTGGGCACATCATGGCAGTACACTCTGTGACTCTGACAGGGTGAGGGGGGGTTGGGAGGCACAGCAATGCCCCCCAGCACACACCACCAGCTGCCTTATTGCTCACTGACATTTGCACACACACTCACACACATACACACACTGTGCCTAACACACAAAAACCCATTCACACAGACACACTTACACACACAAGTGGACGGAGATGTGAAGAGATATCTCCAGCTGCTTTTTTAATGAGTGCGTCGAGATGATTGAGTCACCACCACTGATTGTGCTCTCTCTCCTTTTCCATGTCTCTGTGAATGTAAATGCCCGCTGTATGCATGAATCCATATGTCACGTTTTGAGTCCAGTTGAATTATGTTACAGTCACTTAAGAGATGATAAAATAGGTATCACTTTACAACAAGGCATATCTGTAAAGGATTTATATATTATTTAATAAATAATGTTTTGCAAGAATAATAAACTCTTGCAAAACAGGAACAGAAAATCCTTGCAGCCTAAAATGTGTTTTTTCCTCATGGATGATCATTGCCTTGTGAAGCATAACTGAGTTATTTGACACCAATAAATTGGTCAACAACAACTAATAAACCCTTTTATGATTGATAACAGAGTGGCACCGTAACATTTTATAATTCCATTTATGACAGAAAACCCTTTTTAGATAATGTCAAAAACATCCAGTTTAAATAATGCCACATGGAAAATAAAAAGTTATTTTGAAGCAACTCCAAAACTTACTACCAAAAGTAAAAAAATAAATGTTTTAATGTTTTTTTGGGACATGTTTTCTGACCTCATGCATCCTTCTCTCAGATCCGTTACGAGTGACCTTGTCCCCTAAGAATCTGAAAACTGGCATCAGCAGCACACTGTTCTTCACTTGCACTGTGGAGGGCTCTCCAGAATACACCATCACCTGGTACAGGAACACAGAGCCCATCGTCCCCGACCAGCACATCTCCATCCAGGGACAACACAACGACACGCTGCAGATCACTGCGGCACAGAAGTTCCACTCTGGGGCCTACCAGTGCTTTGCTTCCCGCAAGGGCCACACTGCTCAGGACTTTTCCATTATTCTGCTAGAGGGTATGTGGACACAGACTGTCAGAGAAGTAAACAAGTACAGATGCTGTATAAACAGGGATGCAGCAGGCATTTTATTACAGCGCTGTAACAGCAAACCACAGTCTTAACTTTCAAAGCTTCTACTTTTACTGATGGAGTCTTCATTTGAATATTGGTGCATGAATTGTTTTTCATTACAAAATGTCATTATTAGGTCCATAAATAAAACACAACTGGGATGTCTGTTATCAAATAAACACACAAAATCAGTGTAAGAAGATTTTAAGCCCTCCTATTGAACTTGCTGATTTCCTGTCAGATCCCCTCACCATGTCCTTCTCTATTTTGTGTCTTTGTCTCTCTTTTTCACCACCCAGATGGTACTCCTCGTATCGTGTCTTCCTTCAGCGAGCGGGTGGTGAACCCCGGCGAGCCCTTCTCCCTAATGTGTGCGGCTAAAGGAGCCCCGCCCCCTTCCATCACCTGGACGCTGGACGATGAGCCTGTGGTGCGAGACTCCACCTACAAGACCAGCCAGTACACCCTGTCTGATGGCCTGACCGTGTCACACGTCAACGTCAGCAGCCCGCTCATTCGAGATGGAGGAGTGTATCGTTGCGTCGCACGCAACTCGGCCGGTAGCGCCGAGTACCAAGCGCGCATAAACGTAAGAGGTGCCTGTCTGCTTTTCAATATAAATGCACTCTACACCTGACTCTATACAAACACATGAGGGACAGTGAGAGGCATAGATAATTTTGCATTTGACACACACTTATAATACATGCATCTATCTATCTATCTATCTATCTATCTTATCTATCTTATCTATCTATCTATCTATCTATCTAGTCTGTAATTCAGAAATATACGAAATCACATAGATACCCAGAATATATGAGTAGCTGAAAAAAATCAACACATATCCTCAATCAGGTTTTAGCAAAGGGAGCATAACTAACCTCCCTCTCCACCTCTCAACTTGCCCCAATCACTCTATCCCTCAACCATTATCTCTTCACCTCCTGTCTCCGTGGCTGCACCCTGACTCTGCCATGACCTCCTTCACCTCATCTGCCCCTCTCTCCGACCTCTGTGTCTCTCTCGGTCTCCTCCCTCCATCCCCTCCCTCTCTTCCCTGTGTCTCCAGGTCCGCCCCGAATCAGACCCATGCGGGACATCACCGCAGTAGCAGGCAGGAATACCTACATAACGTGCCGTGTGATTGGCTACCCTTATTACTCTATCAAGTGGCTGAAGGACGGCATGCAGCTGCCTGATAATCATCGTCAAGTTGTGTTCGAGAATGGCACCCTGCGGCTGACGGATGTGCAGAAGGGTGCGGACGAGGGCACCTACTTGTGTAGCGTTCTGATCCAGCCCCAGGTGTCAATCAACCAGACTGTCCATGTCACTGTCAAAGGTAAGAAGAAAAGAGGAACAAATTCCAAAGGATAAAACTGCACAGGGAAACATTTTTAGGGAAAAATAAAGCGAAAGTGAGGCTACAATAGAGACGGAGTGACACATCCACCAGATTGGGATGTGCTGTACCTTCACACTTTTTTTCCCAAAAAAAGTTTTCCCGCATATTATGAGCAGTGGCACAATCACTGTATCCAGAATACAGAATATCTCAAAACAGTAGTGAGGAAGCAATATGTCTAAAGAAAGCTGACATGACCAAAAGTTTGTTCTTTGACTCATCGGATTGGTAAAAAACAATCTTGATGTGTGCAGTAGATGTTAGCATTAGCATTGTAGCAAAAATATTCCTGGATATCAGAATACCTGTATCCTGATCTAGAATACCTGATTTAGATTTGTGTGTGTTACCAAAGATTAAAGATTCAGTGTGTGTGTATGTATGTTGTTTTGTCAGTGAGTTGGGTAATGATGGTAGCAGGGCAGCTGCAGAGGTGTTTAAGGGTGTGTGCATGCGCCTGCATGTGAGTGTGTCTCTGATTTAATTAGATGAATAATAATGAAGCCTAGATTAAATCCCCCAGATGTCTCAGCTGTAGTACCCCCACCCCAACCTCCATTACTATGGCAACGGAATGACTTCCTGCTGCCAATTGGACTCTAACCAGAGCAGCTATTATGGGCTGCAGGAGATGGGGTTTGAAGGGAGGGGGGGGGGGCACTGGCCAATGACCTTCTCTCTCTCTCTCTCAGCATTGCTCCAGATGGCCACACTGCCACTCTTACACGTCTATCGCTGCCTTTATTCCACTGACTCTTCCTCTCTCCCCCAGTGCCACCGCTCATCCAGCCCTTCGATATCCCCTCTACCTCAGTGGGGAAGCTCATGTACATTGCCTGTGTGGTGTCATCTGGGGACATGCCCATACGCATCACCTGGCACAAAGACGGCCAGCTCATCGTGCCAGGCTCCGCCTCTGGCGTCGCAATAGAGACCAAAGAGTTCATGAGTTCCCTGCAAATCTCCAAGGTGACACTGAAGCACAACGGAAACTACACCTGCATCGCCAGCAACGCTGCCGCCACTGTCAGCTGGGAAAGACAGTTGATTGTTACTGGTGAGGGATTGAGCGAGCGAGACTGACATGATGATGAATTAGGTCAGATGTGATGTGATAGCTAATGTGCAAAGGGACCTTACAACTGTATGTTATTTTAAGAACATTCCCATTTTACAGTAGTGTAAGATTTTCCTTCATTTAAGTTAATCTCAACTTTTTGTCTCTCAGTGCCACCACGTTTTGTGGTGCAGCCCAACAACCAGGATTGTATCTATGGTAAAGCTGGAGTCCTCAACTGCTCTGTGGAGGGTTACCCACCTCCAAAAGTCATGTGGAAACACGCCAAAGGTAAAAATCAGCACAAATGAACAAATAAACTCAAATAAACAAAGAAAAATAAAGGCAGTGACGTACATTTGCTTTGTGTTGCGCCATGCAGGTGTAGGAAACCCACAGCAGTACCACCCAGTCCCTCTAACTGGCCGTATCCAGATCATGTCAAACGGCTCTCTACTCATCCGACATGTGCTTGAGGACGACCGTGGGTACTACCTTTGTCAGGCCTCCAACGGAGTGGGCTCAGACATCAGTAAGAGCATGATCCTCACCGTCAAGAGTAAGTGTCAATCATTCTCTTTTTGGTTTGAGCACAGTTGCTTTCATAACCACAGCTTCAGGATTGCACATACTGTATTCAAAGTCAAGCCTGAGTTTTTTTTAGTGGGGAATCAACTCTTCTAAGATGCACTTTTGCCCCAGGCTAGTGCGGCCTGTACTGAACCTAACAAAAACCTTGTATCTGTCCTGTACATCCTTAACTGGGGTTGTCTTTGCTATTGATTGATGTGTTCCGGCTGCCAGTCTATGTGCTCCTGAATGTTTGGTGGTGTAAAAAGGGCTGATGAATTAGTGATGAAAACAAAACCGCAGGAACCCCTAAAATCAATAATCTATGTTTGAGGAATGGAGGAGGAATAGAAGCAGGAATATGGAGAGAGTAGAGGAAGAAGGCAGACAGGGAGGAGGGAGTGCACGGGGCTAGCAGGGCTTGAAGCGTGAAATGAAAATGGAGAACGAAGGGCAGAAATAGAGATATACATCTGTAATAGATCCTCAGTTTCCAATATAACATCTCTGTTCCCTCGTCTCATTACTCCATATAATACTATTTGTCACACTGACATGTATCTGTGATTCTGCTCAGTTCCTGCCATGATCACCAGCCACCCCAACACCACCATGGCGAGGAAGGGCCAGACCAAGGAGCTGAACTGCACAGCGCGGGGCGAACAGCCGATCATCATCCGCTGGGAAAGAGGGGACACCGTCATTGATGCTGAAAGAAACCCCCGTTACTCCATCACCATCAACAAGAAGGGGGATGAAGTCATCTCTACCTTAAAGGTCTGGTTCAAAGTACAACTCTGAGCAGACCTTAAACTCAGCAGAATACATCAAAACTGAGAGGTCTTATTTGATGCTTTGAACAAAATACAGAGCGAAGAGTAGTGTAAATAAGTTAAATAATTTAGCTTAATGAACAGTTAATTTTATTTCTGTAAAATTCAGCCAGTAATGCTATAAACTGTGTCAGCTCTTAAAGTAATAGTTTGACATTTTGTTAATTTATATGATTTCTATATAGCAATACCAATCTCATCTCCATTAAATATAAGGCTGAAGGCAACAGTCACAGTTTAGTTTAACAAAAGACTGGAAACAGCAAGTTCGGCACTGTCTTACCAACACTTATAAAGCTCACCAATTAACAAAAATCGAATTTGTTTAGTAAGCTTTGATTTTTTTTCTTCACCTTCGGACTGAGCTAGACTAGCTGTTTTCATGCTAAAGAACAGCTGGCTTCAGCTTTGCATTTAAAGAATAAATATGACATTAGTATTGATCTTTTCATTTAACTCTGAACAAAGAAAGTGAATGTATTTCCGAAAATGTCAAACTATTCTTCCTTATAAATAAAATATGTACGCATATTATTATTAGTAGTAGTAGTATTAGTAGTAGTATTATTAAATATATTATTGCAGAAGATTTTGTGCTGTGTGTTTTGCTGAAGTCTGTCGTACATTTTCTATATATTTTATATTTTTTGGCTCATTGTAACTTTTACCTGTTTGTGTTCATGCTCACAGCTAAACCCAGCTGAGCGAGGAGATTCTGTCTTCTTCTCCTGCCATGCCATCAACTCCTATGGAGAGGGTCGAGGGCTCATCCAACTTACTGTGCAGGGTACAGTCTCTCTATCATATACTGTACACATGTTACACATTGAAATGAACTGTGGTTACATATTAACAGTCCAATGGAGAAATATCAGTGAATGTCTTCAGTTGGTGAAAAGCTCTCACCTATTTTCTTTCTCTTACGCACACAGAACCACCGGATCCCCCTGAGCTAGAAGTGAGGGAGGTGAAGGACAGGAGCATGAACCTTCGCTGGATCCAAAGGTTTGATGGAAACAGTATCATCACCAGCTATGACATCGAGTACAAGAACAAGTCTGGTAGGTTATCAAAACTGTACTCTGTGTGTCACATTCACACAATATCACAATATACATGTCTTATAAATCTCTCCACATTTGACAGACTCCTGGGATCACATGTACACAACCAGGAACATCTCGCCCACCAACAACCAGGCCAACATTGTAGAGTTGCACCCAGCCTGTGTTTATAGCATCCGCATGTACTCCTACAATAAGATTGGCCGTAGCCTTCCCAGCAAAGAGCTCACAATCAGCACTGAGGAAGCACGTAAGTGATTGTTCCCTACTCTGAAAATCCTGTGAGTGTCTTTCTTCCTTCTCTGTATGGAAAAGGGTTATTAATTTTGACAGTAACACTTTATTTGATATCTTCCATCAACAGCACCTGACGGGCCACCGATGGAAGTAATCCTTCAGCCGATGACATCTCAGAGCATACGGGTTACATGGAGGGTAAACTCACCTCACTTTACTGCTACATGTATTATTATTATTATCATTATATATGCTTATTTCTGATGAGCTAAATCATTGCATGCAAACCACTGATATATGCTAAGATTGATTGGTTAGCATGCTAAATTTGATTAACCTTTGTTTTGGCAACATTTAATTTAATTCATGAATACATTGCATTGTGACAGGCTTAATGATTACTAGTGATGTTCCCCAGCAAGAATTAGGAGCTAGCAGTCACTAGTGCTCTATAAGGGACAGGAACATCACAGGAAGATAAAACTGCTTAATTTGACCTTTTTTTTGTTTTTTAAATGATGAATTGAGTCGCTCCTACTTCCTTGTGTAACCTGACACATTGTGCCAAAGTACTCTGAGTTAACAAATATAAATCCAGGTGGTTCAATTACATCAAGTACAGTAGTAGAAGCTCACATTATTCAGACAGCAAAACATTTTGAATTAATTAAAAAAATTGTTATAAAATAACATTTTAATATATTACTGCCAAATAACGTTGCATAGTTTTTAATACAGCTAAACAAGAATTAACCTTAATATTATCACCATGTTTCTTTCAGGCTCCTAAGAAGGAACTGCAAAACGGGGTGATCCGAGGCTACCAGATCGGTTACAGAGAGAACGGTCCAGGCAGCAACGGCCAGTACAGCATAGTGGAGATGAAAGCTACAGGAGACAGTGAAGTGTACACCTTGGACAACCTAAAGAAGTTTGCCCAGTACGGGGTTGTGGTCCAGGCCTTTAACAGAGCTGGGACGGGCCCATCCAGTACTGAGATCAACGCTACCACACTGGAAGATGGTAGGAGAGCCAGGAGAGAAGAAGTAGATGGCAAAATGAAAGGATAGAAGTGCAGACACGATTGGGGGCTGTCAGACTCAATGTAGGAGAGAATGTAGGAGCACATGAGGGACAGACAGAAATGAAAAAAATCTATACAGCATATCTCTTTTAATTTGTCAAAAAGAAGAGTAAATGGACTCAAATGCAACAACAGGATTACAGACACATAAATTAAAGCAGTTAACACACACATATAGACACATATGCACACAGACATACGCTAAAACAAAATGGTAGAAATGAATTTGAAGCACATCCCCCATTATTCTTCCTACTTTAATTAGCACCCTCATTATGCTTGTAGAGAGCAAGAGAGGAACAAGGAACCCCATTACTCTCTAAATGTCTGCCCACTCTACCTCCTTTTTCTCTTCCTCTGCTTTTTTTCTCTTCCTCCCCCTGCCATTGGTTCCCTTCTTGTCCTACTCATCCCTCCTCTATTTTCCATCTTTTTATTTCTCTGATTTTTTTTTTACACTGCTGATCCTCTCTCCAGATATTCCCTGTCTGTGTGAACAGTAATGACACTGATCATGACAACAGTAATAGTGATGGCAATTGTCCAGATAGGTAGTCCAATGCCTCTACAACTGCAATTACCTTAAAGATGAACATTGCCTTCCTTCAGATTTTATCCTCCACATCTCGGCTCACTCCGCCCTCCTCATCTGCATTTTAACCCTTTAGGTGTTGCTGTTTTACTATTCATGCTGCTCTCTCTCAGTGCTCTTTCACCCCCCCCCCCCCCCCCCCCCCCACACACACACACCTCCTCTCCTCTATGCTCTAAAAGCTGGCAGTGAACAAGGAGCTATTGAGAGCTAATTTGAGCTTATTTGACTGATTTATTTCAACAGAAATTGCCTGTGGGTTGCCGTGTTGAGTAGTCATCAATTTTAGTACTTCAGCCGCCATGCTAGATCAGTCAGGTTTTCTTAATGACAGCAATAACCTCTGAGAAATCATTAAAAACAACCTCAAAATTCATACATTTGAACAATGCAGCACTAACACTCGCACCCTGCTTTCCCCAGTGCCCAGTGAGCCTCCGCAGAACGTGCGAGCCATCTCGGTGACGTCGGACGAGGCGGTGATCACATGGGCAGAGCCTCCACGGCTGACGCTGCACGGTGTGCTGAAAGGCTACCGGGTTGTGTTTTGGTCCCTCTTCCCTGACGGAGGTGGGTGCTGTGGGGGCCAGGCCCAGTGGCCAATGCAGAGTAATTATCACCTATCTCATTCTAAACTTCACCAAAACCCACCCACCCACCCACCCACTTACTTCTTTGTCGGTGTTGTTACTTGTGAGTCAGTAGGTGTTAATGTGTGTCGGCAATTATCTCATAAAGCACTTCCTGTTCCTGTGTACCTAATTAGTCCGTGTTCGCCCTTGTCTCTGTGTGCAAGGCTTAGATTTGTATATATGTGTGTGTGTGTGTGTGTGTGTGTGTGTGTGTGTGTGTGTGTGTGTGTGTGTGTGTGTGTGTGTGTGTGTGTGTGTGTGTGTGTGTGTGTGTGTGTGTGTGTGTGTGTGTAGTTCCTGTCTCTGCAAAAAATGTTGACCATTATTGTCTTAGCTTTGGCAAATATGTTTTGTGGGAAATTATATTTGGATAAAAGCAACAAAATCATGATGATAATATTTTTCAACCATATTTTGTAGGCATTTTTATTCCTTCATTACAGACAGTAGAGAGGCGGAGAATTGCAACAAAGGTCCCCAGTCAGATTGGTTTGATTGATGGTTTAACAGCTATGTTCAGGCCACTGAAGAATTTGATAAAAGTAAGAAACAGAACAGCTCAGTGCTGACTTGTGACACAAGACAGCAGTAATTTAACCAAAACCATGATGTTCCCTAACTTTAAAGGACAGGTTCACAATGTTTCAAGAAAAAACTATACTTTTAATGTAAATGATGGAGGACACAAGCCTCCTTCCATGCAAAAATGTATTTTAATATGTTTTTAAGCTAATATGAAGCTTCAGCCACACAAATTATTCCAATCAAGTCATTTTACAACCAAATTCTGCTTCAAATCTGATCTGGTGCTAATATGGGCACTTAACTATTGGCCTTTAAGAAAGGCATGGTGAAAGACATGGTGAACTCATCCTTTAACCAAATATTTCAGTAACCAAATTTCTGTATCTACAACTTTTCACAATTTTCCCCAAAATATATTTAGTAAAGCCATTGAGTAGCATGTAAATGTTTTTGTAGGACACAGTGTCCCTCTGTGTTGACCAGATAACATATACTCCTCTCTTGAACAGTTTTCCATTCCTGTTCTTCACAGAGTGGGGAGAGATGCAGAATATCACCACCACACGTGAACAGGTGGAGCTGCGAGGGCTGGAGAAATTCACTAACTACAGTGTTCAGGTGCTGGCCTACACACAAGCTGGCGATGGAGTCCGCAGCAACGTCCTGTATATCCAAACCCGCGAGGACCGTAAGTGAACACACAAACAGGAACTCAAAACAAAAAGATGGCAGCATTTGATTTATTCATTAATATGTTTGAATGTGCAAAAGTCCAAAAAGAAGAAAGCACACATTGTGCTTGAGGGTAAAGGGTAAAGGCAGTAGGGAGATGGGATAGATAAAAAAGGGTGCTGGGCTGTATGTCAAACCCATGACAAAAGCTCATTTATGCTGGGAAGCTCCATTAGTAGTGCTAATGAGAATTAAGAGGCTTTGGGTCCACAGCTCAGGGGTGAGGGGAGGGCTGGTGGGAGACACTGGTAGAGGGGGGGGGACGCTGCTCTCTCGCAGCATATAGCATCCAGGAGTCAGCCATCAGCCTGGGCATCCTTTCCACCAGCTTTCTTGCCATAGGCATGGGGATTAACTCCACTTGGATTAGAGAGAATTAATTTTGTGCTTACACCATTGGAGGCGGGATTACAGCCAGATCCATGTCTCTTTATAGAGGATGTGGAGGAGGAGGGGGCTTGGGGGCGTGGGCTACAGGGGTTGAAGATAGAAATATGGAAATGGGCCCAAAGAGAGTCACAATAGCAATGTGATAGCCAAGAAATCTATTTTTTCCTGTGCCAGTTTACTGTTGAGACAATAACTGGTAGACTGTTAGACTTAGTTGACTGTATTGGGTTGAGTGTATCAGCCCTTTATTGTGAACCTCTGATTAGTACAGTATACCATAATACGTTCATGTAGCTGGGGCTGGTTACTGAGCATCATTGTGCCTCTCCTCTTTTCCTCATCATCGCACTGGCTGTGCAGCAGACTGTCTGTCTGGAGTCCTGGGCAGATTTTGGGCACCAGATGGGACTTAACTCTCCACCACACCCCCCCACCCCCTCACACCGCCACTCCTACTTTGACATGGATATGATAATGATGACTGCTTCCTCTGCCCCCCCCCCCCCCCCCCCCCCAACAACTGAACCTATCATTCTCGGTATTCTTTCATTCCCCCACCCCCTTCTTTTAAAACTTCCCTTGCCACATAAATCCCTTCTGAGTTTGTGTTGTTTTTATCCCTGCTCATGTAAAGTGCAGGATGAAGTAGTCCAAGGGCATGGACTGGCTGAATGACTGGATCAAGGGGGCCTCACATGGAAGAAAAAAAGGAATTGGGGGATGGATTTAGAGGGCTTGGTATTACACTGCGGTAGCCTACTTCTGTAGACCCCAGATGAGGCCCGCTGTCAAGCGCAAGTTATATTTATGGTGGGGATTGAATAGGCTTGACTATGTGAGCCCCTTACCCTTACTGTATGGCCTATGTGACAAGAGCATTATTGTTCACCTTTCATTGTATCCAGTGCCCTGATGTGTTTTTCTTTAATTCGTGCCTCCATTTTAAACTCTCCTCATGCCTTTAGCTTGATTACTTGTAATCAGACTATAAGTGTCAAGCTGAAGTGGCTAACAGAGGATCAGACACCATCATCTAATCTGTTTGTGGGTTTGAGAGTTAAGAGAATGCTGGGTGTCACAAAGTCAGAACTGCTGACCAATGTCTGAATGAACATATGTCACCACCATCCACCCAAAGGGACTTCTTCCAAGTCCTTCCAGAGCGGCTTAGTGCAAGATAAGACTATCAATCTGCAAACAAGCCTGCTCACTTTAATAGGCATCCATCACCCAGCATGTGCACACGCAAAAACACACACACATACAGCACACACCCGCCCTGCTGATGTGCCTATGTGTTTTCTATAGTTCCTGGTCCTCCGGCTGGCATCAAGGCAGTCCCCTCCTCTCCGAGTAGTGTGGTCGTGTCTTGGTTACCTCCTCACAAACCAAATGGTGTTATCCGCAAGTACACCATCTACTGCTCCAGTCCAGGGTCTGGACAGCCGGTAAGTCCTGCCTCTCTGGAGAAAATGTTCCAGGTGATGAAGAATTGATCTGTGAACTTGATAAAAATCTACCAACTGAAATAATTTATTTGTAACCATTATAATTAAGACACTGTGCATGTGTATGTGTCTGTGCATATCATTTTGTGTCTCTCTTTCACCGTGTTTGCACCATCGCTTTATTTCCTGCCCTCCCAGATGAACAGATGAGGTTGTCTTGGCAACGTGATGAGACGTAGATATGCAAATGAGGCAGAGAACAAGCTCACACATGCACACTGCCGCATCAGAAACGCACACACTCACACACATACATACAGACGCACACAGACATTACATTTCAACATTTTCTATTTATACACGCATGTGCAGCATTTCAGTTGTGGTTAGATCATGTGCACACAAACACCAGCACACAGTAAAATCTGAAATCAGGCTAGAATCTCACTTTCTTATTATTCACAAATACTCCTCCCTCTCTGTACATGAGTGCCATGTAAATGAGCACGGGCAGGGAGGGGAAAGAGAGGGAGGGGAGAAGGAGGTTGAGAGAAAGAAAGAGACACACCATTAGAGGTAGGGATAGACTGAGGGGGAAATGAGGGGAAAAGAGAGAGATGAGGGCAGAGAAAGAGAGTGAGAGATAGGCAGGGAAGAAGGGAGGAGCAGAGGAGGGTATCAGTCACATCAAGATGAGAGTGCTTTTGTCCGTCTTTTCATTATCTCCCTGTATCACTCCCTGGATCACCACAACACCACCGCTATGCCGGAGGAATGTTCGAACAACCCCCCCACCACCACCCCACACCCCACACCCCACACACACTCTCAAATGCTCCCTCCTCCCTCCCTCTGTCCCTCCATCCTCTCCTCTTCATTGAGCTAGAGAGAAAGGGATAGAGGAAAAGAGAGGAAAGCAAATGGTGAAGGAACTGAAGATGAGCACTGAGAGATGAGCAGATTAAAGCGATAGAACAGGGGATTGACTTGAGAGAAAACAATGTTTTTGAGCGCGCGCGTGTGTGTTTGTGCGCCTGCAGGTGCATGTGTGAATACTGTTTCAAAGATGTATTTGTTGGAAAGATATCCATGTGAACACATCATTTAATCCGGTATTGAGGCACAAAGTGTTTTTTTGGTTTTTTTATAACCAAACGAATATATCTGCCTACATGGACAGAAATGATTCAATTTGTTTCAAATTAATTTACACTAGTGGAGTGGAACAATCTGCTCTAATCTATCTCTATCCCAGAAACTAAATAATGGAGTGAAAAGCCACACACTTATAAATGAAATACTATCATTTTATTTTAAAATCTCCTGATCAGCACATTCGTGCAAATAATAGATGGCAATGATCTGAGTGACACCTACAGTGCAGTCAACATGAACACAGAACATAATCCATATGAAGAAAGGCCTCAAACATCCTAAAACCAGCAAATACAAATGAGAGAAATACTGAGTATAAATCAAAAAATAAAAAAACATCTGGATGCTTGAATTTAAATTAAGCTACAATAAGACTACTAAATTATATCAAGATACCTTAAACAATGCAAGTTTCATATCGTTCAAATAAAAAATATCCTTTAGGTCACTGTATAAAAAATAAATGTACAATATCACGGATCAAAGCTAAAATGTATATATTATATCAAATTAAATTTTAGATTCAAGTAAGAATACATGTATAATAGGCCTGTCATTAATCACACATCAAATATGAAAGAAAATAGAAAGCCAATTTTGTACACAATATATTGTGTGTGTGTGTGTGTGTGTGTGTATATATATATATATATATATATATATATATATATATATATATATATATATATATATATATATATATATATATATATATATATATATATATATATATATATATATATAAGAAATACAATAAAGCCTCTATAAAAATAAAGTAAATATAACATTCTAAAAACTAATGAATCATTATTTTTAAACATCTGTACTATACACTACATGTGTCACTGAGGTGATTAAAACCGGCTTTCATCTACAGAATTTAAGATAAAAGATTATGTCAATGTTTTACCCACATTTTTCAATGTCAACCTGCAAGCCAGCACCTCACTTGAATAGGTTTGTTTTTTCTTCATCTCCTCCTTGTTTCCACATACCAAATTGTTTCTAAATAACCCCCCCCCCCCCTTTTAAAAAAACAGGTAAAACTGCTTCACATATAGTTATGATGCCACAGACCTTATCCATGGAAGAAATTTTGACACATCACCATAGGAAAAGCACAGGGGTAAATGATAAAATAATTAACTGCTGGATTCCATTTAGCCGCATCAGTTTCAGAGTCCTGGTACTGTGCATGCTTACTGGGACACTTGAATGCAACAGAGCCTTGTGACAAGTCAAAATGTCAGCTGTGAAAAAGGCTTGTTGACAGAATGTGTACTTTGTTTCCCAAGAAAATTAAAACCTAAAATTTATACTATTTTTCTTTTAAATAAACATTTGTAACTTGGAATATTTGCTCAGGCTCATAGAATTTCTAATGCAAGAGCAGTCACCCATCCTGTCGGGTCACTGTGTTATCATAGTTTGCTAACATGACATTGACAACATGCCCTCTGTCCCAGGCACCCAGCGAGTACGAGGCCAACCCAGAGATGCTCTTCTACCGTATCACGCACCTTAGCCGTGGTAAACAATACCACATCTGGGCTGCAGCCGTGACAACTGCCGGCCGAGGCAACATCAGCGCAAAGGTCACAGTGGAACCTGCTGGGAAAGGTGGGTCCTCCAGGCAAGCCTGTAGTGGAGGAGAAGGGTAAAGAGATTTCTGTAAAGGTTATGAGGGACAGCGCTCTAAAAATGGCTATGAAAGAGCAACATGATCTCTTATGCACAGATCACTTTCATCACTCTCTCTGTTTCTGTCTCTGTCTGCTCTCCCTGCTATTGATTGACAGCCGTAGTATTGATTGAGTACCGGCTATGTTGCGAGAAACGCTGTTGTTAATTATGTGGTGATGAACAGGGCCTATCTAGTAAAATGACCCTTGGGGAGAGAGGTAGCAGGCGAGAAATCAATAGAGGGGAGGATCTATAGAGTAAAGATAGACTGAAACTAAGAGGTTAAAGGAGGGGCTCCACTAAAACACTACGGTACCGCTTGTTATTCCCTCAGCAGTGAATGAAGGCCTTTCCCCTCAGGCAAACTGGACCACTCATTCAGCAAACAGCAGACAGACAGTTAGACATCCTAAAGTGAGAAAGATACTGAAGCAGTTTTTTGTTCTGGAGTGGTTTATCTACAATATCATTATCTGTGTCTCAAAGTATGTGTTAACGCTTCATTAAAATTATTTTATACTTCTGTGTCATTGTGTGCAGTCCCAGCTAAGATCCTGTCCTTTGGAGGCACAGTGACCACTCCTTGGATGAAGGAAGTGCGTCTGCCCTGCAGCTCAGTGGGAGAGCCCGCCCCCACGATTAAATGGACCAAAGACAGGTCAGAACTCATCATATGCCACTTATATGTCAGCATTGTGACTCACTTAGTGACGTTTGTAAAGATAACAAAACTGTCCCCAGGAAGAGGCTGTTAACATCTGTAACCTGTCTGTAATTTGTCAGTGAGGACTCCGCCATTCCAGTGACAGCTGACAGTCAGCGGCAGATCTTATCCAACGGCACACTGGTGCTGCGTTCAGTCAAAGCAGAGGATTCTGGGTACTACACCTGTACAGCCACTAACACCCTTGGCTTTGACACCATCATAGTCAATCTTGTGGTACAAGGTAAGAAGAAAATGGAAGATGCATCTGAGAGGAACCAACTAGTATAGGATGTGTATGCATTATGGTGTCTCTGCCCAGTTGTTAAGTCTCTCTGTGTGTGTGTGTGTGTGTGTGTGTGTGTGTGTGTGTGTGTTCATCCAGTTCCTCCTGACCAGCCCCGTCTGACTGTCTCCACCACCTCCACCTCCTCCATCACCCTGGCTTGGATCCCTGGGGACAATGGTGGAAGCTCCATCAGAGGTACACAAGACTTTCTGTGACCAGACGAACACCTGCCCCGCCTTGCAGATGTCTAATAAAAATGATCCTTTATGTGATCCTGTTCAGTGTGCTTCAGCTGATTCCAGTTGCAGTACTAATACTGCACATAACAGTGTAAACAATGAGCTTAATGTTTCTGGGGAAGAAGTAGGCAAACCTGATTGTAGCTGATTGTTGCCCCCTGGTGTCCAACTGATGTAGCAGCAGCAGTGATGCTCCATGGTCTTAAATTATTTGGATTTGCAGCAGTTGTTTCGAAGTACTTGTGTTTGACTTGAAGCTATGTTGTGTGATTCTGCAGGATTTGTGCTGCAGTACTCTGTGGACAACACAGAGGAATGGAGGGATGTGTTCATCAGCTCCAGCGAACGTTCCTTCAGGTTGGACAATCTGCGCTGTGGAACCTGGTACAAGGTCAAGTTGGCTGCTAAGAACAGTGTGGGCTCAGGGCGCATCAGTGAGATCATTGAGGCTAAAACACATGGCAGAGGTGAGGAATGGTATTTAGATGGACTGCACTCTGGGACCCTATTTAAAATAATAGGAACACGTAGTTCTAGCTATTTCCTTTCCTTGACTCATCGTTGACACATTTTTAAAAGCTGCCACAAAGTAGTTGTACCTATGATTCCATATGATACCCTTTATGATGCTGTATTATTCTTCCCTGATTTGAAGTCAGTCATACATGAGAAGCATTGTAAGGAAATGCAGCTTCTACCATCATTTTTTCCTCCTCTTCTCTACAGAGCCAGTATTCAACAAGGACCAGCCGCTGCTCACCCACATCAACTCCACTCATGCGGGTCTCAACCTGCAGGGCTGGACCAGTGGTGGTTGCCCCATCACTGACTTGATGCTGGACTTTAGGCCCAAAGGTACCTGGGCCTGGCAGAGCCTCAAGGCCAACTCCACCACTCAGCTCTTCCTCAGTGAGCTGCGTGAGGCCACCTGGTACGAGCTCAAAATGAAGGCCTGCAACAGTGCTGGGTGTGGCAACCAGAGCTCCCAGTTTGCCACCACTGACTATGATGGCAGTAAGTGTATCATACATTGGATCACATGTTCTACTGATTGAGGAAAACTACAAGGATTTAATCATTATTATTAACTTTGATTTAACATTTTCTGTTTACTTGAGCAACGCTTTCTCACTGATTCTTCAGTATTAAATCTCTAATTTTCCTCCCACTACTCTCCTTAGGTACAATCCCTCCTATTAAATCAGCTCGTGGAGAAGGGGATGATGTGAAAAAGCTGTTCTCCATTGGCTCTCCTGTCATCCTGGTTACTCTGGGTGTCGCTTTGCTTTTCATTATCCGCAAGAAACGTAAGGAGAAGAGGCTTAAACGACTCAGAGGTGAGAAAATGAAAGCTCACAGATAGATCAATGTTATTGTGTGTAATGGATTAATGTAACATAGAGTGACAAGTTGAAACGATAATCTTCAAAGCCAGTCATAATCTAATTAAGATATTGTCTCCTTTATAGATGCTAAGAGCCTCGCTGAGATGCTTATCAGGTAAGAGACAGCTTGTATGTCTGCTGAGTAGAGGAGCTAATATTTCATCGGTCAGCTTCATACATGTTTTGACATGTCTGACTAAATATGTAATTTCCTTGTGTGTGTGTGTGTGTGTGCATGTGCAGCAAGAACAATCGCAGTATAGACACTCCTGTGAAGGGTCCTCCTCAAGGACCGAGGCTCCATATTGACATCCCCCGGGTTCAGCTACTCATTGAGGACAAGGAAGGCATTAAACAGATAGGCATGTGGCTATACTGAAAAAAAAACACAAGCATGTCATTTTCTACTAATTTATTTTACATGGTTAACATTATTTTTGTATAACTGTTGTATTTCATCATCTCTTGCCTGTAACAGGAGAGGACAAGGCAGCTGTGCCAGTGACAGACACTGAGTTCAGCCAATCAGTGAATCCTCAGAACTTCTGCACAGGCGTGTCTCTTCACCACCAGGCCCTTATCCAGAATTCAGGGCCTTTGATTGACATGTCAGACATCCGGCCTGGCACAAGTAAGTTTGCTTTATTTTCCAATTAAGACAAGAACTACGTTAAGCGGGTAGAAAACTTATTGAATTGTATTGTTCACTTACATCCACTTGTGTTGTAAAGATGATGAGACAGTAAACCAGTGACAATCAATACATGGATTCACAGCCCCTGTACAACAAGCTGTTCTCTGATCACCGTGGCCTCTCTCAGATCCTGTGTCTAGGAAGAGCATAAAATCAGCTCACAGCTCCAGGAACAGGTACTCCAGCCAATGGACCCTGAGCCGTCCGAGTCAGAGCCAGTCGACAGCCTCGGCACGAACTCTGACCTCAGACTGGCGGACCATGGGTTCTCATGGCATCACAGCCACAGAGAGCGACAGCTACAGTGCCAGCCTCTCTCAAGACACAGGTGAGAAAACCCCAGCCAGTGCCACTGACCCAAAGACACTACTGCCACGATGTACATTTCCATCCCATTTTTTACACCTAAGAAGCAGTTATTTTAAGCACAGTCTAAAGACATATGTGCAGTAAATCTACCACAGCATACATTCTCAGATTATCAGATTAAAGGATGAAAATCAATCAAACCACATAGAAGCCATTGTAATGAAACTAAACACATTTGCATACATAGCTTTAGCATTCACAAAAACAGAATTTAAGGAATTTGTTTCCAAACTTGTATACTTCTGTTTTTCCAGACAAGGGACGCAACAGCATGGTGTCAACAGAGAGCGCCTCGTCCACCTATGAGGAGCTGGCAAGGGCCTACGAACACGCCAAGCTGGAGGAGCACCTGCAACACGCCAAGTTCACCATTACAGAGTGTTTCATCTCTGACAGCTCCTCTGACCAAATGACCACAGGTACCAATGACCCTGCAGACAGCATGACCTCGCTCAGCACGCCGTCTGAACCTGGTATCTGCCGCTTCACTGCCTCGCCACCCAAACCGCAGGACTATGACCGCGGTAAAAATGTGGCTGTTCCCATTCCCCACCGTGCTAACAAAAGTAAGTAGAAAAGGATGAGAATTCCTCCTTTTTCTTGTTGTAACACTATTGATAATACATGGCCATTGTTCTGGTGTTTTACACTCAATTTTTGCTCCTTCTGCCTCCGTCTTGTGACCCAATGATGACATAAATTGAGGGTAAAATGGAACCAGAGACAGCTAAAGCAAATGTATAAATCATATTTACAGTGACTTCACATGGAAAAAAATAACTTCCCTTGACAAAACAACATGATGATGCTACAATTGAAGCCAAAGAAGTAATTCAGTTGATAAATAGGTTAACTTGGTTGAAGACCAGGGAATGACACTTTCACTATAAAGATTCCAAGCTGAATTAAAAACTATTTTATCACACAGTATTTACCTACAGACAGCAGGCAAGACTGATTCAAGCTACACAAGGAAGCATGAGTTCAGTGTAGATTTCTTAGCCCCTACTGACACAGCAAATTGAACATGTGCCAGGTAAAATGTATTCATGTAAATCATTGATTTAAGTTGAAATGACACAACATGACAAAAATGAATTTTGTAATTCAAAATGACTACATGGTATAGTCTTGTCATGATTCTTTTCTTCCCTTTCTTAGGCGAATTCTGCAACCTACCCCTCTACATGAAGACAGACCCATTCTTCCGCAAGCAAGGGGAGCTGCATGACCCATGCCCAGCTGTGCCACCGAGGGAAGCCTCAATTCGTAGCCTGACGCAACGGGCGTATCACACCCAGGGCCGTCACAAGACTCTAGACCCTGCCAAGCAGCAGGCCCTGACGCTGGGCCACTCTGGGCTGGGCAGCTTGGGTGCGAGCTCGGGCACTGCCACCTTGCCCCAAAGGACTCTCACCATGCCCAGCTCCAACACTGCAGCAACAGCTTCCACTTCCAGCACGAGCAGCAACCCCACCAACAGTAACAAGGTGGGGGGCTCCAGAGACTCGCTGCTAGAGAGCAGCTCCTCTGCATTGGGGAGACTGCAGAAACAGAGTGTGGGGGCCTACTCCAAGTCATACACACTGGTGTAGTCCATTCTCTCACACAGACATGCACTGCTGTCCCACTCCTCAGCCAGCCCCACTCTGGTACTCTTTAGTCTGGGCCAGAAAGGGCATGCAACCACCTTTCTTTAAACCCAAACTAATGGTGAACTGCCCAACGTCCTGTCTAATTTTCCTCGGGATAGGTGTTCTCCCAGACAGAGACCCAGCTAACCTTACTTTTTCATGTTCACCTGGGACTCTATAAAAGAACTACTAACTCCAACTAACAGTTCCAGCCGGCTGGTGCTCAGCTCCACTCAGTTCTTGTGGGAGTCACACAGCAAAAAATACAGGAAGCGATTCTGTGGTCATTTGGAAATATTGACTATAATTGAGGAGCTAAAAGCTCTGTGTTTATGATGATGAGGACTACGATAGCCAGTATGAAGCTGTGTGGCCATCCTGTCTCTCATACGCACACACATACTGTCCTCCATAGTTTGAGTATTACTGTCAATTTGCAGGACTTCCAGTTAAGTTCCCTATTCTTACTGTATCTTTCACCCTCTATGTGTCTCTTAAAGTCCCAAATAGATATTGGCAGATTTTCTCTTAATCCAAAAGAAATTATTCAGGTTCACTTCCAAGAAGGATAAAAATTTCTATCTCTGTAATGTTCTCCACACATCTCTCTCCAGCTAAACAGTGTCTGACTTTATGAACAAATCATCATGACAACCCAAATAGACATTACACATTACAAACATTAAAAATAGAGAATATTTGGTATTATAAAGAATTTACATATATATTTCTATGTAGGTATATTATTGACATTTAAGTGAAATTATTGACAAAGTATAAATTGTATGTACTACAATAGTGTAGTAGTATATACAGCAATTTAATGTCAAATTAAAGAATGAGACAATCGCTCAATCATGAAATTTAAATAAGAAATTAAAAAAAGGTTGGAAGAAAAAGTTTTAGTATATATACAGGATGTTCTGTATGTTACTGTATGTAGACCGACAAAGAAAAGTGTTTCTGTGTGTGGACAGAAAGTGTCCCCATGTCGAGATGGGAAAAGCAAGACAGGCTACTTAGTTTTAATTTCACTTCCCGAAAAGCAGGCTGACTGGGTAGAGAAGTTATAACCTCCCTGGTTTTAGAGAAATCAGTGTTATGGCTGCTGCAAAGTAGTCACAGTGTTGAGTTATGATACAGTGTTTAGGCCTCTGTTTGTAGCATGAATGGCAGAATCCGATCACTGCACGCTCTTACTGATCATCTTACCAACTCCTCAGTCAGCCTCAGTGTTACTCAGCCGACCTTTGCTCTTCAAAGAAAGAAAGAAAGAAAGACAACTCGCTGAAGGAATCCCAGTCATGATGTGAATGAAGTAAAATAATATAATGTTGAGAGATGTTATATGTCAGGGAGTTCAGTTTTGAAAATTATATAATGTTCAATCGATTGATATCTTTGTTGTTGCCCTGTCTGAAGTACTGTATATGTCCCACTTTCTTTCTCTCCATCCCCCTCCATTTTGCGCTAATGTACATTCACACAAGAACCTATTGGAATGTCTTTCTGAAGCATCTCCATGACAGTGTTTTGTGGTTTATATTTCTTTATCCATTTGCTTTGTTTGTTTGTTTAGGGGAGGGGTTTATTGGTCTGTTCATTTTTTATTTGGAATATTCATTACAATTTGTTTGGGGTTTTGTCAAAATTTTGGTTCCAGAGGTCAAACAGTACTACGGTATGCGGCCTGTGGCTAAAACCAGTTCAGCCAAGTGAAATCAGGGACTCGTAGCTCTTTTGGTCACACAAACTACTGTTGTGTATATATTGGACTGGAGTCGGTCTGTAAACCTGAAGCATTCTGGCTCCTGTCCTTTCCTCACATTCAGATAAATTAAAGTATAAAAAATCACTTCCCTAAACATACTAGACCCATCATCTCTACCTTTGTCAGTGTTTATAGATTAAGTCTTGTACATAAAACACAGTTTTGTATGAAGAGCTATTTTCGTCAGAATAAATCAGGGGACACATCAGGGTTGAATGCCCCAATTTCAAAATTGAAATAGTATCAAAAATAAAATATTTTACTTCTGAAATGGGCAAAAAAACATTTTTCTTTCCCTTTATGTTTTTGATACTAATTTGTTGAATTTTTATTCTTTTTTAAAGGTCTTTTGATGTTGTCATTTGTCCTATTTACTTTTTTTTATTATCATTATTTTGTATTTTGTTCATCCTCAAAAAAGTCATTGCATGCTTGCTAAAAGGGAAAAATTGAAGGAAAAAATGTATGAAAATCAAAAACTAAAAAAAAAATGTTGAGGGTATCCCAAACATTTGTTTGAGTTGCTTGTTATAGCAATTGCTTGTGTTCAAAAGTACATTTTCTATGAAAAGAAAGCAAAAACTAAAAAGATCATTCTAACACCTTGTGCAATAAAGCTATCTTTCATACGTCACGGCTTCTGTCATTCTCAACAGGTTTGTTTGCATATCATCTCAATGCTTTCATATTAAATGAACAGCAATTCATGCTGGCAGGGACCTGAGATGAGATGGGAAGAGTGTAAAAGAAAAGAAAGTATTGGAGTTGATTACATAAAAATATATCCGGTATGAAATTAACTAAACCACACTGGCAATACTCAATGTGAATTTACAATGTCTGGATGTGTCATTTATGCTAATTAATTTATAAGTAAACACGCCTACTGAACATGCTGTAGATGCAGTATAATGTACACAGTATTTGGACACATTGCCATGTGCTGCCTTGCCAGTGACCTCTGACATATTTGAATTCTTACTGCTATCAAAACACGGAGATGGGTGATCCAACAAATGACTCACGTGCTTTTTCATGTTTGAATATGCAGACAATATGCCAAGACTGAAGAAACAGCACGGTGTGTGTGTCATCATACAGTAAGCATAGATTCATTAATTTCCTATACAGGAGAGGACAGCAGGTCAGACTCAGCTGAGACCATTTGGACAACAGCTGCCACCAAAGAAGACTTAGAATATCCAGCCACAAGATGGCATCATAACACTGACCCATGCACAGGGGATAACAGATACTGTGAGGAAGGTAGTCTACCAAAAGAGTGCAGCCACTCATGACAGATATGCAGTGAATAATTGATGTTTTTCAGAGTCACCTGCAACAGTGTCCAAATAGTACAGCTTCTAGTTACTACAGCTGAACTCTTTCTGCATGTCATTTGTGTTGTTTAGAATTAAGCATGTTTATTAGATGCATCGGCCTTAGAGATGTTTTACACAGATTGATTATCTTTGGAGATAATATGCTGGTGACGTCATTTTTCAATAGAGATGTGTTACTGATGTACTAGATACAGCACACAGCAGCCATTTATTCATGCCTTGCTGTGTTTGTTTACCAAGTTGTCAATCAGGAAAATAGAAAACCACACTGCACCATTCCACTGGTAATTGTAGATAATAATAGCCTGTCTAACATATTGTGAGATGGCAACAGGGTGCAATAGGGCTTTTCAAAAACCTGTCACGGGCACTGCCTCTCCATTTGTGCATACAACTGACATTTTTAACCAACAGAATGATCTGCTTGATATTGTTGATTCCTCAGGCCTCATTGTTTCCACAATATTAATCAGTCTAACTGCTACTGTGCTCTGGCTTTGTAAATTATAATCAGAAAATGATATTTCTAACTGTGATGTTCCAATCTCATTTCATTTATGTAAGATTAACAAAATCTGGCATAAATGATTTTGAGGCACCTCTGGAACGACATAAGGATCAATAAAACACACATAAACAGGCACCACAACAAAAGCCGGGGACAATTTTACAAGATTTAATTTATTAACTATTATACAGTTCACATAAGGCCTTCATCTTCAAACACTATTCTCAGTCAGACAAATTCCATGGTTTGCTCTTGGTGCACAGTACATAAACTTTCACGTTTCAGCTATTTCTCTTTAGTATTTGTTTTGTTCTAATTTCATGTTTTAAAACAGGGAGAGGCTTTCATCCTTCTCCCCTCGGTGTGTTTTTTTAAATCATGCACTAAACTTAAGTGGCCTTGAACCATTCACAAAAATTGTAAAAATGGACTTTCGATCATTGAAATACACACTAGAAATGTTTTCTACCATTGACTAAAGGGTGGTGTTCCCCAACATACAAATAAACAACCATTATAGAGTAGTATGCGCTCACTTTTTGCTCATTGAGTGGCCGATTTGCCATGGTTGTGTCAGAAGATTAAGTGATGCGGTAAGGTTATATACTCCCATGAGTCGTGTTACAGGGGTGGGGGGGACAGTTGCTTGGTTGGTTCTGTGCCAGTCTTAATGTTACAGCTTGCAGCTCGGAGCAGTTTAAGAGGAGCCCTCAGTTTAGTCTGATGAACACATAAAATGACTGACTTCCAACAGCATCGCGATTCCAAAAGTACCAGTAAGAGATGATCTGAAATACAACCTATGATCGAGCGTATCAGGTCTGGGTTGCAACCAAGAACCATAACAGAGCCACAATCATCCAGAACATGTTTGGTCTGGTGGTCCTCTTTTTTTCCATTTTTTTTTTTTTTTTTACTTGTTTACTAGTTTAAGGGTTAAAATCATAGGTCTTCATTAACCGTGCTACCACTGAAAAAGTGCTGCTTGTTTTCCATGACAGGGAGGACAATATGCCAGCACGAAACTACTACTTCACTAGAGCAGGTAAATGGCAGGTGGTGCTTCCTGAAATGTGCCCCTTCCACAAATATTCAGTTTCCTACTGGTCATCGTATTGTATAGCAGGACTAGTGGTAATAGTACGTCAAGAATACTAAACCTTCTGAGTTAAAGGTCCTTAATATTAGATGAATACAAAGAGCTTGGTTTGATAGACAGCCACGGCAACACATCCAGCAACCTATCATGTTTCAAGCGTGTGGTTTCCATGGACACTAGATTGCAACGTTATGGAATGACGAGGTTACACATTCAAAAATGGAAAAATGGAAAAATGGAAAAATATCTCCTTCACTTGACTGATGGCAGGCAAAGTCTTCACTGGTATTATAACGGCTTAGTTAAACCAAACTTCCCTAAACTCCAATCTGATCGACTGACAGCTAGAAAGAGGACAAACGCTAAAAGAAAGCTATTTTTCACATGGCTGGATGAATGAGGAATACGAGTAGATTCCTATCAACCTAAAAAGGGTCTTTTGGATCAACTTAAAGAACATAAGTTTTTACAAAAGGATCTTGTTTCACAAGCCTGTGCTGATGCCACACTCAACCACTAAAAAAAAACACCCCAAAATAATATGGACAATTAATCAATGCGGCATTTCTTCAAATTGAACACTACACTATCAAAAAGTGCTTCAGATAAGTTTGTGGATACAAAAACAAGTTTGATGTAAACAAAGTTTGATCTGCCAGAGCTCTGTAGAGGCAATGGGTATGGCTGTTTGAGCTGTGAAATTAAAAACACACAAGAAAACAGTATGTTCAAAAAAACTTTTTGAGGGAAAACAACAGTGATCATTAAAGTGCATCCCTGGATGTGTACCCCACCCCCCACCCACCCCTCCTTTCCCTTTCCCTTCCCTCCCCATGCTGACCCCTCAAGTAGAGCCGATGAGAGAAAGCCCAAAGGCAGACACAGAGAACCTCTGCTATGGAGCAAACTGCTGCCCAAAGGACCTACAGAGGAACGGTCTATAAATCCAGTGGCAGTACTTTCATGAGAAAAAAAAAACTAAAACAGTTTTACACAGATAAAAACATGGTGGCCACAAATTATGTCTTCCAGCTTGGCATAGAGGTTTCTATTTCTTGGTAGGGTAGGAAGTGGTGGCTGACAGAAGAGAGACTTGCAGTGACAGCGCCATCTGTCCTCCACTTAGGACCTGATGTCAAATTCCAGAAGATCAGGGTCTCAGAGGGCAGAGGTAGAGTCACTGGTAATGGTAGCCTACCCAGATGAGCACAAGAATGGATACAAATAACAGGTTGGGGAAGTTTCTCAGACACTTCCTATCCCCTCTCTTCATAATCTACGTTGTCCATGATCAAAAATGTAGTGTGCAAGTGCACATGGGTTTTGTGTTTGTATGACTGTGTGTGTGACTGTGTGTGTGTGTGTGTGGGTTGGTGATAAGGTCCAGCATCATCATGGGCACACGTGGTTTCATAGTCTCTCACAGTGTCTCCTGTTCAGCAGGGGAGTGGTGGGAGTGGGGGTGCTGGTGGAGGGGAGGGAGCAGAGACTGCAGGGGAGACTGGGGGGTGGTGGGCGGGGACTGCTGCAGGGGGCTGAAGTGCGTGGTGGTGTGGGGAGGAGAGGAGCGGTAGCAAGAGTAGGCAGAGCTCCCACTTAGGGTGGTGGTGGGTGAGGCTGGGAGGCCTGCTAGGCCAGTGGGGGAGTCGAGGAAGGGCTGGTTGTAGAAGAAGAATGCACACTGGTGGATGAAGCTCTCGATGATTGTCTGGTAGGTGCGTGTGGCAGTCAGGGCATCCATAGTGGAGAAGTCTGGCCTCATGAGAGTGGGCCAGAAACAGATGGACAAGTTTTCACTTGTCATCAAGTTCACCCTGCTCAGCTGGCTCACCCTGGGAAAAACACAAATGTATTCATTCTCATCATATGGCACAGCAAAAACAGGTGGGTGTCTACCACCAGAAGGCCAACAAAGCCATGAAAGTGATTTTAGAAAGTAGACGGGTAACTTACTTGTGTAAGTGGCTCACTACATATTTGAAGGCATCATAATTCTCCCTGGGGAACTTCCTCAGGACATCCTTCATGGTGTACAGCCTCTGTTCTCTATCATTGATTTCTGCACACACAGAGACAAGTCATTATTGAAACTCATTTTCACACAGAGTAATTTGAAGCCATCTCATATCTCTGTTCTACCATGAAAATAATTATTGTCAACACTGAAACACCTAAAACAGAGCAAAGCAGGTCTCACAAAATCTTCCCCACACGCTCCCCTCCTAAAGAAATAATCTTCTATGTTCTAGTCAGGACCCTCCCAGCCCAGCAATGTTTGCTTACTGAAAGCATCCAATAGGTCCACCTGCAGAGCACAAGGCACCAGGGGCTCAGGCAGCTCAGAGAAGAAGCTTTTGAGGGCTCCAGCCACAGTGTTTATGGAGAAGTCTTTCTCCACTAGGTCTAATCCATGGTCTGCAAAAAGAGAGTGAGAGAGATAAAGAGGATCAGAGGAAATGAACAGATCAGTAGTAGCTGTCATCAAGCCTCAACAATCAGGTGCATGTCACTTTCCTTTGGGTAACTCTCTGTTTATGTTTTGATTAAGCAGCCACATAATTATATGACGAACAGCTGGTTCAAACAAGTCAGATGAGCAACTCACCCTGTTCAAACTGCCTCTGCATGCTTTCCATCTCTGACTTGTTCCCGCTTACACGGTACAAACCCTCTGTATTCAGGCCTGAGGGAAAAAAGGGGGGGGGGGGCAAGCAAAGCACAAACCCTTCATTAGCCCTATTGCAAACAGACATGACAATACAGATGATGGAGCAGTACTTACAGAATAAACCTTTGTATAACTTTCACATCACATTGTGGTCATGAGCAGGTGCACTGGTTTAGGTCTAACAATAAGTATGTTTACATAGGTATTCAATAACATTAATTTCATGAAATGTATTTATTTATAGTAAAGAATGAAAACTGATAAAGGACCATTGGCAGAATGAAGCAAAATAACTTACCTGTTGTCTCAATGAAGCGGACACACTTCTCGATGAAGAGTGGTATAGGTCTGTCTGGAGATACCACATTCACTAGGGGAACCCCAAAGTAGATGCTCTCAATGGGCTTGGGAATAGCTGGACGGGCCTTTGGTCTTGTTTTCTGAGAAGAAAGACAGATACAGGACTCACATTTAGTCAAACATGTCAGAACATTATCACAGTTTAAACCTGCTGATACTGTTCACATAGCAACTATGTGTACTTATAGAGTGTCAATCATTAATTAACAGCTGTTTGAGATCATGGAGCTACTTCTTCTAGAGAAGAAGGTGGTAATACATACCTTGGCTGTTCGCCGCAGGCTCTTCAGGATGTTCCTCTTTTTTGGGTCTTCACTCTCCTCATTAACCAGACTTTCGCCTTTCAGGGTCCCAAAGTCATCTTCCTTGGACTTTGGTAGAGCTCCCATCTCATCATCGCTGCCTATGAAGCTTGTGCGAAAGCTGCTGAACTTGCCAAGACGTTTGGAACGGTCCCGGTAAAGGCGAGGCTTGACCCCCGCTGCTGAGAACTTCCTCCTTCGCTCCAGGGAGCTGCTGTCCGCTTCGCTGTCTGAGCCATTTCCATTGGAGTGCATCCTGTTGGAGTTGCGGATGGTGATGATTTTGCCTTGTGTGCTGTCATGTGGCACTGAGTAGATGATTTCTTCATTGCTAGGACGTGGTTTTGAAACAGCGTCAATGGGTTCAGCATAGTCTGATGGATCATAACCCACATCCCCACCAGGAACCCAGGTTACAGCAGAGGGCAGGGATCGACGGTGACCCAGTGTATCTATGTATGGGTTGCGGCTCACCTTCCGGAAGTCAAAAGTGACACCCGGTTTCACTCTCACCTGGGGCGGTAATTTGTTGTTGAGTTTGTTCTCAAAATCTCTGATATCAGAGATGACAGATATGTCACTGGAATCTAAGTCAGGCAGGTTGAAGCCCCCACTATGAGAAGTGAGCGTGCCATCATAGTACGGTGGCGATGGCTCTACATCATCCTCTGAATCCAGGAACATAGTGACAGGACTGGGAGAACTGCAGCGTGGGGAGTACACATTTTCATTGGTGCATGCTTCAGCAACATTGTCATACATGTGTGTGGCTTCCACAATGTTGCGTTTCTCGACTACCTCCATCAGAAAAGGATGGAACATTTCTATCCTGTGCAGGCCTCCTACCACACCCCCAGATCCACAAACCACGCTGTTGAAGCGACCCTCAATTTCATGGGCTAGCTCCTCTCCCTGGATCTGCTGTTCACGGGCATAGTCACTATCAGTGAGCTCTGCCTGGCTATCCCCCACTGCCAACAGCTGGACTGGGATGATGTCCTGGACCTCGCACAAGAATGCACACAGGGTCTCCAGAGAAGCTTTCCGGGTGACAGAGTACACAGCGATGTAGCCATGTACCAACCTGCTCTTCCGCAAAGTGAAAGAGGCATGGTAGGAGAGCAGAGAGAGCTCTATAGCCAGCTTGTGTCCACCAACAGTCTGCTCTAGCAATACAGAGGTGCCACAATTAGACATGGGCCTGCAGTGCTGATGCATTAGGAAAGGGGACAAGAGCTGCTCAATGTCATAAGAGTCTCCACACATTAAGCACATGACAATGCGAAGATCTGCCTCTGGGGCCGGCTGATGAGGAGAGTCTCTGAGACCTGGAGGCTCAGGGAGGAGTGGTGGCGAGCTGCTACTGAAGGATGTGCTCCTCCTAATATCCAGAAGGCTCCTTAGCACCTGGTTGATTTGAGTCTCATTGACGTTATGGCCATAGCCCACACCAGGGGAGGCAGGGTCTAAGAAGCTACACTGTAGTCTCCTTGCAACCTGCTGTCCCTGTGTTATTAGGTTTAAGGCAGTTTCTCCACCAATATCCACATATGATCCTACACCTCTTTTAGTGACTAAAAGCAGTGATGTTGGCAGCTGTGCTAGCTGGCTATCCCTTCGACCTAGAGTTGATTCTCTAAGTCGTTCAAGGCTTTCAACCACATAGGAGAGGGACTCTTTTGAATTATACAGACACAGACATCCATGAGGGGTGAAAGTCGGGGTGTGGAAGGAATTTACTGGAAGACGTACATTTCCCTCAATAGGTCGCAGCGTCAACTCATACATCTTCCCATCTAACACATACCAGTCATCATTTGTGCAGAGAGCTCTTATCTCATTGGCAAATTCTCTGGCCAGTCCATCCTTCCCCAGTATGACAAGGTTAATTCTGTCAGCCTTGGTATCCCCAAAATGAGCTTTCACATCAAAAAAGGGGTAACATGTGGGGAAACGTGAAACTAACATTTGTTCAATCTTAAAGTCTCCACAGTGAGGACTGCTTGGGCAGGTCTCCTTCGTAGGGTGATAGACAAAGTGGATATGCTTCAACACTAGAGCATCTCTTTCAGCTGGAAGCTTTTGTAGTGTCTTGAACCTCTGTTCTTCCCCTAACACTTCCTGAATTGCCCCCATCTTCTCCTTGCTTGGCTTGGCATCCACCTCAAGCTCATAAAAAAGCTCAGAGTACTCCAGTAAGAGCTCCTGGAAGTCTTCTTTAGCACGGTCAATGATCTCCTTCTGATGTCGGTTGTACAGGTCCAAGTACTCAGGCTCCTCAAGCCACTGGTAGAACTCTTCATTCATGATAAAGCTGCGGGCTTCCTCCCAAGGTTTACCAGGTGTGACAAAGGGAGAAGAAGCTAACTTGTGTTTAAACTCCAGCCTCATCTCTGCCCGTCTGCACTCATTACGCAAATGTTCCAGGTGGGCATTAAATATATCCTCTGCTTCTCCAGTCTCCAGTAGGTCTGAAGGGATTCGCTCATCCTCCATGTTGTCAATGTGAGATGTATCCTCCCATGGAGAGTCCTCCAGAACAACAAACCAGTGGGCAAAGTGCTGCTTGGACTCTAGAACCTTCTGTACCCCAGACCAGCTCAGCTGATCTATTTCATCCAAGTCAGGCACCAAGGAACTAAGTGCTAAAGGAAGAGTGCTCAAGTATATTTTTCGACGTCTCTCAATATGTTCTTGCTTCAGACGGTACACATGCTGTTGAAAAAGCTTCTTGCATTTAGCCGTTCCCTCCAAGAAGACGTATTCTTTGTACTCTGGGGAGGTGTTCATCCGTCGACTGGTGTTTAACCAGGTTTCATTATGATTCTTTACTATACGGTTGATTAACCATTCATAGCGATCCTTAGCAGAAGCTATCTGCTGACTCTGGAGCTTTAGGGCTTCAAAGTAAGGAATGATCTTGGGCTTGCCCCTGCTCTTATCGATAAGTTGAACCAAAGAGAGGAAGGCAAGGTCCACATTTATATTTGAGCGTGCAGATGTCTCAACTACTGGTAGACTCTTCTTAGTGATAGCAAAGGTATGTGCATCTTTGATATAGCGCTCAACTCCTTCATCACATTTAGTGAGGACCAGCACAATGGGCTTCTTAGTCTTGCTAAGCTGACCATATAGGTTTGTGACAAATTTCAGCTGGTCATCAAAGTTGCGGTTCATGCCCCTGCTGACATCAACACATAGCAGGAAACCATCAACCTGCAGCTTGCCCTCAGGCATTTGTTTTTGCTCAAAGTCTTGCTCCAGGCCCAGCTGATCTGTGCAGAAGTACATGAGCTTCTCTGCTGACGCCAGCTTGGTTGCGGCTGCCCGTTTGATATAGGGCTGCATAGCAGTGCTACGGTGTGGCTGAAATGTCTGGTCATCAATGAACTCTGTTTGCTCCACAACATGCATTCTGCACTCGGGCCCCTCCTCCAGAACCCGTGAAACCTCTCCCCAAAACAGAAAGTGATCATTATTAACCACTCGACCCCCAAAGTCACTGGTGCTCAACACTGATGTGTGGTCCAGGTAGAAGTCATCAGCACTAGGCCGTACATACCTATTAGACAAGCAGGACTTTCCAACCCCACATTGCCCCTTCTCTTTCTCTGTGCCTGACAAACCCACCACAATGAGGTTGTAAATGGGTGATCGGACATCTTGCTTTTTCGCCATCATAGTCTTCTGACGCTCATCCTGCCATAAACAGGCACTGTATAAAGGAGTTCACTTGTATGTTTGTCCATAAAGTTGCTGATCCGCAGAGGAGATCAGATTTCAGTTTCTTCTGCAGGCTATCAACATTAAAAAAAGTGCTGGGGTTCTTTCATTCATTCCTTATGTGAGTCAGATCCTGTTAAAAAAACAAAACAAACGAAAAAACAGACATCAGACATGTAAACAATCAACAAAAACATGTGGTTAATAGTGAATATGAAAAAATAAAAACATTAACAGTATAACACGCTTCTGTACAAAAATGCAAATGTCCATTTCCAGCCTCTCTCAAATGTGAGGATTTATTGCTTTCTTTGTCATATATGATCGTAAACTGTATATCTCAGCATTTTGGGTGGTTGTTTGGAAACTATAAGGTGCCTTTCTCATACTACTCTGACATTTTTCAATTGAGTAAATAATCATTAGTTGCGGTGAATGAAATTTACCACTTTGCATAGGGCCTTTTAAAATTATTGTCCCTGTTAATAACTGAGCGATCCAATCATGGAATCAGAGAATAACAAGCAACAGATTTTATTACATTTTGTGCCTATTTCCTTTGTATACCTAATCAAATTGAGTGAATGGACTATTTGAATGGTGAAGGGTTAGGTTAGTATTGGTTTAAGAACCACAAACGCCTGCCCTTGGATTTTAAATTCAACTTGTTATTAGGATTTAATTACTATACCTGATCATGACTATGCCCATGATCATATATTAAGTCTGACACACAAAAACATTCATACAATGAGTGTGAGATCAATAATGCCAACCAGTGATAGCATCACCTGATATGTGCAATAGATTTTAGTTGTACAAGTGATACCAAAACTACAGTAAACACCATTTTAAATAAGGCAGCACACTGACAGGATATTTGCCATTTTCATTAAAGTGCCACTCCAGGGCTAAAACTAAAGATTACTTTCATTGTTGGTTAATATGGTGATTATTTTCTCATCTAATCTGAATCATTTGTTTTAAAAATGTCAGAAATTAGTTAAAAATGCACTTCACATTTTCCCAGAGGCCAACAATTTGCAATTATAGAAGACTGGGAAATCTGGCAAATACCCACATTAATAGGCTGGGCTGATTCATTATTTGGCATTTCTTTGCTTTAGAAAACAATTGAATTAATTAATAGTCAACATTGATGCCAATTAATCTTAAATCCTTTTCAGCTCTAATCCACTCATCTCAAGATAAATTCCTATAATACCAAACCATGATCAGAATGATTACATGAATCTTATGAGAAAACATGGTGGGAGTGGTGCTCTTTAAATGACAGTGTCAGCTGATCACTGAGTGGGGTGACAAGCATGAAAATGACTATCTTACAAGCACCTCAGTCTCCATTTTCAGCCTTACTCAACACCTTTTCAACCCAAATGAAACTGCACCTATCTGCCCCATTTCGAAAGACAAAACGAATGAATGAAGAACTTATTAACAGAGTCAGACACATGTGCAATCTATACCAAATGATCTCTGACCTTGCTCACCCCTTAAAGACACTTAATTACTATCATTATTATCATAGCATTGATTCATGCTACCATTATTATAGTAGCTATATTGACTACATCATAAAATAACTGCTCTTAATTTCAATAATCACTGTATGAATCACTGGAGTCAAACATCATGACAAAATGTTATTTATAAGCTTCTAATGAAATGAATAACCTGCCACATGAAGGGACCAGAAACAGCTTTGGCAGGGTCAAAAAAGCAACCATGGGCAGTCCACACCGCTCAGCTGAGCTAGGCCTGATACCCAAATGAGCAGACAAGTTATTTGCAGATCATTTTAAAAAAACAACTAAACTAGCCTATCTAGCCACATCTAAAAACATACAGATGAATCAATCGCACCTTAAAGCCATTTCACTAACACAATCTACTTACTTGGATAAAAAAAAATCATGTAACGTATATGTTTTGTAAAGGATTAACAGTTAACATGGGCTTTAGGGTGCACAGAGAGAGGGGCTGACCACGCCAGGCCTACTGTCTATATAATGAAATTGCAGAGCCAAAATCTGGGATAGTCTACCTTCTCCGCACCGTCAGGGAATTTATTTACCCAGCTGTCTAGGGTGTAGCACTCACCGCTTCACTAGGAAATAGCCCATAAAGCAGAGGAGAGAGCATGCAGGGTACATACCATCGCATTTCTCCCTTTCTCCTCTTGCATCTGTCAGGCCAGCTCTTGCCGCAGCCCTCGCCGACTGATGTGCATGAGCATAAAGCCGCAGAATACACTGTGGGTCGCCTCAATTCACAGCTGATCCTGATAATACTACAGTTTGAGCGATAGGGTTATTGGATTTAAATATCCGCTACCCATTCCTGCATTCTCCTGCTTAGCATCACTGTCTGCGTTGCAATTAAACACGCCAAAGGAAGAAATAAATATCCAAAATAATAAAACGATCCAATTTTTTGTTCTCGCAAGGGTTCTTTTTTTTCCCTTATAAGAAATTCAGGCGTACAAAAAAAATCTGCTTAGCCGTCTTCTTCTCCGTTCACCACGTTGCTTTTTCAATAATTATTCTGTCCATTGTTGTGCCCACATAATGCTGGGCCGGTCGAGCACACCAGACAACGGTGAGTTTGTTGCAATCGCCTTGTTTCGTCTGAAATCTGCTTCTGCTGCAACACAAACTGTTCACGTCCTGGTCGATTTATGGGCAGATTGCGTGTGTGAAAGTGATATTTTCTGCCAGCTTTCCGATAATGGCGGCGGGCCCTCCTCCCCGGACCTAGTTCTCCTCTTCTTTTCTTTGGGAAAAGGGAGCTGTGGAGACAGAGGCGGCGGAGAGAGGGACTCACCCAGCGGCGCCCTCACACAACTGCAGCAGGTCGGCTCGCTGCTGCTCGCTCACCAGTCACAGCAAAGCATCTGCGGGCAGCGTTACTCACAAGTAATCCACTACTCAGCATTCAGCCTGTATTTCACAAGTATTACCGCCGTTGTTTTGTAGATCGAGAGCAGCCATTCGTGACGGTGATAGTCATATTTTATTACACTGGATAAAGAAGAGGAAAAAAAGGTTGCATCCCCTATGTGATAAAATATCACTTTATCTGCTTAATATTATCCAACGTTACTGCGTCTGCTGTAAATGGCACCACATTTCCGTCAGCTCTTGTTACTATTAGGACACAAACTTGTACCTAGATTAGAGCCGCTATGAATAGAAAGTGGCGCTAAATTTAGGACTACACAAACTGATTTTTTCAGGACGTTATACCAACTATAAGTGAAGATTTGATGTTGTAACTAGGCCTTTTGTTTATCCATGTGACATTTTGCAGTATGTTAAAGGGAAACAGGGATTTTTCAAACTGGACCCTATTTTCACATTATGTTGTGTGTAAGTGACTCGACTCGATCATGACTACAGTTCTTGACATTTGTCCAGTAGAGCTTTAACAGGTGTTACACCATATTTGGTGACCCATCAGATTCTGTAACCTTGAGGAATACTCAAATCCTAAAGGATATCTGATATCTGCTATCGTAAAAACTTTTTTTTTTTTTTTTTTTAACAAAGTACACTATTTGATATTGATGAGTCAATGCAAAATCAGAACTTTTACTTTAGTACTTTAAGTAATTTTAGCTGGTAGCTAATACAAATACACTTTTACTGAAGTATAAATGTAAATATAGTAGACGTTTTACTTTTAATGAAGCACATTGAGGTACTGCTTGGCTGTTTTTACTTGAGTAGCTATATAGGATCTGAGAACTTCTTCCAACACTGCAGGCCACAGAATCTGCTGTTTCACCAAATACAGTGTAACACCTTCACTCCTCTCTCCAGGCCTCCCTCTCCGTGGATGTTTTATAAGAGTCCTTGTAATCATGCATGTAGCCTATTGTAAGCTCTTATATTACACCCATGCTTGCAATACATCCACATCTCTCTCGATCACGTTTCTACCATTGTCTTCCTGCAACAACTCAACTCAATCTCGCGGGATTTCAGCAAGACTTCTCCTTGAGCGAGATTTGGTTGGACACTACAACAAATTGACTGAATGGAGCAAAAGGTAAACAAGAGCGTTTTATTTCTTTGTACGGTCCTTTCCATAATGTTGTCAGACACTCATAATAACAACCTGAGCCTGTCAGTGACCATAACAAGCATTTTCATTGGTCCTACATTGTTGGGCGCAATTGCCCCAAAGGCTTACATTGGGGACAGTTTAGCGACTGCCAGCTGAGGCGCTCTTGCTCGACGGTGGACCAATTTCATAAACTCCCAATTAGTCACTTACACACACAAAGTTTCCCCTTAACTAGGTAATATACGTTATGGTTTTATCTTATAACTACTATAACTTGAATAACTTATTTTACATTATGCAAGTCATGAAAATCGTTGACAGCATCGTTACAACAGTTGGCCGTGGTAACGTTACTGGGCAACACCAGAGACAAACTGGTAATTATTATTATTATTATTATTATTATTATTATTATTATTATTATTATTAATAATAATAATAATAATAATAATAATAATAATAATAATAATGATAATAATAGCCAAACCAACAAGGTAAAGGTTTTTGGACGGTCCTAACCTTAAACTGCAGCTTCAAGTTTGAACAAAAGTCAATAGGCCTATAGCTTGCTACATTTTAATCCCTGATTTGTGCAATAGCATATATTTAATTTATAATAATCCCAAGAAGACGTAGTTGGGGGCAGGTTAATTATATGATTTCACAAGCTGATGAAGAAACTGTCATCTCAATAATAGTTCAAAAGGAAATGAGACTGCAGCATACACAGGACCTTCCCAAAGGTCCACAGAAAATATATCAATAGAATTTCAGCGATGCGTGACTGTGGCAACCTTGAAGGCTAAATCCGTCTAAAATAGTCACAGGCCTAAACTTCAAGCCTGACATACTGTAGGTCTGTAAAGAAACCTTCTGCTCTCCCCTACAGATGCTGGCACCCATCATCTGCATCATATCTGATTACTTTTGGCAGACTATTAACTTTAGCGTTGCCGCCTCCTAGTGGATTTATAGGCTAAAAACTATTTGAAATGTTGTATCACCTTAACAGTGAAAGCTTAATGCGGTTAAGACTCGAAGCTGTTGTCCAGTGAGTACCTCTGCTGTGTTGTAATTTTATCCGTTTGGATTCAGCAGGTGTGAGTGGGAAAGTCTAGACTGCAGGGAGAAAAAGTCATCCTGGTAATGGATGGTAAAGTCTGGGAGTCTCACCTTCAGCTGGAAATGTTACTGGAGTATGATATGAGAGCTAGTGCCCACAGTGTGAAACTTCAGTGAGGATGATCATTCGCTTTGATTATTAAGAGAGACCAGGTAGGTATATTTGTATGATTGTGTTTATTGTATGTTACAGATAAGCATGTACATCTGTTTGTGTATGTGTGTATGTGTGTGTGTGTGTGTGTGTGTGTGTGTTTGGTGATGTGAAAGATACATACAGTTGTCTTGTTGTGCTTGTCTAGTAGTCCAGGTAAATTAGTTAATGGGGTCAAAGAAATACCCTTTGTTAAAGTGGAAAAGTACTCTTTTACAAATAAAACGTTGCATTCAAATGTTTACTTAAATAAAAGTACATAATCATTGTAAAAAAAAAAACTTAAAAGTTAAATTATTCTTGCACAAGTTGTATAAGTGTGTGTTTTATATTAGTGCTGAAACAGAATTTAACTGCTGCTGCAGGTAAAGTAGAGCTAATTTTAAATAGTTTTGGACTCTTAAGTCCATAAATATGAATTACATTTTATGAATGTTTTGTAAAATTTGGATATGGTGTGGAGTAGTCAATACTACTCAACTATCTTAAATGGTACTTTAGTATAATCATATAGTCATATAGAGAAAAGTTCATCTTCGCTAATTCAAAAGGGTTTATCAACTGGTAGATGCTTACTGTACATGGCGAAATTCAGTATGTAATGTCTAGCATGCTGTGTTGGTATTATTGTCAAAGTGCAGCTGAGACTGACTTCAGTTCTCGTTAGTTTTAGAATAATCTTGTTATGAACTGGAGGATTAGACAGTGTAATTTTTCACCAGTTTGCAGCTCCAGATGAAAAGTCATTCAAGAGGACTCATCTGATGAGAAACCCCTTTCACCAAAATAGCAGCATACACGTCTTTTCAGTGCAGTTGATATAACCACCACTAGGCAGAGCCATAAGCCTTCCTTATAATTTAGAATATAAAGCGGGGCTGATCTAGTGATAAACTCATGCTTGTTTTGTCCCAGCGATCATGCAGAGGAAGTTACATTAGTGACCAGAAACCTCCTCCTCATCCTCATCCTCATGTTGACTCTGGTTTTTCCCCATCAGTGAAACAAAGACTTTTAAATCATTAGATCCCTAATACATACTTTTTTTTCCTTTTGTGTTTTTTGTTTCTAAAGTCCTGTAACATATGCAAATGTGTGTCCACAGCTTGATGATTGATGTGGTTTTGTTTTACACCTTGGTCAATTTATAAAGTAGCCTTTGTGGTGTAACAGGGATATGGGGGATGAGAGGTGATAAAGGTGAGAACGGGGTGAAAGGGACAGCAGATGGGTGCTGAGGGAGCTCAGCCATGTACAATAGGTGGGAAATGCCATCTCTACCAAGAACATATACAGTCAGGGAGGCTAGTTTAGTTTAGTATATACACACTGACACATATGTACTTGCAGTTTCTATTTTATGTAAAGCACATACAGTTGCCATTGTGTATGAAATGCGCAATATAAATAAAACTGCCTTGCCTTGCCTTGCAGGATAAGTTAAAGGGACAAGAAAAGAGGAGATATACCATATCTAATAAAGTCTGTCACATTCATTGTCTATGTGTGTGACACAGAGAGAGAGAGAGTCGGAGAAAAGAGAGAGAGGAGGCAAACAGCCCATTTTTCCACCCCACCCAAAAAAGTCATCTTTCCTCTATGATTCATTATTATACTGAATCGGAAAAGCTTAGCAGTACAAAATGAGGGAAAACCATTACATCTTAGACTAAGTACACACAGGCAGCCAGTTTATGACAAGAAGGTTATGCTGGGATTTCTGGATTTGTTCCATAATATGTCAGATGTTCAGAATTAGTTTTAGAGTTTTAATATCATTAAATGAAATTGAAGTCAGGCAGAGGGCTGTATCTGCAAAGTAAGAAATCAGTCAAGGAGGGAAGAGACTTGCTTTTGAGACATCATTGTGCATTTTTTCAGTCTTACATCCTACAGTGGTTTGGTATTAAGTGTGACAGCAGTGGGTGTAGTGACCTTTGGCAAGTTTTAGACTCCAGTTTATCGCACATAACACATTGGATTTTCTGCATGTTAAACTCATTGAGGAACAGTTGAATTTGGTTGATGTTAACATGCACGCAAAGTTGTGAAGGAACCAACCTCAAATGAATAGTCTTGATGGAAGATCTTGAACATCAGGAAGCAGCTAGGAAGGAAATTGTTCTTACAGGAACCGCTGAACAAAGATAGGAACAGTGATTTAAAAACAACTCAGGATGATACATCATGAGTTCAGGTGCTGAAGATGGACTCCACAGTTGTTTCTTTCTGACTGACTTAAGTTTAATTTAGCATGCAATAAGCTTGAACCAGATGTTGTAAATGTGTACAGATTAAAGGAACCAGATGTTTCAGGGGAGTACCCTCATGTCTTCCACACGCATGTGGTTACGTGCACAAGCTATCTGAGACGCCTTTGAATGTATTTAACCTCTGAAACTCTGAAATAGTAAATTAGATTTTAAAAAAGACACTGACATGCTGAATGGTGAATGTGGCAGGCTGTTCAGTGAACTCTAAATAAATGTTTTGCTTCTAGTAATCTCGTTGTCCATGTGATCCTGGGAGCTGTGTTGTTGAGGGCTTCTCGGGGGGTCTTCCTTGCCAAATTTGTCCCAGGTAAGGCAAGGCCCATATGACACCCAGATGAAGGAAACTAGAGCCTGAGTTGAGCACATGGTGGTGAGGCATAGATGCACAGTGCTCCTGTGAACATAAACTCTAATACACTCATATTGGTTTACTCAACATACTGGACTCATTTAAAAAAAAAAAAACATTGGCCACAACAAAAGTCACAATTGTTCTGCATGCATACATTTTTCTGTGTTAACTTCACAAGATAACCGTGTATCCTGAAGTATAATGTAGAGGTCACATAACCTCCTGTCCACAATATTTCCTCACTGCACTGTTTGGTGTTGATAGAGGAACACAACAATACCCACCACTCTGCTGCAGTCAGCTTTTCAGATGCAAATGATCAAGTATGGACTCATTGTTTGAGTTTCTTTTGATTTTTGCCCTAAACTGTCATGCAGTGACTGATCATTTGAGGTGATGCTGGGGTGAAAAGAGCTCATACATACAACAAACAACTGAGGGAACATGGACACTTTATTTTCAGAAAGAAAAGCTGTGAGAAAATAGTTGAATGAAGAAAAAAAACTTCAGTGAGACAACACAGGGTGGACCTAGCAAGACTGCTTGCCATATGTAGTAAAAGGGGCGGAGCAACAGTGATACCAACTGGTACAAGATCCTTTAGTTTAATAGTTGTGGCACTTTCAATTCTTCCCTATTTGTGTACACTATCTACATACAGTAGTGGTAGAGAGGAAGCAGCATGGAGATTCATTTCTTCTTGTTTTACGCACTGCTGAGACAGTGAGAGATTGTGAAAAAAGAGCAAGAGACTTCTTCCATCTGGGTAGCATTATTCAGATTCCTCAGTGTTGGATATTTGATGATGCTGGCAAGGGAAAGAGAGTGAGGCGTGGAGTGAGGGGAAAATGGGGTGAGAGGAAAGATGAGAAGAACCAATGGAGGGCACTGTTCTCGTGAAGAGGCATTCACTTCACCTGCCACATATATTAAGAATTGGAGGGAATGCAAGAAGAGAGGAATATGGTGGTCAATGCAGACAGCACATATTATGTATAATTATTGCTATTGCTAAAATCACTGACCAGCTTAATCTATCAGATAAATGTCAGATTCATTTGCAGAGTGATGTTTTGATGATGTAAGTTATTTCATCAACAGTGGAGGACAGCCATGAGGAGGGAGAAGTCTGGCGGGTGAACTCACATCCCATGTGAATCAGTCTCAACTTGTGGGAGAAAAGGGAGGGAACAAGCTAAACAAGGAGGGAATGAAAGAAAGAATGTACCAAAATCTCATCATGTGATTTTTTTTTTCTTCTCGGTTTTATATAGTTGCACAGTGATTACATGTTTGTAGTTTGAGGCTCTTAGCAAAATTTTCCAAACCCTTCCAGCTCTCTGCTTCTCCAGCTCTTTTGGCACCATTCAACAGCATACTTTCCCTTTGACTTTTTTTTTTTTTTAAATCCAGTTGTGTGACGTGTGTGAGGAGTTCCTGCCCTTGTTTCGTGCAGCAGCCTATAGTTTAGAGGGAAGGAGAGGGATCCAGGGAGAGGCCGACACTTACATGACCTGTCAAAGGGAGATTGAATTGAAGGTATAAACAAGAGGAGCTGTTGGCGTTTTGGCCTGAGCGTGAGCATTTGTCCTTACAGGGGAGCCAGACGAGGAGGAGGAAAGACGAGGAGAAGTGACTAAGGCTGAGCGAAAGTAAGAGAGTGACTGACGGGGAGAGAAGAAGATAAGGTGCCTCATTCTGTCGCCCATGGGCAAATGTGGATGAGAAGTTACAGTTGAGGAGTCGGTCTGACACAAGAGGAGGAGCACCAGCCCTGGGGGAGCATCAGCTCATCCATCTTCTAGCAACAACAGGACAGGATGAGGTACCAAGGCAGGGTAAGAGCCACACTACCATGATGCTCCTTGTTGTGTTTTTACATTTGGTAATACACACTGACTGGATTTAATGTGTGTGTGATTGTACGTGCACAGCCTGTGGTCATACAGTGAGGCATAAACCCTGATCCAACAGTCACTCATGGAGACACTGAAGAGGGGAAAGCAAAACAGAACAATGAGTCACTTTGAGATTTTTTTCCTTTGCATGCCTATGAGTCATCGTGTATTTTGGGTTTTTGTATGGACTTCAACTCAAACAGTCCAAAGAGGATAAACTTGGTAGTTTGCCACCATAAATACTACTGGCACATCAGTGGTGGAGAGCTAGCTGTGGTACCAGAGAGCTCACCCTGGGACAGAGTGGTGGGGTATGCCTTATAAGGAAGACAATCCGAATGTAGTCGGCCCAGCAGAGCTTAGTCACGGGGTCTAGAGCCAAGTCTCACTGGTTGTCACTGCTGCAGCACCTACAGTATAAACATGCAGATTACACTACAACTCGCTGATACTCAACAACGACAACACTGCAAGGATGAGATTAGCTGCAAAGAAACCTCCATCCCAGTCCTGTAACTCTTAAGACATCTCAGCCACAGTGTTGCTACCTCCTTTAAAATTTCCCCATTAGATTATGTAACCACAGGAGTGAGAGTGTTTCCATGTTTGAAAGCAAGGAGGTTTCGGATGAGACTTCTCTATTAAAAGTAAAACTTTTCCACATGTTATGGTGATACAATTCCTGGGGTGAATCTAAAAAACTGTAACTCATGACTATGAGATTCAAAACAATGTTTGTTTTGTTTTGAGTACAAGAACTTTGTTTTGGGTTTTTTCTATGGAAAATCTGATGTGTGTCAGTGCACTGTTACTGCTGTCTCTCTCAAGCAGACAAAAATAGTATGAGCATAGAAAGACAATTGCAAATATTTGGATGTTTAAAACATCTGAGAGATTGATACTGCAGCAGCTACTGTAAATCTAAAAAACATCAGAGACTCACGTAAAACGTAAGGTATCTGAAGATGGAATGAAAGGAGTCTGTCTGAATTTAGAGCCACATAGTTTCGGTCAATGTCAATCCCCTTCTGTAAATATCAACGCTTAATGTAAATACTGAACACTCAAAAGTGTATTCTAAGTTCCGTTATGATGTGCGAGCCTGTGGTGAGTTACGTGACCTCACATATGACAGGCCACAAACACATACACTGATGAGAGTCAACCTAAACCAAGCATAAGCATTCTTCCGCAAACCAAGTTACGAAATTGAGTGGAAAAAGCCCCCTTACATACCATGAACTTATGGGAAATGTTACAATTTGCCATAAGTGTGTCTTCACTGCGTCCTCTACACATCGAGGGGTGTAGCAATAATCCATGCTCTGCACTGTCAGTTATGTCACCTCTTGTATCAGTTATTAACAGAAGTGTAGATTTCGTGTTTGGCATCCAACAAACCTCATATCCTCATTGTATGATATAAAACATGCACAGCTGGTGACACATGGCATAGAAACATTTAGTGGCATCCACTGAATGCCTGGCCCAAACCTGACCCTGACATTCCTCAGTTGTATCCTTTGGAAAATCTGACTGTGAAATGTAATTACTGTCTGTAGAAAGACCACCTGCAGGAATGGGAGAACAATACTCCAAGGTGAAGTAGAGAGGAGGGGCTGCAGCGGAAGTGTCCGGTGACTTTCCTTTGCTCTTGCTGCTTGGCTATCTTCCACTCTTGTCCTCTTTGTTTTTTTAAAGGATTTTCCTGCATCTAGTGCTCGGAGACAATGACCTTTTACCGGTATTAACCAGCCAAATGAGACCCCAGAGAAGCTCTTGCATTCAAGAAAAACAGAAGCCCAGTGGAAGTCTAGCCCCTTTGTTCCACTTTCTGCTTGTTTTTTTTTAAATTTCTATGTTTAAAGGAAAACAGCAGGGCCTCTCTCATAAATGTATCTTTGAAACTGTAGAGAGTACAGCTGGTGGGCTGTAGTGCACTGATTTCACACTTCTTTGTGTTTCTTGATATTTATCATCAGCCTGCACTACAATGTTTGCCATCACAGTTGGGTTGACATGTACACACACTTTCCTAGTTGCATTGGTTTAAACCCCGTCTAGTGATTTAGAGCTGTATGTACAGTAGATACATCATAATACACTATCTTACTGTCTCATAATACTAGAGTCTACTCTGTCTGTTTATCATTTGGATTCTTTAAATGTCTTCCTTGTTTAATCTTGGCAAGGCTCTCTGGAACTGTTCTTACTTTGTGTGTTTACAGGGTTGTTTTGTGGATGTGGTCAGTAAGTCTTGAGTCATTTGTCTAGAGTATTTCAATTTTTGCCCCTCCTCATAAATTAATTCTTTCTTGTAAAATCTTATGTGGCAATTATTGTAATGTTGAGTGCCAGATGTTAACCAGATTGTTAATTCTAAGTGGATACATGTAGTTGAATCATATGAAATGGAAAGAGGTCTTTTGTGCCCCCTGCTTGTGAACAGTGTGATTGCATCTGTTGGAAAGTCATCAGTAAGGGCAGGAATCTCTTTCCTCTTCCTTTTAAATATAGGAGACCACTCATGGGTCCAGAGACTTGGTTGTTGGAAGACGGGATGTCCACAGATAGTGAACTAGAATAATTGACTCTTCTACTATTTGAAGAAGTGTTGAAGGGTGTAATTCTCTTTCTTCCTGTAGGAGGTGGATGTTGAAGGAAGAGTGCGTCTGGTGATGGAGAGCGCCCTGACTGCCCGGGACAGGGTCGGGGTGCAGGACTTTGTCTTGCTGGAAAACTACAACAGTGAGGCAGCCTTCATAGAGAACCTGCGGCGACGCTTTGGAGAAAACCTCATCTATGTAATAAAGCCACCTGTCTTCACACAGTATGTTCCATAACATTTCAGCGGGTGCGGTGACACATATTTGAACATTTTGTTTGTTCTGCTAATACTTTGGCACAGACGTATATTGGCTCAGTGCTGGTGTCAGTGAACCCTTACAAAGAGCTGGAGATTTACTCCAAGCCGCAGATGGAACGCTACAGAGGGGTCAGCTTCTACGAAATATCGCCTCACATGTGAGTCCCTCTTTGTCCTCAGACATGTTTTTCTTTACCAAACTTCTCTGCTGTCAGTTTCCATCCCATTAATCACACAGTACACCGAGAACTGTGAAACTCTCACCATGATTATGAAAATTCTGTATGATTTACCCCTACATAAATTAATCATAAAATAAAATATTTGATCACCACGTTAAATGTTTGCACACTGTCTTGTTTCTTGTACTGTATTCCACCACAGTGATTTAATATTAAGTTGATCTGTAGCTGATGCTGCTCTTGCGTTTTCCCTTAGTTATGCCTTGTCAGACAATGCCTACCGGGCTATGCGGACTGAGAGGAAGGATCAGTGTATTCTCATATCGGGTGAGAGCGGAGCAGGTAAAACAGAAGCCTCTAAGAAGATCCTCCTCTACTACGCCGTCACCTGCCCCACCAATGATCACATGGCTGCCCTTGGAGACCGCCTACTCCAGTCCAACCCTCTTTTGGAGGTATTTAACCTTTGGCATTTTAAACTGAACAGCCAGTATTACAGTTAAAAACATATCTGTAAAATCTGACTAACCTTTATACATCTGTGTTTTGTAAATACTCAATGTTCCCTCTTGATTGTATGATTTTATTATTCTATTGTTCTATTGCTCTTAATTTAACTTCCCCACTTTAATTTCCTGTCTCTCCTGCTTTGTGCAGGCATTTGGCAATGCCAAAACACTGAGGAATGACAACTCCAGCCGGTTTGGAAAATACATGGATGTCCAGTTTGACTTCAGGGTGAACACTCCCTCCATTGTCATTCTTTAGAGAAATAATGTGTTCACACCATATAGATAACATCACATTTAGTTTAGTTATTCTATTTATTTATTATAGTACTAAAGCTGCTTTTATACATCTGCTCCTATCTTTTTCAATAGGGGGCACCAGTAGGCGGTCACATCCTAAACTACCTGCTGGAGAAGTCTCGTGTAGTGCATCAGAACCACGGCGAGAGGAACTTCCATATTTTCTATCAGCTTCTGGATGGAGGGGATGACGATCTGCTTCACATGCTGGACCTTGAAAGAAACCCTCAGAACTACCAGTATCTGGTCAAGGTGTGTGTGGTGCAGAAGTGAGATTGCACTGATGATTGCAATGACATGCAAACAGAATTCCTTGCAATTATATTGCCAGTTGTGGTGTAGCCTAATATTAAATTGTCCTTTTAGGGAAACTGTCCCAGAGTCAGCTCCATCAGTGACAAGAATAATTGGAAAGTTGTGATGAAAGCTTTGTCTGTTATTGGCTTCACCGAAGAAGAAGTGCAGGTCAGTACAATCACACTGCTGAATCATAGTTGCCTGAATGCAGCTGGCAACACAGATGTTTTGTTTTTCAGTTACATTTTCTGCTTAACCACATTTACCACATTAAAGTGGAAACATTTAAACTGTAGAGTCATTGGAATAGATCCAAGATAGGCAATGTTTTGACAATCTCCATTATCTTGGGAATATTAGTTTCTTTTTAAACTTGCCAAACATCACATAGCTTTTCTTGTCATCATGAAAGCATTCAGGACAACTCTGGATGAATCCAAAAAATACAATGTCTCTCCTCATGTTTGCCTATTAATTATCATATTCTCAGTTACCCTTGTATTGACTTCCCAAATGTCAAACTGTTCATCTTTAAGATTGTTGTTAACTGTTTTTCTTGTGTTTTACCTCAGAAACTGCTGAATATCATCGCCAGTGTTCTCCATCTGGGAAACACTCAGTTTGGGGAAGGGGAGGAAGGAGAAACTTATATCACCACAGAGACTCAGATAACAAATCTTGCAAAGGTCAGAACAGTCCCACTAGTATTACTGGATGTTCAAAAATGCACAAACACACAAAAAGGCAGCTTTGAGAACAGATGTGTTGTTTTGCAGTTGCTGGGTGTCGATGGCTCGGCCCTCAGTGAGGCTCTCACTCACAAGAAACTCACCGCAAAGGGAGAAGAGGTGATGCACTTTTTGTCCTTGTTTTGCATATTTTCACTTGTTTGGTGTTTATCGTGTACCATCACAATTTCTTTCATACTTTGTGCATTACAGATGATCAGCCCACTAAATTTTGAGCAGGCAGTGTCTGCCCGCGATGCCTTAGCCAAGGCTATGTATGGTCGGACCTTCACTTGGTTGGTGGAGAAGATCAACCGATCACTTGCTCTGAAGGTGCTGTCTCCATCTTGATAACATGTGAACGACAGTAGTGGAAATTTCATAATGTAGTTGTGATGTTCTACCATCTGATTTACAGTGCTTACTTCATGTGTTATGCAGGATGAAATCTACCACAGCAGCAAAGGCTCCTCAGTTATAGGTCTTCTAGATATCTATGGCTTTGAGGTACTGCAGACCAATAGGTACGAGTTATATTCATTTCCTTCTTTCTATCCTACCTAAATTTGCCACCAAAGTCTTTGTCAGAAGTAACTTCTATTGTCTCTATTATATATCCAGTATTCATTTGGCCTCATTTCTCTTGTACTTCTTCCTACAGTTTTGAGCAGTTTTGCATCAACTACTGCAATGAGAAGCTCCAACAGCTGTTCATTGAGCTCACCCTCAGATCTGAGCAGGAAGAGTATGAGACAGAGGGAATTGCAGTGAGTCCATCATCCAAACACATAAGTTTGATACTGATATCAATATTCCCATTCCAACACAACATTGTTCTGTCTACTTTCAGTGGGAGACAGTGGAGTACTTTGACAACAAGATCATTTGTGATCTGATTGAGGAGAAGCACAAAGGCATCATCTCCATTCTGGTGTGCACGAAAACTCCTAGTTTATGTGTGTGTCTCTACATATAGTGTTATATTTCCCACTGTCATTATAGGTAAAGTTAAATAGTGTGGCTGTCTTTTAGGACGAAGAGTGTCTGAGACCTGGAGAGACTTGTGATGTCTCCTTTTTAGAGAAACTGGAGGATTCACTGGGCAGCCATCCCCATTTTGTCACGTAAGCAACATTTTATATCAAATATTATTTTGATATACAGTTCTAAGACTCTTCTAACTGCAACCTCTTATATCAGCGGGCCTATGTACTGTATGTTACTGTGCGTTTATGTATTTCAGTCACAAGTTGGCAAATGGAAAAACTCGCAGGGTAATGAGTAGAGAGGAGTTCAGACTTCTGCATTATGCTGGTGAGGTCAACTACAACGTCAATGGTAAGCTGTAATTTATCACTAGATCAACCCATTGACTATTTTTATTTGACACTTATTACAGAGCACGCTCCACAACCCACTACTGACAAATTGCACTGTTTATGTTTGTCTCATTCAGGTTTCCTGGACAAGAACAACGATTTGCTGAACAGGAACCTGAAAGAGGTGAGCATAATGAAAATAGACATGGTGGGGCCTCACTACAAACTTTTATTGTTTGGGTGAAGAGAAGGGGGGGGCACTGTGTTGACATGTGGTTGTGTGGTTTCATCTCTGTTCAGGTCATGTGCCAGTCAGACAACCAGATTCTAAGTCACTGCTTCCACAGAGAGGAAGTGATAGACCAGAAACGCCCAGAGATGGTAAAATGTATTCTCGCTTTCTCACGTCCCTCTACCTCATTTTTTCCCCCTTGCTCAGCCATTTAGTAGCCGTGAGAGTGATGATAAAGAAACATGTGACTGTCCTGTTTCTCTCTCCCTCTCTTCCTCTCTCTGTCACAAACCAACACACAAACCAAGAGATAATTTCCCACAGTTTCATGTTTTTTTTCTGTCATTTAGGCAGCCACACAGTTTAAAAATAGCCTGATGAAACTGATGGAGATCCTCATGTCCAAAGAGCCATCCTATGTGCGCTGTATCAAGCCCAATGATGCCAAGCAGCCAGGTATGCTTATATATTACAGAATGTATTGTAACATGAGTTTGTTGCATATTTCATTACTGTTATTCTCAAATAAGTTTAATAATTAATAGTATGTACAAACAATGGGAAAAAGGGATTACAAACTTGCAAAATGTATCAGTAGTCATGACATACTGTCCATTCTGTGTCCAGTTTTCCCTTTTTAACAGAACTGTTCTCCTCACTCTCAAGAGATCAGTTCTGATTGATTATGTGTTGTTATTATTTCTTGATAAATGCCGTTGTCAATAAAACACAAAAATTCATGCAGTTGTTCCAGAAAAAAAGCCTTTGTGGGAAGGGAAGAGATTTTGCCAGCTGAAGCATATTAATAAGAAAGAAATTGAGGATGTTTTTGTTTTGCATCAACAGCAAATTATCACAAGATTCTATCGGAAAACAGGGAGGTTTATTATTGATTACAACATAAAAAGAGCAAGATTAGAAATAATGGCAGGTTTCCAATAATGTATACAGTATTAAATAAATGAAATTAATGTCTCTTCCTTTGAGGTAAACAAAGGCCTCAGTCGCTATTTGAGTACTTGCAGCATGTGTTTGCCATAATTGTATCATGGTCACCAGAGAATAAGATCTCTCCCTGCAGGTCGGTTTGATGAAGTTCTGGTGAGGCACCAGGTGAAGTATCTCGGCCTGATGGAAAACCTGAGGGTGAGGAGAGCTGGCTTTGCCTACAGACGCCGCTTTGAAGCCTTCCTACAGAGGTGACCTTCTCTTTGAATGATTCACTGCCTCAGTATTTGTTCATTCTGTTTACTTTATGTTAGCTTTTTATCATTATAATTATGTATGTAGGTATAAGCCACTGTGTCCTGAGACATGGCCCAACTGGCATGGCAGACTCGTGGATGGTGTATCTACACTGGTCAACCACCTGGGCTACAAAGCAGAAGAGTACAAACTGGGCAGGTAAGAGAGGAGAGATTAATAGCAGTGTTTCTTATCTGTTAACAACTATACTGTCACAGTTACAGATAGGATTAAGGGGCCACCCAGACTGAACGTGTGCACAAAAACAATCCATACTTCACTGCATTGTTTGAATTCCTCAATTAATTACTTTGTGTCAATCACATTTTTTGGTCCACTTTCTGCAGGTCAAAAATCTTTATCCGTTTCCCGAAAACTCTCTTCACCACAGAAGACGCACTCGAAGCAAAAAAGCCGGATATAGGTGAGAAACAGTAGTAAGGATTATAAACATAGCTGACAGCTGAAATGAAAATAGAATATAATGACTCACATTCAAATATTAACAATGTGAAGTACATTTGTAATGTTTGGTGTCTAATATGTGTGTGAATTGTAATATTTATTTAGAGTTGTTAGAGAGATGATGACTCAGCTATTTTCCAAGATTGTAGTTTGTGATGTTGTTGTATTGGATTGCAATTTGTTGTGAGAATGTCACTCTTTAACACAATAAACATACTTTAAACACAATCACTTTGAAGATATAATGAACACAGCCTGATAATTCATAACATATCTAATCAGTGAATTACATCCCATGCTGTAAATATAAATCAGGTATCCACAGCAGGAATTCTGGAAAAATGGAAAAAACACATACCTACCTTTACTCTCTTTTCTTTGTTGCGTTCCAGCTCTTACCCTGCAGACATCATGGAGAGGCTACAGGGAGAGAGCCAAATACCAACGCATCAGACATGCAGGTCGGTGAGCCTCCCACCGTCGACTCCCTTGCAGCTTCCTCCTTCTTCCTCAGAACAGTGTCAACATGTCCCACAAAATTAAATTTTTTTAAACATGTGATTCTCACTTCCCCAATCGTCAAAGTCCACATGTTACACATTTTAATTGCAGATCATGCATCTTTGAGTGTCCATGCTTTTGCACTTTATTTGTCTTTCCTGACAAGTTTGGTTGTAGTAAATTGTGCTATACTAACCTTGGAATGTTGTCTTTGGATGAATATAAAAGTTGTCATGGTATTAATATATGCATGTATGTGTATGTGTATGTGTAGTGATAGTGATCCAGTCTGGGTGGCGAGGGATGAAAGCACGCAGGAGGGCTAAGAGGCGTCGACAGGCTGCTGATTTAATACGCAGGTGCTTGACTGATACTCTGTTACTGTATGCATGTTTGTGACTGTTGTTTGTATGTATAGTAAAATGATTTTTTTGTATGTCTTTAAAAAAAAATCAGGTTCATAAAAGGCTTCATTTACCGTCATGAGGAATACTGCCCAGAGAATGAGTATTTCCTGGATCATGTACGCTACTCCTTTCTCAAGAATCTACGCAAAAACCTGCCCAAGAGTGTTCTGGACAAAAGCTGGCCCACACCTCCCCCCTCCCTCATTGAGGTACAAACAGAGGATCACTCAGCTGATTAACATGTCAACATGCACAAAGAGAACTGAATGTGTAGAGTTTTAAAGGCAAATCTACATTGTCAATTCTTCTTTGGTGCCCTACAGGCCTCTGAGCACCTGCAGAGGCTACACATGCGGAACATGGTAACAAAGTATTGCAGGAGGGTGCAGCCTGAGTGGAAGAAGCAGGTATACTCACTACACGATGCACAATCTCACTTTTTTCTTTTTAGCGTGCAGAATTTTCATCTTGCTTGATTTTTTTCCTCCTCCAGATGCTGCAGAAGGTTGAAGCCAGTGAGATCTTCAAGGATCAGAAAGACAGCTACCCACAGAGTGTTGGCAGATTGTTTTTGGACTCCAGGCTGGGTACGTGCCCATATATATATATATATATATATATATATATATTTAAGCATTTTTTCCAATGTACACACAATCTAAGAGTTTGCCCCTATAGATTTACAGCAGAGATGCACCCCAAAAACCATGCAATATTTACTCTCCTATTACTTTATTTAGAAGATGAGCAAATCAATCTCAAAGTGGTCCAAACACTCGGCAATGAAAAAGTACAGGTGAGATGAAACTTTTCTAACAGGAAATTGATGCATTCATTAAAAGACACAGCTCTCTCACACTAATGTGTCTGTTTGTGCTTCTCAGTACGGTGTTTCAGTCACAAAATATGACAGGAGGGGTTTCAAGCCTCGCCCTCGGCAGCTGCTGCTCACTAACACCTTTGCTGTGCTGGTGGACAGGACCAAGATCAAGCAGAGGATTGACTATCCAAGTCTTAGAGGTGAAACTCAGCCAGGAGATGAATATGTTAAGATACTGAGTATTGTCTTTGCTGATCTCATAATCATTTAATCATTGCACATATTTATTGAGAACGAGGAGTTACAGTTGTTCCCTATCTTCTCCATTTCCTTAGCTAAAATTAAACATATTTTTCTGTCAGTACTCAGCAGTCAATTATTCTACTTTCCCTGTGCACTGCAGCAGAAGTATCCATGGCAACCAAATTTGTTGTCCAATGCTCTTGTCATCCTTTGGATGAAAAAAAAAGAAAAATGTTGTTTTCTCAATGAAAGATGCTTTTAAATGAAAAGAAGACTATTTGTAACAAGTTTGTTTGACTGACAGTTGTATTTGCTTCACATCATTTTTAACTGATGCACATAATTGATTCAAAATTCATCGTGACCTATTATTACTTGTGATCATGTTCTTTAAACAGGTATCTCTGTGAGCTCCCTCAGCGATGGGATGTTTGTTCTGCACTTGCCCAGTGAGGACAATAAGCAGAAGGTACAGTTGTAGGATAACAATAGCAGTCATTACTCTTTACAAGTGTGTATCCACCGGGTCAGTCTAAATCTGCTGTGTCTCCCTCAGGGCGATGCAGTGCTCCACTGCCACCATGTGATTGAGGTGGTTACAAAACTCGCCATGATGGCCAACAAGACCAGCTATGTCAACATCAGCCCGGGAAGGTGAGGCTCTGTCTGACTGCTACATCTGAGATCTGAAGCACTGGAGGTCTGTAGTTATTGCAAGTCTAACAGTCATCATGTTGTTTATTACTTCCTGTGTGGCATGCAGTATCAGATTTGCTGTGGCTCGCGCCAAGGAAGGAATCATTGATTTCGTCAGGGGTTCAGAGCTGAAGGTGGCCAAAGGCAAAAGAGGACATCTGCTAGTGGTGAGTCTGCAGCTGCTCTGATGTCATGTGGGGAGCCCGCAGGAAGAAATGGGTGTTTTAACATTAAAAACTTTTCGTTCAGCTGACTGTGTTCAATCTGATTTTACTCTGCAGACTGCCCCTCAGATCAACACAACATGAAGAAACAGGAAGCAGGTTTCATTGGGAGGATCAGGCAAACTCTGAAGTTATTATTTTTTAGTCTGCAGCAAATGATACCACAAGGGTACACAACATACTCAAGATCTCTTATTGATCCATAGACATCACAAATACTACAAGACTGTCTTCAATGTTCAATAAATACTGATAACCAATATTTTTTCAAGATTAGAAATCATAACATGAAGTCACCAAAGCTTTAAATGCTTCATCTCTTTATTTTCATTCATACACAAATGTTTTTTTCACTTCATCGAATATAAAATATGTAAAACACTGTATTTCTGTATTGTAAAAGCAATAAAACAAACCACTTTAAAATAAATAACACGTTAATAAATATGTCAATAAATAGTAAATATATGTGGAAAGTCCAGTATATGGAGGGCTTTGGGCAAAAACAGGATGTTGGAAAGTGCTCAGTCTGTTGCATCAGCTTATTACAAACTTACAGTTAGAGGTTAGACAGAAACTCTGGGAAATACCCAAGAAACCTGTTAAATATACTGTTAAATATGCTGTTAAACATCAGGAAAAAAGCCAAATTAGCTCAAATGTTGACAACACCACTGAAGTAATGATTAAATTGTCATCACAGCTATTGTTTCTTTTCAGTATTGAGGCAGACGTGTTTTTGAAGCCAGTAGGAGGAAGTCTCTTGCCAGCTTGGTGAGGTAAAGGTTCAGATCCCTCAGGATGATGTAACCCTCCACTCTGCTGTCAAATTTTGTTTTGGAGATGGTTTCTAGGTCCAGTGTGTTGGAAGTTGGGCTCTTCCAAGAGTTATTTATTTTATTCATCTGGAGAAGAAAGCAAAACAAAATAATCAGATCAGTCTCTGTGTCACTTCCTCCAAAATGTGTGTGGGCTAAAAGTGGAAACAATGTGGGTGGATTTCAGGAAGAAGACTGTGGTGGAGTGATACCTGATTTTTGACTTTATTCATCAGGTCCCTTAGGTCCACTTGAATGTTGTTGATGCTTTGAGGTATAGCGGTGACCTCGTTCTTTTTCTCGTCCTCCACCAGCTGCTTTTTCTTCCACTCCAGCATGTTCCAATAAGCTTGTATATCACAGAGAGCAGCATGCAATCTGTCCCAGTCCTGAACATTCAACAAGAGACAACCACATGATAATGCAATCATAAAAATGTTGCACAACCCCCTTTCAATACTTTGAGCTCTAAAAGGGGAAATCCACTCAAATTTTCACAAGTTTTACGTTCTGCAAGAGCAGACATTCTGACAGTCATCATGTTTCGTTTTTTCCCTCCACTGTGCCAAAAAACAAATCTCATAATAATAGAAGAAATTCTCAGAAAACTTTGAAAAAAATGTTTTGCATGATTAAAACCAGACAGTGATTTCCTATAGAATTTCTTTAAAACTCCCAGACAGACACTAACCGTCAGTTGTCGCCAGTGGTAGAAATCTGTAGAAAGTAATGGCAGGTTCTTTAAGTGCAGACCTCTGTTCTCGTAATCCTTGTTTCCCAACTTGTGCTCCTTCTGTCAAAGTGAACACAGTAATAATTGAAAGGCTATATTTATGAAAAGCTCATTTAAATGTGTGTGAGCAGCAAGCATTTCTCAGGACTCACATATTCCATTAGCAGGTTCTGGACACGGTTTCTGGCTGTCCTGGTGAGACTAAAGGAGTCGTTATATTGGGGTGCTGGAGAGGGCTCCACATGTTTAGGAATACAGCAAAGGAGGATAAGAGCATGCCACCAAACAGTCATCTGGAGAGACAGAACCAGTTATGGGTTATAGGTTGTGGTGTACCTTTGGTCTTTATCTTTTAATTAATGCTTTGTGAATGCAATCCATCACATGCTGCTACATCAAACCAGTGCTATGAAAGAGCTGATTTGGTCAGCTACTTTTCAGGTATAAACTGCCACTTCTGTATTAAACATTGGTCAAAAATAAAGACATTTAAAAAATAAGTGCAGTATCACTTCCAATGCAAACCACACTGTTTCACATAAATGAACTGAATCTCTTCATGGAAACTTAACTGTAATTTTTCATTCTCATTAAAGGAAGTCTATTTATATTTGTGAAAGAACACACCAGTCATCCCTCAACCCTCACCACACGGCATCCCCATGAATATTATGTAATTCAGCAAGACTACAGTTGATACAGTAGAAGAAATTTCTTAATTCCTCTATATGGTTTCAGTGTGGAAAGAAGCATTTTTTCCTCTTTTTGTTGTGTTCTGATTGCCAGATTGCATACTACATACTGCTGGCCTTATACAAGAGACACAGAATTAGAAGCATTAAGTTTATGTTTTCTTTCAAGTTCTTGGGCTCTCTCTCTTTTTTTTATGGAAACATGTCTTGTTGGTGCAAGACAGTCTCTGCCCAAACTCATGGCAGTGTCCTCTAATGCTGTCTCATAATAATTGATCAACAAAAGCTCTCTCAGGTCAATTCAAATTCAAAAATATCACAGCTGTTTGTCTTGGACACTAAGTCCAAGAAATTAAAATAAAATTTCATGATGTACTTATTACATCTGTCTCTTGATTACAATTATCTGTTGTGTTTTTCAGTTTACCAGATGCTCACAGGGTGATACAGTAAAAATTCCATTAAAACAACAGTAACAGAAACACATTCTCATTCAAGTGAATGACAAGGTCACCATCAAACATGTTTAAAGTATCTACATGTGTACAATAGGCTTACCTTAGAGGAGCAGTGAGCACACTGAGTGAGATATCTTCATACTGTTGTGAAGCTCACGTTCGTTTATATATATTTTGTTCTTGTTTTCAGTTTCTGATGCAGAGTTCCCCCCCCCCCCCCCCCCCCCCCCTCTCTCTCTCTATCTCTTACTTTCTCTGTTACGGCATCTTGTGGTCACTGACTGATTCATGCAAAAGTGAGGAACTTGCTTAGCAAGAGACGTAAGATAGTATTAGATTTACTACCCGCTTTTTATTTTCAAACCATAGATACTAAAAAAAGGGATCCCCTCTTTTTTTTCCACAGGCATGTGAATCAACAGTTTCCAGTCAAGTTATGTGCGTCTTTGTGGTTTTAAGTATCTGTGTATTGCTTGTGTAACACTCTTTTCTTTTTCTTTTTCCTTTTCTTCACAGTTAAAGTAATATGCAATAATGTCCTTGTTAAATTGAACAATGAATAATTACATAGACTACTTATTTCTGCTGAGTTTCATCACATGGTCAATAAAACTATGCCAGCCACAGTGGCAAACTACTGTATTGTTATTAGAGTGTAAAAACAACTAAAATCTTGACTTTTTTTTTTTTTTTTTTAATCAAGAGACGATGAGGTTCAGATTTAAGTGTGTATCCTCAGGGAATATTCCAGTAGTCTCATGATGTGTATGAGTAATGACTGAACGAGTTTCAATGAATCTCCCAAAAAAAGTCAAAACTGAAAAAAAAAAAAAAAAACACAGAGAAAGGTCCCTGTCATCATTGTCATCATTGTCATTGACTGTCTGTCGTGACTGACTCATTGAAAATAAATGTTTTATCTTAGTTCCCCAAAAGCAAGGCAATGGGCACATACTGGTAAAACAAAGAGTTTAACATCTGTACTTAAAACAATTCATAATATTTAATGTTAAAGCTTTTTCTGTTCCAACCTTTTACTATCAGAAATGAAATATAGTTGTAAATAAAATATTTTGATTTCTTGAATTATGTACAACTTATATATTTCTTATATGAATAATGGTGCACTAACAGTACTTCCAAAATCATCAATCAAGGCAGTGACATTTTTAGAAAGATATTAACATTTTAATGTATAATTGCTAGTTTTGTATTGCACTGTATTATACAATCTCTATGCACATCTGTTTTACTCTGCCACATCATACTTGTTTTAGCCCCAGTATTCTGGGTCCCAATTGCTTTTATAATACATTTATAGATTTTATTTATTACCTTTAAGACTCATCTTGGCCTGGCTCTTCGATAAGTTTTGGATTTTGGATTTATTTTTGCCCCATATTATCCTGTATTTGACTTGAGGTCCTCAAATAGAGTCCAGGTTTATGAAATATGAGTATATACATACTGTATATATTGTTCAAATGCACTTATTTATTGTTTTATTGATCACTCGGGCATATATTGTAGTAGGCCATAAGACAAAACTATAACATGAACAAAAAAAGAAAAAGAGAAGAGCCTTTGCAATCTTAATAGATTGTTTTGTTAGATTGATTTTAGTCTGATTTTGTCCAAAACTTTCTATTTCTTGAATAATATTTAACTAAAAACTTTTTTTTGTTTTTATTATTTCTGGTTTGTAACATTTTGCCTTATGGGAAGCAATTTGTTTTTGTCAGGTGATGGTGATGATGATGATTAGTGTCATATGTAATATATGTGTTTCTGTGGTTTGAGGCTACACACATGTTAAGGCTGATAACTGGACTGAACAGTGGAAGTTAACTCAGCACTGTGGCCATGCAGTCATTCTCATGAAGGAACTCATGTGCCATTTGGCAGCGGTGACCTAAAGATTTGAGCAGCGGCCTTGTGAGCAGACGTTTGCCAGCTCAAACCCTGGACCGGATAAATCTGGGCAAGGCAAATGAAAAAGCAGCACTTGCCTCTCCCTCTTTGAGCAAGGCCCTCCACCCCACCAACTCCACTGGAGCTGCTTCATGGTCAGACAGTGGTTGGACTGGGCATCTTCCAGGTGTGAATGTATGTAACTGTATGTGTGATCAGGGCATTCCTGGGCTCTCAGTTAAATTTCCCTCAATAAATAAAGAATATTTTAAAACTTTTTGTTTGAAAGTAGATGGCTAAACGGCCCTCAGGCACACTTCTAGCCTTTAAATGCTGAATTAAAGTTCTTAGTTAGTAAGATCATTTTCCATATTCTATGAAAATATCTTTGGCTGTATAATTTAAAGCAATATTGAGAGTATATATTTTGAGTTTTCCTCATGGAAAGGAACAGCTTTCTCTTCCAGAAATTTTCACAACCATGAAGGAATTGATCAGTTTTGGGGGTGAATTCCCAGGTAGGGAGTAATCCAATGCATACACTGTGGGAAGTCACCCAACATTCAAAGGAATGAGATCTGGGGATATTTTTTCATCATTGCGAAACCTGAAAAAAAGTGTTGATCAAGGCTTTCATGTATTGATCAGTGAACATGAACATAAAATAAGTATGCCAAGGTGTTTATGGTTTTATGGTGTCATCTACAGGTGTAAAAAATGCAGGGCAGCTGATTTATCACCTAAAGAGGGCAGAGCAACAATTTACACATTTAGATTAGAATTGTTAGATAACAGTGGAAATTCAAATAGAGGCAGTTTATTCAATGGTAACACTGATCTTTAATTATACATTTCTCATGCTGTAAATTCGCATGCTGTAAGTTGTGAAGTTGTAAAAAGTTACATTTTGGACACCACACATGAGAGAGAATTTCAGAGAAATTCTCTGAATTTAACAGGTTTGATGAAGTAAACATATCTCATAGTGTTGACAAGAGGAGTTACATTATGTGTAAGAGAAACTGGCAGGGCAAACATTACAACTTGATGTAAAATTTCCTTTTCCCTCTGATAAACCCTGTTTCAAAATTTCAGAAAATCTGCACAAAATCTTTGAAAATTCCCTTTTACTAGAAAGACTAGAAATGGGTAGTTTGAACCTACCTCAGTGTTGTGCCAGTTTCACTTTTGCATACTGTTGGTTGCTTGTCAGAAGGGAAGTCTAGACAGTTTCTTTGTACTGTACCTCTGCAGAGCTGAAACCTATAGTTTGTTAATGTTACAGTAAGCTTTTACAAGGGTTCAAAGTTCACTCGAGATATGCAAACTATAAATTTACTGTGTGGTTGTAAATGAGTGTTATCAATTATATTTTACAGTAAGTGTTTACAAGGGTTCAAAGTTTATTCTGTCTAAGAGGCAAACTACATATTTTTCCATCTCTGACTTACATTGTATTATTGGAATTGGAATTTGAATTGATCTACTGTATCCCCCAAGACATTTAATCTACAAATGAACCTACTTTATACCACATGTTTCACAGTGTTATCACTGATGCATATTTCTGGCCCAGAATCAGTGAATAAAAATGTATTGCCTCAAATATTCCATGTGTTTTCATCTAGAGTCTAGCTTATATAAACAGTATACAGTATTACTTTAAAGCTAATTGAATCACTGGAATAATGTTAAATCAATTTACATCGCTAATTCGTACCAAAAAAGCCTGCTATTTGCAAAACTTGTTCAATTTTGTGTTCACAAAGGAAGAATGGGAGCATGAATGGAAATACTAAATAATCATTTTTAATCAATAAATATTTCAAATAGTATCTTTCTAGTAGAGCTCAGACTGTTGTGGATGCCTTTACATTAGGTCGCCAGATGGTTGATAGAGTTGTACCAAAAGGATCAATTTTAGGCCCTGTACTGTTCATTTTATACATAAATCATGTTGTCTGCCCCCAACCAAACACTGAATACTGAATAAATAAAGGTTCATAACTCATTATGTTTAGGTTAATGATTGAATGCTGTAATAATTTGTCATTCAAATATACTTCTACAATTCATACAGTGGGCTACTTTATATGAGGAAATAAGAACGTGTATAAACTGACTTCCTCTCAGATGGAAACAAGCTGAGCTCTTCTTAAATGATCATGATGTGGTCAGTAAAAGGGGAACATGTGTATTAGGCAAAGGGCTTCCCTCATTTTCAGAACCCCCTACCCCTGCTTACGTTCCCTCCATACTGTAAGTGAATTGAATTTCCCTTGTGATGTGCTGTTTACTCTAAGTCTATTTCTAGTTTTCATTCTGGTCAGGCTTCATTTCTACTTCTGTTATGCATTTTCTTCCCATTTTGGGACGTCTTTCATAAATAGCATCCTTATGTTAAGCAATATAGACTTTAATTGCATGTCTAGGATTACAAGGGCTCCGGACCATTTAAGGAACATTTTCAAAAATTCTTTAAAGGGATATACTTTAAGAAGGGTTTTCTTCATAGAAGATATTTTGACATGTCACTATAGGAAATTTACAGCTTCAGATTCTGGGTATCCATTTTGTGCATGCTGGATCTCTGTAATGCTGTCATGCCTTACTGAGATACTCTAAAAGGGCAGAGCCCTCACTGTTAGTAGTTACACCTGTTCTTCCCACCTTTTCCTACAACAGTAAGTCAAACTGCCGCCTGTTGAAAGGGGAGATCAAGCAATCATTTACAGTTTTTTGGCAATTTAATATCAATAAAACATTTTTTTAAATTTAAGATTGACACATGTTCACCAAAGTGCTTGTACAGATGTGACTATTTAGCTTTTTATTTTAACTTTTTATCAAGTGCACTGAGATAAAAAATAAAACATTATTCCATAAGAAATCACATTCACCAAAACAAAATTCAGTGCAATTGAAAATAACACACAAATTAAGCTTTTAACAGGAATACAAAGTATTTGTGTAACTATTTTGTTTCATTAGATATTTCAAATAATATCTCAGACTGTTGCTGTCCCTAAAGGATCCATTTTAGCCCCCCTTCTAATTACTTTATACATAAACGATACTGTTTCTTGAACTGACATGATGTGGTCAGGGTAGGACGTGTATTATGAGAAGGGCTTCCCTTCTCTTCATTTTCAATCTCTTTCAGTTTCAACTGTCTCTTCTACTTTTGTTATGCATTTTCTTCCCATTTTGGGATTTATTTTATAAATAAGCAATGTAGACTTTAATCACGTTTGTGACTACAAGGGCTCTGAACCATTTAGAGGAAATGTGTGTAAAAGTTTTTGAAGGGCTATGCTGTTGTTTTAGAAAGCTGTTGTTTAGACAGCCTTCCTCACTGAAGATATTTTGACATGTCACTTCACAAAATGTACAAATGTTAAAACGACTGCTGAATATTCCATTTAGCTGCTTTAGTTTCAGGACCATGTATGTTGTGGATGCTGCATCTCTATAACACTGTCATGCTTTACTGACATACTGGAAAAGAGCAGAGCCCTCACTGTGTTATTAGTAACACCTGTGCCTTTTCCTACAATAACAAGTCAAACACTTGATACTTCATTCTGCTTTTTACAGTGTTGTAACATGTACATTAATGCAGCCTTTTATAGTGCAATGAGGAACATTAATGACATAAAAGCAACCAAAAAGCACAAATGGTTGAAAAGAGTATATTTTTTAAACAGATGAGAAACATTCATCTTTAACTTTGTAAAATACACAAGATAAACTAATGATTGCTCTTGTTTGCTTAAAAGCAGTGAAACAACAGGGACATTTTGATGTGCAGAAGAACTAAGGACAGCTGCACAAAGTGTAGTTTTGACAACAACACATTTCTGACCTGGCTCATGCAGATGATCTGGTATAAACACCACAGGCTTTCTATTTTGTTTGGATCACTATTAGAATAGAAGGTGTAAGGGTATTTTGGGGTGCTGGCCTGCCATATAAAAGATATACAAAACTATAAATTGTTCTGTCTGTTACTTACATTGTGTTACTGTGTAATTGCAGCTAATGTAGCCCCCAAGACATTTATGACCCAATACGTTGTACTAATATACAAAATAACCTACTCTACATCACATGTTTCATAGTGATATCACTGATTCAAATTTCTACTTCTTACAAGAATCAGTGAATATAAATGTATTGCCTCACATGTTTGAAGCAGTTTCATCAAGTGTGTAGCACATAGCATTTCTTTAAATCTAATTGAATCACTTAAAATCTTTTTTAAAATCCCTTTATGTTGTTAACTCACACCAAAAATATCAACTTTTTGTAAAAAATGTTCAAAAAGTAAGAATGGGAGTATGAATGGGAATACAAAGCAGTTATGTAATCATTCTTAATCACTAAACATTTCCAATAATATCTTTCTAGAGCTCAGACTGTTGTTTTGGATGCCTTAAAATTGAGTATCCAAATGGTTGATAGAGCTGTCCCACAAGGATCTGTAGTGACTGACAGTAGGACTCAAGAGCAAGACTCACTCAGGGTTCCGAAATCCAAGGAGTTTAATAGAGCACACAGTCAAAAACAAAGCAGGCTCAAAGATGCAAGAAAGGGCTGGGACTGGCAGAGACAAAGGGAAGCACACAGACTAAATACACAAGGGAAGGTGGCATAATGTGACACAGGTGACAATAATCATGATGGGGCAGGTAATCACACACACAAGGACAGGAAGTGAAGATCTGAAATGAGAGACAAAGGTGATTACCATAAAACAGGAAATGAATGTACAAACTGACTTATTCATTTTCAGGTATCTCTTTTATTTTTGTTATGTATTTTTTTTCCTTTTTGGGAATTCTTTAATAATCAGTATCCTATAAGCAAAGTACACTTTAATAGTATGTGTAGGTACAGATCCCATATTTACTTACCTATAAGGACTTTGTAGTAAATTCTTTACAGAAAATAACATTTCATGGTGTCAGTTTGGCAGCTGTGATTGCCACTTAAAATCTAACTATAAATCAAGATCGCTAAAGTACCCACGTAAAGGCTTTGGATTATATGTTCATACATTAACATTGCTGAACACATCGGTAGTCGTGTTACTAATAGATCACATTCCAATCAAGAATAAGGGAAACAACCTGGGGGTGGTCAATTTGAAAAATGAGGAAATCTGATATTTGGATAGTTTAGTTTCAAACACTGATCAAAGACACATATAATGATCTGTAGTTCAAATGATTTAGATCACAGTTTTTGACTGTCCTTTCTGTGATTAGCTTCCTCGGTGTGACTGTGGATATCAGACAAAAATATATTTCACTATAGTTTAGGACCTTCACACCCAATAAACAAATATTAGACAGATTGATTTGGGAAGGTTTCAGTTGACAGATAGCACTGATAGGGGCTATTCTAGGGTTTTCTTTTGTTTTTTAAATGGAAGGCCCCATAGTAATCAATCATCAATTAGTCATCAAATCAAGGTTAATGGGTTTTGATTTCACTCCTGAGAAGAATTGATCAATTCTTACAAAACAAAAACATGTTTATATGACATTGAATCAAGTCTTCACTATAAAATTACAATATGTGTAGGAGAAACTGACAGGCATGTGTAGGAGAAACTGACAGGCAAACCTGATAACTTTTTGTTCAGTTTCCTTTCCTCTGGAGTGCTTTGGTGGCTGAGTGGTTAAGGCACATGCCACATAAAGACAGTGTCCCTGGTTTGATTGCGGCAAGGGACCTTTGCTGCAGGTCATTCCCCTTTCTCTCTTTCTCTCTCTCTGTTTCCTATTGGTCTCTAAGCCATATACTGTCTAATAAAGGCAAAAAAAGCCCAAAATAAAACTTCTATAAAAAAGTTTCCTTTCCTCTGTGATCAGCCCTGTACTAAGTTTCAAAATATCAGAAAATCTGCATAAAATCTTTGAAAATTCCTTTTTACGAGAAAGACTAAAAACTGGTAATTTGAACCTACCTCTGTGGGGTGTCAGTTTCACGTTTGCATACTGTTGAGTGTTGCTTAGACAGTTTCTTTGTACTGTACATCTGCAGAGCTGAAACCATAGTTTGTCAATGTTACAGTAAGCATTTACAAGGGTTCAAAGTTCACTCGAGATATGCAAACTATATATTGTTCCATCTCTGATAGAATGTGTTACTATGTGGTTGTGGTTAACCTACCGTATCCCTCGAGACATTTATGACCCAGTTTGTAGAAATAATAAAATTACACTACACCATATTTTCATAGTGTTATCACTGACATGTATTTCTAGTTCATGCACAAATCAGTGAATAAAAATGTATTGCCTCAAATATTTGAATCCTTTTCATTAAGTGTGTGTAACTATTTTGTTTCATTCGATATTTCAAATAATATCTCTCTGGTAGAGCTCAGACTGTTGCTGTCCCTAAAGGATCCATTTTAGCCCCCCTTCTAATTACTTTATACATAAACGATACCGTTTCTTGAACTGACATGATGTGGTCAGGGTAGAGGACGTGTATTATGAGAAGGGCTTCCCTTCTCTTCATTTTCAATCTCTTTCAGTTTCAACTCTCTCTTCTACTTTTGTTATGCATTTTCTTCTCATTTTGGGATTTATTTTATAAATAAGCATAAAGCAGTGAAACAACAGGGACATTTTGATGTGCAGAAGAACTAAGGACAGCTGCACAAAGTGTAGTTTTGACAACAACACATTTCTGACCTGGCTCATGCAGATGATCTGGTATAAACACCACAGGCTTTCTATTTTGTTTGGATCACTATTAGAATAGAAAGGGTAGGTGTTTTTGGGGGCGGTCTGATTTAAGCTTCCTGTTGTCTTCCCATCGAACATGCAACTTTTGTCCTCCCGGTTCAAGGACAATAGGGGGGCTGAAGCTCACCAAGACTCTCCAGTCTGTTATACTATCATACAGCTTCATAGTGGAGATTGTAAAATGTGTTAGTTCACTATTACATTGTTCATACACCTGGATTTTTCCTTTTTCATTACCAATGTATATTGTTAAGTTAGAACAAATTGTTGGTCTCGAAAAAGTCCATTTAGCACAATTGATGATAATAATATTAAGTACACATGAAACAATGCTCTCTCACACCCAAATAGATTTACATTGCAATCAGGTATATATCCCATATTTACCTGTCTCTAAGGACAGGTTCTATAATAAATTCTTTTATATAAAATAAAAACATTTCATGGAGTCAGTTTGGCAGCTGATAGTCACCTTAAATCTTAACCAGAAACTAAATGAACCCAGATAAAAGCTCTGGGTTGCACTTAAATAAGTTTCAGTTAACAGATAGCACAGATAGATTTTGTTTCTTTTAGAACTGGAGGCCCATTAGTCATCAGTCATCAATTAATCAGCCCATCAAGGTTGATGGGATTTGACTTCCTTTCTGTCTATTTAAACCTCATAACTGTAAACTTAAATTAAGGTCTCTCACCATTTAAAAACATGTTTTACATTTTGTTACTTCACTTGAGTGCAGTACGATGTATGTACAGTGTTTAACACTGTAGGGCTGTCAGAAATGAGGAAGTATTTGTTGGAACCTGTTTGGTACTTGGAATCTGCTTTCGCTGCAGTTATGGAACAGAAAGTCAGAAAGGTTTCAGTCTCTAGCAAACAAATGACTCTATGTCTGCCAAACTAGACTTTTTCAACATTTAGCTATAGACCAACATACAGAACCTTTTACACCATGTTATCATTTTGAGTAGGAAGCTGTTATCACTAAACATACAGTTAAAGGGAAATATCTTTATTTCCCTCATTGATTATACTTATCCTCACTTGACCTCAAGTTTAGATATGACACAATGAAAGGCACTTTTGATAGCATGGGGCAGGCGGAGATAAACATGACAAGAGGACATTTGAGGACAGCTGTGCAAACACAAAAGAAAAGATGGGTCACTATTGGCCAGGACAAGACGTGTTTATTTAGACAGCTTGATGTTTGAAGTGCAGGGGGCTAACGTCCTGGGTCTGCACTACTATGTAGCTCTATAAAAGCAACCATAACTTCATTGAAAGTTAGATGCGCTTAGGGTTGTTTTGCCATCTCTACCTTTTGATTTTGTGACTCTCTCTGGAACAGGAAAATGTATGCAGCTGTCACGCTCTTCGTCTTCATGTGCTTGACTGCCACCACCCATGCAGAGCACCATCAGCCTTGCCGTAAGAATGACTACTTCCATTGTTTTCTGTTCTTTTTGTTACATTACATATGAGTTGTCCACGTGTTTGGGATCTTTAAAGATTAGATTTATACTTATTTAAAAATGTGCCTGACACTTTGAGCCCTCTAACTGAAATCATTGTCTTTCAGATGCACCCAATATGACAGGACACATGTCAGTGGTGAGTTTTCATAATTCCAGACCAATACTTTTTTCTGGCACTTTTTATAGCACCAGAGCTGCAAATGTTTAAAATATACAATTAAACTCTCTGCTTTTCTTTCCCAATGTATCCTTTTGAATGAAATCAGATGTCCCTAAAGGGTGAAATAAGAGCAATTGGTGCGTTCACTTACGATTCGATGGGCAAGAAACTGCGCTTCAAGTCAAATGAGAGCTCCTCCATTAACACGTCACTAGATTTGGATCTACTGATGTTTTTTGAAGAGGTAATGGATTCTTTCCTTAATTAAATATCACAATCCACTCGAAATGTTTTTGCACCCTGACTTTTAAATATGTGTTGCTGTGTTTGTCTATGTTATACCCGGCAGGGGATATTCTATGAGATTGACAGCAAAAACCAGAGCTGTGAGAAAAAATCATTGCAATCAACCCTGGAACCGGTAGATATTCCCGATGATGCCAAGTTCTTAGCTTCAATGCATGCTGGGAGTTCATCCATCGAAGGGGAGGGACTAAAGGTCAACATATGGACAGGATCGATGCCAGACATGAAAGGTGGGAGAGATGCTTTTGAATGATGCATCTGCTTTTTTTGTGATAAAGACATAGAGTTGATACTGGTGACATGTATCATGACGTGAACATTTTCTCCTTTTTAGGCCACTACTCCATGTCTGTAACCATGGGATGTTTGCCTGTGAGCACATTCTACTTCACCGAGTCCACGTCACTCTTATTCAGGTTGGTGGAATACACAAATTAACAATCCAGGAATATTTCTGCAACTAATAATGATTGTCCATAATTTAATTTCTGTATTACTTTCTTACAGCAACATGGATGTTGAACTCGAGATCAAGGACCCCGATCAGCTCGTGGTGCCCTCCTTTTGTCTTGGACTGCCATTGGAGGAGACACCTGAAGGGACAGTAAATAGTTTCTTCAATGAGTTCATGTAGATGTAGCCTCACCATGCATCAAAAAATAAAATCAAACCCTTATCCAAGTGTGGCCTGCCAGAACTTAGACTTTTCTCTCCTTTTTCCCGTGTGACCCGAGTTTTTCGTGTATCACTGCACTGCATCACACCTGTTTGATCTTCCACTCCCCCTATGAAGATATGGCTTTGAAGGGATCATACTGTATACATGTTTTCATTTAAAGGAAAGAGAAGTGACATGGTTTATAGAATTAGTCATAATTACTAACAGTTGATGGATTTTCAAGTTGGTACCGCTTACAAAACCTGTAAGATATGATTAATGGAACAATAAAATGTCAAAGCTGTCAATGGTGTGAAGAGTACTTTATTTCCTGATGATGTGTTTGACTTTGGCTAGACTGTGTATAATAGCCAATCATTTCAGGACGGCATGGCTGAATGAATCCACTAGGGGGCCTTGGCAAAAAGTACCTGTTATTCCTTCCACTCTCTGCAGCATCCTGTACCTCAACACCTCTACAGATGTACCAAATACAACAAAGATAGCAGACTACCCCTGGCAGCTTAATTGTGTTTACTCAGAAATTTAGTGGCAATTAGTTTTAGGTTATTTTATTAAACACCATTTTAGGAATATGCAACACAAACACAATATCAGCCAAACAAAATATCTAAACTGACAGTTTAAAAAATCATTGCATTCAAAATAATCTATTAATCTATTAATAATGAATATAATCATTATTAATATATAAAAATGTGTATCAGTGTGATTGTTATGCCCCAGTCTAGGGGTGCCTAGGGCATAACTTGAATAGGCCCCATCTTCCCCAATTCCCAAGTAGCCACTATCGAAATGACCAATATCAATGCCAGTATTGGTAATAGTTGTATTAATACAGAGTTGTATAAGGAGTTTCCTGATCTGGAGACCTTCATGTAGGATATTATGGTATATTTATAATGTTAATGGTCATACAATTATCTTACTGATTTCTTTCCAGTAATTACGGTGAGAAACTAGGACACCCCATTTCCACTGCAAATAATAGAGACATTGTTATGATTTTTAACCAAATTTTACCTATATAAAAACTATTATTTCTAATTGTGTTATCAAACTGAACATAAAAAACCACATTTCTAAGCCTCAGTGCTGCAACAGCTGTGACTGGAGGCATCATGTTGTCAGGTTGTCCGTCCATCCCATTCACATGAATGAGATATCTGAGGAACAACTTGAGCGAATTTCTTCAAATTTGGCACAAGCGTCCAATTTGACTGTTTTGATTTTGGTAGTCATAGGTTAAGGGTCACTGTGACCTTACAAAACCCATTTTTGGCCATAGCTCAAGAATTCATATGCTAATTATGAGAAAGTCAGACAAATGTCTAATAGGATAAAATGATGAAGTGATGACAATTCATATCCCAAAGATTAAAGGTCAACTTTACTGTGACATCATATCATTCTGCAAAAACACTTTTCTAGCCGCTATTCAATGCCATAACTCAGGACCAGAGACCTCTCCTTTCCTCTGTTAAAGTCCTTCAAAGACGACAAGTCTGGATAGACATGGATGTAAACTGCAACCTCACTGGTTGACACAAGAGTACAACCACAAGGCTGTATTAATATCTTTCATTTTATGTTTCGTTTGTGTGTAATCAGTTGAATAAATGTAATTTGAGTGACTATTTGTAAAGACCTCGCTGTCCCTATTGTCTTGTGGTCTCCTAGTGGCTTTCATTTTGTTGAATAGACAATATGGTGAGTCAGACTGTGGCTGAATTAACAGAACTAATTCTCCATGAGGTCAATTTACTATGTTGTTCTGAGTGCTAAAAGGGGATACTGTCCATTTAGGGTAAAGGCTGCATATTAGGTGCTGAACAGAACAAAACTACTTTCAAGAATGTGTGCGCTTTTTTTAAATCACGTGGTTTCAATCTACATCAATGTGCTTCTAGTCATTATGTGCTAGTTTTCACTGATAAAATTGTGTTTTTAGTGTTATTTTATTATAACGAAGTGAATCATTTCATTCTCTTTCATGTACTAACATGCTCTGAAATGACAATGAACTATTTGAATCTTTTTGTGATATTTTAATAATTTTCATTGTCATGTGATCATCTTAATAATATATCATTTTACAGTACACAGCAAATGTTATGTATACTTTTGTTTAGTTGTTTGCAGAATTTCATTTAGTATTATAACACTTCATAGGAGGAGAGAATGGACAAAACAAGAAGGCAACTTGCTTTTTACATGAAATAGGTTTACCAGATAAATCCAGGTGAAGACTTTGATCACAGGACATAAGTCACTCACAGGATAATAAAAAGCCATGTACTGCCTGTCAGAGGATAGTATGGTCTCTGACTGACTGGCAGTAGGCTACACCTACAGGATGATATGGCCTTTGACTGACTGGCAGTACACTCACAGGATGATATGGCCTCTGACTGACTGGCAGTACACTCACAGGATGATATGGCCTCTGACTGACTGGCAGTACACTAACAGGATGATATGGCCTTTGACTGACTGGTAGTAGGCTACACTTACAGGATGATATGGCCTTTGACTGACTGGCAGTACACTCACAGGATGATATGGCCTTTGACTGACTGGTAGTAGGCTACACTCACAGGATGATATGGCCTTTGACTGACTGGCAGTACACTCACAGGATGATATGGCCTTTGACTGACTGGTAGTAGGCTACACTTACAGGATGATATGGCCTCTGATTTAGTGGCAGTACACGGAGCTTCCGACAGGTGGTGTGTGTGCTTCATACTTAAAAAAGGAAAACACAAACTGTACCAGGGAGCCTCCGAACGTTAGCTAGCAAATAAAATCATTATTTTTGAGATTTTGAAAATGACAGTTTGTGCAGGAAGTTAACGAAATCATCCTCTTTGCAAAGTATGCCACGTTTGGATTATTTGGTTTCAGTCGGTCTTTGATTTAAACGAGGTAAGTTGTAAAATGGCGGATAGCTAAAATTCAGGGAGTTTGTCATTGATGTTGTTACACTGGCTAGCTAACCAGACACTTGACATTAGTGTTAACACGAGCCATTACAGCAGAGATGTGAGATGACCAGAATAAAATGAAAGTAGCCGTGATTGAGGCTGCGCTAACCCTTTACAGCTGGAGTAAAGCGGTGTGTCGTTAGCCAGCTGCTGCTAACGCTATTGCTAACTCGGCTAGCGACTAATCTGACGCTGAAAATGCAGCAAAGCGACCCAAATCATGCAGTGAATCCTAATGTCGCTCGGTACGAGTAAAGCGGGTCAGAGAGAGTCTAAGTAGCACGATAATGTATCGGCTGACAGCCACATAAGATGACATTAAGCAGAGAGACGCTCGGCCGTCGTAGCAAAGTGAGGAAAACACTCATCGGAAACATCTGTAGTTGTTTGTAGTTCGGAAGTGAACAACTGCGCGTCACAGCTGTTTTAGGATCAACTAGTTTGAGATTGAAAGCAATGGTAAGAGTTATCACAATGACGTGCCATAAAAATACTAATGATACTATAATATTACTTGTCCATATTGCGATGCCAGGTTTTTCCACTTACCATCCTGCCTGTTGAGAATAAGACCATCCTGTCATCTTTATATTGTAATTTGAAATCAAAGGTTGCTCGATATAGTGCGCTAAAGTTGTGTCAACACTCCCCTGCAGATTTCCCTTGTCTCGATCAGCTGTAGCGCCAATAAGTCACAAAGTAAAGCTGTGAAGCACTGACATGTGAGTACCTTATTTATGTGTCAAACTGAATGACACGACACGGCAAAATAAGATGAACGTAAAGCTCGACAGCTTTACAGACGCTGCTGCTGTGGCCGAGTTTCCTCTTAAATAAAAAATGCTATACACTCTACTAATGCAATTATTGACTATTCACAACACAGGTAAATGCATGCATGGAAAGTGCAGTGCAGTATGGTAAGGTTGTAAATATCAATATCAATATCACGTCATGTCATTTCTCAGTACAAAAGAAAACAAATCTATATAATAGAATAAACATATTACACAGCATTAAAAAAAATGCTTATTAGTACCAGTGACATTGGTCACAAATAAACATTTAAAAAAAAAGTTTTTATTGAAATTTGCAGTGTATAACATAAAACTGGGGGATATTATTTGTTGACCAACTACCTTGATATCGATATTATAGGGATTATACATAATCATCACAAGTAATGTGGCAAAAAAATGAAACAGCTACACAGCTGGTGTCCATTCTGTGATTTCTGTCCATTCTGTCTTGTTCTTTTCTTCTAATGTAACTCTGGCAGGTGGAGGTATGTTTTGGATTATTATCTTGCTGTAGGATGAACCTTTGAGCAACTAGGTGTTGACCAGATGGTAGTAATGTCTGCATGGCTCTGCAAAATGCTGTGGTAGCCCTTTTGATCCAGGGTGCCGCTCACTTTGGATCCAGCAAAAGGGCCCCAGACCATCACGCTTCCTCCTCCAAGCTTTTATACAGACAAAGGATTTAAAGTAATCAACAAGTCGGGAGGTCTATAAACAAATTGTTGTATCAATTTGCAAGACTTAATCCAGGTCCATCGCTGCAGAAAAAAAATGTTTTGTTTTGTTTTTTGTTAATCTGAGTTATAACTCTGAAATTTACATAATTTTTTTTTTAATTTTTGGTAATCTAAACGCTTACCTGTGTACTGTTTAACATTACTCTCTGGACTTAAACTGTTTGAATTTCAATAAAAACTGGAAAGAGGGGGGTGTTGTAAAACTTGTGACTGGTAGTGTACATTAGTTTCATTCATGTTGTGATTAAGCTGTAACTTGAGTACACACATTATTTAGCATTCTCAGCAGGTGTATTAAGTATTTTATTTACTGAGGTGAGAGGGAAAATGAATGAATCATGTCTAGTATACTTTATGCAAGGTGCCCTCATGTGTGTCAGTCAGAAGGAACTCATTTGTAGACTTAGTGTTGGCCCTTCAGCACTGCTGTCATACTGGCCTGTCAGATAGCCACATGGTCAGTGCTAAATGGTCCTATTTTGCTGAATGCTTAGAGAGTTTGACTGCCAAGTATAACATTACATAATATTACTCTTCAAATATATACCAATCGTTATTTAACATGTAAATTGATATTAGAGAGAAAAAAGTTGTGATTTAAAAATAGTCATCAAATGAATGTTTATAAGCCAGTTGCTAATACTCTCACAGTTCTCAAACATGTACTTAAATTTGCTGTACATAGTTTGTATTTGTAATTTGGGCCTTCTTTGTAATACAGGTCTAAAACTGGATGATTAAATAGTGTTAAGCGATGCAAGTGGCTCTACCATGGGTGCTTTCCAAACAGTAAGAGTCAAAATTGTGTCTGTGGTTATGCTGTGAGTAGCAACTCCTTTCACTATTGGTATCATTCTCCCAGGTATTTTCTTGCTCAATAAATTACTCATTCTGTCTGTGAAGTTTAAAAAAGAATCACTTCTTTCCAAAGTAATGCTGTCAGATTGTGTATTTTCTCTGAGCAGCAGTGAAGAAACCCAGACTGTTTCATTTAGAGTGGTATGAAACAAAGGAAAACACCAAAATTCCATATGTTACAGTTAGGAATTGTTTGGTGATTTTATGATGAATGACAAACTATTGTGCATCTGTCGAAGATGAAATCAATCATCATTATGTTGATAAACTAATTAACTGAATGATATAAGTTCTGGGTCATTTTACACCACAGAAAAGTAAAATTTGGGGATTTTGAGGATAGCAAAAATTGCGTCTTAGTTCAGTAGAATTAGCCTTTACAGTGTTTACTCTAGCTGTACATCTATGAAGGCTTACATGCACTAACTCAACAAGCACAGGGATGTGACTGGTAATGTAGATGTTGAGCAGATGACAGCCAGTTGTTGGCAATATGCTGTAAAGGGTAGGAAAAGGTCAGTGTCAGATATAAGAGTTGAGTAAACACAAACCTTTGTGGCTCTTAAAAGTAAAGAAAAGCTTTGCAAATGTTAGCTGGTGATGCATCCATCATGACTGTTTAACATGTAACATTTCACCATCTGCTCTATATATGAGGGGAAACAAGTCACTTGCGTAGGCTTAATTTCCTGATTAACAAGGCTTTCATGCAACTATTAGGACCTGCCACCAGCCAGCCATTTGAAATATTATTCAGGGATTTCCTGTGTGCACAGACACATGATTCATATAGTGATAGTGCTTTGCCAAACAATCTGCAGCTATTTTGATAATAGATTAATTATTTAAGTAGTTTTTCAACTATGTATCTCCAATGTAAGGAGCTTGTCTGTATCTACAGTGATATTTAATATTTTTGGATGTTGCTTGGAAACAAGCAGTATGAAGAAACATCACTTTAGATTTTGGGAAAATGATGCGCATTTTTACACCATGTTTTCAAATATTTACTATTAAACGAGTAAATGAGGAAACTCCCTTTTTTACTGAATGATTAACCTTGAAAATAACTGTCAGGAGATTAATTGATGATGAAATGAATCATTAGTTGCATCCCTTGTGTAGTTATTACTGAGGTTAAATGAGCCACAGCAAATGCCATCTTTTGTTATAGCGATCATTCAGCAGCAAACTCCTCTGCTTTGTCTTGTTTTCCAGGTGCAGGGGAAGACATACTTTCTTGCTTGGGCTCCAAAGCAGCAGAAGCACTTACTCCCAACAGATCCAGAAAATGTTGAAGAAATGATAGCAGCGCAGGATTTGCAAACAGAAATTCAGTTTCCTCAGTAAGTGGTGCACCACAGATATGTATCATCAAATTTAAACTTGTCTTTGAGTGTTTTTTGAATTCAGCTTCATAGTTGTGAATCAGGACTTCATGTGTTCACAGAGAGGCAGACTCACAGTTGTCTTCAGATACTGACTTTGACGATCTCGATGGAAAAAATGCAAAACCTGGAAAAGTCATGGTATATTTTTCCAGTATATCATCATATGTTCATACTTGCATTCATACTTACTTACAATGTGTAACCAGGGGCACAGGGAAGCTTGAGTTTATCTCAGCATGCCCCTCCTTTGTTTGATTCCCAAAGTAGAAAAACAGAGTAGAAACAAAGAGATATAATGTTGCAGCTTTTTTCATTATCATAAAATAAGTTAATATCTCTAATATAATTTAGTTCTACACTGTGGGAGATCTGTAATTCCCAGTAATTGGATAAAATAGTCAATATACTCACACATTAAACGCACATGCATTGTACTTCCAGCTCTGATAACACAGTAACACTTTCATCTTTCGCTCAATCTCTTTCCCGCCTTCAGGCAGCCAAGAAAGGGAGGAGGGGGGCATTTGGAGACAAGACCAAAGGTGGGGGAGGAGGGAGAAGCCCTGCTATTGGCTGGGTGAATGGCCACCATCAGGCAAATGGGATGGAGAGTATGACCCTGTTTGAGGTGGTTAAAATGGGGAAGAGTGCCACACAGGTGGGTGAACAATAACATGGTGAAGAGATTATGTCTTGTTTCATTCAATTTTTTGTCCCTGTAGCTCTGACTTTCCCATAAAAAATTACTGTCAAATTTGAGGATGATTGATTAATTTAAAAAACTTAAAAACTCTAAAACCCTCAAATTTTTAATCAAGCACCATCATCAGTTCAAAGTTGTACAATATTTGGGTTAGCATTTAGCTCAAAGTACTGCTTAGGTACAGCCCCACAGCCCCACAGAGCCACTAGCATGGCTGTAGACTCTTAACCAATTGTATTTTAAGTAGTTCTCAGCTAATATGTTTCCCAATTCTTGGCTATCAATTAACACAGTATGTTACAGCAGGATCTTTGGTTCAATTGTAATGGGGTAATCTTTCAGCAGTGGTATTGAGACAGCATCACCATCTTTAACATGCCGTGATATTTTGAGATTTGTATTTGGATTGGATGTATGAATAAATGACGGTGGTAAAATGTCTTTTTTTTCTAGTCTGTTGTTGACGACTGGATCGAGGCATACAAACACGACAGAGATATTGCTCTCTTGGACCTGATCAACTTCTTCATTCAGTGCTCTGGCTGTAAAGGTAAATATCTTACATGATGTGCATAAATATATTGTGTGTTGTGTGCCTGAAAGCAAAAATAACAATCTGAGCTATGCCACCACTGTGTGATTCTGCTCACAGGTGCTGTGAGTGCCGAGATGTTTAGCCATATGCAGAACTCTGAAATCATCCGAAAAATGACAGAGGAGTTTAATGAGGTGATGCAAGTTGTGTTTATACATTCACTTAAAATAAAAGTTGTTTTACTCTGACAAACTTAAAAGGAAATGTGTAAAACAAATATGATGCTCCTGACCTGAATCTGATGATGTCTCTCCCATTGTTAAACAGGACAGCGGTGACTACCCGTTAACTCTGTCAGGACCACAGTGGAAGAAATTCAGGATAAGCTTCTGTGACTTCATATCAGTTCTGGTGCGTCAGTGTCAGTACAGCATAATCTACGACGAGTATATGATGGACACCATCATCTCACTGCTCACAGGTCTTTCTGACTCACAAGTCAGAGCGTTCAGACATACAAGCACACTAGCAGGTCAGTATTCTTTTGCACAATTGTTACAGATGCATTTCTGCTCTGTGCTCATGCTGTTATTGTCCCAGAAGCATCTTAACTTGTGTTGTCTTTGTCAGCCATGAAGTTGATGACGGCATTAGTTAACGTTGCCCTAAACCTGAGCATCAATATGGACAACACACAGAGACAGTATGAGGCAGAGAGGAACAAGGTTGTTGCAAAAAGGGCCAACGATAGGCTGGAGCTACTGTTACAGAAGCGTAAAGAGGTAAGAAGGAGAATTTCACGTCTAACAAGTGTAACATTCATCCATTACCACTATACTTTGACTATCACTCCAAATGCTTCAACAGTAAGATCTTTGAAATTCATTCAAGTTTTTAATTTTAGCCGATACAAATCCTTAAGAGTGCGCAGATCAATTCGTTACATTATCAACAAATTCATACTATTACTGCCTATTACCTATGTGACCAAAGTCTTATACAGTGCACAAGTAGCTCTGTAAAGTCCCATTGTTGATATGCCTCTTCATTAAGATGAACTTGAGCACGTATATTTTTAGTTATCCCACATACAGCTGCACCAAATGTATATTTATTCACAGCTGAATCAAATGCATACATTACTTCTGTGTGATGCTGTTTTAGGAAAATACCTGACCGTATTAAATGATGACACAATATATTTGTGACTCATGAGTGACTCATCCTCAGTAGGAGTCAGTGGACTTGGTGCTGAGTACTACAGACAGGGTGGGCTTGTTGGGCATTGTTGGTTTTGGTCTTTTCATTCTTTTTTTGTGCTTGAGGGTTGGATATGGCATGGAAAATATTATAAAATATTAATGGAAATTGTATTTAAAGTATTTTTTTGTGTTTGTCTTTCAGCTTCAAGAAAATCAAGATGAAATCGAAAACATGATGAACGCAATTTTCAAAGGGGTCTTTGTTCACAGATATCGGTATGTGACTCTTTGACAGACTCACAATACCAGAGAAAGTGTGTCCAAACTTGTGACTGTTGCTGTACACACTGTATGTTTACACTGAGATTTCCCTTCAGTCAGGTTCATTTTTGGCTTTTTGGCGCCCTCAAGTGTTAAGTCGATGCCTGCACCAATATGTGTCTATAATTTGAGCTCAAAATGTAGACTGCTTCTGCTGCTCTCAATAGTTCTCTTTAAACAAACAGACATTATAGATTGAACAACATTTAATCAAGTGCCTTGTGTTTGCCAGTGACGCCATTGCTGAAATTCGAGCTATTTGTATTGAGGAGATTGGCGTGTGGATGAAGTTGTACAGCGACGCCTTCCTCAATGACAGTTACCTCAAATATGTTGGCTGGACAATGCATGACAAGGTGAGATAACAATTACCATTTGTATTGGGTATAAACAAATGTAAGGATTATTACTTTGATGGAGGGTTTATTTATTACTTTTAAAAGATCTGGGTTCTATAATGGGTCATTTTTAATCATATTCAGTTTTGGAAAGCTACTACAGGAGCAATGTCCAAAGAAAATGGAAGGAAAACAATGATCACTTTGATTCATGTTTGTGGGCTTCTTGTTTGCTAAAACCGAAATAGTAACCTTCCACCTAACTAGCACACTTACCTTTTGTGACTATGTAACGTCACAGAAGGGACCTATTTTCTCTACATTGGTTGTAGTCAAATTCCTGTCACCACTGGTACTAACGGGATGTGCTGAGTTGTTGTTTTTCACTCAGATTTTTATGGATAGGCAGACACAACTCTTATTAATGAGCATATAATCATTTTATCCTCATATTAACAAAAGGCTTTTTTCATGCAAATATGGTAAATAATAAATGTATTTGTTCTGTGTTTCAAGCAAGGTGAGGTGCGGCTGAAGTGTCTGACAGCCCTGCAAGGCTTGTACTACACCAGAGAGCTCGGCACGCGGCTGGAGCTTTTCACAAGTCGCTTCAAGGTGAGCCAGCAGCTACATCACCTGTTGTGTATTATTGGAATATGGTTACCTCTTGATATGTGGATAACAGAATATTGACATCATGTATCTATGCATGATGTGAAAACTAATGCTCACGAGATCTCCCAGGCTGACATGTCTTGTCCACTCTCATTGACAGGACCGCATCGTGTCGATGACACTGGACAAGGAATATGATGTTGCTGTGCAAGCCATCAAACTTCTGACACTCGTCTTACAGTAAGTAACCTCCACTTTAAAGGGATCACACTTTCCTGGAAAAGATATTTCCTTTTTGATCGAAAATTCTCCTTGAGAAAAAAATCCTTGACATAAACTGGCCATTATCATTAAGAACGTCCGCATGTCATCTAACAGGAGCAGTGATGAGGTTCTGACAGCAGAGGACTGTGAGAGTGTGTATCATCTGGTTTATTCAGCACATCGACCCATTGCTGTATCTGCAGGAGAATTTCTGTTTAAGAAGTAAGTGTTGCCATCTTTAAATTTGCCAAGTGGACATCATTCATATCATCAACCTAGTTATGTTTGGTTACATCACATGATTTTATTGTCTAGTCTGGTTATATTGTGTCAATAAGATTTTGCTCCCACTCAGTGAGACAGAAATCTGAGAGGAACAGGGGCAAAAACAGTGTTTCCCCTAGGTTGGCTGCTCTGAGCAAAACTCAAGAGAGAGTCAGCAGCCTCACATTTCTCCATTCTGTCTTTCTGTGTAGCCTTGTCAGGTTAGGCTAAACCATTGTTGCCAACCCCTTCCACTTCACAGTTGGGGAAACAGCAGACATGATATCAGATGCTGCAGCATCTTTTAACTGACAAACTGTAGTCTGTATGAACAATTACTGCCAGCTTGATAACTTAATGCTACCCTTTTCCTCTGCTCTACTCACTGTCAATTTTCTGCCACCTGCTCTCTCACTCCTCCATTCACTTGCTATACACGCTATACACATCTAATACTTGTATTAGATGACATTGAATACATCAGAATAGAAACAAGAAAATCACAAAATCTGGTCATATGCCTCCTGACCATCATTTTTTTCCACCTGCCTTCACCAGGCACTTTTAACTGTCTATTGTATTATGCTGATTGAAGGCTCTTCAGCCATCGACTTCCTGAGGAGGAGGGATTACCTAGGAGGGGCAGGCAGAGCCTCAATGGCAGCCTTATCAAGACTACTGTCTTCTTCTTCTTGGAGAGTGAGGTAAGCATACTGAAATGTAAGCCCTGTGCTCATTGCAATAGAAAGTTGCATTTTTAGCAAGTATTATTTTTGTATATTATATTACTTTATTTATAGAGAGCCAAGCATACAAGCAACAGTTATGAGGAATGTACCCCATTTTGCTGCATTTGTATCTGATCAGTAACATTTGATGTTTTACAGCTTCATGAACATGGGGCCTATTTGGTGGATAGCCTGTGGGAGTGTGGGTCAGAGCTGTTGAAGGACTGGGAGACTATGATCAGCCTGCTGCTGGATGAGCCCATGCCAGGAGAGGAGGGTAAGGAACCACAGTTTCAGACAATTACTGGCTCAGATTTTCAGCCACAGTATTATGAAAATGAACACTTTGTTTTTTCTTTTCATTACATTGTCAGCAACTGTCTGTGTCTGTGATTTTCAGCACTGAGTGATCGGCAGGAGACGGCTCTGGTTGAGATCATGCTCTGCGCCATCCGACAGGCTTGTGAATGCCATCCTCCAGTAGGCAGGGGCACAGGAAAGAGGGTGAGTACACAGTTATTATGCTAGACAGGAGGATTAACTTTGTTTCTTGGATGATGTCATGTTGCTAATGTGGTTTTTGCACGGAGAAGGTCCTGGCTGCAAAAGAGAAGAAAACGCAGCTGGATGATCGAACACGGATCACAGAAATGTTTGCAGTTGCCCTACCTCTGTTATTGGCAAAGGTGATTATGTGTGTTCTGCACTAAAGCCAACAGCAAGCATGCATTAGACTTGTATATTATAGGAGGTGTGATCCCTAACCGTTCAACCCTACCTGCTTTGTCTTCTCCTGTCACAGTACTGCGTTGATATTGATAAAGTGACAAATCTACTACAAATACCAAAGTACTTTGATCTGGACATCTACACAACTGGTCGGTTAGAAAAGGTTTGTCAACTTTTACATTTTGTCCAACGTATGCAACTTATAAATTACATGCACTGCTAGTGAAACTATATTTTGTGCTTTCATGAAGCATTTAGATGCCTTGTTGCGGCAAATCTGGGAGGTGATAGATAAGCACACAGACACTGAGGTCCTGGAGGCTTGCTCTACCACTTATCATTACCTCTGCAACGAGGAGTTCACCATCTTTAATCGCGTGGACATCGCCCGCTCCCAGCTTCTTGACGAGCTTGTAGATAAGTTCAGTAGACTCCTGGAGGACTTCCTGCTAGAGGTGGGTGCTGCAAGATGTTTCTTTGCCTGGATTGTTTTAAAGCACATTAACATCTGAACAGGCTGGGGTGAATGTCCAGGATTTAATGGGTTTGACCTCTTCTTCGTCAGGGTGAAGAACCAGATGATGATGATGCCTACCAAGTTCTCTCTACGCTCAAGAAGATCAGTGCTTTCCACAAGTAAAGCAGTTAACAAGTTTGTGCTTATTATTTCAATATGTAGTTACTTGTTGAAGGCAGAGTAATAACAATTTCATATATGCTGTGTTTTGGTTTGTTAGATGTGATACATGAATGTAAATTATATTAGTATGTGTTGCTTTTCATTTGCTTGTGTTCTTTTTTCTGCAAACAGTGCACACGACCTCTCAAAGTGGGATCTTTTCACCAGCAACTACCGGCTACTCAGCACAGGCCTGCAGAACGGGGATATGCCTGAACAGGTATCACAGCCCGGACAGCAGAGCCTTCTCTACCTTTGCAAGTCACATCCCCCAAAATGCAAAACCAACTATTTCAAATATTGTGTGGAACATCACAACAAATCTGATCTGCTCGATTTTTTTTTCTTCCCACCAGATTGTGATTCATGCGATGCAGTGCACACATTACATCATCTTGTGGCATCTAGCGAAGGTGTCAGACAGCAGTTCATTGAAGGTATTTACATATGAAGCATTTTGGATACTTCACAAAAAGTGGAAAGATGGAAGGCAAGAAATTATCTAAAAACTAATAGTCATTATTACAGTGTTACAATCAGCTTCAAAGCATAGTAGTAAGAAAGTAAATTCATTATGAGCATCAGTTTTGCTTGTTTTAAGTATGATACTGATTTTGATGTGTTTTATCTCTTCTTTTTTTTACTGCTGAACTCCTATTTTCAAATTCACACAGATCTGCCTCCTATTATGATCCCCTAAGTGTTTACTAGTTAACTGAACATTTGTTCCTTTCAGGGTGATATGGTGACCTTGAGAAAGCAAATGAGAGCTTTCTGCTTAATGTGTCAACGTTACCTAAACAGCATCAACACCGCAGTCAAAGAGCAGGTGGGATTCTTCCTTTCACACATGGCCATTCTTTACTGCAACTGAACATGTTGTGGGTCAGTATTTTCATAAATGCTGAAGTGTTGTGTTTATTCCAGGCCTTCACCATACTATGTGATCTGCTATTGATCTTCAGTCACCAAATTATGTCTTCAGGCCGGGAACAACTGGAGCCTCTGGTCTACACGCCAGACTCTTCGTTGCAGGCAGAGCTGCTCAACTTCATCTTGGATCAAGTGTTCATTGACCAGGATGACGAAAACAACAGCACAGGTCAGAGACAATCACTATTCTTCATGCTTTATGTTTGAAATGTTACAGACTATAAATAATGAAAATAATTAAAAAATTGTATCATGTATTTTTTAGACGGGCAGCAAGATGATGAAGCCAGTAAAATAGAGGCTCTGCACAAGCGAAGAAACCTTCTCGCTGCCTATTGCAAATTAATCGTTTACAATGTTGTGGAAATGAACACCGGAGCAGATATATTTAAACAGTATATGAGGGTAGGTTTAAACCCTTTTCATATCATTAATAATAAAAATCCCCCCCCCCCCCCCCCCCCCCCCCGCAGCCCTGCTCTTCTAGTTACAATTTTTCTTTTGTTTCTCCTTAGTATTACAACGACTATGGAGATATCATTAAGGAAACAATGAGCAAGACAAGACAAATCGACAAAGTACAATGTGCAAAGACACTCATTCTGAGCCTGCAAACGGTAAGAATCTTGGCCCCCCCCAGCTGACTGTCATTGTAGATCATAAATGCATTTAGTCCAGGATTTAGAACTGTCTGTCTGTGAAACCACCCTTAGGAAATGTGGAAAAGTATATCTTCTGTCTTTTCTTGTAGTTATTCAACGAAATGTTGTCTGAATTTGGCTTCAATATTGACCGATCATCGTCAGCCTTCTGTGGCATTAAAGAGCTTGCTCGGCGCTTTTCATTGACGTTTGGCTTGGATCAGTTGAAGACCAGGGAGGCTATTGCTATGTTACATAAGTAAGTAATTGTCCCGAGCCAAGTCTTTGTGGTTTACAGCTTTGCATGCCACCCAGTTCTTACAGTAACATCTGTTTTGAATGAGTGAGGTCCTCCATTCGTTGTTTCCCTTGGATTTGATTTAGGAATGGGATTGAGTTTGCTTTTAAGGAACCTAGCCCCCAAGGAGAGGGGAGTCCCCCTCTCCATCTCGCCTTTTTGGATATCCTGAGTGAATTCTCAAGCAAACTAATTCGACAGGACAAGAGAACAGTGTAAGTTTGAGGCATAAAGATGTGGGCAGTAATTTACATTTATGTTGGATGTGTGCATGGAGCTGATGAACTCTGAAAAGCTTCTAACTGTGATTGTTGTCATCCTGACTTCTACAGTCACATGTACCTGGAACGCTTCATGACATTTCAGATGGCCCTGCAGCGAGAGGACTGCTGGCTGCCCCTCATCTCATACAGGAACTCCCTGCAAGTTGGAGGGGATGATGACACCATGTCTATCATCAGTGGGATCAGCAGTCGGGGGTCCAGCAGCAGGAGTAAGAAGTCCAAGCCAGCTGCCGCTAGCAAAAGGAAATTGCCTGAAGGTGCTTCATTTTTACATCACTGCACTTTTTGTAATTTATTGGCCTGTGTGGCCTGTGTGTCATAGATTTAAATGAGTATTTTTTTGGCCCTTAAAATGCCATAAATGTGTACTTCAACAATATGTGTCAGTCATTAGGGGACATCAGGGCACGCATTATTATGGCTTCTGCACACATTCAGTAAAATACCAGTATTTACTATATATTATTTAAGAAATTATTTTCTATAGCAGAAGAGAACAGCTGCAGCAGCACTGATGCAGTTTGGATGAACCGTGAGCAGAATGTGCAGACGCCAATGATGATGCATTCGCCCCATCTCACCTCGACTGTATTGAGGGATCCAAAGAAGATGAGACCGGAGGACAGCTACACAGATGCATACACCATGCCAACAGAGCAGCATCCGCATCAGCCTGTGCCTCCCCAGCAGCTGCCACACCAAAACCACCAGGCTGCCATTGATTACAAGTACTAAAGCCATATACCTGTTGCATTATCTTATCTTGAAATAAATATTTGGAAAGGTTGCTGCTGTTTGCACTTTCCTGTACCAATTATGAAGTTAAACCCTGGACTCTGTTTCACAGCACCCAGGTTACTTGGATGTTGACACAGAGGCAACAAGCTGAGGCCTGTCAGCAGCAAGAGCGGGTTAGCATGCATTATGCCAAGATGAGGAACCACATTCAGCAAGCGACGTAAGATGACTTTGCTCTTTAGAGTACAGGAAATGACATGCAGCCAATAAACAATATGTAAAAAAGCACAATTTACATGTGTCCTACTGAAGTGTTTCCCCATGTGTCCTCCTCAGTCGCCGAAGCTCCGGGCTCATGGAGGATGACGAGGAGCCAATAGTGGAGGATGTGATGATGTCATCAGAGGACCGATTGGAAGACATCAATGAGGGCATGGATTTTGACACAATGGACATTGATCTGGTAATTTAAGGAACATTAGTTTGAATTCTGTGAACTTAGAAAGAAAAGAACTAACAGACAGCAGCCACAAACAAAAACAACTGATGTTGATTTGATGATACTGCATGAAATATACATGGATGTCTGAAGTCGTGTTATTGCTTCTCTTCCTTCTCAAATATTACAATTTGCACATCATTAAAATGGAATGATTATATCCCATCTGAGTAAATTGTCAGCATTTGACTGCCACAATTGATGTAGCAGATTTCTTGTACTTCTTTGTTAAACTTAAGTTAAGATTTCCCTTTTGTCTCTTATTTTTATCCCATTTTTGGCATGTTGTCCTGACTAAATTGTTAATTTCCAGCCAGCATCAAAGAATCGCAGAGAAAGAACTGAACTAAAGCCAGACTACTTTGATCCATCTTCCATCATGGATGATTCGGTAAGTGTTTTCCACTTCTTATTATACAATTTGTTTTCTTTTATAAATCTTACTCTTTCATGTGAATTTTAGTGTTGCACAGAATGTTTAGGTTTTTATCTTGATGTAACAGTTTTCCCATTCAGACTCATTTAAGGGTAATTGTGAACAGCATCTGTTATTCATGCAGTCAGATATCACAGTAAGTTAAAGGAAGACTCCACCAAAAATCCATCTCTTAAGTATCAAATCATTTCCTGTTGCTTTGAAAGTTGGCTTTGAAACATTGTAGTTTGCTCCATCACAGAGGTTACTGTCATTACTCTGTTTGGATTCCCAAAAATGTCCATAGAAACATCTGTAAAATCACTTTTCCCCCAAATACAGACTATACTGTATGTATAAAAAGCTTTGGATTTGTTTGTGTGGATGTTATACAGTTTTAACAAGTTGTCCAAATGTGTTTATTGATATTAACTTACAAGGGTAAAATGCTGTCATAAGATTGTTATTGTTATATAAGATTGTGGGTTTGTAATATTTTTTATTACTTTTTTGTATGTCTTTAGGTTCTTAATGTTTCAATGTTTTAATACAAATTGGATGCATCAAGGACATTGTCATCAGAATCCTTGGAAGATGATAAGGAAGACTGTTGTCTGAAAATCAGGATGGAGCAAAATGGACTACTATAAATGGTTTGTTACACACCAATGTTTGCCTCTTCAACACTGCGTTAAAACGTAGAGGGAGAGCTTGAATTTGAATTTTATTTAATTATTTTCACACACCAGACTTTTGTCACTGCAAGAGAAATGTTTCTGGTTATGCTCAGTTGCCCTGAAAACAGCTTATACTGAGATGTAGCAGATGCTGTCGACATGTTATGTTGTTACAGTTAATAAAAGTACTGACTGTACTTATGAGGCATGGTGGGGTGACAATAACAGACTGAAATTCAAATGAATAATATATACCTTTAATCATTTTCATTCAGTAAACAAAAATTGTCTGATGTAAATAAATAGTGGCCAATATATGGGAGGTGAGCAGAATTTCATGACCACCAGCCCTGGAAAAAATACTACAAGAATGATGCTTATGGTGTTCACTATAATGACACTGCACTTTGTCACAGAGGTGTTCATTCAACTCGATGGTAATTTTACAGCCATATTTTCAGAAATTATCATAGCCTCAAATCAACACCTCTCTGACGCAATCTAAACAGAAACTGAACATAATAAGCTTCATGGAGGCAGCATTTATTGCAGGGCTATTGAATGGGACTGCATTAGATTATAAAGGTGTCAATGATACTGTGCTCACCTGCTATACTTTTCAACTGTAGACTTTGGCATGGCATGTAGCCATATATCAAAACGTGTATACAGTAAAGTATAATGTGAACTGGCGTCTCATACTGTTCAAAGGCCTTGCCACTAATGATGTACGGCATTCTCAGATTTCTTTGTGATGGTATTTTTTAGAAATGTATGTGTTCTGCTTTTATACCTTATAGATTACTTTGATTTATAGAAATTTTGTAATGACAATCAAATGTAAATTAATGGTTTCTAATCATGTTATTTCACATAGATGCTGAAATAATCCTTTTTAATGGAAATGATTATGTTATTATACAGTATATATATATATATGGCCAGCTGTATTTTCTTGTCATCTTCCTAGAAGGAATAGGTGAAAAGGAAATGCATAGCCCAAATGTAGTAATTTGACAAACTGATGGCTATATCTAAAATTATTTTTTAATATCGAGAGCATTCACAGTGTCACACATAAAAATTTGACTCAACTTTAAACATGTAATCTCTCCTATATCTTGACTATTTTTCTCCACTATATAGTATCTAATATTATCTAATAACATAGACATGCCATAATTGCAATCTTTAAAAGGAAGGATTCGAAAAACGGTTGAGATAGGTGTGTTTTTTTTTTGTTGTTGATCCTTTTTTTTAGTTTCCAAGTGTGCAGAGGATTTTTTTCTATCAGCCAATTTATTTGGTGTACCACTGTTGTGTGTGTATAAGAGTTATAGAATTATTCTAAAGTTTAAGAATTCTTTAGCCAACTATCATAGTATCAGAAATGTGTATTATACAATTACAAATGTGTAATATATTGTGACTCGGTGCTCATTTTATATTTGCAGTTTCTGTTTGCTTAAAACTTTAGGGAAAGGTTAAAAAAATAGAATGTAACTATTTGAAGTTAATCTAGTATACCTACAGTTTTGTTTGTCTTTCAATGTATTGTTGCAATATTTCTTTACTTCTATGTATTGGCCTGGTTGGCAGAACTGCATTGTATGGATAAAGGTGTATTCATATATTATTAGAAACATATCCCTGATTTTCTCAAAATCTCACTATCTATAAACAGATCACCTGGTCTTAAACATGCCATACCATAAACATACAAAATATTCACATTAGGCAATGAGAGAAAGACATAGAAAAATTGCCTGTATATTTACATTAATCATTTCATTTTGGATCTTTTCTGTTTTGCATCAAACTGCTGAAAATGTGCATACATCTGTATGTTTACACACATATTTAAATATTTGTGTATATTAAATTTGTGTTTTTATTCTATTTACAAAGTGCCATTTTCATCCTTAAAGGTGTGTATTTGTGTCTGCAGATGTAACATGAACAGAATAAACCCCCTGCAACCATGTGATAATGTTAAGAACATTGCGATCAATCCATACCACCAATTTAGTTATTAATGACAACTCACAGTACAGAAATAGTCTTAATTTTAATGTATCTCTCTTACATTATTTTTATGAATGCAATAACAAATTAAATATTTAATATTTTCTTATTTCATGTTTTCTCTATAATCAGAATCCTCTTTTTAAGCCAAGTATGTTACCAAACAAGGAATTTGACTGTGGTTTACTGGCTCAACAACAAAACAACAACCTCAAGAAATATTCACAATGGATGTCCATTATATATACACAGGCAAAACAGTTTCTGTGAAATGTAAACAGGTGCCATGATAATAATACATTATAGTGTAGTATGTGCACATATTCAAGAAGCAAAAAGTAATTGTCTTGTACAGACTGGAACGTGGATTTCCTGCTATTGTTTAAAATCAGGTAGATTTTTTTACACGTAAAATACACAAGTAATGTTGCTGTGAAACTAATTTAAGATTAGTAGGTAGTTAAATGTAATTAACTCTTTAAATCATTACTTATCAGTTTGCTAAATCACTTATGAGCTTTGAGTTGCATGCAGAGAAATGCACTAGCACACACGCACAGAAGACAAAGTACTGCATGGGAGCCTTTGTCAGAGGCTGTCCCACCATGCAACAGTGAGCTGGCTGCAGCAGCACATTTGACCCTGTGTGTGCCATGATGAACTAGACATCCGGGCTGTGTGTGTATGGAAGATGGCGACACTTATCCTCCGTGGTGAATGGATAAAAAACTGGGAAAAATCAGGAAAACACGAATTGTGAGTGGTTCTGAATTTCGACACGGTGTTAGAGGTCGTAGTGGTTTCACAGTTAAAGATCTCTGTTGCTAATAATAGTAATAATTATAACGTAGCTAGCATTACAACCCAAGGCCAGTCTCTCAAGTGTCTGCGAGTGCTAACATATGCGGTAACGTCAGCTAGCTAAGAAGCAGTTGTCGCCGATATTTTAATCTGAAAAAATGTGCAGTTCGTGTAGTTGCAGTCGTGTAGTAGTGGGTAGCTGCTTTGTGTACTATTTTTTGTTTAGTGGAATGTTATTTAAATTCATTCGTGAATTTGTAAACACGACGGCTATCAAAGCTATGCTAGTTAGCATCCATGTAGCCCACTCTCTGGCAGGTATCGATAGCTACCAGCTTCTTAGTTTAAGAAAATATTGTGCCAAAGTTGATGTAATTAGCCAACGTTAACTGTCCACAGATAGTTGACGACCAATTGGTTAAAAAGCTAATGCTAGCCCGCGTTAATCTAATAGTAATCAAGTGGAGGGAAACGGCGGATCCTGACGTATAACGCTAGCTAATCTGATGCTAGCAGGTTAGCTGGAGCGCTTGTGGTGTCGACAGTCTCCCTTGGTGTATTTGTGTGGCATTGTAGTATAAAAAGAAAAATAATAACATTTAATGACTTTGCTCGATAAACCGTGTCTTCGGGATAAAGCCTCTTGCAGTCGTCACGTCAATGTTCAGCTAACGGTTCAACCCACCATGTCAGATTACGGAGGTAAAAAACGAGATATTTGTATACTTAGCAATATTAGTTGGCTTACTACGCAAATATTGGGGCTATATTGTGATATAGCAATGTGCCCTCTGCGCAAACATAACCGATGACACACAGCTAGCGCCAACTTTCCACACCACATCGCCACATTTACTCATCTTGGACACAGACTTGTCTGAAGCAGTATGTTGAAATCAACATTAATGTCAAGGTGGGGCTTTTAGTGTTACCACCGTTTAAAGGAAAATGGTTTCGTGAATGATATTTTCACGTTTTCTGGAGTGTAGCCATCGTGTACAGGCAAAGACACAATAGGCTCATCCACAGTGCTAGCTGCTATTAGTCACTGTGGGCCTTGCATAGTTATTAAAGGCCTGCAGTGGGATGCATCAACTCAGACTACTGAGATCTTAGTTGTATATGTGATGTATGTCACTGTAGCTGATAACGTGTTGACAGAAAATTGCTCCAGGTCTATATATAAAACTATGAACCTGTAGTATTATCCTAGAGAGAAACTTGTACATGTAATCTAAATGATGCATTTCTCTGTTGTCTCTTTTGATATCCATACCTAAACACTGCCTGCAAAACATCTATTTAACACGATCTCATCTCTGCTGTACAGCAACAAAAATCCATCCAACAATTGCTAAACAAGTGTTTTTCAGTTGGTAAAAAAAAACAAAACAACTTGTTTCCCATCATATAAAACAGCGCATTGCATTGAAGTGGTTCATTTTCCCTGCCAACAAGCCCTACAGACCCCTGTCTCCTCAGGGGTGCCACCCCATGCAGTGATGTCTCTGTGGTAGACAACAAGTGAAAGGGCAATTCCTATGTGCTGCTGAAGAAAGTGTCACATTGGTTTTACATTGCCACTGTATTTCACATTATTACTGTAGGTGTTTGGAGCTGTTGGTGTCTGACATCAACCAGTGGTGCTATTACAATAGTGAGACTAACCACAAGTCTGAGAGGCAAGAGTATAACATTTAATTAGTGCTGTATAAGAAAATCTTGCCTGTCAACCTTATTATGCTAAAATCAACCGCCATATTTGACCATTGGGTGTAACGCACCTTAGGGCATTGTGGAGCATCTTTAACTGAGCACTGCATGTAGTTCTCACAGTGTGCCCAGCCTTATTGGCACTAGTTGACCAATATCAACAGCTGTTTGAGTATGTTGAATGGAGGACAGTTTCACTTGTACGTGTGTGTGTGTGTGTGCATGTTCAAAACATACTTGCTGGTGCTCAGCTGTTGTGTCAGTTGTCATTTTTAATGGAGGACCTTGATTGTGTTTGATCACTCCTGTTTTTGGCAATGCTTGTTTTTTAAGGCCAGTTGAGTTGCCAGCAAAGATATCCCTGAGTTAGGTCTCTGGTTCTCTCACAACCAGATTAGAAGGATTTTCCTGGGAATTGTTATTTATAATGTGGATAAATGCCACCATGACTGCTGTAGCAGTTGGTAGATGTCTGTTGCGTTCAGGGTAGGTCCAGGAAAACAATGTGACCAGACATGCAAGATTTGAAATATATATTGCACAATTTCTCACTAACTTTAACCAATACACCATTAAACTGGATACAGAAACGGTAACATCTGTGTAATACAAAGCCAGAAGAAACTTCACACATCTCTCATTTGACACCAATGTAATCCAGTACCGTTGATAGCCGTATTACCTGGCTTTGATCCATTCGTTATATCCATTTCAGGGTAACATATGATTCTAATCTTATAATCTCCTCTTTCATTATGATTCAAATCCTGACTAATTAAATCTTGTCTCTAATTGAAAATTAATTTGACAAAACAGTATTTTCAGTATATTTTGATATTTCATGTTTTGTTTGGTCTTCCTCCGTTTGCCCACATTGTTTCATTTCAAAACCAGAGTCGAAGTTTGCTTTGATAACACTCTTGCCTTCTTGTTAGTCAATTAGACGTTTTAATCATATTTGTCTAGTATTATTATGACATTGACATTGGCTTTAGTTTTATAGGCCAACAAAAAATCTGCAAATAGGGCATCTCATACCCTGATTAAGGAGTGCTACGAGATCAATGGTGTATATGCACCTTCTCTAACCAACATGTCAGTGTACCTATATCAACCTGTCCTCATATTGAGTTTCTTTTAACAGGCTATTGTACTTTTCCTGCCAGTACCCCTAACTGGAGAGCTCTTAGTAGATGTATAACTCGGTTACAAAATCTACAACATTTAGATTGACAGAAAATAAATAATTACTTTTTTTCATGCACTATTATCTGTGATGTTATCATAGTAAGTATTGCCATGTTTGAGTTAGTCTAATTGACCCAAATTTTGTCTCTTTACCTTGTAGCGTACAACTCTGCAAAGAGCTTACAGAGAAAACAGATCATGGAAGTGAGATTAAAGGTAAGTTGAAAATGACCTCAGTTCTGTTTACCTTTTCTGTCAATTTATTTAAGTTTCTTTGGTGTACTAACAGAAAAACACATCCAACGACCATTACTGAAAACAAACACATCTTTAAGAAATTTCCTTTGAGCAGTATCATTGTTAGTTAAATAACCAGTGATTGTATTGTCTGGATATTTTAGCCTCTGTTGACATTGTTCACAATTAGCGCATTTTTCCGTACTGTCACTCTGCAGACAGCATTTTCATAATGTGACAGCTTGTTTTCAAGCAGAGACTTGCAACTAGCCAGTCACAGCAGTGTTAAGGAATGTGCGATATGACCAAAATCTATATAATATATATTAAAATAATAATATAATAGGCAATTTCATATTCCTCTAAGGTTACATATCTTGATATAGTACATCCTCTGTAAATACAGTGAATAAATAGTTTCTGGTCTGCATTGCACTTACAGTAACATAATGAGTGTGGTTGTCATCACTTTAAGTACTTCACCTGGTTCACTGTCTCTCCTCTGCTGCGCTGTGTGCAGCATACACGGAGGGCTCAGCCCCGCCTACAGTGAACTACAGAGTAACAAAAGCAAAATGCAGCAGAAACTCTCACACTGAGCTGAAATGAAACAAGTACTTGTGACTAAGATAAATAAACATAGTGTCTGCTGTATTTTGCTGTCATTTATGGTTGTGCTACTCTTCTCCGCTCGCTGTTCCACTGCGGGCACAGCAGAGGAGAGAGTGAATTAGGGGAAGTACTTGGGTTGATGACAACTACACTCATTACCTTACTGTTAATGATGCAATAAAAGCTTTGTAAGTAAAAAGACAGGAAGAGTAACTTATTAATGTAATCCATACAAAAGATGGACAGCCTCCAAATAATGAAAATATTTTCATAAAGACTGATTTGCAACAGTGAAATAAACAATAGAGCATAATTTGAAATGATAGATGACTTTCTTTCGCCACACGATATATAGTCATATCACACAGCCCTGATAGCCTGTGTGCTTCAGTGTAATAATAAGTTCATGATTATAATTACAACTTTATTGTTGCATGATAGTGTGTGAATAGTAACTGAAATATTACCAATAACTGATGAAAGCACAGACATGCACAGACTTTATTCTACATAAAGATTTCAGAACATTTCCTATAATGGTTTGTTTATCTGTTAGTTTTCCCAGTCCTGGTGCTGAGCATCTGATCCATATTGCATGTTTGGTGTGGTGCCTCAGTGCAATTAAGAAATTGGCAGAACCTGAAAACTTATTTTCACTCATAGTTTCATGAGAAGTTGTCAGAGCTTCAACCATTTTGCAAAGAGAAATGGAGAAAAACTGACTCAGACCCATTGTAATCGAGGAAATAATTGACTCTGAAGGTGCCTCTGCTCAATGTTTTTGGAGTGTGGGGGTATATACTTGATGCAGTTTTTGTGTTTTGTATTTATGGTTATATTTGAGAGTTTTTACCTGTCAGTTCACTTGTCTGGAGGATGATCTGCATCTTGTTTGTTTTTGTGTCCAGATATACAGGCGGCCTTATATGAGCTCTGCTGGCAAGTTGTACAGGGGAACCTGAAGTTGGACCTTGCCTCCAGTGTCCTTGGGGACATGATGGTACTTTTTTTTCTTTTTCTCCCCCCATGAAGTTTAAGTTAAAGATGTAGAATTGTCTGCATGGTTCTAAAGATTAGACATAAAAACCTTTCTCTTGTTATATCAGTAAGAAATTATGATTTGAAGAGTCAGTTTGGTGTTATGTGTTAAATTGTAGTATCCATATCACATCAATCTCTACTAATGGATACTAAAAGTATGAGTGATATCATTGTCTCTTACACAAGTTCAATAACACAATACTGACTTGGAACACAGTATTGTGATCTGAGTCTCACTGTGCCAGCAAATACTTATATATTACTGTTTGTGTCCAGCTTCAACATTGTCTGTTCTCTTTTCTTCTACTTAAAGGAACTCAGAGATGACATGCCATCAATTTTAGCAGATGTATTCAGTATACTAGGTAAACATGGGTTTTTTATTTTAAACATTTTACTTTACTTACATTATATGAAGTACTGCAGTTAAACAATTACAATTTTAGAATATCTTGATTTCCTATTATTTGTGTCATAATCTTATTGGGATGTCTTATTTCTTATATTTTCCACAGATTTAGAGACTGGTGCACTAGAAGAAAAAAACAAACGTGACCATTACACACAATTGGTGGGAGCATGTTTGGTAAGAACAGTTTTACTTTATTAACAAAACATTGTGTATATAACTCTATAATTCTTGCAGCCACTTCGGAGTACTAGAGAATACAAAGATTGCCTGAAGAAAGGCATTTTTATCCCTTTTTAAAACACAAGAGTATGCCTCTTTGGATTAAATGTTTACCACTGTATAAGAATCCTGGAGTGTCATGAATGTATTATTGATAGGCTTGTAATAATAAACTTTTTTTTGTTAGTTTTTTGTTCCAGAGGCCATCTTGAAAGAGCGGCTGGACCCAGAAACCCTTGAATCCCTTGGACTTATAAAACAGGCCCATCAGTTCAACCAGAAGATTGTGAAAATCAAGACTAAACTATTGTAAGTAGAGTGCACAGTTAAGTAGAGCCATCTCATTATATTTAAAATATAATGGCAATAGAGCTTTCTATTCTATAAATATAAATAAATAAATAAAGAGCATGCATTTTAGTGTACTGGGAATATAGTCAATATGCTTCATAGTGTGCATCCAATTTTGTTTCTGTCAGTTACAAGCAACAGAAGTTCAACTTGCTAAGGGAGGAGAATGAGGGCTATGCCAAACTCATCACCGAGCTTGGCCAAGACCTGTCGGGCAACATCACCAGCCACCTCGTACTGGAGAGCATCAAGTCCCTCATAGGTACCAAACAAACCTTTTTCAGATTGACTGCATTGAATGTGGTGCTTTCTGTCTTTTGCTACAGTCAAATGCAAATCATACAGTATTGTTAATTGTGTAGAGTGTTTTGGGTTTTTGTTTTTTTTGTATCAGGCTTCTTCACCAAAATCCACATCACACCTGATTTGGCAATTTCAGCATTGACTTTATTATGCATGGCCAGTTTCCTGTACATCACAAAAAAACTGTCCCCATATGCTACCTGCCAGTGTAAGGCAGCCATTCATTACTGTAATATTGTGTTATACAACGTCTCTTATTCATCCTGTCTCAACCCACTATGTCATTATTTATGATGACACCAGGGAACATAAATATACAAAAAAACAAGAAGCAGTGCAGCATGACTTCCTATCAGTGACCACATTGTAAATTGCCCACAGGGGTCTGAGTAGCACTAATGATGCAGGGTGACAGTCACCAAAACTGTCCAATCACGTTACCTGTCAGTCTGTATAACTTCATGTTTACAGCTCTTGGTTTGTTTGTGAAAAGCCAGTGTAAACATGAACCGAACCAGAACTAAAAGAAACTTTTTTTTGCCGTGATCATCTCAAATGAACTGAACTACAGGAATGAGAGCAACCAGGACTCAGGCCTCAGAAGCACCCCCCAGTTTTTGGAATAACCTGTTTCGATTGACTTATGACTTTCTTGTTTGAACAAGTCTTTCATTATTATTCTGTTACCTACTTAGGTCTCTTGTTTCTTCTGTCCACAGGATGTTTCAACTTAGATCCGAATCGTGTTTTGGACATAATCCTGGAGGTGTACGAGAGTCGATCAGACCAAGATGAGTTCTTCCTGTCCCTCATCAAGTCCTACATGTGTGAGCCGCTCACTCTCTGCCACATCCTGGGCTTTAAGTTCAAATTTTACCAGGTGAGAATATTAAGTCTGGGTAGCAGGTAATAAAAGCAAGAATGCGTGTTTTAATAGTATGACCTAATCCACAAGCAATCAGTCCAGTATTTTAAATGTAAGAACACAGTCTGACCAAAACAATCCCGAACTATAATCGTGAGATTATCGCATGACTCATATTTAATGCATAACATAATTATATGTCTGATTTCCATGATAATGTATTAATTTATTTTCTTTTGTGTGTCTTCAGGAACCTAATGAGGAAACCCCCAAGTCACTTTACCACATTGCTGCTGCTTTGCTTCACCATAACCTGATAGAGCTGGAAGATCTCTATGTACATGTAAGAGTCTAGCTAATGGCCACATTCGTAAAAAAGAGGTCACCATTCAATTTGGATTTGCATGTTCTAACATCATGCTTGTATTTGGCATTATGAGTTGTGTGCAAACCCTCTGCAAGCAGACTGTAATCCTCAAATGGCGTCCAGATGATTTATGTGACGGATATGTTCACTTCATTATGATATCAGATCTTTGGGTCGAATAATACAAAGTTAAATGTTATTTCACCCCTGTCAGATGTAAAGTATCTAGTATATTTTGTTCTTAGGCTGAAGTTTCATCAGTTGTGTTGCCTTTGCTCTATCATTCCAGCTTATGCCACCAGATGCCGCCATTGTAGAGGAACACAAACGAGATATCTCGGAGGCCAAGCAGATTGCTCGCAAGTTGGTCATGGTAGTGCTACCCTCAGAGAAAAATGAAGACAAAGACAAGGAAAAAGAAAAGGAAGAAGAGAAGAATGAGCAGGTGTTAGAAACATTTGCTGTTATATTATACATTCTGGGATGCTTACGATTTTGAACTGTTCTAGAGGAATTTTGGGAAAGCACATCTCCTGTAACAAACATCACATGAATACTGTATTATCATACACTTGTATTATCATACAGTTACAGATACTGTATTATCATCTTGTTTAGGTCATATACATTTTCATCCTTAAATATATAAAAATCAATGGTTTTAAAAATCTGTCATTTTGGAGTATGACAGTAGCAGTACTCAATGTCAGTGAACTTTATTAAATTATATACGGACACTCATGTGCTGCTCTTTTTGTGCCCACAGCCACCTGACAACCAGAAGCTTGGTCTGTTGGAAGCGCTACTTAGGATTGGAGACTGGCACCATGCTCAGAGTATTATGGACCAGATGCCTTCCTTCTATGCGACTTCTCACAAGGCCATCGCACTGGCACTCTGCCAGCTTGTGCACCTGACTGTGGAGCCTCTCTACAAAAGGTGATTATATTTTCCATGTTTCACTTGCTTCCCATCACGTGTAGTTGCACCATAAAGCATGCACAAGTACCTCTTGTTCCACAGTTTGAACTGACTACTTGAACTCTTCTCAATGCCAGCATTTCAATACAAGCGAAATAAAACACAGGCCCTCACACACTCATCTGTTCCTCACAGGGCTGGCGTCCCAAAAGGAGCAAAAGGATGTGTGATGCATCCACTGAGGAACAAGCGGGCCCCTCGACCTGCAGAGAGCTTTGAAGACTTGCGCAGGGACACATTCAGCATGTTATGCTACCTGGGCCCTCACCTCTCCCATGACCCCATCCTTTTTGCCAAGATTGTGCGTCTGGGCAAAGGTTTCATGAAAGAGGTACAAGATTGTAACCACCATATTACGACATCTGCACTGAAGCCTAAGTTTTAGTTTGACCTGTATTTATGTTTGGTGTTCTTTGCTTCTCAGTACCAAAGTGATGGTAGACCTGATGTCAAAGACAAACTGGTAAGTATAAAAGATATAACTGCCTCTGACTAGAGGACTGGTCTGTAGATTAATATTAAAGATATTAAATGGATCTGCCAGATGACTCTGGGAACCTTATTCATGTTGATTATATGTTCATCGCAGGAAACCCTGCTGAGTTGTTTCCTGAGCATTGCAGACCAGGTGCTACTCCCTTCTCTCTCTCTTATGGAGTGTAATGCTTGCATGTCTGAGGAACTGTGGGGTCTCTTCAAACTCTTTCCCTACCAGCACAGGTGAGATACACACACACACACACACACACATGCACATGTATCACTCACTACTTGTGTTACTGTGTTACTGTGTAATTGAATTGTCGGATAGTAAACCCTTAGGCAGTGTTCCAGGATGGTGTTTACTAGCTGGCAAGGAAAGAATAGCACACAATCAATCAGAGTTCTTCACACTCTCTTTGATTGTGGAAATGCGATATTCAGCAAACCAACTTTTTTGTTCACAAGCAATACAAGAACTTTATTTTTAGAGTCTTTGTTTGAATGTTTGAGCACACTGCTGATGAACAATGACACTCCACGTTCCCAAAGGTTTTGATTGTTCTCTCAGTTGTCTGTGTCAGTTTGTCGCAGCTAATAATGTAACTTCTTTAGTTACTGAAGATAGTAGCACTTTGTAGATGATTTCACCGTCTCCCACTGTAAAATGTTTCAGCACTTTTAAAAAAAGGATTTAATATGAGCTGAAAACGCTCAAGTAACACCGTTCTTCATGCTCTGCTGTGTCAGTGTATTTTACAGTGAGTTGCTCTTTGCACTGAATTTGTTGATGCACCATAAGGGATTTTAAAATATTCCTTGACCTTGCTTGCTCCAAATATGACACACAGCAAGTTACTTGATCTCATTTTCAGGAGCAAGTCAACCATTAAGGAGCAATCCTCTTTTATTAAACTGAAGGACTTGAAGCAAGTGAGGTAGAAATTCACCCCTGCTGTTTCTGGCACACTCTTAATAGCATTTTAACATTATGCTGAATTGCTAGATTGGAGGTGGCTACTAGTCAAAGACTGTTAATGGGTGCCAGCTTTATTGCTTAAACATGTTTTGTTTATATTAAAAACTGTTTCTTTTGAGTTTACACTGGTAAACTATGTGGAGTTTTATGGCCTACTCTGCTGATCCTGCCAATGTGTTTGAGGGCTGCGTTGCTGAAACCTTCTTTTAAATGTGACTCCTCTACCTTTTCTCCCTCAGGTACCGGTTATATGGCCAATGGAAGAACGAGACATATTCCAGCCATCCGCTGTTGGTTAAAGTCAAAGCCCAGACTGTGGAAAGGGCCAAATACATTATGAAGTAAGTCAACCCAGTGTACCTTTACTATACAGTCATGCAACTGTCTGTGTCTTTGCTGTGCTTTGTTTCCAGGCCAGACAAAAGGCCCATTAAAGGTAGAGTCCACAATTTTAATCTAATACACTTTTTGTGAGATTCAGTGAATATCTTCTTACGGTCTGCCAGCTGTCCTCCTTTGTGTGTACTGAAAAAAAAAATCTGCTGTCCATACACAGCACTGTAAATGGGCATGTAAACACAGTGGCTCGGAGCAAGCCACACAACACTACTCCAGCCTATCAGCAACAGGGCGGCGTTTGGGTGGAGAGTATGGATGAACTGTTGGACTCACATGAAATGATTTTTTTTCCCCCCACTAGTGATAAAGTGTGAGAGGAATAGAAATTATTCCACAGTTGACTCACAGCTCTAGATTCAGCCATATTTCTCTCTTGGCCGTTGCCATGGCAATGCATGTCCCTGAATTAGGGGTTGGAGCTGCTGAAGGAGCACGAAGGGAGGGGTGTATTTGTTTGGGTGTTTAGTTCAAATATCAACAATATTTCTCCAGAATGGCTGACTATACCTAACATATTAAAATGCCACTCGGTTGGATGGACTAGATCAGAATTAGTGAACAAAGATGTGTCCATGTGTTGTTTTGCACCAGCCATCTTAAATTAAGCTGTGTTAAAAGCACAGTGCAACATGGACAAAACAAGAATTTAAAATGTCACTTGGACCGCTGTTGTTTTGTGTGTGTTGGACAAGTAATTATTCTAACACTGTTCCGCTGTTGAAGAAATCCATAACACTGCTTTTATCTTAAGCCGACAACCATAACAGCACCAAACTGAAACTGCTGTGATGCTCTCAGAAGTGACAGTCTCTGCTTACAGCACTCGTTGCTTCTTCTTGTTTTCTTAATCTGCTGTCTTATGCTTTTTCCCTCCACAGGCGGTTGACCAAAGAGAATGTGAAACAATCTGGGAGGCAGATTGGCAAGCTGAGCCATAGCAACCCCACCATCCTTTTTGATTATGTAAGTGTGTTTTGTTCTAAGTATTTTACTTAGGGTTCATTTTGAATGGTATCAACATACAACAAAGACAATCTAATTTCATATTTTATCTGGTACAGTAGATAGATCACGTTGCACCTCACTCACTCCGTACACTAATCATATTTTCCTGGCTCTTTCCCATGGCAACAGTGCAGCTTGCATTACTGTAGCGCCTGTCTTGGGATTTGCTTACACCCAGTGCTCTGCTTACAAATCATGCATTCATGAATCAAAGTAAAAGCCACTTAGCAAAAATCACAAAATTGGGCCACACTGACAAAAATAATCAGCACTTGTACAGCCATTACTTTGGCATGGGACACAATACAGGGTTCATAGTCATTTGCATTTTCAATAATTGTAGCATTTAACATTAGCATTTGTCCTACTTAGGCATAAAACAGATTTAACATTTTTAGCGTGACCGTGCTATGATATATCCTCTCACCATTACACTTTAACTGTGGATTTTGTGTATCCATGTCAGATTTCTGTCACTGTTCTCTATAATATAATAAGATATGGTAATTAACCAGTTGTAATGTAAAGAATCTTTGCACATGTGGTAATGGGATGATGCTTCATGTAGAATGGTCAGCATGGTTAAACATCTCAGGCTACTGCGTGTACGGATGCACATGCACCATAAAATGAGTTTAGGAATTTTGTCAGGGCACTGTGGAGGGAAGTGGGTGATACCAGGTCAGGTGAAGTGTGCGTCCTCTATAGTTGATCATGTTTTCTTATCTCATCTGTCCTGTTATCAGATGCTATCTCAGATCCAGTGGTACGACAACCTCATTGTTCCGGTGGTGGACTCCTTGAAATACCTCACATCCCTCAACTATGATGTCTTGGCTTGTATCCTTTGATGTTAAACTGGATGAATTCAGAGGGAATAGCAGAGATTGTGTGTGTGTATATGTGTGTGTGTCTGTGTCTCATTTTGGAGGGCAGTGGGGTGTATGTAAAAAGGGGGATTCTTTCCCATTTTCTAGGTTGTTCCACTTGACTCTGTCTTCAGATTGCATCATTGAGGCTCTGGCCAATCCCGAAAAGGAGAAGATGAAGCATGATGACACCACCATCTCCTCATGGCTTCAGAGTATGTGTCTTAAACACTCATCACTCATTTGCATGCAAAAGGAAATAAACTGTTTGAAGTTTTAATGAGTATCTAACATACACACGTTCCTCCTGTCAACTAAGGCCTGGCAAGTCTGTGTGGAGCTGTGTTCAGAAAATACCCCATAGAGTTGGCTGGCCTACTCCAGTATGTCACCAATCAGCTAAAAGCAGGAAAGAGGTAAGTAGATCTCAACGTAGGATGGATGGTTTGTAGGAGATGAATCATGATACTTTAACACATTCAGACAAGCAGCAACTTTAGTAACATTGCCTTCAATGTCAGTTAAAAACTGTTGAATATTTTATGTTAAATCCAACTCAAACCATTATTGAAAACACAATTAGTAACAACTGCTCCCCTACATGTTTCTCAAGAATTGATCTATTCTGCTTCTCAAGTACTGACATAGGTTTCTGCATGATGAAATTGTTACATGTAAACCAATGTAAACCCCCAAGCCCCCCTAGACAGAAGCTAAAGAGACAGACTAAGTGCTCACTGTTGCTGCTGCTCAAAGTTTAAAAAATAAATTCCGAGCTCTCCTCTACCAGTAAAACGGCTCTGGATCATAGCAGAATCCGATGTGACTCATGGGTGTCCCAAAGCAATGGCTCTCTCCTCCAGAGCTCCCAGCACTCAGCAGATGTCCCTGTGCTCCATCCGCTGTATTTATAAATATGTCACAAACTCAGACTGGCATTGTGACATTGCTCATAGTAAATGTGGACAATTTTTCATCCTCTAACTTGCAGGGAGCAACTATATTAGAAAGACATTGTCAACTTTAACAGACATCACAGCTTTTTGCTTATGGCATTTTAAAAAAAACTTAAATTTGAAAATATAATGACATTGCTCAAAAGCGAGGCACAGGAACACGTTGACAATAAGATATTAATTATTCGAAATTAAATGTTACAATTGTTACAGAGCACACAGTTGTTTTTGAGACCTACTCCTTTTAAATGAAAATGCAATTTGCTTTATGTGTCCTTTGTCAACCTGCAGTTTTGACCTGTTGATCCTGAAAGAGGTGGTGCAAAAAATGGCTGGCATTGAGATCACAGATGAGATGACGTCGGAGCAGTTGGAGGCCATGACAGGAGGAGAGCAACTCAAAGCTGAGGTATGGACTCAAGTACATTTATCATTCACTAATGCAGTCTCCTGAGTATCTGTAAGATCTGTGTCATTATCTGGAGCAGTGCTGCAGCTGCCCTCAGGCTCACATTATCACTATGAATGTGACTCTGTCCACAGGGCGGCTACTTTGGCCAGATCAGGAACACTAAGAAGTCCTCGCAGCGCCTGAAGGATGCATTGCTGGATCATGAATTGGCCCTGCCACTGTGTCTACTCATGGCCCAGCAAAGAAATGGTGTGGTGTTCTTAGAAGGTGGAGAGAAACATCTTAAACTGGTTGGCCACCTCTATGACCAGGTATACCTCTCTTAATGTATTACTCTGAATTGTCTTTTCTTTTCTTTTCTTTTAGCTTAAAGGTAAACATGTAAATGTCTCCACAGTCAATTATTAAATCAAAAATTAATTAAGAGGCAAATTATTTTCCTCCAGGATGAATTTATTTTTGCATGTACATTACTTTATAAACAAACTTTACACACAATATCTATCTTTTTGATGCTGATTAGAAGTCTTTGTCTTCCTGCAGTGTCATGATACATTGGTGCAGTTTGGCGGCTTTCTGGCCTCCAACCTCAGCACTGAAGACTACATCAAACGAGTTCCCTCCATCGACATCCTTTGTAATCAGTTCCACACTCCACATGATGCTGCCTTTTTCCTGTCTCGGCCAATGTACGCCCATCAGATTTTGGTGAGTGGACAGCACCGTCAGAGCCTCAGAGCATCACGTCATATTTCTGTCATTAAGAGATTCAGGTCTTTATGATCAAGACAAAAAAATGTTCTTACCATTCTGCCTTTTTACCTTGTCTTCCGTAAATACAAATGTATGTCAATTGTCTTGGCTAAACTTTGCTCCATTTTAGTAGTAGTCAAAAAAGTGCAGTTTTTCTCGTCACACTGCCTTGAGGCTGCTCTCTGTTGTTGGAAAAATACTTTTTAAAAGGCATTAGGTCTTCAGAAAATATGTTGAAACTGCTTGCACTGCATGAAAGAAGTGGGTAGATAAAATCATTAGATGGATACATTTTAAACAGTTTTTGAAAGATTGAAGTGTGGAAAGTATGGAAAATAACTATGTTCCTCTGTCAGGACTTAGTTGCACCTTCTATAACTATTTCAATAATTTTATCTTACTTTTTTTGCATTCTTCATAAATTATCATCAACTGTTTCAATCAAATCAACACAAAATTGGATAAAATGTAGACTCCTCACTATTTACTTTCTTCAGTCCAAGTACGATGAGCTGAAGAAAGCAGAGAAAGGCAACAGGCAGCAGCAGAAGGTACAGAAGTATGTGGCAGCTTGTGAACAAGTAATGACACCAGTGCACGAGGCTGTGGTGTCCCTCCATCCTGCCAGGGTCTGGGACGACCTCCGGCCTCAGTTCTATGCCACCTTCTGGTCTCTCACGATGTATGACCTGGCTGTACCACATTCTGCTTACGATCGTGAGGTCAACAAGCTTAAGGTCCAGATCAAGGCCATTGAGGAGAACCCTGAGATAGTGAGTTGTTTTTATTACAATTATTATGATTATCATAGATTGCTTTGAGTGTTGTGTGTATTAGTTGTATGAATATTATCTTCCTTCTGATGTAGCCCTTAAATAAGAAAAAGAAGGAGAAGGAACGCTGCACTGCCCTGCAGGAAAAACTGCAGGAGGAAGAGAAGAAGCAGCTGGAGCACGTCTCAAGGGTCCTACACCGCCTCAAACTGGAGAAAGACAACTGGTTGTTGGCTAGTAAGTATCCTAACGTTCATGTCTGTGTCACTTAATGCATTTCATACATTTGGCCGCAGTGATGAAAAATCATAAGTGGTTCCTCCCAAATGCACATACCCAACAACATGAATGGAGTTAAGGTTTCATAAGCAGATGGTTTGATATGTGTCAGTCATACCTTTTTTAATAAAGCTAAAACATCAATTCCAGGACACAATGTTCATGGTGCATTTTTTCAGTTTTTGGATTTTGGAATATTGATCAGACTCTAGGAAAATATAATGGGTGTATTTCAAAATTTTCTGATATCTTGTAGACAAATGATTAGTTGATTGAGAAAAGAACTGTCTGATCAATCAGTGATTAAAATATTTGGTGTAGTACAGGAGAAGGAGGACATGAAAACAAGCTAATCACTGCCATGATCACATCAAAAGTGGAACTGTCAATGTTACTAATTCAACTTTTAAATGTTCACTGACAGAATCCACAAAGAACGAGACCATAACAAAGTTCCTGCAGCTCTGTCTGTTCCCTCGCTGTATCTTCTCTTCCATCGACGCTGTGTACTGTGCCCGCTTTGTTGAGATGGTCCACCAGCAGAAGGCCCCCAACTTCTGCACGCTCCTGTGCTATGACAGGGTAAGACACTGATATTCTCAGACTATATAACTTCTTTTTTTTTTAAAAACTTAGAGTACATTAAAATGATATGACCGATTTGGGGATTTATAAAGGAGAATAACAGGCCTCCTCAGCAGAACAGAAGTAGTAGAAATATCGGATAGTATGTTGGAAGTAGCACCAAAGAATAAATGTAAATGTTAATAATCCACTGAGCAATTCAACACCCACTGAGGTGATCGAGAGCTGGGCGATATGGACCAAAAGTCATATCTCAATTTTTTAGCTGAATGATGATATACGATATACATTGATATTATTGACATAACCGCCATGAAAGAATCAGAAAATAAAGTGTTATTGATCTGATTCACCGGCTTTCATACTGCCACCAGAGGTGGAGAGTTGCCACAACTCAACTCAGTAATTTAAGAATGTAATCCGCACAAAAGATGTCACCAAATGACAAAAATATTGCCGTAAAGAATGTGAGTAAACTATATCTATATAAACGGTAAAGGTTCGTCCTATATCGCTTTTGAAAATATACGGATATATCTTAAAAACTTGATATATTGCCTAGCCCTAAGGTGAACCACCAGATTAAAGCTTGAAAAGCTTACTTCTTTCTCATTAAGACCATTTTCAGCTCACAATATGTTTAAGTGCAGCTTTGAGATACTGAACTTCAAAGCTTTGACATACCATCTGGTGAAATTCATGCTGACTTCATAGCTTTTTCCACAACATTGTACTTACTAGTCTAAGCAAACACATGACCTTGTGTCACGCTGCAGGTGTTCTCTGCAATCATTTACACGGTGGCCAGCTGTACAGAAAATGAGTCTCACCGTTACGGACGCTTCCTCTGCTGCATGCTGGAGACAGTGACCCGCTGGCACAGCGACCGAGCGATCTATGAGAAGGTGACAAGTCCTACCTGTTCTCTACACCTGTGACACTGATCTATTTCTTTCATGTCCTGATGCAGGATGAGCTGGAAATGAATCTTTCTGTTCTTATTGTGTGGTCACAGGAGTGCGGCAATTACCCTGGTTTCCTGACCATCTTCAGAGCCACAGGCTTTGATGGAGGGAACAAAGTGGATCAGCTAGATTACGAGAACTTCAGACATGTGGTGCACAAATGGCACTACATGCTGACTAAAGTGAGCTTCTCTTCTTTACCATCATTTTTCATCTTAAATTCTGTCTAGATAAAAGGAGTCCTGAAGGTGTGCATTTATCTGTATTAATTTCCTGCCTCTGCTCCATCCAGGCTTCAGTTCACTGCCTGGAGACGGGAGATTACACCCACATCCGGAACATCCTCATCGTGCTTACCAAGATCCTGCCCTGCTATCCCAAAGTCCTGAACCTGGGCCAAGCGCTGGAGTGCCGTGTCCACAAGATCTGCCTCGAGGAGAAGGACAAGAGACCAGACCTCTATGCCTTAGCAATGGGGTAACACAGCATTGTGTGCTGTTAGGCTCTCTGTGGAGCATACAGTTAACATATATTATGTGTGGTAATAATGACATGAACCCTGAAAAAAAAAAGTAATGCGCATTATTTAATTGAGGTTATGAGTGTGTTTTTCTTATACATTTCCATTCAGACACCTGGGAGTGACAAGTGTGACATTCTAGATGTTATGAGCTGAGCTTTGTTATCAAAAGGGACAAGTTAAGAGATTAAGAGAAGTTGAAGATTTTAACCAATATTGGCAGATGCGTACATTGCATTTTATTTATAGCTATAAAGGTGAAATTTAACCTTCGAGTATTAATTAGTTGTAAAAAGTTTCTTCTTTATCTAGCTGCTGTAAAACGGTCAAACCTGGATTTCCTAATTAAGTTTTCAGTTGTTAAATCTTTATAGCAACTTCGGTTGCATTGCTCAATAGCATATGCGTACATACACAGATGCACATTGGGTTTCACGGGGAAAACATCAGTGGCCTCTACTTCTCTTATCCATGTACGTGTGTGTGTGTGTGTGTATGTTTATTTGTATTTGCAGGGAAATTAAGCTCAGTTACTCAAGCTTTGTTTGTTTTGGAAGTCACATGTTTTTTGCACCGTGTGACACTCAGAAGTTCTATGAGGATTTTGTCTCTGCCTTGTGTAAACCTTTTATGCGTCTTGCAGTTATTCAGGTCGGTTGAAAAGCCAGAAGGTGCACATGGTCCCTGAGAATGAGTTTCACCATAAGGAGCAGCCAACGCGCAGTGCCACCCCTGCCAATCAGCAGAACGGCCCCGGCAGCACTGGCAAGCCTGCCACCGGCATGGGCAAGACAGAGGAGGGGACGTCAGAGGAAGGTGGTAAGTGATGTGATGCTCAGGCTATATTTTTTGCTGTTAGCAATATTATTTTCACCCCTAAAAGCTTTAAAACCAGAGAATCAGAGCATTATAAATGTATAATAGGTTGAACGTCATAGGTTCAAATCATTGCGTACAACTTTTCAGTTCACAACAGCATATATCCAGTTCAGGTTACGGTTCTGTTGGTATCTGTTTTCTGCCTAGTCGTTTAATGCATGTTTTAAATGTGCTCTTACATTTCTTGGTTTGTTTTCATGCAGATCGGGGCAAGGACAAATCTCAGGGGACCACAAAGCCAGTGAACAAAGCCAACAGTGCAGCGGCCAAAGTGACCACCAGCAATGGGAACGGTGCTCTCAACAGGTAGGCATATCAAGAACCATGTTATATTAAACAAAGCTAAAAATGCTTCACCTTGAGTAGTAATGTCATGTCTACTACATCTGTAGTTTGCATTCAAGTCTTTTTGAAGGAATATAATATTGTATTAAGATCAGCAAAATCTTGTATGAAACATTTCTGAACAAAGAATTTCAAATGGAAAAAAAATCATCCTCCTTGCAGCACCAAAGCTGTAAAAGAACGGGACGACAAAGAGAAGAGCGGGAAGGAGAAAAAAGAGAAGAAGGAGAAGACACCAGGCAGCACTCCTGAGACAAAGGCGGAGAACCGTCGAGAGAAGCAGAGAGATGAGAGAGCAGGGAAGGAGGAGCGGACGGCACGTGAGGGTAAGGAGAAGACACCCAAGGCAGACAGGGAGAAAGTGAAGGCCGAGGAGAAGAACAGCAAAGACGACAAGGCCAAAGCCGGCAATGGGGAGCCCATGGAGCCGTCCAGGGAGCGCGACGCCATCAAGGAGTCCAAGAGCAAGGAGAAAGGCGACAGGAGTACTGCGGCCGGGTCCCTCAAGTCTCCAGTTCCCAGATCTGAGTCAGCCGAATCTGAGAGGGGTAAGAAGCCTTTCTGATAGTCTGTTATACAGCTATGTTCCCCATACAGTTAAAAAATATGGAAACATTAAAGAGAAACCTGAAGGTCTTGTTATTTCAACACATTTAATTGAATCCAATGAAGAAAAATCTTACATGAATTTTTCAACATGTCTAACAATCATGAATGGATAGATGTCATTTTTTCTTTCTTTTTTTTAAGGTTGCATGTGCAGCTCAAATAAACACAAATTTCACTCCTTGTCTTTTGCAGATCACAAAAGACGAAAGCTCGACAGCCACTCTTCTCCGTCCCACTCCTCGTCTGTTAAGGTTAGTATGGCTTGAGGAAGGCTGTGCCCGTTTCTTCTCTATCTGCCGGAGCGTTCCCTGCCGTTGCACATTCCAGCATCCCTGAAGATCATCCAGGAGAGTTGTCATATATGCAGGCATGGCATCTGGAAATCCCAGCCAAATCCATGGGAGTTGGAAAGCATTCCATGGACATCAGCATAATATTTTGCAGAATTGGGAGAAAACCCCTGAAGGACTAGCCAAGAGAATATTGTATATATTGAGTATTTTCATATTGAAATATTTATCTATTTTCATATTAATGAAAGCAGTCAGTGTGCCTTGGGAAGATTTTTTTTTTATACGCATTTCTATATTCCTTGTGGATTTTTTTTCACCTGAAGTAAAATGGCTTGCCAAATCAAGAGCTTTCGCCTTCTCCAGTTATTTTTTGTCTTTACACCGAGAGCAGTGTTTTACTACTTGAAATGGTGTGCAAGAGTTTTTTCCCCCATTTTTTTTTTCCCGAGATGAGAAGATTTCCTGGTTGAAGTGATGCAAGTTTTTTTTTTTTTTTTTTTTTTTTTGCTGTTCCTTCATCGTGCCCGATTCCTGCGCAGAGTAGGATGGTTTATCAGCAAACCACTCTGCTGTAGGAGTGCCTCTCCACTGCGACTAAGTCATTGGTCCCTCTTCTGTCTCCATTTGTCGAAACGGCCTGCATGCAGTCTTCACGTGACACGGTGTGTTTCCAGTCAGTCCTGCCAGCCCGTACAACGCTTTACCCACAACTACCAGCCATCAGCATCAGCAGTCGTACTACCTCCTGGCAAGAATTCAATGGAAAATCGGAGCAACCATCAGCTGGGATCGACAGAGAAAATGAATGTCGCAGTTTTGAATCAGCCAAAAATGCAGAGGAAAATAAGCCTGTCCCAACAAAGAGAGAGAGTGAGGGAAAGAGTGGGCGAAGCCTGAATCGTCTGGAGCGTTGCCCAAACCACTGGAAGCGTGTGATAGGTCTTTATTTTACCCTTCCGCCAGAGAAATAGGCTCCCTGTGTCTTATCCATTCCTGAACTGTAAGTGATAGCAACAGTTACCTATATAGGGATGCAGTCAAGCACACAAGAATTGAGTGATTTGTCTTACACACAGGCACGCACAATACACACTATTTACAGCACTTGCACTTTAGATGTATTTAAATACCAGCTGCGCTGTAGGACTTTAATATAATGCTGCCTGAAATTGCAGACATGTCTGTAGTAATAAGACTAGCAGTTATTTCATATATGCTCAGGGTCTTTCCAGTTTAAATATTTACATTCCAGATGTTGAGCCTATGAACTCTCCTCTATGTAATAACCTTGTTAAAGCCTTAGTCCTTGAAGGTCAGGTCAAGGGAGAAGTATGCTGTTGGTCCGGCCAGCCCAGACTCCCCACCCCCTCACCCCTTCTTCCGACTCTACTGCTGTCTGACAACCTCCTCCCAAACCCCCCACCCCCTCCCAGCTCATCTGTCATCTCCATTCATCCCTACAGGATAATAACAACGAACCCAAGGAGTCCACGTCCAAGGTTTGAACCAACACTGCTACTCGTACCTTCTCTCTGATTGTCTGTTTTCTCTGTTCAGGTGCCAAAAATGTTGACAACAACTCGTGTTAGATATCTGTGATTTCTTCATCTGTCCATTTTTGTATTGTCACACTTTGTCATAAGGAAAGTAGTGCATTGATTTTAATGATTCACCATTACCAAAGTTGCCAGCAATACTGCTGCTTTAGTTTATATTTTTGGGCCACTTGGAGGCAGCAGAACAAGCTACACCTGACAAATGATCACCTTTTTTACAAAGCTGTTGTGTTGACATACAATCACCTGTTAACACATTCAGCTGACAAAAAGAGAGGTTTTGTTTCTGCCCATTTCACAAATACAACCTCAGGATCCAGTGTTTTGTTTTTGCTTTTTACCAGTTTTTAAGAAAAATATCTGGTTAGCTGTGAAAAGAGTAAAAGGTTTTGTGGAAGCGAGTACTGCAGTGATATTCTCTTTGGGCTTGGGCAACTCCTTTTCTTATCACTTCTTGTAATTTGATATACTGTTCATTTAAATACTATTGCGTACTGAAGCTTTGAGGGTTTTACTTACAGTGGCCATCTTCTCAGATAGTATCAATAACATTTATTTGCCTGATGCACTCTTTAAATAGAATAAGACATATTCACTGGATGACAAGAACTCATTTTAAACAACAAAAGTAATTCTTGTTTATTTTGACCCAAATTAAATTTGAAACATGTAACAATCAGCACACAGCTGTGCGTCCCATTTTGTTTGTCACAACATCTAATGATGTTTTCTGACAAAGATGAACAGAAAAATAAAACTAATCCCAAATGTCTGACTTTAAGGGCCAAAAAAATCAATCATCGTTCTGCCTTCAAGCTAATATTTAGTAGAAGCAGCAATTCTACAATTGAGTCTTTGTGTTTGTGTGGATTATTGTGTAATCACTGCACATCTCTCCCAACAGTCTTTCTCTTTATCATTGTCAGTGTTACTGTCTGTGATTCAGTGTTATAAGACATTAAACATGCTGTCTAAGTTGGTTTGATACTTTGAAATGCCTTATGTTACACTGAATGCTCTCAGATATTATGAAAAACATCATTGAATAGCATGAGCCTGCTTAGGACCACATGACAACATCCTTCATTCTCACACCCACAAACAAGGAGATATACACCATGAATATACAATGTAATAGTTAATGGACAATTCTCTCTTATAGAGTATTTTTGCCATAAATACTGTAGAAGGCTGTGCTCACTGGGGAACTAACACGAATCCCCCAGTCCCATTTATAAAAAAAAAAAAAAAAAAAAAAAAAGGCTCGCTGGAGACACGTGGACACTACACTGAGGTCTGCCTATATCTGAATTTCCAGCAATGGAATGAAAATCTCACTCCCACAAATTATTCACCCCAACGTGACCAGAACACGACCAGACAAACAGCTGTGAATGAAAGTGATGATAATGAATCACAACCTGAACAACATCTAACTGGTAGTGTGAGTGTTGTGTTCACATTCTCGCTCCATTTGGATGCAGCTTAAAATTTTCTGCGTCAGGTTTTTGAGGAGTGGTGTTTCCTGTGGCTTTAATGCATGTAGCAGTAATGTCATTATGCAAATCTGACCACAATTAGTCCACTTGATCAATACTGGTTAGTCAAATAACCACTGGTGACAGCCACAAAAAACAGCTCATTCTTCCAAAATAATTGAATTCTCAGTCATTTATATATACGCTCACCAACAAAGAGAAAAAACCATTCATCATCATCATCTCATCTTCTTGCTACTGTGCCTCATTTATTTGTAACACAATAACCTGAATATGTTGGGTCATTAACACTGAATATAGAGCCACCCCATAACTGACTACATTAAACATGTGTGTGTTTGTTTTGTTCTCTTAATGTATAATTATCTTCACAGCACCACGTCAACTACAATTCAGTTGCCCGGTCCAAGAGCAGAGAGAGGGAGATGGAGAAGAAAGATTCAGAGAACACGCAAGGCCGGTCCAAAGAGAAGAAGGAAGAAAAGGATCGGAAAGAGAGGAAAAGAGTCAGTATTTAACACGTTTTAACCCTTTGAAATGACCAATTCTGTTCTAAAGTCAGTTTTCATATTTGTTGGACTAATCATGAAGTAGCAACGAGGGAAAGGTTAAATATTCCATATTCATCTCTACTGTCACACAGAGATTATAATACGTGTGTGTCTGTGTGTGTGCGCGTGCTTGTGATAGGATCACGCCGTCAACGACCGTGAGGCGAGCCAAGAATCCAAACGCAGAAAGGACGAGAATGGAACTAGTAAGTTGCCAAATCTGAAGTAGCTGTCAGCCCAGCAAGTAAGAGCGAGTCGTCATAATTAAAAAATATCTTCTCTCCGCAGATTCCTCCAAAAACAGCAAAAGCACGAGTCCTTCCTGTGACTCACCGCTTTCAGCTGAAAAAGAGAAGAGCAAAAGATCCAAATCTTCCAGTAAAGAGAAGGGCGAGTCTGTGAAACCTGAGCGAACTTCCTCTGGAGGAAAAAAGGTAAAAACTGTGCTTGTCACTTTGTACCAGAGAACGAACTCGTAGATAGATCTCTGTGTTTTTTGTTTTTTTTTTCATTAAGCTCAGGTTTTCATTGTTTGAACCGCCGTTTCTAATCATTCTTTTTCTTGGTGTTCATGTGCTGCAGGAGTCCAGACACGATAAAGAGAAATCAGAAAAGAAAGAGAAGAGGGACAGCAGCGGAGGAAAAGAAGAGAAAAAACAATATCCTTAAACGTAGAGCAACTAAAAGTCACAATCATATGTTCTTTGTACTGATGTGTGAATATTTTAATGAAAAAGTGTTTCTAAATAGTAGCTTTTTAAACTTGACTACAGCTTCAAACCACAGTGAGTCATGGTTACCTATTAGTGGTCGTTGCTGACAGATGACGGCGTGTTTTTCAGATGATGTATTATGATTATTTGTGTTTTTGAGTACCAGTGTTTCAGCGTGTGGTCGATGCAGCCTTAATGCACTAAACTTGTTTTCTATTTCATTTCCATTATGACAGAATTACCTCCATTTCTATCTATCGTGTGTCACTAAACACACTCTAATGCAATAACTGCTCAGGATTGCGGTGGATGTCATATTTCATTGAGAAGCCAGCCAACAAGACTTGCTTGTAAACATAATTAGTACACTGCTCCTCAGCCTATAAACGTTCTACTCATCTAATTTAACTGTACGCTAATTTCTGTTTTCAATAACTGCGGCCCCGCTCCAATAAAGTGCCAAGCCACGGCTAAACAAATTTGTTGCTCCTTATTTTGAATCTCATCATTTCAATTGGACATTTCATAAAGATAGTTACATTATTTACACACCGGCACTTCTCACAAGATTTAATAATTTTTCATTTCCTGTCAATGAAAAAAGGCTTTAGTTGTTATTGGGTACATCATTGGAAGCTGAATTGGATCTCAGCCTTTTGATACCACAGTTAGACATTTAAAAAACAATGATTACTACACAGATGTTTTTCTGACAAATTAATTCATAATTTTCCTTAACTATCATACTCATAAATCCTCTGACAAGCACAGATAATGTGCAATAATCAGTGAAGGTAAGACACATTCAGATCCTCTTGTTGCAACAACTACTGTGTGTGGTCAGTACTTGATGGATGTTCTTTCCTCTTCTCTGCTCTATGTTCGCTGCAGCAGAACTGGAGAAGCTGTTGCTGCTTTTATCTGCAAGATGCCCGCAGCTCCATCTCTGCTATGTTAATGTTAACTCGTACTCTCATTTCTGCCCTTCTTGGGTTTTTTTTTTTTGTTGTTGTTGTTTTTTTGGTAAACGCCCCTCCCGAGTTTTGTTAGTTGTAGTTATCTCAACTTACAGATCACCTTGTTGTTTTTCCATTTCAATATTATACAGTAAACCAGCGAGAAGGTATATTTTTTCCCCCTTTTCTTTTTTTTTATTATTTTTATTATTCAGTGTGGGCACAATGTGCTGCTCTAATCACAATGTTATTCTACTTAGAAAAGTGGTTACTGTATGAAATGATCTCTTGGTAGCATCTGGTCATGGATTCAATAATCTCATGCTTGAAAATTTGTATTTTTTCTACGTTGTCAGGCTTTGCTTTTTGCTCGTTTTATTGGAGTTAACATGCTTTCCATACTCACTTACCTCATATCCTTTTGAGATACCTAGATACTTTTTATTTATTTATCTCCACCTTTTAATCTGAGTAAGACAAGTAGGCGTAAGTTAGAAAAAATGATATAAAGGACCAGTTGTATATTGTGTACAATAATAAAGAGGGTAACATGAAATTCACATCATGTTATTTCTTCTTTTTTTTTTTTCTTCCTTTTTTTTGGATGTCCCTGACAGTGTCCTTCTGTGGTTTTGTGTTAATCAGGTTTTTACATAATTTATAAAAATGCCAGTTCAACCTTGATTCAAATATAGAATTGTAAAGTGAAATCAGATAAACACATTCTGAAGCACTGTACTCCAAATTCACATGTTTCGAAATGACTTTTGGAGATTTTATCTGCTGTACTCAATGAGTGTAAGCTTTTTTTAAAAAAACAAAACAACACAAAAACCAATAAATAAGTTTTCCTAGTGTGTCACTTTGATATTGTCTCTTACCTTTCTTTTTTTCCTTGCTTTACAAACAGGAAGTTGATTATCCACGCAATAGTTATGTCTAGGACTGAATTTTCACCATTTGTACTTCAGATACAGTTTGACAGCAGAAACAGTTCAAACTGACACCCATTGCCTAATTTAAATTTTTTATGTTACGTTTAGTGTAGCCTGCTGTGTAGACATATAACTGTAGAGTCACTGAAAACTAATTTAATGCTTAAAACAATAGTCAGGCCCAAATGAATACTGATTTCTTGCTGTGATTATTCCTCATTTTCATAGAAGATCCCTTCATTATGGACCTACTATGTAAATGCATTATCCATAGTCTGTGGACATTGAAAAATGTATTTCAAATTGAAATGTACGAAGCTTCAGCCATCCTAATGAGTCAAAGCAAGTCAAATTCCCTCTTATGATCCTTCCACTGCAGCTGAACAGGAAAACATTGTGTTGAGGCAAAAAGAGACATTTTTCTATTATGAAAAGACTAATCACTTTATCTGACAAACTGAAGCTTCACATTATCTTCAGATAATGTTTAAAAACATTTTTGCGTACATGACCACGTTTGACATGAACAGGAGAGATGATTAGAATGAGAAAAACCTGTTTCAATGTATTATTTGGCCAACTGACTTGTTTTAAGACAGACTTGGAAAAATAGTGAACCCATCCTTTAAGACAGAAAGACATAAAACACAAAATTACATTTTCTACATCAAAATAATGAGATAGTGAACTAAAATAGTGATGAGTCATAACTTTGATTCAGTATTGGCACAATAAGTCGACTAAGCATGATGAATTATTTTTTTAATCCTAACTTTTCATTTATATTTTTTCCTGGCACAGATTGGGGTTCAATACTAACAAGATTTGCGATTATTTCAGAAAAATGCTGTTTGTCAGTCTGACATATCTGTAAGTAAAGCTGCAGCAGAGCAAACTCATTCTTACTGATTAATGACTACATTTTAGTTTTTTTTTTATGGTAAAAATGATCCTGTAACAAAACAGCCCAGTTTCTCTTTTATTTTTATTTGTATAAAGTCCAACATTCACACTGATACTTAATATCATATGTAAGAAAAAGAAAGTCAAGAAGATGAATATAAACCTGCTTTTATTAAGGAAATGTAATAAAATCCTTTGTACATGACCTCTCAACGTAGGTTCATTGTGTCCATACATGCAACTCTCATGGTTGAGGTACTGTTACAAATGAACTGGAAAAAAAAAAACAAAAAAACCCCAAACTGGATCAAATGTCGCTATCAAACTAACTAAACCAGGGTCCATTTCGAGTTGCCATTTGGTAAAATTCACATGCACGTTATCTGGGGAGAAAAGGATGAGAAAGTCTGATATACTAAACAAATGTAGGCGTACATGGTTTGTAGCATTTTCATTTTTTTCCCCTTCCCTTTATAAAAAGTTCACTTATACAAACAGACAAATGTTTCATTCATAGCTCTCTTCCTCAATGTACAGCTCACCAGCTCACCTTCTGCATAATGCATAGACACAGAAAGCGTATCACAACCCCAAGCAGCTATGGTGTGTTTATCAGTTACCAAAATGTTGAGATTCACAGCTGCAGATACTGCATTTACATGAGAACAGCTTCTAAGTGTGTACAAAGTGTAAACCATAAGCTCAGTTAAACAATTGGAATATGCCATTACATAAAAAGGGGTCACTCTCCTAGTCTCTAAAGGATTTATAATTCTTCTTGGGTTCCACAATATGGCACTAAGTGATTAAAAGCAGACCTCATTTCAATAAGAAAAATGCTCATCTCAAAAATTGTGGCAGTTGAAACAAATGCAGTCGCTCTCGTGGTCGATTTAAAACAAGCATCTAAGTGAATACAGAGTCAGGTGTATATGATGTCCAACAGGCTTTGAAAAGAAGTTTCAGATGACCACTACTCTCATATTACTGATATTTTCTGAGTAAAAACTGGGGTACAATGTTGTCAGTTTTCATTAATGCTTAACCCTACTGACTGATGCTTGTCCTAAATATTATGACACTGAAAATATTCTTATAGTAAAACAAGAAAATGACTTTACTTCACTAAATATAACATTTATCCAACTTAAGATTTCACCACAAAAATATGTCTGTAAAGGATTCAAATTACTTCATAAGTACTCCAGGATGGTTTATTTGTAAATCATGGCTTTTTTTTTTCTTCTTCTTCTTCTTCGATATAGAAAACAAACTGAAATTACAACAGTTCATCTAATTGTCATTTAAAGCAACATTTTTGCCCTAGTTCCACAGATTTTTTTTTATTTCCCAAGTGAATTAAATTTGATTGCATTGCCATGACGCCAAATGCTCCATAAGGCACTACAAGAGGCAAATCCCATGTTTCCAGAAGCTAAAAAGTCCTGTTGCGTCGTTGCCCCTCTGTTAGTGTGACGGGCTTCGCAAACCCAGAATGAGCACTTGTTGACTTCTAGGCTTGTGTCCAAGCTGATGACAAAAGGCTGTTGCCTCCAGGATGCCAGCCTCCGGGGTCGTTGGGGTCACGCAGAGTGGCTGTTTTCCATCCAGACGCACCAGTGGGAATTGACACATTTCACCTCTGTAAAAAAAAAAAAAAATTCAATTTTCTACGAGTTTAAGTTCCAACTGTAACAGCATGGAAACTAAAAAATAAAAAATAAATAAAGACCTACCCTCTAGATTTTAACACTCTCTGTCCCATACACGTTGTAGCCTTCACGATACGTGGCAAAATTCTGGGTGTTTGCCGGAGGGGCTGGCTTAAAGTTTTGAGCATTCTTTGCCAGCTTCAGTCTTTTGGTTTCTTGCCTTGACTTATAGCAGAACTCTATCAAAGCCACAGTCATAGCCAGGCCAAGCCCTCCCACCAGAATATAGAAGACTCCTGCCACGTTGCTCAGGCTTAGTGCACTTGTCTTGTCCTGGGGGAGGTAAAGACCACCGTTAAGACTTTTTTAAAACTGGCACTGTGAGGCTGACCTCAATAAACAACCAACACAAATCCTACATCCTCTCTGCACTACAGCATGACTAAACAGTAACTCTGAGGAGGTTTCTAATTGTGTCTACTAAACCCTCATGAGATACAGTTGCCTGATTTAGACTATGAGTGACATAAATTGGAACAACCTGGCACTAAATGTGTCTACTTCCTCCTCTCTTAAGTTATCTCTGTTCTAAAAGCTGGGAAGGTGAATGTAGAGAGCTGCTATCTATCCTACTTTATGGTCTCTTTACGAGACCACCTCTAAAGGAAGGCGGTCGTGGTCGTACAGGTCTACAGATTAAACCCTTGATTCACTATCATAGCTACTGAACTTAACCTTCGACACACTGCATTTGTACAATCAAAGTGGCAAGCTGTGGAAGGCGAATTGAACCATTTTGCTGCTATTAAAAGCCAAACAGTAATATTGAAATTCATTTATGTGAGTTTTACCATTTGCATTTGAACCCTGCAGGACTTTTTTTTTGTCTAGTCCAATTATGAGACATGACTATTAAACACCATTTGACCACTTTGTAGTCAGGTGGTATTTAAAGGTCAGTTTGGACTTTGTCAGAATAAGGATGCCTTTGGGAAACGTGTGGAGTTAATATACACAATTTGCATGCAAATGAATAAGAACACCAATAAACTAAATTTCAATAGAGGTTTGGATGATAAAACAGCAGTATAATGGTTTCAATTCTATGATTCAACTTTTCAAAAATCTGATGGTATGAATAAAAAATAACGTGTGTAATCATGCTGCATTTTTTTAAGAAATCTTGAGTTGTCTACATACAGTAGTGATGAGGTTAATGTAATGGATTATGATCAGCATGTACATAAATCGGACTATGTGTGAAGTGAATCTAGTTTTTAACGTGTTGAATGTTATTCTGAGTGCAAACAAGCAAGTGTTCAGGTATACCATGTCATGATTAACAATGTATGCTTTAGATGTTTGCATATGAACAGTTAGGTCAAAATGCATTTTGCAATCAGTGTAAAAAGACCTGCAGCGACTGACCTTACTTCCAGAGTCCTTGGTTCCACATTCACCCTTATCGTACCACCATTTGTTTTTCAGCTTGTCTAAGATGCCTTGTTCACTGAGTTTCAATACTGCAAGGTTTACAGGAGTTCTTCACGTGGGAAATAACATAAATAACATTTTATTATGTTATTTTATGTTATTCAACTTTTTTAACTACTTTATACTGTGCAAAGCGATAGAGTAGGGTCCTGGCCAAGACATCACAGATAGCAAGCAACACTACATAGTATAAATAAATAAATAAATCCATAAATATATATGACCTTTCATAATTCATGACTACCCTAACATGCCAGACCCTACCTATATCGCTTTGAGTAATCGGCACACACTGATCACAAAAAGAGAAAAAGATTTGAACTTGCAGAATAAAGCAGCTGCTGCATAGCTTTCACAGAATGAAACAGATAAAAAACAGATGCAGTCATTGCTGAGGGCACATTTTGTTGCTATGGGCAGCTTTTTTGATGTTTAGCAAGGTGGATCTAACAGGAACCCTTTCTTGACTAACAAACAAAACACAGCAGTCCAATTTCATTAACAGCTGTTAGAGGCTAATGTCTCACAAAATCGCCCCTATAGACACACAGTGTGATGTGATTAATACACTGAGAAACTTCATCAGATTAGATGTTTCTCTGCTGCTACGTGTACGCATCCGAATCATTAGCAGCCAGATGAGGTCAAGTAAATTTGGTTCTAAGTCTTTGAAGACAACTTTATGAACCAAAATCTGTGATGACAAGAGTCATAATTTGGGGTTTTTTGTTTTGCAAGACATTACATTCAATTTCCTCGACTGCTAGATTTCCAGGCTTATTTCCTTTAAGAAAAAAAGATCAGTGTTTGTCAACCATCATCAAATATATTGTATTCACCACTGTGTTCTTTGTATGTCAAATAGAATACAAATACTATTTTTTATGACATTTTGAAAAGCATAAAACATAAGGACGTCATGCACAGTCTTAAGTGGATGATCTGTAGTCCTGTTCTGCAGTCAGAGCTCCTTGAAAGGCAAAGTAATGATTTGTTTTGTTTGTGAAAGCTGCCTCCCACAAACAAACAGCAGAATCTAAACTGAGATACATGGATTTGAATGCAACACACTATAATTGATACACAGTCTGCAGCTTTTAATCCCCTCACGGGACAGAATGGAAAATGCAATGACCATGAGCTTTGAACTAAATGGTTGGTACACTTCATGAATCAAGCAAACAGCCATAAACATCCTACTTAAAGTGATTTGTAATTGTATAATTTAGACAAAAACACATTTTGGATACTAAGGCTCTGTGTTATGTAACATTTTAGACACTATGAGGACAAATACTGAACAAAAAAGCTTTTCATAATAAGCCTGTTTAAGGGTATTCATCTCAGTATAAAGCACTTTTTAAAAGATTGTTATTGATGAGCATCTGGCATCTTCCTTTCAAGTGTTTTTGTGTCCACAGAGTGAGCTTCTACTTTGTTCAGTCTGCTAAGCCTCCTTTCAGTGAGGAGACAAACTGTTAAAAAGCCTCCCTGTGCTCTTTGGCTGTCTAACCTTTGACCTCCCTACACAGAACAGAACGTGTCAAAACGTATCAATTATCACATAACTATGGAAAGATTATGATTGTGCCATGGCTTTGTGTGCAGGATGTTATCATAAATTATTTATCTACATTTTTTCCAGCCTGAAGTTGTATAATTATACTAGTTGAACTGCAATGATTTGCTGGTTATTAGATTAAGACCCAGACCTCAGACACACCACCAGGTGGTGGCCATGGACTTTTACACAACTGTCCAGAATCATAGTTGGAAAAGAAAAAAGCTTTCCCTGTGTTTTTTCTCATCTTAAAAACGTGAATACAAAGACATTCTTGTCCATAAACACTGATTATATGTATAGAAACACAGAGATTACAGTCATATCTATAGGACAACTAACTGTAACTGTATCACTGGAACCATCTTGTCTTTTGTGCAATGCATAGATGTAAAGACCCTGAATTATATTGAATAAAAAAGATTTAATATCCAAAATTCAAAAATCACAGGGCATCAAATCAAGTCATCAAACCTTGATGGAGGCTGACAGGCTTTCACACCAACCTGAGGTGAAAAGGGCCACTTATGAAAAACACACCATGGGGCTAACAGAAAGAAAACATACATCTGTTTCCTTTCAGAGTCCCTAAGCAGACATGAAATTAATGCTTTAAAGTATATTTGCTCTGTTGGCCATTGCAGTGTGGTCTGTATAGATGAATACCCTGTCATTCACTGTCAAGGAAAATACACTCTCAATGTCCCAAACCTCTGATGTAACATCAGTTCACCACTCCACGGAGACTCAACTCAAACTGATAAAAACTGTGATTCATCAGCCCAGCGTTGAGTAACATCTAGAACTGTCTGTAATAAACAGCTCACATCAAGGCTAAACCTGCCTGTACTGCTACTCACTGAATATCTGCATAATACAAATACAGACAAAGTGTTATGGAGAGAAAAAAAGTTGAGTTTTAGTGACACCGAAACTGTAAAAACATCCATCTAATCTAATCTTGTCTAAGATACTGTACAACCCACTGAGCAAAACCTAGAAATGATTCTGGATAGTCCTAAATGGTACAGTACACATATACTGATGTATATATATACTTCATTGATTAAAGTTTATAATCATAAAAAAATTATATTTATATAACACAGATAATAACATAATATTAAAACATATACATGTATAAATCATTGCAGTTTAGACAGTGTGATGTATATGTAAGTATTTGTGTGCATGAAAAGAGAAAAGTGTGAGAAAAATGTAGATTCTATATCTAATAGTATTTATATCTATTTATTTTATATATTTATTTACAATTAAATACCCTATAGCGATTGATATATCTGATAGTTTAGTTTTTATATACTTATTACATTACATTTATTTATAGTTTCTCAGTTTTGAGTTTCTATTTTTTTTTAAATTTTACAAATTCCTATTTTTTACTAATTTCTTATTATTTATTATAATATGCCACCAGCATTTCTCTGCACGTAATCAAATCGAATCACAATGCATATGCATGTGACATGTTACCGTGACAAATGTCAAATCTATTTAATTGTAACTGATCCGTTGCCTCCTGCACGGAAACATCTGAAGCACGTAACACACAATATACTGTAAAAAGTGAAATGCATGGCACGTTAGAGTGGTTTATTGACAATGAGATGATTGAGTATGTGTCTCTTGACCTGCTCTTGAGCTTACTTTTCATCATGTGACTCTAATAGTTTGAAACAAAAAGCACTTTCAAGATATTTTTAAAAAAAACCCCACACATTCTTGTCATTAACAGTCAGCAGCAAACTGCATACAACAGCCACATCAGCCACCTCTGTCCTCTCACTTTCACCTGCTCTCCAGGGAATGTCTGGTAATGTGCAGCCTCATTAATTATGTATCTAGTCGACCAATCACATTTCATTCAAATCTGGGATTATCTGAGGTTAGTTTCTCCTAGAAGCAGAAGGATGGGTCTGTAAAAAAACAACCTAAAGTGCCTTGATTGTCTCAAGGACTAAAGTCACAGCCTCTCTGCTTTATATTTTTTTTTAAAGTTTACAATAACTTTAAAAAGCTGCACTTGGTAAATACTTCAATGAAAACAGGACATGTGATTCCATTGCATTGCTCCTTTAGGATAGTTGTTTTTTTCCCAGGCGTGTTGTTGCCAGCATCTCAACTCTGTGTTAAAAGAATGACTGAAAAGAGTAGGAATGTATCTGCCTGATTAAGTACAAGAGGTGAACAGAATATCAGTAACACCTGTGCAGTGTATTACAATGCAATACAACAGCCAGGGCTATAAATGTTACATTTGTGAAGATTAATAATGAATACTGTTCAGTTTTTATAGAGTCTGTGTCAGAGAGGTCTTTGGTGTGTTGCTGCAGTATTATCCTGCATCTTATTGGAAGTATAAGCTTCACAAAGATAGTCTTTATCGTTATATTGGATTTGATACATTGGACAGGTGTTGCCCGCCTCCTGTCCTTGTTCCCTGAGTGTTAGGAACAAGTCAACCTCTGTTCCCTCTCTGTCAAGTCAGAACTTTACCTTTCAGTCTGTCTGCAAAACAGGAATGTGGTGTCTGAAAATGTTCAAGACCAAACAAAATAAAACACAATATGTACAAACCATGCAAAATACTGACTCTCATGGCCAAATTAAGACATAAATCACATACTGTATGATGTCTGAATCAAATAACATCACACAGCAGGAACATAAATGAAAGCACCTGTAAATATTTCTAGATTTGTGACTTTAACGTCCTGTCTTCTTGTGAGCATGTCTGAATATAGAATTATAAAATATCATTTGACTGGTTTGACGTGCTGTGAATGTCACACTCTCTCAGTGGTTGTTACATACAATATATTTCCATTTTACTGTTAAACTGTGAAATCATCCACCCATGCACTTCTGAAAGTGAAATAAGGACAAAGAAATGTGGCAGTCAGTCGGATGTGATCATCTACTCTCTGTCTAACCGGGGAATCGAGGCAAATCACTAGTGAGAGGAGACGGCTCCTTTGTGTTATCCCTCTGGTAGTATCCATGTCCTGCTCACTCAAGAATGGATGACTTGAGAGAATAACAGCAAAGTTAGCTTGTTCTCCTCTTTTGCAATATGCCAAGAGTACTGTGGTCATGATGCAAGCTGAAAGGCAGAGATGGATCCACAGTTGGGCTGTTACTGCGCCCTCATGTCTGAAACACAAGATCCGGGGCCTCATTTACAGAAAAGATGTACAACAGATTTGATTGGAAGAAAAAAGCCATTATTGCATCATTATTTGGAAAAAAATCCTGTTTTTCCATAATTATCTTTTTTAAACTTCACATTTAAGGTGTGAATGCAGCCTCACTCTTTGCACATCAGCTCTATACTCACTATTAGAAATGATCTTAACACAAATGTGAGATTCAAATCAAATCCTCTTGTACAAATGGGGCCACCGGTTATATCTTACACTCTACTGAAGGGTTTACCATGTCAGGGTGGCCATGGAAAGACTTTGACTGGCCTTGGATCAAGACCAACCAAAGGTTTCAGTCTTACGCTGGATTTTCGGTGAGAGGATGTCGGACAAAAAGTTTGGACCGTTAGTTGTCACTCTGTCATTAGAATTCTCACGTTTGCCTGCGATGCTTAGTCCCCTCAAGACAACGCTGTTCCCCGTGCCTGCCCTAACCCAGGCGGCTGATTGGAGAGTGCATACATTGTTCAACTTGAAAGTACTGATCTTGTGAACTGATGCTGGCTTAAAAACCTTCTGGCAGTATTGTGAATGTCAAATATTGAAGATACAAAGCTTTCATGTTGGCCTGTAGATATAAAAACCAGAGGGAAAGATGTGTTCTGTCTTTCATAACCACAGGCCAAAAACACAAAAACAACTACTCTATCACAAGCACAATGTTAACAAATTACTGTTCTGATCTCCTTCTGTCCTATTTCTCTATCTCAGCACGTTTTGGGCTATTTTTCTCCTCCATTAGCCAAGTAAAGGGTTCCCACTTGATCACAGTTGCACATTAAATATGGAAAAGGTATTTATCAGTAACTTGTTGCCCAAAGACTACATTCCGTGACGACAGCCTTGCCGATTACTCTGTTCTAGGGTACCCGACTTTGGTGACATTGAGGCTGACCTTAGAGTCACCTCCCCCGCTGCCGCACTCTCCCTTGTCGTACCACCATTTGTTTTTCAATTTGTCCAAGAGGCCTTGCTCATTCAGTTTTAACACTGCCAGGTTAACAGCATTTCTTGAAACGATAAAACATAACTTGTAAGAAAATGAACAGGTCCGTGAGAAATCTAATATAGAATATTAGTAAAAAAGTAGTAATAAATGTCAATGGTTCATAAGGGGAGCACGGAAGGGACAAATTGGTAAAGAATTTCACTGGTGTGGAAAGGTAAGAAGCATTTTAACAGCAAAGAAAACGCTAAATATTAGAGAGGTGGCATGGAGGGTCACATTGCTTGTAACTGAAGTGTGCGGGATGGGGACAATCTGTCATTGTTGAATTAGAAATAAGAACATCCAGCATGCTGCTTAACATTCATCACAACTCACAGACCAGCATTTTTAACTAGCAAATGAAGAAATATTTCATCGTTAAATTAGAAGCAATGCAAAGGACACCACAGAAACCAGGAGGGAGGGGAAGGTTGAGGGAGGAGAGCAAAACAATCGAGGTTGGGGGAGAAGGTGACACAGTGCACATCAACATTCAAATGGATTTACTGAATGCAACTAATATACCAAAAAACAGAACTTTCCTTAAGAGAAAGAAGAAAGTAACACAAAGAGACACAGACCAGATAGATAGGACAGAACAGAAAATGTCTGAATGCGTTGATTAAATTTAAATAACTCATAATACTGTTCACTCATTGATGCAGTTGGAGAAAAAAAAAAGAAGAATTAAGGAGTGAGGAAGAAGAGAATGGACAAAGGAGACATCAGGGTAGGTGGAATACTATAACAACATGGAGGATATTGTTATATTATCCCACCCACCTTAATGCAGAGCCTTTAGGTGTAGCCACACCGTAGCCCTTAGAGTCGAGGTTTCCGCCAACTTTCATGGTGTCACATGGCTTCCGCTGCTCTATGTACTCGTTCATAGTGGACTCGAGAAGAAAGGCGAACTTGCCCTTCGACTTTCGTACCCGAGAAACCCCGTCTGGTGTTGTCTTGGCAAACACTGAAGGTTCAGCTGATTTCATGTATGACCACATTTTCTCATAAACTGCTATTTTGGAGCGCTGTATTTGAGGGAGCAGAGAGAGAAAACAGAGACAGTTTAGTCATGAGCTGAATATAAAAACATTGACAATCATAAAAAAATAAACATTCATAATGAGCCGCTGTGGGTTTTAGTTGAAAGAATAGACATTTTGGGAGAAAAGGCTTAGTGGCTGTCTTAATGAGAACCACTCTCATGTCTCATGTATATAATAAAATCTGGGTATTAAGACCTGGTATTCCTAATAAAGTGCTTGGTGAGTGTATATTTTTGGACCCTCCCTACAATACCACAACATAGTAGTAATTGATGGAAAAACATGCTGCTCTATTTGATTTGGAATCAAGAGCTGCTGAATTAACAATTATTGCTGCCACCAAATGATTCATCGTCATCACCAAGTGATTCATCATGAAATAATCATTTAGAGATTATTACTACTACCAAATCAATACACCGGACACAGGCACCAACTTAGACGTACACCCTGGAGAGATGATATTAAATCATGAATAACACCGAGACCATCATGTAAGAAACCGACGTATTGGTCCTTTATATAATAAACACTAGCAAATGGCTGTACTGATGGTTGTATCAAGAAAGTTAGACTACCCTCTTTTCAGCTGAAGAAAAGGGTTAGGGTTAGGGTTATATAATTGAATGCAGTAATGCATTAATTGAATCCCTAAAGGTAACCGACTCACCTCTCTGGGCTTCATTCTTAAATGTGAGTGGTATCACTCTTCTCATCTAATTCATATTTTTTAAATTTTCGAATTATTTCTTTAAGGTGACTCTGAATCACATGGGGGAAAAAATGCTGCTGCACTTTTTGGCCACGCCAAAATCCATGATGTCGCAGCAGGTGTTGTCAGCCATTAAAGCTCCTGTTGTGCCATCACCAATCACTTCTGCCTCTTATAATTCAGAGTGGATTCACCCTTTAAAAGCAAACAGTGCAGCAAAGGTATCTGGCTTTTTGCCAGCAGCCTGAAGTCTGACAATCTGGCAGCACAGCAGAAGTAAACTGCAGGCCATGTTTGGTATCAATATTAACACTAGAACCGCCAAGGCGTCATTTTTATCCCCCTGGCGTTTTCAAATGCATGTAACTCTGTTAAATTAAGACCCCTACATCTTTCAGTTCGTGACTTTTCCTAAAATGGGTTTATTAATCATCTAGTGAATTATGGGGGGTGTGGGATAAAAAGAAAAAAAAATATGATCATTTATACCTCGAACCGCCGAGGGGTTCATTTTTACCCCTTATAAAACCGCTGTAGAATGCCGTGCTCAACACTTCCGCAAGGGGGGGCGGGGGGGGGGGGGGGGTGTTATTACGTGCTTTATTATTTTTTCACTTTGCTTCATGTTTGATACACGTTGTTGTCCGACTCGTTTATAAGAGAGAACGGGAGAGTTTCACTCAGTAGGTAAATTTTTCCTTACAATGACAGGTGCGAACGAGGTAGATTACTCCAGTAAAAGTAAGACTTAGTTTTATGACTTAGAAGTCGCCAAATGACTTACTTTAACGAATTTCGTTTGTTTATATAATGCAGATTTGTAAAATATTACTTTTATGAGGATCACAGTCACAGACAATAAACTTAGCATTTGATAATTGTGGTAGCAGCGGTGCAGCAGATGTAATGAAGTCCACGCAGCACGCTGGATGCTGCGTGCTGCGATTCCCTGGAAAATTGGCTTCTTCTCCCTCAAACAGGGTACACTTGCACTCACACTAGCCAAATAATCCGGACTTTAGGGGGCAAACGTGCTTGGGCACGGTACGATTGCCTAGTGCGCGCTAAATGAGCAGTGTCAGAGTGGGTGGGTGGGTGGGCGGGTGTGTGCGAGAGATAGCGCTCCGTTTATTTATTCCCTTCATAAAACGCGTTATTATCCAAAACTCATTTTTAACTTTTAATTGTTCTTCTTCTACAATAATTAAATTATTTAAATGTATGAATCATTTTGTTGTAGCCCATAGTTTATTGGTGAATCTTTTACCTTTTCTATCTGTAAATAAAGCAATTGTAAATAGTGAGCGCTCCGTTTCTTTATTCCCAGTAGCGTAACTAAAACAACACATTATTATCCAAAATGTATTTTTAACTGTTTTAACGTTTAAGTTTCTTGTAATACAATAAATAAATACTCTTAATTAAATTATTTAACTATTTAACAGTCCGGTACAGTCAAATTTGACTTTTCTGACCTTTTCGATCTATAATGAAATAACTAAAGCAATTGTAGGCCTAAAATTAATAAAAATCCACTCAACTGAAATGTAAATAGTTATTTTGTCTTACTTATTACATAAAGAGATGAAAATTAACAACTTAACTGCTTCAAGAAATGACATCTTTGCGATTGCTGACAGGGGGTAAAAATGATCCCCTCCGGCGGTTCTAGGTATATTGGAATGTTGGCGGTTCTAGTGTTAACAGACAGAACTGACCTCTTCCTCCTCATCTTGTGCTCCTACCAGCAGATCACAGCTGGAGTCACAATCACGATGGTTTCATTCTTAATGAAATCAAATCAGTCCTTTCACACATTTTATTAGCCTAGTTGATTTGACCAGTATGACATTTTAAAGACCTGTTGTGCAGCATGATGCTATAAAAAAAAGTGATTGGGGGCATGAACAAGTTTCACACTCCAGGTTCTCTACTAAATATATAAAGGAATAGTTCAACATATGCTCATTTGCTTTCTTTCTTGCTTCATGTTTTCTTTGTTTAACCTGAGCAAAACTGACAAATACGGCAACATGACAGTGATGACAAGACAGCTTTAGAGCAACTGGTAGGTGGTTATATCACTTTTGAGAAAAGCTACTGTTTCCTCTTGTTAGCGTGAAGACTGAAAACACCTGGATGTAGCCTCATATTTAACAGACAGACATAAGATTGGTATTGATCTCCTCATCTAGGTCTCTGCAAGAAAGCAAATAGGCTTATTTCCTAAAATGTCAAACTATTACCTGGAGTACAAAGACACACACACACACACACACACACACACACACACACACACACACAAACACACACCCTGGTCATTTCTGGGGACATTACATAGACTTACATTCATTTTCTGGGGACTTAACCAAACCATCACCTTAACCACTGACCTAAAAAACAGCTTTTGTCCCCATACAGACAAGTTGTCCTCATCAACGGGTCCTAAATCGAAATTCTGTCCCCAGAAATAGCCTGTGACACCACACACACACACACACACACACACACACACACACACACACACACACACACACACACACACACATCTGCAACACACCAAGTCCAGTGTTTATTCAAGTACAGTGCCTCCAGTCAATAATACAGCCTGAAGCACTTTCATTAAATATCTGTTCAGGGATTTTTATCATGCATGTCTATGATGCAGGTTATTAAAAGTTCAGTCAGTTAGATGTTTGTTTATACTAATGTAAATTGTATGTAAAGGTTATTTTTAATTATTACTTTAATATGTTATGTGCTGGACTATTTCTAGAGTCTCTGCTGGTTGCTAGGCAGCTGCATGCCTGCCTTTCTTTCCTCAAATCCTGAATAACAACTTTTACTGTGGCTAAGCCTGTGCAGGTCTCATTTTTTTTGTAAAAGCTGCAGACAGATTTCTTTATCATTTTGGTCACCCTATCTGTACAAAACCATATGATCTATGGGTTGCATCTCAGCCTCTTATATGAAAAAAGAAAGTGTTCACTCTTTCAAAATGTGGATGTTCTTTCTTGTAATTTGGTGTGTCACATTAACATAAACCAATCCAGGGCAAAAAGAACTCTATAGCAGAGTCATCTGTTCAAACACGGTCAAATATTCACAAATCCACATGATAGTGAGTCAAATACCAAACATTTTATGTTCCTTGTTTGACAGTGTAGAGCCCTCTGTGATGGCGCTGTCTTTAATCCGTTTAACCTGCTCACTCTGGGACTGACGGCCTCACCTCTGTGGCCCAGTCAGCTGCCAGCTGGAGCAGCTACAGACATGCACAGCACAGCCCTATTCTGACACTCAGTACGCTGCTAAAAATGGCCAGAGAGAGGCTGATCGCTTGTCACGGGGGAGCTGGAGTACACAGCTGTCTACAGTAGAGGGGAAAAATACAGAAGCTGCATTAAACTGGGCTAATGTGACCTTCTGCGGAGCTTGGCAAGGGAGAAGAGAAGCGCCTCAGAGAAAACTTTGGCTTGAAACTTTTCATTATTTCTAAATGTCTTCACAGACTGCTTGTCACGATTGTGCTTAAGGCAGGAGAGTCAGGTTCATAATCATTCTGGTATAAAGGAAAGAGAAAAGTGATGTCAGCACTGAAACTCTGGAGCTATAATAAGCATGATATAATGGAAAAAAACGTTAATAAACTCAGATGTTTTCTTGTTTTTATTTTTTCTGAATATAGTATACTATTCTGTACTTCTTTATTTGTCACACATCTAATCACTTGAGTTGACCTAACACTCGTGTTTACTTGTTTATTTACTGTACTTGTAATAAGGGAATCAAGTCTGTGTGACTGGTTTCATCCAGATTGTACCTTCAGTAGTTGTGAGTCAGCTCTACATCCCATCTGGTTGGAACATATAAAGGAACATCAGAGTGAATTGACAAACTATGTCAGCTCAGTGTTGTGTACGGCAACATAAATAATTGACGGTAGATGTAATGGATTGTAGGCTAAGGCTAGTAAGTGAATCACTCTTGACATATGCACAATTTCAGCTCAGCTGAGCGTTCATGTAAACACTCTTAACATGACAATAATAGCTGATGACAGGCCTGACCACGGTGTGAAAATGCAATTCTTTTCTGGGTTACATGTAGATGTGTGCTTGTCAGGAGCTGGTTGATCAACAGTGTATAAATCTGTGAAACTCCTCATGCTGTCAGACTGAGAGTCCCCTATCAAATCCTCTTACTACACCAGCCACGGCTTAACAAAGCCTTATTATTCATTAAATCACTCTTAACTTATGACTTTGGTAATCACAACAATTAGTTATTAGTGCCATAACCCATGGCCAGTGAGAAATCTGGGTTTTTTGCCCTTCATCCACTCTGGGAATAGTAATAATATTACTCTACACTCAAAGCCCAACCGCCTGTTCATCTGTCAGTAGCTGACTGAAGGGCTAAGAGTGATTCATGGCCCTTAGTGTACGTCTGTCACTCTGTCATCCCAAAACAGACGACAGGACAAACAAAGCGTGTGCAATCTTTCTGGTGTTTTATTTATATCTGCATGCAATTCTTAGTTATGTGCACAGTGATTAAAACTCATTACATGTATGCTCATATTCAGTGGAAACAAATGAATAAAGAAGCTAACATGGCTTGTTTAGCAGAGCCATGGTAAATAAAATGAAAATCATCTCTAACAGGCAAGGTTAGGAATCTGCAACAATTCATTGCAAGATAGCCTGTAATTTGTTGGAAATGAGGATTAAAAATTAAAATAAATATGTCTTTTAAAGGAATAGTTTAACATTTGGTGAAATAGCTTTTTATTCGGAGTTAGACAAGAAGATTGACTCTTGTATTACACTGTTGAATATAAATATAAAGCCAGGAGTCTGTTAGCTTAATTTGAAATGGATCTGCCCAAAAATAATAAAATTCCACAACCAGCAGCTCTAAAGCTCATTAATTAACACCTTATATTTCGTTGTTTAATCCTTATGTAAAATTACAGGTTGTAACTTGTCGTTTTTGTCATAATTCCAGTGCATGAAACCACAAGAGTGCTAGGCTAGCTGTTTCCAGTCTTTGTGCTACGCTAAGCTCATTGTTTTCTTCATCTAGCATATTTAGCTGAGACAGGGTGCTATCAATGTTCTCATCTTAACTCTTAAGCAACATAAGCATATCTCTCAAAATGTGGAGTTAAATGTTTTAAATGCAGTGTAAACATATCCTGGACCAGATGATGCCTGGATGTTAACAGAAAGAAATAAACATAGGCTAAGTATGTCATCTAGATGAGAATAAAAGTGACAAACGTTCAGTTAAAGAAAAACTGAGTAAAACAAACTAAAGTGACTAGAGTGTGAATTACATCCTTTCTGAAAGCAAGAAAAGAATTAAAGCAAGTGTCTGAAAAATGTTCATCATATATTATGTGCATTGAGGAGGCTGCATGAGCTGGGTTAAGTGACACACCCTCTTTGAAGATCACTATAAAATGTATTTACAGCTCCTATTATTCATTAGCTTTTAATTGCCAGTTTTCAGTAACCGTTGCTTAGAATGGCTCCTCTTCACTGACATTTCCAGTTTGGAGGAAGAATTTTTGGCAGAATGTTTGTCACTCAGGATGAAGTCACAACAGGCCTGTCAATTATCTCCTCAGGAGCACCTTTGACAAATCACAGCCTGCCAAATACATGATGAATTAGCAGATCCACAAAGAGAAACTGCTGCTCATAAAGCTGCTTTTAATGTGATGATTCACCAGGAAGCCTCAACAATAATCTGTCGAATATATTTGATCACTTTTCATTTTTCTTTAAAAAAAACCATAATATTTTTAGGGCAGTCTGCAATAATGTATGTATGTATGAAGCCAATAAGACAAATGGAGTCAGATGAAATGATGTTTCTATTTTGACAAAATTAGTGTTTGTGTTGTAGCTCAAAACTACATTTTCAACTTCAGTGTAGAGATGTGTTTAAACAAAGTGGAATTGGCAAACAACTAACTCACTAACACTTTATAAAACAGTCTGGGTTTTACAGTGTAATTACTGTATGAATGTAAAATACTTAGCAGTTGCAACTGGTACTTAAATATGGGTACACAATTTTTAGTACTGTCCCCTGTAGATATCCAGTTTTTTACAAAAATAAAGAGAGCATCATCATTTCTTTCTTCTTTCCTCTAAAATGTCCAGTTGTTACTCCCATTGTTCCCCATGGTCTTGTTTTCTTCCACCATACCTACATCAAGTGCTACGAACTCCAAAAACTTTTTTAAATCCATCCGTTGTTCCAGTCACAATAACAAAGCTTCTTCTTTACATGTATTATTATTATTATTACTAGCAGTAGCAGACTTTTGGAAGCGCAGGGATGAAAAGACAAAAAAGGGCACATACAGCGATTTCCCCACTTAATATGGCACTTTGACCAGCTACAGGAAGAGACTACTCTGCAGTCTCTTCCTGTTTAAAAGTTCTCCTAAGATGGATTTTCATTTGCTTTGCATTAGAAAGTCTGAACAACCACATTTTCTATAACCTTAAGAAATGCTTTCAAGCACTCTGCGGTGCAAGAGATGTGAGTTACAGATGACCTCCTCCACACTGATCGTGGTGATTGCACCATTTCAATGCCTTTAAAACCTCAGCATGTTCAGTTCAGCATGGCACAGCAGACGTAGCTACTCTGCCTGGATGCTTTTAGAAATGGCTTAGGTCACAGAAACATTATAAGTGCCTACACTTGGTTACATCCATGCAAAAAGTTTTCCCTTTCATGAAGAATCTTTCATCCCAAAGGTAATGATACCAAAATGTTTTCTTTTTTGACTAATCCTTTGAAAGCTATGATTTTATTTGATCATGCCTTCGCTGACTGTCCTTAAAATTACTCACAAGGTTCAAGGCCAAACAAAAAGACAGAAACGTGCTGTTCTACCATAACTGCATTTTAGAATATTTACACTAGACGTCTGTAAATCTCAGATGAGATGGTAAGATGTGATTTTATAAGTCCCTGTGGACCGATGCAGAGCCTGAAACAAACACACAGTGCCATCCTAATAACTGAATCTAACAAAGAGTAGGGTTTGTATTTATCAGACGTCTCAGGCTCACTCCGAGCAATCACACAGAGAGACCAACTAGGACTAAAAATAGACACAGCTCAGAGCCGGACACTGGATGTGAATGACATTTCCATTTCCGAGGAAAGGGACGCCTGCTTTGAGATTGCATTTTTGTGACAGAGGCCCACAAATTGGAATTATAATGACAACTTGTAGTTCTTCAAAGTTTTTTTTTTACCTAAGTTTCAAACATATACACAGAAGTCACCTGACAGTCAGACTGACCTGCCTTTTTGTTTCCCTTCACTCTTTCTGAGAGTGCAGCAATTAAGAGACCAACACAGAACTACATCTCTCCAATTTGAAGCAGAGTCAAAATGATGAACGTATTAAAAGACCCACACAATTGTTCACCTTTTAATGGCCAACACTACTTTATCTTTAGACTTCTATGCATTGTGTAACCTTGATGAGAATGTCTGCACTTTTGCATTGGCAGCCCTTTGACTAGTGGAAATAGAAATGAATCTGCATATTAGAGGAGGCCTCGTGAGGCTGATCAAACTTTGTTTTATGACTGTACAGATGGTTGGATGAGGAGCAGAATTGTACAGCTGAATTACTCCTTTTGCCAAAAAAGAAAGTGTAAAGCTGTAAAACCACAGTTTGATGTGAAATTAAATTGGGAACAAAATGGATTTGCAAGCATTTGCATTCTGTCCAAAGCATAAACATAATACCATCATCTAGTTTTGTGGACACATTAGGACTGAGACATTTGTACATCCTATAGGATGAACACTTATAGGTGTTCATCCAAATGCAAAAAGCTGCCATTTAATTCTAGGCAGTTTAATTTTTGAATAAAAGTTTATTTATAAAACACTGTGCACTACTATTTTATGATGTACTGAATTCATCTAATGTACTTATAGTACAAGTACTTTGGAAGTGCTGTATAAGAGCAAAAATACGATTCTAGATATTCTTTTATTGATTATTCATTTGATTTATTACTTGGTAGATAATAAATCAAAACCCACAGGACAGCTCTGGAGACTTATCTGGGACTGTGCTTCTGGCCAACACTGACTACTGTCAGAGCAGCCCTCCTTACACACTGCAGCGACAACATGGATGACAGCCAGTTGAGACACTCACCCTAAAAAACTCCTTTGTGGAGCCTGAGTCTAGCGTCCCATAAGCGATCTCTGTCTGCTTAGCCAGGTCCTCTGCGCTTTCAATTGGAGAAACCATCCTCTCCACTGTGAGGAAAGCAGCCAGGTTTGCTGTGTAGGAAGAGATGATGATGAGGGTGAAGAACCACCACACTCCTCCAACGATACGCCCAGACAAAGACCTGAGAGGAGGAAACAGAGCAGACAGACAGACATGAGAGCAGCATGCTCATTTCTACACAGGAAGGGGAAGGAGGAGCACTGTCCACTGTGTTTGTTTCCCATTCAATACAGTGGCGTGTATAGCTGATTAATTATTTTAAAATAATAAGCATCATTACTTCTATAAAACTGTGTCCACATTTAGTTTGGAACTAATTCAGGTGAGCAACCAGCTTAGATAGCCAAAAATACTCAGCCCAACAGCAGCCTAAATCCAGCAGCCTGCAGACTTATGCCAGACCTGTGATGAGCGATGCCCCAGAGTCTGTCCAAGATGACTTGGGTTAAATCCAGAGACAACAATGGCCCCTAGCTAGCCTCTGTACTGTGCTACTGTGCTACTGTGCATTTTCCTTATCACTGGTGAAATAGAACAGGTTCTGGTCTTCAATTAAACATTAACAAGCAACTGTGAGCATTTTGGTACGCCTGGTAGTTTATCTGCTACATTTGTTAGAACATTTAATCTTGTTCAACTGCTGTCAAATTTAACACTCACAGCCACAACTTTAGACCACAGAGAACAGAACAAGTCTGAGGTAAATGCACCATGAGGCTCGGCCTGTTATTGAAGTCAGGGTGTGATGAGCCAAAATGCTCTATCACACAGATACTCCCATCCTGCTCACTGGTCCTTAACCAATTATTCACAGTTTTCACATCTGCGTAAGAGGCTCCGGCTTTAAATCTGTGCCTGGCGGTTGAACCCAGGGTTCATTTTTTCAAATTTGACTATATTCTCTGGTGGCATCCTCAACTTCCACCATCACACACATCCTCCACTGAGCACGCTGCTCTTAGATGAACTCGCTTTTCTCATTTCAAAAGGGGATCCATTTGCACTGCATCGCTGCATTGCAGATGCTCTGGATTTCTCAAAATATATTGTTTTCATAGCTTATTTATTCATTCATTCAGTTTGGGATTCAGAGTTACAATCAAAACCTACAGTCTGCAGCAACTCCATTATTAAAAGTTGAAAAGAGAGAGTTTTTCAAAGTATGTCTGTAAATGTCTGAGGTAATTGGGATAATTATCAAGAATTACATTATATTAAGGTCAATGATCATACTTGAGATGTTTTGGTTTAAACATGGTTGAGTCAGAAGAAAAGATGTTGGAGCTAAAAATGCACCCAAGATTATATAAAGTATTATTATAATGCTTCCTTTTCTGGTGGCTATAGTTTAAAATACAGGCCAACATAATACTGTGTTCAGCAAAAACGATAGACTCAGCATTTAAATAACTAAAGACCTGTGCAGCTGCAAGCCATCAGGTTTGTTTAAATTAACCTTACTGCACCTCCAATACAGCATCACTACTGGGAAATCTGTTTATCTTGAAAGGTTTTCTGCCGAATTTATGTTTTACCAAACCTCTTTGATACTCTCTGCAGCAGAATGTTCTTTTGATCAATCATTTGTCTTACAGGCAGGGTTCAGTTATCTATCACTCCTGTTGTATTTACTGTATTAATATTTTTAATAATGAGTGTAAATGACACATCTGTGCAGACTGCAGTGTCTCCTATTCTTGTTCTTTAGTTTAATAGCGGTTATGACCTTGAGCAACAAAAGTTTCCATTCAAAAACAGCTTGAAAAGAAAGTCCTTTGGCAGCAAAGTAAAATCCTACATTTACCATTTAATTGAATTCTTATGATTTGCTGTAGTCTCACATATTTGCACATTTCAGCTTCAAACAAGCTTCATCCTCTGTGCTTCTTTAGTGCATTGACTGGAGTTATGTCCAACTACAGCCCTAAATCATTTCTGCATATAGACAGTGAAAAGCTATTTAGATGCACTGATTATTACCAGCTTTCATCCAGAAACTACACTGCAATGACACACATTAGACGAGCAGGAAATAAGAGGCACTCATTTTCACTCTCAGAACTTCACAGGATGAATGTGGGTGGATTTTTTTGTAAAGCAGATTTTCTTGTTAAATGATAAAATGTGTTATTTCTATCACTGTTATTAAACATGTGCATTATTACACACACTAACTTACATCTTTATTATCCCATATTATATTTTTACACTTAGATTTTGTCCTTGTGTGTATCTTTCAGATGTTTCTTCGCAGTGAATACTTACAGCTCTCATTGTGTTTCCCTAATACAAGAATAAAGCCTGAAAAAATGTTAAATCTCCCCCACCATTGAAAACCCACATTCTTCTGGCGGCACATCATTAATCACTCCATTCACTGTCAGACTAATCCAAAACTGGTCTTCAACCAGCTTTTCTGCAGTCTTCCAAAGTCCCAGAAGAAATGATGATGGGAGCAAGAATCCTTGAAGAAGAGGTCAGGGACATCACAACAGCGATGAGTTAAGAGATGGGTGGATGAATGGATGGAGGGGATGAGTGGATGGCCATTGAATTGGGAAAATACATAATGTAGTTACGGTGCTTCATCAAATAAAGGCGATGATGGACTTCCACATGAAATACATTATATGCACCAAGTTGATGACCGTAAAATGAGACATGCAGCAAAAACACGGTAGCCCTCCAAGAGTCATGAGGAATTCAGGCAGCTACTTTGACTGAAATGTAATGACCACTATGCATTTTACAGCCCTCAGCATGGTGGATATAAGTTATTTTGTGGATGCAACGCATCAGTGGCAGCATGCAGCATGAAAACAAAGGGATGTAAAGTGGAGTGAGAAAGAAATGGGAGGGAAGTGCATTGTAGGGAAGGGTGAGATTAGGTGAAGAGCAGCAAAACCAAGGCTCAAAATAACCTATATGCACCATGGCAGGATGGAGATGTATGTACAGGACTATAAAATGCAGAGATGATGAGGACAACTGAGAGGTGGTGGAGAATGAACACAACAACCAACCTTGGTGAGATATCGCATCCTTGCTGCATGAAGGCGCCCAGGGAGAACCACAGGCTATTAAAAATCCCAAAGTCATTTGGAGGGTCTGGAGGGCTCTGAGGGTCTTTGGCCTCATCGTTCTCATCCAGATGCCATTCGTAAGGGCTGAAACGGCTGACCAGGAAGAGCACCACACTCACGCCAATATAGGCAAAAACTATACACATCCAAATCTCATAGGCCAGTGGGTCCAGGAAGGAAAACACCCCGGGCTTGGACTTTTGAGGCTTCTTAATCATAATGGAGATTCCCAAGCTCATAAAGGGCTTAGAGAAGTCTATCACTTCCTCCCGTACCAGCGTTATAGTTAGGGGAGCCACGGCTATGTCAGCTCTCTGTGAAAATAGGAACAGGCACACTGGGAGTTAGTCTTTCAGCACAAACCATAAATAACCAACCAAAATATTAAACATTGATTTATTACAGCAAACACTGATAAACAAGTGAAACCAATAACACGATCATTTATAAGTCACACTGTCTTACTTCACATCACATATACAGGGCCAGCTGGTGATATAGAGCACTCAGCTTTAATGTAAATTCATGAAATAAACAGATTGGACGTGGTGAAATGTGGCAGCTTAGAATAAACTGAGTAGCAGACCAGTGATAAAGCCAGCAAGAGGGGATCTGCCATTTGAAAATGAGTCACTCAGCATTTGTGTTGGCTAATGTCTTTGTCTCGATCCAAATCTCCTCCATGAATCAAGTGGTGGGTTGGAAGACAGAGGTGGAGGAGCTTATATAAGCAGTCCATGAAATGTGAATCAGCCTGTTAAATTCACCTCCATCAGATCCTCTGCAAAGCCCGACAGACTCATCAATTAATATCACGCTGCAGTGACAATTCTTTTGCAGAGATATGCTTTGAGGAGAGGGTGGTATTGTAACTGGACCCCATACTGGCTTAGAAACATAAAAATATTTAAAGCAGAGGATTCATGTCTTAGATAAATGTAAGCTGGGTCTCTGCCCGTTATTCATTCTTGAATGAAGTCATTTACATCTGAATGGTGAATTAATGGAAATGCATATTCAGCGTTAATACAGAAATACAGAATGGCCGTTTCAATTACATAAGGGGTCATCGCTCTACATCTAAGCAGTTACTACTGGGAGGTCTGAAGTAAAATAGTCATAACTGCAGAAAGAAAGTACAGGTATTGAATTGAGAAAACTGCATTGAAGCATTACTTGCATGCAGATCTTTTAGATTCAAGTCTGCCATGAGAGGCTTTAAACATTATTCATTCAGCAGCTGGGGTCTCATAAAAGATGCAAATCATCTTGTTAAAGTCAGTTTGAGTGTGAGCGATCCTCAAGACGAATGATAAAACCAGCGGAGGAGATTTTACAGGTTGGAGAAGGGTTTCCTAAAAATCACTCATAACCCACTTTCTAGATGTTTTTCCACATGACAGATCATGATCAGGTGTAATACAGCTATAAACTGATTACAGTGTTTTCCAACAGGCTTCTTCACCAGCTGCTACAAGTCTTCATATTTGCTCCCTGGTGAGTGAAGTTTACAACAACAAGGAGTGAAGGAAGAGTGAGTTTTTAAAAACGCTTGCTTATCTGACAAGGATTGATAAAATGGGATATTTTACATGCAATAGTCACTTTAGTCTTGCATCATACACGTTTGGTTTAGTTTTAAAAAATGAACTGAGTGAGTTTTATAATCTTCTGCTTTAATGTAGAGGATACTTCAAGATATTTAAGCCTTACAATAAAACAATAATTTGAACAAATCTTAAGGGTGAAGTAGCAGGAAATGATGAAACAGATGATGAACAGCTAATCCCCATCCCCTTATGAGCTACACAGGCGGACTGACACTTACCCCATAAACCAGTTCACCCACCATCCCGTTCCACGTCTTGGTCTCTGGATCTCTGGCTCCGTACTTCCCATCCGGAACTATTGACAGCTTATATTTTATCCCCACATGCTTTGCAATTTCAGAAGCTAAATCGACACAGTAGCCTTCATATCTGTCATTCCCATCCATCTGCACATAGTTTTTCTTGTACATCACATACGGAGCTTCCTGTTAATTAGACAAAGTTTTGAGTTCATAGTCAAGAAAGCACACATCCACAGTGGCGAGACCAAGGTCACACAAGGCCTTGATTGATACTAAAGCATGCACACATGCTGGGATGACAAGCAAACATGAGGGGAACACGAACAGACAGACCAAGAGGAGGTTACACAGACAGTGTCATTTACAGGGATGTCACTGGGGGATTTGACAGGCTAAAAAAGCAGGCCCCTGCTGGAGTAAAGAGGCCGACTGGGCCAGCGGGAGGAATGAAGCATCCAACACATATAAAGGAAGCAAAGCAGGATGTCAGGGCTCCCTCATGCTGACCTCACCCGTAAGCTAAATCTGTGGATGTGAGCAATAGATGGGGGTTGCATGTGCTTTGCAACAGCATGGCAAAAAGGGGAAGGGCAAGCTGAATGGAGCACTTTTCCAGTTCATAAAGTAAATGTCAGTGACAGCAGAAAGACTTAAGACATAAAAAAAACTGCAGAGATGATCCAGTCATCTTTCAAATATTAATGTGCAAAAATGTGCGAGCCACATCAGAAGAGTAGTCTTATGACAGAATAAAATGTCATAGCAATTCAATTTTCTTTTCATTCATCACTATCATGACAATAAAATAATCTGCTTGTTATGTTGATCATACTGATCCACATCATGTCTGTGCTTTGGATTTCAATCAAATATCATCTTATTCCTCCTCCATGTAAAACATGTTTGCCATTAAACCTCCTTTAGATGAACAGACGTCACCTTGGAGATATTCAGCAACAGTGATTTACTTCTTTACTTTACTTTCATATGGCATGTACATGTTTTGGTGAGGTTATTTGGCTTACAAAAGAGTTCATATAATGATGACTTTGTGGTTCCAGATCTTCAGCGTAGACTTTCATCTTTTGCTGATGTTTTTACAGGATGCGACAGGCTTTCTTCTTCACTGTTTGAATTCCTTACTTTCTCTTCCATCCTGAATTCATGTACAATGTTATGAAAGACAAAATGAAAGAGCCGCACCCTACAATGAAAGGGAGGCCTTTCATTGAATATAAAGTTCATATTGAAGTTATGGGAAGTAGGAAAATCAACATGAGGTAAATGAGATGACTATGACACATCTAAAATAATAGTTGATCTTATCTAAATCAAAGGCATGCCTGGCAGTGAGAAAATAATGCAATGGCACTACTCTTCTGTGTTTTTACCCTCACTCTGAATATTGTTGTCTTTCTAGTCTGTTCATGAGGATAATGAGTTTCTAGACATTGAAATGGAAATGTATGACTATTACATTCTGAATTTGCCTAAGATGCAAACATAATAGGCAAAGTCAGAAGGAACAAGAGGCCATGATTTTAAATGTAAGATAAGGCGTACCTTATTTTACATTTAAAAATGGCCGATGATTACTGACCTGCAACTAATGGATCATGATTTAACTACCACTGTATTACCCTAAACCTAATATACTGGGAGCACTGGCTTCAGAGAAAATTTACAATTCAGTGCTTAACTTCTACGGAAGAATCGGGAAGTCAATTTGAACAAAGGGATAAACAACCAAAGGTTGGTGCCTTTGGCTGTTTATGTCTTTGTGTGCAGATCATTTCATGTCTCCAGTGAGACACAATTGTCCATAGCGACACTGACAGTTTACTTAATGAGAGGGAAACATTGTTACTTACGTATGCACTGAATGTGAATACAATGGTGTCTATCTTTTATAATTATCATTACCAAAGCCGTTATTGTGATGTCACTACTACAACAGCCCACTGTAATATAAAAAAACCAAAATGCTTTGGCACCCACACGGATACAGTTGAAACACTCTTTGTGAATCGACTGTTTCAACATGTAGTGAGTGGATGGAAAGCAACTCAAAATAAAATAATTCTACCCTCCCAGGACAGATTGCAACAATGGACACCTTGACCTTGAGTGGCAGAAATCTTAATGTGAAACACTTAAAACCTGCTTGAGAGTGTACCATAATAGTAGTGACCACAATTGTTCGGTTTTCCACAGAAGAGGACTCGTTGGTGACCTGCTGATCCATTATATATACAAATTTTTCGTACTCATTCCAGTAGCCGATCTGAAAACAACACAAACGTTCACAGTTATCACAAGAAGCAGAAAGACATTTTTACAGTAGAGCCTCCCAAGTGCGTGTGAGTTGGTCGGCTCTATCTGTACAGCTGGAGACAGAGTTGGTTTTGCCTGATGTATGATGTTATAAAAAGCTTGTAGTGGTGCTTCTCACTTCACCTGGGCTACACTTCAGCAGAGTAGGAGTAATCTATTCCTGGATCTGCAAATGTTCTCTTACATAACAGGAAAGTAGCATCAACAGAGCACTTGAAGTCTGATAAAATTAATACCAGCAAGGCAAACTTAATAGCCTGAATGTATCCTATCAAGCCAGTGCAGTAGGATGTTCTACTGTGCTATTAATACTACACATATCACACACACACACAGTATAATCTAACACAAAAACAAACACTAGCCTGTGTCTGCTGAACCTCCAGTAGCAGCATTTTTTTTTATTTCCGTTACACTCTGATGTATTCAGCTGAGAAGAAGTCAACGTCTCCCAATTCTGGTAGCTATAATGCTCAGTACTCACTCTGTTGTCACTGCAGATTGTCTCACACTGAGTTTGGATGTGTGGGCCGCTGCGATGTATGGTGCCTTGTGAGCTGAGCTATATGGACAGTATGGGGCCACTTCCTTTTGGTGCCAGCTTTTGTGGGGACCTTGTCAGAGTTCAGGGTCATGGAGTTCGACAAGCTACAGCCTCAATGCTCTGTTTGTGTATGTGTTTGTGTTGAGACAGCTGTGTTTTTGCCCTTGGCCTGCCCAATTATACAAAGTCCAATTACAGTAGAGCACTGAGTGATCAGATGGGCGCTGTCAAACCTGCACAGAATTTTAAAGTCCAACTGAAAATACAGTAGTAATTCCCTTTAGCAGTGAAATATCCTATTAAAGTGATTTTAAAAACAAATGTAAGTAGTTTTTTTTTTGTTTTTTTTTTGAAAGGAAGAAATAATTTGGAGATATCAGAAAGGATCAAGCAGAGTTGAACTGGTCAATTTTCATCAATGTGAAAAGGCTTACTCTGTTAACTGTAGCTAACAAGCCAATAGAAAATAGACAGTGTTCTTTTAGTGGCATTGAAGAAAAAGAGTCTAATCATTCAGCATCTAAGACTAACTAAAAGACTTTGACACATGCTACAGCTGACAAGCTAACAGGCTAGATGACTCGTTCGAGCAAGCACACTTTTCCCCAGTGGATATTTGTTAGCTCATTTAGTGAGCCGAGGCGCAAGACAACACGTGTCCATGCTTGTAAACAAAGGGGACACGCTGTAGCTGAAAGCTAATGTGCATTGTGGCTCACAGTGATTCTTTTCTGTCCATGTCTACTGATGTCTAGCTGTCCCTCATTGTCACATCACAGCAATGATCAAATAGCAGTTTCTGCTTTATTCAAATACAGTGTAAAATACAATAAAAATATACATTTTCTATCTTTTGGATACTGATTTTTTTCCCCTCAAAAGAGAATAAAATGCATGTAATTTACAGAGCAGATCTGCTGCTTAAAGCAAACTTGTATTTTAATCCTGATACAAGTAAATACTACTGTTGGGATTCATACAATATGTCCACCAGTCAATACAACTCACTGGTGATGTAATGGACGTGAGGATATTATCAGATTGAGAGGCTGTAAAATTTGCCTCACAAGAGCTGCTCACCCACCTAACAGCTTCAGTAGCAATGATGCTCTACAGGCTCTCTCAGAGGATTCTATGTAGAAAACGCTGAACTGAACTTTAAAAAGTCACATTTAAATAGCATATACACATATACAAAATATCAGTTACAGATAATCTTGCAAAACTGGCCCACAGGCTTTACTATGGTTGGTGTTGTCTGCCAAGGGTCCAATTGCTTAATTTAATTTCAAGTAGGCTGTACAAAAGACGATTGACAGTTCTGTGCTTCACTTAGGCATCACCATGAAGCCTTTAGACTCTTGACTGGACTGATGTACCACCTGCTGGACTGTCAGTAGTAGTATCACATTTTCAAGTTGGGAACATATGACAGCTGTTCTGTAAACACCAAACTTATTTTCAGTTATCAACTATAACCTGTCTGTGAATAAATGTGGCCCTGTCATCATCTAAACAACTACTTCCCAAAAGTTTGTAGACTGACCCAGCTACCACCTGCAGGGTTGTCTCCAGATTAAAATCTCAGAGGGAATGTGAGCTCACATGATTTGGGTTGACTTTGCAAGACCGGGCTACTGGCAACTTCTGTCCGCATCAAAATCAAGCCTAAATCGCGTACTGCCAACATGCCATGAGAGAGCAAAATCCTCATCACAGAAACTTGCCTGTGTATATACTACTAGTTTTCCTAATCCTATGAAGAGTAGTTTATTATACATTAATTAAGTTATAATGATGTTTCAGAGGCTTTGTGCTCACTTACCTTCCTGGGGCCTCCTGACTTCATCTCATACACATCAATTGTGTAATTAGATCTTCTACCAAATGTGTCAAACTGGATGTTTCCCGTCATACCTTGCACTTGGACCTGCCAGGCACCAAGAGAAGAGTGATAACACCCTTTTCTAACATACAGCTTAAACATAAACAAACGTTTTTGATATATGGCGTATTATGTTATCTACAACGCCTTACGGTTTTCCTTGTGTGTTTTCTGTGAAAGATGTATTTCCAATAGTATTGTCAAGGTCTGAAAGTGTCTTGTGTTTTTATATTCTCAGTTTAGTTAGTTTAGATCAGTATTTTGTGCAAAATTAGCTACCATGAAGGTAAAATTGGTAGCAATGAGATAAAGCAAAGAACTATAAGTAAGCGGAGCTGTATACATAGACATTGAACACCCTCAGTCCTACCATTTTAAGGGCTCTTTCTATGTCGATGCCTTGGCTCCAGGGCACAGCAGGGTTGGCAAGGCAGTCACCCGCACTCCCCCTGCGAGACACGTCCACTCGCTGGCGACGAAGATACCGGAAAGCCTCAGCAATCACGAGGATGGCATCATGGGTTAGTGCTGATGTGTACTGAGACAAAGCCACAAGAAACAGTGACATCACCAGTGCAGACAGAGCATGAGCTCAGTACAAATACTTGGTATGCACAGAGAACAGAGCTACTGGTGTAAAAAGTAAGAAAATCAAAGCCTTGCATTTTGATTGACATGAAAATTGCGTGAGTATGAAAGCCGCCTCTATTCAAGGACATGCAGGTGACAAGTTATTTAAGCAACGCCTTGCTGAAAACATTCAGATTGACGTATTTTCTCATTTCTGCAGAGTTACTGCCTCTAAACTTGGAAGAAAAGGGTGAGAAAAAAAGGAATCTTTGAAGATGTTAAATAAAATGTAACTGCAGCCTCGGCAGCTATGCCTCACTGACCTTCAGTGGAGTGTTTTTGGCTTCTGGAAATTCTCTTTCATCCAGGCGCTCCCAGCGTTGGAGGAACTGCTGGACGATGGGGCTGTCTGGGTTGATGATCTGGAAGCCTGTGATGTTGGCTCCACCAGAAATAACCCTGTCCAGGCTCATGTTGGAAAAGCCCTGAGAGCAAAGAGCACAACTGGCTAGCAGAGAAATGGATCATTAGCAGCTAAAAAAACATTTCAAAACTGCTTAAGCTTCTTCGTTACATTATTTCTTGTCTTATTTACATATCATTCTGTTTAATCATTCCCAAACTCAATCTATCATGGCTACATATTGAGAGAATTATCTTAAAATACTAAATTAGTCAAAAGTGTTGCACTTCTTTGTACTGAATTGCATCACACTGAGCAGTGTTGTTCCAGTTTTTTTTTTACTGTGCTCTGTTGAATTGTTTCATGTTGCGAGCTCTCACCAGGTTCGCGAGGATATAGTGGTATCCTCTGCCGTTCTTTCCCGAGGTCACCACCTACAAGTCGCAGGAGGAGACATACAATGAGTCACATCTCATAACACTGAGAACATTTAGAGAGCTGAGATTCTGAAATGACAAAGACCTTCGATTTTATGACAAAGAATAGCTGCTAGAAAGAAAAGGAGAGAAGGAAAAAAAAAAGATGTTTAAGAGCAACATTTGCAATGGCAGGAGGGAGCGTGCGAGCACAAGTACATTTGTGTGTGTTTGTACGAGAGACACAGAGTGCGGGGAGAAACTGTGATGACAGTGCTTGTTCCTTTCCATTAACTTCAACATGTAAAATAAGGTCAAGGCTCCGGCAAAACCTCCCTCTCGCTCTGTAGCTGCCTGTGCTCCACAGTGTGCCTCTCCCTGCTCCGCCTCTCATTCGCACACTAGACTTAATTAAACCCAAAACGTTGTACCGCACAGCACCTGTCTGAGGAAGCATGCTCGGAGAGAGCTGCACTCAACGATTTCTTTAAACTTCCCTACCAAGTCAAAGCTCACACATGCTCTCTGTCTCTTTCCGTATTTCTCTTGATTCTGAGTCTCCATCGCAGAGTATGAAGCCTCAAAAAGATACTGTGGGGGTGGAGAGTTGTGTGTGTTTTTTTTTCAGTCTTTTCATTTTCTACACTCCCCCGCAGTTTTGATAAGTATACTCAGGCACTGAACTCATCTAAATGTTAAATGTCCAGAGCGATAGTGATATCATATAGGATTGGATTGAAAGGACTCGAATACAGATTAGACATTTTAGAAAAGCACTGAAGCAAGGAAATGCATCTCTGAGCTATACAGTACATGTCTTAGTGGGTATTACTTCCATATTTTCCTTAGTCCAGCTTCTCCTATCTGCATTCAGAGTCACACCTGTACTTCCATTCACACCTGTGCCCTTTAAAATCCTTTCCCTGCTCCTGGCTTAATGTTTCCTAATTGTCTCCAGAGAGGGATCGTCCTTGACGCTCCAAGGTGGCTCTTCGACCGGCTTATACACGGAGTATTTTCAACAATAAATCCAATTACCTTCCTCGGAAATGCAAAATGATTTCATTGTGTTCAACATTCTGAAATTCTCACATCCTAAGTTTTCCTAATAAGCAAAAATTCCTGGAAGCTTTTCTGCTCATTGTCTTCCAAATTGTCTTGAAAAGCTTTTCATTTGCCATTCATCCATGTGAGTGGGAGCTGCGGTGACCCAAGTGTGGCAACAAGGCGAACAATTAATGAAGCCGCAGCGCCTGGAGTCACTGTCTGAGACTGGCGTTTGTCAGCAACACATTCAGGCAGAAAGCAGACTTCACACTTTTATATGAGCATCTAAAAGTGACACCTAAGTTGACTGAATCCTCATTTAGCTGTTAGAAAATAATCAACTGTAAACATTTATTGCTTACTGTAGCTGCGAGATGTACTAGAACAAATAATAATGTGGGAGCGTTTCTACTTTATTTAGCTGTCTACTGAGAATGACAGCAGGGGTGAAAATTACACTGGATGCAAACCACTCTGAAGTCAGTTCATGAACACATGGTTTGGTTTTCACTCAACTACAGCTTAGTGTAAATAACCTTGTAGCCATCATTGAAATATTCCAAGAATTTTAATCTATAGCAAATCCATTACTTGCATCAAATAGTCATATTGAATCAACTATTTGTTTTTAGGTACGTTTTGTTGGTATAGGTTTACCACCTGACTTCTTTGTCAAGCAGCTCTCAAAACAACCTGAAAATGTTTTGATTGAAAGAAGAAAATCTGTTGAAAGCTATATTGTTAGTCATTGTGTTAGCAAGTGGAATTCCAACTCCAACAGCATATTTTCCACACACAATCATAGGAATAGGAGCGGCTGTAATCACAAGCCTGTGAAATGACTAGAAGAACCTCACAATTGAAATATTTGAACCCCATTTAAGTTAGCTGGAGGATTAAACTGGAAGTTAACAGTCACAACAGGCATAAACCTGAAAATATGAAACATGACGCTATGAAAAACTTTTCATATTTTTTTGATTCCACCAAATTCAGTTTGCTTTATTGGTATGATCGCAATTAGGAAGTATTGCCAATGTTTAACATGGCTTATAATGTAACTTGATAAGAATTTCCATCATTCCTGTCAGCAAAACCTAAAGGCTTTCATTGCAATTTCCATTTTCTAATTTGATCACAATGAAAAATATGGTATAATACTGTGGACTCAATTAAGCTGTAAATCAGTTAAGGTAGAGTGATATGATATCAAGTAACAATAAATAAATACTGTGAGAAAAATCATTCAGTAATCCGCTGCAGTTTTTCAGTTGTGTGTGAGGCGCCCTCAAGTTCACAAATATACAAAGAAATGTTTACTAGTCTACATTTACTTTCTCATGTGTCACTAAATGTTCTTGTAAAGGATCATTTCATTTGATTTGCTGTGGGATTTGCTCCCCTCCTCTGTTGGCTGAAAAAAAGCATCTGGGCATACCAAATATTTTAAGGACCCTGATGCTCTAGTTTCATGGTCCCCTGGGATAATCACTTTATGGTAAGTACCTGAAACCACCGGGAACCCAGAAGAGGTCAGGCATTACAGTCACTGAGAGAACCACACTTTTATTGTCACAGCACTCACATCTTCCTCTCTGTCAAAATCCATTTCTCACAAAACAACCTCTTCAAACCGCTCGGGGAAAAAGAAGACCTGCAGCCTGAAAGTGAGAAGGAACCTGCAGCACTGATTGTAATGACTGCCTCCTAAATTTTTAATGGGTGACATGCCCTGTCAACTTTGTTCTACAGTTAATGTTCTAATCTGGCAACAGTTCAGAGTCTCAAGGACAGTGAGACCCAGAAACCAGGCTTCTGTACAAGAAGGTGGAAGAAGAATAACCTAAAATGTTGTTGTTTTGTGTCTTATTACTAAGAAAAGAACAACTAGGAGTAATATATTTAACTTTACTTCTACTCTGGGTGCTCTGTGTAGTTTTAAATTCACAACGCTTCAGAGCAAAGTTTTTAATAGTGGGTCCCTACGTGATACACACTCCTGTGGATGGTTTCATACTCAGTTCAGTTGGTGCTGATAATGCACAAAGACATTAACATGGCTATGAAGTAGTCAATGTCCACAGATGTTTTCCTCCCAATTGGGCAACTTTTTATTTATTTTGGCAGAAAAAAATTGTTTCAGGCAGGTTGTGATAAGTTGGGCTACTCTTTGTACCATTTGGCCCATTTCCACCAAAAAACAGACTACATGCCAATAAAACTGCCCCCCTTCAATCATCATCAATAGACTGAGACTGACTGGCTCAGTTTGACAAGCTGTAAATAATTCTGATGAACTCCAAAAACAAAACGTCATTTCACTTCATTACAAATAAGTTGTCCTAGTTCTGTGATCAAACATCTGTAACATCTGTGTGTGAAAACTTTAATATTTTATGTAACATTATCCAAAAGACCTGTTTTATTATTTTTTTATTATTTTAACTGTGATTTATAGTTCTCCTAATTACACTAATAAAATGAAAACAAGAGGCAATAACAAGGCTAAGTTAAGAACTGACAGTTCTTAACTTAGCAAATGTAAGAAAAAGTGGATGTAAACAATGAATGTTTTAAAATATTCCAAAATAAGCTTGGAAATATTTTATGAGTAAGGAAAAAACATTCAACACCTTTGTTAGCCCTCACAGATATACACTACAATCAGCTAGGAGATGCTTAGCTTAGCATAAAGGCTCAATATCTTATTTAATCTGTATTGAGAGTGGCATTTTAGCAAACCACTAAATATGAAGTTACAGGAGTGCCTTGGTAGCTGAGTGGTTAAGCTGCATGCCACATAAAGCAAGGGACCTTTGCTGCAGGTCATTCCCCCCTCTCTCTCTTCCTGTTTCCTGTTGGCCTCTTTGTCACCCACTGTCAAATAAAGGCAAAAAGCCCAAAAATGAATCCAAATAAATAAATAAAATATGAAGTTACAGTCAGGCCATGAGATTAGCTCAGCATAACAACTAGAAGGAGGTGGAAAGAGTTAACAGCACTGTCAAAAGTAGCAAAATTTCACCAGCACCTCAAAAGCTCCCCTCTGCCAGCTGTTACAATCAATATTCACCTCTTTGTTGATGATATTATCATTAATGTGGAGCCAAATTTCTATGCTGTAACTCAAGACAGGGAAGGAACAAGAGAGAGAAAGCAGTTGTCTAAGGTCTCAATTATCTTTATTTGTCCGGCCTCTTGGGCTCGTCCTGTCCGCCTGTCTGGACGAGCAGGTCTGTGCTGTGCTGTTTGATGCCGGCCTGAGCTGGAGCGAGCTGTAGCACAATCAGCCTAAATATTCCCGAGGGAATCGAGTCTAATTAAGCAGACTGGAGCCACAGTCCTGTACAGAGCTGGATGTCTGCCCAAGTGCCTTCAAGAGGATTTGACTGCCTTCCCGCTGATGGAGGCTTCTCTTTGTTACAGTGATTTGTCATCTGCCTTCTTCAGAACCAGAACGGGCATCCCGAGGTTGATAACTCACCAGTCAACTAATTATTGTTATGCTACTCGACACAAAATGCAAGGATGGATTTAACTGTCGAAAAAGTGCATTAAAGAAGAAAAATGGAGGAAGGACATAACTCTGCTCCAAATACCTCTGTAAAAACCTATTGTTCACCACAAAGCCAAACCTTTTAATGAAAAGCACTTCATCAAACATCTGTCTGTTTTTCTGTCTGCACTTCATGCACAATATCATAGATTCCAGCTCTTTAAGATACCTTTATAGTCGTTCACTAATCAGAAGATCTGTACTCCGATTCCTGGCTCCTCCAGTCCACATGTTGAAGTGTCGTTGGGCAAGAGATCGAACCCTAAATTGTTGACAATTGCAGTACCAGTAACCTGCGTGGTAGCTCACCACCATCAGCGTATGAATGTGTGTGTGAATGGGTGAATGTGGCTTTTAGTGTAAAAGCACTTTGAATGGTGGGAAGACTAGAAAGGTGCTACATAAGTGCACTCCATGTATGGTTAACTATGAAACCTATGTCTATACCTTTACCTATAGTAAACCTATATGAAAATTCTAGATGTCCTTACTACTTTATAATTTATAAGTAATAATGTTTTTCTTGCTTCAATAACTGTGTGTAGTCTGATGGTTTAGCTGCTGCTTGCTTTAGTGATCAGCTACACACTTATTAACTTCACAGTCTTGTTATTGAATGCCAATTCCCCCCCCCCCCCCCCCCCCCCCCCCACACACACACACACACTTTTGTCCTCACTATCCTTGTTGCAGTTGTGTACCTGCCAACTCTCCTGTTTGCAAGTGTTTGAAGCTGTTTTTCATTTTGGTTGCTTTTAAGTCGGACTTCTCTAGGGTCTCCTTTGGAAACACAGGCTACAAAGAAGACTGTACAAAAACTTCCTCTGCCTCAGTCAGTGTTTTTTTCTTTTTTCAGAAGCCATGTTCTGTGTTTTATAATCGAAGTAAAGGAAAAAGAAAATGATGGCCTCAGCACAGGTAGTTGTCTTGTTGTTGTTGCTGTTGTCACGGTTATTTGTAAGACATCATACTGTAGTCCAACAGGAAGTATCACACATGGTCTTTTCATATTTCTCTTTCATATTTTCATTTGTAGTTAAAGTTCAGGTTTCATATACGCACTCAATGGTTAACTAGCAAGAAAACTTATGAAAGAAGGGTAACAAAATAAAGGACAAGACAAATGAGTCACTGTGTCCCCCAAAACCCACACCAGTGTCCCTCGTGGTCCCTAACATGAACTGTTAGGATCCATTTTCTTGCGTAGGCTCACAGCAGATTAGCCTTTTCAAACTAAAGCTTACGTTTTTAGAAATTTAAATTAAATGGGATTGTAACAAGTGCAATAATATGTGAAAAGTGCCACCATATTAGAGCCTGTGGTCACAGCATGGTACCAGCAGACTCATAGAGTTCCCCACTTTTACATTATTAAAATATACTGTATATTTAAAGCTACATATCAGCTCCCTAGAGAAAATATTTATGCTACAGAAACCATTTTATGTCATAGCATTAATGGACAACAGACGAAACAGGATTAACATCCACAGAGATGACATTACATCCCAACGCAGCATCTTCTTGCACTATCCCGTTCACTCAGTGTGGAATTCCAGTGCACCTCTGGGTGTTTCAGCACTTCTCCTATTTCCCTCCACTGCACTAGACAGAGAGACTCACACTACATGGCTCAATTCCCACAAGCTCTTTGCCTTTCCAGTATTTTTTTTTTTTAATCTCTCTCTGGCTCTTTCTCTGTCTGTCCGCTGTGCAGGAGGAGGCTGGAGGTGACGGGTCCTCTGGCAGCGATTATAAATCCACTGTGCTTCTATTATTGATGAGAAGCCTTAAAGGTGTTTATCTCTCCGTCTTTACTTTACAGAGGGGATGAGCGGACTGATACTTTTAAAAGCAGCAAGGGAGCCTACAGAGGAGCAACAAAAACCCTTAGTACATACATCAACAAATAAAGCCCTGTTACAACTGAAATCACCTTGATAATAAAAGCAATTAACCCAAACTGAATGATAGATATCTGCATATACATTCATTAATAATGCAATGGATAGAAATAATAGCCTGAATGCAGGATTGTTTTGGTGATTATAATCTGTTTATGATGTGCAGTCCTAAACACTGATTTAAAAAAAAAGAAAAAAAGAAATCACATCCAAAATGGCTGCTTCCTGATGCCTGAGTGATCTCAGTTGTGTTTGCTCACTCCAGCCTTTGTGAGAGATCTTCCCTCAGGCTAGGAGGGTAGGCTATTTATAGTAGGCTCATTGTTGTTGCAGTTATGGGACAGTGTGTCCTACTTACATTGGGAGCTGATATTACATTAAAGCAAGTGTTGATGTCACAGCTCATATGAGGAACCATTCTCAGGAGACGCGGGCGTGCCTTGCCTCTCTCAAGCATCTGGAGAGGCACTTGTCTGACAGATGCTGCCTACGAAGCCACCATTCACATTAAGCCTCCACAGTAAAGAGATTATGATCGGCTCCGCCAGACGCGACACTGAGTGACACGCTATTATCTGATTGGATAACTTGAATCTAATACAGGGGTAATTTGAGAACATTTGAAGAAACCGGCTGTGTCAACGTGAAGGGCGGAGAAAAGCAAACTTCTCTTAATTAATGGAAATGTTCTCTGCTGTCACTAAAAATATTTCCCCGCTTCAGAGGAAATGAAGACTGATCTGCAGTGAAGGTCAGAGTAAAACTCGTAAGGCCAGCAGTAATGAAGATCATTATGTAGAGGGCAGAGACCTTTACACACAAATATCTCAATGAAGAACAGAAGGTTAAGATGTGCTCGGGATGGTTCAAACGAGCATGTACACACACACACACACACACACACACATACATACAGTACACAACACAGACTTTACAGTTTTAGTTACACCTTACAAACTGTGACATAATGTAACACACAACATGTACAATAAATACACAATGATGGGGGAGTGGGACGGAAATTAGCACAAACTGAATAATAGATGTCTTCACATAAATGAATCCCATATATATCAGTCATTTTATGTATTTTGCATTTCATTACTGTCAGAAATGTAGATGTCTCAAGGTTGTTTGCTTTTGTTGTACATATCTGATGTTTTCCAAGTAAACATGGCTGGGCAATAAGGAACTTACACATTCAACACTGATGACAAATAATCAATGACTTCCTTCCAAAACCTCTTCACATCAAAGCCACAACATGTGCATATGTTATTTGCCAAGTACTTATTTAAACAGTCAGTGATCAATTCTTTAAAGCCTCAGTCTGCCACTGCTAGCTAACAGGACCACACTCCTGTCATTATCCCCTCTGACCGTGGAGGAAGTCTTCTACTGGACTCTCTTCAACTATCTGTGCATTGGACCCGATACCATCTAACCTCCAACAGACCATTTCCCTTGTTTACATCATCAGTTCTTTGTTTAGAAAAGGAGCAAGATCATGTCACAACGCTGCTTAAAACCCTAGTCCAGATTGAGGTTTCACTCCTACCCCTTCTATCAAAAATACTTGAGTGCACAATCTTTAATCAAGTCTCTAAATTTCTTTCTGAAAACAACCTGTATGATTCGAAGCACTTTGGTTTTAAACAGAGTCACTCTACCAAGAGTGCACTCCTGTCTGTAATGGAAACGCTGCAATTGGCTGAAGCTGCTGATCAATCCTTGGCTCTACTGCTGCTAGATCTGTCAGCTGCCTTTGACACAGTTAACCATCAAATCCTCTTCTCCACAGGCATCTCAGGATCTGCCCTCGGCTGGTTCATGCCCTACCTCTCAGGGAGATCGTTTAGAGAGTTTTGAAGGGGGAAGTGTGCAAACCACACAGCTCATCCACAGGGGGGGTTGCTCAAGGGTTAGTGCTCAGCCCCCATCTCTTCTAAATATACACCCCCTCACTTGGTTTGATCATCCACTCCCATGGTTTCTCATACCATTGCTATGCTGACGATACCCAGCTGTATTGTTCCCACAGGAAGACCTCACAGTCTCAGCACAGATCTCATCATGCCTTGCAGACATCTCTTAACCTCTGTAAAACAAAGAGCTCCTTGTCATCCCAGCCAGTCCCTCTATACAGAAATGGATCAATATCCAGCTTGAATCAGCCCAACTCATGCCCACAAAGTCTGCTCAAAATTTGGGTGTCATGACTGGTGACCAACGAAACTTTAAGTTTCAAACAGCCTCGATTGTTCAGTCTTGTCAATTTTCATTGTACAACATCAGGAGGATTAGACTCAATCTGTCTGAGCATGCAGCACAGCTCATGGTACAGGCTGGTAATATCACCCATTGATTACTCCTTACTGACTGGTCCGGTCTCCCTGCAAACCTGATCAACCTTCTACAGATGATTTAGAAGGCGGTGGTACACCTGGTCTTCAAACAGCCCAAAACATGACACGTCACTCAGGTCTTTATAGGCCTCCATTGGCTCCCAGTTGGTGCCCACATCAAATTCAAAACATTGATGCTCACTTACAAAACAGCTTAGAAAAATGGTTCCTGCCTACCTGAACTCCTCCGCATGTGGTACAACCACCACAACAGGGTCTTAAGTCACTAGCAAGATTCTTCTCTTCTGTAGCTCCCCAGAGACCCTTGCTTGAGTAGTATTAACTCTCATGTGTACATTGTTTTGGATATAAGTGTCTGCTAAATGAAATTATAACCACAAAAATGATCCATACAGTATGAGCATTTTTGAATCCCTGTAACATCAGTTTAAGACAAAGTTTAGATATATAAAACTACACAATTAAAGTTAGTGAAAGATCGATCCCACAGTTAAAAGAACCCAACTATGAATACTGGTAGGCAACAGGACATGAACGACAGTTTCCAGTGTCAAACTCACATGTTTTGTATGCCCATCCATCCACTCTAACTCAGTAGCAGCATCAATATCAATATCATGTTACTTCCTGTGCTATTTTACGCTCCTGTGAGAAGACAGTGACTATTTAACTTTTTTTTTGTGCAGCCTCAAGCGGTCGCTTCTCTGAAACATGTAAAGATAGATTGGTTTAATGGATCATTTTTCTTGTGACATTAGTCTCTTATTTAACAAGTCAAATGTGGAATCACCTGCTGTGACAAGCAACACTCATTGTTTAGTCGACAAAAATAGCTTGATGTAGATGTTCAGTGTCAGGATAGGGTTACAAAACCATTTAGGTTTGGGTTTCTGTTGTCAAAATTAGGGTAAATCAGTGGAGAAATCAAAAGAAGTCCATCTATTTGTTAATAGAGGCACACTCAAAAAATCATTTGCAAGGAAAATGTGACCACATGTGCAACGCAGTTTCTAATCCTCCAAATGAACACTAATGATCTTCTGGGTAAATACGCAAATTCCCAGTTAACCCTCATTTAAAAAATGTCTAACGATCAGACATTCTCTAAAGTGCAGTCACAGTGAACAGCATGCATTAGCAAACACTGAATGTGAATCAAGACTCATGTGGGAAAACTGTAACTGACAATCACCTAGGAAACAAGGATGAAGAGGCTGTTTAATTCCTCCACGTGACTTAAACCCAGGTGACCTCAAACAAACGTGCACGCAAAAAAATCAACAAATAACAAGCCTTATTGAATGTGCCCATTTGCCTGTTTTAACATAGTCTTCTAATTGAGGACATTGAGATCTGAGAGAGTCATGATGCACTCCATGTGCTTTCAGTAATAAAAAAAAGAAATGAAAAAGAGGGGAATGAATCAGGAGAGTGCCTTTTTTCACCAAGTGGGTAAATGAACTGGTGTTTAAAACAAGACGAGAGTGTGTTTATTCCATTAGACACAATAAAACATGCAGAGAAGCGAGGGATTTAAGAAAGTTAAGTTTTGTTTCCAGTGTGTCATTTTTCTCAAATAAAGCTCAATACCTGCTCCAGTATCGAGTTGATCCTGTCCACCTCACAGTCAATTAGAAAGCGTTTCTCCTGCCGGCGGTCCATCTCCTCAATGATGCGTCTGTACTCTGTGGGGTCCACGATGTTCCCTACTGAGCGAGCCGTCACCTGCCAGTTATTGGCCACAGCGGACTCCATGATGGCTTGGAGGATCGCAAAACCTGGAGGAGCAAAGTGAGAATCATCACACAGAGCACACCAGCAGGTAAACATTGTGATGAGAATCCAAAATTGCTGTAAAGAAGATCTGTAAAGGTTTTCCCTGCTTTAAAAACGGGGTTGGCAACATGTTTAATGTCTGAAAAGTTTTTGACAAGGCTGAATTCTGACAAACACTCAACACAGTCCAGATGTAGGTAGATTTAAGGGCAAAGCGTGAGATGGTAAACTGAACTGTGCTATTTTTCTTACTGCACATGAATTAAACATGAGCCCCATGGTTTTGCAATGTATGCATTTACAGTTTCAATTTCAAACACAAGATTAATGCTTCTTCTTTAGAGTTAATATCAGAGAAGCCTGCAAAAAAGTTTAAGAGGATGCCATAAATATATATAAATTTGACAGACAAAGTAGACTCAGTGGGGAGGGCCAAATGGGAAATGAGTCCACAGAGAGGTCGATACATGAACAAAAGATTAAGTTAAAGCTGTGGTGGTACCAAAGGTAAGGAGGGAGGTTACAGAGCATAATTAAGTATTAATTGTAAAATGGTTCCAGGTCCCATGCTGCCTTTGCAGTGTGTCACAGGAGGTCACCAAAGTAATTCTTTCTTACTTGATTGAGGAATTCAAACTTGCACATTTGAGGCTAGAGATGACACAAATAGAAAAGAAATACACAACGATAAGTCGTGTGGCACATACTCCAGCAAATGCCGTGAAATGGACTGCTAAAGAAGCAGTTCAGCAGGCACAATTGGTGTAACTCAGTGGCGTGTTTGCTTTGCAGAGCTCCCCGTGCCACGGGATGAATCAGTAGGTGAGGCACGTGAAAGGAAGATGCTGAGCTAACAGTAACCTGGCTGAGCAGTGACACTGAAAAGCCACGAGACACCCAGAGGAATTTGGATAGTTTACTGAGGGGGTTATGGATTTGTAGTCAGCAGTCATGAAGGGTCACAAAGACAGTTTCTAAATCAGCTGAACAGAGATATCAGTGACTCTGACTGAAAGGAAAGGAAAACAGAAATCTTTTGTTATACAGAATTTGTTTTAAAAGTGAAACAGAGAGAGGTCATTTGTGTCTTGTTCTTTTTTAAACATTCCCTTTGGGAAAATAGTTTTGTCTGGAAATTGAATGACCTACGACCTACCGTTTGTTCATCAAGTTCTATTCCTACTACACGTTTTGTTTCCCAGCTTTTTAAACCATTAATTTAATGCTTTTAAAAATCTGTAGTGACATTATTTGACAGCTACTAGGTGGCATTTGTAAATTTGGGTTTATACTGTAGTTGGCACAGTTGAAAGGAAGTGAAGGTGAACTGTCTGATTGCTGGGATTGTTCCAGGAAGCCAGAACCTCCTGCTGAGCTATTTGAAGGTTTCATGGAGCCAATTCAACAAAACATCTGCTATGTGAGGAAGAATAAAGTGACACACACACACACACACACACACACACACACACACACACACACACACACACACACAAAATATGTCCCCTGTGCTAGGTGTCTACATACAGAAGGGATAATTACATCCAATCCTGGGTTTTGGAAAAAGCCATAATTCTGATGGTTATTATTCCAGACAAGTAACAACATTGATGCTCTTAGATAATACAGTTGAAGCAATGAGTTTCTGAGTCACAGTTAAAATTACATCACAATCCTGCTCCTGTCTGTCTCACAATCCACTGACAAAACATAACTGTCAAATAAACTGTAATGCAATAATGTAACAGTGATTCACAGATGACTATCCTCAGTCTGTGGAGGAAAATGTTACAGCACAGACTTCATTTTAAATTATTATCAACATTGTATTTCTTGTATGTCATAGGTGTGATGCTATTATAAACACAGTGTGTGACTGATTGACCTAAAGTGACAGGAAGTGGGTCACCGCCACAGGCATGAGGCCATGTTGCTTTTTCAAGCGACCAATATTTTGTCACGGATCAATTCTGTATCTGTGCTGAAACAGTACACATCATACTGACACATTTTTAAAAACATTTTTGGACTTCATTTGATTTTATTTGAGTCAAGCAAAAACAGACTTTATCCAAACAGATACTGGGATGAATTTTATGGATGAGGTTTAAAAGACTTGGATTTGGGTTTATGATATTAGACATTGAACTCTTGTGTCAAACGTCTGTGGACTCTACATGAATATACCTCAAATTCAGGACAAATCAGGATGAAGTTCAGTCATTAAAAAAGGCAGCTTGTAGGAAGACCGGTGACCCTTGAAAAGTCAACACCTTATCATGCGGAAAAATGATTAATAGCGCCACAACAGTAGAACAAAAAGCTCCAGAGACAGATAATGACAGAGTGTAGGAAAGAACAACATACATTAAAGATTTGCATATTTCTATTATCTGAAGAACAGTGAACTGAATATGTTGAGTAGTGGTAAAAATGCATGGTGGCAGGAACTCATTACATGCCATATCGGGTTATAAAAAATAGCCAGAAAAATAAAAATGGTGCAGACCCTTTGTCCCGTTTACCACAGCCAACGTACCCCAGCTAAATGAGCAGAAGCAGCATCAAATTCTGAGCCAACTTTCTCTTTCAGGACAGAGATAAAAAACTGCTGATTCCATAAAATAATGAATATTATTACAGTTGCTGAATAAGCTGGTGTAGAATGTGTATGTAAATACAAGTCAGCGACTGCTTCCTTCTTCTGGATGCTGGCATTAAATGAGAACCGGTTCCTTCTCGATTTCACAGTCAAGTGATGCACAACCTCTGCAGCACAGACCAGACTGCACTTGACTATTATGACTACTTCAGCTGTTATAGTATGTTTTGTTTAAAGTTCATAAATACTTAATAATGAATTTAGGCGAGTTACACATTTATCCATGCATTACTGGTATTATATAGCAACATGCCCTTTTAATATTAAAGTTTCTTGAATTATTGAAATCCTATTGATATTGGGCCTGAATTTTAAAGCCCCTCTCCACTGAAAAAATGCCATTTGCTTATTGTTACTTTGATGTATGACCTTCACTGTGCAGAATGATGTATGTGCAGAGTTTGACACTAGAAGGATATATTCACATTCATCTGCTGGAAGAGGAAAGGTTTCCTGTGCTCACCCTAAATCTGAGTTTGAAGCGTGCAGCTGCTGCCATGATTTGTGACATCACAACTAGTTTGTAAGCCGGTCATGGTCCAATATGCAACTCAACGCAAGTGTGATGTAGAAATTTGAAACCTCCTCTGCACTGTGCACACACACTGAGAACAGACTTTCAGTAGAGACATATTGCGTCCTCTGGTTTCTGATGTAAGACACAACACTGCACTTTAGGGGTCCCTAGTTTCACAGTAGCATTCATGTACAAATAACTCAGAATAAAAGACTAATGTCAATCTTTTAAATTTAGAATTTTTTTTTTTTTTTAAATCACGCACTCACAACAAAAAGAACCAGCTGTTCTCAACTGGTGACCGTTACTAATGGACAAGTGAACTGACATGTTCCCAATAGAGCTCCTATGTATTCAGAGCACAGCGACTCAGCTGACATGTCCGCCCTCTATTCTCCTGCTGGTGACCTTCACAGTGAAGTGCTCGGCAGACAGCTCTCAGATCAGGTATGGCCTTTAACGACAAGTGGCTCTCACTGGGCGCCACTACATCAGACACTCAGGAGTTTAAAGAAGGCAGAGGAGAGGTGACGTCCGATACTAGGGGAGGTTAAGACATTCAAAAAGGGGAGCTGGTGTGACTGTCCTGTCTCGGGGTGTCGTGAACAGTCTTATGATAGATAAGCTGTGGGGCTGACCTCAGACTGGACCAGGCTCTGTTACTGTCCGACTTTTATCAGGTCAAACAGGCAGACGCATGTTTTGTTTCATTTTTTATCAGCACAAAGATATCAAAACAAGAATCAAGTGCAGTATCTTAGGTGGCAGAGGGGAAATGAAAAGGCAGAAGCTGAGTGTCAGCTCTCCTCCCAGTATTCTGACACATAGTGCTGAACACCATAAGCTGGGATATGCATGACATTTTGAAACGTGTTAGTAGCTGCTTAAGAAAAAGGATTTGGGGGGGATTTACAAATGATTCCCTTGAGAGTTTTATTTCCATTCCCTTTCTGACACTAAACTAAGCTGGATATTTTGGACTTAAATATTTGTTTAGCTTGTCGATGTTAAGCAACTGAGTAAGCTCAAAATTAAAGACGTGTGGAAATAAAAGCTACGTTTGAAAGTCTTGAACTGAAGGAATTAACAGATTATGACATTCAGTGTATTCTAACCTCAATAACCGCAATGCAAATGTGAAATCTAAATGTCAAAGGACAGCCAGAATCTCTTGGTGAATATTAACACTGGTGTGATTTATCAGTGGGTGCACAAATGACAAAGTCTTCTGGTCCGGGAGTTTAGGTTGACTTTGTAAACAGATGGTACAATTTACAACAGCCAGCAGGCAGGACAACCATCAAGGGCATTTTACAGAGTCAATTATTCAGCATCATCCTGAAAAATAATACATATTCAAAATCAGGGGCATATTGTCACAAAGCTATATATAGCAGAGAAAAAAACACATTTATTTCTCACGAGTGAAAATGTTTCACAAAAGCAGCCTTGATGCAAAGCATAACATGATCTGTTGAGGTGCTAAATCTCACTTTTCAGTTTAGCCAATAAAATAAATTAAATCCCAGTCTGAGGGAGCGCCTTGGTAGCTAAGTGGTTAAGTGGCATGCCACATAAAGGCAGCATCCCTGATTCGATTTCAGCAAGGGACCTTTGCTGCAGGTCACTCCTCTCTCTCTCCCTGTTTCCTGTCAGCCTCTATGCCACCCACTGTCAAATAAAGGGAAAAAAAGCCCAAAAATAAATCTAAAAAAAAAAAATACTGTATTAGTATTATACATTTCAATCACAAACACATCAAATTTAGCAACTCAATAAGCTACTAAGACTAAGTAAGCAAGTTAATGATCCACATATTTACCTCTCAGAAGTGACCATGTATGCTGGGCTTACATTTGTCAAGTGTCCAAATAATTTCTAAATGTCTATAGTGCGAATACAGCAGGCAACTATTTGCTATTACATTTGATAAATTGGGTCCTTGTCTATCAGGCTCCTTCAGTCCAGGTCCTGTCTACCGTGGTCATTAATCAATTCATTTCTGATTTAGGTAAGTAAAAAGTCAGCTCATACTAGCTTATATCAGATAAACAAAAAATAAGTCATTATGATGAAGAAATAAAACATAATTTGACTGAGGATAATTACCTTAGATAACTTCGAGATCTAATGTAGAATTTCTTACATTTCATTTTATTAGAATTTAAGTCAGAAACATAAAATGAGAAGGATTAACACCCACAGCTTGGAATTACTGCAACATCTGTTTCCTCTGCAGGTCATTCTGCACCAGCACTCAGCTGGCCAGTTTGTTCTTTCATCAGCTCACAACTGAAGTCAATTTTGGCGGCTGCTTCTCAGAGTGAAAGAGGGGAGAACAACTGTTCTCCCTGTAGATATAAGTGGTGACAGTGGGCCTGTGACTTGGTGATAATAGTTAAATGTCTTAATATCAGGCAGATAAGGGTGCCATTTGCAGTGCAACATTAATGACATTCAGAAAGAACAGTAAATTGTTGGTCTCATGTGGCAAACAAAGGATCAAATACTTCAGCTACAAGTACACTAAGAACTCTGACATTTTGTGTTTTGAGTAAAGGATAAATTCAGTAGAAATCTGACTTTATCACATTCACAGGTTATCATTTTATCATCATCAAGAAGGCAGATCATAACTAAATACACCAGAAAGGGAATAGTAGAGAGATATAGATGTGTTATTGTAAATTACATATCACCTAAGCAAAGTGAATATACTGTTTGCTGTCCTTAAAAAAGTTCTTACAAATACAACATCCATTTAAGCTACAGCTTATGTAGCTTACATTTAAGTGTAAGCGCATCACTGAGATGGCGTTCCATATTCATGCTCAAGACTACAAACACAAATACTTTGCTAGGAAATTTCACCACAGAATGCACCCAAAAAATGAAAAGATGACAGCATTTGTTAGAGCAAGCAACACAAAGCAGAGTTGGCCTGCATGTGGGATTCTCTTGAATCTACAGTATGAGCTTAGCAGCCCACACAGCACTGCCCAGGAGATCAGTATGTATTCCTCTGATATGGTGTTCTTTGCAGCTCAGAGGATTGGTTTTATAGAGCATGCCACTATTTGACAACTGGGTTCAAGCGTAAAAATAATAGCTGTAAGTTACTCACAGTCATGTATACTGCTTTGGAATCAAGCATTTTATTATTGGAGGCTGTTTTTCTTTAACCAAGTAAAACATCAGCTGAGACCTAGATTTGTATTTTCTAAATCCTGAAAGAATATTATACTTAGGATAATGTAGAATAATACATTCAGCAAAAGATTTATTCCCTTTGTGATGGACAGAGCAAGAAGAAAGAGACTGATTGAAGGTCTGCTGGCACCTAGCCATGTGTTTCTTCTTGCCTGTCTTGAGCAGCAGCTCACATGATGGCCGAGTGTGGTGTGCAGTCTCAACTGTGACTCAGTCGTCCCTCCTCCTCCCTGGAGAAGGTGACCTCTTTAAAATTCTCTCGCAGGCATCTGAACTGCGTCGTTGTCACGGGATGCCCAGAGCTGAGCACTACACCAAAGGCGAGACCCAGACAAAGCCACTGAACCTACTTCAGAGAAATCTCCCAAAAATCTCAGAGCTTATACGTGGCTCCACAAAGAAGGAATGTTTTCAGTGGGCAATGCTCACAGAGCCAGTGAAATAATAAGGATTAAAGCTGCCAAATGACAGTAAAAGGACACTTTTGAGTACAATTAGCCTAACAACGCCTACTCCCAATGCAGACCAATGCAGATAACAGCTTCCTGTTCCAAATTAGCTGAACTGCAAAGAGCCCTGCACCCCCACACCACCCACTCCTGCCAAATCCCTGATCAGAGCTAATCAAACAGATTATTTCTTATCTAATGACGGCTGCAAAGTTGCTAACAGAATGTTGAGTATTCTCCTCCTGCTTCCTTTCATCTTTTTATTTCATTAAGTAATTTGTGAACTTTTATTGCACTTAAAGATGATTCAGATTGTGAAGTCGCATAACAACATAAAGCCTTAAAGAGAGAGAGACTAACAAACACATGCAGCATACATATTTATTTGAACCACATACAAAGAAATGGAGCTGGCTGGCTCTTGCCCATCACTGAGAGCTGCACTAACTGCCTGTTCTTTTTCTGCTCTCCTATAAAAAAAACCCACCTCCATCTCTTAAGCAAATAAAAATGGCGTTTTCTCTTGGGCAAACATGGAAGCGCACATCACATCAATCTCTTTCATAATGCAAAAAGACTACTGCTGTAATGGCCTTGCCTTATCCTGAAAGCAAGTGTCGTGAAATAGATGAGAAGCAACACAGAAACGGGTGAAGGCATAAACATAGCAGTGGCTGATAAGGCAGAGGGGCTCTCTATTAGTCACCTGGCTTCTTATTCAGCCATGTAAAGTGCTAAGGTTAGAGCAGATTAGATAAGACAAGCTGGTTCTTACAGAGGAAAAGAGAGGAGGGGGGAGGGGAGGGGGGCTCTGAATTCATGAAGTATTAAAAAAAATAATAAAAAAATACATTTGGTGCATCTGACAGCACATCTGACAGCGCTTGGCCCTCTGTGCCATTTGCTGCTTTCTGACGCAGGAGAGGCACAAAGGCTTTGCTGACTCCTCTGTTCCTTCCCTCACTCTTCGCCTCCGTACAATTTCATTTTCTTTTCTATTCATTTGAAGATGCCGCTATATCTTCTCCTGCGAGCAGCTGAGACAACAATGTTGAGCCGAGGAGAGGAGAAAATCTTTTTTCTTTTTTTTAGCCGAAATAAACCTCTTGCTCCTGAGTTGATGGCGCTGTATGCTGCCTAAAGCCGGAAGGAGGGAGCAGGTATTTAAAGCGGGATAAGTGGAAGTCACACCTGGTGGTTAAAGGTCACTGATTAGATAATCAATGGTTCAAATTACTCTGTGTATTGATTTCTGTTTTTTAAGTGGCAGTATTATGAGTAGAAAGGCAGGGAAAGAAAAAGCAGTAAGCATTGATTACAGTAAACTGTGTGGCAAATGTATTTGATTAAGCTTCAGGCTGCTTATTTACAACATTTCAAGATGTTTTCAGTGTAATTCTAATTCCTCAATTTAACAAACACAAGTGAGACTACAGTGTGACTGGCTGTGTCTACAGTATTTTCATTTCTAATGCTAAGAAAAGCTGCAGCAGGATGGCACAGGCAACATTCCTATCATAAACACACACACACACACACACACAAACACAATGTATTGTCACACTGTCAATCTCACTTAGCCACGCTCAGATACATCTCTATACATCTTGGAATAAGGTGTTTTTCCACCTCTTGCTCTTCTTAAGGTCATTGCAGTAATGGGTGAAAAGAGATCTCTGCGACTTGATGCAATAATGCCTCATGGCAAATGCTACAGCCATCAAAGTGTACAGTAATCCCAAACGGCAGGCATTTGATACTGTGCTACAGATTATCATATAGCCTCCTGATGACCACACTGTATATCAGGGTGATTGATGATGCACAGATAACAAATTAAAAGAAAGAACAATACTATGTGTCCTTATAAGTACAGTTGCACAATATGATGATCTCTATATTGTAAGAGACTATGCATTTAGCAATCATTTATACTATTTGCACTGTTATGGCAATATTGGATTTTGTTATATGATTTTTGCATGAATTTGATGAAGTACTTTGATTTCCCATGTATTTAATTTGCTGCAATAGCCAAAAACAGCTTAATTTATCTTACTATATGATACATGTCAATATTGTAATATAACATAAAATTATGTTGTCACTGTTAATTTTATCTATATTTCCCGCCACAAGCCACTGCTACTAGAACGCCACCACAGGGATGAACACAATTCATGCAAAAGATATTTCCTTATAAGGTGTTTTGATGATGATTGCTGCTCCAAAATACGATATCTTTTTTCAATCCTTTAATTTGTCATCCATTTGTACTTTAACTCTAACAGTATAATGATGTAGTACTAATAGGAGAGTACAAGAAAGATTCATAAAAGAAGAAATGAGACAGAGCTTACAGTACTGAAGGTTGGAGAGAGCTATGAAGGATAGGAACTGTCCAAGGTCCTGAAACACTGAGATGAGAGCTCATTCATGCTAACTACACTGTGCTGCTAATCACTTTAAAGGACAGGTTCACAATTTTTTTAAGTCAGTCTTGAAACAACAGTCAGGTGGCCATATGAACACAGAGATATTTTCCTCGCTGTAATTATTCCTCCTGTTCATACTGGCTGTTAAAAGATCCCCTTCAAATGTGCTCTCAATGACGAATGGGCAGAGAGCAGAAAGGTGGCATCATTCTGGGAAAACATTCACGTAATGTACATATTCTATCCACTGTTGTTGGGTTTAGCAATGCATACACAGATTGTTGCAGTAGTGGCTTTGTTAACATATGTTGGAGGACTGAGTTGGTTACGCAGAGATGCTCATACTATCTGTAATGACACCAAGCATTGCAGTTCCCCTTTTCAAGCAAAGAACAAAGATTTTCAAAGTGAGGCAACTGTTTAAAGTTATATAATGTGTCACTGAAGGTTGCTGTACCTACACTAGTGTGCAATGCTAAGACTGTCAGTTAATCTGTTCAATAGAGAAGATGTGTTTTTTTCATATTTGAAGGACAGAATGTCTATAACTAGCATCACTGCTCATTTAATATTGTGCTTCATGGTGGTCTGGGTCTACAATTTGCAGCTGATCCATGCTGAGAAATAAAATTTTAAACTTCCCAGGCTGGAAAACTCCAGAAAGTATTTGGTATTCTACATAAATAATTCCCAAGTATCATTTAGTCGATACAATGAGCTCAGTACTGCAGTATGAAGCAGAAAGTCTGCAGCTTACATGTTGTTTGATGTTGTGTTCAGGCTGCTCAGCCTCTGCATGCGTGGATGTGCATGGATCAATTGGGTGTGCTTGATAACTGAGGAGGTTAGGTTCATGCAGAAATATTTAGAGACAGTCAACGCCTCAGCTGTATCTTCTCAGTGGATGCACACCGCCCTTTGAGGTTTTCACCAATAAGGTCATTGCACACACACACACACACACACACACACACACACACACACACACATGCAGTACCTTCACTACCTTTCCAAACGCACTCCATTCCCAGCTGTAAATCTAAAAGCAATCTGATTCCAAGGGAGAATCTAAAATTCGGTCAACATTGACTCAGAGAGGATTCTCAAAACCATGGAGTCACATAAATATATTCTGTGTAAGAAAACAAAAGAAAGAATGCACTACTCTCTTTTGAGTTTATTAAATTTGACATGGTCCTGCCAAAACTCACAGATTGAAAAAAAATAAACAGTGCCAGTCTTGTGCTTTCTCATCTGCATCTCTTTGTTTTTCCAGGATCCTTTGACACCGTAGGAAAGCATCCGTCATTTCTGACTTGGCTATTCTGTTACATGTGTGTCCCAGTTGTGCTCTCTAGTGCTCTTTCTATGTTCTCTACGTGGTATAATAGAGTCCTTAAATGGAGGGAAAACAGCTTGCTTGAAGCATAGGGCCTTGATTGATGAATCTCTGCCTCAATCCCAATATTAGGCCCTGGGAGGAAAACACTGTTTACCCAGAGACAGGGGCGGGGGTCAAGGCCTATTGATATATGTCTATCTGGAAGTGAAGGTGCAGTTAGGTGTTCACGGAGTGGAACAGCTGCTTTCTGCCATTCGGCCTCTCTTTGTCTGTCTCTCTCTCCCACTCTCTGTTAATGAGCCCGTGTGCCTGACTGCTGAGTGCAGCTCTTTAGCAGTGTGCAATTAATCAGACGTTTCCTTGCAGAGACGAAACCAACCAGACATTCAGCAGCAGGGCAGTGTGATTACACACTGAATGCAAATTCTCCACCATCCTGACCATCCCCATTCGTCAGAGAGGCAGGAAAATGCAGGAAAAATCTGCAATTAAGGTTGTTAGATTGTTGTCCTTTGTCTTGATGGCAACAAATACAAATTAAGATCTAGTTTGCATTATGCAACATCTATGAATGAAGAAAATACATTAGACAGTGGGGATGTGATTTCACAGTTAGATCCCAATATGTTAAATGCTAAATATAAGTATATAGTTGACAATGACAATGTAATATTGTAGGCATTACACTTTAGGACCAGAACAACAGCAGCAAACCGAATAATAAGTATCCATTACTGCCATAGTCAAAACCCCTAGAGGTCATCATCAAGGAGAGGACTAGGACAGAGGTGCAGACTGTAATGCAATACAATACTCTCCCAAAGTATCAGAGGAAGGAAGGAAGAACATGCTGAACCTCTCTTAATATTTCTGTAATGAAACAAAGATTCTCAAAATCACCCCCAAGACACACATTAGAGGAAGTGATTCTATCTGCTGAGACACTAATGTCTTGTGGAGATGTTTTTTGATTTTATATTTTACAACACAAGTTGGATGGTGCAATCTTCGTTTTCTCAGAGCTCAGCTCTAGAAGTCATTAAAAGACCTCAAAGCACTTAGACTTTGCTTGTTGGTTTTCCTTGGTTAAACTAGCTATTTAGCAGGATTACCAAAACACATTTTTATACAGTGTGTTGTGCTTTTGTGATTTTTTTTGTAAAATAAAGGTTTTGTTAATAACTGAAATACTATATGTTTTAATTCTGTATCAAAACTGGTATTTTGTTTAAAAAAAAGAATGCTCTACAAAGTCTATAAAAGACATGAAAGGCATACTATGGTAAGTATGTGCAGGAAATTAACAAAACATAAAAAGACCTGGTGTGGTCCTACTCTCAGTGACCAGCTGGTAATGCCCAGATGTTCCTCGGTTCAGGAGGTCTTTTCTGCCAGCAGCCATTAGGCTGTTTAATGAGGACATTTCATGGCCAGTGCGTCCAGGATAAAAAGGTGATGTTGCACTGCAGCAGATAAACATGACTTTAATGGCCCACGTGAGTAAAGGTGTAAAAGAAAGTCAGTTTTGTTTTTTTCTGCTTCTCTTCAATCTGTGTTTTTGTGCTTCTTCAGTTTCCCCTTTTGTATCAATGATGTTCATCAAACGATCAGTTCTTCTAATGAGATGTGGGCTGCACAAAACAGTAGCAGACTTCTGTAAAAAAGCCGCTGTGGGAAACAAACTCCACTCATTATTTAGGAATCATTATTGATATGTCAACTGAAACAGTTCAGATCAGTACAATACTGCTGTCACACAGAGGCATCTCCGACATGAAAGAGCAGCTGAACCTATTTGATGTCGATACCATTTCCAATTTGAAATACATATTGAAAATTAAATGTGCTGTTCGTGCACAAGTACATTAAGTGGTATCTCTGGATATTTTATTTTCTATTACAGTCAAAATCCCATCATACAGATACAGTTTTGATGGTAGCTATGCCTTCAGGCTATCATAAAGAAATCCCTCTTATGGTGTGTGATGAAAGGGAAGACTGAGTCCACTTCCCTAACATCTACAACGAGGGATCGACAGTTTTCATTTTAATGATTTTTCCAATTTCAAGCTGACTTTAAGACGCTCTTGCTTTCTTAATAATGAACATTCTGTACAGATGTTTCTTAAGGGACAGACATTACACATTATTGTAAAATGCATCTGCAGCATATTACTGTCATACTCTCCCAAAAACTCAGCACACACTCACATAAGCATCTCTTTGGTGCTTGTTCTTCTCCTATCCTAAATAGAGCCCTTTCCCTATAATGAAGATTAAACTGACATTTGGATGAGTGGTGGCTGTATTGCTCCAGAGCCCTGACAGGGAGGAGCAGGCTGGGACTGGCAGCCAAAATAGGATGGCTAACTAGCCTCTCAACAAACACAAGCTGTGCAGCATGTGGGAATCCATCCTAAACTACAGTGTTTACACTGTGTCTCACTGTGGAAAATGGCTGAGTGTTACAGATGGTGGCCCATCAGTCTCGGCACAGCAGGTGAAAGAGGCCAAAAAAGTCAAGCAGAGCTTTAAGGGCCACATCAGGATGCACTTTTGGGAAGGTTGATTGCAGCCAGGTGACGCTATAAACTCCTTAATCATTTTTACTCAAGCACGCCAGCCAACCAATTATCAGCTTCTGCAGTCTGCCACAGAAATACAGATACATTCTGGTCAGATCAATGAAACCCGAGGTCCCCGCAAATTTAAGGGAAATAACAACCTCCTTAATGCCTCTGAACATAAACATCACAATTACAGAAGTGTCGCTGTTTGTTATGTGAGTAGAAAAGGGTGTCGAGAAGCTTTAAGATGAATATAAATTTGGTTGAAATATTGCCAAAATAAGTACTAAACTTCAGAAATGCACAAAATGGCTCTGTGAGAGTCTGTTTCATGACTGAGAGGTAGATTAGACACCCACCTGAAATGGAGATATATAAAGTGAGGCGGGGGAAGCAAAAAAAAGAGTGCTCTCGTCCTAGAAATGCTCTATGTCAGTTTAAAAATACTTGGAATGCACAGTTCTGAACAATTTGGCACATTTACCAGCAGCGACTGCACCCAGAAAATTTATACTAAACTCAACTGACACATTTGAAATACAATATATAACATGACTCAGATGCACATATGACATGCAGTATATTTTTGTTGCTACAAACAGTCCATGGCTCACTTGCAGTCCAAAAATCTACACAGACAGATTGTTGTGTTCTACAGATGCTGACCCTCAGAGGACTACCAAGTCTGTAAATAGTTGGCCTACATGAGTGGAGCGGGGAGCTATGGAGCAGAGTTAGAGTTAGAGTATGTTGTGCTCTGTCTTTATATAATCCAATTAGAGCTAAATGATAATCAAAGAGTGCTGAGGATTAGAGGCTCAGGCGGCTGGAGTCGTACTACGGTAGCAGATAGGCAGCACCTGTGAATGACTCATTCCTCGGAAGCAAGAAGCTATTGAATGCCTCTGAACAGCATTCAGCCACATAGTGAAGCAATTTAGGATCATTACTGGCAAAGATTAAAATGTATCAGACTACTCAGAATAAGGATTGGGGATGAGGGATTTACATATTAAAGACTGATCATATACACTGTATAATAACTGTATGAGCTTTCTTGAGCAATCAGATGTTCTGCACCACTCATTTGTCTTCTGCTGAAGGTTGGTTTATGGTGTTTGCATAGGTGTGTGTGTGTGTGTGTGTGTGTGTGTGTGTGTGTTTTACTTTCACAGAGGGCTGCTCTTACCTCTGTCAGTGTCGTAAAGGTAGACAAACTTCTCCCACTTATAATGGTCCAGGAGACTGAGAACAGCTCCTCGCAAACCAGGCCTCATCTGGATGACAAACTGCACGTCAGCGTCGATGGGGAAGCTGGGTGTAATGAAGGAGGTGTGCAGCGCCCCGCAGAAGGAGGTCAGCGTGTTCATGGACTTTCTGTCGTAGAAGCCGAAGATGGCGTAAACTCCCCGGGAGAACTGAGAGCAGACTGGAGACAAACACAGGTTCATAAACAATTATATACGATAGGATCTTCCTTCAATCAAAACAAAGTTGAGGTTCCAATTTCATAAAAGACTGAAAGTTAAAATTGACAAATGTAGGGGGTAAAAAAGTTGAACATAAGGTTGGCATGGGAGTGAATTCGTGATGGCATTAATCTTCTGAGTGAGGCAGTGGCTATCTGGATAAATGGGTGCCATGTGGGATGTCCGCTCCCTATGGCCATGCTCTGCTGCCCAGTGCCCTTCAGTTCTCCTTGGTCTAAATGCAACTGCTTGGGTAATCAACTAGAAATAATGGGGAAATCAGTACACTGGCCACAGACTCTTAATGGACAAATACCCTGAAACACGAGCATGCAAATGTGCAAGCGCTCGGCTGTGCCGCAGTATAAAAGATTTATAACAAAATCCTATCTGCTGCCATCTGCGGGCCTGTGGAAATGAGCTCCGGCTATAACACAGTGCAGACACTTGGTCTTACAAGGCGTTACATTTCATTTTATTTGTACATATTAAATGCCTTAATAACTCCAAGCATAACTGAATCAGGGATATCACCCTTGTCTTAATGTTAGCAATAACTGAAGCAAATGCTGGTCAACCCAATAGAGCTGCTATGATATTTCTGACCCTCTGCTAAACAGAGATCACAACACTGCTCACTGCAAGTAGTCAGTGTGGTATTATTAATGGTATTATTGTCTATCTGGGTTTAATGAGGTGCCCTTTTGCAGAATCTGCAGGCTTAAATCCAGTTACTCTAAGGGAAGTTCATCCTGGAACATACTGTGTTAATTTCTAGCAAATATTGAGGCAACATATTAGCTACAAGGAAATACACTTAACATTAATGTACTTTAGACACAATTGGCTAATGAAACAACAGTCTACAGCAATGCTATTGGGTGTGTACGGCTGCACTTAAACACAATTGTTCTTTGAGCTTAATGCTAATGTCAGCATGCTAACATGCCCACAATGACAATACTAACATGCTGATAGCAGGTACAGTGTTTACCATATAAACCTTCTTAGTTCAGCGTGTTAGCATGTTAACATTTGCTAATTACTATTAAACACAAAGTGCAGTTGAGGCTGATGAGAATGTCGTCAGTTTTGTAGGTATGTAGTCATGTATGAATGTGTGTACTAAATGTCATGGTAATCCATAGTTGCTGAGGCATTTCATTCAATACCACAAACGTGAACCTCATGAGGTAAAGTCATGTGATCACCAAAATCACTGGGGTAGATCATTTGGGAACATTGTATATATTCGTACAAATTTTCATGCCAATCCGTCCAGCAGATGTGGAAATATTGTACTGGATAAGTGAAAACTAGTTCTGAATGCTAGTGTCTAACAATTGTTAGTCTTATGATTCAACCTCTGCATTTGCGTCCGTATGTAATTTCTTGGTAACTCATTTTTCACTCATATTTCAGACCAAAGTTGGGGGGTTTGCTAACCACAGACACCTTCCACTACCATAGATGAAAAGCAAGTAAGACGACAACCATTCACTCGCCTACACATCTTTGAAAGGCCAAGGTGACACTGGTGTAAGAACTACACAAGCACAGGCATCCACATAAATAAGACAGCTCCAACTGCTTGGTTTCACTGACAGAAGATAATGCTGTAATCAAGGGCACAATCTTCCAGGGATTGTTGAACCATTTTTATATATATTTCAAGGACAATTTTTGAGCTTAATTTCAAGGTCACTATGGGTGCTTTCCTGAATGGTTAAATAAACATCAGCCTTCAAAAACAGAAAAATGTCAGAGCAGATGATTATCACATTTCAGTGTTTGATTCAGTATGCTTCACAGTTTCTCCTTTCTGGATAACATTATTTACTGTAACACTACACCAATCCTCCTTTAATCATAGATTTGTAAATTTCTTCTGCAACAGGCAATATTCAGCTCATGTCTCACATGGAGAAATTAAGGCAGCCATAAAAATTAACACCTCAGAGCTCATTCAACCAAGTTCCTTCTCAAAATGGCAGCTTTTGTTTGTCATGGTTAAATAGGCAGCCTGTTCTCCTAAAGGACTAATAAAATCATATATGTGGGCTCATGAAACTGTAGAACACTCCTAAACTACAGTAAAATCCCAATCATGGTCAGCAATGAAGATATGCATCATTTACTTTATTACAAGGAGGAAGTGAAGCTCTTTTTTTGGCAGTGCAGGCTCTGTGCATTTGTGTTCAGAATACTAATACATGCTATATCTGCATGATTAACATCCAAAAAATCCACTTCTCCTCACAGCTTCACCCAACACATCTGTCTGTCACTGTTGTCACTACTTCTGCTTTTCAGCTCAGATACTGTTGCTTTCTTCTCTTCCTGACCCTCCATTTCTCTGCTTCCTCTTCAGCTCTCACCACCTCGTTAAACTTAACAGGTAGAAGCAGCAGCAAGAAGCAACGCTGTCATAAAGAAAGTCAAGGCAGCTTTTGAGGGTCTCTGCTGTAGACGACTGAGGAATCCTAAAACTCGCTGACGTGAACCTGTAGTGTGTGTGCACTGCAGAGACGAGCCTACAAAGTGAATTCTTAAAGCTCCATTGCTGGGGAGGAATAGAGAGGAGCTGCTGTCCTTGCCTGAAGAAGGAACACCGCACGCAGCGAGGAAATCAAACTTTATGCATATAAAAAAAAAATAGAATGAGAAAAGGGTTAGAGGAGTCACACTGAGAAGCGGAGGTGAACTTTCTCAGACTGACTGACTCACTGCTAGGAGCCTTGAGGTAAAAAGGGATTGGATACTGCACTTGGACAAAGTGAGGACAATGGCTTCACTTTTTGTGACGATAACAAATAACCTGTTTATGAATGCACGCAGCTGCCTGGTGGGAAGTTATTTTTCTACTGCTGTCTGAAGAAAAGTGCCTCTAGCGATGCACAAAGAAAAGAGAGCAGCAGGACTTCAGTTTGGTTTCCTGAGGGAGAGGGAGAATGCATTGCTCTCAGCCACATGGGGATACCAGTCCATTCCTGTGCAGGGGTCACATGTTTGGTGAGAAAGGAAGGCAGAGGACACAGCACAAACATGCAGCAGCTGTCCCAAAATGACCACTTTATAAAGGATGGGGTCAAAAAGAAGACTAGTTCTATTATTATATCAACAGAAGATACAGACAGTTCTTTGAAGATATTCCTGACTTTAAGCATAACAAAGACCATTCATGTAGACATATATACACTATATTAACTGTATTAGGTAAAGTATCTTTCCTTCTTTCCCGCAATTGCAATCAAAAACATCTGAGTATAATAACAGGGACAGTGTGATGCCTGTCCCTCAGGATGTTTTGTGCAGATCAGTTACTTTAGAGATACTGCATGAATCTGAGCATCTGAACACCAGATAGCCCAACACCTTTGTCAACAAAGAGTCCATAAGAAATGTAAGGAAACTCATGTTAGTTGTGAATTAGATACCCTTCAGGCAGATAATAAAGAAAATCCTCTAGTTGGAATAATAACTTGTATATGACTTGTTTTTTCCACAAAAGATGTTCTGTGTTAAAAAAACAATAAAATTGCATCGTATCTTTCTATCTTATTAAAAATCCAGAATCTATGAATATGCAGTTCCATTTAATTGCATAAAATAAAGTCCCCCTCCACTCAAAAATGTGTTTTTTTTCTCGTTCCTACAGTTAGATGAGCTTCACCGTGCAGAATGATGTATGTGCAGAGTCTGACACTAAAAGGCTGTTTTCATATTCACCTGTTGAAAGTGGGAAGTTTCTCAAGCTCATTGAAAGTCTGACTTTTAAAGGTTGAACCTATGAACATGATTTCTAACATCACAACTGATTTGGAGGCAAATCCTGGTCTAATATTCAACTTAAACAATAGTGATGTGGAAACTTGAAGACTCCAGTGCATTGCACTGAGAAATAGATTACAGTGAAGTAGGAGAAATGTCATACCCAACAGTAATTAAACCTTTGAAATGGACATACTTGCATATTCATGGATTATCAGACACATTATTAAAAAAAGTATTATTATTTAAATATCTTAAAACATGTTTGACACAAGCTGTCTCCTACTTCACAGAAAAATCATGTCAGAGTGAATGTGCACTGGAGGTTGACTTGTGTAAATTGTACACTGGACCTCAATTGGCTTCAGTCTAGTTCTAATGTCACAAATACTGCTTGTAGATGCATCCCTTAAAGATTTTCTGTGAGCATAGAGAAACTTTCCTCTTTCAGCAGATGAATGTGAAAACCGTCTTCTCGCATCAAACTCTGCACATACATCATTCTGCTCAGTGAAGCTCAAACATCCAACTGAAAGAAAAAGAAGAAAAACACATATTTGACTGGAGGATGGTTTTAAGCCTGTGAAAGCATGAGAAAAATCTATTTTATATAACTTTTAAAATCATTCAATATTCATTCTAAGATGGTTTCAGAATAATTTCTACTATGACTTCATCACAGTTTCAAATTGATTATGTAATGATTTATATATCATCTGTGTATTCATCAAGCAGCTCATGCAGACCTCACGCTACACACACTGGTTCTTACATCATCAACCCCCCATGTTACATAGGGAGTTACATAAAATGCCAAATGTACAAATGTGGGAACAAATGTGATGTATAAATTCAGGCCTTTTCATGACACACTGAGTGTCTTTCACTTAAGCCAATTCACTAGACTACTTTATTATTTCTGTCAAACCAACAATATCAACATACAGTACTGAATTAATATCTACATGTTATATCAAGACAGATAGAAATTGTTGAGTCACAAAACAAATCAAGCACTGTTATGCACTTACTGAACTGGAATGGTATTTAAAACAAGTCTCCGAAACTAAAAGTCATCAAGATCTCTTTCCACTTATGTTTGAAAGGAGATGATCAAATGAGACAGCATTACAAGGCTTGACAGACGATGCCAATAAATCTTATAAATGTGCTGACTGACAGACACTCAGCGGTTTCAGTGTTTCCTCGTAGTAACGAGATGGACAGCTGAGCAGTGCCATCTCCCGAATGATAATTCACAGAGCCAACAGCCAACGTGCCTCTCCTGATGTTCCAGGTAACAGGCATCCTTTGCATTCTGTCAGCAGCTGTTTAGTGTGTCAGCTCGACAAGATGTTCAGGGATGTTGTGGGAATATCTCAGGACTCTGCTGACACCTGAGTGAGAACACTCCACTGGGTCGCAGGTATTTCCAAACATTATCAGTGTGAATAGTTGTACTCAGCTAACAATTAGAGTTCATTAAATTCCACTTTTACAAAGAAACAGAGGGGCTCAAGCCCTCCAGGCATGCTCTGGGCAGCATACAATGAGGCAAATAATCACCTACTTATTGCATCAGAGCCCGACCAATATATCGGTCAGCCACTGTTATTAGCTGATATTGGCCTATCACAGATATATCAGCATCAGTGTCCATGCTGTCTAATGCCAATATTTTTTAAAGCTATATAAGCAGCATTCCATGTATATTAAATCCTTTTTCTCACCTCAACTTTAATATATACATACTTATGTTTGTTTTTGGCCTGTGTTATTTATTTATATAATCATTAAATACCCAGTGAAGTTTACTACATTTTATACAATTTATAAAATGTATACAGTTTATTGTTAAACTGTAAAATATCATCTTTGTCACAAGTGTTTAACAATCATTGCAAAAAATGTGTGTGTTATATTCTGTACATATAAGAATATTACCCAATAAATCAGAATCAGAATTTCTTTACTCCCTAATTTCGGTATCAGCAATGGCCCCAAAATAACCATAGTGTTCATACACAATAATTATACTAAATTGTGTGTTTAGAAAGCGAGAGCCAAACCTATTCAACAAGGATTTCTTACAGCTCATAATGCAGAAGAAGCTAAACAATTTTCAACCATGCAAAGTATCTTTTATGTTTTTATTCAATTAATGCCCCAAGGGTAACTTTTTAATGCAATGTGCACAGGTGCTCTATTTATAGGCAAAGCTTCAGCAGAAAGATATGAAAAGGTAATTCAATTTTCCTCAATACTGATGGCAAGGATATGCATGAATAAAAGGTCTAGACACATACATATTTAAGGTCACTGAGGACCAAAGCTCTAAATTAAACTGAAAGTCCTCCATAGAACTGTAATTGGTTGTGCAAAATCTTTGATACTCTAAAAAAATATGTCAGCATGTCATTATCATTGCAACTGGTCACAAGTTTTTGGATGAATAAATCTCATTTCCATGGATATCTTCAGGCCTTCAACCATTTTTAACCATATTAACTTAATTGGAGGATATTACCTGATGTAGAACCAACCTTAAATTATTCTCATTTCCATGTTTGAAAATGCATCATAGTTGTCACATCTGAAACAGAAACTGAGACGATATTCTCTAAAGCAGAATCTTGATGAGCCTCAAATGAAATGGTAAGTGAATTTTGTAAAGTTTATATTATGTCTAATTTATGCCTCCTGCCACCCGAGGAGGCAAAGTATCAGGTCAACACTGCTCAGTTACTACAAGGCTGCTGTGTTATTCATGCTTCTATTGTGTCCACCCTATGTGCATAGTGGCTTTAGGTGAGTAAATATATCTAGAATGTAAAATACTGCAGGGAGGCAAATGCTTACAATTACCTCAAACTTGTTATATAAAAACTTTCTGACAATATTACCAACATTGTGTTATAAGGCTTGTTAAGAACAGTTTGTTAATTTTTGCCATGAAATCACAGTAAATGTTTGTTTGGAGATAAAATATCTAACTGAAGGCAAAGTGCGCACAGTTTAAATGATCTGTGTGTTTTGACATTTACATTAAGTGTTTCATATTCGTGTCCGCATTACAGCCTGCATTGTTGTGCAATTCGTCTCAGTTGACCAACCACGGAGATAGCAGAGGGCATATAGGGACTGAATCCTGAGTAGGTGTTTCTCCTCAGGCAGTGTGGTTGCATGTTGGCTGGAATTCCCTCTCTACAGATTATAGCTTTGTAAAAGCACATATTTTCTTCCAGTGGGTTACCCCCTGCAGATACTCGTTATACCCAAAGAGCGGGGCAACACACGCTGGATTAGCCCTAATCTGAGAAATACAACTGGATACAACCCACATGCTAAAACAACATGACAGAAGGAAATCTACAGCAGCAGTGCACAGACGAGGCCTGTGGCTATTGGAGTCTTGTATGGAAGAATACACTTTAATATTTCAGTGCACCGCAGTAAAGCGCTGCTAACACTCCACCTACACATGCTTTGCATATACTGCAAAAAACATTTTCCAAGGACCACTATTAGGAGGAGATGGAGGAATATAACACAGTCGGTTAGAGAAGGGCTGCAATGCTCTGCAGAAAATAATCGAATGTGGATGAACATCAAACATATTTCCATCAAGAAAACATACAGGCTTGTGAGTTAAGTGGAGAATTAAACAACTGTGTGCATAACAGTTTGGTGACAACTAAATTGACTCAATAAAATATTAAAGTTAATTATAATTAGGCCTTTCCACAATTGCTAAACTCTAATTTTGGTGCTCACTATTGTAAAATATCACAGAAGTCTCACTAAAGATTGAGAATTGACTAAATAAAGACAATAAAGTATCATATATGAATATAAACTAAGGAGGCTTTAATTGTTCCTCATTTCAAGTGAACTTAAAACACCAAACCATCGAAGCTGCTCCTTTACATTCCTCAACTCATGATCAAGTATGGAGCATGTGAAACTTTTCCAGATTAATGAATGCAACTCCTCTAAATTATTCACTGGCCCAATGGCGTCTTTCCTTTTCTTTCATATTAATCTGTGTCGTTCTGGGTTTGTTGTCCCTGGATAATCTCAGGTAACGTTTAGTGAATAACAATAGCAGGGCTTTTTCAGAGGCGGGCATGCTGAAGGACGTTGTGTAAGACTGCAACAAAGTGATGCAGCTGTACTGTAGCTTGTCAGTAGTGATCACCGTCGCTGCGTTACACCACTGACATGTAAGCACATTCTGATGCACAGGATGAAAGACTAACTGCATATCTCCAGTGGCTTGCCCCCAAAACCTATTCAGTACAGTTCCGCCATTTTACAGCATTATGACCAGTTATGCCATGAGTGAAAACACTGACTGCTGACCTAGTGAGGGGGGGGGGGGGGGGGTGAGAGATTCACTTTGAGGAAAAGTAAGAAATAAGACACTTTCTTGTGGTAGCTGTGTGCGTGTTTGGCCAAATACATGTAGCTTTTTGCACATGATAGGCAGCTTCTATTGTAGTTAAAGCCATTTATTCAGCATTATTATGCCCTGTAATAAAAGGAAGCAAAAGGCATTTATGCTGCATGATGACCTATGAGTGTCATCTTGCCTGGCAGCAAAACTCCCTTAAAGCACTTATTAAACTAAGGGTCAAACAATGTATCTATGTCAGTGAAAGTATCATTTAGAAAACAGCCTAGCCTGCAACTTAAATTGCTCTTTAGCTGGGTTAAATTATTCCAAAGACGTTCTGAACGCTTTTATGTATTCAGTCATGCTTCCCAATGAGAGCAGCATGACAAATCTGAGGATGAGTGCTTGTCAACTTGGGGCAGGTCATCCAAACTGACAGGACTCTGGCTGCAGTAGCAGTAACTCAGATATTTTTATCAGTGCATCGTGATAACAGGACACGCTTTTGGGTAAGTGTCTTTCTCTCTGTTCAAGGGCTCCTAAATCCAGAGAGATCCATTTAAAGCTTTCAAATGTAGCACAAGCTTACCCAAGGTCTGATCTTCCAAATATTCTCAGTAAGCGAGTGAGTGGCGGTGAATATGTTTTTCATGTTGGACAAGTTTGGATAATTGAATTCAGACTTGTAACGGTGTTGCTTTAAAGCCGAGTGTGGACTGTTTTCCCCACCTGATTATCTGTGACCTCGCTCTGGTGGTGCTACTACATAAAAAATGAAATGGTCTCAATAATCCTTTATTCTATGTAGCCACATTTATCACACCGGCCAAAGAGTGCGGATTAAGAGGAAAACTAACTATCATGCAGAATGCTCAACCCCAGGCCAAACAATTTGACAACCTCGTCTCTGGTGCATCATGCATCATTCATGACTTGTCAGTTTAAATGAGTTCTCAGAGTCATGACGGATCCAAGGTTGTTATGTATTGTTTGGTTACACTTCAGCTTGTTTGTTTAGCTACAGCAACTAAAGCAAAAATTATGTACAGCGTTGCCAAATTGACATTTACCTTTAGATATCACAACACTGTAATGATCCAACTGCTGAAACCTCACCGCTTCTGAAATGATGGCTGCATGTGAGCTGTTGCATAAATACTTAAAGGATCTATTAAATACTACATTATGATCAGAGGATATAATTCAGTGTACATGCTATCAACTAGGATTTCACATTCCTGTCTAACACTACTTTGCTAAAGACACATTTTAGCATTAGACTGTTAAAAATACACATTGGATTCACCAATGTAGGCTGCTGCTTCTCCACCCCAAGCCTGCACTGTTTCTATGCACATAACAAGGCAGAAAGAATGATGGGACATTTTTGATCATCATCATCATTAGCTCACATCATCAATGTTGAATGTACGCTTTTACACATGCTAAATCTGCATATGAGCACTGCAGGCGCCAAACATTCCCTCATTTGGCACAGCTTATGAGCCAAAGTATCCACCACAGTCTCAGCGATGCACAAGAAGAAGAAGAAGGAGAGCAAGAAGAGGAGGAAGAGGAGGAAGAGATCTGGCTACTGGTTGATGCTGCATTAGTGAGACTGCCCGTTGCCTACACACTGAAGCACTCTAACATTAGCCTCTGTCTGAGCAGCAACACACTGGTTGAGTCACAGCAGAGGGAGGACAGGTTAGCTATAATAATCACTCTAATAATCACTTGCACTGTTGTATTGACAGTTGATCAAATCAAAGTTAATCTCTGGAGAAATTCTGCACAAAGCGGATCTGTCTTGCTCCCTCTTAAAAATCAGCGTAGTGAAAAAGGAAAGTCTTGAAAAATGCATGGAGAGGCTTTTGAGGGTTTTTACTAACATCACATAGTGGCTGAAAAAACAGATGGGACATATCTACTTTAACTAAAACTGTGTGTTGCAGATCGCTCCGAAATGTCGATTCATGCATTTTTCATGCAAACCACCGAAGCTTTGTTATACTTTTAGCAAATGTTTCTCCTCAGCCTCTCATGTCACTATATCCAAAAAGTATAATCCTATATGCACTTGGTCTATAACTCCTTCCCGATTGTCCAGTCAGGCAAGCAGCTCTGTCTGGACTCCTCTTTCTGTCTTAATGGATATAACCTTCCTATTTCTGCCTTTATGCACACAATCCGCCCTGGCCTGAGGCGAGGTGTCACATCGATGCATCCTGCAGTTTCACTCCAGCAACAAATTGGTGAGATAATGAACATAACAGCAACAGTGAAGTTGTCTTTGTCCAAATCAATTCAATCAAGTTACGATGACTGGCGATTGTTAGCTGCAATATGTTGCTGGTTGTTTACAGGTTTGTTATAGCTGTTTCACATCTGCATTGCAACCGTCAAACTGAAGATCCAGTGTCTCTTTGCCAGGGGAAGTTCTACATGAGCCATATATTAGTAGAAAGGGACTGAGATAGAGAAAATGAAAGCTTGGTGAGAATTGATTTTTCCATACAGGAGAGCAAACTGGAGCCATACACACATACACTGCTGCTGGACTATAGCCTTCCACCTATTGATTCACACTGCCAATAACACAGTCATTTGCCATCAGGGATTTGTAACAATCATTATATACTGACCCAGCTAGAGTATAGCAGTGTTGTCCTGCTTTATTCTCTTTTGAATCCATACAACAAATACAACAAATTAGCTCAGAGGGAAAGAAGCAATTCCTCCTGAATTTACACAACTGATCCTTTTATTTATCTTGTAGTTTATGTCATATACAAGATGACGATTTGCAGACGACACCAAAGGTCAGAAGCAGTTAGCAGATCTCAGGCATCTTAACACTTGCCAATGGTATCTAAATTAACAATGCAAGCTGTGGGAAAGCATAGCAATGACTAACCTACTATTCTTGCCAGAATAGAAATGTGTCAAAAGAATCATCAGATTCACTTGCTACATCAACACCTGCCAGGCAAGTAGGGCATTATGCAATCCAGACTACTAAAATAAGAAACATGTAGTTTGGTGCATTTTCAAGCAATGTCTTAGTCACAAACTGGCCTGGCTGCTATGCATAATTAGCTACTCGTTGGTCTTTTTTTCCAACAGGAAAGCGTCTAGTTTAGCTTGCATCATGCTTATCTCGCTAAAAATTAATCCTCCTCCTGATTATCTTGTCTTTATTCATATCCTTTAGGAAGAAAAATCTTAAGCTTCTTTCAAAAATAATGGGTTCATTTTTCCTTTAAGTGGATCCAGGCTATGGCTTGAGTCTTTAATGGGTGCACAATCCAAAAATATAATTGCTTTTGTAATTTAACAGGCCTCTAGTATCCTTAGTTTACTTTACAGGGATGCACATGTGATGGGAAGGCATCTTTTTTTAGATCTCTCAAAAACTTGGTGGAAGATGAGATGGCATTAAACAATCATTAGAGGTATTATCCAGTGGAATAAAACACGCATTGATAGCACTTTCTACACATACTGTCTTATTATACAACACTGTATGATGAAATTATTTGTGTGTGGGCGTACTGTAAGACAAGTGTAGCCTTCAAGATGACTGGAAGGAAAATTTGAAATGAGAAACAGGTAGAAATAGGAAAGTTTATGCTTTCTCCTTGATCTCCAGGAGCCACACATGTAATATTCATCTCTTCCTCAGCAACAACATGCTGAAGTGCCCTTGAGCTAAAACACAGACTCCATAGCTGCTTCGGTGTAATTACTCAGCAGCCGACAGTGCAAGGCTGCATGCTTGAACTGGGCAGTGTCAAGGTACAAATGTGTGCAAACCTGACACCCCACCCCACCCCATCCCTACCCCCGACCCACCCTCCAGCTTCTCCCCAAGGCTGCTTGCTGTAAGTAACAACATGTTACACTCGCCAAACAGCTACATCATCTAAACACCATTTTTATAGCTGAGCCGTATAGGAGATGTATGAGGTATTGTGTTCAACTTTCTTATTTTCTCACTTCATTAGTCGTCTCTACAGCAGCTGACAAAGTTTGGAGAGCTGTGGCTGATCGTTGTGCGTGAAGTGTGAAGTGCAGTTGGTGGGAAGAAGGATAAAAAATTAATTCTCCAGACAGAACTTGGTGCCCTACATGGCTGAGGAGTGACTAGTGGACCAATTACAAAGCCATCTCACACCACACATCCCCACCTATCAAATCAATCACATTTGTGGAGATGACTACAGGGATTACAGCATGTTACAGTTGATACAGCAGGCTGTTTATCCATCAGAAGTGCAGTGAGGAGGATTTATGCCACAATCCACTTGCAGCCTCCACCTAAAAGCCTTTATCTGATGTCACAGCCAGACACTACAACAACCAGAGTAGCAATAATTTGTTTTTTCTCTTTCTTTCTTTCAAGCACAGTCATCTAAAGGCTGCTCATCTGCTTCTCTGGAATTACTGAATTATTCCTTACAAAATCACTGTGTCTGTCCAATTATAGGCCATCACGCACCATTCTACAGCTGGATGGCATGACGGAGGAGTTTATGCATGGGGTCGGACACTTGGCAGGTGTCACAGCCATTTTATCCAAACACCAATTTCTGCTCATTAACATCTGTTTTTTCTGCCAATGACAGAACTGTGGCAACAATGATTTCACATACTCTCTCTCTCTCTCTCTCTCTCTCTCTCTCTCTCTCTCTCTCTCTCTCTCTCTCTCTCTCTGTGTGTGTGTGTGTGTGTGTGTGTGTGTGTGTGTGTGTGTGTATAATTGAATGTTAGAATGGAGCCAGAAGCATTACTTTTTGGTGTAAAATTGGAAGAAGAAAAAACATCTGCGTTATGTTTTCATCATGAGGCTTTCTTATTTAAGTACATTGTATAACTACTCACAGGCGTGTGTGACAGAGAAGCTGTTTGAGGACTCCAGGTTGTCAACATTGTAATTGAGGTGAAAGGGTTTCTCCGTCACATTCTGGTTGGTGTTATACAGCTGGACAGCAAACCTGAAGGCGCTGTGCTCCTGCACTGTAGAGCGCATGAACAGTCCACCTACAGGAAAGAACATGTCACACATAACAGCACTCTAATTACTTAATTACCAACATACAACATATGAAGAATGCACTTTTTATTCTCGCGATAAATCCATGCAATTACGCATTTGGAAAGATGAGTTAATTTAAGAAAGGACTCAAAGACAGAAATGTGTCTCCACTCATTAAATAACCCACTGCAGATACTGAAACTCGCGTTTAGAGCATAGGATCACTTCTTTTTTTCACCAAACCGCCTACAAAGACCCGCAGCCTTTATGAAGAGTGAACTTGGCAATGAATTATGCAAATAACCTAATCGGTGCGACTTGCAGAGACGTGTCCTATTTAGAATACGTGAACAAAGACGTGTGCATGAGTATCCCGTTCAACTTACCAATGTTGATCTGATTTGGAAACCCTGCCAGCGAGTCCCCCCAAAAATACAACAAAACAAGGACTGTCGCTATTGTGCGGTGCCACATTTTTCTCCGAGAAGTGAAATCAACTCCTGGTCTGGATGTGACAGAGGAGGCGCAGGGAGAACCATGTACACGGGCTTGTACGCAAAGAAATCCACAAGATGCGTCGGGTGTCTCTCACTCAATGTGTGCACCCACGGTGACTGTGTGCCAGCGCAACTGCAGCGCCAGTCCTCTGCTGCTGGAAACCTAAAGCCACTGTTTTATCTCAAAGATGGTGGTGGAGGTGGTGTTGGAGGAGGAGGAGAGGAAAAGCGGATCTCCTCACTGTGGATAAGGACCATCCAAATGGGCCAGAGAGATAGAGACACAGAGAGAGAGACACACAGAGAGAGAGAGAGACACACACAGAGAGAGAGAGAGAGAGAGAGAGAGAGAAGGAGGGAAGGGGGGCGTTTATCAAACTTGGTCTGACGTTGAATTATAATAAGAGCAGCCTCCCGTCTTTCTCCTCACGTCACTGCAGAGTTGGTGTGTGAGGCGGTGCAGCCTCAGCTGGGTTTGGTGTGTGTGTGGTGCAAAGGCAGAGAAGCACACACCAGCATGTAATCAGTATGAACCAACAGTACACTGCTGACTTGTGTGTTTGTATGTATATAAACCATGAACGTATCTATCTATCTATCTATCTATCTATCTATCTATCTATCTATCTATCTATCTTTCTATCTATCTATCTATCTTCTCCAACACATCTAGTCTGCCCTTCTGCTGTGTTCAGATATGTAGGAGCACTCATGCAGCATTAGTCTGCACACTGGCAGCATAACTTAGTCTGTCCCCTGCAGGTGTTTTGAGTGCAGAGACTGTAGAAGATTTATCACTGTTTAATCACTGCTTGCCAAGTGGCCTAACTAATGCTATACATTAGAATCCTAATTGACTTACTTGTAGTAGTCATTTGAATTTACATTCATTTTTGTTTGTTTTGTTTTAACATCAACAGTCAGTGCAGGGAGTTGGAGCATGGAGTGAATGTAATGGCTGTCATACTGTGGTGGTGTGCCTGGGCCCAGGGAATCCAGGCAATAGCATAAAATGTTTTTTTATGATTTCACTGCCGCAAATTTCTCAAACTATGTGCAATATGTATTGAATTCATCACTGACAATTGGTTCATATTCAGACCAACGTGCCAATTGGTGAAAGACATACATGTTAATTCAGACTACTGATGTAAAACTTAATCCAGACTATTGATGGAACAAAAAGTGCACATGCTCCTTTTTCTGCTATTGTGCTTTCATTATGATGGTGTCTGAAGCTGTTTCTGGCTTCCTTATATATGCTCAAAAGTTGCAAACTCCTGCATCATTACAAGTTAGTGTGCAGGAGTTTATTTGCAACTTTTGATCCATTCGTCCCTCTCCTACACACCTGTCTCATGAGATAGGTGTGCAAAGTGTTCTTTTGTTCCTTATGTAGGCTAAAATTCAATGATCAGCTTGCATGCCATGTATATAGAGCTGCAATGATTAGTTGATTCATCAATAAGTCGATAGACAGATAATAATTCAACTAACTATTTTGATAATCAATTAATGTTTTTTAATCATTTTTAAATGCCCAAATTCTGTTTCCAGCCTCCAACATCCATATAATATCATAAAAATGTATATTTTCTGGTTTCTTCAGACTTCACTGATGGAAAATGGAATATCTTGGAACAGTTCACTACTGGCCAGGACAAAACTAGATATTTTGAGGACGTCACCTTGTAATCAAACGATTCATCAATTCATGGAAAAGATGACAGCTTGATCGATAAATTAGTTGCAGCTTGAAACAACATATGATGGACTCCCAGTGAAGCTCACACTGGTTGCACCTCGCTGTGTTCACAATATAAGAGTGTCACTATTTGCATCGTTAAATGCATCCAGGCACTATGCCATATGGTTGTCAGTCTAAAAAAGTGTCACATTAGCCAGCAGGACCCTGACTCGTAAAATACAAAATATGATGAGATGCCAGAAGTTATCATCATTAGCAGCTGCCACACTATTAGCTGATTGTCTTAAAAAACTGGCTGTATCTCAGACAGACAGACAGACAGCAGAGAGACATCGATGTATCTGTGCAGACCGTTTTTTTGGTTATTAAGACTCGGCTTGTTTGTGGTTTAACATGGTCACACCTAATTATTACACCACCCACATAACAAAGGAGGTTCGATCTGCATGGGAATAAGACATAACAGGAACGAGAAGCATGCACAAAACCACAGCACCAGCAGCACAGCATGCAGTCACTTCTAACACTTTCTGTAACATATTGGTTGCTAGGTAATCTCACTCACGCCTTTAATTTAATGAATGAACCTGCAGCTAATCTCAAACATGCTCCAGTTATCAAGAGCTGGATACATTTCTACAAAAACAGCTCTACTTGATTTGGGTTAAACTCCCCAAAACTTGATTTAACTTTTTTTAATTGCTTCTCATTTAAATTAATGCAGCTCTATTTACTCTCATCCAAATCAACAGCATGTAATGTGAGCAGCCTGTGCTAATCGCAGCCTATCAGGTTTTACCAAATCACACCTCCAGCATAGATAAATGTAATCATTTTCTTTCATGACACATTTTTTTTTAATTATAGCATGATAATTTAAATCACATTCTGCACTGTAGTCCCGTACAAGAATGTGTTTTAAATCTATTGAAATGCAGTCACTGGACTCAATTTTTTTAGGGATGGCCACTCTTCTGCCTGAAGTTAATTCTTTTTAATCATTTATCTATTTCAAGCCATTAAAGTAAGAACGCTTTATTCACCCAGTATTGCTTACTCTTACATTCCATTAGATTAGCTGAGCAATACAATTTCAATTATACTCACAGAGTGTGATGTGTTGGAACAGGGGCATATGTGTGTGTATATGTAGTATATGCATGCTGGAATGGTAGAAATCATTTCAGCTTCCTATTTAGCTGCTGCAAAATCAACACAGCAGAACAAGCTACAGAGTCTGTGCTTATTGATCTGGGTGTGATTTAATGTTTTCCGTACAACTCTAATTTTTCACAATGACACAGTAGAACAACTGCTCTATAATTAAGTTGAATTTCATGAGCAAAAATATTGTCTGTAAGGTATGACCTTTCCGCAGACGCTGTTAGTATGTCATTTGTAGATATGAGTTGCCTGCCACATGAATAGAAGGATCCCATTAGCTTCAGCCTCATCAACTTGTTCAAATTAAATTCTTGCAAAACATACATTTGTGAGTAAATCAACAAAAGTATAGGCCAACGTACAGCCTATAATACACTACACTTGACTAAAATCTCCATGCTGTTGAACCAGATAACACATGTGAAACACATTTCTCAGCAGGGATAAGCCTCTGTGCAGGAAGTGCAGTGAGACGGAAACATATCTCTAATCGTGTTAAGAGTTAAGTTTATGTTGCCATCTTTATCACACCTTTCTGTCTTCTTAGTGGTCCGGTTTGATGGTAAAACTCATGCCTGTGTGATCTGTTCCAACCCCACACCGATTATCTGGTTTCACAGAGGACGGCGACATTCAGGATAACACAGTTTACCCTCGGTGAGAAGTTCCTGAGCAAATATCAGACAGCATTTCAATGTTGGTGTCTTTAGTAGAGCTTTTAGGTTATCGGTGCACTGCCTGTTCAGGACACCTTGGGCACGCTTTCCATTTTTCCACCGTCAGCAAATTAGATCTGTTCAAGGATTTTCTCACTTTCAGCCTCTTTAGTGCAATTCAGGTGAGTGTAAATGTCAGCAAGTCTTTCCAGAACTTCCTGTGAAGTTTAAGTAAAAAATGGCATTTATCAAGTGGGTGCAATGAATGTGTAGTTTGCACAGTGGAGGTTTTTTTTGACATTGCTTCAAAGAGCTCGCATGGGAAATGTGATGATGAACTCCTGCTACTTAATGAGATAAACTGCATTGTTTCAAGTGAATATAGGTTGGTTATAAAATGGAATAATGTGAAAGCATAAAACCAACTGAAGGTCTCACAGAACCTTTGTGTTCGATCACTTTTCCAATACCAATCTGTCAAAGTCTCTGAACATAACCTTGTTTTATATATAGCAATTGCTTGTTATAACCCACAGAATTATGCACACAAGTTGTAAGCCTGAGGGAGTGGAGTGGCCTAAATACAGGCATACCCACTGTTACACATAGTACTGTTAACGGACAGCACACAGTTACAATCAGACACATCAGCCATCTGCAGTAATTAAGTCATCAAAAAGACAACTGAATTTTACTCAGTTATAATCATTCTTTAAATGTCAGTGTGAGCATTTGCTTTGCCATCAATGTGAGCAAAGAAATATGTGATTTTGGCTTGAAATTTGCATAATTTCTGAAGTATACAGTTTTACTCCTTTTGTGTAGTAGTCCATTCATTGGTATAATAAATGCTTAGATAGTTGTCTCTTCTCTTCTTTTATTTTGTCCCAATCTCTGTTTTAATCACCATTACTCAGAGCTGGAACCTGTGAAATTGGATTTGGAACTTTGCAGCCATTTTGTGGGCCTGGGTTTCACATTTAAGATGACATTAGTGCCAAAGCCTGCTGGGAGAATGGAAAAGTGCACAGCAGAAGTGCTTTGATGCACGTACAGCCTCATTTTCCTTGGGCAGATAACGTAAATGAGGGTTGGCACCGGATAATTAAAGATGAGAAATCCAGCTGTAAACAATGTCTTCAAACAAAAACAGTGCACTGTGCATCTAGTGCCATTATTTATTCCTGGTCAGGGATCAAGACGTAGCAAATAAAATCTAATAAATTGTAATAACATGTTGCACTACTGGATGCTCAACAGAATCAGACTGCACAACTTGCTATAAGCCAACATCATACACAGAGAAAAAAGCCTAAGGGAATACTATGCAGTGGATTAACTAGTATTAATAATCATACCAAGTGTAAAGTTTCTGCAGGAATAATTGATACCATCATACACGTGCCAAAAAACAAAATCACAAAGACTGTGTATTTAAAAAATGGCTCCCGAGAGGTTTTATGTGTAACTAAACGATAAAAGTAATAATACCTGTAAAATTCTTGAGATGAAATTATGATATTGTACTTTGCGTTATGGTACCCAAGGCCGGGGCTGCAATAAGTGGTCTGAAGCTCCCCAGGAAGGTCAGGAGATAAAAAAGAGCACGCTGAGTGCTATAAAACTCCACGATAAAACCTCTCATGTCTCAGCATCCTAAGGCTACATGTAAAATGACTGTATTTATGGTTCAGCATAGAGTTTCAGCTAAGTGCTCTGAGCCTCTCAAACATGCTACATCTTACAGTACAGGCTGTCATTTTATTGCTCTTTACTTAGAGACTGTTTGATCTTGACCATTCAAACTTCACTTGATGATATGTTTTTTCCTTCTGCAGGTTATCTGGAGGCAGATGTGATGCTGTTAGACCGAGATGTAGGTATTTCTAAACAGGAAAATATCACTCAAGAATTGCAAAGCGAAAAGAAACCAAATGGAGTGATAATGTCAAGTATACTGAGCCAGTGAGTTCGTCAGCACGAGAGTTTATATCAGGGTTTAAAACAGAGGTTGTCATGTTTCAGTTGGGGCAGCAGTGTGGACAAAACCAAAGTTCAGATGCATCCTACAGCAACACCGGTTTTATCTGACATCTCTGACTAATCACATCTTTCCCACACTGAATAGTAGAAAAAGCACAAATAAATACACTACAAATTATTATATCTAATGGAAAATGTAAAAATGTAAGTAGGCGTCACTTTTTTAAGCTGTCACAAGCAGGACAGGGTCACATGTCAGATAAGTATCTGCTATAGCTTCATGTAACATGCAGCTTATTGATCTATTGAAGTATTGGATTTGTATTAGTTTACAATTTATGAGTAATGACTCAACTGGCTGTTTAAAACATGTGTTAATGTGTTCACAGTGTGTTCATTTGAGGTCGTTTTTATGTATTTTACATCATGAACATGCAGCTTACAATATTCATTTTTGCATTATTTATTTATTGTGCTATTTTGATCAGAGGAAGACAAGATGACTTAAATCACTATTACTAATAGGTATCACTTCATATTTAAGAATTGCTATATGCGCCTAAACTCCTATAAATAAAATACTGTAAAAGCAACGCCATCGATATAGACAGGCATCTTTTTGGGAAACACACTTAATGGATTCATCAGCCCCAAGAAAAGATTCAGAGCACTGACGCTTATCTGTGTGTTGATCATTCATTTGGTTCAAAATTGTGATTTTTAATCTAGCTGCAAACTGTGTAGTGTTGATTTAGTGACTGGAACACATTTTGGCCCAGTCTTGACAGTATTTGCACAGGCAGCATAATTTACTAAATACTGGACACACAGTGTTGATCACTGTTTATGGACCTAATGAGGAGACTCAAGTGTGTACAGTATATGCCACCTAGCAGTAAAAGCTTATTACCAAGTCATGTGTACTACTGCATGGTAATGCAGTGGCAATTTAAATACAGTAAATGATGTGTATGTGCCTTCATAGTGTAAGTGTATAATCCAAATGAATTTAACTTTGCTGTTTTATTAGGCATTAAAACCTAAATTCAAACTGTGAATCTGTAAAAATATATATACAGTATATTAAGAGGAATACATGTCGGAGCTCTTCCATAGAAGGGTTTATAGGTCATTAAAAGGATTTCAAAATCAATTCTAAATGTATTGATAGGCAGCGTTAAGAGGCTTAAACAGTACAAATATAAGTCTTAGTAATTAAGGAGACCTTGCTTTGGAGCCTGGCAGCAGAATTTCAAACTAAGTGAAGATGATTTAAGGATGACTGTGTTACACAAGTAGAACGTGCATCACAATAATCTAAACAGGATGTGACAAAGGCATGAGCAGTAACGAGGAAATCCTTGAATAACCCTGCTAAAGCCTGGATATGACTTTGACTAAAAGCCTGGGTGAGATGACGTAAAGATACTGTGGCTGATTGCAGTCGCTCCCTATCCATCTTCACTATGCTTGAGCAAATCTGCGATAAAGAATGGGATAAAAAATCCCCAAACTCTACAACAGCAACACACTGAAAGCATCTAAACTGCAGTAACAGCTCATGTTGCACATATTTGAATTATTTACAATTATTGCTGCAAGATCATACCATGGTAACGTTTATGCTTTAAGCCCTAAAAGACCCTGCTGCAGCTTCTTATTACATGCAGTTTCTTGTTACTCGCTATGACGTATGTGAGGGGGTCTCCAAGCATGATTCAGCTTCTTACTACAAATACAACAGCAGCTGCTCTGGATTGAGTGAAAAGCTGCCATACCATAGAGAGTCTCAGAGTGGAAAGCCCTAATGTGTGCAATTAGATTATCTCATTAAGATGCCTGTCAGGTACAGTGTTTGTAAAATGACTTTAGGTTAATACTGCTTCATTATTAGCGTATCTGTTGGAATAAGGGAAGCTCAAGGCAATGATTTTATGTAGAGGACTGGATCACAGTGATCTATAATCATTAGGCTCATTTCTTCAAGTCAAAAACATGAAAAGTATTTACTGTTTGCAGATGGCAGGGTTCATGATGGAAAACTGTGATAATAAATTATTGAAAATAGTCTACTCTACTGGTTGGGGTGAAAAGTCCACTTGTCCACTATTATACAGAGTAATTTAACTGTCACATTGCAATCTTCTCAAATAAGTGTCCGTGAAAAGAAAAAGCAGCAACTGAATCAAAAATGATATTTTGCAAAACAGATTGCTCACAAATGGAGAAAATTATGAAATCAAAGTCTCAAAATCTGGTAATTAGGAAGTGATATTTGAACAGCATGTTGGTAACCAGAGGGAGCTAAGGTGCAGCAGCATGGATGAATATTAATGGAAATTTGATTAAACATTCCCTCGTCTTTAACTGAATATCCCACAGGCAAAGCGCTTACTGAACAAAACAAATTAGGCTGGCAATTTTAATTATCGTTGTGCTGTTTTCTCAAACAGTTGCTTGTCTCCTTTTCTGCCTGATGAGATCTCAACAGCAGATGTTTTAAAGGAGGGATCTAACGTTAGATTTCTCATTGCTGTTCTCATTCCCACTACCTCTAAAACTACGGAGCAAACTTTAGCCCACACGCTCGGCAGGATATTTAATGTGATAATTGAAATTTTCACTGCTGCAGTTTTCACACTCGTGCTTATGCTAGTTGGGCAAGTGAGAATTTGATGGTGGTCTAAACTGCTTGCAATCACATCTAACAGCACAAGCACTGTTTGAATGTTTAGTGCCAAAACATTGTTTAGTGTTTCACATTGATGCAAATAAACAGGACCTCTGATGGTAAAACCAAAACCAAAATGGTGAACAGGAGACTTCTGTGACACTAATGGAGATATTAAGATACTCATGTCTGATGAGTTAGGGGTAAAATATGATCCTGGTTGGAAAATGCATTTTATATTTACACTAGTTTCACTCTTTTCATTATATATGTACAAGAGAATTTAAGGCCATTATAAGAACTTTTACGAGAACTGGTGGATTGGCGTCACTGTGCAGGTGTTACACAGATAATTAGTGACATGCTCATAACTATGCCTACTTCCATAAGAGTGATGAATCATAATATTAGAAAAGCGATTCCACCTCTAATGTGACCTTTAATTTTGTATTTTTAGAGCAGTTTAAACAGTTGTGTATGGAGACTGTCGTTCATTGCATTGTATCAATAACAAAAGGTTAGCAGCATCAGTTGCAACATTTGTTCATTCATTCATGCGTCTTGTAAACACCACCAACATCTCACCACTGTGTTGCAAATGACACTGATCATCCCAAAGGAGAACGTCAATTACAAAGGAGATGACTGATTGGCACAGGTGGAAACTTCACCATGCGTGGATGACGACATATGTCAGCTATTTTATCAATATGACTTCATCAGTTTTCTGTAAAAGAGGTTTGGCTTCAAGCACTTTTTATTGATATGAAATGTTAAAATAAACTGAATTGTGTGTGTGGAAACACATTGGGTCCTGTATATTATAATGTATTAAGGGTACAAACATAATATACAATTTTATATCAGTTTTTTTCTATGATAGATGAACAAAACTCTGTATACAAATGGGCTTTTATCATGTATTTTTGACAAGGTTCAGAGGTCAAGCCTGCAGCTTAGCCTACTGCAAAACACACACTAAAAGAAGTTAACCAGATTTCTGCCTCATTGAAGCCCACTGCAGGAAAACAGCATAAAGCATTTCTGTAGTTTGAAGATTGGACAGTTCAGTCCACTTCAACCCCCTCAAACAATGCCCCACATTGCATGCATCTATAAATAGGGTTACTTGGCTGCCTGTCCTCGCACTGCTCCTCCGTGGCTGCTGTTTTAGCCTGTAGCATGGCCTGCCACAGCAGTGCACAACCATCCGCCATGCTCTGATGCAGCATGCCGCACTGGTGGTTGACACCCCTGACTTACTGGATCACATCAACATCACATGCAGCTCCAACTTTGCTCTGACCTCCAGCCTGCGAGGACTTTGCAAAGATATGGACAAGACCACATGAATGTATTAGACAAATTTGTTTGAAAAAAGTTTAAAATGAATTTCCAAAAGTTCTATCTTCATCCGACAACTGAGAATATGATGGTATTTGTAGTTTCTAATCCTCTAATCAAGCATTTTATAGATTATTAAATACTCTAGACAGCTAATAGCAAAGGAAACTACTGGGATATTAAAAACTTCATGGTTTTAATAATGCTTTAGAGACAGCTATAATGTCCTTGAGAGAAAATAGCTGGTAAAAACTGACCAATTTTAAGGATTTTTGTAGCGTATTCCAGTCACTGGCTGCAGCAAACTTGAATGAGGACTAGCCCCAAGAGGACCTGACTTTGGGGACATTTGACAAAGTGTGACAGAATGTATTGCAGGCGGAGGATTTGCACAACACTTCAGACGTGTGAGGTTTGAGTCTGGTGGTCAGTTGGCAGTGCAGAAGACTTGTGTCTGCTGTGTGAGGAGCAAAGATAGAAAACCTGACAGCAAAGAAGGAAAATAAACATCAGTGTGTGCTGCCTTTTATGTCTGCATTGAATATCTCATCAAATAAATCAAGCTGGTTATCTGAACCATGGAGATGTTTTACACCTGTCCATTAGCGGACATTTGTCAATGTGGTGCATAATACACAGCTATGTTTCTAATCTCAAAGTATTTGAAGGAATTGGTTTCTATGTTTGCATTGTCATACATATTTGACCCAGGCTATAGCACTAATAAGGCTATTAATAACAATTTAATAAATAATACATTATTACAGTTCATTGAAAGGGCAAAATTATTTCCGCAACATCCAAACAGTAGCAAGAACCTGCAGTTTGGGGCATTTTGTTTACACCAGAGTGTTTTTACTGAGGCTTGATGCAGACGCTTGATGACAGGCGGGGCCGATGACAGCAGATGTTGTGGTTTGACACGCTTCACTCTGACAGCACAGTATCAGCGTCAGAACCACAGGGAGGACAGTTCATACATACATGCACACAACACGATAGGGAGACAGACACATTGAAAAAAACAAAAAACACACATTTGGCTGGCACTTGTTTGTTTGGGACACTTATTTACATGCCATTAATTCTGAATTGTTAATAAAAACCCACTAGGAGCTTATTGATTGTTTTTTTTTTTATTACCTCGTTTATTTCATGTCTTATCTGCAGATCAATGCTCTACTAAATTATTCACAAGTTTAACACAGTGTTGTCTGGCTGCTGTGCTACACACACACTGCTGAGGCAATAAAGATGTATAAAATTCATTTTTTCAGGTTGTATATAGTAACATCCGTTTTTGTCATGCTCATGGAACAGAACAATTTCGCATCAGGTTGAAAGTTTATCACCAGAATCTTGTTGTCATGTTGTTTAAAAGGTTTTAATTTGCCATTGGTGCAGAAACACAACACAGCACAGCACAGGAAGCATGAAATGTTTCCTTTACAATTGATTTTAAAAAATGAAGTGCTTATAGTTGGTTGATTGTTTTTCATTACAAGAATCCTCCTACACTCACTGCCCAACTTGAAGCTGCAAGCAAAAAACACTTGTATAACTTGTTCTTTATATATAATTGTTCTTTATTATCTAATCATTATATTATTATGAGGAAACTGCACATCACAGAGGTTAGCTTATAATAATGGTGGACATCACTGTCTGTGCTGTTCTAAGCTTTGACAACACTGCCCTCTGCTGGACTTTAACTGCATGAGAGACATTTGCTTTCAGCTGCCTTTTTGTGTTAGGCTCAAGTGGGCCCAATTGTACATTTGCTATCATGACTCACAGTTATTAATATTACAAAGACATTGATATAAAGCTGCTTCGGATATTAATGTATGATGTTAATATATGATAAGATCCAAAGTACAGCACATGAAAAGGCCGACGGTTGAAGATGGAATATTAAATTGGTGGCATGTTCCTTTAAAATTATTCATCACAACGTAAGTTTTAACAATATACATATTTACTTCACTGTGTAAGTTACACTAGTTGTTTTTTATATTAATCCTTTGATACAAAAACAAATTCAAATGTTCTCATACTTTGTGTTGTTCTGCAGACTCTGAGGCACCATAAATAAGCAGGAGTGTACAACTGAAATCCAATAATATTCTTTTAAAAAATTTAATTTGATCGTTTGTTTTCTGCTCTGCAAGATGAATCACCTCGCCAGTAACCAGTGTGTCCCTGCAAATGATATTTGATGCTCTTAGAAAATGGAGTAAGAAAGTCTCAACTTTATTAGTATTTTCACTCCGTCAGTTCTCAATGAGATGCTTTTACCTAGAGGCTTGCAACTTTTGAACTATTGCAAAAATTTAGTAGCTCTCATGACAACATGACAAATAGCCCAATTATATGGCTCATCATAATGTTTATCAGCATCCATCCTATGATTGCAAAGCCAATTTAAAATTGACCTCTATAGAGGAACTTCGAATTGAAAATATTGATCTTTTTCAAAATGAAATCATATAGGTCTTCAAAAAAAACCTAAAACATTCGCAAACTGAACATTTGCAGCAACTCTACACCCCTGAAAAGATCTTGTATATTTTATATTTAAATGCAAAAATCTGAATTAATTTCTAACTTATTTAAAAACTTGCTTTAATGTTTAAATGAGTTTTGACCTTACTACTGACCATTAGCTGTGAGCTGAAGTGATGCCATGATCAAATTATGACCTTCAGCACCATTTCCCAAAATATTATTAAAAACATGTTGTATGACACCATAGAACTTACAACACAAAAATACTTTATTAAGTCACAATGAAAATAAGACATGGCTCCAGTCTCTGCATAATAAAAAAACCCCACTTGGATCATCACATGAACTTTTAAACGAGAACTATGTCAGCTGTATTTGTGTCTGCGTAGCTTCTCTATGCCAATGAATAAAAAGCTCAATGAAACTGACAAGTCTAGTTAAATATTTACATTTAATGAGGTTGTCACCATGTGTCCAGTGTTTTTCCATTGACAAGTTATTTATAATCCTGTTATTTTATCTGTAGTTTTTGGATATATCTTCACGACAAAAATCATCATCATAGATGCAGAAGATATATTAAAATAAATGTATAAACTCGATTTATATTTTTGTTACATTTAGTTATCGCAGCTTTTGTTCTTGTTGTACACCCAGTAACAATGTGATATCCATGTTTTCCCGTTTGTCTCCAGTAACTGCATTTTTTTGTCTCCCAAAGCATCAAAACTGCCCACCTGTCATACAAATTAAATGTGTGTTCACTGGCTCCAGGTATCAGCCGTGGATGGTCCCATGCTGTCATGCTGCCCCTCCTCTTCTGCAGAGTCCTCAGAGCTGTTCACCACTGCAGCACTGAGAGTGTGGAGCTCCTCCAAAACGGAAAAGAGTCTCACTGACAGGATACAGACAGATCATTGGTCAGATCAATCATATCTGTGTAACTGTTAAGACAGGACAGGAACAGGAACAGGAAACTACTTACTGTCTGCAGGTAGTTGGGTTATTGCTTCTGCAATCGGTTTTTCTCGTTGTTCCCAGGGAGCAGTAGAGTTTTGTACAGCTGGTGTGCAAGCTCTTGTAAACTCACTCATGAGCCCTCTTTCAGTTGCCTGGAAGAAATTCAGGTCAAAGGAGGTCATCAACAGCAATGAAGACAGAAACAAAATATTCCACAACTGACTTTTGCTTTAAATAGTGTTACCAGCAGAAGGTTTTTGTCCCTCTCTGTCTCCTTCTGTTGTTTATAGTGGACGTCCCTGTTTGTGTGTTCACTCTGCAAATGCTGGGTCATTTGGCTTTGTTTCTTCACCGTCTCTCTCTCAAACTGCCGCAAAGTCATAACTGCAAGAGACAATACAGACATATCAAAAGCCGCAGGGACATGCTGTTATATACTGTGCAAACAATTCCAATCATATTAGATCACAGTCTGCCTTACAGATATGACTTCAGCCCCCATGTTAAGCTGTTGTGGGCTGAGGTAGCACGATGTTAATCCCGCTACCTGCTTTGGTGTGCTCCTTCCTGGCCGTATTGACTTGAATCTCCATCTGCCTCAGCTTCTCAGCACAGCAGTCTTCAATCTCAGACACTCTGTCCTGCAGGGCTGAGGGGAATAACAGATAAATCTTCCCTCAGTACAGAATCTCACACAGGGAAACAATGACTCTTTAATTTTATATGGACCTAAGGGGATAAATTGGATTTGATCAAATCTGTTAGCTTATTCTCATAGATAGAGAAACCTCCACAAACGAGCAGCTGATTGAATCAATTTCAGAGTTATCTATTATTGCTTTGTGTCCATGGTAATGCATACAATACTGACAAACAGCAAGGTAGCAGAAGTTCTGACAAAATATCAATTCTATTTAGTTTTAGAAATTAAAGCTGGTGGCAAAAACTAGCAAAGTTTTTGTTTTGAGAAATATACAGTGATGCATTTCAAAGAAATCACATCCAACAGTGTTTTATTTATTTTAGTGTTTTATTTCATGTCTACATCATTAAGGTGGCTATAATCAATATATTTATATTAACAATGCATCAGGTGACTACTTATATGTGAAAGCGTTCCCTTGTAGTGATGAATCCACAAAGAATTAACTCCCAAATCTGTAGTTTATCATTGTTTTGGCTTTGTGGCTGCAACTTTGCTGTTTTGGTTCACTCTCTCATGTCAATGCTTTCGACCACAACATGCAGCTGTTTCCATCCAAGGAACTCTAAAACCCCAATGTACACTACCTGTTCAGCACCAAACAGAGCTTCTTTTTTTTTTTAGCTAAAGAGACAAATATTTCCCTCAGTTTGTGTAGACTAAAAGGAGAGGAATATTTATATATATATATAGTTCACCTGGCTTAAATTTGCCAGGTGAACAGAAACATGACTCCAAATGAATGCTAATGTTGGACCACATCTGCTGGGTGTATACATCCTGCTAACAAGTTTGCCATATTAATTTAAAAAGGTCATGATATGTCAGTTATGCGTTCACAGCAAGTTTACGAAACTCGCTAGTGGCCAAAAAAAATCAGATATTGCAGGTTTAAAGCTTAGAAGATTTAGAGGTGGTCAGGTTGAATCCTTGAACCAGCTGGGAAAAACTGATTGGGGAAACAGAGTAACACTGTCCATGAACAACTACAGTCAAGGTGCTCTTGAGCATGTCATTTAATCCCCAAATGCTCCAGTAAAGCTACCAAGCAGACTGAAGTGGCAAACTGATCCTAGGTGTGAATATGTGACGACTGTGATGAAGGACACCTCTGAAAAAGAGCATGAGTGCTCAGTCTGCTCTCCCTGGATAAACCAAGGCTGAAAAACAGTTGTGCAGCTTTAGGTTACTGCTGCCTCACCCTGCTCGCTGTGCTCCTGCTGGCTGAGCAGTTCAGATTGGAGTTTGTCCAGGTTGACCTTGCTCTCGTCCAGCTGGGCCTGGGTCTGCTGCAGGCTATGCTGGGCCTCCTCTTGGCCAGCCACAGCCTTCTGGACCTCCAAACAGCTCTGCTGCAGCTCTTGCTGCTGCTGTCTCAGTTTGTTCTCATCTGAGGAGACATCCAAAAGGTAAACTGAGATACATACATTAGCAAAACATGGATGCAAACAGATCATGAATTTTAATGAGGTGTTGAGAGTTGTGAGGATGCTCACATTGTTCTTTCAGATCAGCCAATGCTTTCTCGATGAGCTCCGGGGTTCTTTTAAGCTCCTGTGTTACCTTGTCCCTCTCTTCACTCACCAGACTCAGCTCCGTCTGCAGGTTTCTGATGCTACAGGGCAACATAAACAAGATAGCAATGCAAACAAAGGTGTAGACAGTCAACCAGAGAGGTGGAGATGCAGTATTAAGTGTATAACAAAACAAACCTGCCACAAATCATGTGTTATTTCTAAGAAGACTAATAACCCCTTAAGAAGTACCGGCTTTGCATAGAAATGACATATTGTGATATGTTAACAAGATGTCATTTTCTTTTTTGCATGTTTTTATAAGCTCTATGCTTTTATTTGGACACTGTATAAATCAAGATCAATACAACATGGTAAATGGGCAGCATTTACACCAATGCTGGTTACAGCCTAAGATATGATGGGGTTGTTGGTACTGTAGATCAGAATAACTATTCACGTTCACAAATACCTGTCAGCAGCATGTTCTGTCTGTTTACTGGCCTGCTGAACTTTCTGCAGTGCCTGCCTCCTCATGATCAAACCTGTAAAGCAGAAAACATTGAGACATCCTTTATTTATCAGATATATGCAATTTGAACTAAAGAATTGCTATCAGCCCATTTACTGCACCATGGATGGTGTCAACTCGTCTTTTAGCGAAAGTTAGCCTCTGGGTAAAAGTGTTGAGCCTTATTTGAGCTGCGTCCACATCCCCCACTTTGCTTTCAAATGCCAGACTGAACCTGTGAGGCACAGCAGATACACATGAGAATATGGCATTAACTGTAGTGAAACTTTAACACTGACAAGGAAAGTGTTTGTTTGTTTTTAAAGCATCCAATCCTCTCATTGTTGAGTTCAAATAAACTTGTTTTACCTATGCACTGCTTCTGTTAGGGTTTTGAGTTCAGTCTCTGTTTTGTGACTCTGTGACTTCAGCTGTGAGTTTTCCCTGTGAGCCTGGGCGATGTCCTGTTTCAATGACTGGGAAGAAAAACACACATCCAAATAATGTGGTGCTGGTCTTCATGCCCAGCTGCTGTTCTGAAAACCTCAACCTCAAATCTGCTACTGGAACCTTGCAAAATGTTCATATATTCTGCATCCTCTCTTGTGGTAAAAATGCAAGCATTTATCAATTTTCTAATCTCCCCCAAATTTATTGTGCATGATTAAAATTTCAGACAGTCACATCACTTGCTCTATTACTAACCTCCTTCTCAACTCTCTCCAGGTCCAGTTCAGCTATCCTGTCATGGAGACTGTGTTGGAGCACACTTGCCCGGTGTTGCTCTTGCTGGAACTGCTGCTGCATGAATCTGACCTGAAATGCAGCATAATACAGGACCCCACTTCAAACACTGTTTCAAACACGTTGGAATTGATTGTTCTGTGGTGTACTAAAAGACTGTTTTCATACTTTTGACAGAAGTTTATCCTTCTCTCCTCGTAGTTCAATGTCCTTTGAACGAAGCTGGACGCATAACTTGAAGACTTTCTCTCTCCAGAGGTGAAGCACATGGAGGCCTTCAGATCCATTTTTCACAAGTGGGTCTGTTGAGGTCTATTTAAATATGCACTTTTTTAAAATGATGAATGATTTTTCAATATGTAACGTCCAAAAAAAACCAATACAGAATACACTTTACTGTGATGAATTAACAATCCTAAACTTTCAAGTTTCTGCAAGTTGGCAGTTGGCATTCATTCCACAATAACATGAATGGAAACCAAAATCTAGTACAAAGGTTAAGAGAAAGGTTATATTTGTCACACACAGCACCAGAGTCAAACTGTATACACTCAAAACTGGGATGGAGTACATCTTATGAAGTGCTCTGCTACCTGAATCACTCCCTGCAGGGCTCTGTAGTCCTGTCTTCCATTATCAATCTAAAACCCTGTGATCTGCTTTGGAAAATGGTTGGCATAAATGTCCTCCAGATCTCTTTAGACCATTTTTCCAGACTTCTGAGATAGGACCACCCTTGAAAACTTTACAGCCTAAAGCCAACAGCACACTGTGATAGGTAATTACAGTACTTGGTTGGCACAGACATATACAGAGGAAAGCAGTGGCTCAGTCTGAAAACAGCAGTGGTACTGCTCACCGTGTGCTCTCAGCCAAGGCTTGTATACATTTGATTGACCTATTTAAAGATTTTTAATTTGACTTGTGGCTTTTCTTACAGTTTTCTAAGTATCCCTGCTGTTGACTGTATTCGTAGTTGCTGATTTTAATTCTCAATAAACCAACAACATTTACCATCTTCACCATTTTTTCTTCTTGGAGGGCGAGTATCTCGTTCATGGAGGTAAGTCTGACTGTCAAAAGCTCTGCTGTCATCTGAAGAGCTGCTTTCTCCTTGTTCAGCCTCTAAAAAATGTGCAAGATTGTAATGAAAAAAGTACACATAATAAAATGAATTAGTATAATATGCAAATGTATCACTCATTTCCTCCACAATTCTTTCAGCAACATACTGAAAAAAAACATTTAAATGTTTTTTCCTGTGCAATTACTTTACAGCAGGCTGATTGCAATCAATACAGTTTATATTGTCTCCACCTCGACAGTTTCATTTAATTGTTCCTTCTCTCCTTTCTCAGGGGTGAGCTGGCCGATGTAATTTCTGAGGCTGTGCAGAGTTGCCGATTGTGTCTCAAAAGCTTGTCCCATTTGTCTGAAATATGATACACATAAAAAAATAAAGAAAGTTTAGTTTTTTAAATCAGAGACTGACTACAAAGTGAAATCGAAGTTTGTGTCTATTTAGTTTTATTGAATGTGGCACCTTAAATGTTCTTTCAGTCCGTCTCTCTCAGTAGATACCTCCATCAGACTGCTTCTAAGCTGCAGCAATTCTGAGGTCATTGCTTGAAGTCTGTCCTGTAGTTCACAGTTTGTTTTTCTTGCTGCGTCCAACTCTGCACAGTGGGAAGCATTTAACTGTTGCACCTGAAAGTGAAACAAGGCAAATGATGGACATTTTAAGATAGATACAAACAATAATGTAACACTGTAGTATAAATCTTCCTTTCACCCTCCTAAAGAGGGTCAAAGAAAAGCTCAGGGACATTTCAGCAGGGTGGGCAGTCGCTAATGCAAGGGAGCTTGGGCTGCAGGGCCATTAGCTGAATGGAGGTCACTCAAATCACTGTTTTCTCATTTTCTCTACAAACGTGTAAAATGTTGGATGGTATCAATTCCCTTGCTGTTTTGCCACATACCTCTCTCTCATGCTGCTTCTCCATTTCCGCCAGTTGCTCTGACATTCTAAGAGTATGTTTTTTGGCCTCTTCCTCTGCTTGTAGCCTGCTCATCTCAGCCTTTAGAACAAGCTCCCGGGTTTCCTCTTTGCTCCTCTCTACAGCTCTCCTCATCTTTGTAAGATCCTCACCAGTCTCTCTCTTTAGTCTTTCATGCTGCAAGACAGAAATGATGTTGAACACAACTTGAAACATGAAACACAGAAGAATACTTACATATGAAAGTAAGCAAATTTGTTGTTGAATTAAAATTTCCAGTTTAAAATAAATGATTAAGACTACAAGACTATACTAAAAACATCAGGCTACAAGCTGTCAAACTATGTTATATAATGTCAGCAACTCTCTAGCTCTTAGTCAACAGTAATGTCAAAATGAAATGTTTTGTCAGTAAACAACACTACCTCTGAGCTTATTTCCTCCTTCTGTCTGCTGCTGCGAGTGAGCTCCTCTCTGACTTGGCCGAGTTGAGACTTTGCCTTACAAAGCTCCTCACGCATTGCTTCCAAATCATGGCCCTGTCTGTTGTACAAAGGTTAAGGTTATTCATCACTGATTTCTAAAATATGTAGTTACACAGCGAGTACCAGACTGAACAATAAAATGACTACATTGCCAAGCATCATCAGCTACAGTACAAGAAAACCACTGCTTTGCTACATAAGCATATCCTCTACCTGTTCACGGTGCTGTCTTTGTCTCTCATCTCTTCCCTGAATCTCCCTGCAGTCTCCTTCAGGGCCTCCACCTGCCCCTTCAACCTTTCAGCTTCAGCCTTGTGCTTTTCTGCTTCAAGACGCCACTCTGACTCCAATCTGGACCACTTCTCACTTTTCTCTGTAGATCTGTGTTTGAAAAAGAAGAAGTATTATATGCAGTATATGTACGCATTTCCAATATGGCACCCAACTGACACATAATAATGGTATACCTAACCATATAAAACATATTGTGGGATACCTTGCCCCAAAGTCTGATGGGTGATCCACTGGGGTTCTTCCTCTCACACTGTCTCCTTGTAGTATCCTCATCCTCTGATTTTCCTTCCTCAGCTCCAGTATTTCTTGCCGGGCCTGAGTGATGACCAGCCATGGGTTGGCAGAACTGGGATCCCCTGATTGTGCTGATGATACCCTTGGGTTTATCCAGGAGATAGATGGCGGGGGCCCTGAGACTTGGATGCCTCTGTGTGCTCCAACAGGCTGGGCACTTGATGCAAAATGCGATGGGGGCACCAGGTCATCCTGGATATTCCCTGCATAACATAAAATTACGTCAATGAGTATGTACACGTTAAGCAGTCAAGACATACACCAATGTATGATGCTGAAATTAGCTTCCAATTCGCAGCTTACGATTCAGGGTTAAGGGGAAAGTTAAGGGAAACAAATTTTGATAATCAGCAGCTGGTTCTTAGCATACAGTCTATGGTTCTTAGTTTTCGCAACACTTCCACTTGTGAAAAATTGTTAGACATAGTAGCAAAAGCCTAAATGCGGTAAACCCACTTTCAGATTTGTGACACCTTTATGAAAGCAGACGCTTTCCACAAATGTATGAGGTGCTAAAACAGGGTATCAGCCTCTTGTGTTTGCCTTAACTTAACCCCGAATCGGAAGCAAACACCAGCGTCGTTACTAATGTTACTGTCATATTTCTGCAAGCCCAAGCCTTTTGACAATGAACTTTAAATAAATGTACCAAGATTAACATGATAACTTCCCTCCCCTTAAAACAGCTTATTCTGCTTGATAATAACCCGTTAACAACAGAGCAGAAAGACGCGGAATAGCTCAGTTAAATTAGTGTTAATTGAACACAGGCTACAATGAAGGCTAGCTAACATTTGTTTTCACTTACAAGCAAATGTCAGCTTCATCACAATGTGGCTGGGAAAAGGCGACTTACTTGACACCGGCAGTGATGTGAAGTCAGTGGGTACGATAAGCCTGTCGTTTCCAAAGTTATGTCCTTCCATGTCCTTTACATATCACTGGAAATCAGAAAGTGAACACGAAAGCAAACAGTCCTCAGGTTGCTGTGTTGCTCTTGTAGCGTTTATTCTCCCGCGACTCACGTAATGCGTCGTTGCCTATGGTCGTTGCCCGAGTTACAGGTTTACAATGGTAAACTCTCCGCCTGAGCTACGTTTGTTAGCCAACTTTTTATGAACAAAATAAACGTGGGTTAAATTAGTTAAAGGTCTGCTGCAGTCACTACAACCTGGCTAATATTCATGATTATGAGTTTAATATACATACACAACAAATTACAACAGCGCGGTGCATCACGGGAGAGTGGAAGGAACCTAAAAGTAAAATTGGTTGTCTTTTACCCTGAGTCAGGTCTTGCAGGGTGGACTTCCTTCTGTATCATGCTGCCCCATTTATCGTCTCGCAGAGAAAACCCTGCATTGGCCCAATGTAAGTGACTACATTGGTGCAGAGTTTACCTGGGACGGATCCAATACCCAACCTTTTTGTTACACATAGGTGGAGCTGTGAGTTTGATTGACATACAGTATTGTATGACAGGAGATAAATGATACAAGGGCTTTAAAGCTCCTCAGGGGATCCTTATCACAGGTTATACTTCAGTGCAGCAAAGCATTATAACCTGTAAGGTACTGATAATGAATAATGGTTGGGGAATCACAGTGGGGATAGCAGCATACATCATGTGAAAATTAATCATTATTTCTGCCTCCCTGTCCCTAAGTGTGTGCAATTACAGTTCTGGTCCACAGGAGTATTCACATGAGATGTATTTATATGTGAAATGAATCATGAGGTATGCACCACTTTATTCCTTTAAAGGTTGTTCCATCAGGTATTTTCATTCAGATAGATATATCATTGTGACGATGAGTGGAAAAGGGGCTCGGCTGAAATGCATCTAATGAATTGATAAACTAGACCTTTCCTTCTTTGCTCAGGATCCCACCTTAGGAACACCCAGGGATGTCTGACCAACTATTTCCATATGGTATCTTTTCCCACAGAAAAGGGAGCACACCCCTAAGAGTAGCAAATAAATGTGGAATTGAATGGTTTGTTAATAAGTTGATTTTGTAGCTACATTTTTTGGCATGAGGCGCATCTATAAATGTGTTACCTCCAACTGTAAAATTATCAGCCTATGAATAATTTACATCAGACATTTGCATATTTTGACAGATTTCTGTGTGCTCACTATCCTCCGTCTGCAGTGATACACAGTTTGTATTCACTGCATCTATAACCTAAAAACCTGCGCTCACCATCAAATTAATGACTATCTCCATCACTTATTATACAACTAGCTGTATATTCAGGGTGCAATATTCACTATAACCACCACATTTTTTTCATATATCCTGTCGTGTGTTTTCATCTAGTGTCTTCAGCAGCCATTTCTGTTTGCTCTTTTCCTATCTACAGTATATCTCTACAGCTACCATGACCCACTTTCCCCTGGGGTTCATTAAAGTTTCATATAATCTAATGTAATCTATTTATGGTGTATTCAAGGAACAAAGATACATTTTATTTTGTTTCATTTACATTAATAATCAAATATAACAATACAACCTTATATTGACAATACAATAACATACAAGTAAATGAACTGAAAGGAAGTAAAAGTAAGATGGATTAACAACAAAACACAAAAATGTATAGAAATATGGGTAAATTGCCAAGAAAGATGAGAGATGCCAGGACAGCATGAAAGACTTTGAATCTTGTATCATATCCATTTTGTATTGATATTGCTGTTTGGGGAGAACAGTATTAGTGCAGTGTATTATTTGGGCATGCTGGTGTTGTAACGTCTCAGTACTCAACAGACACTGCAGTAGGTCCTGAAGAACAAAGCAGAGGAAAATAGGGGTGGGAAAGGGCCACTGGGAATCCAGAAAGCAAAGACAATACTGACCCTTATTAGACAGAGGGCGGAATTAAAATGCTATATCTCCTTGAGGATACTTAAGACATAATGAAGGTGGATGTTCGCCGACTATAGTGCTTGAAACACAGACATGACAGCTGAGCTGAGAGGAGTATTTTTAAAAGCCAGGCAGCAGACTGTAGCAGGTTTATGAATTTTTGCCAAAAAGGTTTAATATGGCAAATTGATCTGGGATCAGGGTGCAACGACAGCAGCAAGGTAGCACAGCTGTCCAACTCTCTAGTTACATCTTCCAGCTCCTCATGGGTTATCTTGAGGAGTTCTCAGGGCAGATGGGGTATGTAATCCCTTTATTGTGTTCTGGGTCTTCCCCAGGATCTCCTCCCAGTTGGATGAACGTCCACAGGGAGTCATGCTTATCAGATGCATAAACCACCTAAGCTGGTTCCTTCCCAGGAAGGAAGACTATGCTGAGTACCTTTCATAAGTCTAAAACCCTTAGGGTAAGAAGAGATACCCTATGGAGGCAGCTGAATTCAGCCTCTAGTGACCTCGATCTTAATCTTTTGGTCACTCAGTGCTTGTGACCACATAGGCCATGCTGGTAGTTGTTCACAGTTGAGTTTGCCCCACTGATGCTCCTTCTTCCAGCCAGGCCTGCAGGGGAGCTTGTGGGCGAATATCTGGTGGCCAAGGCCTACCACCATGGGGCCCAGTCAGGCTCAGCTTAAAAAAACACAATATTGGATTACGGTCATGTGGACTCACAAGGGCAGGCTGGTTGGGGCCTTGATAGGCTGATCCCAGGCTGAAAAAACTGGGTTTTGTGACGCACAGGTGCAAATATATGTAGAAATTAAGTATATGGTGCTTGAAAGTCTGACATGAATATGCCTTTTGATGCCCGAGGCACCATAGCAACAGTTCTCTGAGTACAAGAGCTTGCTTGCCAGTTTAAACACCTGTGCAGTAAGCATTCATCCTGCTGAGGTGTCCTTCAGCAATGCTTGGAATGCCCACCAACCCTTGATGTGAATCTTTGTATTATCAAAGAAAACACTGAAGGATAACGGATGCTCTAGCACAATCATGGGCACGGAAGCTGTTTCATCTTTCTTCCCAATCAAGCTGATTCAGCCCACATTTAGAGTTCATGTGGAGAAACTATCCATGACTGCACATATCTGAAGTGGAAATTGGGTCCTTAATTAAAATGTCTTCCTTTCAGAATGTACTTGTTGGACTTTTCACATGCAAGGGTAATGATGATAAGTCCAATGCAGAAAAAAAATCCTCTTCAGAAAGTCTGCATTTTCATATATAATCTGACCTGCAGTATAGAAATAGAAATAGATATATAAACTAGATAGTGTGCACTGCATAAGCATCAGAAGGAATCTATGCAGGCCATTTTCTCCTGTAAAAAGCCTTTTCTCTGCTTTGGTAACACAGCTTTAAACAGACATCAAGAGACAGCATCTCTCCCAAGGACTGTAGAAGCAATCCCTCTGCTCTCAACATGCCCAGATCACAGCTATGGCCACTGGGCATTGTGGAAAAAAACGATATGTGGGGAAAATGTTTGCTTTGTCAGCAACTGTCTGGATTTCATTTCATACTGTTTGTGGATTTCTAGTGTATGGTCAAAGCAGATTCCATTTGGGGTGGAATAGCCAAAATAAGCTTAAATCTCTAAATTAAAATATTTAAAATAAACATATAAGCAATATTTATGGCAGCCAGCAGGCGATGAGTTCAAGAAGCACCAGAAACAACACAAAAACACCAGTGATTTTCAAAATGAAACATGAAAAGAAGTAACTTTCACTTCCCTGTCTTCCACTAATTACCTGCCACCTGTGGTCATTTTGCCTCACAACAGTGGTAAACGAGGTTTCTATTGTGTCTTAATGGGTTCAGACTCTAAGCATTACCCAATCTGGCATTAAACAAGAGTGCAGGCCTGATGTTTCAATGCTGTCATTAATTTGCAAGGCTCTTCAGCACAGAATTTGTTTGTTTTTAGAAACACTTCTCACAGTGATGAGGTTTGATTAGTGAATTCATTTTTTATTTGGCTACAAGGTGGTTTATTAGGCATTTAATTTAAAATATAGTACACATCCTAAGGGAAAACATATTGGAGGATAGTTTCCAGTTTCTTTTTGGTGCTTTTCTTTAATCTTCCTATATCCCATTTTGCCATGTCTGTCACAAATTTGCTAAAAGGCTTATATGCCAATGAAATATAATGTATTCGCTTTGAACAACCCGCACATCTTCTCTCCACGCAGGCCTGTACGCTTCTTGCATAGACCCATTTGTTTATTTAGTAAAAAACGTACATGGGTTTTTTTGCTGGTGCACAAAGCGTGTGAGTACGTGAGTGCTGTCCGAGGTTTAAGGTGGTTAGTTAATGGTTTCTAAATTGGGATTTTGTCGGTTGTTAGAGGGTGAATTTAATGCACTGGCGTATCCCGGTGGTTGCCTAGTAACGCGCTGGCAGTGGGCGCCGTAGAGAGATCTCTATGGTGGGCGCTCCATTAAAACCGTTGGCGCTCCTGACCTTGGCGTCGTGAATGCGCAAAGCACGCAGACCGTGCAAAAGCAGGAGATAAGAGTGAAGATCTGTGTGTTTGATGCTGAAACTGGGAGATATTTCAGCCACGGTCCGTTGTCTTTCTGCGAAACAGACGGGCATGGTATGGAGGAAATCTCGAGATGGAGCGCGTATCAGCTTCTGTAAAAGCAGGTGAGTTAACCTAATGATTCTGTTTTTTTTAACATATATATATCCGTAGGACGAATCCTTGTTCAGATTGATCACAGACATCTGGGCTGATTATTTCATCTCGAGCTACTTCTCAATGATAGACCGTGTTGGAGCAGTTGTTGGCTCGTTAATTTTTACCCCCATTTTATCCAATATTACACCGTCCTAGACCTAGATTAAACAAGCTTCCCTGTCACAACGTGAGACAGCGCGCGTGCACACACACACTCACACACACACACACACACTCACACACTACAGCAGTTTGTCGATGCTATCTGGGCTGTGGCTTGGTTTTTCTCTGTGGGTCTGAATCATTTCATTAATTTATAAAGCAGTGATCATTATGTGGAACTCGCTACCTGCATGTTTTCTGTAAGGTAGTTTTCTCCGCATCAATCCCTCCTCCTCTTTATTGCACTGCTAAATTAGGCGGATTTGGGGGGGCGGGTGGGGGGTCCACTAAAATGGCTTAAGTCCACACCAGTCGAATTGCAAGGGCATTGGGAGCCCAGTACTGCTGCTGTCTGACATAGTAGGGGCTTCTCCAGTGCTTTCATGACGAGGGGCCCCTCCGGCTACCAGATCCCAATCAATAAGATGCTGTCCCAGAGATTTTTATTAGTGGTGAATTGGTGTTGACTTGTGTGCCTGTCAATGATGAAGGTGTAGAGATGGTAATGGGGAGAGTGAAACATGATTATAACAATCATTCTAATATGTATTTACCTGCCATCAAAGTCTGTCATACTGATTTAAAGGCTTCAGGAAACCCATGAGACCCAGCCACCACTGTGATGCATCAACATCTGGCTGCTGCTGCAAAATTGTGTTAGAATAAAATGTTACGGCCATAAAACATGTTGATTTTTGAAGATGTCACTCAGCTGCTGAGTTATCGTAGGCATTTAATTGGAAAAAATATTTTTTCCCAGCCAGTGTTTTTCCTTTCTTGTTGCCGGGCACATTGCCAGTCTAAATTGCCTAAAAACTTGCAGTGTATCAAACTTGACTGAGTGATGGCTCACTTTTATTACAAGGCCCATTTGGTGTAAGCTATAAAGCTTTTAACCACATCTGTCCCATCGCAGACCACAAGTTGGAAAAATGAGACTTTGCAGCTGGGTTGAAGGCAGTAGATATTCAGTTGACTGTCTGCAGTAACATCAGTAAAACAAAATGAAAGAAGTGTATCAGATATAGTCTTTTTTTTTTAAGAATAAGCTACCTTCATTTGAAATCAAACTGCTAGGAAATGCAAATCTATTGATACAAATATCACAAATGCATGTTTAATTTAAATGGAAATGCTGCTCATTTAAGAATTCATTTTATCCCTTTGATCTGCAGATGCCAGGGCTGCATCTTAAGCTCGACAAAATGAACCAAGTCTGATTGGTGATGCCCACTGTGCATCCTCTGTCTGCCAATTTGTTAACTCATGATCAGATTTTGAGGATTTTTTTAAACTCAAAATTGATTCCAATTTAAAAGAAAATGTATATCAGGTTCTCTATCTTTTCCATTTTGATATCTTGGGAGCCGTATATATCACTGTCACATAACAGATACGAGAAGGAGCAAGTCTAAGTGTTAATTAATAAGACAAAGCTGGCCCAGGGCAGAGGGGTACAGTATTTCTCAAATGAACTGCAGTGATATTACTCCTAATTTATCTTGTTCTTTAAAAGATGTGAAAACAGTGATGATCTGCATATCAGGTAATGTGCTGCACCTGTTTCAGAGAGAAGGAGTGGGCTGCCTTTATTTGTGTTTATTTTCCTGCTAGTGTAAACAAAAGTGTTGCAGTGAGAGAGAAAAGCCAATGCACCACATTTACGGTTAATTAGTCGCTCATATTTGAGGGAAGAAATTGTCTCCTGTCTTTAATAGATAGGTTCATCAGTTTGAAAGAGAGCTGTTTAGCTGCAGTCTTTCACGGCGCTTGAGGCAGCGCTCGGTTTGATTAGGTTAACAAGCTTGTTTTTGCTTTGTTCATTGACAAGCCGGCGAGAACCTGATGTCGAGCAATATATCCTTACTGCTATGCTATGAGGACTAAAACGGGATGCAATATAGATTATAGAGTTGAAAAAGGCACAGCACAGTTTGCTCTCTGTACATCTGAGCATACATTGGATGTACAGTATGCAGATGTGAATAGAGTTGAATGTGTATCTCATGTTTACTGAAGTATACACTGTGTACACTGATGGACCAGCTGTGGTTTGGATTATAAAGCAGATTGTAACAGTTTCTATCTCTATATCATGTAGTTTAGCTATTAGCAAAGATCAGGGAATGTGTCACTGAGTAAAATGTGGAATCAACAGGATTTTTTGTGAATCATTTCTTAATACTTGATTTAGTGTTAAAATAAAAAAAAACAGTAAATAAACAATAACAGTTTAATAGCATGCACTTTTCTTCCATTGACTAACCATTAGTGTTTGCTGAAAAAGGAGAAAACAAGGGGAAATGGATTGCAGCACACACAGACTACAACAAATCAGTGTTGTTGTTCTTCTTTTCAAAAAGAAGTGTCAAATAATCCTTTTTCCTTGAGTGCTGAACACAAACGGCCTTTTGCTGCCTGTAAACCTTCCTCAAGTCTTTCAATTAACCTGAAATTACCCCGCTTTATGAGGAGGGGTTTGGTGCTGGCGTAACTCCCATCAGACATGTTTGTTCTGGGAAACATTTCCATCAAGCATCTTCATGTCAGCAGCTGGAAGTGTTTCTCACTGAATACGTCAAACAAAACAGAAACAAACATTCCCTATTCGGGATTTGAGATAGCTTGTTTTGTGCTTTTGAAACACTGAAACGTCATAATAAACTCAGAGATTTCCTTTCAAAGACGTTTGTAATCTCTCTTCAGTGCAAATTAAAGATTTGTCTTTCTTTGCTGTTCACTGGGTAGCTTTTACATAAGAAACAGGGTGCTTAACACCTTTTTTATCTTGAGATGCTTTCGCAGCATCACTTCAACATCACAGCAGATGGGTCTCTCAGATATTGCCTCCTCCACTGGTACATAAAGATCTCTATTCAGTGATTTATAAACGTAAAAGCATACATTTCCTTTTTAAGGCTGCATTTTGTTCAAAAAAGTTATTAGCATTGAAGTAACACAGGATTGTATTAATCTTATGGATTTTGAGCCCTAATATATAGGAAGACACTACTTTCATCAAAAATGTGTCTTATTTTAAAGATTTTCAAGACTATCTCCACATATGTTTAACTGTCTAATCTCTCTCATCACCTTGTTTTCAGATCTGTGTGCACTGCAATGAAAAGCGGAAGTGGGGGCGGTCCATACCTGACTGAGGTGTATTTGGATTTGATAACCGTTGGAGCCAAAAGCACAGTGAGTGATGTCTGTTTGACAGGGTCAGTGCAGAGGGACTGAGCGGACACTACAGTGCGCATTTGTGTTGTGCAAGGGCACCGTCTTGCCCAGACCATGTGGCTGGCTACATTTAGAGACCATCTGTTGCCTGCACACCTGCCACATCAGCAAGGGACTGTCACCATCACCCACTGTGCTCTTCTTTGGTGGATATTATGTTCCTGCTGGTCATTCACCAAGGCAACGAGCCAGAAATTCTACCCGACAGTGACCACCCAGTTTGGGAAGCTGCGGGGCCTCCGGGTGCCCGTGCCCAGTGAGGTGCTCAGGCCTGTCGACCAGTATCTGGGGGTTCCCTATGCTTCTCCACCAGTGGGTGAGAAGCGTTTCATGCCCCCAGAGCAGCCCTCCTCTTGGTCAGGTGTCAAGAATGCTACCCACTTCATGCCTGTGTGCCCTCAGAACATCCACAACACCGTGCCAGAGATCATGATGCCTATATGGTTCACCTATAACCTGGACACAGTAGCCACATACATTCAGGATCAGAGCGAGGACTGTTTATATCTAAACATCTACGCTCCGACAGAGGATGGTGAGTTGGTGTGGTAAAATGGACAGCAATGAGTGTCCATTGATCACCGTTATCATGTCCCTGATGTCGTCCTGTGATCATCATAAAGCACGTGTGTGACCACCGCTCATGTCATTGCTGCCATCAAGGGCTGATTCACCATCCAAAGCATCATCATCTCACCTGTTGCAGTCATATATTATATTTAAAATAACAACCATGCTCCAATTGATAGGTAGGAAATTACTTAGATGTTGGTACTCGATGCAAATGTAGATACTGACCTGACACTGAATGGATCTTTTATTCAGAGAGAGGCATAACTAAACATAAATATACTGGACTATGTCTGTATTTTCCCAATAGTAGACATCTAGTGAAATATTGCTGAGGTCTGCCTAAACTAAGCAATCATTTTCAGCTTTTAAAATGATGAGTCTAGCATATTCAGCTGTCACCTCTGAGCATCAAAAGTAATCATGAAGACTTACTTAGTGAGGAGATCTGGTGAAGCTAGCAGTGCAGGCTTTTCATGTTTGTTAAATAACTGTTTCTTCATATTTTACTGAATCGTAGCTGTGTTCAGACAGTGTGTCTGTTGGGGGCCAATTAGTGAGGTACAGGAGTCAACTTCTGTCTGTCTCTTGCTGAATCCGTCCTATTTTTGTATCTAATAGAACAGTAAAATGAACCAGCAAGGGAACGTTTTGTGTCTGCTGTGAATCTGTAGATTAGCAGTACAATGTAATACCACAGTGACTCTGTATCTTCCCTAAATCCTGTGGTGACAAACAGAGGTATCTAATTCAGATTACTTCAATGCACCAATTAAACTCAGACAATATATTGCCTTTCTCCCAAGCATTCAGTGCGGTATAATACAAAAAACATGCAGCATTCAAACTTAAATTGTGCTTATCTTGTGTATATCAAGCAGCACTTCTTGACTGGCTTTATATGGTAGCGTAGCAACAGATGGGTTACCTCTCAAACAGCCTGCTTGAGAGGTAGCTGTCCAAAATGGTGCAGCCCACGTTTTATAAAACCCCTGGTCTGAGTTTTGAGTAAAAGCCTCCTCACCTACCACACAAACTGGTTAATTAAATTTCATATTTGCATTCATATTTCAAAGGAAATAACACAAGCCACTGGTTCTGTACATTGCCAGCCTTTAGACTGTCATTGTTTATTTAAAATGCACCTTGGGCATTGTGTGACTTCATCATTTCTTTATCACTGATGTGAAACCTTTGCTGTTATCCTTTCTGCTTGTCTCCGGTAGTCTTTTTGCTGTGTCAAATTGAAGAGTACGTTTTTGAAATTCATGCTATTTAATAACTATTTTTGCGGCTTGATGCCCCACTCAAGGCAGAGTAGATGTCTACTTTGTTTATTAAATTATTCGTTAATAAACCATATGCCTCATATCTTCAGTAGCTGTCTGAAAGTGGTTTACCAGGAAAATGAACATGATAGTTTGTGGAAAAATGTAAAAGGCATAGAGAGATGAAAACAAACCAAGAAAGATGTATCATTCCAGTCAGAGCCGAGGCAGCCGAGTCAATATAATGATGTGTGTGTGTGTGTGCGTGTGTGTGTGTGTGAATATATATGCATGCGTGCATGTACAAACTGTGTCATCCTTTACAAATATCTAACAAGGAGCAAGAATTTGTTTACTTGATCAAAACAGAATTATGAACACTTATTATTTTGTTGGAGCTTTAACTCTATCTCTCATCTCTAAAGATTTTACATAATATTGTCCACATTTTGTACTAAAGTAATTACAGGGCAAAGTATAACATGAACATACTGTATGTAAATTGCCTTAATTTATGGATTTTTTTCTCCGCATTGTGTAAGAGGCACACTCAACCATACTTTTTTACATTTTTTTTAAATCCTGTACTTCTTTTTTTTCCCTCATGTGAATCCCAGGGAGCCAACACAAGAAAAAGGGGGCGGCTTTCTCACATGCTGAGACTCATATATCTGAAGGTATTTTTAAGAGCTCAAAGTCTTGATGCATGGATTCTTTCAGTTTGAGTTTGGCGAATGAAGATCTCACAAATCTTGTTTTTTACTTTCCTAAGAACCTCTTTCTTTACTTTAAGTGGAATAAAAAAAATGTTATCTGATTATATAAGTTTGCTGTTGCTGCACCTCATGTCTTGAATCGACTACTGTTGCAGTCCTCTCAGTAAGGGCTACATCTCTGCTGCATGAACACTGATCTACAGATTGTATTATCCACTCATCTGTCTTATTGTCCCTTTTAAAGACAGTTGTTGGTCAATATAACAAATCGGTCTCAAACAACATTCATGGTGCTTTTCTGCTCTCAAAATAATAGTTTATATTTCAGTTCATATTCGCAGATAACAAGCTCAGTGTAGTCTGGTACACTTCAGTTGGAGTCTGAATCTGCTCTGTTCTCTCTTACATGCATAAACCACTTTAAGCTTGTGTTGAACTGTACAATTTCATCATTACAGAATTTTCTTCTCAACTGGGACTAAACAAGTCAATTCAATTGATTTTCTTTCTCCTTGTATCTCTAATCCATAGCATTTTATAATAAACAGCACTGTCCAGATATGTAACACAATTCCTTAAAAAATATGCACTGTAAAAAACTATTTTGAATGACATTTGACCATTTAATTCATACACCCTCTGTCAGAGTGTATATACCATGCATTTTCTGAATGTCATTACAGCTTCCAAACCACAGGCCTACCACCCAAGCTTGCTTCTCAGCTCCTTTTCTATGCAGCCTTTACCCACTCTTCATACACAACAGTTGGGATATAAAATTTTAGTAACTGTGCTCCATTAATTCTCCATTTCATTACTGTTGTCTCTGCAGTTGTTTGCTCAGCATGTGTGTGTGTGTTGACGTTGCAGATATAAGGGACTCTGAGGCTCGCCCTGTGATGGTCTACATCCATGGAGGCTCCTATATGGAAGGCACTGGGAACATGATGGATGGTAGCGTGCTGGCCAGTTATGGGAACGTTGTCGTTGTCACGCTTAACTACAGAATTGGAATATTAGGTGATGACAACGGCTCTGTGTGGTAACTTTTAATGGTGTTACAAATGAGGCATTTAGCCTCTGTTTGATCAGAGAGAATAAACTGTAGTAATGGTCGTTAAGTTCCACTTGTGATGTTGTTATTAACCTATAAAAAGAAGGAGAGACATGAGAGGAGAAATGTAAAATAGCAGAAGAAACTATATAGATCTAGGTGGTATGGCATGGCTTGATTTGCATACAAATGCTGTCCTCAGAGGAAAAGTGATGCAAATACTTATCACACTGTCCTTGTTCCACACAAGCTGCTTTATACCCACTCTGGAAACAACAATTTGTCTTCCTTTAGATGGATTTATCTAATCTGTACAAGAATATCAGCCCTTGCCATTGAAAACAAAATGATTTAAATACAGTATGGAAGAATGCAGCATTCACAAGCATACACAAGGTCAAGAGAATTTCCCTTTGTTTAACATGTAAAAAGAGTATATTGTTTAAAGTGAGACTGGAATACTAGGCATTAATAACAAGATCAATTGTAAGAGCACTTGTGACCTTATAAATTAATTTAAACAATTGTGCACAAGTAAAATATTTATTTATTCATGCACACTGAATGTTATGAATTCACAGCTGTGAGGAGAGCATTCAAATTTGATGAGCAGGCTCCCGATCACTTCCTGAGGCGCCCTGCTGCTTGTAGACTATTACAAGAACTTGACTAAAATAGTCACTGTAGGAGAGAGTGAAGGCATATTTGCACCTGTGGGGAGCACTGTCAGTTTCTTCAGATGTCCTGCCGAGCTACAACTTTAGATCAAAGCGTTGATGTATGCTGTGTATCTACTGCAGCACTAGCTCTTTGTCTCTTTCTATACGTTCAGGCTTCCTCAGTACCGGTGACCAGGCGGCAAAAGGAAACTATGGACTACTGGACCAGATTCAAGCTCTCCGTTGGATCAGTAAGAACATAGGTTACTTTGGAGGAGACCCGGGTCGCATCACAGTGTTTGGATCTGGAATCGGTGCCTCGTGTGTCAGTCTGCTAACACTGTCCCACCACTCAGAGGGTAGGAATCAGCTATTTACCATGTCACAGTTACGCTATCTCCAACTTTGATCAATACAGATTCCCTTAGTTATTAAGTTGAGTGGTAATTAATGCACAAGCGGTAATTAATGCACAAGTGGTAATTAATGCACAAAAAGATATGGTAACTTATTTTAATAAGCTGAAATAGGTGTGTAATTCTTTTTTTCCTTACAAAATGTTTTTCTTATCTTAAAGTTGTCAATACTGCTATTAACAATAATATTTAATCATTTTGGAGATTTGCTCTTTGTTTCAAGTGCAGCTTTAAATGGTCTGTCTGGGAGATGAAGTGTTATGATATGGGAGCAGGGTAAAGTGTGTATTCGTTAAATAAGTGATTGCTTTTGTTCCCCCTCCACTCAATCTAATCAGCCTAAAAGCATTGCCTCTTTAAATGTGAAGCTCTTAAAGAAGCCCACTGGCATTATAAAGTTTTCAGCATGTCATCACATTCACCTGTGTCCGTCCGTTTTGTAACATTGCAGCTAATTAATATTTCAGTCTTTCAGCATCACATTTGTTTGCCCTTCTTCTCCTACGTGTATAAATCGTTTCAAAATGTGTCTAAAATCTATTTTTAAAAACCCTGTTCAATTTTGTGCATTGCTTTTCTGTAATTGCAAAACCTTGAGTGAAAGCACCAAAACCAAGGTCGAAGTTGATGCAGGACCACAATGAAACATATTTTCTGTTTAAAAAAAAAAGTTTTTTCAACCCTGCAGATGTATTGGTGGTGCTTTAATTAAAAATGGAAATATTTTTGAAATGACAACATAAATCAATATGAATTAAATTGCACACACTATAAATTACCCTAAGGAAACTAGTATTTGATATCGACTGAAAAGATAAATAGGTAACATGCCATTTGGTGAAGACTTATCCGAAGCTCCTTGCAAGAATCAAAGGTGCGCATTTTAATATGGGTGGCCCACTGGGAATTGAACCTCTAATCTTTGCGGTATTATCGCCCCGGTCTTCCCATTGATGTTGGACAGAATCACAAGAAGGGCAGAAATTGTGTGTTTTCATCAATGCCAGGGAGGCTGCAGCAACCGTCCTTTGTGAGGTTTGTATTTGATGCCCTGGCTCGGCTGCATCAAATGCACAAAGACCTCTGGCAGTCTTTGAAGTAGACTTGCTTGCTGCTGCCCTAAAAATTTTTAAAATAAATGACAGGAGTGGAAGGAGAAAGTGACACTGTCCCTGCACTCTTTTTCCAAAGACTGCTATGCCTTAACCTCAGCAGAGTATTTTTTGAGTCAATACATATCACTTGTCATTTTTAGGTGGTAGATACAAAATCCATAGAGACAGAGGTGACGCACTGCATATAAGAAATTCAACGGAGCAGCATGTTTACAGTATCAACATTGAAGGATCAGGGTTACTTGCACATTCAGCTCCCAACACAGACCCTCCACCACACAGTTGGCACCAGCAGTCTACATGATATGCTATGCAGCTTGTTAGACACACAGTATTAAAGATTTTGCAATTACAGTACGCCTGTGAATAACTGGTATTGGTAAACTAGCCACATCCTCACTGAAACAAAGTTGCAAATTGATCATTAATTTGACGCGTATTCACTGTCATTAGCATACAGCAATGACACCACATGAAATAAATAAGGGGATCAACAGACACCACCAAGTATTTTGTCATTTTTTCATCATTATAATAACCAAAGGAGGGGCCGACATCCTATTACCAGTTCTGGGCTTTCCACTTAGTGTAATATGTTTTTGTCCCAGGTTAATATTCAAAGTAGATGACATCTACATTTGTTTGCTTTTATATACCTAATTTTTGTGTGGCAACAAGCCTTTGCTAGTAGCAGTTAGTGTAAAGTGAATCAGTGAGTGCATGTATTTGCTTTGGGCAGTTTACAATGTTCTTCCAGTTTGTCCCGTATGATAATACTTTTAATGATGGTCTGAAGCAGTAAAGTACTAACCACTGTTCTCTGGGCCTCCTGTGTCTTTTCGTTCTGCATTCTGTGTCCCAAGGTTTGTTCCACAGAGCCATCATCCAAAGTGGTTCGGCATTGTCTAGCTGGGCTGTCAACTACCAGCCAGTCAAATACACTCGCCTGCTGGCCGAAAGAGTTGGCTGCAATGTGCTGGACACAGTGGATATGGTCTCCTGCCTGCAGAAGAAGAGTGCAAAGGAGCTGGTGGAACAAGACATCCAGCCCGCCCGATACCGCGTAGCTTTCGGCCCCGTCATTGATGGAGACGTCATTCCAGATGACCCGGAGATCCTAATGGAGCAGGGCGAGTTCCTTAACTACGACATAATGCTTGGTGTTAATCAGGGTGAGGGACTGCGCTTCGTGGAGAACGTGATGGACCTGGAGGACGGCGTGTCCGGCAGCGACTTTGACTTTGCTGTGTCAGACTTTGTGGACAGTTTGTACGGCTACCCAGAAGGAAAGGACACCCTGAGGGAGACAATTAAATTCATGTACACAGACTGGGCTGACAAGGACAACCCGGAGACCAGGAGGAAGACCCTGGTGGCTCTGTTCACCGACCACCAGTGGGTGGAGCCTTCAGTGGTGACCGCTGACCTACACGCCCGCTACGGCTCGCCTACATACTTCTACGCCTTCTACCACCACTGCCAGAGCCTCATGAAGCCTGTGTGGTCCGACTCTGCGCACGGAGATGAGGTGCCTTACGTGTTTGGCATTCCCATGGTTGGCCCAACAGACCTGTTCCCCTGCAACTTCTCCAGGAATGACATCATGCTCAGTGCTGTGGTTATGACGTATTGGACAAACTTTGCAAAGAGTGGGTGAGTAACAGCACATCCAGGCACAAAAAGTATTCAACTATGAATAGTCTCATCTCATTCAGTCTCTCATTTTACATTCCAACGTTGTTTTAGAAATGGTCGATGTGTTGGGTTTAACATGACAGCCCTCTCTTGTGCAGCCCTTATTTGTGTTGAGATCTTCAACCTTGAACTTCTGCTACTTTCGGTCTTCCTCTATCACCCTGATTAAAGGACTATAGCATTCAGTCTTAAGTAGTGCTTCCTAATTAAGTGCAGTCTGAACTCCCACTGTCATTTCCTCCTGCCTGATCTCCTTTTCTCCTTTGTTAGTTCACAAGAATTCACACAAGAAAAATGGTGCTCCAGTTTTGATCAATTACTCTGAATCAACTCTGAATTCCTATAAGTCTGTAAATTGGGTTTATCATTATTATTCTGCATAGTGTAAACTTCTTACTGTAAGTTAGGTGTACTTCCACATGTTCTAATTGGTTTAGCCCTACCATACACAAGATTTATACTCAGTAAGTATTTAATTGTATAAATTATCTACCCAAAACATATCAACATGTATTGTATAGTCACATTCAAAGATGAAACTGCACAGCACACACCATCTTGTGGAAGTTGTGCCAGGCTGTCTTTTCTTAAAGAGCCAGTGTCTTGTTTAGTTTTCCATAAAATCTTTCTTTATGCATATAACCAAGTTTCATCACTTTGGGCAGGTTTCCTAAAGGTGATGGATCTTAACCTTTACAACTTAATTCACATTAATGTTTAAAGCAGTTCCTCAGTGTTGAACAAAAAGGAAATTTCAATAGGCAGTTAAGATGTACCCCATAAACCTCTATGTTATGTGGGGCGGAGCAGGTGAACCCAAGTGCAGACACACAGAGGCAAGAGGACAGGGACACGGTTGGACAAGATATGTATTAAAGCAGGCCAGGGGGGAAACTAGTACTGGAGCGGACGCAGGCCAGGGCACAGTCTGGAACAAAATTCATGGAAGCTGGGAGTAGGGATCCAGAGCAGAGAAGCAGGGCTGATGAGACGAGGGACCAGAGACAGAGCAGATGGGACTGTAGGGAACAGGAGGTAGAGGTAAACAGGCAACAACTAGAAAACTGATGAATGCAGGCAAAAAGCGTAGACTGAGTGGTGCAGAGGTTACCATCTGCCTGGGCTGAGTATAAGTTGAGGTCCAGATTATGGAACACAATCACACATACAAGGAGAGAGAGAGGGAGAGACTGGGGAAGTGGCAACAGGTAGAGAGACACAGGATGGAGCCCCTCTTTACTCCGAGTTGTGATTAAAGTAAGTTTGGGATAAATATTAAATGCATAGATGTTACTTGTAGTATACAATATTGATACATTGGTAATAGGTATTTTTTTATTTCATTTAAATGTACCGTTTAGATTTGAGTATGAAGCTTTTAAAGCTGTTGTAGGTAGTGTTCTGTAAAAGGCAAAAATCGCCAGAATTTAAGCCCCTCCTGGACATGCAAGCATGGACATATGTATGCGCTTCACACAGGCATGCAACACAACAATTACTGCACCCACTCACACACACAACCTCCGCTCAAGGCAACCTTTAAGTAAACCGTAAACCGTTGAAGTCCACCACAAAAGTAATGAGTGCTCCCTCTAACCGCTTGAGTTCACTTCCATTGAAACTCTCACTTTGACGTCATTAATAAAATTATGTGCTGTTCAGCTTCTCCCTACAGGCGATAGTGTGATTTCATTCTACTTTCTGTTGATATATCCATATTTTTATTTTCTTCTCTTCTTCTGCAATTCATGCAGTCCCTCACTTCCTATCCATCACTATCCCACTTCTCACCTGACCTCTAAACTTTCAGTGTTTCACATGCAGAGTGTGCACTGATGGGCAGGCAGCCCATCCAATCATTTATTCAGGCAGAATGAAATAATTGCAGGCTTATCACAGGTCTGCTGCAGCTACAGTTACCAGATTTTTTTTCACAATTGCTTCTAAAGTACGTTACCTACACTAGCTTTAATCTAATAGGTGGCAGTGAACTTACTTTATAAAAGTGAGGCATGAGACATTTTCAGGTTAATAAAGTGCTCCAGTTTTCGGCAAATGAAAGTTTATTAGCCAAAACAGGCTATGGTCTCACGTTGAGCTCATGTTACACTACAGTAACTCAGCACTAGAAAAGCGGGCTGCAGCACTCCCTCCAGGCAGCTTTTTCGTTTTACAATTTGCCATGTCGAGGTAAAAATTTGCTGTGTGTTTTTCTACATAAGTGATCTGTGTCGTAGTAGAAGAAGACTTCTGCTGCCCTGCTGGAGTCTTTACTGAATATTGAATGCAGAGCTGCAATTAATGCTCATGGTTGTTGACTCAAGCAGCAGGAGGAGGCACAGTACAGGTCACTGTAGGCTACTGTGTTAGTGTGTAGCATTGAAGGAGTGCTGAGCCCTTGAGGGCAGATGGTGATATTACATTGTGTTGATCTTTCTTTTGTGTTCTTTTGTTTTAACAAACAGGACTTGTCTTTTGCATTTGGAATGGCAACATTGTATTAATATTAATGGGCAATGGGCAATGAGACTAAAATCATTATCACAATAATAATGAGGACATTTTCCGGTAATGCTATATGTCTTTAAGTGTTAAAAGAAATCACATATAACAGTGATTGAACTGGTAAGGAATTGTGTTCTACTGAATGAAAAACAACAATAAATAAATCATTTTGTCAGGTTTCAAGATTTGGAATCATTAATTAGGGCAACAAAACTTCAGCATCAAAAACAGATCATATTATCGCAATATGTTTTTGCTGGAAGTTGATAAGATAATATTAAATCCTCAACCTGCCTTAATATTAGCATTTACTATTTATTTTCTTTTAACACATTTGTGTTTTATAACGTAAGTTTTTATGTCTGTTGTGTGTCTATAGGGATCCTAACAAGCCAGTGCCACAGGACACCAAGTTCATCCATACCAAGGCAAACCGCTTTGAGGAAGTGGCCTGGTCTAAGTACGACCCCTATGACCAGCTTTACTTACACATTGGCCTGAAGCCTCGTATCCGTGATCACTATCGCGCCACTAAGGTGGCCTTCTGGAAACACCTGGTGCCCCATCTCTACAACCTCCACGACATGTTTCATTACTCATCCACTACCACCAAGGTCACCCCGCTGGATCCCACCCAGTCCAACAATAAGAGGCCCGGCAGCACTGGCCGGTCTCCTGTGTCCACCGCCCACAATGATGATGAAGGTGGGAGAGAGATGGGTCCTCTAATCATGCCGAACCCGAGAGATTACTCCACAGAGCTCAGTGTCACCATTGCTGTAGGGGCTTCACTGCTTTTCCTCAACGTCCTGGCCTTCGCCGCTCTGTACTACCGCAAAGACAAGCGTAGTCGTCAAGACACATCCCAGCAGCCCAGTCCCCAGCGTGACAGCAAAGGTAACAACGTGAGCCACACCACCACCGTAGACGAGACCCTGTCATCCCAGCAAAGGAACCAGTGCGAGGCCCTCCACAACCCTCACCACGTCTCTCCCAGCTTGGACTACTCGCTCAGCCAGCGTCGTTCCCCTGACGACATCCCTCTGATGACCCCCAATAACATCACCATGATCCCCAACTCTCTGATGGGCCTCTCCAACATGAGTCCATATAGCACCTTCCCTGCTGGTTACAGCTCTGCAGGCCTGCCCAGCACCCACTCTACCACACGGGTATAGCCTGGCTGAAGATGGGAGGAGAAAGAGGAGACCTGTGACGTACATAAACCACGGAAATGTAAAGCTGTATTTAGGATGTGTAGGTAAAATAGGATTGAATATGTTCGTTCTGTCTTTTCCAAAGGTGTAAAACCTCCAACATCCTGCCTTTGCTCCCTCATAATAGGAAGTCTAACTGCAGAGTCATTTTATAATAATCATTTTCAAAGGCAGTGAAAAAGAAAAAGTGCATTTCATTTTCCACTTTGGCTTTTTTGGAACTTTATCTAGCAAGAACTTAGTATAATGTTTATACAGTTGGATTTGTATGGGAAGCTTTTTCTTACTCTGTGATATCTATTTTGATCTCGTGGAACAAAGTGACATTACAACTCGTGGCGGACAGAGATGAGATCTGGGAAAAGCTGAAAAGCAGTATTATTATTACTATTATCAAGCTATTTTATACATATTTCTCATGGTACATTGCTTATTATGAAAATGTATTTTTACTGTAATTACTTTAAAATGCCTTGTAACTCGCTCACATAAGGAATTGCTGTGGAATCATAACAATAATGGATTGAAATTTTACTCAAATACTGGTCTCACATGTGTTAACAATATCCAGTTTAACCAAAATATGTCTTTCTGGCAATGCTAAACATAGCACCCCCTTGTGTGTGTGTGCGTGGGTGGGTGGGCGTGTGTACTGAGAAGTGCGCTACAAAAATGTAAATTAGGCATTGTTTGAAAGTAACCATTCAGTTTTGCATATGTAGTGTTGTGTAATCTATTGTAGTCTTTTTGAGTATCCTTGCTATATTTTTGTTTCACGTGTCTCTGATTTGCTTATTACACTGTAGGAATATGACTTCTGCTTTACTATAAAAAGAGGCTCGCTTAACATGTGTTTTCCTACTCTAACCAACACATGGTTCTTTTGGCTTGGCTTGTTTGTACAGAATAAACTTAGACCAACATTTTATTTGTCGTTTGTTTATGAATACTGTAAGGTCTTCAGAAAGATAACTGTAATTACATTGTAATTGTATGTATACCAACTCAATTATTCACATTTTAAAAGGGAGTTTCATGAAACTTACTGATTAATTCTCCAACTCCAAAGTGGTTTGAACCCTGTGCGTATCCAGGGGTCAATCTTTACTGAATGGACATGATGGACGTCAAGCTTTGAGATTTGATGTCTTTGAACCTATCATAATGTTGTTTAACCTAAATGAGACGACTATTAAAAGATTTTTGGAACTAAAGATGGGTCTTGTCAAAAATTGGGATTAACGCAAGTATAATAACTGGCGTTAAAGTGTCCTAACAAGTTTACAGTGTGTAAAGAGATACTCATAATTGTGTGAAATGTAATCCACACATACTCATTGTCTGGTTTAATGTAAGAGTTGGGGTTAATGTTAGAAAAAGGATCAGGTTGGGAATAAAATGGAGTCAGGGTCAAGTTCAGTTTGGTGTTCAGGGTTAAATCAAGACTGTAATTTATGTAAAATAAATTATAAATTCTTCCTCTAACGGAACTAAAAGTTGACTTTTTAAGAACCTTCACTAGTTCCTTACACTCAAGTATGCAGCTTTACTTGCTGTAGTATCTTATGACACGTCAAGGACCCCGGAACTGACACATATTAAGCTACAGACCCCCATTTGATTAGATTTTCTCAGTCATAATTTAAGTTTAAAGGATGGGTTCACAGCAGCCAGGTGCCCAAATGAGCACTGAAACAGGTTTTTCTTGCTGTAATCCTTCAATCTGTTCATACTGACTGTTCCAAGATCCCTCCATAATGCATTTACAGTGATGGAGCACAAAATCCACATTCCTCACTTTGAGCAAAAATGCATTCAAATGTTTATCTGAAGATAATAGGAAGCGCCAGCCGTCTGACTTAGTCAAATAGAGTAGATATCTTTCACAGTTAGTCTTTTTAGTAGAAAATTCATACTTTGTGTCTCGACAATGTTTTCCTGTTCAGCTGAAGTGAAGGGAAGAGGAGGGAGGGAAAAAGAGGGAAGTTGCATCAAAAGGATTTAAAATTTGAACGTTACTGAATTGATTTGACTTATTTGGGCAGCTGAAGCTTATAATATATTTATATAAATACTTTTTTGCATGGCAGTAGGACTGTGGATTTTGTCTCCCATCACTGACATTGTAAGTAAATTATGAATGAACCGGAGGAAGTAAATCCTGTTTCAGTGTTCATTTGGGCACCTAAACATTGTGTTTGTGGACACACTTGAAAACTGTGAATCTAACCTTTAACTACCTCTAGTAACACAATAGGCACATCTCTCCCAGGTCTCTTTGCCCTTCCATCTTCTTGTGCTCCTTCTCCTGCAGTTTTAGGGCACATCTTTGAAAACGTTGAAACACGGCAGTGTCTGGTTGCGGTTTCCCCAGGCTTCAAACACGAAGCCAGGAGATTATCACGACAGACAATCAAACACGCAAACAAAGAAACATCCAGTTGGAGAAGAGCTCAGTCCTCTCCTTACTTCATCATGCGGTAAAACAAATAATTCAGGCGTCCGCCACAGGAGGTCATTGTCATTGAATTCACTTCTGACTGAGCCTGACACGTTCTTGTCCTCCACAAGTGTTTGTTTGTTTGTTTGTTTGATATCAGTTTGTTCACTTTGTCACAAGATAACATAACACAGATTACCATAGCAGGGATAGGAGATGGTGCAAATATTTTTATAGGGCCCTCTCCTCCCCTGTACAAACACATGCATATTATCATGTTCAATGTGCAAATATTAGCAAGTGTATCTATCACACAACAAACATTCATGAAAATGACATACAGATAAATCTCTGTGCCACATACATACATACATACATACAGACAAGGTGCATTCACAGTGTTGTCTACTAATATAGATACACTTTTCTACCTGATTATGTAAAACGTGTTATGATATATGCAGCTAAACAGCATTTTCAACTAATTTGAAAGCTTGGCGAGTAATGTGTTTGTTCAAAATCAGCTCATGCATTAACTGATGACTGTTGGTCGGCCTTGTTAAGCGTTACCCAATAATTCATCATCTGAGCTGCTCATATCCCTGACCACCATCTGCACCCGCTTTATTGGAATATAGTTTATTTATAAATTAATGAATTGCCCTCTTCCTGTCACCCAAGCTAGCGAGCTTCTAAAACGCGTCCTCCTACCTAATCCTTTCCTTTGATTGTCAACATCATTGCTTATTCACATCTCACAAGTAAAGCTGACAGCCATTATACACACTCGCATCCAGTACTTCAGGTTAATGAAGTACCCCCCCCCCCCCCCCCCCATTCAGCCCCCTCTCTCTCTGTCTCTCTTTCCAGCCTTTTTTTCCTCAGAGATTTAAAAGGCATCATTCCTCTCCACTCTTCTCCTTCAGCTTAACAATGTTCATACCATTAATCCTCTCTGCATACTAATTAGTTGATCTGTTATTTCTCAGGGTTTTTAGGAGACAAAAGACAACAGATTCACACCGAACAATTTACCAATTATGTGGGTTGTCTGAGGAGTGAGTTTGTTTTCAATAGCAGATCACTCTAAAATGTTCATAATTTTTAAATGACGTTATGATCTTTAAATGGACCATTATCTGTAAGTGATGGTGATTTACAAAGTGTAATCTGTTACACACAACTGACAGCATTTACAATGTTATATAATTACATGATTATAAATGTCTTTTGATAACATTGTCCAGTTGTTTGTCATGGGTTTAAAATGGCAAGGAAGATGAGGGGCTTCTCAAAAAAAAAAAAAAAAAAACAAGATAGCATGGTGTTTTCTCCTGCACCACACTGGCCTCTTTGTACTGAACCCAGCTTTGACATCAACTGGGTCAAACATGAGGGAGGGAGGGAAGGAGGGCAGCAGCTGGACCCGACCCTCAATGTCACCCTTGTTAGTCAACTTCATCAATGTCAGTCACTGGCGTTTCGATTTATTTCACTCTTTTGTCTGCACTTATACCTCTTATCTCTTTGTGCTTTTTAAAGATGCTGCGCCAAGGACACTCAGACCTGCTAATTGTATCTTGCGGATATGCAGCATGTGGTGTGAGCAGACAAACAACACATACATTTTGACCATAAATAGATCAACTGTTGAAAAGTGAATTAAATGTCATGCACTCTACACTTTATAGTGCACAATAATTTAACAAATCTGAGATGACAGTGTGTAAAAGTTGCTAGATAAATGTGTAAGTTAATTAACATTGCACGCATTAAATGAAAGAGAACATATTTCGTCTTTAAAAATGAAATCTACATGATTTTAAATTGGCCAAATTGTATGAACTGATTAAATTTGATTTGTGGCTGATATACTGCACTGTATTAAGTGTGAATGTAAAAAAATGTCTTAATTAACCACATATTTGAGTCAAACTGCTAAAATGCATTATATAGCACCAAATACCAGGGAAAAAACTGCTCATATTGGAATTTGTGACCCATCTCTGTCCCCAGTACTGAACCCAGGGCTCTATAAATAATGACTGGCAGCTGAAATGGGACTTTGTGACTTTAAGATGTGACTCGGGGAGATGTGGTCTATCTATTGTTGATGAGACAAAAGCGCGAGTCAGATTCATATAGGAGTGGCGGGGAATAACTTCTCATATCCGCATATCACTACTCACAAAGGCACTCAGCAAAACTTCAATAACCCCCACACTTCTTTCTCGACATGGGTGAGTGCACAGAATCTTTAATAACTCTTATCATCTATTTTTAATGTGATTTGAAGATGTGAATTTCAATAACTTACTACTGTAGCCTTTAATATGTCCTTTCTGGCCTTAGACATCATGTTGCCCTCATGCACCATGGGCAAATTAATCCAGCGTTTTCATTTAGCAAAAATATTCTGATATCCACCTATGGATTATTAATTTATTGTGGATTTACCCTTTGTTCCCAATATATGGTATGAGTTAAACATAGAATGATAATTTCAGGGGACTGAAAAGAAAACAGCTCTTGGATTCAACTTGCTTTCCAGTGAAGAAAGAACTCCTCTTTACCTCCTCTGACCCCTTTTACCCATAAACTAGACTGGACTCGGCGTGGCTGACAGAGACAGGCAGTGACTTTCAACATGCCAAGGTCAAGCCAGGTCACTCATGTCAAAGAGGTCACATACTCCCACATGTGTCATGGGTATAAATGAACAAATTTCCATGAGGACTATGGATGCAAACAACTTCTGATAACGATTTTATGCCACTTACATCTTGTGCCAACTTGCACACATTTTATTTAACAGCTCTGTAGTCTTGATTTATTATCTGGCATCTACTGTAAATGCACTGATGCCTTTAGCAGCGAATTCAAACATAATGGACTGTTTATCACTCTATCACTCTAACCACTGTTGCAGGGCACAGCTGAGATGTGGGCGTTCGCAGGCACTATCATTTTTCAGACTCAACTGTCTTCCTGCTGTTACTATTTATACTTTGGTACCAATTTGTTTAACTAACAGCTTCTCTTCCTTCCAAGTTAAATCCTCTTATTTGTGAAATTATCAGAATGTTTTATCATATAATACTTTAGGTACCAAAGGATTTCACAATGTGTAAGCACAAAATATTTAGTGGGGCTGTTTATTGTTGTTGTTGTTGTTGTTGTTGTTATTGTTGTTGTGAATTTATTCAAATTGCCCCTCTCCTTCATTATTCTCCCACCCACTCTTTGCACACTTGAACCCAGCCCCCGCCATCATTGACACTCAGTGCCATGGTACCAGCCTCAGCCAGCTGTGGATGGAGGATGGCCTGAGTTGTGACATTGCCAGTGGTGTTGAGACCCATCTACCACTTCTTACTGCTGTGTATGTGTGTATTGTGGCACGGCATGGTCTTTGTTTGTTTGACATCGCTGCCCTTTGTTCCCCCCTTAATCACCACAAACACAATGGATATTGTATCAGCACCCACAAAGAGAAGCTCTTTCTTCAGTCCTCAACACCAGTGTTTCACCACCATCTCTCGCTTGCCTGGTGACGCCTGTGACCGCTGGAGAAAGAGGGCTGGACCAGAGTTAGTAGGGGCTGAGCTGTGAGCTGTTGGTACAAGCATAGGAGCTTCCACATACGGATGAAATCAGCACAGAGAGGCTTATTTTACAGTAGCAACACCTTGTAGGCAGCACTGTACATCACTGGTTGGCACTGGGATCTTTCTTGTTGTGGAATACAGGATCAGAAGCAGCTAAATGTTTCCGGTCAGACAGCCTTGGCTTTGCAAAGCCTTAGGTGCTTTCCTCTATCCCATTTCTGCCAATGCATTTATTAACACTGTGGATATTTGCTACCTGCTTCAACAGTGCAGCTTATACTGGAAGAAGTGCATGAGATTGTTGCAAAATCAGTGGTGACTGCTTTTGTTTGGACGCTTTATTGGGACCTGCTGCTTGAACTCTTGTTTGTCACAGCTGTCTAATTTTTTTTTCTGTTGCTTTCTTGCCTGTTGGTGGGGTTTGGTGTATGCTCATGGATTTGCAGATAGAGCGAGGCCTTTTTCATAGCTCCCCCACAGGTTGAAAGAGCTCCCCCATCGTGGCTTAGATGTGTTGTGTGGTAATATGTGCGGTGTGTGCCGCCTGTGTGCTGATATATTATGCCCCCTCAGGTTGCTATGATTGCTGTATCCGGTGCATTGGGGCAGTGCCCTACCCATCCCTGGTGGCCACCTTGCTCTGCTATGCTGGCATGGCATTATTTTGTGGCTGCGGGCATGAAGCGTTGTCCCAGACTGAAGTCCTCGTCGAGACTTACTTCGCCCGCAACGCTCAGGACTATGTGGTCATGGCCTCCTTGTGAGTGATGCTTCTCTGAATTGTGATTTTTGACCTCTCAAGAATTGCTGCATTTTTTACTGCTTGACTGACTTCTCCCTATGACTCTCCCAGTATCAAATACTTCCAGTATGTGATCTATGGCCTGGCGTCATTTTTCTTCCTCTACGGTATCCTGCTACTGGCTGAGGGCTTCTACACCACGAGCGCTGTCAAGCAGACCTTTGGAGAATTCAGAAGCACCCAATGTGGCCGCTGCCTCAGCCTGACGGTGAGAGCAAGGAGGGAGGAGGGAGAAGGGAGGAGGGAGGAGGTTTAGAGGTAAAGAGGGAGGGGGAAATGTGATGTCAGGTCATTGTTAAGATGCTGAATGCAGGTTTGTTTTAGCTCTAAACCCGATAAAATGCCCATTGTTCCTGCTATTTCTGCACAGAATCATGAATTATGGCTGATAGCTGAATTAATGACACCACATTTATCACACAGAGACCCAAGCTCCTACGCAACATCTCTATGACCTTATGTACCGCACTTTTTTTTATTTCAACAGTTTATCATTGTGACGTACATCTTGGCCTTCATCTGGCTGGCAGTGTTTGCCTTCACTGCTATCCCAGTCTTCTTCTTGTTCAACATGGAGCAGACCTGCCACAATATCAACATCCTGGCTGAAACCAGCCCCAGCATTAATCAGCATAGCTGGATTTGCATGGACGCCAGGCAGTATGGTGCGTTGTTCTTATAATGACTGACTGCATGTCCACCTGAGGAGAATGTTAATGTGTCTGTGAAAGCAATGAATTAATCAGTGGATACAAAACTAGTCATTGCATAGGTTATGAAATAAGTACACTTTTATCTTAATTTCTTCACTGCTGCTATATACAAACAGCATTTGGGAAAATATTAAACTCATCGTGATTCAGCAATGGTATGAGATACTTACCTCATGTCTTCATTTAAGGGCTGCTCCCTTGGAATGCAATGCCAGGCAAGTCTTGTGGGATGACCTTGGCATCTATTTGCAAAACCAGTGAAGTGAGTAGATGAATTCAATATTTCACATCACAATATTTTACACCGTTTAGTATTTAAAATTTGCTCACACTGGTCAAACTGTGGCAGTTTTATTAAGTCCTGGATGAGTGTATACGTGATCATTTTTACATAATGGGATGACTCAGAAATAGAAGGGATTGGTTAAATGTTATGAATATGCATGAAACTAACCTGTGTTTGTTATTTCTTACAGTTCCACCTCACCTATGACTTGTACATAGCTGCATTTGCTGGTGCTGGGGTCACTCTCTTAGCACTGGTGAGCAATTGTTCTGATTATTTATATGCTATCGAGTGAAATTACGTATTTAAAATGCCCCTCTGCTCAAAAATGTGTTTTGCTTATTGGTACCTCGTGAATGTTTGGGCTTCACTGTGCAGACTTTGGCACAAAGAGTTTTCACATTCTGAAGGGGGAAAGTTCCTCTGTGATCACTAGGCGTAGGCCAACCAGTATGGTTTGTGACATGACATCTAGTTTGGAAGCAAATCACGATCCAATATTAAATTTACACACATGTGATGTAGAAACTTGAAGCCTGACAATAGACAGTGAAGTAGGAGACATCTTGTATTTAGTAAACATCTCGTGCTTTTAGCGTAAAATAACATCCCAGACAAAAATTATTATTCCAAGCAAATAAGCCCTACAACATGTCTGGAGGGGATCTTTAAGCATACTATTATAAATACTACTACTTTTAAAGGGCCTGTTCACTCAAATCACAAACTGACTGACTGAATACATATTTAGTTGCATTAAGCCATGGCAGTTGTTCTGTTTTATTCAATCACATTTTGAGATACTTATTTCTGTTACTCTAATACAGTGGAGATTCATGAGATTTATATTGTGGACAAATTCAAATTCAGCTTTCAATACAGTGAGCAGCACATACAGTCCGTTGCAAATGTCCTGTGAGCTTCCGTCCATCCAGGACATTTTTACAACGGACTCAGTATTATCAAAGACCTCGGCCTCCCCAGCCACGGACTGTTTTTAGCTGCTGCGGTCTGGCAAACAGCACCGCAGCCTCAAGGTCCGGACCAGCAGGCTCCAGGACAGTTTTTTCCACCAAGCAACCAGGCTTATGAATAATGGACACTATCGGCCTGTTGCCTGTCTGTCTGTGACATACAACATACACACACACAGACGAAGCAGTGCATACACAAACAAACAACATGCACATTTAAGGCATTACCCACACACACACACACACACACACACACACACACACACACACACACACACACATACAGCATTTTACACACAAAATGAATCACTTGTACTTTTATTGTATTGTATTTTTTAGTACTACTTTTCTACTACTATTTTTAGTACACACACAGCATTCCATGCACACTATACATTATTTATATTATTCATATTTTTATTGTATTCTTTTTTTTGCACTATCTTCACTACTAGTTCTATTTTATTTTTAATGTTGCTGCAATGTCAAGGAGTCAAACCCAATGATTTCCCTCTCTTATACTTGTATGATAGGATTTAACAATAAAGGAATCTTACATCTTTAAAATTTAACTCACCTAATTGTATTGGACTGGTAGCAAACACTCTCAGAAGTTATCTCAAACACTAGACAACTTTTTGGGTTTTTTTCTTTTTGTAATTTGGGTATACTGACCCTTTAAAATGATGCTGTTCATAATTGCCAGAGAAAATATTATATGTTCAAATCAATTTTTTAACCTCCTCCATCCATCAATGTCTTCCTTTGCAGTTTGTGTATATGATTGCCACCACCTACAACTACGCGGTCTTGCGGTTCCTGGGCAGGAAAGGCATCCGCTAATTGCAGTCATGCCCATCCTCTGGCTATGAGATGGACAGTCTTCTTTGTCATGCAACACTACATTTCCATTCTTCTTCTTGGAAACAGCAATTTCCAAACACCTGGATCACCTGCTAATTTTTTACTTTAGACATGTTCAATAACAGACAAAAATATTTCTCATCACTGTTTTGTATGAACAACAGATAGAGAGATGAAGATAATTCACTCCCAGCAGCGAGCTCTGGCCTTCTCGTCAAATCCTCCTCTCAGATGATTCTCTTAGCTTTGTTGTTCATCTTCCTCCTAGCAGGTTGCATCTCCTGTCTTATCCTTTTTTGTGATGCTTCATTGGTGCTGATGCTGTTGTCAGATTGTGATGTATGACGTTTTCATGAATAATTAAGAGCAGCACGCCCCGCAAATCATAACCGCATGCACTTCATTCAGTGTTTGCTGATGCATATATTGGTTCTATGAATATGATTTTGCTGCTGCTTCATTATCACCATCTTGTATATCAACATTGTGTGAACTAAAGCGAGTGAAGCTGAATGTACCAAAGTTCTCTTGGGAGGGTTAGTTGTCACCCACCATTGCTTCTGTTTACCCTCACTTACGATACATGTACTTTTCATTCACTCATGATGCATTTTTGCTTTGTTTAAACACCACTGTGTGGGGGGAGGGGCAAAAGCATGTATCCATTTTCCTGGAGATGTTTTGGATACTGCTTAAAATAAGCTGTTTTTATGTTGCTGAAGTGTTGATGCTTCCACATTTAACGATAATTTGCCTCCAGGTGACTCGTGTTTAATGTGTAGCCCTGCTGCTTACTAAGCTGGGTTGTGTTGTGTGTGCTCAAATGAGATGAAAGCTGATTAAACACTTTAAATCTGAGGTATTAAATTGTAATTTTACTTTAACCATGTACTGTATGTTGCAATAAAAATCTTCCATGATGATTGTTAAGTACTTCATTTAATCATCTTTGGCATTGAACAATATGCTGCCAAAATACTTCATTACAGAATTCTTCATCCTTACAAAACACTTTGTCCTCAAAACTTCAAGTGAGGAAACTGGTTCAAAAGAAAGATACAGAGTGAAGGCAACAGTGGTGAGGTTCTCAGTCCAAACAACACATTTATCACAGTATGCTTTGAGTCTTCCACAGTGACACATTTGTCCCAGTTATGGCTTCAGGTCTTGGGAGCTTTCGCAAAGCATTCACCACAGTAGATCACTTGGTCATGCAGGAACATGGGAGTCAACAAATCTCCCAGGGCCTCAGCACACACAGCGCACTGCAAAAATATACTCAGTATTAACATTTATGCAAAGACAAGAGCATGCCAATGAATATACATATTTTCCAAATAGGTAAAGAAGACAAAACTAACCTTTAGACATTCAGGGTGGCAGCTTATGAAAAGTTCACTGAGGCTGAGCTTGACATTTCCATCAATTGTTTGGTCACAGAATGAACAAACTGCTTTGCCATCCCTGAAAGAAAGAGTTAAAAACATCATGAGCTTTATTGACATTTATGTGTTTGAACTTTGGGATCAATAACATATGACACAAAATATGTTGTGTCGCTATTGACTCCAAGTGTTGACTGTAATGTAAGACACTACACACCCACCTGGTCTTATACATGGTTTGTGTAGGTTGTTGCTTCTCTGCAGGCTTTTCAAACATTTCACTGCTACAAAAAACCAGCAAACAATAAGTGTGTTTTATTGTGTACAAGATAAACCATGCGAATATACAAGACAATAAATGCTTTTGTTTTTAGTTACTTTATATCAATTGATCTTACTCACTTGTTAGCATCATCAGACTTTTGATTTGGTTTCACCTCCTCTGAGTGGGATTGTTTTGGATCTTCCTCAGGTTCAGGGTCAGCTTCAGCTGTGGGTGCCTCCACATCTAATGCATCTGTCAGGTCAATGACTCTTACACCTGACTTATCCTGAACAGCTTCAGCATCTGAAGCTGTTGCAGGTTCAATAGCATCCTCGATCCTCAACTCTGCTGCATGCTCTGCTGGAGTCTCAGGTGCTGGTTGGACAGAAGTGTCCTCAGCAGTCTGAACTTTACTCTTGCTTTCTTCTTCTGCTCTGGTGTTTGGAGCTGGCTGTGCTGGGGCTGCAGATTCTATAGACTTGACAGAAGTTTCAGTAGCAAGTTGAGTGGGCGATTCGGATACAGTATCAGCTAGTAAATCGGGGACAGGTTCCCTGCTGTCTTTACTAGCAGCTTCTTGTGCTGCTGCATTAGTCACCGCAGGAGTTTCAGGCAATGACTCCTCCACAACCACAGCAACAGCTTCAACTGTTTCTTCTATATACTTTTCTGCAGGACATTTCTCACAACTCCCTTCTTCTGGACACGCAGTCGATTGCACTCCTGCAGGCTTGTGATTTGTCACATCTGTTGGCTCTGTTTTACTTGAAGGTACCACCTCAGGTTTCAGTTCGACTGTGAGCGCAGCAGGGACCTCAGCAGCATCTTTATTCTCCTCTGTCCCTGCCTCAGCTGAGGTTTTTGCAACAGAAGCTTCAACAGCTGCAGAGGCCTCAGCTGCACCCTTATCATATTCTACGTCAACTGGTGTATTGACATATTCTTCCTTCTTTTCTGCTGTTGTGTCTGAAACAGGTTGGTCCACTGACTCCACAGGAGACTCTGCCTCAGATTCATCCTTTAAAACTGATTGTGTCTCACTATTTTGGATGATTTCTACGTGAACATCTGCAGAGCTCTGAGCAGCCTTCTCACTGCATTCTACATTTGACTGATCAACTTCTGCCTGCACACTCTCCTCCTTCTTTTCTGCAGCAACAGGTTGCCCAGCTGGCTCCACAGGACACTCTGCCTCCATTTCCTTCTTTGTTAAAAACACTGATGTCTCACCATTTTGGATCACTTCTTCTACACAAGCATCTACAAAGCTCTTGACAGCCTCCTCATTGTGTTCTACCTCGGATTGGTCAATTAGTGCACCAACATTTTCTTCCTTGTTTTCAGAAACTGTGTTTGAAACTGTTTGCTCAACTGGTTCCAATGGAGACACTGCCTCTATTTTTTCATTTAAAACTGGTTGTGTCTCACCATTTTGGGGAACATTTGCATGAGCAGCTGTTGAGGCCTCTGCAGTCTCCTCACTGCGTTCTACATTAGATTGGTCAACAGGTGTAACGCATTTTTCTGTCTTTTCTGCAGTTGTGTTGGCAGCTTCTTGTTCAGCTGGCTCCACAGGAGACACTGCCTCTGATTTCTCTGGTGGTGTCTCACCATTTTGGACACGTTCTTCTGTGGATGCTTGGGGCCTGTAATCAGCAAAGTTACTTATTCCCGACTATGCAGAATGAACAAATGATAATAAAAAAAATCCCTAGGCTCAGCATCTGTTAATTTAATATTTGCAGTTACAGTCAGTAAAGCTCTTATATACTTACTTTGTATCATTTGTAGTCTCTGCTGTTGACCCCTCAGGCTGAGCATCTTTCTTGGGAGGTATGACTTCACTATTTGCCTGATTAATTGAATCACTAAAACAGAGAAGTTTTTCTTTAATGGGCAATTTCAATGAATCTGCCTTTAACATTCAATATTTGGTGCAAAGGTTTGGATTTATCTGAGATTAATAATGAGGTATACACATGAATAATGAAGTGCATACACACCCCTCAGTGGGAATTAGCTCTGTCTTTTGAGGAGGAGGGCTCTGTGGAGTCTCTACTGATCTATAAAAAAAAAGAAACTCACCATGAGCCTTAATTGGCATTTACAACCGTATTTCAGACTACAAACATTCATTACAACAATACATACACTACAATATTAAAATATTGAAATTACAATATTATACATTCTTCAGTAGGCTATTGATGAAAGATTTCATCGGCTTTAAGGTATTATGACTAACAATTGCCATCAAATGTAGTTTATCCTTTGGGGATCAATAAAGCATACCTACCTACCTACCTACCTACCTATCCCCCCACCCACCTACCTACCTACCTACCTACCTACCTACCCACCTACCTACCTACCTACCTACCTACCTACCCACCTACCTACCTACCTACCTACCTACCCACCTACCTACCTACCTATCTGCCTACCCACCTACCTACCTACCTACCTACCTACTTATCTACCTACCGACCCTCCTACCTACCTACCTACCTACCTATCTAATGCTACATACTCCACAAGATGGTTTTGGTAAGGTTTTTGCAAGGTATAACCCTAACCCCAACCCCAACCCTGACCCTAATTACAATAGGTAACTGTATAACGTCCCCTTTTCTACTGAATACGGCATCAACAGAGAAAACCTTTTTGGTCTGGAATGAGATGTTGCATATGGCAGTTTCAGCCTATAAGTTTGTTTATCTTTTATATAAGTTAGAGATTCTAATACATCATGCACAAAAATGTTAATTTACAAAAAAGTCTGACTTGCAGTATGGGGTGAGCACTAGAAATTGCATATATATATATAGGAGATCCGAATATGATCTATATTCTATATTCTATATTTAAAAGCCAGCAACACATGTTGATGAAGCAATGCTTAAATGTCAAAACACTCATTATTAAAGATTTAACCATCACCAAAACACATTCCACTGAAGTGAGGGGGTGGGGGGGGGGGGGGGGGGGGGTGGAGCTGTTTTCCTAAGCAAGGAATGGAACTTTCTGCCTGTCACATAGCCTATTACCATTGCTAGTAATGCATGGCAGGAACTAACGTGAACTAGAACCAATTATGCCTGCAACTACAAAACATCTTAATATTGAGTTATTTACAGTGGATGATAAGGTTATGGCCAACCTCTACAATGAAAGTAAAATGTGAAATAAATAAAATATGATATGTCATTCATTACCAGGTGAATATTGTCCTTGAAAATGGTAATGAATAAAAACATGTATATCACTCCAATTGATATGTATAATATTTTAATTGAAAGCTAAAGGATAGGTTCACAATTTTTCGAGTCTGTCTTCAAGGGTCTTACAATGTAGGTGAGGGGGGAGAAAACCCACAGGCATCCTTATGTGCAAAAATATATTTAAAAGTGTATCTGAAACTAATAACCATCCATAAAATGAGTCATATCAAGACGATAGCTTTCAGTGTTACAGACTTTTTAGTGCCAACGTCTCTCTATTTGTTAGTAAACTTCCATTACAGCTCAACAGGGAAACATTGCTGGAAACACAAAGAGGGAATTTGATGCTAAAAAGACTGTAAATGTGGCAGATGTCCATTTCATATGACTAATTAAGACTGATGACTAATTAAGACTGATAAAGCCTCATATAAACTTCAGATATACTTTGAAATACAATTTTCTCAAAGTGAGGACTGTGGATTTTGACCATATCTTACACTGAAAGCACATATGACGGAGATCTTTTAGCAGCTAGTATGAATAGTTGGAATGGGTGCAGCGAGGAAAACCACCTCAGTGTTCATATTTGAAAAAAATGTAAACTTATCCTTATGTGATGTAATTTGTTGAGTTTATAATTCGACGACGCTTATTTTTGTAACGGAACTCAAAAGGTTTATTTTGAAGACACCAACACGAAACTTCCGGATTTGTCGTGCTTGGAGGGCTTGGAGGCAGTGACGTTATTTTTCCCACCCGCATTCTGCGAAGACCCGTCCTACTCTGCCTCTGATTGGCTCTGATCCGGATACTCTTACCCTATTCTTAACCAATTCCAGTCCTCATATCTTATCCTAACCAATCTAATCAATGAAGACAACGCAAATTAGCCAATCACAGGCTGAGTAAGGCGGGTCTTCGCGGAATGGCGGTGGTATCTGAGCTGCAGCGTTGTGATGCTAGGAGGAGAAAGAAATGCTAAAGTGTAGCCGGCTTATTTCAACTTTCTGTAACCGACAGACATTAAGTGACAAATGCAGAAGACACACTGTCACCTGGTTGACGATTTTAAGTGTAATTTGTTGTCTGAAAAACCACCACGGCTCACATTAGAGTAATCTACAAGCAGTATAACGTTAACGACACGTAACGGTGTGTGGCCTCAAAACAACCAACATTTGACCAGTTTTCTTCTGTCCCCACTGAATATCTCTCCTGACTCAGCAAGACCAGTAAGTCAGTCGGTATTATAACAGTTTTCCCGAAGTATAAGGACAGCTTTGACTGTCATATAGTAGAAAATACATACATCTGTGTTAGCCTAGTTGAATGACGAATGTGAAGCTTGCTTCCTATTCATGATTTAAGAAGGAAATTAAGGTTAATATTTCTGTTGTTAGGATATTAACAATCGTCCAATATAGATACAAATACAGATATTTTACAAGATAACATAAAGAGCATACACATTGTTTTAGACCCTGTTAACTTTCGGTCAACGACCCAAGCTAGACCGTATTTGTGAAGAATAGGAGACATCCAGACCACATAAGTCAAGGTATGTACAACACCTGCACCGCTGACTAGTTAAACCTGAATCACTGCTGGCTGTATGACAAGATAATAAATCTAAATCCATAACACATGAATTACAACTCTATTTAGGTTTTCCATTTTAAAGGACAGCTTTACAATTGTTCAACTGAAACAACAGAAAGAAGATTTCCTCATTGTGATCATTCCTCCTCTTCAGCTATGCTTTTAAGGTCAGTGATGCAAGCCAAAATCAGCTTCATCAGTCTGAGTTAGGCCAGTGTGAACAGGAAAAATGATTACAGAAAGGAAAACAAGTCAGATGTTTGTTTTTGCATCTCACTGTTGTTTTAAGACAGACTTGAAAAGTGTGTGAACCTGTTAAACAAAGGACAGTTTGTAATCCTTTAAGACAGTTGTAATACATGTATGAATTCATGTGTTATGCAGTCAAAAGTGTTTCAGGTTTGATTAGTCAGCAGTTCAGGTGTTGTACAGACCTTGATCTATGTGGTCTGGATGTCTCTTATTCTGTTTCAACACTTAAAATAAACTGATTTGACCAGTCCAAGTAATTATAGCATTTATCTAGCGCTGGTTTGTGTGTTCTACATGATGGAAAATAGCAAAATGATTGGGTTTTTTTTTTGTCCTCGTAAATGGATTAAATTTTCATAAAGAAGAAACAGTGTCTCTTTGTGCATGTTTGACAACTTTAAAGTGGTGTAACAACTGAAAATCAGCAGAGAAATATGATCATTAATTTTTTGTTTAGTTCCTCTTCAAACTAGCTTCTCTTCAAAGTGATGCAATCCCTGGCCAGGAGAGTAGACAGATAGAGCTATGTACAGTGTGTGGTTGAAGGGGAGAGTGTAGAGAAAGAGGGAGGGATAGTGAACACTGTAAGTCTCTCCAAACAGCTTTTATTTAATTAAGTGATGTTTGAATTTGAATTTTGCGATACTCTCAACTCATAATTAGGCTGTACTTATTGCTGCTATCCTATTTACATCATTCATGTATGCATTTTCTGTACCATCCTAGAAAAAAAAATGCCATCGAGAAATCATCTTGACAAAATTGGGAGGAAGAAGAAGAAGAAATGGACAGAGGAGGCCATGGAACGCGCACTAAGTGAGGTGAGGTCGGGGAGGTGCACAGTGAGACAGGCTGCCAAGGAGTTTGGAGTCCCTAAATCCTCACTGGGGGACAGAGTCAGTGGACGGGTGACACCAGGGAGTCGCAGCGGGCCGGCTCAGCTTATAACCTCTGATGATGAAGACCTGCTAGTGGAGTTCTCCTTGTACATATCCAAGCATGGATTCCCACTCACTAAGCAGCAGCTGGTGTCCTTCGCCTCTTCCATTTATAAGCGGCAGCACCGTAGGGTGGCCTTCTCTAAGCTGGGCCAGACTTGGTGGCTCAATTTTAGAAAACGTCAAGAGAAGAATATTAACATCCAACCGGCAGACAGTGTTGTCCGTGGCAGGACAGTGTGTGTAAGAAAGGAAGCAGTGGACCAGTTTTTTCACTTGCTGAGCTCCATCATGGATGCTCACGGACTGAGGGACAAACCTCACCAAATCTTAAACTGCAATGAGACGGGCTTTCAGCTGGGCAGGAAGAGGGTGATTCTCCCTAAATCTGCCAGTCTTGGCTGCAAGCCAGTGCCAAGCTCCAGGGACCACATCTCTGTCCTGGCTTGCTTTAGTGCAGCTGGAGAAGACATCCCCCCGTTTATTATCTACTCAAAAGCCTACCCAGGCGGAGTATGTTACAAGACTCAAGGCCCGCCAAATGCCCTGTATGGATGGTCGGACTCAGGGTGTATCAATTCTGACCTTTTCAAGAAGTGGTTCCTCAAACATTTCCTCATGCACGCACCAAAGGATCGTCCACTGCTCCTGATTTTTGATGGCCACAAGTCGCCTGTAAACCTGGAGGTGGTGGAAGCAGCTCGCAAGGAGGACGTTATACTTCTGTGCCTCCCACCTCATTGCTCTCACATCCTGCAGCCACTCGATGCAGGGGGTCTCTTTGCACTCCTGAAGCGGCGTTTCACAGTACTCATAGATGACAGTTGTACCACTGATACTCACTTTGCAGTCAGCAAGAAGGAGTTCTCTGGTCTGTTTAAGGGGACATATCAGTTAGTGAAAGAGGAGGAGGGTGTCCGGATTGTCAAGGAAAGCTTTAGGAAATGTGGCATCTACCCGTTGAACGACTTTGCCATTAATGAGGCAAGTTTAATGCCATCGCACAGCACGGGCCCAGCAGATAGACCCTCCTTGTCCACACCGGTACAGGGGATGCACACTGTAGGGGACCTCACTGTTGCTGGACCCTCATCCTAACAGGAAAAATTGACTGACTTTATAATTTAACAAAACCTGAATGTATGTATCAATATCGTGATATGAGACTTGATATCGTCTTAGATTTTGGATATCGTAATATGGTGATATGGCATATTTTTTGTCTTTCCCTTGTTTTAAAGGCTGTGTTACAGTAAAGTGAAGTGACGTCTGAATTCACCAGACTGTTCTAGCTGTTGTATTTATTGACTATCCACATTACTGATTATTATTGATCAAAAATCTCATTGTGTAAATATTTTGTGATGGAGCCTAAAATTGTGTTTTGTCCATATTGTCCGGCCTTACTTGAATTATCAGAAACCATTTCTATTATTTCAAACACTGAATGCATTTACACTCCTGCTTGAGGATTGTGTCGCTTCCTCTGTCAGCGCTGGGTATGTGTCGGCTCACCAGAAGAAGGAGGCATCTTGATGTTAATTACTTGCCAACATTATGCTCAGATTTAGTAACTGAGGTTTTATGTCTGGTGTATTTTGATGGAACGCTGTACAAGATTGTTTTCCAACCTAGTGGTGTCTCAAGAGAAAAAAAAGATATATTTCTTGTACACAAAACTTTGAGTTTCCTCTAATTGTTGCATTTTGGTGAAATATGGGATGCGTTCCCCTCTCCAGGCCTCTAAACATCCTGTAAATGAAACAATCTGGAGAGAAATGCCACTTTTTGGTCAAACTGCTCATTATTAAGGCGAGACAAGGGCTCGTAAGTCGATGTTGCTTTGTTGTAATGGGTCAAAAGTCACAAAGGTTCAGAACTACTGCCTTACAACACTCATATCAGTTTGTCAACCCAAATTTAACCTCTTCTGTCATTTTCTCTTGTATGAAGTCAGCCAGCTAGCTAGCTAAGCTAACTAGCATTAAGCAATACAGAGCCCAGACAGTAAGGCATAGATTAGTCTACAAGATAGCACTGAGCTAGCTTTCTAATTCTGCCTATTTACTTATTAAAGTGGTTGTTTACTCTTTTAATGTCATATTTATTCAGCTAACAGAATATACAGTATGAGAACAGATTCACCTCATTATCCTGAACAAAGGTAAAAGCACAGATTCAGAACACAGTCTGATATCTAGTTTGAGACACTCCATAATTGGAGTAAGGCATACAGCAAAAATGTAAAAATGTAGTTGGAGCTTGAGGTTTTGTGAAATGTATTTTGGTCCAGTACCCATACAGATAATTTGCAAAAAGACTTGTGTTATTTCCTCTGTGATGTTCTAGCCTGCTGTGAAACACTGAAAGAACAGCAGCATAAACAATGTTTCCTTCAAACTGATAGAAAGGAAAATGATGAAACTGTAGCCTCCATTCGACTGTGAATCCTTTGTTCCTTTGCTTGAGTATTCTGAACGTAGTTGGCTTATTAAATAGTTATGAGAGCAACATTGTATGAAAACACTATGAACTATCGAGGAACTTCAGTTCTATTTCCTTTTTGAGGAGAGGTTATACATGTTCATGTGTAAGGTTTCCTCTTCACTCAGTAGAAGGCAGTCTAGTAGGATCTCAGGGATAAAATCCAGAATAAATGTATTTTTGCAGCACAAACGTCTCTGTAAGCTAAATAATTTATGACAGGGGCTTGTACTTTCTTTTTCCCTTGTTTTGTTTTTTTACAAAGTGTCTATGTGTTACGGACGTGTTCGAATCTGGTGATGCAATATCAACGCAACAGCTATAACTGGCACAATACCCAGGCAGGGAAGTGTATGTATTAATAATTACAATTACTGTGTAAACACTCACTGAATGTTTCAGATCATCTCTCCAGTCTATTTACAACATTAAGTACATAACCCTGAATATGGCTTTTAAAAACATACAATAATTTAACACCACTTTTTATACTCTATTGGTTTGCTCAGCAGAATAGTGAGATCAGCATTTAACACAACAGTGTCATAATCGTTAAAATTGAAGGCTGCTAAATATTTGTACAGCTGAAATCAAGGATGTATATTTCAATAATGCTGAGAAGAGCCATTTGGCGTTGAAGGGAAATATTCAGGTATTGTATGTTTCTGCCTGGAGCGGAAATATACCCGTAAAGATTGTACAGTATTCAGATTAATGCTTCATCAACCAGCACAGGTTCGCCTGCAGCTCACTGAGGGTCGTTATGGATGCAGCAGAGCTGCCCCAGAGCTTAGTTAATGTTTATGTATGTTAATATCACAGATGGTGATTTTTGCCTGAGGCCTTTATACATTTTTTAGTTATTATTCACTGACACAACAAAGTCAAAGGACAATTTCACTTTGACTTGCATGACTGCCACCACATGGTTTCATGGAACCGGTCTTCTGATATTTAAATAACCCATGATTCAAATGTATTTGTTTTACTGCCTTTAAACCTGAAAGTAAAATAGATTGTTAATTACACATATAAAAGAATGACCATTTGTCAGAAGCAAAATTGTTAAACTGACCTTTACCAAATATTACTTCATATAATCTCATAATATTTAATGTATGTTACATTGATATTCGTTCTGTCTATTTACTCTTCTACTCCTTTGTAATTGTTTCCCCTCAAATATTAAAATCAACCATCATATTTGCATCATTAACATTCTCATTAACATTACAGAGGTTTTTTTTCGCCCATACACTGAGCAGTACTTTTTACAGATGAGCATTTACGTTCAGATTTGAATGTTTACAGCACTTACTCAAATTTCTTGGCTTGGCAGAGGACGTATGAAGTCTGTCTGGCGAGAACAGGTTTGGTCTCCACAGCAACCTTCTCACTGCAAGACAGAGGAAGTTGTAGTAAACAGGCAGCATGTTTGTAGCGCCATTTCTCTTGTAAAATGTTGCCGTGATGTAGGACTACTATGTAGAATAAACTGGCCAAATGAAAGGAAATGCAACGGCTTTTATGTTCTGTTTAGTTTTTTAGTGAAAATAGAATAAGAATGATGGTACATCAATAAGATACAGGAAAGCAAATTTGCATTCATGTAATTATTTGACGAATTGCTTCAAATTAAGACTTCATTTTTGACATTGTATCTATATCATTATCTACTGTACATGGCTTTTGTCAGAATACCTTGCTTCCTTTTGCTCTTCCTTCGCCCCTTTGGATCTGTGGATCCAACTGCCATCATTTTTCAGCAAAGTCCGCACCCTGGTGGTTTGAAACACCCGGTCTCTGTCAACATCTACAACACACACACACACACTTTCTGTCAGATCTGGGTACTAAAACTCTTTAAAGGGAGCAAAAGGGGATGCAAACATACCTTTTGACATGATGCTGATATTTTCTCAGAGGTTCAACCTGATGAAATTATTTCAAGATCTAAAGGGTAAAAATACAGATTTTCATATATTTAATAAAACTGTACAAAATTGTGATACAGAAATACAGCAAACATGTCTTTCTGTCTTCTTTCCACTTTGTCACTGCTTACTTGGGGCTTGTTTAATGACACAGCATCTCATACAAAACCCCAAATACTGCCCTCTGCACCAAAACTCTGCATGACTCAGAATATGAAAGTGACATTTAAGCATTTAAACATCTCTTACCAACCATTCTGGACAACTACGTTCTGTTGAATCAGAATTCAGAGCAGTGATGAAAGCTGAACTGACATACTTTATAAAACACTCTTTACATTTCCTGTTCAAATACAACCTGAGTGGTGTGAACTATGTCAGCCTGACAGGATTAATAAAATAAACTCCACATTCAGTCACTGTCCTTTCTCTCACTCTGAATGTTAACTCCTGCCCTGTGTTTACAGTTTCATGTCTCACTGTGCAGCCTGTCTGTATTCTCTTTGAGCTCCTGTTAACATTTTGACCTGCACTCAGTGTTTTAATCTCCTATGATGAATCTCTCTGGAGATGAGCCAGTGCCAATTAACCAGATCAAATTCATTATGCTCAGAAAATTAAAGCAATTCTGACTTTGTAATGAGCTCTTAACCAGCATAGCCAATGAATGTGAAATCATAAGTGGTGTGAAGTTCAGTCTTGCACCATGTTGTGTTCTCACCTGTTCAGGTCAGCTGTGTGAGCGCTGTCAGAGCAGAGCACTGTTGAGCCTCCTCTGGCTCTCTGTCTAGCAGGCAGGCAGGTAGAGTCAACTCCTGCCCCCCCCCCCCCCCTCGCCGTCATTCAGATTCCACCCCCTTTTAGTGAGGGGCCATACCTGGATGCTGCTACGCAGGTTGATCGAGTGGGTGGGTGGATTGTTATTCATGTCACCCACAGTGTGTGCAGACAGGTTCTATTGCTTAATAGTTTCACATTTCTGGTTTCAAATGTGTTTTGTCATATTCCAGTGTTGTTTTCCTGCCAGATTTTGACAACCTCTCTCTTTCCTGAGAGCAGAATGAAAATAATTTTATAAGCTTCTAATCAAAGGTTTTTCCTGCCTTGTGTAAATCTCCTTACACCATTTAATCAACCCTACAATTTAGTACTTAACAGATTTTTTTTTCATATACCGCTTTTAGTATTGTACTTTATCCTAACTACACAGAAAACCCACATCTGAGTAGCAGAAGACATTTCATCAGAGACCTTTTAGTGTTGATTTACTCTCAGCTCCAAATAAGGATATTCCTTCACAAACGTGTTGTTCCAGTCAGAGGGATGCCAGGAATCAAGAGAGACCTGATCTCAAACTGCAGCTCCTTTGACTTTAATCAGCTGCCTCATTAAAACCTTTCAACATCATTTACACTTAAATGCACCCAAATGAAATGTGCATTCTCTCCAATGAAACTTAAATCACAGGCACATGAACAAGCTTCACCTCTTATGTTAAATAATTTTGTATTTTCATAAAGTGGAGGGTTCACAGTTAGGTCTGTGGACTGATAAGCATATCCAGGGCACAGTGTCTGTAAACAGATGTTGCTGCTACTGACACTTAATGTATCTTTTGTTCTCATTCAGTCCAGGTCTGACAAAAAGACAGATGTGCATATTATGCATAAGATTACATCAAACAAAGCAGTCACACTATAGCTTGCAGGAAACACTGTAAATAATTTGTTTGCAGGGATTTGTATTTTGTCTCCACTTTTTGGAGTTTTATTCTCATGTTGAAACACTTGACATAAATAAGACCTTTTAGACACAGAAGATCTGAATGCCAAGAGGAAACCAGCAGAACCTCCTGCGGTGGTTTATCTTGAACCTCAGCCAACATCTTCAGGAAAGATTCCTTGTATTGTCACTGCACAGTACCAACACAAAACAGAGGTTGTTAAAGTGATATATGACATGTTCATGAACAGCATGTACAGAAATGGTGGAATCTACTTTTTTTTTGTTTTTATATCATTAAAATGCATAATGAACAGAGGAAATTATTTTTAAAAAACCCTTTCTGTAAATCGTAATGTGTTATTGTATCTACACAGATGAATAAACCTATAAACATTAAATGTAGCAGTATGTGTGTTTTGAATAACTTTCATTCTTAAAATGTTTTTCTTCAACATATTTTACAAAGATTTATGTACATGTTCAGGTATGCATGTGTTCTGTGTTTTACTTGGCTGCAAGACAGGGACTCAGGGACACAATGTTAAAGTTTAAAGTTACTGACAGCTTGACATTGTCTTCCTGTAGCTGTTGTTTACACTGTATCTCATTACTATGTTATCTTTAAGATGTCACTGGCCTGAAAATACAATGGTTCAAAAGGATGTTTTAGAAATGTGGTTTACCTTTCCCTGGTCTTTCACCATCTCACTGTGTTACGCATATGTGTTGTGTACCTGCATTTCATGACTTACACATTATGTAGAATAGAAATTACTATACAAGCTTTAACACCTAGTAATTACTGCATTGCAGCCAAAATGCAACTAGTGACTTCCAGGGCAGTCAAATTACACAATCCTGATATGATCATGTAATACACATAACACATAATACTAAACTGTGTGTATATATAAGTTTAATTTATTTAGTCCTTGTTTTACAGTGTTACAAAGGTCTGCCTTTTTAACCTCATACAAAAACAATCAATACAAAACCATTATGTTCATATATTAGTTTTTGTTTTGTATTTTTTACATTATATTAAAATCACAAAGTGTACTTCACATTTTTACTATACATTCCATAAATATTATACATTCCTTTAAATGTTATACATTTATTCTTTATATTTGTTTTGCCCCTGTTTTAAAAAAAACAAACATACATATTCTCCTAAATCCATACTGACTCTCTACAATTTTAAACATCTTTTGTAGGCAGTCAAGAAGAAAATTATTTTTATGACGTACATTATTTTTGCAGTTTTAAAGTCAATCAGATTACTGAATTTTAAAGTATGAGAGTTCATAAATAGTGTATTGGTTGGTTAATATTAATCTGTTTGATGTACATCTCTTATAGCTGTGCTGGTTTCTGCCCCCTACCTTCTCCACTACCACATTACACTATCTTATTATGAGAACACTTCATGTATCGCCCTGAATTGTCTGAGCTTGTCTCGCAGCAAAGGTTGGAATACCTGATAAAATTTAGAAACTGTTGAAGTTTATTAAGTAAGACGTACATACCCGAAACACATTTTTGCGCAGAATACTATTTAGACAAATGTGTGATTAACTGATAATCGTTTGGTAGATGTACATACGGGAGTTTTCTCCAGTCCGAGTGTTCTTGAATGCATCAAATCTCTACAGGAAGTTACGTTCCTCGTTGTATCGGGGTTTCCTTTTTGTCGTGTGGGAGCAGCTTGTAAGTGTTTTTACTTTTAAATTATCTTCTAAAATACCTGTGAGTTGAGTTCAAGGGTTATTTTAATAAATAAATATATGTATATCTGTGGTGATACACAGTCGGCTGGAAAGGAACATTAGCATTATTTCCTCATAAACTTAATTATTAAACCTTGTTAGCCTGCTAGCAACTCATTAGCTGTAATGGCTAACTGGTGGGATGCTTGGCTTGTGTTTAGTTTGTTTGTTAATAAACAAACAAACAGCTTATATGTCTCCTAATGATAAGGCAGAAATAACTTGAGTGTTCTAGTTTTTTTGTCTTTAGACATACTGCTTACTTACAGATTGAATGTGTTGCTTTAGTTTTTTGTTGAATGCTCTTCAGTTATCTATTCAGTGCTAGCAGCAAAACAACGCATCTTAAAGTCTCCAAACTGTAATGATAAAATCCTTAAAGAAAATAAACTGTTGACCTCATACCCAGTACCTCAACCAAATCCTCTGTAATATATATATATATATTCTCTAATTTTATTTTAGTGACCTATTTCATTATATATTATGTAATTATGTATACTGCACAATGGATAACTATTTATCTATTTCACCAGTCTTTTATTATATACTATGTGTATATATATTTTGCACAATGTATGATGATAACCTTTTCAATTGTAGTATATAGCTATTTTATTTTATCCTTTAGTTGTGTGTGCAGGACAGCTTTCGTGACACTTAAATTTCCCTCAGCATTAGTAATTTACTTCTTAATCATATTCATATACATGTAATACATATAATTATATGAGATTTTACTCCCTTCCACTGCTGGCAGTTTGAGTTGTTAGACTTATAGCAGGGGATTGCTGCTTTGTCATGGTCAGGTTGGCTTGATATTTGTTTCAGGATCTGCCTGCTTCTATTTTCCCCACCCTGAGTAATTCTACAGTCTTGCACTGTTTAGAACATTACTCAGTTTTCATTTCATGCTTGTTCTTCTTTCATGTGTTTGCTACAGCAAAGCCATCCAAGATGACTACAGCTGCAAGACCAACGTTTGAGCCGGCGAGAGGAGGAAGGGGTAAAGGAGAGGGTGATCTGAGTGCGCTGTCAAAGCAGTACTCCAGTCGAGATCTTCCAGGTCACACCAAGATCAAATACAGGTCAGCAGATTGAACATGAATGAGGTTTTGGGTTGTAATCAGTCTAACGCTGGCTGGTTATCCAGTCTGTGAAGCACAGTACACCCAGTGAGATACCTTTTGAACTCTTCCTACTACATCCTCTCTTTGCTCACTCAAAAGGTGGATATATACTGGAAACAAAATATCCAAGGAATTGTTTCATGAGCTGCTTTTTAACATTGAAAACACTTCACCTGTCTTTAATAGTGCAAAAAACAGTCAGACCAGAAACATATGTCCAAATTTGTACTAAAACACGCCAATTCATCAGTGATGTTTTTTTTCCCTCTTCATCTGTTGTCTTGTCTTCAGGCAACCTACCCAGGATAACGCAGAGGAGGTGCGTGCCCGTGACTTCCGCAGGGAGCTGGAGGAGAGGGAGCGTGTAGCTGTTCGTGAAAAGACCAGAGAAAGGGGACCCAGAGGTTGGTCTGTCTGTAGATATTAAACCCAATGTTTGTTAAAAAGGTCTTTTAGTGTACATTTCTGATGAAAAAAGCCTCTTAAAATACTTAATTGACCCTCATTTTTTAGAGCACACCACATCATCTTCATCCTCCTCCTCAAAGAGGCCCAGACTGGATCAGATCCCAGCAGCCAATCTTGATGCTGATGATCCTCTCACTGATGTAAGTACTTGCACTGCAAGATCTACTGGGCACATAAAGATGATTAGCACTCATTAAGCTCCCTCACCAATGATTCTTGATTGCTTATAGGATGATGAGGATGAGGATTCTGAGGAGGACAGTGATGATGACGATACTGCAGCCCTTTTGGCAGAACTGGAGAAGATCAAGAAGGAGCGGGCTGAAGAGCAAGAACGCAAGGTAAAGTATCATTTCAGACTGATTTGTTAGTACTTTCTGTCTGACAAGAACCCAGACGAAAGTACAGTCAGCAAATGACGACATGGATTATGCTTAAGAAAGGACAAATGTTATTTTTTTCCCATTTTAGGAGCGGGAGCAGAAGGCAGAAGAGGAGAGGATTCGCATGGAGAATATATTGAGTGGCAATCCGTTGATTAATTTGGCAGGGCAGCAGCAGCAGCAGCAGCAACAACAACAGATGACACAGACTCAGAATACATTCAGAGTCAAGAGAAGGTATTTCACACAAACACATTTGTGTGCATAACATGAGTGTTGTATTTTAAGAAATTCCGTTTTCTGTACTTGCTACTTAATCATCAATAATTAATTTAATGTCTTCCTAGGTGGGATGATGACGTTGTGTTTAAGAACTGTGCTAAAGGAGTGGACGAAGCACGCAAGGAGAAACGCTTTGTCAATGATACGCTGCGCTCTGAGTTCCACAAGAAATTTATGGAAAAATATGTCAAGTAAAGGACTTACGTGTTAATTTTATGTGATTTGTTTGGGGTTTTTTTTTAATCTTGTTTGCGCTCTTCTCTCCTCTTTCCCTTTGTCCCAAGAATGATACATTGTCATTCAAATGCATTCTGTATTTGATGCATTAGTGTTTATACAGTCAACACATAAAATGTACATAAATGAGTTGGTGAGTTACATCCTTTCAATAAAGCTCGTAAATAGTTGAACGTAATTGATCACGTTTTCTTTCTGTAGGTTTTTTGCTTGCTTCTTTTTTTTACTCTTCAATAAACAAAGACTTGTGTTTAAAATGACTCAGAAGTTTCTCCAAGAAGGATGGACATCAAGAATGACACGTTTACAGCTTTGTTTTTTCAAGTTTTTCCTTCTTACTGAATTAGTTAATGATACACTTCTTTAAGTATTTTGAATATCAAAATTTGATATAAAATACAAAGGATTCTATATATCCCACATAGTTTAAAGGCTTAATTTCATTTTTAAGTATTTAAGGTTTTCTAGATTTGGGAGTAAACATGATATTCAAAATATAAAGTGGACTGTTGCAGATTACATGTAAATAACAAGGTAACATTCACATTGTAAAAATGGGTGCAGGTGCTATTCCTTGTGTTTTGTGTGTGTCTGGGTGTGGTACGCATTTCAGAAATCACCTGAAGTGCATTTGCGTGATGATATTGGAAAGATGCATGAGGATGTCTATTTGCCCTGATAGATTGTTTTACTCATTGTACTCAACAACATGCCAAGCAAAATGAAAAAAGAAATACATTGAGGGGAATTTGGTGCATCTTCTCACAAAAGACGATCTTCACTTTTTAGCCCTGTTTACTCACACAGAGTACTATCTATACTCAAATGTTTTATGGATGAAAAAGTTTAATTAAAATAACAAAAGAGACATTTCTGTTATAATGCACACATCCATCATTTATATTTGAATATGAAGGAAATATAAATGTTTTGGAGGCAAAGCAGCATGAAACATCATTAAACTATGTTTCAGTGAGTGACATTTTTCTGATGATCCAGCCAATGTCAACAAAGTTTTCTTGACAAAATTAGTATTTTTTTCAGAAATTTGCTAGTTGATTAATTGGGACAATGAAGTTACAGAGATGGGAAACTTGGAGATTGTATGAAGATGTACAAATAAATATATGGAAGATATTTACTGGAAAAATGAGATAGTGGGAAATCATTGTTTTCCATTTAAAAAATGGAAAACAATGCTGGTAACTAAGACAGGTTATAGGATAGTAGTCTTCCAGTCCATCAATTTCAATTATCTCCTTTTCCACAAAATCCTTCAGAATAGACACAATCGTTCCCAATTCCTGACAGTAATGCGATGCTGATATGCATGATGAAACAATTGTTTTTTGTGAGACCTAAAGTATATTACAACTTTAATGTTACTACATTACAAGTTTTAAAAAATAATTCATTCTCTAAATATTGTGACTTTACATTTTTCTTGTAATAGTATGACTTTTTTTTTATTTTTTAGAGAGGACTTTTCCTCTCAGTGTGGCATTAATAGGTAGGTAACAGCTGTTTCAATACAAAAACAACATTAATGTATGAACAGAAGTGAGGGCAGCATTTTGGATGTATTGGATCTTATTATACATCCATAGGCTACATACTGGCTGCATGTTGTCTGTAGATTGTTTAATAAGATCTTACAATACACCCATGGGCTGCATGTTGGCTGTAGATCGTCTGCAGTGCAGCAGGTGGCCTGCAGGGGGCACCATCTCCAACAGTCTCCTCCTGGTGACAGCCGGGGATTGGGAGGCTGCTGGGAAAACATGGCAGCTTCCTTTTGTTTGTGGGGATTTGCTGCACTCTGAGGGGGGATTTAAAGACATTCTTTGGTAGATATACGGCCCTCCGTCACATTCTCGGGGTTCAGAGCAGCAGACATCGAGCAGTTTGGGGCGGAGAACATGGAGAAGAGTGGGAGCACCGACAGTCTGGGCTCGAAGCGCTCCTCGTCCCGACAGCCAAGTGTTGATTCATTGTCCAGGTAGCTAAAACCAACACTTCTCTTTACCAGCTGGCTCAAAGTTTAAAGCTAACACAAGGTTAGCTGTACATTTATGTTGTATATCACTTAAGTCAACGCGTCTAATTATAAAGCAGTTTTTGTAACTAGCTGATAAACGTCAAATAATGTCATCCGATTAACAAACTGCCTTGCAATGAACACAGGAGCTAAATTGTAATTATTGTTGGCTAGTATCGTTTTAATAGAATATACTTGTTTTACACACATGTGTTAGGATTGCGTTAATGCCCATCAGAAGTTACCAGAGCCAATATATCATAACCTTATATACAGTTTATGGTCATAATAACCTGTCTGTCTAATCTGTGTGACAAACAGTTTAAATACTGTGTTATAGTCATTCATATTTGATCTTTATCACTTAACTTGACATTATGGCGTGATCTGTTGATTTTTCTTCAAATAATCGATGAATCACTGTTCATACTGTTAAAACCCCAACTCTATACTATTACTGTTAATTAAGCTCCAACAGGTATGAGACACTAGCTGGTGTTATTCAGGTCTGTTTTCAATCAGGCTCAGTTCCCTCTCACAGGAAAAGTTGTGAGAGGTTCTGTCGTCTCCCCAGCAATCACAAATAGCTATTGAACTTTTATATCGCCACTGGAATTGGGATTGTTAATAATTATGACTATTTCTGCACCTGAAATGACCTGTACAAGAGCCACAGAGCCACCAGGCTGCTCACCAAAAACCTTTTCCTCCATTTGCAGTCCCTATGATGTATTGTGAGGAAACGTTGCGTGAGTGAAATCCCCTACCCCAGTGACCCAAAGACTGTATCTCCGTCCCATCCCATCATGCCTACCAGCACATTTTCTGAATTGATTTGAAACTTTTAACGCTCATTTTAAGGCCCTATGTGGTCTGGCAAGCTAATATCTATCTGACATGTTTGTGAGCTATGAACCTGACCCCTCAGGCCTTCCGGAAGAGGCTGTCTGCTTTTTCCCAGATCTCCATGAAAATGGGTGAAACAGCTTTTAGCTTTTATGCTGATAAATCGCTGGAATATTCTTCCCAATCATGCTTCATGTACTCCAGCAGTCTTTTAAAACTGGACTGAAAACATAAATCATAAACATAAAATTTAGCTGCGTCTTTCAGGAGTCTAGTTTTCCTGTCTAAATAATTATTTTATTATTATTATTTTTTAATGGTTTTATTTCACGTCTTATTATTGTTTACTGGTCGGTTGCTGGGCTTTATTATTTTATTTTTTTCCTATCATCTTAATGATTTTTAAATAGCATGTTTTTGTTTTAATTGTTTACATGTGTCTGTTTTGTCTTGCACACTGTTCACATCTCTATGAAGCACATTGTACTCTATCTGGAATGAAATATGCTGTATAAATATAATTTTGCTTTGCTTTTGTCAGGATTTCTCAGAGCCTTAGTTCACATCTGCTAATGAGCTGTTTTGTCCAAACAACTGTCTAAACCTTTTTCAGTTTTAGCTGTTACTAGAGAGTGTTTGACCTTTTTATTTGATCAATTAGTTAACACTAATCATCAAATATGAAAAGTGTTGATGATACATTTTCAGCCCACTTTTGATCATTAATTCAACACTAGCCTGCAGCACCATCATACATTTGTTTACTTAGTCTAATCATGAGTAAACTATCATTGCATGCGTGTGTCAAAGCAAGCAATAAATGGACAGTAGCTTTATTTGCTAAATATCTAATCATTACTATTATTATTTAATCAAATAATGGTTTCATAACCACAAAATCGAAAGTGACATAAGAAGAAAAGAGTTTGTGGTTAAACCTACAGAAAGTATTTCCTTTCATTATACAGTCTGTCTTTAACTCTCAACAGCACCTCCACCTCTCGCTCTGACCGGTCTGCTCAGGCCAAGCCACCGTCTGCCATGTCCTCTGACTCTGTGTCCACTTCTGAGTTTTCTCCAGAACTCCGGGTTGGTTGCCTGCATGTAGTTCACTGAGACCCTTGTTCTTCATTAAAACTAATGATAACAACTGAAGCATGACACTCCTCTTTTCTGTTCCCTTCAGGTCAAGCCCAAAATCCCCACCAAGGTATTTCATCTTATAAATAACATACTACCCAACACATATCTTTGAATGATGTTAAGTGGTGATTATCTGGGATTAAATCAAGACCTTAAGCCACATTAAAGTCTAATTTGTATCTACTGTTTCCATCAGGTGCTCAGAGAGTCAGACAAAGAGGAACCACAGTTACTTCCAAACGAAACTGTGCAGGATATGGGTAGGGACTCTCTTTGCTGTACAAATAGCTGAAACACATTAAATGCAAAGTAGCCTTTTCCCCACATTAAAGTAACTTGTAATATATGTGTCGTACATGGCAGGTGTAAAAAGTGCCAAAATCAATACATTTTCCTTGTTTTATTCCCCAGCCCAAGATGTCACCTACTTCTGTCCTTTCATTGGAGCCCTGAGGGGAACAGTGATAGTTACCAACTACAGACTTTTCTTCAAATGCATGGACAGGGTATGTTTTGCAATGCTTAAAAAGCCAGTGGATATTTAGAATAATCTATTTGTTTTTGTTAACACGTAGTTGTTCTCTAGGAGCCAGCATTTGTGCTGGACCTGCCCCTCGGGGTGGTGAGTCGTGTGGAAAAGATTGGAAGTGCATCAAGCCGTGGTGATGTGTCCTATGGGCTCGTTTGCAAGGTGAGCCCCAAAATGGACTTATATTTGTTTGATACAGTAATTCAATCAGCACTGAGTATGAATCTCTAGCCGCAGTAAACCAATATGTCAATAATAGCCTACTAGGTAATAACCTGTTATCAGACATGGCGCTTTATATCCACATAGTGCTGGTAATCCCTGTGCCTAACCATGGCCTGCTGCTCTTCCTCTTTGCAGGATATGCGTAATCTACGATTTGCACACAAGCAGATGGAGGACACACTCAGGAAGTCCATTTTCGAAGTGCTGATGAAATTTGCGTTTCCTGTTTCCAACGGGCTGGTGAGTAAATCTCAGCCTTACTGCCTCTCACATTGTAGCTCTGCGCTGGCCACCAACTAATACATGTTCCTCACACTCTCTGCAGCAAATCTTTTCCTTTGAGTACGGGCAAGTGTTTCCTGAAAATGGATGGAAGGTGTATGACAGTATCTCTGAATACAAAAGACAGGTATTTTTTAAACAAGTTTCACAGCACGATTGCTAAACTAAATGTCAAAGAAGGCTTATCAGGTTGTGTGTTTGTTGGAAGGGAATACCCAATGAAAGCTGGAGGATCACAAAAGTTAACGACCACTACGAGCTGTGCGACACCTACCCGTCTACTCTGGCAGTGCCTGTCAACATCCCAGACGAGGATCTGAAAAGAGTAGCTGCCTTTCGGGCGAAAGGGAGGATACCTGTGAGTAACCATGCTTCACTCTTCAGCATGGGTGAAGTGATCCTCACCCATGAAGCTGGGTTTGTGGAACAGTTTGTGGTAATATGCTGCTGTACTCTATGTGTAGGTGCTGTCATGGATCCACCCAGAGAGCCAAGCGACAGTGACACGCTGCAGTCAGCCTATGGTTGGGGTGAACGGGAAGCGGAGCAAAGAGGATGAGAAATACCTCCAGGCTATCATGGATGCCAATGCTCAGTCCCATAAACTCTTTATTTTTGATGCCAGGCCCAGTGTCAACGCTGCTGCCAACAAGGTTTTTTTTTTCTTCTTAAGTTTAAGCAATATTTCTTTAAAGGAGAGCAAGGGATTACTGTCTAGAGATTATTTCAGTTGCAGAAAGTCTTGTTTGCGAGTGTCTGATAGCTATGGGTGAACCTATCTTCACTGTTTCTTCTTTCTTTCAGATGAAAGGGGGTGGATATGAAAGTGAGGATGCTTATCAAAATGCTGAGCTGGTGTTCTTGGATATTCACAATATCCATGTGATGAGAGAGTCACTCCGCAAACTGAAGGATGTGGTCTACCCCAACATCGCAGACTCCCACTGGCTCTCCAATCTGGAGTCCACTCATTGGCTTGAGCACATCAAAGTGAGCATACTGATGTGTTTCTGTAATTGTGAGCTGAGGGAGTATGAAGAAAAAAATGAAGATAAACCAATTCCAAGCTTCTTGACCAAGTTGTGTGTGTGTGTGTGTGTGTGTAGCTGATCCTGGCGGGAGCCCTGCGTATTGCAGACAAGGTCGAGTCTGGGAAGACATCAGTGGTGGTGCACTGCAGCGATGGCTGGGACCGCACAGGCCAGCTCACCTCTTTGGCGATGCTCATGCTGGACAGTTACTACCGCACCATTCGCGGCTTCGAGGTGCTGCTCGAGAAAGAATGGCTGAGCTTCGGTCATCGCTTTCAGCTGGTAAACAATCTGTCGTACACTTTTGCAGTTTCAAAAATTCCTGCTTCAAGACAGGTGGCCCTTCCAGTTGTATTACCCTTCCTCTTTCCTCTGTTTCTTTCAGCGTATCGGCCATGGCGATAAGAACCACACAGATGCAGATCGTTCACCTGTTTTTATTCAGTTCATTGACTGCGTCTGGCAGTTGACTCGCCAGGTAAGCAGTACTGAAATGTCAGAAAAATCCTCAAAATAAAATGGTCTCTCATGGATGTTAACAAAGCTGTTTTTATTGAAGTTTCCCGCAGCTTTTGAGTTTAACGAATACTTCCTGGTGACCATCCTGGACCACCTGTACAGCTGCCTATTCGGGACGTTCTTGTGTAACAGCGAACAGCAGAGGTTGAAGGAAGTAAGAGCATTTTGTTTGTCCAACTGTTCTCTTCATTTGGTTGCTGATGGAAAAGTGTGCATTTCTTAATATTATGTGTGACTTAGTGTCATTGTTTTTTAAGTTTGAGATGGAGAAATACAGTTTGCCAAATGGCTTAAAAAATCCAAAAAATCCAGCCAAGGAAAAAGCAGAGTAGAGAGACAATTACTTGTAAGAAGATTTGTCACACATTTAGTGTTATAACAAGTGAATTTCTACCCAACAGGAGATTCCAAAGAGGACGGTATCATTGTGGTCTTACATTAACAGCCAGCTGGAGGAGTTTACCAATCCTTTATATGTCAACTACTCCAACCATGTGCTGTTCCCTGTAGTCAGCTTACGCCACCTGGAGCTTTGGGTTGGCTACTACATCCGCTGGAACCCTCGCATGAGACCTCAGGTATGTCAAGAAGCCGGCCTCTTGTTTATTGGCTACTGACTTCAGTGTCCTTCAAAGGAAATTGTTAGCACTTCACAAGCAGTACATTTAAGTGGTTGAACTTTTAGCTTTACACAATGCCTTTATTTTGCCAGGAACCTGTTCACCAACGCTACAAGGAGCTACTGGCGAAGCGTGCAGAGCTGCAGAAGCGAGTGGACGAGTTACAGCGAGAGGTGACCAATCGCTCAGCTTCGTCTTCCTCTGAACGGGCAGGTTCCCCAACACGCTCCATCACACCAGTGCAGACCTTTGTTTGATACTACTTGATCCTCATGACGGTCACAGAAGCTGAATCCTACGTATGAGAAGGCACTATACAGTCATAATCAGTAGGACAAAATCGGCACCAGGAAGGTTCTGAGTGTTGAATTGCCTCTTTTGGTGGCACATCATATTAGTAAACCACTACCAAATGTCTGATTAAGGAGATTACTGTAATGCATCTATCACAGGTCATGTCTGCTTCCAACAGAAGAGTGTCTTTCTCAGACTACTTGACTACAGCCATATTGTACTCTTTCTCCAGGGTTGAGTGGACACTTAACCAGAATAGCGAGTACTGTTTAGCATATCAACCTACCTTCACTCAGTGTTGATAGTTTTTGATGTACACTAAAATATTACTCGGGTAAAATATTTATGCCTTATGCCACACTTCATAGAAACACTCACTTCATTCCTCCATTTTGCAATAGTTGGTTCGGTCTTTGGTTTGAGTGCTGCTGAAGCAGTTTTAAGATGTCCTGTTGCAAAGATATTTTGAGCACTAAAACCTACTAAATGCCTCATGAGTTGTTTTTGTTTGTTCAAAAATGTAGCTAAAGGGCTGGAGTGTTAGCTTCTTCTAATAGTGAAGAAAAAAGTAGTCATTGAGTGCATAAAGAGCGAGTGGTTGTCCTCACAAGTCAGTGCTTTTAGATTAATGTGACCAAATATCATTGTTTTTTTATGACTACATAATGTGTCATGTATGACATTCCTATCATTGAGTGATTTGAGTTTTTGTAAGGTTCATTTTTCTAACTAGTTAACATTATTTATTATCCTTTAGTTCAGACTTGTACTTATGACACTCAAACATGTTCTGTCTCAGTCATAAACTGATTAGAGATATGCCCATGCAATATTAATAAGTTGCACAGATATGCAATAGTTCCTTTGTCCCACTTAATAGTCGTTTACTCAAAATGTCAACGTGTGAAGATTTTTTTGCACATGCTATTTTAAAGCTTGTAGCAGCCAATATTGTTTTTATAGTCAGCAGAGTGTGTAACACAACTAATTATTAGCTTTGAATAGTTTTTTCAGTTTAATGAACCTGAATGAACATCTGTGCCTTGTTCTGGATGATGAAGAGAATAATCAAAGAAGGCTGAGAAAAGAAGTGTGCACAGTTCGTAATCGCCAACTGTGAATACAGTGTTCATTAGTATTTCCACTGCGCATGTGAATACTTGCAATAAACCTAGGACTGGACTTGAAGTAGTCAGTGTGTTACATTAGCTTTGGTGTGAACACAAGACCCTAAGGTCAATTTTTTTGTGTTAAGCTGTTAAGTGTTTCACATAATAGCAGAACCGCAAAGACAGCATTATTAATTGTCTGGCTATGATTATGAGCTTGCCATAACAAATAAGATAGAGTGCCTTTTATTATCAATGAAGAAATATTAAAGTGATTTAAAAGTCTGAAATTTACAGTAAGACTCTGCTGGAGATAAATATTAAACTCCAATGCTCTAAAAATATTAGCATGGCCTTATTAAGTCTGTTTTATTCTCATACTTATATGTTAGATGACTGACCATAACTCATCTTTAAGGCATCCTTTATCCATTATCATACTTGCTTCCACAAGTTAAATTTTACTTTCACTTGATGGTATCACCACTGAATTTAAGCACTCTTAAGTAACCTTTAAAATGTACAATACCATTTTTCCACAAGGTAACAGTGAGGCTACAAAATTCTTTTTCTCTTCATTACTTTAAATTGTTTTGAAATTAGTGTACTTCAGGTGTCAGGCTGTAATGTCAAAATGTAATAAAAGAATTAATAAAAGTGCTGATACTGTGTAGTCTTTTTTTTGTAATAATTGAAGCTTTTTAAACAGTTTTGCACTGATTTCTTTCCAGATTTCATTGTGATCTGTTCAGGCTATTTCTAAAAATAACAGAATGAGACTTTAAGTAGATGCCACACAGAATTAGCCCTCCACCTCTCCCCCGTCACTGGATACAGTGTAGAAAACAATAGGGCCTATTAGAAATGACTTAACCCTCCAATCGCCTAATTCTGATCATGTTAGTTGAATTTCACACAAATTGAGATCTAATCACTTGGAATAAGCACTGAATGATGATCATACTATATCATGACACTGTTGGTTGTCATATAAATCACACTCTCTTAACAGGACCTTGTAGGAAAAAACTGAGATTGACAGAAGCACTACTATACACTGACACAATTATAAGTTTAATTGCACTAACACCCTTTAAAATATAACATGGTCTATAATTATGAATCAAATACAGTACAGGTATAACCAACCACTGTAATAAGAGTTTCACTTATTGTTTGAAGGTTCTTTTAATTCTTTAATTCTGTTAATAATGATAACTTTACTCTCATGGCCACATACTATAAAATTTGAGAGATGCCTTTGATGAAAACATTTCTTAAAATTGAGATATACAGTGAAATATCAGACTTCAAAAGAATAGGCATGGTTTCCATGAGGAAAAAAATGTAACCATATTAATGACTCAATAATTACATATGAAACGATCGAACAATTACAAAACAGTTAATAACATTAGTGTCCCTGTGTTTGTTTTACTTATTTATTGATTTACATTTTCTTTAGCCATTACTGTCAACAAAAAATAATTAAAAACTAACAAACTATGAAGAACAAAAATGGAAAACAAAGTGCCAAGACAATCAATTCCATTATATGTATTCCAAAATATTTTACATTGATATGCAAAACCTTTATCTTGTGAAACTGGTCAAATAGTCATGCTTTATGGTAGTGATGTTTTAATTATTTAGAAATAACTCAATAGACAAGAATGTTAGCTTTTTAAACCAACTATTTATCATTTTGGGAAATCCACATAAAATGAAATGTACCAATAGAAAACATTTTTTAAAACATAATATTATTTATTATTTATTCCTCCCCCTGTGAATTACTTTAGTGACTTTTTCATCGCTTTATTTTTTAGAAAGCATCACTTACAGCATGTTTGACAATAATACAATACCAGAAAACAATCGGTTATTATAATGAACTAAAGATAACATGAAGGACATGACTTCACTTTCAGTTTGTTGATACAGTCAACATGGTAACAGGGACAGAGAGTAAAAAATAATAATAATAATTAGATAAATTAATTACTTAATCTATTAATCTAACAGAAAAGGTAGGAAATAAAATCTGATTTTTTTTTGGAGCATACTGACTCACTCTAACTTCAATTGTGAAAAGTTCAAACAATGCATTAAAATGAATAAACTGACGGTTTGTTGAGCTTTCTGTTTTGTTTTTCCAGCATATTATTGCAGAAAGGAAATGTGGGGGAGGGTCTCTATCTCCCTGTGGACACTCATAGGGAAGTACCTGAGAGACCTGTTGACTCACCTCTATCAGAGGGTGTGGATGATCATGCTGGAATAAAAGTGTGCATTAAACGGCTGGACAGCACATGACAAAGACTGAACTACATTTGTTAATGGCTGTGGCGGGAAAATGCTGTTCGTGTTGGTGACAGAAAAAAAGCCAAGCAGGGGTCTGTTCCTGTGTTAGGAGGGGAGGCAAACCTTTTATAGCACCCAAGAATTGTTCAATCAAGTTAAGTGCAAATTGTATGTGCCACTACTTACCAGTGCCACTAGGAGGATCATGGCCTATCTCCAAGTCTAAATGCATTAGCTGGCTAGTGAGCTGGTGAACGAGCTAAACTAATAAGCCAGTGATCGATACCTGCTCATTAGTGCTAACATATTAATAACATAATACTAGAATATCACCCACTGAATAAACCTGGAGCACATACTTCTTGGACGTCTGTACAATCCACTGCAGAGCAAGCCATATTATTTGTCTGATATTTGCTTGGAAAATTCTCCAAAAGGCGCCGACACCACAAACACAGCCAAGAAGTCAGGTTCGGTGACTCCAACATGGACTTGAATTAGCTGAGGTGACACCTAGCAGACAGCAAGCAGCCAGCTACAAGCCCTTGACCTACCACCTGTCACTCAAAGCAACCATTACCTTAATTATGCATAACCTATGCCCTAATAAAGTCTAAACGAGTGAGTGAAAAAAACAACCCTAACCCCCCACTACAGTTCAGGAAATTAGCTAAAGACATCAAACATCAAACCCGTTTTTTAAATCAGGCTGTTACCTTTGGCTGTAACCATAGACTGTATAAAAGAACCGTGTTTCTGCTGCTTCAAGTGGCCACTCGATGAACTGCAGCTTTGGCACTTAGTCGTAAGGTAGCCACATGTGCCTATTAGGGGTTGATCTTATCTAAAATAAGATAAGATGTATCTTTATTGATCCCCATTAGAAGAAACTCAAATTGACATCAGTACAGTAAAGTAGCAGCATAAGGGTGAAAGTGATCAAATAAAATAAAATATTATATACAGGAAACAAGCTGTGTAAATAAATCTGCAATATATAAATGTGCAATATGCAGAAGTTCCTGAGATTATATACATTCGTGCAAATGTACATAGTAAGGAAGGACAGCTTCAGTCTTTTTTAAAGGGAGTGGGAGGTGTATGTGATTAATAATCACGTGTCTCTGACACCGGGCCGCTCTGACCGGACAGACTGACCTAATCAGATTAACAAATATGGTGGCAACCTTACTCTACCTAAAAATATTGAAAATTTAGTCTTGGCCTCAGTTTAATTGAATGGTTAGTTTGAGTGACAAAACCAATCCTGGTGTATCATGATATTTTTTTAAATACATGTTTGGTTATGTCATTTTTTATTTTTTATTTTTTACAAAACTCCAATTTGTGTATTTATTGTAGTAATAATAGTGAATATAAAGACCTTTTGTTAAAGCCGTGCTAGTTACTGACCCTGTTGAATGAATCCTGTCATGTGATTGGCCCTCAGCTTTTCAAATATGTGAATCCCGCGGACGGATATTATGTCGCGATCAGCCTTCGTCGGTCACTTCCGGTTACATGACGACTACGACGACGGCGTTGATACAAAAAAGAGAGAAGGAAAACAGGAAAATACCCTTTCTTGGACGAGAACAGTGGAAACTTAATAGAAATAGCCAGATTAGTATTGGCGGATTGCTTATGTTGCGGCGCAGCTAACGATCGACCTGAAGTTAGCCTGGTCGGATATCGTGTGAGCGGAGGGAGATCACAGATATTTGGAGTTTATTGTTCCTCGCTTGCTGCTCAGCTCCCTCCAGCTTCCTAAGCTATTTCTGTGCTGCCCGACGCTACCTAGCCGAGCAAGCTACTGTGTGTGTCTGTGTGAGTGAGTGTCTCTGTGTGTGTGCTAAATTAGCAAGCGGCTTGAGAGGAAATAGCGCCGTTAATCCGTTCAGTTTGCAGCTGGACTCCGCTAACCTCTTCTAGCTCACTGACATTTATTTGGGCGAGAATGGCAACGTCGGCTCTGTACGCCTGTACGAAGTGTAACCAGCGGTATCCTTTCGAGGAGCTGTCGCAGGGCCAGCAGCTGTGCAAGGTTTGGGAGCCTGTCTCTGTATATGTGTATATGACCGCAAACAATTCTGACTTTTAAGTATTTTAAAGTGTGCGACTGTTAATGTCGACTGGGTGTCATGTTGTTACAAGCAGCCGGGCTTAGATTATGTAACAGCTTATATATTTTCCAACCTGTAAACACTGAGCTGTTTGTTGAGGAGTAATAACGCTTTCATCCTGTGTAATTACCAGCGGAATATTTATCCATGAGACATTAATTATACTTTTAATATTTGCCAACTTGTTGCTCAAAGCTTCAAATATACATACTTTTTTTTTAACTAGAGGAAAGTGTATTAATAGAGAAATCTTCTCTTCTCTTTCTTTACTTCACTCAATCTGCACTGATTCTTTTTTTTTCATCAGGAAGGACAGTCTTATCTCTTCCAACACATTAGAGAGGCCTTTTTTCCCCTGATAATTCAGGTTTTTCAGTGAAAGTACAGCATCAGCTGATGAACACTATAACAGAGTTATATAGATCAATTTATCTGCCAAGAAATTATAAACATTTGAGAATGGCAGCTAAGGTTACAGATTCCTTTTTATTTACTTATTTTTTCCCCACACATTGCCCATAATGTGTTAGGTTGGCTGACACAGAAGCAAATTGTCAGGTGCTGGCATTTGCACAGATGTTTTAGCCCTAGAAGGTGTTACATAACAAACATTAAGCTGTGTTGACAGAAACAACAACTTATGAGGCAGTCTTGATTCTGATGTGTCTATTGGGCATCATGTAATAACACAATTTATGAACATATGATTTTGTCACCATAGGAGTGTCGCATTGCACACCCCATAGTAAAGTGCACATTCTGCAGATCTGAGTTTCAGCAGGAAAGGTGAGCCACATGTGATTTAAGATGAATTTCAGATTTCACTTGTTCTAACATTGTGTTTTTTTGTAATTTGCTTTTTCATGTAAATCCTTCTTTATTCTGTGCAGTAAAACCAATACGATCTGCAAGAAATGTGCCCAGAATGTCAAACAGTTTGGAACAGTAAGTTTCTCCTGAAGCACTTTGACTCTAGTTGTATTTGTTGCTTCCACTTAAGGCGCTTTGGTGTACGTTGGACTTATAACATTGTCTTTTGTCTGCCTTTACAGCCCAAACCCTGCCAGTACTGTAACATCATCGCAGCTTTTATTGGGACAAAGTGCCAGCGTTGTACTAATTCAGAAAAGAAATATGGGCCTCCGCAGACGTGTGAGCAGTGCAAACAGCAGTGCGCCTTTGACCGTAAGGAGGAAGGCAGGAGAAAGGTATAAACTCTGCAAAGACTGCATGCTGTCTATTTTAGCAGTCGGTGTGTAACAGCAAGTTTTTATGAGTTACCGTTGTTGTCTTACAGGTGGATGGGAAACTGCTGTGCTGGCTCTGCACTCTGTCCTACCGCCGTGTCCTGCAGAAGACCAAGGAGCAGCGGAAGGGCTTTGGCTCCTCCAACTCCTCGTCCCTGAACGAGAAAGACCACCACTCCAGATCGCACCATCATCACCACCATCACCAACACAGACACAGCAGTTCTCACCACAAGTATGTCCCCTGTTGTGTCACTTCTCCTGCTCAGTCAGACTGTTAAGTTTTAACACAGAATAGTGAAAAGATTTGTGTGTGCTGATATTTATTAAGCTAAATTATCCATCACAGGCTGAGTGGGAGCTTGAGTCCTGAGCAGGAGCAGGGACTGTGGAAGCAGAGGTGAAACTTTCTTTCCTCATTTAACCTGCAGTGTGTACATCAGTAAAAAATGTGTCGATGGAAATTTTGGGCCCAGGTTGACACTTTGATGTGTCTTTGCAGCCATAAATCGTCTTCAATCCAGAAGGAGACTCCAAAGAAGAAACCAAAACTGGAGATGAAGCCATCCAACGGGGACAGGTATGATAACTGTTTGTTTGGGAAAGCATCCGATGCAATCCTGACTTAAATTACATTGCTGGTACACAAAGAGTCATTTCTTTTAGCTTAATCCTGTCTCCTGTAATCTGTCCTCCACATGTTGACTACATTACTGGCTTCATGCTCTTTCTTCTTATTTCATCAGTAGTTCCATCACCCAGTCCATGGATTCAGGAGGAACCGACAACTTCATTCTCATCAGCCAACTGAAAGAGGAAGTAATGTCACTGAAGAGACTCCTGCAGCAAAGGGATCAGACCATTCTAGAGAAAGACCGTAAGGTAGGTTCATCATCATCATCTGACCTCCACCTCTAATGAATCGAAGATGCATCGCTGTCACTTGCTTGTGTTTGTTTGAAGTATTGATTTACTGAATTCTACTCCAGCTCACAGAGCTCAAAGCAGACTTTCAGTACCAGGAATCCAATATGAGGGTCAAGATGAACCAAATGGAGAAATCACACAAAGAGTCTATGGAACAACAGCAGGTAAGAGACTACATTCACACACCTGTTGTGTCACTAATGCTCATTTGTGCAACATCATGTGTTCAACTGATCACACAGCATAATTGGTTTCCATTAAATGTTTGTTCTAGAATATTTTGTGAAGAGGCTCTTGAGTTGTGTTTTATTTATCACTGTAAAACATTCCACAGATAACTAATGGATGCTCCAAAACTTCTCAGCATCTCATTACCTCTAAGCTATATCTATCTATCTGTCCTATCTATGTGATTGTGGGGAAACATAACACATGCAGATGCTTCCACACAGGTCTGGTTGATTCTGGTTTTGTATCAAAATAGCAAGAGGAAAAGATCTGTGACTTTGATAGAGGGTTCATTGTTTGGCCATGGATGCTAGTAGCTTCAGTCTCAAAGACTGAAGCTCAACTGGCTTGTGTTTCAGTTGGAACAGCTACTGCAGTGAGACCTATGGGAAAGACATAAATAGGGTTAGCTAATAGCGTATTCTCATCTGCAGTCAGCAGTTCACAAGTAATAATAATAATAATAATAATAATAATAATAATGCATTTTATTTAAAGGCGCCTTTCAAAGCTCTCAAGGACACCTTACAAGGCAATTAAAACGTATAACAGCACACTAACGAACACTACAAAGCAAAAAACACACAGGACACAATACAAAATATAGAGTTACACACAATAGCTAATCACACACATCAAGAATATCAACCATACATGACGAATGTGTGCTTCTGAAATTATAAGCACAATTATTTGCATTCATGACAAGACCATGAAGTATATGTAGAGCTGAGTAGCTTTTAGCACTATTATTAATATGAACAAAACTTTTGAGAGTTCACTAGTGTGGAACCATAGGCAGTAGTTTACAGAGATGTGGGGAAAAAGTGATATGGTCAGATGAGTCATCTTCACCATGTACTCAACAACTGGGTGACTGAATGTGTGGTGTAAACCAAGAGAACAATACAGGCCTGAATGCCCCTACAGTGAGGGGATGTAGTGGCTCTGTTATGCTGTCGAGGACATTTTGCTGGCATGGTTTGGGTCCACTTGTCCTCTTAGAGAGGAGTCACTGTAAATCAATACAAAGTAGTTCTGAGTGATCACCTTTTATCTTATGATGAAACATTTGTATCCTGATGGGAGTGCTCTCTTCCAGCATGACAATGCCCCCATCGATAGGGCACAAGGGGTCACTGAATGGATTGATGGGTATGAAAATGATGTGAATCATATAATATGGCCTTTACAGTCACCAGATCTCAATATCTATGACAGATTTTGGACCACCGTGTTAGACATCACCCTCCACCACCATCATCAAAACAATAAATCTTTTGGAAGAATGATGTAGAAATAAGCTCACGCTGAACTGGTCCCATCTAAATAGCCATACCTTTAATTTGTACATATAATCATATGGGATTATTATTGTTGATATATGCAAATCTCCTTACTGGAAGTCATTAATCCTGAGAATAGACACAGCTTTCTCTGTGTGTTAATGACACAGAGAAAGTTGACTGATTCTATTATCTGTAATTAGTTACTGATCGATGATCCGTAAAGGAGAAACAATTAGCATTACAGATGTCTTGTGTTAACTTTGTTCAGCACACAGTGTTCTGGACACCATGTCTATCTGACTATTGCTCAAGATATGATTTTTAGTTTACAAGGTTACATAACACTATGCATGTTACATTGTTATAGCACTGTACAACAATCCTTATCTTTTACATCATTGAACCTGATTTAAATATCTTTTCAGATCTCTTCTCCTGTAGATTTTTGTCAACAGCCACAGTTTTTGCACACAGCGTCCAGACTGTGGCTGTACTATAAAAAGCTCTGCAGGCTGAACGTTTTCAGAAATACCCATGTGATCTTCAGATTTTCTTTTCCTTTTTTTTTTTTTTTTTTTTTTTTTTTGGCAACTGGAGGCGCATGTTTTATATCAACATAAATCCTATAACTATTAGGAAAGAACTACTTAAAATTACATCTTTCCTTTATGAAAATTGTGCAAGGTGTGTCATTATGTATGATTCACTTGTTGCATATGTTGAGGTTTTGTTATGGATACACTAGATGCATCACTTGAGCCAGTTTTACCTTTTTAATGTGGTTGTTGCTTTGTAAGTGCGCTTTGTGTGTTTGAAGCCACGATGGGTTAAAAGCCTTTAGCTTCTAGCATCAGATGAATGAATCGCAAGCAGTAAAAATAAATGCTCATTAACTGCAATTTCCTTAAGTCATCTAGTGTATGTGTATGTTAGTTCGTGTATGTGTGGCAGCACAACATGTAGTGTGTGTGTGCATTGTGATTTTACAAAAACTTCCACTAAAGTATTTTTACATTTCTAACACTTTTAATCATTTATTTCCACAGTCCAAGAACAGGGAGTTGATGAAACAAGTGGCTGCCCTCTCGAAAGGAAAAAAGTTCGACCGGACAGGAAGTTCACTGCTGTTGCCCTAACAATAGGCCCAGCCAGCGGGTAACAACACAGAGCGGCTTCATTGTTGTAACACTGTGAAAGTCTCCCTCCTGTGTTTCCTCATTGCCATCAGCATTGATTACTTCTTAATTGGTAAAGCCAGAGACCATGTTGTCCCTGGGGAATCAATCCAAGAACAAGAAACCTTTCTCTAAATGTCAACATATTTAGATATTTTATGACAACTTTTCCACTGGATCATAGGGTTTGACTTTGGACGGAGGATGGAGCCCTCGTTTTTAACACTGCCGGGCCAAACAAACAGCATGGTGTGCATATGTGGATAACATTCTGTCGACTCGATGTATCCACTTAACTTTTATGGATGTCATGCAATTTATTTATTCAACTGTATTTCTTAGCTTTTTTTATTTCCTCACAACATACTAAGAGAACATCCCACATTTTGGGGGTTTTCTTCAATAGCAATTAGTTATATTTTTCTAAATGGATGAGATTGTGGAAGACACGTTCTCTTAACGGAGATCCTGCGCAACTTTACAATGTATGCAAATGTGGGAAGGGTGACCACTGAGCCGCTGCTCGACGCTAGAGAACTCTCAGTAACAATTCATAAAACAACCAATGAACATTTGGAAAGGCGGTCTGATAAAGAGACACTTCTCAGCTGCCCTCTTTCTCACTGTGTGACAGCTGTAGTGCTTTGCTGTTTCTCTTTAGTGGAACGATTGTAATACTGCATGATTTTACTGCCAGATACCGGTTGGCGTTGTGGTCAGACTTCTTTATTTTCCCCCCTTTTTAATTAGTTTTTTAAGAATCACTTGTAAATGTATTCCTGGGATCAGCCATTGTATTTAAACTATTGCTTGTATCTGTTTTAGTGAGTACAGTATATGTATGGTGAGGCCAGTTGAAATTAAACATGTCTGTAGAAAATGCTTTTTAAAGGAAACACACCTTTCACCTTGCATTATTGGACTGGTTTCATACTGTGGCGTCCAAGATCACTTTTGTACTTTTTTCCAAACCAAGTGTTTTAAAACTATTAAAACTGGCTAAACTGTTACTGTTGTTTGGTTTTTTTTATTGGCTTTGTACCTATTCACTATTTAAAATGTATCTTTTTAGATGTTTAGGACCTCCATCGTTATGTCATAACCTCAAAAATTAGCAACATGTTTCCATAGAACACATTTTTGCCATTACTTACTGTACTTGACATTGATCATTTCACATTGCACTATGTCTTGTGAATGCTGTTCCTTTGGTAAATATCCACCCAGATAAAATTCAGATTACAGTGACTTTATGTTCATACTGAAACCTGTGAGAAACTTTGGAGTAGAAAGGATCTAATCTCTTATACATGTGACATGGTACTGAATCAATGAATAGTCTTTCTAAAGGGATGCATTCTACATACAAATTACCCACAAGAGGATTTACACATACAATCTTTTTTAGTAGCTGGATGTATTGAGTTATTTTCTACAAGAGGAAAATCCCATTCCTAAAAGAAACACTGGAAACTTATGTGGATTGGAAAACTATGAGTCTCTCCACAGCAGTTTCTGTTCTCAGAGAGGTCTGCAACCAATGAGAAAGTGTTCAGTGTGTATTTAGGATAGAAAAAGGAAACCCATAATAAACTGGGGAGTGATGGTTGAATTTTTAGTTTTAATGGGCCTCAATAGGCACGGGTGAGAAGTTAAAGTTAAACTAGAAACAGGTTTTGGAGATGTTTGCATGGACAACTCTGACCACAGACAGACCCTGACCCTGAGATGAGAAAGTCCCTACATGAAGCATAATGTCTGTAATTATTTAAAAATAGATGTACTAATGTATTGAACACTGAAGATGAACTATTCAATGAGCTACAAAATATATAATGTATTATCAAGTAAAAGCAACAACTATCAAGAATAACAGGGAAAACAAAACATGAATGATTGACCTTGTACTGTACGGCTGGTTGGTTTCTGAATGAATGAATTTATCAAGCTCTGCTACTTAAAAGCCTGTTCTGATCACCTCTGCATCTCAAACTAGAGGGCTGTTGTTCACAAGCACATGAGTATCCACGCTATGTGAGCAGCTCTCTCTACTGTGTGAATGATGTCCTGTCATTCACACAGGTGTTAGTGTTGTTAAATCGATTGGCGTAATTAATTAAGACTTTCCTCTATCCATTAGTAATGTTTTTGGAGGGGTAACAGGTTGTCATCATGGGTTTGTGTCTGGCTATGATTTATGTTTTTGCAAGTACAGTGTTATCTGTTTGTGTGTTGTGTATTGTAAGGGGGCTGGTAGAGGAGATACAGTAGATACATCTAAATGATTATTACCATCTTAAATAAAAGAATTCTCTGTAAAATCCTAACAGAACAGTACAGAACCAAGCAACTGAAAGTAAAGTATTTCTTTCTGGAGTTCATTAAGCTATTCTGGGGCGGCTGTGGCTCAGGAGGTAGAGCAGTCGTCCTTCAGTTGGAAGATTGGTGGTTCGATTCCCGGCTCCTCCAGTCCACATGTGTCCTTGGGCAAGACATTTAACCCCAAATTGCTCCCGTTGCTGTGACATGAATGGTTAGACTCCCCTGATGAGCAGGTTGGCACCCTGCGTGGTAGCCCCTGCCATCAGTGTACGAATGTGTGTGTGTGTGTGTGAAAGGGTGAATGACATGTCATGTAAAGCGCTTTGAGTGGTCGCACAGACTAGAAAGGCGCTATATAAGTACAGTCTATTATACAGTCCATTTATTATTCTTCTGAATATTATTGAAGGTATAATATTTTTGACTGATTATTTTCCTTTTTTTTAATGTGAGAATATTTTAAGGAGTTAACTTAGGTTAACTTAGTTCAGTATAGTTATTTGGGCAGTTTGAATGGGTGTCTCCATGTTTCATGAAAGACAAGTAGATTGATGTTGTTTACCCTATCTCTAAATTCAGGACTGGTGTTGAGATTGTCTGTTTAGACCTGTCTTTTCGATGCTTTTGGCAAAAAGTCTTACTTGCCTGGCACTGAGATGGATGTGATCACACAGGTGTTAGTAACATATTATGCTGTGGTGTGCCACACTCACATCAGGTAGATAAGTGCAGCTCCTGAATATCTCTTGAGATAATAGTGTAGATAATGTTTTGGGGAATGTCTGATTGAGGATATTGTTACTTTTGCAGTTGGGAAGTCCTCAATGTGTCTTTTTGCCAGCTACCATAGTGCAGTGCGTATATCACTGTTTCTTTCAGTGAGGCCATTTGATCCACTATGGATGGGGATATAAACCTACAAATTCTACACTGGACAGGTGATCCACGGAGTCCTCGAGTGGGGCTCCAGAGTTTCACCATTCTTTCCTCAGGGAACAGCCATGTTGATGTATTTCCCATTGTGTATGTGTGTGTGTGTGTGTGTGTGTGTGTGTGTGTGTGTGTGTCTGTTTTAAAGGGCTTTAGAGAGGTGGGTGGGCCTGGAATCAGAGTGGTAAAGGATGTTAAGGAGGTTGGGGAGTTAGAAGGGAGGTGTATTGTGTTGTAGGGTGTTGGTGATGATCCTTTTCCTGTAGTGCTGGTTTGCCTTTGGTTGATGCTGGTGATTTCCTTTCTCATTGTCTGGAGCATCATCCTCAGAGACTGATTATTCTCCTCTAGCTCTCTCCTTCTCAGGAGATAGAGTAATAGATGGATTGGTGTATCGGGTGAAGCCTGATACACCAATCTTGTTTGTTCTGTTTACTTCTAAATGTGCTTAGCTGTCCTTTACTTTCTTTTCTGCCCCCACTATATTGGCAGGCAGACCGTGGTTGCACCATTATGATGAACATTAATGGTCAACATTGGGCAGATTGTGTCTCCATCTTCATTGACAGAACTTTTCTTCCATTGCTATTTCCATTCATTTTTGTATGTATGAAGGCTTCTGTGAAATTTGCTTCCCATGCACATTTCACAGAGATAGATTTGTCTTTACTTTGCCATTTTCTGTTACTATAAAATCTGCAATGCTTGTCTTCAGATGACTCTTAGGAAATGAAATTTTTAGGGGCCTTAACAGATGTGATATGACTTGGATACAGCATTTTACATCCTCACATCCAGTATAATTGTGGCACTTGCAGGGGGTTGACTGTGAATGATATTTCAGTCCAGAAAAAAACATTATTATTATTATTATTTTTATTTTTATTTTTATTTTTTAAAGAAAGAAAGAAAGAAGAAAAGAGTGTCTCTGTGTAATGTTCTATTTTTTTCCATAGTTAAGTTAACTTCACTATGCTAGTTTAGCATACTTGAAGCTGTCCTCTCATGCTGATCAATCAGCGTTCCAGACAGGAAGTTATTGGCAGTTGTGAATAATGTCCTGTCCATCAACGTCCTCTTGCTCACATTCTTCATATAAATGTATTATAGTTATTCTATATTTTTGTAATTCTATTTAATAGGAGGCAGTTTTTCCTTATTATGCAGTTTCTTTTAAGTACAACTAAAATCAAAACTGTAATTAAAAGTCAATGCAAAAAGTCTTACTGTGATATCAATGACACTGTAAGATATTTACCATACAAAAACATGTTGTTACTGGTGCAAAGCTGCAGGAACTGTTATTAGCCATCTAAAGGACAGGGCACAGAGGACTTAATGAAAACACTTCATAACATTGGTAAACTCTCAGCTGGATCATGCATTCATTATAACAAACCTGAATCTGTTCAACATGTGCTACTGGAGTGTATGTGTAAAACTGGTAACAGCATTAAAAGAAGTAAAGTATAAAATCACATTAGATAATCTCACTGGGGCAGCATTATAGCAAATATATAAACAGGTTTAGTACAGAGAAGTTGATCCTTTTTTCTTTTTTTTTTCTTTGTTGTCTGCCTTTTCAGCACTCCAGTCCAGCAGATGGCGAAAGTAAGAATGTTTCCTTTTTCGAAAAACACACCCGGTTTAAGGACAGAGGATGGTGTATTGCTGTAAAGCCCTCCTGATGCAAATGTGTGATGTTGTGTTGTACAAATAAAATTGATTTGACTTAAACATAATCTAATATTTGACAAATAAGGCAAGCACACTCTGTTATGCACACTTGAATATTATAACAATAATCTGTTTGTTTGTAACGTTACGGGGAGTACCTGAACGCCTCACCGTCCATCCGGGTCACTGTTAGCTTAGCGTAGTTTGGCGGTGCTGTTTGCAGTCTGAAACGCACATAAATAAAAACAAAAGTTTAATAATCTGGCAGTCTTAGACTGTATTACATGCATTTGAGTTTTTTTCTCTTTTGACTCCATAAAACTGGTGCAGGGACAGGGGGGAAATGTTTGCATAGTTTTTAGTTATTTTGTGAAAAGTTAACTTAGCCAATATGAAATAAGTTAGCAAATATATAGCTGTCTGTGCTAAACATTCAGCATTCATATCAAGCTGGATTCAACCTAAATGTACTAAATCTGAAGCGAGTTCACGAAAGGTAAGTACTAAACTGCATTTATGGCGTGTCTTGTTTTGTTTTTATCATATAACGTTAGCCAGCTAGCTACGTGTCTGTGCAGCACAGCTAACGTAACTTAGCCTAAGGTTTTCATGTGTGTTTATAGCAAAACTGGACAGTAAAGCTGTTTATTTTCCAGTTTGACCAGTTTGTATGTTTTTATAATTGTGAAAAGTTAGAGTATGAACGACTAAAGTTAAAGAAATATTCGCTAACGTTGCAGTGTTAGTAGTAGCTACCATGCCCGCTCTATATCACTACCAAAACATATATTCCAACCCAATAATGATTAAAAAGGAAATAAACTAATTGTTTTGCAGAAAATGTTAATTAACGTTTGGAAATACAAACATGTGCATTTCAATAACTGCATGCATAGAGAATGAAGTGACATTTCACTGGACAGTCCAGGTTAGATCAGTTTATTTGAAAGTAAGTAAAGGTAAACACAAGACTGCAGAGACTCCAGTCGGTCCAGTGAAGATGCTGTAGTGGAGAACAGTAAACCTGACTAAAAATCACCAGCTTAAAAACAAGAGCAGCCCCCCTCAAAAGATCCATACACACACACACTCACAAACTCACAGAGCAGAAACTAAATTATTGTTGAAATTAGATGCTTAGATGGTGTTTTCTTTTGATATAAATGGTAAAATGAAATTACTATTACATGCAACGTTTTGTAAGCAATGATTTAATAATTTACTTTGTCAGACTGATTGATATATGTACAGTTAAAAATAATAACTAGAAACATTTTAATTGTAATAGTATGAGAAAATTAAGAAATGAATCAAATTCAGGATGTATGCGTCAGTTATGCATGATTATTCAGGGATTTGTCTCATTAACGTTTCAATCAACTATGATTGTTATTGTTATTCCATATCCTCTCAGGATGTCGGACTCAGACAGTGACGAGGACCAAGATCGCCCTTTCTCTCTAACTGGCTTCCTCTTTGGAAACATAAATGAGGACGGGCAGCTGGAAGATGACAGTGTTCTGGACAATGTGAGTATTTCAAACAGTTCAGCCTTTAGCATCATGCAAGAGTCACATTTTTTTAATAGTGTCATTGCACATAGAATGCAAATTAAGATTAATAATCAGTAAAATGTTCTTCTGTGCTAAACTGTTAAAATTATTTAAATCATGTCGTTACTGCTTATTGTGACTTTATGTTAATTTTGTGCCTGTTCTTCTTGTCCCAGGAGTCCAAAAAGCATCTGGCTGGGTTGGGTACTCTGGGCCTGGGCTCCCTCATTACAGAGATCACTGCTAATGAGGAGGGAGATCAAGAGGAAAACAGAGACTCTGGAAGTGTGGATTCAGAAGGTGAGGGTAAATTTTTAAAGGAGCATTACTGTAGTTCAGCAAGGAACAGGATGGAGTGACATTTTCATTACGTTACCTCATCCAGGTTGGGTGAAAAGCACGGAAGATGCCGTTGATTATTCTGACATCAGTGAGGTTGCTGAGGATGAGACAAAGAAGTACCGCCAGGCCATGGGGTCTTTGCAGCCCAGCAGGAAAACAGGTGATCATCTTACAGCTCCCTAGAGTCATATTCACACTTTCTATCTCCTCTCTTTTTAGCTATCTCTTTAAAGAGATAGAAATGTATTTGAATATATAAAGATTATCCTGAAAATCCAAAAGTTTGTTGACTTAATCTTACAAGATTTTGCACAACATTGTATTTTTTCACCTTTATTACATTTTATTTTTATAACACAATGTAAGTCACCTACACTAAGCATTCCAATATGTTGTTGGACTTTCTCTTAGTTTTGATTTTCACTTATTATTTATTTAATGTATTTAAAAAAAAATTCATATTAATTCTAGATGATGAGGACGACTATGATGCTGACTGCGAAGATATTGATTCAAAGCTCATGCCTCCTCCGCCACCACCAAGTGTTCCTACAGCTGCAAAGAAAGAGGAGCCCACCTCTCAGAGCACAAACGGTAAGGATGTGTGTACTCATAATTAGTCCCTGTAGGGAAACTGTGCTTGGCTCACCCTCCTCCACAGGGATTTGAGCTGTGAACAACTGGAGTTTGTGAGGGAGTGAATTTGCTACTTCCATGAGGTTATACGTTACTATCAAAGGTTGAGATTGCCTTCAAAGAACTGATGGTACATGTGGTCATAATGTCATTTTAAGAGCAGTTTGTGCTTGGTTCAAGTATTTCGGATCAGAAATATCTAAGTGTTATTTCCTGGTCTGTCACTGTGTCTCCTCACAGCTGGAGAAGAGGGTGATGGCATCATACTGCCCTCCATCATTGCACCATCCTCTACTGCTGATAAAGTTGACTTCAGCAGTTCGTCAGACTCAGAAAGTGAGGCTGATCGTCCCTGCCAGGGCTCGGGGTCTGGGGGTGTTCCAGACAGGCTCTGCCTCCCTCTCGCTGGCATCATGCAGAAAGATGCTGCCAAAGCACTGCCAGGTGTTACAGAGCTCTTCCCAGAGTTTAGACCTGGAAAGGTAACACATCTGTAAAGGCACAGCACAATTCAAGAACTTTAATTGCCATTTATGCATGCATACATAGGGACTCTTGTGCAATCGTTTGTTCAAAGAGTCAAGTTGTCAAGTTAAAAAGACACACAAGAAAGACACATAAATCTATAAAACATAATTTTTCTAGAATAAAAAAAAGTGCATAAAACCCTATATAAAGGGAAAGTGAGAGCAGTATATATTGCACAGGTATATTGCACAGACCCAGGAGACAATATAATATAATAATATGATATGATATGAGGTAGGTCAGGACATCATGCCAAAGGTTTATTTTCAAAATCAAGAAGTGCTCTGACACTAACTGTTTCTGATGTCCTACCAGGTGCTTAGGTTCTTACGACTCTTTGGTCCTGGAAAGAACATGCCGTCAGTTTGGAGGAGTGCCCGCAGGAAGAAGAAGAGGAAGCACCGAGACCCTCAGCCGGGGACACCTCCTCCAGAGGGAGAGCCCACTGAGCAAGGCCAGGAGAAGAAGTCTGGATGGGATTATGAGTACGCACACCCTCCAGCCCCAGAGCAGTGTCTCTCTGATGATGAGGTAAATATTGCAGCTGTAAATTCTCATTATGTCAGTTGGTAATATGTCATTTTATCCTGCACTTCACAATACCTAATACTTTTATTGCCATCCAGATAACCATGATGGCTCCGGTAGAATCAAAGTTTTCCCAAGCTTGTGGCGATGGTGACAAGGAAGCAGAATCTCGACCTAAAGTGGCAGAATGGAGATACGGTCCTGCTCAGCTCTGGTACGACATGCTAGGCGTCCCTGAGGATGGAAGTAACTTCAACTATGGGTTCAAACTAAAAGAACTGGACTTGAGTGAGCCCGAGAAGCAGGATCCGCCTAAAGAAATAATAGAGACTGTACAAGAGGTATGTAGACATGGACACCTGTAGCCACACTGAAAAAGTATAATTACTGTGTTATTGATATTGCTTATTATGGATCTCTAGGTTCAGCTGTTACACAATGACGCTGATGCTAATGCTGACGCTGATACTGATGGTGATGGCGATGATGATGAAGAGAGAAACAAGGACAGACAGGCCCTTGAGAATGAGCTCTTCCTGATGGTCACTCAGCTGCAATGGGAGGATGATATTATTTGGAATGGAGAAGATGTAAAACACAAGGGCACCAAGACACAGCGAGCCAGCCTGGCGGGATGGCTGCCGTCTAGCATGACACGCAACGCCAATGCTTACAATGCACAACAGGGTGAGAAAGAAGGAAAAAAATACACAATTGAATCTTGCTGTGACAGGATATTTTATCAGGGTGATGTTACATGTTTATTGACGATGAGGTATCATGTTATAATATTTCATGCCTGTGAAGGAAATATGATAATCTCTTTTAATCTTACAGGACTGACTAGAAGTAATTCCCAGTTGGTACCACCCACACCTCCACCAATGCCCAAAGCTTCCTCAATCACAGGCTCCAAGCGGGAAAAAAACAGCCATGATAATCATGGTAAGTTTATTTTTTTTTACATAATTTTTAGTGAATACAGAGCTTTTTTTTAAAAATCACCGCCTGATTTATCAATATCTATTTTCTTTCGTTTTTTTCTTCCTCCGCAGCCTCTCTGGAAGAAGACTCTCCCTGGTTCTCCATTTTCCCCATTGACAGTGAGGAGTTGGTGTATGGACGATGGGAAGACAACATTATCTGGGATGACCAAGAGATGGATCACCTGCTTATGCCACCTGTTCTTACACTAGATCCCAATGATGAGAATATCATTCTAGGTATATTCAAAAATATTATCCTGTTAGGTGACATGTTTACTTCTGTTGTGATTCATCTTTCAAAATGATTTAATGTAAAATATTACAGCAGATGGGATTGTTTTGTCATGTTCAAACAAAAAACATGCTCTACACATACAGATCATGATCAAAATAATACACCACGTATCATTTAATATTAGTTTAGAAGGATATGATTGTCTCACTGGAAATGAAAAAGTGGAAACTTGTGAGCGTGCACCGTTACTTTTAATTCTATAATAATGCCTTTTTAATTCACTCATTTTGAAACCACCTGTGCTTTCTTGTAGAAATTCCTGATGAAAAGGAGGAGATGACTTCCCACTCCCCATCAAAAGAGAATAAGAAGGAATCAGCAATCAAAAAGAGCCGCATTCTGCTGGGGAAGACTGGAGTGATAAAAGATGAGCCACAGCAGGTACAGTACACTGTCTCACCAGGACGAGCAAAAGCCTGTTTGATTATGAGAACAGCAGAAAAAATGTACTTCTTCAGATTTGGGTCTAAAACAGTTTTCATTTAAATGCAGCTCGAAAAAGGAAATGAAGGCTGCATAGTGAAGGTGCTAATATGATTAAATGAATTTGACAGAAATATGTTTTCTCTCAACTCAGAATATGTCCCAGCCTGAGATGAAGGACCCCTGGAACCTCTCCAATGATGAGTTCTACTATCCCAAACAGCAGGGCCTGAGGGGCACGTTCGGTGGCAACATCATTCAGGTTAGCAGTGGCACACAAATGGCACACTATGGTCAACATGGGGATGCTTTAAATTGTAATTTAATAAAGTAGATACAGAGCCATTAAGTGAAATGTACAATGTTATATAATTTGACTGAATACATTTTGTGTCTTCACAGCACTCCATCCCGGCACTGGAGCTGAGACAGCCCTTCTTCCCCACTCATATGGGACCTATGAAGCTGCGCCAGTTCCATCGATCGACCCTGAAGAAGTACTCTTTTGGAGCGTTGGCTCAGCCGGGCCCCCACCCCGTCCAGCCACTGCTCAAACACATTAAGAAGAAGGCCAAGGTGGAGCCCTGTTCAAAATGAGCATTAGTACTATGTGAATTTACAGATAACCTTGTAATAGTTTGCTATTTTTGTAATAACATTGATGATCTTCATGTTCAAATATTTCGTGTAGATGCGAGAGCAAGAGCGTCAGGCATCAGGAGGAGGAGACATGTTCTTCATGCGAACCCCTCAGGACTTGACAGGCAAAGATGGAGATCTGATCCTGGCAGAGTACAGTGAAGAATACGCCCCTCTCATCATGCAAGTTGGCATGGCCACTAAGATCAAAAACTACTACAAAAGGGTGGGTATGGTGTTTGTTTTCCACTCATGATTATGCCTAGATGTGTACATTTAAAAACCTGAAATAGTAAAACATCAATTTAGTTCTAGTGAGGAATTAGCTGAGAAATACAAACCCATGGCTGTTACAATCATAATATATTTCTGTTCATTTATTCTTCAGAAACCTGGAAAGGATCCTGGAGCACCAGACTGTAAATATGGAGAGACTGTATACTGCCATACATCGCCTTTCCTGGGTTCTCTGCATCCTGGACAGCTGCTACAGGTCAGCACAGTCAAAGATTGAATATATGAAGCATCACTAGTCTGTTATTGTGGCAAATTGTGAGATGGTGTGTCTTTTTCTTTTAGGCGTTTGAAAACAACCTTTTCCGCTCCCCAATCTACCTGCACAAGATGCCAGAGACAGATTTCTTGGTTCTACGAACACGACACGGCTACTACATCAGAGAGATTGTGGACATTATTGTAGTCGGTCAGGAGTGCCCCTTGTATGAAGTTCCAGGGCCCAACTCCAAACGAGCCAATACCCACATCAGAGACTTCCTTCAAGTATGTTTTTATGTTGCCTGACCTCTCCTGGAAACTTGAGCTAGTAGCTGCGAATACTAATCTTGTCACATCTCTATTCTCTAGGTGTTCATTTACCGCTTGTTCTGGAAGAGCAAGGATCGGCCCCGCCGGATCCGCATGGAGGATATAAAAAAAGCTTTCCCATCACACTCAGAGAGCAGCATCAGAAAACGACTAAAACTCTGTGCCGACTTCAAACGTACAGGTATATCTCATGTTTTGATTAATCTGATCACCGCTTAGTTAATCATTTATTGGTTTAACCTAACCCAGTCACGTTTTATCAGAGTAGTGTTGAGGTTATAGAGCAGGGGTGTCAAACATGTGGCCCGTGGGCCAGATCCTGCCCGCCAAGGGGTCCAGTCCGGCCCACTTTAATTATTCCTCCCTTCCTTAAATCTTCCCTTCCTTCCATCTTCCCTTCCTTCCTTTCTGTCTTCTTTTTCTTCCTTCATTCCTTCTTTCCTGTCTTCTTTTTCTTCCTTCTTTCCTGTCTTATTTTCTTCCTTCCTTCCTGTCTTCCTGTCTTCCTTCCTGTCTTCCTTCCTTCCTTCCGTCTTTCATTCTTGTCTACTCTTCCTTCTCCTCCTTCTTTTCCTTCCTTTCCATCTTTCTTTCCTTCTATCTGTCCTTCCTTCCTTCCATCTTTCTTTCCTTCCTTCCTTCCTTCCTCCTTCTCTCTTTATTTCCTCCCCCCTACCTTCCTCCCTTCCTTCTTTCCTTCCTCTCTCTTTCCTCCCTTCCTTCATTCCTTCCTCTCTCTTTCCTCCCTTCCTTCTTTCCTTCCTCCATCCCCCTTTCTTCCTTCCTTCTGTTCTTCTTTCCTCCCTCCCCTCCCTTAAATTGGGCAGTATGTGGCCCCATCTATAGCATGAGTTTGATACCCATGTTATAGAGAGATGCTGTGCTGTGAGGCTCAGCAGTGTGTGTGTGTGTGTGTGTGTGTGTGTGTGTGTATGCCTTGAATTGACAGACAAGAATCTGAACAGGGAAAGAGCTTTTTACACCTACTATGGATTTTAGCCAAGAGGTAAGATGTAGTCTAAGGACAGTATAGCACACAGGGTTCAAATGTACAGTATGTACAGTAGGTGAGCATATAATGGACAGTGTTTTGTCCTCATGCCAGGGATGGACTCAAACTGGTGGGTTCTGAAGCCTGACTTCAGGTTGCCTACAGAGGAAGAGATCAGAGCCATGGTGTCTCCAGAGCAGTGTTGCGCTTATTACAGCATGCTGGTGGCAGAGCAGAGACTCAAGGTAACAGTGTCTGCTTCTAAATATCTTTATTCAGATGGTGCTTACAAGTGACCGTTATGTAAAAAGCTTTATGATAAATATTTGTTTTACCTCTTCAGGATGCTGGATACGGTGAGAAATCATTCTTTGCTCCGGAGGAAGAGAATGAAGAAGACTTTCAAATGAAGATTGATGATGAGGTAATGCTCAATGTGCTTGCTCATGATTGTTTCAGTGACTTCAAATTAAAAATTGAAAAAAAAAAAGTCAGATTGATGCTTTGCTGACTCTGTCTTACACATCCTAGGTGCGGACAGCTCCATGGAACACAACAAGAGCCTTCATCTCTGCCATGAAGGGGAAATGCCTATTGGAGGTGACAGGTGTGGCTGATCCTACAGGCTGTGGAGAAGGTTTCTCCTACGTCAAAGTGCCCAACAAGCCCACCCAGCAGAAGGTCTGACTATCTGAGGCAAAAGTCTGCCACAGCAGTATTCTCTGTAGATGTTCTGTGTAGATAGAAAGGGTTAAAACTTTTGTCCTGTGCATTTTTGTTAGGATGACAAGGAGCCACAGCCTGCCAAGAAGACTGTGACAGGGACAGACGCTGATCTGAGGAGACTCTCACTGAAGAATGCCAAGCAGCTGCTGCGCAAGTTTGGTGTTCCAGAGGAAGAAGTAAGATCTTGGTGATATGCAAACACGTGAAACTGATGTAAAAATCTACTGATTATGAGACTGTCCCCTAATGAGAAGAACCAAGGTTTGATCTCTGCAATAACCAGTGTCCATCAAAGTAGTAGAGAACTTAAACGACCCATTCTTCAGTCTTTTATTCACTCTTAATTAACATATCATCACACTTTTATTGAGGGTTTTTTTTCCCACCTCATCGCTTATTGCATGTTTGTGTGTGTGTTAGATCAAGAAGCTCTCCCGCTGGGAAGTGATTGACGTGGTGAGAACCATGTCCACAGAGCAGGCTCGTTCTGGAGAGGGACCCATGAGCAAGTTTGCCAGAGGCTCTCGTTTCTCCGTTGCTGAACACCAGGAGCGTTACAAGGAAGAATGCCAGAGGATCTTTGACCTGCAGAACAAGTAAGACTTATTCAGCATTATATATAGTATGTTAGTCAGGATTCTGTCTGTGGATATGTTAAGTTCATTTCCTTGTCACACCTCCTCCACAGGGTGTTGGAGTCAACAGAAGTGCTCTCCACAGACACAGACAGCAGCTCAGCAGAGGACAGTGATTTTGAGGAGATGGGAAAGAACATTGAGAACATGCTGCAGAACAAAAAGACCAGTTCCCAGCTGTCCCGCGAGAGGGAGGAGCAGGAGAGAAAGGAGCTGCAGAGGATGTTGATGGGTGATGAGAGCGACCGTGACAACAAGGGACGCAAGGAGCGGCGCAAGGGCTTGTGTGAGCTTGCATTTCTGATATTCAGATAGCAGTGTACTGATGAAAAATGTTGTTTGTGTCTCTAACTGTAAGCTTTTCTTCCCTTCACTCCACAGCAAGTTCTATGTCCACCGGCTCCCACAAGGATGACGACACATCTTCCGTCACCAGCCTCAACTCCTCAGCCACGGGACGGAGACTCAAGATTTATCGCACCTTCAGGGACGAGGACGGCAAGGAATATGTCCGCTGCGAGACAGTGCGCAAGGCTTCAGTCATCGACGCCTACACCAGGATCAGAACAACCAAGGATGATGAATTCATGTGAGTCTTTGTATTCAGACTGTGAGCCTTCTCGATATTTGATTCTAAGCCTGTTAATAACCACAGTGCCACATCAGACTAAGATCAGAATTTCAAAAATATTGTGTACAAACAAAGTCTGCTCTTTATTTAGCCGAGCAGCGTCTAATTAATGAAAGAAAGCAATGATAATATTCACATCTTGGCTACAACTGTACACAAAATGTCTATAATGAGTATGCAAATTAGCTTTGATGCAGCTGCACATTATCTTTCAATTGAAAACAAACATTTATCACCTGCAGTGTTTTTTTTATATTTATGAAAAATGGCAAGTGTTTGCTTGTTAATAGTGAATAGTGAAGCATAACCAGAAGGGGGTCAGAGTAATGCTGCTCTATTCTCCATACTGGAGATGAATGGAGTTCATTAAGGACAAACCCAGAGAGTTCACAACAAATTAACATGAACTGCCAGTTAATTAGCCCCGAGCTGTCATCACAAATGAGCGAGCGAATGTTAAACAGCCTGTCTTTGTTGCTGCAGACGAAAGTTTGCCCTCTTCGATGAGCAGCACAGAGAAGAAATGCGGAAGGAGCGCCGGCGTATTCAGGAGCAGCTGAGGAGGTTGAAGCGAAATCAGGAGAAGGACAAGATCAAGGGACCTCCAGAGAAGAAGGCCAAGAAGGTCAAAGAGAGACCAGACCTCAAGGTAAAAGTAAGCTTGCTGATTCAGTACTATACTTCTCGCTTTCACTTTTTCCTCATCAGTTTTGTTTTTGTAATGTTACATAGATATCATATTAACTTCTTTCAACATGAATATAATATTTTCACAGGCAGATTGTGTGTCGTGTTCCTTAATGTTTTTCTCTCGTCCCTAGCTAAAGTGCGGAGCATGTGGAGCCATTGGGCACATGAGGACCAACAAGTTCTGCCCACTGTACTATCAAACCAACGCCCCACCTTCTAACCCGGTTGCCATGACAGAAGAGCAGGAGGAGGAGCTGGAAAAGACCGTCATCCACAATGACAACGAGGAATTGATCAAGGTGGAGGGAACGAAGATCGTGCTGGGCAAACAGCTCATCGAAAGGTCTCTGCTCCTTGTTCAACATACCATTGAAAAGATGTTTTAATAGTAATTTAATTCTCTGATCCGAACCCATTTTGTATGTGCAAGTTTTCCTAAACATGAATGCCTTAAAATACAGTTTTAACAAGTTGTTGATCTGGGGCCAGATTTGTATAATCACTCTTCCATTCAGTGTATAATGTATCTTTTAACATTTGTATCTCCTACAGTGCCGATGAGGTGCGAAGGAAGTCTTTAGTGCTTAAGTTCCCCAAGCAACAGCTCCCACCAAAGAAGAAGAGACGTGTAGGCAGCGCCGTGCACTGTGACTACCTCAATGTAAGCAGTGATACTTTACAGCTTGTTTTAACGCTTTTGAAGCCGAGAAATCCTTCAGCTGATCTTTTTGTTTTCATTTAAATTCACAGAAACCGCACAAGGCCATTCACCGTAGACGGACAGACCCCATGGTGACCTTGTCTTCTGTGCTAGAAAGCATTATCAATGATATGCGAGATCACCCCAATGTAAGATCTGTCATCCACATCAACAACATTTCATTGCTCCTCTACTGCTCTACAGACTCAGACTCTTACTACCTTTGCCTCTTCCACATAGACCTACCCATTCCACACACCAGTCAACGCCAAGGTTGTGAAGGACTACTACAAGATCATCACTCGGCCAATGGACCTGCAGACCCTGAGGGAGAATGTGCGCAAACGAATGTACCCATCAAGGGATGAGTTCCGGGAAGCAGTGGAGCTAATCGTCAAAAACAGCGCTACCTACAACGGTAAAGCTATAAGTTTAACAATAACACGTCTTACTTACTCTGGGTCCATTTAGGCTCTTAATTTAAAGCCACATCAGTGTATTCAGATGGCACTTTGTTCTGTTTTTGTTCTTCTAGGTGCAAAACATCCAATAACACAGGTAGCACAGTCCATGCTCGACCTGTGTGATAACAAATTGAAAGAGGTGAGTGTGAAAACAAGTGTTTTATCTTACATTGACACATCTGTCTGTGGTTTTATTCATTTCCACTTTAACCATGAAACTTGTGTGTGTGTGTGTGTGTGTGTGTGTGTGTGTCTGTGTGTGTCTGTGTGTGTGTGTGTGTCTGTCTGTGTGTCTGTGTGTGTGTAGAAGGAGGACCGACTGGTAAGACTAGAGAAAGCCATCAACCCCCTGCTGGATGATGATGATCAGGTGGCCTTCTCCTTCATCCTGGACAACATTGTGACCCAGAAAATGATGGTTGTTCCTGATGTAAGTCATCACTTTCCTGACCACAGTTGTTTTATCTGTATAGGTGAGATGAACAGATAGCATTCATCAAAAGTCATAGTCTGCAACTCACCTTTCCATAATTCCTCCATCCTCTGCAGTCATGGCCGTTCCACCATCCTGTCAACAAAAAGTTTGTGCCAGATTACTATAAGGTGATCGTAAACCCCATGGATCTGGAGTCAATCCGCAAGGTGAGGGCCATACTAAGATGTGACATTTGAAACACAAATCCATTTGATGTTTTAACACAAACAATACAAAGACCTTGAATAAATGCCTGTCTTTGTCTGTATTTCATGCTTCAACAGAACATCTCCAAGCACAAATACCAGAACCGAGATGCTTTCCTCTCAGACGTCAGTCTCATCCACACCAACAGTATCAAGTACAATGGTAAAGGTGTCGACATGCGTGTTTTCTCTACAATCACCATCTCATTAAAACTATGTGGATCACTTAGAGCTCTATCATTTAGAATAATGTTGTTTAAAGCATTGTTTCTCTTTTGTCTTTGTCTCTCAAAGGCCCAGACAGTCCTTACACCAAGACAGCACTGGATATTGTTAACGTGTGCAAGCAGACCTTGGCAGAGGTTTGTTGAGACTTGGCAGGGGAAAGGTCATGAGTATTTATGTAGTAAATTAAACTGGGCTGTGTTAAACCATAATATCAGAACAGCTGCAATGCCAGGATTGCTAAAGTGATTTAAGTGAGATATTTAGAAAAAAAAACTACCTAAATGAACATAAATCTTGATGTAACGATTAGACATTGCACCAGTTTTACACACAAGTCCAAACAAAAATTGGTGATATTGGCTTAATTTTGCATGTATTGTCTAACTTTCTTTAACTCAGAGTAGTTTAATAAAATAATTGCTGCCTGTTCCTGATATCGTTACCATAAAATCATGAATTCGATTCGGGAAAATCAAACGAGGCAATCTCAACATTTGATTCAGAATATGACAACATATATTAACTCTACTTCAGGAAGACATTTATCCCTTTAGAGTCAAACCTTTAAAGTCAAACTGGGAAATGAATTAGAACAGATAAAACATTGGTAATCAGTGTTGTAATAATTTCCTGCTTGTGTGCCTCTAGTATGATGAGCACTTGACCCAACTAGAAAAGGACATCTCCACAGCTAAAGAGGCTGCTCTGGATGCAGCAGACTTGGAGAGTTTGGACCCAATGACCCCTGGACCATACACACCACAGGTAGGGGAGCAGTCAGAGCCGTAGTTTTATTAACTAGTGTTGCAGATGCTGAATCACTCTGATAATAGACTTCACATCTCCTACTGTTTGTAAAAGGTCACACCTGGTAGTCTAAACTATTCTGCGTGCAGTAGTCTCCTCCCTCACACTTTGTAGTTTTCCTCCTGACCTTGGTGTTTCTTCACTCGTTCTCTGCACTAACTCTCCTTTCTAGACTTCTCATGTAACAGTTCTACTGTAGTTTCTTCACTTTAGTGTCTCCCAACTTGTGTTTTTCTCCTTCGCTCCTGTCGTCTTGTCCCGTTTCTACGTTTGTGTTCACCGCTCTGTGTGGTGGTGTTGGCCAGCCTGCTGATCTGTTTGACAGCGGGGCTTCAGGAAGTCTGCCCAGAGAGACCAGCAGCCTTTTCTCTGAGGGACCTCTAGTGGTTGCTCCAGAGAAGAGAGGGGGGCAGGTATGGAGAGAGACAGAAATAAGGCTCGCAAACCACACGCCACCTCTCCTCAAACCATCCTCAGAGCATGCAGCTTCACTAGGATTAAATGCTTTTGTTTTACCTACTCCATGTAAAAGTTTCTCATGCTAGAACATTAGAAATAACATATGTTCTTTTGCTTCTTGTCTTTAAGTGCTTCTCAGACTTGACCTTTTACCGTGCTGCCCCTCAGGGTCGCCACGGCAGAAGACCCGGGGAAGAGGAGTCAGATGTGGACATTGAAGGCTTTGAGGAGGATGACGATGGCAAACCCAAGACCCCTGCTCCTGTAAGAAAGACAGACTTATTAAAAAGCAATTTAGTTAGTTAAGTTACGTATCTTCGACTCATTTCTCCGTGTTGTCACTCTAGGCGGAGGATGCAGAAGGAGATCTGGAGGACGAAGATGACGAAGAGGATATGTTACTGCCACCTCGTCGACGGATGCACAACCAGGAGGAAGAAGAAGAGGAGGAAGAAGAGGGAGAGGATGGAAGCTCTAACCGCCCGGCACAAGCCAGCGTCCTGTATCAGGATCTGCTCATGTCTGACGGAGAGGACGATGCCAGCGAAGAAGAGGGGGACAATCCTTTCTCCTGTAAGTCCACCTGCTCTGCTGGAATGGAAATTCAGTCTTTAGTCACAGATAACGGTCATATGTCAGCACTAGAACGATCAAACTGTGGCAGAATATGTGACATTTTGTCGTGATGCACTGTGTGTTTCTCCTCCAGCCATTCAACTGTCAGAGAGTGGCAGTGACTCTGACAGAGAGGTGGACGTGCGACCTCCACCTCCACGGAGAGCCCAGGAGACGGCGCGCATGGGCATGGAGCACGACGAGAGCATGATGTCATACGAAGGGGACGTGCCTGACGAGCCTCACATGGAGGACAGCAATGTCAGGTACAGCAGGGTGGAGGTTGACGTCGGGCAGAAGCCAAAAATACAGTGCTGAGAAAACTCATTTTACAACCTACAGAGTGAATCACATTACTTTATATTTTTGAGTGTAGTCAGTTGCTGTGGCTTTTGTTTACAACTTCAGCAATAAAGCATTTTGAAATCATTCCATAGTAACAGCAACTGAGGTTCATGGGTATTGTAATATTTGTAGCCATTTGCCTTCGCGCATTTCTCAGAAATGAAGAAGAAATAATTAAAACTGGTGGTCAATATAAACCTTTTGGATGAGATGAGATCAATGAGATCACTTATAGAGCATTTTGAATTAGGAATACAGAATGGGCAAGTACACTTGTGGGACCAGTGGCCCCTCCCACTTCACAATTTAATATTGAAGTATTTAGATAATTAAAGCCTCTGAAAAGCCAAAAGTATTTAAGCAAGCATTTAAAAATAATTACAGTAGACCTTTATTCACACTTAAGTTAAAGGATCATTTCTAGATCAAATTCATAGTTTTCACATTGCTTTACTTGAATCACATGGTTTGAACTGATGTGGTACTTTAACACTTCCGTCACTCTCTTCCGTTTCAGTTACGGCAGCTACGAGGAAACAGAGAGCCGCAGTCAGATGCAGCCCATGGGCATGGGCAACGGAGAAGACTACGGCATCAGCGAAGAAGAGGAGGAAGATGAAGAAGATGAAGCACGAAGGAGAGGCCCAGCGGTACTCTCTCAGGTCCAGCTCAGTGAGGATGATGAGAGTGAAGAGTTCAGATCTATTGGGGGAGACAGCGACATGGACTCTGACAACTAGTCTCTTTTTTTTTTACACAGTATCAAGAAAACTGTTTGTAATCTCAGTTTTAAAATGTAAGATTTCTCAGATGAATATATTGTACATTGGTTTTAGTTTGTAAATGATGGTTAATGTTTATAGCTTCCTCATGCACTGTTAGGTAAGCTGTACCTTCAGAGTACAAAGCAACACATTGTAAATTTCAGTTTGCTTTTTACACGTTGAATGAATATCTCATGCCATTATGTACCTTGAAATGCAATTGGGTTCAGTTCTTTTGTACTATTTTACCTAATTCACCTCCTAGTTAAACACCGCTGTTGTTTGTCAACAAGTGTCTGCTTCAAAAACAGAATAAACATACTGAACAATGACAAACAGGTCTCTCTTTAAAGGACATAGAATTTCAGATCATTTGTGGTCACATTTCAATAAAAAGACACACACCACTTTAAGACAAGTTTAGTTCATAAAAGCAAAATGTAATAAACAAAAGGCTCACAGTATCTTAGCAAAAGAAATAACATGTTTTTAATCACAGGAAAAGCACAGGTGTAATTAATAATGTCATAAAGGAATGATCAGAAATACTTATTGTCTTTTTTATCTGACCAAAAGTCCAGAATCCAAGCATATTCTTTTATTATGATATTAAACAGAGAGAAGTAGTTAACCCTCATTTCTGATTACTTGAACAGTGAATGTTTGGCTTTTGTGCTCCAGAAATGACTGAAATGGTCCTTTATTACAATAGTGAGGTGATGAGTTGTAATGCTGGCTTACTTTAATGAACTGAGTCGTCATTAATGTCATTTAGTACACCTGTGTGAGAGCTCATACTGCTTGTGTTCTGGTTACACTTACTACTTTGCTACTCTCTTATAAAAAGTTAAGGTATTATCAATATGAAGAAAAACAGATATGTAGGTATTTAGTTTTTATTTTCTATTTAACTAAATTTTTATCAGTGACCTGTTTTATGGAGAAGATCATGTTGAATGAGTTCAGTTTGACCTCCTAAGCTACAGTCAGTAAATTAATAAATAAAACTTAATTAAAAAAAACCAGTATGAACAGCAGAGGGTACTCCAATGCTAAATGATACTTTATATCTGTTCCACATATTGTATGTTGGAAAGATTGGTATTTGAGATGCAACAACTTCAACTTCTGTTTTGTCACATACATCATCTGAAGTAATATAAGCCACCCACTGTAACATTTGTACTATGACCTCATTCATTAAATATTCATATTGCTTGGCTACACAAAGCAGACAAGCTTTTATGATCTATTGCTACCAATAAAAGAAGATTGGTGGCAACAGCAATGTAAACACAACATTAGACCTCAGTTGACAACACAATAAGAGAAATTCCCAGAGAGAAATTACAACATCAACTAGACCAGTGCTGCAGCAATTTAAGCATCTAAAGGCTTAAAGTTTAGATGTCACATTTCAGTAGGTGATTTTAGGATAATCCTGTGTTTAGAGTTCAAATTGTGAAACTGGGATATTTAGCCAATAACAAAGTGAACTTCATGGGTTAGAGGTTGAATTAAATCATGTCATCAACAGAAAAACATCTGCAAAATGATCAAAGCAGTAGCCACACCTCTTTCTTTGAATGAAGCTGGCTTCCTATTATGGGGAGGTCACCTGTTATTTCGGTTTTTGTTACATGCTGGTAAACTGCACACTTCCTGTTGCAACAACTCTGCAAAAAAACAGCCAATTCTGCAATCAGCCACACAGAAATGAAGTTCAGTTGCACTTCCACATTCAAATAAGTAGTAAAATCTACACAAATCACTTTGTGACCTTTGCTGATATACTTTGAATTCAATAATGGGCTGTGCCATTACCTCTATTCGAGCATATTGTGTTCAATGCCAGGAAGTCTTGAGCGGTGTGGCGCACAGCAAAACCACAAGTGTTACAACACGTACAGCATTATTCTATTTCAAGGGGGTCTCTCTCACACCAGTCAATTCACCAGCAAGCAAGAAAACATCTCCAGACATTTCTGCATTCTTTTAACTTAAAAATTAATTTTTTTCTTATCATAAGCCACATTATTTCAGTTTCTGTACAGATAAACATAACAGTGCAATTTCTCTGAACAGGATGTATTGAAAATATAAGATTCAGCTCTTCAGGATGCTTCTGTCTGCTGTTATAATGGTTGCCTGTATTTATCTATATTTTCAAAGAAAGATGAATCAGACCCTTCTTGATGGAAACTTTGCACAGACACAATGCATACAGTGTCCTCACTCAGAGCAACATGCTTTTTAACTTAAATTATTCTAAAAGAGCAATTCCTTCATAATCTAAAGCCATTTTTATGATTATGCCAGTAATCAAACAAGTGAATTATATTAGATATGGAAGAGAATTTCTTTATGTTTACATCTTTCACCAGGAATTCATTAGTGATATCTTTCACCTTTGGGTCGATTGTGTATCTCTGCCCCAAGCTACAGTGGTAGCTTTTGGCAAAAGGTGTGCGGCAAAGACACGTCCATTAGCAGACAGATGTCCCCTGTGAGGGATCCTGGAGGGGCTGAGAGACTGAGACCTCTGCAGCTTCTTCATGGCCGTCACCCGGTTTGAGGAGTCTCTCACTGAGTGCAACGAGCCATTGGAGTTTATAGATGCTATAGAGAGTGAAGATGACCAGCAACTCATCCCCATTTTAGCAGATGATACACCTGAGACACAAAGAGAGCATTGTTATTGCTTTGTGTGTCTCTCTATTAGTGAAAGGAATACACAGATGGCAATTTCACAAAAATTGACAAAAATGTGAGCTATAAGATTTTTAAGATTTTTTTTTTTTTGTTTTTAAGTATTTGATGCTTTTAATGATACAGAATGATGTCTATCTGCACTACTGTATGTGTTTTGTTGGCATTTTACTTTTTTTAAATGTGAGGAAACAGATCCAAACCTGGTGGAGGGTAAGTCATTTGATCATCAGGCTGGTAGTCATCGATTTCTAAACTTCGGCTGTTCCTGACAGCCTGGAGGGAGCGGAGGCTGGTCCGCAGAGGCGAATCGGTCCTGCTTGGTGATGTTGCTGCAAAACACATCAGGATCATATCCAGTTTACACGGAAAGTCAAGTTTGTGCAATGTCAAGCGAGATTGATCTTATAGATTCTTTCCAGTGATGTTTTAATGCCAATAACCCCACAATTCATAATTTGTTTCTGATATGCTTTTTACTGCACTCAAGAACCTAGTTTTAAACTTCTTTAATAATATATACTTTTTTCCTCAAGGTGTCTCCTACTTCACTGAAAAGTCCTTTTAAAAGTATATTATAATCAATAGAGATCATTTGACATGTACATGAATAACACCTCACAATAATTTGTAGAAATATTCATTTTTTTCCCCCTTTCATTTAATATCCTGTCCTTAAAAATAATTCAGCATCTCTGTTCTCTGATCTATTTTCATGTACTGTGGAAGAACAGAGAGCGTCGTTTTCTTCAAAAGGAGACAGAGTATAAAAATATCTAAAAAAAGGTAGTGAATTGTTTTAAACATCATTCAAAAGAGGAGCATTTAACTGGCATGTTGGTATTCTGATTGAGAACTCTCCCACCACACGCTGAAATTCTTCCATCACACAAGAATATGTAGATAATATACCAACCTAAAGTGGCATCTGATGATACAGGGGGATGTGAATTGTTAATAGATGTCAGATCAAACACACATATGTAGAAAAATTGTTACTGCGTACTTTGATTCTGAGCAAGTTTCAGCAGCTTGAACTGAGTGACTTGCTGTTGAAGTCTGGCCAATTTTGGATTTCGGCAGCTCTGCTTAGCTGATGGTGTTGGTGACTGGAAGGGGGATGACAGACGAGGCTGCCAACAAGAGGAGAATGAGCTCTCAGTTGTATTTCCTGGAGTGAAGTCATCAACATCTGCCTTTTTAAAATAAGACGGAAACGTCGCTTGTGGCTCAGGACTTCTTGTTGAGGTATTGGCAGGCGTGGAAACATAATCCCGACGTAAACCTGAAAGATGTAGACCAAAGTTATCTTTACTCAGCATTTATTGAACATGCAGTTTACACTAGATTTTAAAAAACTAACTATACTCACTGGCTTCCTGCATACGGGCCAGAAAGTGAACGTCTGTGATGTCCTGCAGTCTGTAGCTTGTGGTTGTGGACTCACTGGAGATACTCAGCTCATTGTTATCTGTGCAGATTAAATGCAAGAGATGCTGCTGAAATCTATGATAGTAAAGACAGTTCTGTGAATGAACTTAAAGGGTGACAATGTAAAGAGGCTATTATGGCACTTGTTATTATATTACCTAAACAGTCAGAGTTGTTGTGTGTTGTGTTGACAGATGTTTTGCCCATAGAAAATCCTCCAGATGCATCCCCAGTTTGATTGAAAACTCCAGGACATCTGTAGAAGCGAGCGCTGCTAGAGGTGCTTGATCCTGACAGTAGAGAGAGCAGACAGAAGGGATCAGTCACAAAATGTTTGCGGGACAACGAATGAGTCTTAGATTAGATTAGATTTCTTTATTTGTACCCGCAGGTAAATTTGTCTCGCAGTGAGAGACATTCATACAAAACAATACAATAAAATGAAAACAGTGCAAAAAAGTGCATGGCATACAGTGCATAAGTGCACTCATCATCATATCATCATCGCCATCATCAACACAATCATCGTCAACATCAACATCAACATCATCATCATCAACAACTCCACAACTCCCCAACCATCATCAAGGGATCACTAGTTCTTATTAAGATGTATGATGGCTGCAGGGACAAAGCTAGACCTATGCCTTTTAGTTTTGGTCCTAGGTACGGTGTACCTGCGGCCAGATGGGAGGAGCAGGAAGTCACTATAGAGGGGGTGAGACCTGTCCCCTAAGATGGAACTAGTGAGCCGCTGCAGCTGTCTTATATACAGGGCTTCTTTGCTGCTTACTTACTTTGATCCAGTCTGTTTATGAGCAGACGTCGTGCTGCCTCCATCTTAGGACTGGGGTTATCCAGGACGTGTCGACACCATCTGAGAGCAGACTCCTCCACAAACTCCTGCTTCTTTAGAGGCTCATATAACCTGTGAGGAATAACACAGCACATTCATTTTATTCATTGAGATCATGTCCTACTCCTGCTCTGCCTTTTCACAAAGAGTCAATGCTCTCTTGATCTGCATCCACCTCAACATGTCTTATAAAATGTATGATGACTTGAGCAATGTATTAAACTTAAAGGCTTGATGGCACCTACCAGCTCTCTTCATCTTCCACATTGTCCTCCACCTCAAGGAGCTCCACAGAGTCCAAAGCAGACTGCACTTCTTGTGGCTGACTGTCCCAGAGGTCTTTTTGATAGCTGTACAATGTCCCATCCATGGCACAGGAAGGAGACGGCGAATTTGACCGAGACTTCAAATTATCTAGTCTTATTCTAGCATCCATGGCAAATGATCGACCATTACAACTCTTAGCTCTTGTCGGTTCAGTGTCAGTCCTCCAGATGAGGGCTGAGTTGCCCTCCAGCCTGACAGAGCTGCTCATCAAATCATCATTCTGAAAAAGATGATGGTTTGAACTTGTACCATACTCCACTGGTGACTGATTGCAAAAATAGCGGCTCCAGTCACTTGTCATTTGGTCTTGGAGCTCCATTTTTTCAATTGTATCCTCAAATCTTGTCACTTCTTCAAGCTCTCATCCGTCTATTCCATCGCCTCCATCATGAGGATGGCAGCCATTGCCAAACCAGAAACTGGGCTCAATGCGATTCCTTAAAATGTTAAATTGTAATAATATTGCTCTGTACACCCAGCAACAGTGTGGCTTCACCAGACCATCTATTGACCCACATTTGTTGAGTGGGGCTGTTAAGTATAGACACTCAACAGATTGGATGGATTTAGAGAGCCATCATGAGCTTATGTGGATTAAAGAGTTTGTGTGTTGCTGCTAACAGATAAAGAGCCAATCAACATCACACCATGAGGGCTAATATAACAGTTTCTGTATAGGCGTGTCACAGTATTAGTTGTTGAAAATATTAGTTTGCTTTCTGGCTGGAGTTACTTTTATCTATGGGGCTGTTTGTTTGTGCATGTTTGAATTTGTTACATTCAAGTACTAACAAGGAATCTTACTGAAATGTTTACTGGGGGAAAAGATGTGTTGCCTCATCTTTATGTCGGTTAACACATCAGTTTGTGTCACCGTTGGGCGTCACTATCAGTTGTCTTTGGTTCTCATATTAAATGCCATACTCACTCAGTCATTGCATGTGAGGAAGTGTGGTCAGAACTGCCTCTTTCTATCTGTCACACACACGCACACGCACACGCACACACACACACACACACACACACACACACACACACACTTATACTTTATGCTATGCTAAGCTAATCATCTTCGGAGAATGGTATCAATCTTCTCATCTAACTCTTTCCCAAAGACATATATATTCCAACATGAACAGAAACCATAGAAAATGAACTTTCAGATAAATTATAATAAGTTTTGTAATTTATTAACACATAGGAAGTGATAAAAGCAAAAGTATAGGCTATAAAACAATCATAGCAGGTACTGTGCGGGTGAGGTAAGAAACCCCAAAGAGTTTATAGTAAAAACCTCACCTCTAGGATTCACAATTTATCCTCATACAGTGGCTATTTGTTTCCTTACCCTTTTGAGATACAAGAAGAAGAAGAAACATGTTAGTAGTAATAACAATAAACAAATGTAAACATAAACAAAGTGAGCACATTAACTAGGGTGGATTAGGATAATGTGGGACACTGACTAATGTGGGACAACTAGACCAGTGTATTTATCACTTTTTCTATTCAGTTATTTTAAAGCTAACTAGTATATGCAAACTGTGTAAGTTATATTGTTTAACATTACACATGTGAACATACAGGCTACTAGTTTTTTAACCTTTCTGATGAGAAAGCAAAACAAAACATATAGGCCAAAAGTTTTGGCAGATAAGGCTGCTTTGTATAAATCAAAGTATTTCTAAGCCTAAAAAAATAGTGTCCCAGCTTACAAAATATACCAATTCTGAAATGATTTGACACAAGGAACATTAATATATGAGCCATTTTCCTTTTCAGTACAATATCTAAAAACTGTCTTCTGATTTAACAATGAAACATCTCAGGGATTAATGCTTGTTGATGTTGATATAATGTATTGGGTTATTATGTAAATATGATGAACAAGTCAGAATTGCAAAAAGTGTCCCACATTACCCTAATCCACCCTATAGCGCAGGTGTTTTTCCATATTAAATACTGACAGTGGTGGACAAGTTTTGATAGAAAAGATAATATAGCCTACAACTCAAGGTCTACCAAGTAGCTTGAAAAAGTACTATTTTAAACTATCATTACCAAAATAGCCTGATTATATAATGCTATACTATATATGTACTGAGTATGTTCATGCAACTGTTCAACTTTAATGACATTTAGTACTATGTCTGTTGTTGGCTGTAACCCAGGCTCCATGCACTTTACTTTTACTTTCTTTGTAAACATTTCAGTTTAATAGTAGACTCATTGGAATGTTCTTCAGATGAAAGCTCCACCTTGACTTCTTTGCTCCTCCCTACACATCTCCTCTACATGACAAAAGCAGGTTTAGAAGAGGAGGAGGTGTCTGTACTGCACCTGCGCCCTGCCTCCCTGCCTCCCTGCCCTTCACCTCACCACCCACCACCGGCCGCTGCTTCCTCATCCTCAGCGCCCACGGCACATCTTCAACTGCGACCCAAACTACAGCGGCACAGCGGACTTAAACGAGGACTTTCCCCGTGTAAAATGTGGACTACCGAGCGACAGAGTAGACAGTGAAGCGCCACCTGTGTCGGGCGGGGAAATGCAGGACGAAACCGGCAAAGCAGCAGCCGGGAGCCCCGCAAACACCGTGCAGGTAGGAGCGGAGGAGGGTGGTTTCGTCCAGGCTCCACTTTAAACAAATAACGGGTTTAACGCCCAAGTCATTACTCTGAAAGTAATGTGGGACCCGTTTACGACAACACCCTTAGGTGTTTTCGTCTAAGCAGGAAAGATAAAATGTCTTCAGATAAAGCAGTCTAACCTGTCCGTCCACATTGCTTGTCTTCAGCTACAGTGAATACAGACACACCGAAGACCATGTCCACCAACTTTTTCACGTCAAGGACCCCTGAACTGACAAAACCAGACCACGGACCCCATTTGATAACACGTTATCCCCGGGTCCTCCATCTGATACGATTAAAAGGTGTTTTATAGGGTGGATTAGGGTAATGTGGGAGACTTTTTGCAATTCTGGCTTGTTCACCATATTTAAATATGAATCCAATACATTACATCAAGACTTAATATCATTATGAAACCCCTGAGCTGTTTCCTTATTTAATCAGAAGACAGTTTTTAGATATTGTACTGAAAAGGAAAATGGCACATATATTAATGTTCCTTGTGTCAAATCATTTCAGAATTGGTAGATTTTGTAAGCTGGGACTCTATTTTTTTAGGCATTTATACAAAGTAGCCTTATCTGCCAAAACTTTCTGATTCTGAACTTTCTGCTGTATGTTTTTTTTTGTTTTGTTTTTTTTGCTTTCTCATGTGTTAGTTTTAAAATAACTGAATAGAAAAAAATATAAATGCACTGGAGTCTAATTGTCCCACATTAATCAGAAAATATACATAAATAGACATACATGTTTTTATTGTGTTAATTATAGATTCAGTTATAGTGAAACAAAATTTTGTAGACCCTTCAAGGATTCCTGAGGGTCCCTGAACCCATTTCTGTAAATACTAGAGATAAAACTTGATCACCTGCAGTGCTCATTCAGCAGATGTGTTTGCCCAGACTTTTCTCATACACACAGCTGTGACTAAGCTGTTTTTTTGTAGTTCTCAGTTGGTGTCATATTGACATTATTCAGGTGTGTGCTGTTTAGATGAGGGTGAATTAGAGTAAGGTGGGACAATTTTGCAATGGCTCTTCAGCAATACATTTCGAATTGAAGCCAACACACTATAATCCACACCCAACACCATTCTGAAATCCCTAAAGTATTTTCGAATAATATCAGAAAAGAGAATACAGATATCACACTCGGAGAAGAAGCGTTCCTTGTGCTAAACTGTCCCAGGTTATTTGTGTTTCCTAATGTGGGACAATTCTGGTAGAAATCTGGGACACCCACTGAAACATCTATATCATGTTCATTTTTTGCAATATGTCCAGAACTAGAAATTGAATGTGCTAAAATGCATATTTCAACAATTGAACTACTTAAATGACTCTCCTGTATTAGTCAAACTATGCTGTCCCACATTTTCTAAAGTGAGATGATCCAACACCATCTAATAACAATCAGCAACATTGCTTTATTTATGACAAATTTATATCTGTAACATTAAATTAGTTTTAATCTTATGCCACTAACCTTTGCAAGTGGGTCTGTGTGTGGACTGACAATATCTATGTGATGCACCCACTTTACTTACATGACACATCTACATTGTTATGTTTGGGCATTAGTAGTTAGATGGTTAGGGGTCATGAGGTATATCATGTAGGTCTGTAAGACTTCAGATAAACTTTCAAAGCATTTGTTAGAAGAAGAGATAGATGTACTTGAATGTATCTGTCCCACATTAAACTAATTCATTCAAAGCTGACCAAACTTATGAGGTAGTGTAAACATTTACCTCCCTTCTGAAATATATAGGACTGTTGTTTTCTCACCAATTTGGGTAACAGTAGTAACAGCTACTATTCAAAGTCTAAAAATCTCCATAAATAATCAACATTTTTTTTAACATAATCTCTTAGTCCCAGTCATTTAAAAGCAAATATACAAACATTACTAGTTCCACCTTCTCTATTGTTATAATTTATGAGGATCAGACAAAACAAGCTATTGAGACTTAAATTTAGACTGTAGGAGAGTGGGCCTGTTTGTGATCCTTGATTATTCTTTTCACACGATCTCAAATTCATTCATTTTTTTAAATTTCAATTTTATGTGTTGCTGCTGTCTTGGCAATGACACTTATGTAATATAGATTCTTGTTCTCAATGAGGATCATAAAGTTATGAGTCTGTTTTTAAGGACATAACCTCAGTTGCAGTTCAATACCTTGTGCAATATCTCAACTTCCTGGATGCTATTTTGCCTTCACATGTTTACATATACTTTAAACATTCAGTATATTCTGTAACTCTCTTCAATCCTGCCAGTTTCATATGTCAAAGTCACACAAAGCTCAATCCTTAATGAAACTATCTTTATTATAATGGAATAGCAGATTATGATTCATGTTTAGAGATAACAACAGTGACAGTAGCGTCACCTAAAGCAGAAGCTGAGTTGTTATCTTGGTCCGACTTCCTCCCTGGTAAATGACATGAGAAAAACTTCCCCTCTTGTTTAGAGGTATAGGAAGGAAGAGGAAGAAATGGTCCAGTTGGTGATTCAACACCTTAGTTACTAAAACCTGACACAAAACTTGTTTTACAGTTGACATGGAAGTGACTCATAACAGAAAAACAATTTGACATTTTCATTGATTTATTTTCTGTTTCTTGACTAATTAAAAAACAATTTAAGCTCTAAATAATCCACATAGAACTATTTTGAGTGCTTTATTAAGAAAAACAAGCAAAAAAAATTGGTCAGGTCTGGATTTTGATTCATGTCTGTATTACTGTGTATTTCCTCTCTTGGTCTGATTTCTTTGTTGTAATTTATTTTCTAGAATTCGCTACATTTGAACGGACATACTGTCACTGAAAATGGCCACAACCAAACAGTTACACCTGCACCACAGCCGCAGTCTGAATCGCCACCCCGGGGCTCCACTCCAACTATGACCATCCCAAGGGAGCAGTGGGGTGGGAAGTACGAGTTCCTGCTGCCCTGTATTGGATACTGCGTGGGATTGGGGAACGTGTGGCGCTTCCCGTACCTTTGTTACCGCAATGGAGGAGGTGAGTGGTCTACAAGAGCTGCCCCTGAAGGCCTCACATGCTTTAAATGCCTGGGTGTATGTCTGTAATCATTTGTTCCACCCATGTGAGCAAGAGGCACTCCTTGCCATGCCCTTGTGTGTGCACTGTCCTCCAGATCACGCTGGCTTATTTTGTACTTTCAGTCCAGCGTTGTCCGTAAAAGCCTTCAGTGCTGGAAGCTAGAACACAAAGCATTCGCTAATCCTCTAAGTAGAGACAGTGTTTCCCTCGATTAAACATCAGACATGTGGTATGCCTGCGCAGCACAGCTTTACGAACTATGCACCTTCATCTGAGATCAAACATGTTGGAGCTTGAAGAACAGTAAAGCGGAATAACATCTGTCTGAAGCTGCCATCTACTGTAGATAAAGGCTGTAACCTGCTTCTACAGTCTACTTGTACCTGCACAAAACAAGTCATTGCTGTGTATGTCTTCCGCCAGCACCCCAGCTGACCTATTTCTAATTTCTACAGGTGTGTTTCTCATCCCCTACTTCATTATGCTGTTTGTTACGGGCGTCCCACTCTTCCTCATGGAGCTGAGTTTAGGACAGTATGGAGCAGCTGGCCCCATCACCGTGTGGAAATGCTGCCCTCTGCTCAAAGGTGATGAACTCCTCCATTGTGCTTTGTAATCCAATAATTACACACTGACAGACACTTTATATCATCATTATGTTAGAATGGTGGCTTCATATTTACAAAAGAAATCTGATTGACACTTGAATCTAACTAGTTGGAGGATGTTAAGTAGTAAAAAAAATATCTGTCTACAGGAATCTTGATCAGAGTAAGGAGTATCTCAAGTTGACATCAAAATGCCTGTGTCACCTGTAAACCCAGTCTAGCATTGTCTTCCAAGAAAGCAACTTGCTGACTCACAGCAGCTTGTCACCTCACTACCATACGTCATGTGGCTCGTCTGGAAAGTCAGCTCAGGTGCTTAAAATACACATCTGATAAAGAAACTTAAAGGAAGTGTTACAGGGCTAAAATCAGATCCAATTGTAAGAGAAGTTTTTATTTTTAAACTGGGAATACCAGTTAAGGATTTTAGCTCAGCAGCAGGTTAGCAAGCTAATTTAAGAGACAGTCGAGATGATCCTTTTAAGTGTTACAGAAGGTCAATGAGCAGTTTCAGGCTAACAAGCTTTACATTAAGGTATGATAGACTCTGAACTGTTTATTAAATCATATATATTTTTATTTTAGGGAGTAAACCCACCTCTTTACTTGCTAATTAAATGTATCCAATAATCAAGATAATCAAATGTGTTCATGAAATAATCCAAAGCATATCTCATACAATATGCCCCACACAGTAGTCTGTCCTGTTTTTTAGGTGCTTAAGGTTGTGTGTTTTCTCACAGGTATCGGCATCGGGATGTTGTGTGTGTCCACGCTGGTGTGTCTCTATTATAACGTCATTATAGCGTGGACGTTTTACTACCTGGGCAGCTCGTTCCAGAGCCCTCTGCCTTGGTCCTGTGATGCTATATCCAATGCTGCTCTCTGTGGTAATGGCACCTCTGTCAATAGCTCCACTGGTAAAGTCCTCAGCCCCACAGAGCACTTCTGGAAGTAAGAGCAATCATTCATTTCTCTATCTGTGACCTAGTGTTTCATTACCTCAGACTGTAAATGGGCTGTATAATTGCACATCTTGATGCAGCTTCATAATACTTATGTTCATATCAAGTGCTATTTTCAGGTCAAATACATTGCCATTCTTTTCTGACAGATTTGTAAATTGATCTGAAGGTATGCATTAGCCCCCAAAGGAAAACTTCCTCCTGCACGCTGACTGTCACCTTTGCTGACCTCACCAAAAAACAAACCAAAGCCATCTAGTGGACTGAAAAGTAGTTGATTTTATTATTTTAGTACTAAAAACTTGAATTTTCAATTGCAAATTATATAATGAAAGATTGATACTTGGCATCCGTGTATCAATACAATATTGCAATGCAAAATATCGTGATACTATGCTGTATTGATTTTCCCCCCACCCCTTGTATACAGCCTGCAAGCCTTGTTCAAATAATCTGTCTTTATACAGCAAACACTGCTATTGTTTATGACGTCAAAATGGTTAAACTGACACCTTTTCAGCTAATATGATTTGATAAACTTCATGTATGATGATACATTCTAACACTAAAATGTAAAATGTATAAAACTAAATAATGCATAAGACTTGCCTTTGGCCTACAGTATATACAGTATAAAGTAGTATGATGTTTTATAACAACAGTTATAACAGACAGCTGAAGACTGCCTGCAAAGTAAAGGTTTATGTACAGCAAATAAACCAAAGGACTCAGACTGGAACAACATACAATTTCTATGTGAGACTGTTTGTTGACCCTAAAAACCAGAGTCCCCTTTCAAAAGAGCATGGCAGGTGTTTAGAGAAAAAAATTACATTTTAAGTTCAAAGATGAAAGTTAAAGCTGGGGTGTGGAGTTACAAAGAAGAAGTGAGGTCATCAGACCACACCTCGTATCTGTCTCAAGTGATTCCAGTTTAGTAGCATTGTGGGTAATGTAGGCATCAGGATTTGACAAGGAAGAAGAACACATGTAATAATAAAAAGATACTTCTGGTTCTGCTCCATCAACTTTGATCTTCAAAACCTGTCCATGGGTAGTTCAACAATGTTAAAGGTTGTTAGTGTGATGCTAAATAGGTGGCGTAGTATTTTAAAGCAAAGCAACAGTAAGCTGTTATTTTAGGTATGGCAGCATGCAACAAAACAGTAACAAAGAGCACCATGTTCACAAGACTTTATGATCTTTCATGCAAAATGGATAAAGCAATTTGTTGTATCTGCTATGAGTAATAGTGATGTAAAATGATGAAGAAAAAACCTTTTAAAAGAATTAATAATTTATCCTCGGACAAATATCTTCAAAGACTCTCTGAAGTCCAGTCCAACAGCGATGTGTCGTTTATTTAGCGTCAGTTAGTGTGTAAAAGGTGTGGCTAGAGGTGTGGTAATAAGTGTGCTGTTGTACTCACACATATTTGTGTTTGACTTGTGTGTCTTGTAGTGAGCAAGTATTGGGTGTTGTAAACAGTAAGGGCCTTAATGACCCGGGCCCTATCCGGTGGCAACTGGCCCTCTGCCTCCTGGCAGCCTGGATCATCATCTTCCTGTGTATGCTCAAGGGCATCCGCAGCTCTGGCAAGGTGAATCAACACAATGTTGGCATTGTCAGCTCCCATAGAACACACACACCCACCCACAATAAATCCTAACAAACTGTCGGCCTAATACGTGTTTGTGCTGACTGTGTTTTCAGGTGGTTTATGTAACAGCTACCTTCCCATACTTTGTCCTCATTGTTTTGATCATCAGAGGTGCCACACTGGAGGGCTCTCTTCAGGGTATAACTTTCTACCTCACACCACAGTGGAGCCGATTAGCCAATGCACAGGTAGGTACTTCTATGCAGCTGCTTGTCTTTTAACCAGTAAAGGAAAGTGTGATCTTATAACACCAGTATTTGCCTTTCTCCACTGGCTCCCTGTCCTTTTTTAGGATTGATTTTATTCCTGGCTTTTAAGGTTTTAAATGGGCTGACGCCACCTTATCTAACAGAACTCTTGTATCTTCAGACTCCAGTTAGAGCAAGGTCGACCAACCAGATGCTCTCAGATGTTCTGATATCCAGGCACAAAAATAGAGGCGACCAAGCCTTTGCAGCGGCTGCCTCAAATCTCTGGAACAGCTTACCTGTTCAGAGAAGAACTGCTCTGACCCTAAAAACTTAAGTCGCTGCTGAGGACCCATTCTTGACCCACAAGACCCTCTATTTTTTAGTTGAGCTTAACACGTTAACTTTATCTTTTATTGTGCCACACTTCTTCTATTTCTATGTGTTATTTAGTTGTATATTTATTTATTTTGGTATTTTACCTCTCCAGCACTGTGAGAGAGACTGTGGTTGTTTTTAAATGTGCTATGCAAATACATTTTGACTTGATTTGACTTGACGTCTGATGGACTGGCACATGAGGCTCATGAGTCTATGAACAAAGTGCTTTTTTGTAGATATTTTCAATGTTTAAAATGTATTTCCCTCTGAAACATTCCAGGTGTGGAACGATGCAGCCTCACAGATCTTCTACTCATTAGGTATTGGAGTTGGAGGTCTGCTTTCTATGGCCTCTTATAATAAGTTCGACAACAACGTCATCAGGTGAGTGCGCGCTTCACCACAACAGTTGCTCTGTTGCAGATGTGATGTTTTCACTCTCTTAAATCAAGGTTCCTTTGCTTTCAGGGACACTATAATTATCACAATAGGAAACTGCAGTACCAGCTTCTTTGCAGGATTTGCCATTTTCTCAATTCTGGGTCACATGGCATGGAGGAAGGGAGTGCCTGTTGACAAGGTGGCAGATACAGGTGGGTACTTTTCTCATTTTGCACAGTAGGTTTAGTAGGATTTTGTGTCCTTTCTTGGTAATAATATCTTTAAAAAAGCCTATCACTTATGTTAATAGATTGTGTTAAACTTTACTATTATTGCATTCTGAGCTTGATATTTTCTTTTTCTGCCTCAGGTCCTGGTTTGGCCTTCGTTGCTTACCCAGAAGCGCTTGCTCTGCTGCCAGGCTCCGTGTTCTGGTCAATTCTCTTCTTCCTCATGCTCTTCATGCTGGGGGTAGATACACTGGTAAGGCCTCACACTCTATAATGCTTGATTGGCAGAGACAAAAGCTCATGAGTCCCCTTCCACATGGATGATATCTTCTGCTCTGCTGCCTCACAGTTTGGCAACATGGAGGGCATCACTACTGCCGTGCTGGATGAGTTTCCGCAGCTCAGAGGGAACGCGTTGCACAAGTCCTTGTTCCTGGGTGCTTTGTGCTTTTGCTTCTACCTGATGGGTCTCCTGTTAGTCACTGATGTGAGTGTGTGTTTAAAGAACTGTTTGAAGTGGCTAAATTTGCATCCCTTGTGCGATCAGGGTCACATTTCCAATGTTGTCTTTGTCTTCATAGGGAGGGATTTACTGGTTCACTCTCATTGACTCCTTCAGCACTAGTTTCGGCCTCATCATCATCACCCTCTTCATGTGCATTGGCATCTCCTTCTTCTATGGTAGCCCATCTCACACCCCTAACCTTCACATCACACTCCTGTAACACCACATCATTCAGTTTCAATCATCCAGCACATGTGATGTTTAGCAAGATGTAAAAGATTTTGTCACACCTTTTCCTTGTTTTCACTTTTTTCCCCCTTTCTCTCATATTGAATATGTTATTGTCTGTTGTCCCAATAATGTCTTGAGTCCTAATGTGTGTCTCTTGAATTCATTTTGCTATTAGGAGTCAACCAGTTTTGTCAAGACATCATCGACATGATTTGCCACTGCCCTCCCTGGTGCACCAAATTGCTGATTTACTTCAAAGCATGCTGGGTCTTCTTCACGCCATTTCTTCTGCTGGTGAGTCAACACGTTAGCTACTAACTAACTAACTAATGAATGAAACTCCCAAAACCTTCTTGATATGCCCTCTTTATGCAGCCGCTAGACAAACCCAGCAAGTGATAAAATGGGGAAGAGTTTATGACTGTCTTTACCTTCTGTGATTTGACATTTAATTAGATTGATCAGAGATAAACAAATTCAGTTTGTTGTCTTTTACAGCACAATGTTTAGTGATTTTAAAGGCATGAATTCATCTAGGGGTCACTAGTTTATGACCGCTGTTCTCCTTTATTTCATAGCAATTCTTACTTTTTTTTGATCCAGCAAAAATGTATTTTCTTTTTATGTGTCAAACCTCCTTTCACATAGTTTCAGTATTGTTGACTACAGCTTCTACGGAGCACTGAAACTAAAAATAAGGAATAAGGAACATTACTTTTTAGATTCTGTTTATCTGGCAGTCAGTTTTTATTATGAGGTTTAAAACAATCAGATTATTTTTCCAAATGAACAATTGTGACCGTTAAGGATATATCTAGTAATGACCTCCACTATCAGCTATATCTGTTTTGTGTCAGTTGTGCAGCCCATGTTACATCACTCCCTCTCTTATTAATGCTACTTTCTTTTGTATGTGACCTGAAGTAGAGTTACTATGCACAAAAAAACTGTTTGATGTACAAATACCCGTTTGTTGTGAGGCATTGTTGCACTTTCCGTCAGAGGGGTAATTTGATGAGGGGTGAGATGCTGTGCTGTTCCGGTCTAATAGAGTTAAAAATATCCCATCAAATATATGCAGAGTTTATTGGAAACTGAGGGAGAGAAAAGACAGATCAGTTGTATAAATAGAGACAGTTGCTAAAAGGAATAACTTGAAATTTGAAATGTAGCCAAATGTGCTGAAATCTTCACAACAACAGCTGTGAATAATTCAAGAGGAGAAACTGACATTCAATCTGAGCCCCCCCTGCAGCATTTCTCTGCTAGCTCTTCTTCAGTTGCAATTGTGGCTTTTTTTTTTTTTTTGTTTGGAGGTAACATTCCTCTGCTAACTATGTGTCTTTCCCCTTGTGGCTGTAGTTCATCTTGACCTACATCTTCATTGAGATGTACAACACACCACTGCGCTACGGCTCCTATGTGTATCCGCGGTGGGGCAAAGCGTTGGGCGTGTGCATGGGTGCGACCTGCTGTCTACAGATCCTCATCTGGGCCATTGTAGCCATCAGCAAGGAAACTGGAACACTGAAAGATGTCAGTACCACCTCTCATGTCATTCTGTGTGTGTGAGGTCCAGTTACACCTCTGCCACGCTCACACATAACAATACTGATCACTGCTGCACCTGATTACATAAAGTAGCTGGTAGATGAAATGAAATCTCCTGCTTTGGAGGGTTAGTAATTGTCTCTGGCTTCTTCTTTTTTTTCAGCGTTTCCAGAAATCAATTCGACCTCTGAATTCCTGGAGGGTAAACTTGAACAGTGCTGAGAGAGCGGAGGAGCATGTGGAGGGTCCATTCACTGTCACTCTCACAGACATGGACTTTACTGCGAGGAGGTGGGAGATGGGAAGCCAGGCGTGACAGTATGGAGAGCAGCAGAAAACACAAAAGAGTAGAGCAAACTATGTCGTCAAGCAACAAAGGAATTTATTATGTAATTCGCTCCAGCGAGGTTCTGGTGGCTGAACAGACTGTGGGTCCTGCAGGGCAGTGTGTATTAATGGTTTTATTTATACTGTAATGTCTGTTTTAAACCATGTATGTTTTTTTAAGGTTTTTTTTACATTGTGTAGAATATAAAAGTTACAATGAATCATGTTCACCTAAGGTAGCATACTAGCATCCCACCAGGCCATTTGGATGATGATGAACTTGTAGTGTGTCTGTTGATCTGATTTATTCCCGTAGTAACAAGGTACAGTGGTTTTATACTGATGGCAGTATCAGGAGGAATGAGACAAAAAATATATCAGGAGGAATGAGACAAAAAATCACAAATCATCAGCCTGCCAGACTAAATGGTGTTAATGACACCCAGCTTTTAATCCATTTGACTCCATCTGCAATTTAATGATTGCTAAAGTTATTTTTAGAATATATAAATAAATAAAAACAACTTGCCAAATGGACAGTATACACACACAGATGTCTTATAATGTACATTTCAAATAGCCAGTTCCTGCAGAAAATGTACAAATTATTTCTCTCATAATGAAAATGATGTTACTCAGAATACATTAATATTACCACTGTTGTTGTAACTTTTAAGAAGAAAAACACTGAATAGAGTCAGCTGGTCAATGTATCAACAGAAACACAAATGTTCTTATTTTTAAGTTTACTGGATTTTTGCTTGTGGCGATCCTTCAGTGTGGATGTCCCCTCTCATTGAATGTATTATTCCCCTTCAAGCCATTCTCCCTCTGGTTTGGTATACGCACTGTATTGTCCTTACTTTCCCAAACCAGTTCACCCACATCACCCACATCATTATTGTCATATTATCAGTCTAACTTTTCTTACAACTGTCCAAGCACATAAGTTTTACTCTGATTTGAGTTACTTGGGGAAGTAACTCAAATCTGTTATTTATTGGCAAATTGGCTTTACTGCCTTAAGTAATTTATACATGTTATTGGAGAATCTGATTAATGTATTTTTTGCTAGAATTGTAAAGATGTTCAACTTTAGAAAGATTAATATGAAGAATTACAAAAAGACCTCATCCAGTTTGATCGGCATATTTCAACACACCGGTCATATCTCTGTTTTGTTCATTACATGAAGTGATTGACTGAAATAAACTGTCCTAGATTGATATTAGTGATCCACTACTGTAGTTACACTTCTCTCTTAGTGGACTGAGCTTTAATATTGTCCTATTAGCCTTATTTGGGGTAACATTTTCTCTGGCTGTTTTTCACAGGGCATTGTTGCAATTTCTGTCACAGTTGTAAATTAGTAGATAAAACCCTTTCAGTAAAATTAAATGTTTAGGATTTAGGATCACTGGTTTGTGTCTTTTTAAAGGGATTTTCAAGCAGAATAATTACCTTTAAAAACCTTTGATTCTGAACATTTTTCTATCCTTTGTTTTAGGATTTTATGTCATATAGCTAAATGTGACACTCACTGTTGACTCTTGACTCTGCCTTTGTCCGCCTTTTGTTGCCGTTCTCTTGTATATAATTGTGCATAATGATTAAATTGTTGTCTTCATATCTTTATATGATCATCCATTCCTTTTTGTTGTGAATGATTTCCTTTGTAAGATGTTGAATGATCACTAAACTGAAATGGCCAGAATTCACTGAAGAATATATTTGTTGACAAAATGTATTAAACTAATAGTGGTTTGAACAGTGATGGCCTGCTGGGATACATACATCCAGTCTAAAAACAAGACAGACATTATTTTAAACACATTACTTTAGGATTCAAATGCATCAACTGTCTGGCCACGACAAATTATAGTGTGTTACAATATTTGGACTTTACCGCAAGAGGGCAATAGTTGCACAAAGATAACATTTTATATCTACTGCCTGTGATATGGTAAACGATAAAACAGGAGGGACGGACTCTCGCGGGGTTAGGTTAAATTTATGGTCATCTCGCGAGAGAAATTCAAATCCCCCGGCCCTTCAAATCTAGCCTGTAAAATACAAGAGAAGTTTTTGCATCGACAGAGAAGTAATTGCAGCATACTCCATAAGTCAATGCAAAAATGAATATTACTTTTACTTTTTCAATCAATCAATCAATCAATCAATCAAACCATTACACCTTTCATACAAGCGTGTGAAGTTCAAAGTGCTTACAGTTGATTGACAGACTGATAATAAGACGGAACTAGTGACAACATAAAGAAAAGTAATAAAAACGATGAGAAACAAAAACAAAGAACAAAGTTTAATAAAGGCTAGACTGAAACTGGGTTAAAAAAAAGGAGAAAAGACGAGAAACATGTATAAAATCGATAAGATAAAACTATAATATAGCATAAAATGAAGTAGAACATTTTAAAACATCACAATAAATACAATAAAACAGAATAAAAAAAAAGACTATAAACAATTATCAATCAAAAGCCAGAGTGATCTGGTTGGTTTTGAGTTTACTTTAAAAATAACCCCAAAAAAACAAAAAACAACAACTTGTGGAACAAGTGGAAAAAACATTCCCTATATGAGACATCAGTGAATAATGCCATAAAAGTAGTCAAAACACACAAACATTAGGCTATGTAAATGAAGTGAAACAGGGGCGGTGTAACCCAAATGGACTCGTCATAATCATACAATTACATTACATCGGCTATGATGAGCGCTTCAGCACTTTATTCAGTGACAGTCCTGCATGAGAAACCCTTTGTGATTTGTCTGGGTGGCGCGATATATGCAAATGAGCGGATGTTGCGTACACACTTTCCCGCGTTTTCTTCTGCTCAGTTTGGGTTCGCTTGTTTGCGGTATTGTCACGTGATCTCGGTGAACGCACACTGCGGTGTAGCTATCCTCGTAGACCGACGGCAGTCAATAGAAAACGCCTTATCGTTGTTATTTAATGTTAGCGTGGAAAGCATCGAGTTTGAAGGCATACGACCACAAAAAACAGCTCAGCGAAAAGGTTCACATTTATGAGGCTGTGAGCGCCGACTGTGGTGAAGACACCGGCGGTCCCTTCCGAGACACAAAACGAACACCCCACTTCAACACGGTTCCAGGAAGTCAGTGAGGTTTTGTTGTATTGTAGCCACGGAACTCGTGTAGTGGGCTTTAAACTTAGTCAACATTATTTGTTGTCTTCAACAACAAAAAAAAGTTTTTTTTAAATCATACTATTTAACCGTCAGCTAACCGGATACCAAGATGCCACCTAAGAAGCGCAACACCGGGACAACACAGAGCAAGGAGCTGAAACCCGGTGCTGAAAGTTCCTCAACAGAGAAGAAAGAAAGTCCAGAGTTATCTGTGAAAAAGTAAGAGAAGTTATGTTGACTTAATTGAGTCCGAATGTATGGTAATGCAGGTGTTGAACTCCTGCTAGCTAACATATGTGACTAAACGTCAGGCTGACTAACTTAGCTGCTTCAAACGAAGCCAGGCCTGTATTTACAGCTAATACCAGCCAGTCTATCAAACCCACACAGCTGACCACAGTGTGCGACTATTCAGTAACACACGAGTTACCATCTGTAATAACACATTCATACAGCTCCTGTCTGACACAGACTGTGGCTAACACACAGGGAGGTTATTGTCACCTGTGCTCACTATGTGTTTGTGTCCTCCATGATGTTTATTTGTGTCCTCTGTCCATCCTCTAGGCACAGAGACAAAGATGCAGAGTTCATCACCCTGTGCAAGAGCCTTCATGTGACAGACCTGGTGTGTGACCGAGCCTGGACGCTGTGGAAAACTGTGCAGGAGTCCATGGATGAAATCACTGTGTGTATTTAAATAGTTTTCTATTCATGTGACAGTAAATATGTAATGTTGTGATCCTGTTGGCTGACATATTGAAGCAAAGGACATGAATGAAAATCACAAAATAAAAGCAACACTAAAGTAACCATTAAAGTGGACATGGTTCCTTAAGTATTTTATCTTGTTAATTGTGGCATAAAGGCCAAACAAAATGTACTACTACTACTGTGTCATTTTTGTCTTTCTATGAGCAGCTGAGTACAGTATCAATCATTATGCTACATGTAATAATAAATGAAAAAGTCTACTCAATTGTAGTTGTTGCAAATAGACACCTGTCTGTCCTGGTTAAAGGATAGCTGATAAGGATGCACACAATATAGACTACAAGGAACAGACAGATGTCTCATATCAGACTGTCATGTGTCTGTTATGACAATTAGAATATATTAACAAACTCCTAAAATTGTTTTAGTTGGTGGGCGATGTGGTGCATTGCTTTGATTGTATATGTGATGACTTTAAGAAAAAGGAGGAAGTGTTTTTGATAAAAGTATGTACTTAATGTACAGGCAGGTGTTGCTTTGTTGTAATAGATCTATTGTATTCTGGCTTTAATTAATAATGTCAACTTACCCAACCATGTCTCCGTGTTCGTTGATGTCCATAATGAAAGAATATGATATATATAATTCAAAATCTTTTATTTTTCCATTTAATTTCAGGACACTCAGAAAAGACTGTGGGGTGCTTGTCTGTTTGTGACTGTGACGGACACGGATGCCACCTGTTTCACCTTAACTCAGGCTCTGAAAGCAGTCAGTCTGAAGTAAGTACTTACTCTCTATACCATATCAGTGCATGCAATGCAGTCATTTGAAAAGAAGTTCTGTAAACAGATAACAAATGGCTGCTCTCCAGTTCTAATTGTACACAAGTAAGAGCTGAGGATTTCTGTAGTTTGAAACGTCCTCATCACAAGAGCACCTTGTTCAGGAAGCTTTCTGCAACATAAAACTGATGTCAGGTTAAATGTATTTTTTCCCTTCTGTGGAGTAGAAACAAGAGACTGTAAAAGGATGTGAGGTCTTTTCCTGATAAGACAAGCACTTCAGCCATTGGTATTTTGGATAATTGTTTAACCAGTTTTGACAAATTTCATCACCATTATTTTAAAAATGATATCTGCACCCTTGGTGTGGTTTACAATTTTATCCTTCATTTAATTGCTGTTTATTTTACCCTTCACACAAATTCATCCTTTCTTTTGCAGTGTAAAGCAGTTCATGGCTCTGGTGAGGAAGTTGGATGTGAACTTGGATACGATAAGCACCAAGGTGAATTCAGCACTGTCACGGCTGGAGAAGAAATATGATGTGATGCTGGCTCTCTACCAGAGGTTTGAGAAGTGAGTAACATACAGTTGAGGTGCTTGATTGATTCAGAGGTGTTTGTTGCAAAATCATAATTGATCAAAATATTTGTTTTGTTTCAGAACATGCAAGAAAATCTTAGTTTCTGATGGCAAGTAAGTAGAAGATTTATCTAAAACATGATTGAAATCTGTTTTTTGTGGTGTTGTGTTTGATAATTGCATGATTGTTATAATAGATGTGTTGCTGGTGCATGGTTAATAGTTTCAGTGTCTCGTTTTTAAGGGAGAGGGAGACCATGCGGAACTGCTGGACAACGTTTCTTTTGGCCAAAGGTAGGTTAAACATCTTCAACAAACACACTAACTGGCATCATCAAAAAAAACAATAGAATCAAGCTGTTAACACACCAAACGGAAAAGTTTCCATGTTGCTCCTTCTTCTTCTTCCCCTCCTTCCTTCCTCCTCCAAGCTCAAATTGATTGGAAAGTTTTCTCTCCTCGTGGATACAGTTCTGTAGTTTCTAGTCGGCAGCAATAGTATTGTGATGATGCTTCTCATGTGCTGCATCTCTGCTGTCTGCAGGAAGGGCCTTGCAGATGGAGGATGACCTGGTCATATCATTCCAGTTATTGCTTTGTACGCTAGAGTTATTCATCAAGCGCTGCCCTCCAGACCTTCTACTGCCTCTATACCGTAAGCTTCAGTCTCATATACTAATGCGCACAGCTTTGTTTAATAAACCTTTATAATGTGTCAATGTACACCCAGGTCTGAAAGTCTGAAATGTCATGTCAAGTTGAAGACTATTCACCAAAGACTAGACCAGTCCAAATGTTAACACGACTGCACATTTTATATTGATGTGCACCCAATGTGACCGAAAGTATATATTTGTTTAAAAAGTATATGCATAATCTAGTAATATGCCTGTGAGTCATGTTGCCCTGACACGGAAAATGTGTCTGAATCTCAACTTTGGATATTCTTGTGTTATAAAAAGATTTCTTATTGTATGTGATTTATTGTAACATCTTTCTCTCAGAATCAGCCATCAGCAAAGTTCACAGTCCTCCGACAAGAACATCTCGTCGCAATCAGAGCAAAGCCAAAACTCGACCTCCTGAGCCGGAGATGGATGTGCAGCTTCTTGAAACCTTGTGCAAAGAGAACGAATGCAACACTGAAGAGGTCAGATCCCTTTACATACATCATATAAACACATTTCTCTTCCTGTTGTCGGTTTTTAGCTTCATTTTCTATGACAATTGTGTTAACAGGTGAAGAATGTATATCAGACCAGTTTCTCTGCTTTCCTGGACTCATTGGATCTTTCAAGATGGCCAGATTTTCCTCAGGTAGGCAGTGGACTTTGTCACAACATGTGCCTGACTGTTTGGTTTCGCTCCATCTGCACCACACTTACTTTTTCCATTAGTTATCTCCCTGCTTGCTGATGTCATTGTCGATCATTCGAGTGCCTGAAAGCTGCTTGTAGTTCTCTTTGCTGCTCTTACATGTTTGTTTTCACATACGTGGTGTCAGGTAAATGTGTGCTTAAGTGTGGGATCCGTTGTAGTGTGTGAGCGTCATATATTACAGAGGCAGGTATGAATACAGCTAAGACACTCCGCTGAAGGATACTGAACATATTTAGTTTACTGTTAAACTACCCCAGTAACGGACAGGTGATGTGCGTTATTTAAGTGTCTTATGTAAATAAATATGAGTCTCAGCTTATTGGTTTGACTTGTGAGAGGATGGACAAGTTCAATTTATAATAGAATACACGTTTTAGCACATATATCCGTGTTAGCATAAAAGTAAATCGTTTCCCATTCAAATTCTTTTGTTGCTATAATTGTTTGCAGACAGTTTGAATGAGATTGTGGTCCAGATAGTTAACAACAGATTTTCCTAAGATTCTAATCTATTCCAGTCAGAACTGTGCCTTATTGATGTTTATTTTATTTAGATTCAAATCTTATCAGATACACATGAACTCTGGCACAGTTCCTATCATGGAGTGAAAGTTGAGACCTCACAAAAACAAGCTCACAAAAACTATTTTCCTTTTTCCTTGAAAGTCGGAGCAGGGAATGACGTCACACATGCAAGTTTGAGTCATTCACATACAAACAGCGTAGCAACATGTCCACAAATAGAAGTTTGACAGTGGTGTGTGTATGACTGATTTTGGAGCATGATGCTTATGTTTAATTTTGTATGTGGGGAGACATCTTACTATGATTAACCCTGAGCTTTCATTTTGACCCCAGGTGAATGACCTCAACCAACAATATGAAGAGCACTACCTCAAGACTAGAGACTTTGATGGGCGGCTATTTTTTGATGGAGATGAGACTGTTCTTGCACCTAAAATTGAAATGTAACTTCTTCTTTTTCTTCACCAGTATTTTCATGTTGGTCTGGTTGATGTGTTAAAATATTTGAGATAAAAAGTTTTTAATAATTTTTCTCCTGCATTCAGAGCGCAGGTGGAGAGAACACCAAAGAAGAACCTGGATGAAGAAGATGCTGTTCTCATCCCTCCCCAGACTCCAATCAGGTGAGCAAACTCACCTGTTATTCATTGTTATACAGCTCAAACCTTCTCACGTTGGTACACATTGTCGGCTGCTCAGCTGTCAACTGGTGCATGTGGGAGTTGCTGAAGTAAACGTTCATGGTAGCTAGAGACAGACAGATCTATAGACAGTATGGAGGGTTAAAACCATGCTTTACAATTATATATGTCCACAAATGAAAAACCACATTTTTGACATTGCTCTCAGAATTTTTTGCTCCTTGGACATATTTAATTGTGTAAATTGTTGTGTATTCATGTCCTAGTCTGTCCTCCAGCACCGTCTGATTTTTGTTATATCTCATCAGAGCTGCCATGACCTCCATCCAGCAATTGAGGGGTGATCTCATCTCGAGTGGGGACCAACCATCTACTAACCTGGCTACATATTTCAAAGTGGGTCTTTAGTCTGTCACGGCTAATTAAAATGTCTCATGAAACGTCATCTCTAGACCTTCATTTCACTGATTTCTGGTTTCCTTCTCTCCCGTGGTCAGAATTGCACAGTGGACCCAACGCAGGATGTGCTGAAGCGTTTGGAGACTCTCGGACATGTTTACAGCCAGAGGTTTGGTCAGGCAGTCGGCCCACGGAGCACAGTTCTCGGCATGCAGGTAAGAACTAACACTCAAAAAGAAAGTGAGCAAAAATGGCAATACATGCTGTGCTCGAATGATTGTGTGTCTAACTTATATATTTCTTATGCTTGTCAGAGATTTAACCTCGGTGTCAGGCTGTATTACCAAGTCATGGAGGAAATGCTCAAAATGGTACAGTGACTTGTTTAATTTGTTTATTCAACATTTTTAATTTTCTGTTGACAGTAGAGCACCAGAGCTCACACTTCACATAAAGTGAATAATTTATATTAATATTGTCTTTCCTGTAATCGATCATACTGTTTTTATTTTGTAGGAAGAGCAGCGACTGTCTGTGCAAAATTTCAGGTAAGTTTTCCTCAATTTTCATGTAACTGGCGGGTAATAATGATAGTCAACGCTGCTCTGTACTTTCTTACACTTCAGCTGAACATTGGAAGTGCATACATGCTCTCTGTTGTTTTTAATATGTAGTGAAGCGTTATTTGACTCGAGCTAAGTCACATGATTTTCATTCCAGTAAACTCCTCAACGACTCCACATTCCACTCATCACTTTTGGCCTGCGCTTTGGAGGTCGTCATGGCAACGTATGGAGGTGTGTCCCGTATTTTGCTTACAAGTTAATAATGGACGTTATCGCACACTAATAACTAAATATCTTTGTTGTGCAACACATTGTGATAATGTTGTGTGTCTCACGATTAGAGAGTAGATACAAGAGCGGAGGTGTTGACTCGGCTGAGACAGACCTGTGTTTCCCCTGGATACTGGATGTGTTCCGCCTCCCCGCCTTTGACTTCTACAAAGTCATAGAGAGCTTCATCAAGGCCGACCACACTATGAACAAAGACATCGTCAAACATCTGGAAACGTGCGAGAACCTCATCATGGAGAGGATTGCATGGAGGACGGTCAGTTTTTATCTCTAAGCACTACAACAGTATGCTGGTAATAAGACCGTAGCATTTTAATAAGAGTCATAAAGACACATAGATACTGTAAATATATCCACCTTTATGTAGCTTTTATTGGTTCATGAGAAGATAAAATCTTTGGTTATGAAATATTACTACAGTCTAGGAGTAACACAAATTCCATTTAAGATGAACATATAAGCTTCTTCTTGCATTGCATTGATAAAATATACTGAACAAAATAACTAAGTCAGTTATAATTGACACAATGCTCTAGATACTGCACTCAGCAGTGTGATTTAAAAATTAATAAACAAAACTGGTTCAATCTATTGCAATTCATGCAAAAATACAGATTATATATTTAAAACATACAGAGTTCGCTGCAGTATTTGTACGTGGATCAATAAAGACACATCACCATGCACAAATCATCCCAATAAAGTGATCATAAGATTGTCCTCTTTAAATGGCCTGCAGTGGTGTGAAATGATGATCAGTGTCACTGGCTGCCACTGCCTCCACCACTGGGAGCGTCTTTGTGTACCAGGCTCCTGGATAAGTAGTAGATTAACGGGTTGAGGCAGCAGTTGGAGCTGGCCAGAGACATCACTACAGGGTGCAGAGTCTTGGTCACCTTCGCTAGGACACAGCTGGGCAGCAGCCCCACATGTGTCAGAGTGTATCCCAGCAGGTTGATGTGATAGGGCACAAAGCAGAGCAGAAAGATGCCTAGCACCCAGTAAATGACTGTGAGAGTGTGCTGGCGGCTGCGGCGCTGGCTGCGGGAGCGATGTCTCGGCTGGCGAAGCACACTCAGCACTCGGCAGTAGCTGTAGAGAAGCAGCAGAGTGGGCAGCAGAAATGACCCTAGCACTAAGCACAAGGCCACCAGGATGATAGTGCGGTGACGTTGCGAGGATGGGTCCAGCAGACAGGGCTGGTGTTGACGGGCAGCTGCAGAGCGCAGCAAAGGCAGACTCACACTGAGCCCCAGCACCAGGCACCAGATCCCACCACTGACCAGCTGTGCAACACGGAGCCTGCGGAGTGTGGATGCGAGCGGGTGGACTACAGCAAAGTAACGGTCCACAGCGATACACACCAGGAAGAAGATGCCTCCATACAGGCTGATGTATTTTAGGGTGAAAGTTAGCTGGCAGTATGCTGCCTCGGGAGTCCAAATGGACGAGTCTGCTGTCTTGGAAGACAAGGCTCGGGCCTTTTGGTGGTAATAGTAAATCCTGAGGGGAAGAGAGATGACAAAAAACATGTCGGCAGCTGACAGACTGATGAGGTAGATGGCTGTGCTGTTCATGGTGCAGCGAGATAGACACAGTCTGCGCAGAGCCAGGCTGTTGGTGGCCAACCCCAGCAGGAAGATGACACTGTAGGACACCTGGTAGAAGGTAAAGCGGTAGCTGGTGTCCACAGTGCAGTTAGACAGAGGCGAGTCCGGCTTGGCTGGCACATCGGTCATATTCCACAGCTCCATGTCTCAAAAGGACTTGTAATTCACTGTGTCGCTTTCATATCTGGAGGAAATTAAGTCAGGACAGTTAAACCAGTGGCAAGTACAGACTTCATGAACTCAAAATAGCGTTGTCTTAAATAATGTAAATTTGCACAGATGACATGAATACACTGCTGCTACGGACACAGCTGAATTAATATTTGCTATGCAGGACGACAGTAAGACAGATTTTCTCAATCAAGTTTTAACTGCCTTACATCCTGATCTTGTAAAACAGGCAAACATCAGTTTTTACAGAGTTGGAAAAAAAGACACCTTATAGTGTGATAATATTACCCTGCTGTAAATACACATTTCATTTTCGTTGAGATTGTCAAAGGTGTTTGGTTTTTTAAACCTGATAGTAATCTTTTGTTCTGTTTTCATCAAGAAGGGTCTAATGTTAAGTCATCTTTACAGTTTCTTTATTAGTCGTTTGACCTAAATTGGCTTTTTTGTGACTAATTCAAGTGTGAGTTGAATCAATACCACTGAGGAGCTCATTAGAGCTCCCATGAACCTAATGATACTTTGAATTATTTAAACAATACTATTAAATTATCCCCATTATCATCATTTTATGTTAACCTTCACATAGTCTGAATAAAAACATTTTTCATTCTCAATAATAATAATAATATTACACATATCATAAAATAAAATATTTGATACATTTGAAGTTTTTTATGTTTATGACATTATAGTGCATTTAAAATGACATTTTCTCTTTCCTAACCCCTATTTTTTTTAAAGCCGTATAATATTGGCTTGCTGTCAAAGACACAAAGTCATGCACAAACATCACACACAAACATATTATTCCTGATCTTCAAAAAATAATTCAACATTTTTCATTTGAAATTATAAATTTCTATCAAACCTTGATATGTTGATGCAGTTAATTGCTGTTTTTTTTAATCAAATATATATACATATATACAAAAACCTCACATTTCAAAGCTCTACTGGAGAAAATATTGAAACAGATAAGTTGTAACTTCATCACTCACCAGTATATGGAGCTCATCAATGCAGTGACCCTGTGATGAAGTTATGTTTCCAGTCCACTGATGTTCAGCAGCAGGTTAACTTGTCAGGATGCTGAAACGGTGTTCCTGCGTATGATTGGTGTGGCTCACGCCCACACACACACACACACACGCACACACACACACACACACACGCACACACACACACACACACACACACACAAACCAGGATCTCTCTCACTCCCTGTCCCCCTTTTTCTTCTGTTCTATACTACACACATGTTGTAGTTTTTTTTATTTCAGCTCATGAAAATGTGAACAAATGTTGAACTATATAAATACAGATCACCTCATTTAAACTGAATTCAGCCGTTAAATGGAGCACAGGTGGTCTGATTACCTTCATGGCAGAAATCTTGTTTATGGCTGCTTGTTATAAACGTACATGAGAGACTGGCGTTAATCATTAACTCTTGTTGTCTGCCTGTTGATAATTCACTGAAAGAAGGTGTTGTAGTCACAGGATCAGGATGAAGTCATTTTATGTGTCAAATCTGGGACCGGCACTCTCAGAGAAGAACAAGCCTGTGTCTTAATCAGTCAGACATCAATCAATCATTATTTATATAACACCAAATCACAATAAAAGTTATCTCAAGGCACATAGAGCAGGTCTAGACCATACTCCTTAAAACAGACATTAAGCTCAGAGCTTAAAAACAAGTCTTTACACTGATGAAGAGTAATAGGATGTTAAAATGAAATCTAGTAAACAAAGGAGATAGATAGCAAAAGTAATCAGGTAAGGTTTATTCTCCTCAGCAGAGCAAAGCAAAATAATATATACATTTAATTTAATTCAGCAATTCTAGCAATAATTGTGTACATATACCGGTATTCTAAATTGACATTCATGTAATGTATAATCTGTGTGACCTTGATCAAGTTTTTGTGTGTTCACATTTAAATAGTAGGTTTGAGCCAAATGCTCATGCTATAAAAAGGTGGAGCTTTACTTCTGCTTCATAAAATCGTTACTGGACAAATGATTAATTTTGAGCTCAGGTGAGAACGTCCATCTGTTTACTGAAGGTACAATAAGCCTGGTTGTATTACATGTCCAGACATGGCAAATTAGAAAGCACTGGTAGTTTAGTTTGTCTCCAGGATGCTTGTATGTAGTTTATATTATCCACTACTCACTGGATTTGTTTTAAGATTGCAGAAATCACCACATTGCTTTGTTGTAAATGCACCTCACCCTAAAGAGACATGTTGTTGCTCGCATGCTTTAGTTTCACAATCTTTCTCCTCAGTGCAGTGGAGGTGATGAGTCTAGCCTTGTCAGTGCGGACCCTCGGGCAAAGCCTCTCAACAGGAATGTAGTAGCGCTTGGTCTTGCAGCTCACAGCTTTTACAGGAAGGAACAAATATTTCAAATGCATTCAAGCTAGTTCATTGGAAAAACACTTGCAAACATGTAGTCAGTCTGAGAGCTGACATGCTGCGTTGTTTTTTGTTGTGATTCTTAAACCTTAATAGCCCGCAAAATGTGGTGTGTGATTAGGACTTTTATGTAAAATTCCTCTTGTTTAATTCACCTAGAAATGTAGCTTCCACACACTCCATGTACATGTTTTTCACCCTTCCTACACTTCAATAAGTCACCATTTAAGATAAGGCCATTGGTAGTGTTATTGCAGTTTGCCGGTGTTATACAGCTGTCAGTTATTGACCACACCTGTAATCTGCATTTGAAATGTACTGAGTCATTGTGCATTCACAGCAGTGGGCACCCATAGTAACTGCTATGTGTTTTTGGAGCCTGTGTGAGTAATTGGCGTATACAAATGATTTGGTAGCACACAAAATGAATAACACCAAAGTGACATTTGGACAATTAATACCCTGCTAATGTCAAACATTTCACAACACCCCACTCAATCAAACAACTAGTTCATTTCATACTCCATAAAACAAACCTTTTATTCAAGTTAATAATTCTTTTATTTACTTTAGTAATAAGGGGTAAAGCTGTTACAGAACATGGTGCTCTATAAAGTGCTTAAAAGCCTTAGAAAAGGCCTCAAATACTTACAAATGGCACAGTACATTAAAAAGAGCTGTAATACTGTTTCAGCTTTGCCAAAGCAGAAGTTTCCTCAAGGAGAATCTTCTCCAGATAAATAAGACTGAAATGACAATGACATGTTATGTGCAAAAGGTGGTATGTACAGTATTTGCAGCACCATGCACATGACTATGGCTTACATGTCTGTCATTTCCATTAATACACATTATAAATACAAAGTCTTTCCTCAATAGGACAAAGAGTTTTCTTACCCTGACAAAGGGTATTCATGCCACAACACAGTTTATTATTCTCAAATCTTCCCTCTTTGACGGGATCCACCCTTTTTATTCACTGAAGAGGGATCAGTGTCTTAAGTCCCAGTCAAAAGTCTCTGTGCTTTCCATTAGATATGAAAGTGACTCCTTAGAAACCATTGTGTTTGTTTGTTGTTATAATCTCCACTCTGCTTCCACCTTAGTTTCACCAGCAATTCTCACTGAATTATTTATCATGTCACAGAATAAAGTTGTCATTAGACTGTGGACTCGTTGTCAAGGATTTTGGCTCTCATAGTCCTCATGTTTATGGTTTTGGGTGTTACAGTTGGACTGCCTTGCGTGCTATTTGTGTGTAGTCGGTCCAAAATCTTAACTCCCTTGTTCCACACTGTGGACTTGCGTTTAATGGAGCTCTGAATGGTCTCTGAGGTGAAGTAGTAAATGACTGGATCAAAGCAACAGTTGGTCACTGCTATGCACAGAGCGATGGGGTAGATGGTTCTCACCACGTGTTCTGCGTCGCATCCCTTTAGGACATTTGAACGGACCAGAGCATAGAAAATGAGATTGACGTTGTAGGGGATGAAACAGAAACAGAAAATGAGCAGATGCACAATGATCATCCTCAAGATTTTAGCCTTGTTGAGGTTGCTTCCACGGCTGATGGTTTTGGGATTCTTCAGTGTCCGCAACACCATGACCGAGCAGAAGACATTTAGCAGCATTGGGATGATAAAGCCCACAGTCTCAATAAACACCACCACCTTGGACAGCTCAGACTTCCACTGTTTTTTAGAGTAGTTTTCAAAGCAGTACTGTGTGTGGTTGGGACTGGGTGAAGTGGTGTCCAAGAGGAACCCCGTGGGTATACTTCCAGAAAGAACCATCACCCACACTGTGCAGCAGGCCAGTTTGGCATTCCTCTTAGTACGAATGGCCTGGGACCGAAACGGGTGCACAATGGCCAAGAAACGGTCAATGCTGATGCAGGTCAGGAAGAGGATGCTGCCGTACATGTTGGTGTAGAACAGGGCCACAGAGATCTTGCAGAGCTCACTCCCAAACATCCATTCACGTTTAATGAAGTAAACAATCCGAAAAGGCAGGCTGAGGACAAACAGAGAGTCTGAAACAACAAGGTTCATCATGTATGTGGTGGTCTCGTTCCGCAGCTTCAGCGTGCAGCTAAAAATGTACACAGCCAACAAGTTGAAGAAAAGTCCGAAAATAAACACCAGACTGAAAACCGTGCTGTACAGAGGGTACTTGAAGTCATCACTCTTGTTGCAGGTGACAGCGAGTGTGCTGGTGTTAGACATCTTTAAATCACGCTGGTAATTTTTGAATATTTACAGTGATAAATAGTTCTTCTCAGTCGTGCACCTTTTGTCAGTCATAAAAATCCCATCTTGTTTCTCTAATCATGTGCAACGGGCAGGGAAAATTTACATGTCATTTGGTTGGGAAAAATGGATCCCTCGAAATGCTAAAGAATGCTCAGTTTGTTTGGTTTTAAGTTAAAAACGGCTCCACAAAATACTCGCGTCAGTATCCAAAGTTGTGCAATTCTCCTGCACGTCCTGTAATCCTCAGACAGGTGAAGATAACTGCCTTTTCAGTTGTCCTCCACAGTTCAAATGTTTATTACCGTTGAGTCACACGCCTTTCTTCAGCTCTCTGAACAGTCGAGTGGTTCTTCCTGTCTCTTGTTCTACTGTTTGTTCCTACAGCAGGCCTGAGGGTGCATGGTGATCTTTTGCTCGAGAGGCTGTACTCTGCTCCTGACTGTGTATGAGAGACAGTGGAGCAGGCTGCATGTCAGACTACTCCAACACAAAGAACTCACTGGACTGTTGAAACAAAGGGAGGAGCCTCTGCCAGGGCCAGAGTCCTCCCATTGCTTTGTTATTGCACCTATCTGAAATATGAATAGTAGGACTCTATCAGAAGTTTGTGTGGCACATAATTATTGGATTTTCTTTTGAAATTACGAATTTAATTGGGGATTTCTCTTTTCTGTATTTATACCAACCTCTCAAGACATGAAACTAATTTATATATTTGGCAGGAAATGTCATTTTCTGCCTGCCAATACTGTATACTGCATGGCTTTATTACATTTTATATGTCTGAGGGGTTTCTCTTTCAGTTTACAAACAAATAATCTTTAATTTATTAAACTGATAATTAAGTATGAATCTACAATGAACACTGAGATTGCAAACAAACCAATCAATAGTTGTAGTATTGGTAGCTATTCCTGCGTACGTCACCGAACACTGTTAAAGCAGCCAAATACCAGGTATAGTTTTGAAACTTGTCAGCGACGTCAGCAGGGAGTGGCAAACATGACATGAAGAATGTGCTATAAGCAAGTCTGTACCTGCATCACTTGGTGGGAAATCACACCAACTTTCTCATGTGATCTCATCTTTTTCCTGGTGTGTACACACTGATATTCACGTTCACCGTTAACTGAATGTCTACTAATCTGGATTTAAATGTTGTTGCATAGCTGCCAAGGATTACTTTGTGTGTAGGCTGGATATATATGTCTAAGTCAAATCATTGTTTAGGTTCACTTTCCATGACTATTTGTTCAAATAAGGTACTGTAGGGAGTGTGTTTAGGTCAACAGAAAATGAAGAACGTTATCAGTGTTTCTCCCTTGTTATCGTTTAACTGTTGGCTTCTGGTAAAATGACTTCTTGTTTGTGCTGATTCTGTGTTGCTCACAGCAAAACCAAACAGATCCACTCTTCATGAAGTTAATGAGATAATATACACTAGTTGCAATTAATTAATTTATTCTTATGGAAATGCTAGTATTAAAATAGCCTATTTTCTCTTTTTATGAACAAGTGATTTTTTCATACACATACATTTAAATAAATATAGAAAGTTCCTTCATAACCCTCTTACTTTCTTGTCATTAAGACTGTGGGGATTAACTGACCTTTCCTCTAATTTAACTTCAGTTTAAATCAGTTTGTGCTTTTGATTTACAGTAACTAATGTCAATTTCTGTTTTGGTATTTCATTTTTTAAAAGGTTTGGAAAGATTTTTGAAGGGCTTTTAGGTGTACAGTAATAAAAGTTGTTTTAGGAAGAAATTTTCTCTAATATCAGCATTGTTCAAATCTTATTTTTTGACATAATTTACAGTGAAGGAGCAAAACACACATTGATAATTGACATTGATTTATTCTGATTTGGATGCACTTTAACTGCCTTGTTAAGTGTAAATTATTGTGATTGTGTCTCCACAGGGCTCCCCTCTGTTTGAGCTGCTCAAACAGGAGCATGCGGGCGGCGCAGCAGAACAGCTGGAGACCCCGGCTAGTTACAGCCAACCACTGCAGCACAACCACACCGCAGCTGACCTGTGAGTCCCCCCCCCCCCCTAAATCTTTCTGTCTTTCTGTCTTTCTGTCTTTCAGGGACCTTGAACCCTAAAATCTTATTTAGCTGTTGCGAAACCATATGAGTCAGAAGTACAAGAGATTGTCTATTTGATTGTCAGATCTCTTATGTTGCAAGGGGAAAAATACAGTAAAGTAAACGTAGTTATAAAGTGAATGACTCATCCTCACTACGAGACATCCTGTCTGTACTTTTGAACCTCTTCTTTTATTACATTCTGGACTATCTAATTATCTTTGGTTTGTGGTTCACATTTAAAGTATATTTTCCATTGTCAACACTGGTGTCTGTGTCCTTACAGATATCTGTCCCCTGTGCGCCCGGGCATTCGTATCTTGGCCCCCGAGTCCCCCAGCTCTCAAGCTGCCTCTCAGCCTCCGACGCAGCCGGCCGCCCAGACTGCTGGCCAGCCTCCACGACACACAAAGTCTAACTCTCTTAGCCTCTTCTATAAAAAATGTAAGATTATGTCCAAGCTCTGACACATAGTTTATTTGTTGGTTTATTTATAGTTGCCACAAGACACACTGTACAAAATTGAACTTATTATATATAATAAAGATGAGCAGAAAAATGACCACTTCCACTCTCCAAATATGATGGAATTTTATAAGCTAAAATTCAGTAATCATCGTTTTTGTCACTGATGGATTTCCAATTTGACCATCTAATAAACTTGAAAAGACTACAATACTAACATGAATCATTACATTTGTAAAATTCTGAAGAAACAAAAAACAACAACTAATATTTGTTCTGCTTGTTTTACACATATTCTTCAGGTGTTTTCTTTATTTCCGTTGCTGTCTGTGTCTAATTGTGTCTGTGGTGCTCTCTGTCTCTGCAGTGTACCGCCTGGCCTACACAAGGCTGAAGATGCTCTGCTCCTACCTGCTGTCCTCCCATCCTGAACTGGAGCCCATAATATGGACCCTGTTCCAGCACACTCTGCAGCATGAATATGACCTGATGAGAGACCGTCACCTCGACCAGGTAATCAGACATAAGTTTTCTTTTCTACCACTCTCTCGCTTTGTTCTCTCCTCCTGTTTTTATTGTATTTTTTCTCACAACCTCTCCTTCTTGACTTTTTAGTTGATGATGTCAGCCATGTACGCCATATGTAAAGTGAAGAGTGTTGATCTGCGTTTCAAGACTATCGTCACGGCATACAAGAACATGCCCAACGCCAGCCAAGAGGTGATGCAACGATTCAAAAACATCCTTGACTTAGTCATCCATTTGTCCATCTGATGTAATCAGGCTCTATGTTGTATTATTGCATAAAGTAATTCTTGAACTATGTGTCTCTTTGTGTCATTGTTGCAGACTTTTAAGCATGTGTTAATCACTGAGGGCCACTACGACTCCATCATCGTCTTCTACAACCAGGTGTTCATGCAGAAGTTGAAAACCAACATCCTGCAGTATGCATCTACCAGGGTGAGAAACCTTCCCAGTCAGAGGCCACACTTTGATTTTGATACATCAGAGCAATGATTATGTATACTATACCTTCTCATTATTGTTTTGTTTTTTTTCTCTAGCCGCCTACCCTCTCTCCAATCCCACAAATACCACGCAGCCCTTATAAATTCCCCAATTCGCCACTACGTGTGCCTGGGAGCAACAACGTGTACATTTCCCCTCTGAAGAGTGCACGCATGTCCCCTGGAATCATGACTCCTCGCTCCAGGTGAGTTCTCCATATTCTCAGCAGACTGATGACAACTTGTTTCACTGTTTTAAAGACCAATAAAATGCACATTCATTTCATCATTTTAAAGAGATCTTGAAAATGAGTTTTCTCATGTTTGTTTTTTGCTTTTACAGAATGCTGGTATCCATTGGTGAATCTTTTGGGGTATGTGACTCTTTAGTTTACTCTGAGGCCTATTTAAAAAGATCATCTCAATCTGACAACTGCCATGGCAGTGATTTCTTCCTCGCTCACCCTTTTTCTTTTGCTTGGTTTTCATCTGCAGCCATCCAATCGGTTCCAGAAGATCAATCAAATGGTCAACAGCAGTGAACGCTCCTTTAAGAGAACCCTGGATCTCGGCACCACTCCAAAGCCTCTGAAGAGGTTACGATTCGATGTCGACGGGCAAGATGAAGCTGATGGCAGGTTGGTCAAATACTGTGTTATTTAAAGAACAATAACCCTTCAGCTTTGTTGTATTTTCTTGGTTGCTCTAAAACAGCAAAGAGCCTCATTTATTTTTCTCTAAAAATTAAACATATATAATTTTAGTAAATATGTATATTACAGTAGTGTATACATATATAGCAACTAAGTTTTATTTATTTTATTTTACAGCAAATCTGGTGGAGACTCTACACTGATACAGAAGCTTGCAGAGATGAGTAAGTGAAAACAGTTTTTTATATAAAGTTGTATGTTTGCCTGATATTCCTTATTATTGTACTACAGGTTTTCTTGCGGTCTGTCGTGTTGCTTGTAGCAGGTGGATGTAAGTTCCTCTAATATGGTGATGATGTTTTTCTTTCTCTTAGGCTCCACCCGGAGTCGCATGCAGGAGCAGAAGATGAAGGAGGATGCAGAATCAAGGAAGGAGTAACTCTAAAACCTACTGAACTGACCTGCACTGTTTGTCACAATGTGAACACTACTTTTTGTTCACATACACAGAGAAACATGAGTTTCTCTTTACATTTAGTATTGGATTTGATTGTATTTAACTTTGTCTTTGAGGAGTAATATGTGAATATAGAGGACTCTCTCCTCTTTTTTTGTTAATGCTTTAACTGAGTGTTTTAACTGAATAATGATTGACATCATTGAATTTCATTTGAATTTGCAGATCAAATTTTAGTTTGTTTTTAAGAGTGGTGTTAATTTGTTGATAACAAATCATTGTTTTCACTCTCATACATGTTCCACACATACTTAGTTACCAAAAGTGTTGAGATACATCAGTGGTTTTGTTGTTGTTTCACTGGCTTGTATGTTGGCCTGTTTCTTTTTGGTAGAGACATTTCAAATGTTTCAATCATGATGCAATAGTTCAAGTGTTAAATCATGATCACTCGCTTCACCAAGGAGGAAATGTGAGGATCTGAGGGGAATCAATACGTCTCTCCATGCAGTGGTTTTACTTCTTAAGTGATATTTTACTCTGGAATTTGCATTAGCGTCTTGGGATGGTTTAGTTTGTGCTACTGACTGAGAAGTGTAAAATAAAATGAAATATCACTTAAAGGAAAAATCATACACTACATGGTTTGCACAAAATTAATGTGGTTTCAGAGGGTTTGGTTGCAAGTTGGGTTTTTTTTTTGGTGTAATGTGTATATAGTTTTTTACCTCTAGGTGTTCAAAGCAAATGCAAACACCTCATAATGTGGTTCAGCTAAAGGATTTTTAAGATATTATCAGACATTTTTCAAAACATGATGCTGTTTAATTTTAGTTTTTTTGAATTGAAGTTGTTAAGTTGAGTATTCCTAGAAACAGGGAAAAACATTTAAGGGGATGAATTCACACCACATAAAGAAAATGAATATGTGGACTTCACTCCAGAGTTTTTAAATTAAAATGTGTTTATATTGTACTTTATTGAAGTATTTCTTTTAAAATGTAGTAAATATTCCTTTTGAAAATATTTTCTTCTTTGATTTTTTGCATAAAGGTCACAACATGTAGGTATCTTCTTTTTTGCTGTTGTAATTAAACACTGCTGTTTTGTTCTAATTTTATATTAATATGTTGTTTGGTTTGAGTTTTCAACAAGATTTATAGAGAGCATTATGGGAAAAAATACTATTTGAAAACCACAAAGATGACAAATTGTATTTATTACTCTATGTTTAAGGCTAATATGTTCATGATAACTTAGAGGAGTTTACAAAGCAGTGACAGTTTAGACATCTCATTGTGTTAAAAACCAGAACAGTCCTGTTGTTATCCCCAAATACTTTAAGACTGATTACAAACCAATAAAAGAGAGGAAATTAACTTTGGAACTGAATTTGGCATCCATGAATAAAACCGACATATTTATTTTCCTCCTGTATCTCCAAAAGAATTTCAGCACAACACAGAGCTTACCCGCAGTCCCTTTTCTCCCTCTGCTGTGCAAAGTTATGCTCACAAGAAGCCAGTCAGGCTTCACTTCCAGAAAATTACAGTTGAGAAGGATGACTGATAAACACGTCTCTGGACTGGTAACTGGATTTATGAGGGGGTTGACTTAAAAAAAAAAAAAAGACTGCTGCATTTAAAATGTATTTGGGAATCTTTTGAATGTAACATTTACTCATTTGGTGAGCCTGGTATCAACAATCTGATTGACAAACATTTCACAACATTTGTATTTTACAGTAAACTGCTGATGATGGCACAGTCTCTATGTTAAAATAACTGCTAAATGTGTGGGGTGGAAACACTCTCAACACACATGCAGTACATGGCCAGATATTCCTGATGTGCCTGAAGACTCTCAAAGCCATAGAAGATAAAAATTGTGATCCAAGCAGAGAGAATATTAAGAAATTGTAATGCTCAAAGCAAGATTTAACACAAACATTCAAATGTGCAACACAAATTTTAGTAACAGTACTGAAATGGACCTCCAAGAGGAGAACTGCATATAAAGAGATACTAGTGAAAATAATCAGTCTATCTTTTACTTGCGGCTTGTTTTTCCACTGCTGTGAACTCCCTCCAGCCCCTCTGGGAAAACGATGACAGCTGCTGCCTGTTTAGTAAGAGCTACTGTAATTGTACCATGGCACTGTTTCCAATGGGGACAGCAGAGTTAATTCCTGTTTAAATGCAGAAACAGTTTGGTTTGGACTCAGCCAAGCATGAAACACTTTGAACGGGTTACATTTTAATTGGCCTTGTCCCATGGGGGACTTGAAGTGTGTTATTGAGTTTGTGGGTGCTGATTCCATGCAGTCAGCCGGTAGCACATGATCGCAGGACACCAAAGTGCTCAGTTCTCTCCCTATTGGAGCTGCCTGTGCAGTCTACTGATATCTCTCACCTTCATCTCTGAGACTCTAAATAGCTGGCAGGATATATTTCATGTCTTTGGAGAATGTGATTGGATTTTCACATTTTTCACTGGGACTGCTGCTCAAAGTTGTGCTCTTTTTCATCTGGGATGGAAAACCTCACGGTAAGGAGAGTTTTATTTACGCATGATTTTTGAATTTGTCATTCATTAAGTTGATTCAAACTTTTTTTGGTGTGTTTCCAATGAGGCAAAATCCAAAAATATGCTGCAAGATCCTCTGAGCAGTTTTATTTTATCACACATACCTATATTTATTAATCTGTTGTGTTTTCTTTGATGTCAATGAACATGTGTCTTTAGTCACACATTTTTTTGTGTATCCCTAAATTCTCCTAAAAAATCTGAAGTCTTTATCAACACTTTCATTATATTATTATTTTTCCTGGCGGTCTGGCATGCATTTATAAAAATATGTGACATCTAATGCTGCTGCTAACATCCCTTTTCCATCTCTCAGCCAGAACAATGGCGCGAGATTATGAACAAAAAGATGCAGTTCCCGCCGGAGCTCATCGGTGCTATTCAGGAAGGGAAAACAGAACTGGTATGTGGACTGTTGAAGACCGGTGATGGCATCATCCGACAGCTGGATGACTCAGAGGATCGCCTGTGGAGGGAGGCCCTCAACTTGTCCATCCGCCTGGGAGGCGAGGATGTCATGGATGCCCTTCTGCAAGGGGTCAAGTTTGACTTCCGGCAGATTCACGAGGCCCTGCTGGTTGCCGTAGACACCAACCAACCTCATGTGGTAAAGCGCCTGCTGGACCGCCTGGACCAGGAGAAAGGCAACAAGATGGACGTGCGCTCTTTCTCTCAGGCCATCTTTGACCACTCTATTGATAACTCCCAGTTTGCCCCTGGTGTGACTCCTCTGACCTTAGCCTGCCAGAAAGACCTGTATGATATAGTCACCATGCTCAGCCTAAAAGGTCACGGCATCCCATGGCCACACAAGATGTCCTGTGCCTGTCTGGAGTGCCGTAACGGCCGGCAGTATGACCTCTTGAAGTTCTCCTTGTCTCGCATCAACACCTATCGCGGCATTGCCAGCCGTGCCTACCTGTCCATCACCTCTGAGGACGCCATGCTCAGCGCTTTCAGCCTCAGCAGAGAGCTCCGCAAGCTCTCACAAAAAGAGCCAGAGTTCAAGGTGTGAGGACATTGACAGATCTCGTCCTCTTCAACATTCATGTTGGGTGTCTCTGCTGCTGTTGTTCTTTATTGTATGCTGTGGTGCCTTCTCTCCTGCAGCCTCAGTACCTGAGCCTTGAGGAGCTTTGTCAGGAGTTTGCCGTTGAGTTGCTGGGAATGTGTCGCAACCAGAGTGAGGTGACCACTATTCTGAACAGCTGTGGAGAACAGAGCCAGGACTCCTTCGACCAACAGGCCTTTGAGGAGGGAATACCCAACCTTTCACGTCTGCGCCTCGCTGTCAACTACAACCAGAAGCAGGTGGTTAGGTTCAGAAATGAGTAGAAGACTATACTTGATCCTGCACAGTCAGGTTCATAATTTTTCTCTCCCTCTGTATTTGTTTTTGCGCAGTTTGTAGCCCATCCAATCTGCCAGCAGGTGCTGTCATCAATCTGGTGTGGGAACCTGGCCGGCTGGCGAGGCAGCAGGACAGCCTGGAAGCTGTTTGTGTCTGTCTGCATTTTCCTCACCATGCCCCTCCTCTGCCTTGTATACTGGATTGCACCAAAGTCAAAGGTCACATCACAAAAAATCGCTAAATGTAGAGGTTTCTGATCCTGTCCTGATCTGGGATGGCAAAATTATAATAGCAAGTATAATGCTCCCCTAATTAGGAATATGGACTATCCTAAAAGACATTTGATAGGAAGGCATTGGTGTCTTTTGTTGTTTCACCAGGTAGGAAAGCTGCTAAAGATACCTGTGATCAAGTTTCTCCTTCACTCAGCCTCCTACCTGTGGTTCCTCATCACATTACTCGGAGAATCAATAACCATGGAGATGTATCGAGACATATTTGCTTCAAGGCAGCAGAACATCTTGCACAGTTCCTTCCACATGGTGTGGGTGGTCGGTAGGTGTACTCTGTAGTCTGTTTCTAACTCCACATATAGGAAATTCATGCTGGATAAAAGGTTCATACTCTGCTGTCTCATGTAGGATTCTTCTGGTATGAGTGTAAGGAAGTGTGGATTGAAGGGCTGCGGAGTTACTTCCTTGACTGGTGGAACTGCTTGGACATGATGGTGCTCAGCATGTACCTGGCGTCCTTTACATTACGTGTGCTCATCATGCTCAAAGGTTACGTCCTCTGTCCTGATGCTAACAGTACAGAGGAGTGTGTCTACTTCACTCAGACTGGTAAGAAAATAATGCCAGATCATTAATCCATAATGGTTGTTGGATGTGTTAAAGGCTGTTAAAGGATGTCTGTCATGTGAAACTGTCCCACAGTACGTAAAGACTGGCATCAGGAGGACCCCCAGCTGATTTCAGAGGTGCTGTTTGCAGTGACTAGCATGTTGAGTTTCACACGGCTGGCGTACATTCTGCCAGCCCACGAGTCTCTGGGAACTCTGCAAATCTCCATAGGGAAGATGATTGATGATATGATGAGGTAAGAGCCCTTTTCATTTTGCCCCCTGCATTATACACCTGCACATTTCTACAATTCAGGGTACATTGTACACATGGCATTTGTTCTTTTTCAGATTCATGTTTATACTGATGATCATTGGAACAGCCTTCCTCTGTGGCATCAACAATGTTTATGTTCCGTATGTCATCTCTCCACACCTTGGCAGGTAAGAATACGAGATTTTAAGCTTCTTACATATCATTGTTTCAGCTCAGTGGTTGTCAATATGAAACTGCACCGGTTAGCACACACCAACACAAGCTTTCTGATTTGAATTCTGCAAGGTTGCATTAGTATTATCAAGGGCCCCTGGGCACTGAAGCTCATCTCCCCCAAACAACTTTTATTTTATTCTGATTGGATAACGCTGCTGTCGGGTGAAAAACAGTGACCATAATTGTCAACATCAAGAGAATGATTGTGTTGCGTTTCTGTAGAACTAAAAAAAGAAAGAAAAAGAAAAGCACACACATTTTTACACATTTTTTTCTCATTATTGAGGGCCCATTCTGCTCAATGGCCCCCGGGCACTTGCCCAGATTGCCCGTATGGTAGATCCGGCCATGACCAGCTGCTTTGATACAGTTTCTCGTAAGCCAGAAGATAATAGTCTTATCTAATTAGTCCTTATTTGTGCTGACTGCTGTGATCCTACAAATGTATGTGTTCACATGGACTGAACAGGGACAGATGCAGAAACATTTTCAAAGGAATAGTTTGATATTTTGGGAATATACTTTTGCTGAGAGTTAGATGAGCGGAGTGATACCACTCTTATGTCTGTACATTAAATATGAAGCTAGGGCCTGGGGGTGATTTGGTTAAGGTTAGCATATATAACAGATGTATCGCATTAGTGTATGTCCGCTGAAATGTTACAAGAAATGTCAGTTACCAGAGTTAATATTTTCTTTAGGTGACACTTATCAAAAAAGTTTGTATGTTTTGTTTTTATGTACAAAAATGTAATATCAGCCAACATTTCATTATCCGATTTTTGTAATTTTCAAAAATAAATATCTGTTATGGGGAACAGAGCAGGTGGGCCTAAATGCAGGAGACTGCAAGCTGAGTAAGGCTAAAGAAACTTTATAAAAGTCTCATGCAGGCAAAACAAGGCTGGCAGGTCAGCGCAAGCAGAGAAGAACAAAAACAGAACAAAGTGTCAAAAACTCAACACAAAACTGAACTGAAAACCAGGACTTAAATACAAACTGAACCAGTGAAACAATAAGGAACAGGTGGCAAGATACAAGGGCAGGCGGGGCGCTGAATGGCTAGATAAGACACACACAGCAGGGCAGGGATAAAGAGAGACTGAATACAGGGTGGGTGTGGAGGGAAAAGCAAGCACAGGAACACAGTAGGGAAACACAAAGCAAACACACAATGTAAAGTCCAGAAAACACATTCAGTAGGTTAAAGAAAGTCTTTAATGCCAGCAGGTCAAATGTAAACCAAACAAAAAAAAAACACTGTGCTACTGAGCTTAGTGTGCTACAAGGTAATCTGAGAGACATGTAAACTCAAAGTCCAAAAAAAAGATCTGTTCCATTTTTTAGAAACTGAACATAAACACTTGCCATTTGAATTGCTGAGTGTCTGAAACACATTCATAAAACAATCAGCTAAAACATTCATACAAAGTTCTGCGTGCTCTTCCAATAGCCTAACAAAGGTCATTGCAAAGAGCAACACTATCTCAAGTGGTCCTTTTAAATAATCTCCAGTTCAACAAACAGAGACATAGTCTGAGGACATGTGGTGATCTGGTGGAGGGACATCGAGCCGTGGCAATATCTCCATATTGCCATTAAAAAACAACAGTATCACTCTGGCTCTATACTATATGCTAATTAGTAATGCATATATAGTTATTTTTATTACAGATGTACAAATTGTAAAATATAATGTTGAAAGTTTTTTAATTAGGAGTTTTGGTCATGAAAATAATATACACCACCACTGTTAATTAAATAATGGTACATAAGGGTCTCATTATGATAACACTCCTCATTGCACAGGTTTAATGAGACATTCCACTTCCTGTTCTGGACCATGTTTGGCGTGGCCAACCAGGACTATGTGGATATGCCACAGTTTGTGTTAGCAGAGTTTGTTGGAAGGATTCTGTATGGCATCTTCACACTCGTCATTGTGATCGTCCTCCTCAACATGCTTATTGCTATGATCACCAACTCTTTTCAGAAAATTGAGGTAAAGAGAAAATATAATGTCAGCATTCCAATGTAAGTATAGGAACCAAAACCCGGTACTTACACCTATACATTTTTATTTCAGGATGATGCAGATGTAGAGTGGAAATTTGCACGGTCAAAGCTGTATCTCAGTTACTTCAGAGAGGGTCTCACCATGCCTGTTCCCTTCAACATCATCCCTTCACCCAAAGCCTTCTTTTACATTATAAGGTGACCTCTAAATGCTTCAAAGCATCTTCACCTTCAGTGTGACTTCATTGTCTTTCTCTGTTTTTATTTACTAATTTCAAATTCTGTTTCAGGGGTATCTGTAGACGAATCTGCTGCTGCTGCTGTTGTAATTCTGAGACAAAATACCCTCCCATAACCTCAATGGTAAGTTAGCTCACATACAGGAGTTCATAAAAAAATATTCTAAATACCCTTGAGTATGTGATGTTAAATATGTGTTTTATGTTTTGTTTTATATTAAGTCCAATGAAAAGGGATCTAATGAGAGCCAGTTACCTTACCGGCAGCAAGTGATCAGAGCTCTGGTGCAGCGCTACATCGAGTCAGCTCGCAGGGAGTTCAAGGAGACCAAGAGGAAAGGTAACTGTGACTTTAACACCAATCCATCAGAGAGTCATGACTTAAAGACACCTGTTGGCCTGTTGCTCATAGCCCCCTTCTCTCTTCTGTCCTTCTTCTCTCTCTCTCGCTCTACTTCTGGCTATAAGATAAAAAGTCTAAAAGGTCGGAAATACAATCAAAAAAACACTTTATTTGGAGCTTGAGAGTGTCAGAGTAATTTTGGAAACTTTACAGGGGGAAAAAGGAGAGGAAAATTACTTTGATTTTTAAGATTCAAATGTATAAATAAGACATAATGAATCAAGAAAAGAAAAAAATAAGTTGATCATTTGCACAGTGTCTAAACCTGCTTGTATGCTTTAAAGCCACAGTCAGATTTTCAAAAGTATAAACGAGTTGTCTCATAAAATAAAACATTGTTTCATGGTATCATTTATCATTAAAATGCATTTATGTGCATTTTTCCCTCAGATATTGGTAATCGGATCACTGAGCTGAACAAAGCCATATGCAGGATGCACAGTGATATAAAGCTACTGCATCAGTATCTGGTGGAAGATGGAAACCCTGCAATGACCAAGGACAGCTCCTCTTTTCTGGGGAAATACATCATTGGTGCCAAGAACAATTTCAGAGGTTTTAATAGCAAACAAGATGATAAAAATACATTGCTTAACGTGACAGTGCATAACGGAGAGGAAGAGGAGGATCAAGAAAAGGTTGATATAAAGCAGGAGTCAGGAGCCCAACAGAATCAGGTGGGCGAACCCGCAGCAGAGGGATCAAAGCGGGTAACTGACTGTGATGTAGTGAAGATGGAGGAAGGCAGAGCTAACGTAGAGCAAGGAGATAAGAAGGAAACAGAGAAAAAAGAACAGGCGGAAACAGACAAAAATGACAATAGTGACAGCGAAGTGAAAGGGGAGATAGCAGCAGGTGCAAGTTTTAATAACGTAGAAGAAAAGGTCGAGGGCACACAAGATGAGGCAGAAACAAGAAAGGAAGGAGAGACCCTCACGGGGGAGAAGGTGGATGAAAAACACACAGGCATGAGCCCCGAACAAACTGAAAACATGAAAGTCGATGATGAACACACTGACACAAATAAAGTCATGAACAGCTTCAAAGACATAGAGCTGCAAGAGAAAAAAGTGGAAGCAAGGTGGGTGAAAGGCAGGAAGTTCGAGCGCAATATAACAGAGAGGTCTGGGGTCAAGGAGAGCCACGAGAGACCTGGAACCAAGAAGATTATTCCTTCACCAACAGGCAGCAGCAGCTCGCAAGATACAGGCTTTGGTTCCCAAGAGGGGGAGGGATCGATTGATGGGATGCTAGTGAGCCCGTAAACTTAGTGATTCTCCACTGAAAGGACCACACTTTCTTCAGAGTCATTTGGTATAAATATGCATATTGCTACAGGCCAGATTACAGTGATATCTGCTATAGCGCCCTCCTTGAGCAACACTAGGTCTGTGATAAGGTAAACAAAAGGTCGAGAGAGAGAGAGAGAGAGAGAGAGAGAGAGAGAGAGAGAGAGAGAGAGAGAGAGAGAGAGAGAGAGAGAGAGAGAGAGAGAGAGAGAGAGAGAGAGAGAGAGAGAGAGAGAGAGAGAGAGAGAGAGAGAGAGAGAGAGAGAGAGAGAGAGAGAGAGAGACATTCTGCTTTCTTCTCATTTTGTCAAATCTTTTATTTCTTCTTCTCAGTCATCTTAATGTGTCAGATTTAGTCATTAACATTCAGTCAGTCATAAGTCTATTACAAATTAGATTTTTAGAAATAATGCTTCTTTTTCCTCATTATTACTAATGTCATGTGTTGGAGAAAGACAGAGATCATTTAGTTGACAATCCTCTCATCACATGTTAAGAAGGGATCGGTTTACCATAACAATCTATTTACACTGGTACACTTTGATGAGCATTGGTGGCAGTAAAGTAGGGTTACAGTGCCATTAGGAAATATATATATACCAATTAGACCACTTAAAAAGGTAGAATGGGTCTTTTATTTTTGGTCAGTTGACTGGGTAGAATTGTATCACATTCAGAATTCACTGTTCATTTGTGCTGAGTGTCCCTTTCTTCACTGTCATGTTTCAATAGCAAGGAGCCTCCATAGGGCGCTCTCATTTTCAATGTATCACAAAAGAAATAACCATTAAAAGACTTGAAAATACAATACTTCTCTGTCATGTCATTTTATTATCATAAACACGGCTGAGGGTGTGAATTAGTGTTGCTTTAGTGTTTCTCCTCTGTGGCAGACCTACACCTGATGCTATAGTGTGACAGTACAGGTCTCAGCTTGCTTTACACATACTGGTCCCACGAGATCGCATGCAAGAACACACCAGTTCATTAATTCATCACCTGTCCCCAAGGCATGCCACATCCAAAGTCTGCCACTGGAAAAACATCGAGGCATTGTTGCAGTATTGTCTATATGATGATGTTATCACTTCTCCACCTGTCTGACATGTTTGTTTTAATGACAGGATGCATTGACGACACACAGTTTCACTCCCCCCCCCCCCCCCCCCCGCCCCCCCCCAGGCTAAAAACACATGCGGATGCTTCTGGTGTATGTGTGTATATGGTATGTAATCTTCTATGGCTGTATACTGTATGTAATTCTTCTATCACAATATCAATATTTATCCAGATATATGACATGTTCTCGAAATGAATGGAAAAATGTTTATAGACAAACCTTTTGGCTGATCCAGAGAATTAAATACCTGACGTAAAAAAGACTTCACATTGATACAACATTCCTATTAATCCTCTATTCTGTTATTTATCAATAAAGGCCTAAGGACACCAGAAATAATAAAGGTGTACCATGGTATTAATACTCAAGTCCAACAACAAGAAGCATTGGCCTTTTTATTGAGGAACAGAAGCAAATGTTCTTGTTCTTATTAAACATTTTTAATAATAATAATAATGATTTGCTTGCAGACTTTTTGTCATCTTTTACTATTGAGTTTTCCACAACAAAACTTGTGTACATTTTTAATTGATTAAAAAGTATGGCAATGTTGCAAAGGGTTTTTGAGTATACTCAACTAATGGGCAGTGAAGTAATCCCTGGCCTCCTGACCTCCATGTGCACCCCCATGTACACCCCGTAGCAATGTGAATTTCTGCTTCTAATTATCCTGAGCCACCATCTGTTTTTGCAGTTATCATCATCATCATCATCGCCACATACTTTTATCACCTTCAACGTTGTGAAAAAAACCCCAACAAACCGGGGTCACCATGGTATCTCTGGAATGAGCTGGATTATTTGGCTGAAACAGTACTAACAGAGCTCCTCTGTCTGCTATGTGTGTGTGTGGTGTCTGCCAGATAGCTTCTTGTAAACGTCGATGAAATACAAATACTAACTGCCATAAATTAGTTGTTGCCAGTAGTTGCCAGTAAATCATCATCATCATCCTTGCTAAAAGTATTGTAGTCTAATACAACAGCCCAGCAGTAAATCCTCACTTTAAATCAACTGTATGGTTATTTTGAAGGCTGTTTGGAGCTCTGTCGTTCTCCTATCTGACATTGTGCTTGAGTTCAAATTGAAAAGACTGAACAGACATGTTTGTCTCACTGTGACGTAAACAGACTGGGACCAAAGACTTGATTTGACATCACTACCCAGAATGCATTGCAACAATGGAAACCTACAAGTGAAATGATTTCTATCCAATTTTATGAAAGTGTTGTCATAGAATTGTATAAAAAAACATTTTTTTTAGTATTATAGATATTATCAAATGGGAACTATTGTGTGTAGTGTCCTCAACACCTTCAATTAGTAAAAGAGCCAACTTGTCCATTCTCCTTTTATTATTTCTCTCCCTGAATGTTGAAACCCAAACAATGATGGTCTGAAGTAGAACTAGGGAGTCACAAGATAAATCTTAAGGACTAACTAAATAGGAAAGTAGAGGGGAAACATATTTTTACAACACAATATTATGTTTGTGTTGTTTTTTGCTCCTTTTTTTGTGAATTACTGATTTTTGTAACACCTATTCAGGCTTATGAAAACAAATACATCTTTGACAATGTGTCACAAATAGAGAGAGCATTGTTTTAAGAGAAAAGTTGAAGTAGTCACAGGCCAGACAAGGTTGGGAACCTCTGAACTAGAAAACATAGTACATGGTGCAGGCTCACATATTCTTTACAATAATGTAATAACTAATAAGACTTCATTTAAATTAAAACAGTTTATTTTATCTAAAATACAGACCATATCATTAGTTATTTCATTGCTGCCACCAACATATTACAAAACATACAAAACAGTTGATTTTAAAAAAACCTACTGGTAAATATTAATTCATCCTATTAATTCTATACAGAACAAGCATATAACACACATCATGATGAAAATCCAACAAACTTTAAATAAAAACTGCAAAGATTTATAAACCTGAAGACAGTGGTGTATATAAAACATGTATGAAAATAGAAGAATGCAACTATGTGTCAGTAAACCACACTTTAATTAAGAGCCACACATCAGGCACTCGTCTTTATTTGCTAGTGAACAAACCATGGCGGCAGTGTTACGTTCTTTGGTCTCCTCCTCCTCGCTCTTGGCTGACTGAGCCTCCTTTAATTTCTCTTTGTTCAGGGTGAACTGAATGGGGTTGGCAGCGGGCTTTGTCCGCAGGTAGTACATGCCAGTTTTCAGGCCCTGTGGAGAAAAGAAAATGTAATGTAATGTAAGGATTTAAGAAGCAGCATCTCTTACCCCTCAGTTTCTAAAGCATGCGTTTCCCCTGTCCTGACTTACCAACTTCCAGCCGTAGAAATGCATGCTGGTCAGTTTGCCATAGTTTGGCTCAGCAATGTGGATGTTGAGGGACTGACTCTGGTCAATGTAGGCGCCACGATCTGCTGCCATCTTGAGGACAGTCTTCTGGGAGATTTCCCACACAGTTTTATACAGCTGCTTCAGATCATCAGGGATCTCTTCAATATCCTGTGAACAAGTCAGACATTTTTAAAATATTAGAAGTCAGATTAAACCACAGGATAATTTAGAACAGTGATGTTGAATAATCTAATCAGATATGACTTAATTAAAATTTTAGTATGAGCCTTCACCTGGATGGAGCCGTTCTGAGCAATCAGCTGGTTCTTCATTTCATCGTTCCACAATCCTTTTTCTGTTAAATCCTTCAGCAAGTGAGGATTCACAATCTGTGGGAGAAGAAGAGATTAAATATAGAAACCTGTCCTGCTGTGGACACATGAGTTTGGAGACAAACTGCAAATACAGCAAATACAGTGTGCTGACCTGAAACTCTCCTGAGAGCACCCTACGGGTGTAGATGTTGCTGGTGTAGGGCTCAATGGATTCATTGTTGCCGAGGATCTGGGCAGTGGAGGCTGTGGGCATGGGGGCCAGAAGCAGACTGTTCCTCACACCATGCCTGAGGACACACAGGGGCGGGGGAAAGAGCTGAATCAGAGATGATCTACAGCCTCCACATACAGTAGATGTGACATGAGTGATGACAGAAACAAGGCTGACATTCAGGAAGACTTACTTGGCAATTTTCCCCTTCAATGCTTTCCAGTCCCACAAATCTGTCGGGGTCTGGCCCCACATGTCATACTGAAGGATCTGGAAAACAAAATTAGTCAGGATGTGAGCACACACTGATGAAGTGTCTCCTGGGACAGATTTGAGACATTGTGGAAACTACTCACTCCCTTGCTGACAGGGGAGCCAACGTAAGTTTCATAAGGACCGAGCTCAGCTGCCAGCTCACAGCTGGCCTCCAGGGCACCATAGTAGATGGTCTCAAAGATCTGGATGTTGAGAAGCTGGGCCTCCTGGCTTTCGAATGGGTAACGCATAAGGATGAAGGCATCAGCCAGACCTTGCACTCCGATACCAATCGGCCTGTGGCGCATGTTAGACCTTTCAGCCTGTAAAGACAGAGGTTCAGAGGATGCATCTTTTAATATTTAAACACATAAAACTTGGCTCCATGGTTGAAAGAGAGTCAACTGTAGACAAAAAGCATACTTCAGGAACTGGGTAGTAGTTGATGTCAATAATCTTGTTCAGATTCCTGACGATGACTTTGGTGACAGATAGAAGCTTCTTAAAGTCAAACGTCCTCTCTGGGGTGACATACATGTTGAGGGCAATGGATGCCAGGTTACACACTGCAACCTATATAGAAGGGGGTAAAAAAAAAAAAAAAAAAAAAAAAAAACACATTTTAACACTGCAACAGCTCAAATTAAGTTTACAAAAGCAACAACAGCTAAATGCTCAGATATCCTGTAATATTGTCTGCCCCTCACCTCGTCTTTGCTTGTGTACTCTACAATCTCTGTGCACAGATTGCTGGATTTGATGGTGCCCAGATTCTGCTGGTTGCTCTTCCTGTTGCAGGCGTCCTTGTAGAGCATGTATGGTGTGCCGGTTTCTGTCTGTGACTCGATGATGGCGTGCCACAGCTGCTGAGCCTTCACCACACGCTTAACCCTGCCCTCCTTCTCATAGCTGAAGACAAAGGATTAATGGAACAGGTTAGAAGCGAAGAAATGAGCTGTTTGTTAAGAGCAGAATTTAATGTGCTGCTCTTACCGAGTGTAGAGCTCCTCGAACTCTTCTCCCCAGCACTCATCTAAATCAGGACATTCACTAGGACACATCAGGGACCAGTCCTACAAGAGCAGGATATAGTATATAGTAGATTATAAAATATATTGCCAAGTTCAAACAGAAACTTATGTGGGATCTGAAACTGGGAGAAAATTTCCTCCAATATTCACCTGATTGCTTTCCACTCGTTTCATAAAGAGGTCTGGGATCCACATTGCGAAGAACAGATCTCTGGCCCTCTGCTCCTCTTTACCTGTGTTTTTCTTCAACTCCAAGAAGTCAAACACATCGAAATGCCACGGCTCCAGGTACATAGCGAAGGCCCCGGGTCTCTGAATAAGCAAACACAGAGTCAGGTGATTAAATGTACCACTACAAATGTCTCTAGAACAACAATTTAGAGTATTATTACACATCATACAGACAATAAGGACCTTACTTTGTTGCCACCCTGGTCAACATAACGTGCTGTGTTGTTGTAGACTCTAAGCATAGGAACCAGCCCGTTGGAATTGCCGTTAGTCTGAAAAACAAGAAACACATGTTTCAAAATACAAAAGAGTTCCTCTATATCTGCTTGATTTACTCTCTGTAGTTGTCATTATACTCACCCCAGCAATATAGCTGCCTGTTGATCTGATACAGCTAACAGCCAATCCAATACCACCAGCTGATTTAGAGATGAGGGCACACTGCTTCAGTGTGTCATAAATGCCCTCGATGCTGTCGTCCTTCATGGCGAGCAAGAAACAACTGCAAAAACCCAAACCCAAAAATCAAGTTTAACATAAAGCATCAAGGAGTTCCTTACCTTCCTAACCTCACTCATAGTCTACCAAGCGTTGGAATTGTCTGCAGTGTTTACCTGGACAGCTGTGGCTTGTTGGTGCCAGCATTAAACAGAGTAGGTGAGGCATGGGTGAACCATTTCTCTGACAGCAAGTTGTAGGTCTCAATGGCTGCATCAATGTCTCCTTTGTGAATCCCGACGGCCACTCTCATTAACATGTGCTGGGGTCTCTCAGCAACTACAGAAAAAAACAAACAATAAAACAAAACAGGTTAGTTAACAAAAAAACAAACTATTAAAATGTCAAAATAAGAAGTCTGTGCAGCCATAAGTATGCTTCTCAATAAGTTTTAGAAAAAGCAACCCTTACCTTTGCCATTAATCTTCAATAAGTACGACCGTTCCAGAGTCTATAGAGCAAAAGAATAAATGAGATTCATATACTCTAAGGATCTGCGTGAAGTGTTGAATATAACTGGCCAGTGAAATTACCTTAAAGCCAAAGAAGTTGTAAGAAAAGTCTCTGTCGAAAATGATGGCAGAGTTGAGGCGCTGTGAAAATTAAGGACATGATGTTAAGAAGCTCAAAACATAACTGCAGTGAAGACTTGAATACAATATAACACTGAAATGTGACTTACAGCTTTGTTCTCAAGGACAATGTCGAGCGTCTCCTTGGAGATCATAGGTGAGTGACGCTTATTTAAGGGGTTGACATAGTTGTACAGGTCCTCCATCACATCTACAACAGCAAAACAGAAAGACGTGTATCATAACAGGCATCTTACACTGGAGCAGTACATTTGAGATGTTAAAACTTGTACCCACCACTGAAGACTTTCTTGGTCTCTTTGTGCAGGTTAGACACAGCGATTCTTGCAGCCAGGATCGCATAGTCAGGATGTTTGGTGGTGAGGGTGGCGGCGGTCTCGGCTGCCAGAGTGTCCAGCTCCACGGTGGTGACTCCACTGTACAGACCCTGGATCACCTTCATTGTAATCTGAGTCTGACAGAAACAGGGATAGAGATTTATAGAATACATACAGTATAGAGCCTGAAACATCAATCCAGAACTTGATGTTGTTTATTTGTTTTCTTTAACTCGGTGGACTTTTTTTTTTAACGTGGATTGAACTTACAGGGTCCACAAAGTCAGAATTGAGCCCATAGCAAAGTTTCTGGATGCGAGATGTGATTTTATCAAAAGTAACTCCCTCCTGCCGTCCATCTGGAATACAAAAAGACAACATTATTAGTCCTCCAGCTTTGTTATTTGGTTAATTTCTAAATTAAATTCTCTGTGTAATTCCTGAATATAATTGAGGCAATCAATACATATGCTTTTAGTTAGATTCCCTCCTCTGATCAATTAACTCAAATCTAGCACTGAACACCTGTCTAACCAGTTACTGTTAAGTAGGTCATTTATTTTCAAACTGTCAAAAAGGTGCCCAGCCCACACAGACTTAGGAGACACTACACACGCACCAGACAAGAGCAATAATCTAACATGATAAGAGAATACACTTCAACATATGTCAAACTAAATATGAGCAGTGCTCCTCCCTAGATATTACAGCTGTAACATAACACACTCATACACTTGACTGAGCTATATAAAACACTTTGTCTGCAAACAAGTACTGAAGTCTGCATTCATATTTTAAGAAAAAGCCTACACAGTATCTAAAATTGTGATATAAATGGACAATGGAACAAAAAGTGCATTTCCTTTTCAACCTCTGCCAGATTACACAGGTGACACTTTCTGTTCTCCTTTGTTTGTGGTTTACACTGCTACAGATGCACAACATCTCACAACAGACAGAGCTCTTTAAAAAACACTATCAAAGACATATAATACACATTACATATAGGACACATCAAAACAACACAGGGTCCAGGCAATAACCCCAGGACAAAAAGCCTCTTCATTAAAAAGTCTAAATCATAGCATCAACTTCAGCCACAGATGATGATGACTATATCAGTGTGTAATAATAGTCTTTACAGCTTAAGTTCTTATGGTATCCACATTCATTCTTCACACAGGAAATAATGGTTAAGCAAGTAAAAATTAAAGATTTATTACAAAATTTAAAAAAAAGATATTTCCCATCTTAAAGCCAAACATACCACAGAAAACATCCCAAAAAGAAAGATCTGCAGTAAAATATGTTTGGATGAATGTTTGACCAAAATGTCTATATAAAGAGCAACCTGTTGGTAAATGCACTTTAATCACTTTGGACGTTCTCAGTTTAGGTTTATACAAAATATATTCTGACCTTTTTTTTATTCATAATCTTCAGTCATGTACTGTGTACATAAGTACAATGACAACAAAAGGAAGACAACTTGCTACTTCGCGCCAAACAACAAATGTCGATAATAAGTCTGTTACACGTTCATTTGAGAGGAAGAAGAAGGACTAGAAATCAATATCAGATTAACAAAGACTTCAAATCAATTCAAAGCATAAACTAATGTGTATATGCTCAAAGTTTAAGAGTATTAAAGATGAAGACAAAACCTAAAACATAAACTGTGTCTTTGTTCTGTCATTACTGTGGTCTTTGTTTGGCTTCTCAACGGAAACTCACCGCATAAAAAAATAGAAATACATTTTAACATCACTGAAATTGAGCTGAACCCTTATAAATATGGTGTTTCTTTGAATTATTAACATTTATGACAGCATCAATACATTTTAAGACAGTTGAAGGATCTGCAAATCCCCGCAGCCCAACATTGCATCACTTTGTGTTAGACAGTAGGAATATTAAAGTGAGTTAACTTACCTCGCTTAACTACGTGCATGTTGGCAGTGAAGCAGCTGGGTTCTTCTTTTTTGTTTAATCTTCTCAGCTGGAAGCTTGAAACTTCAAAGATAACAGTGAGCCAATGTTTCAGCTGGATGTGACAGTGGGAACAATCAGCCGACACAAACAGTTGAATCTCAAACTGAGAGCGCCAACGCGGGCAGGCCAGTTACACTGCATTGTGTCAGGCGCTCAGCCAATCAGAGACGACGCCGGCAGACTCCTCAACCAATCAGAGCCCAGCACTCTGTCACTTTGTCGTTTCCGGTCGTCTTTTCCGGGTGAAAACTGGCGGGATTATTTCCAAATAACAGGTTCAACTTGTAATTATTAAATGATTTTAGCGGCGCAGCGACATGATTGCCTCATCTGTGCACTTTGATCAACTTACATATGATAATGACGCTCCCACTAACACATATGAATGTCTCTTAAGTTGTGAGCAAAGTGTTACACAGTAGGGGTCTGCTTCCTTTCATTAACTCACTGCTGTAATAAATGTTGATATTAGTTTAATCCTCAAAATCAGCATCATAAATAAGCCTGTAAATCAGTGAATGGATACAGTGACGCTAGGATGACAGCCTTTATAATTATACTCATCCATTTCAGTAGCAGTTCTCAAAAACAAATGTGCACTTTCAAGTAAAGTATATTTTAAAAATGACTGAACAGCAGGGTTGGAAAGGCTATTTTGTTAATGCAATAGGTTACAGATTTCTAGCTCCTCTATTCAAAATTCAAAAATTCAGTAATGTAAATATTTCAATTACTTAAGTAGTCTTACTAATTACCATTTGATTACTTTTCAAATTGTCTAATGAATCTTTTCAGCTGTTAGGGTAAGTGTAGCTATTAAGCCAAACAAAATCTAAATTCCTGTGTTTTTTCATGGGTACGTTACATGTAGTTACTCCCCAACACTGCTGAACAGTAAGTATGATAATGTCTTAGTAGTCAAATATCACAGACAAGTAGGCTATTCATGATGTGTGTGTGCAGTGTTTCAGTGTCAGGATGTTTTGACTAGATTATACTGGTTTGAATGATGATAATTAGCCCAGTTTAGATGTTATTGTATTTTATTTGTATACATAATACTTCATAAAATCCAGATTAAAAAAATAACATGTCTGACATGTACATCCACAGGTTATACAACAGACCTCCCTTCAACCTAGAGGAAAACAAACAATAACAAAAGAAGGAAGGAATAAAAATTAAAATCAAGTAAACTTATCATTTAGGAAAATACAACAATAAACAAGTGACAACAAGAGGGTAAAGATCACCTTTCATTGCCCCCCACAGGAGGAATTTATATTGGACAAAACAACATAATCACATTAAAAACAACTGAAGAAAACACACTTTTTTTAATTGAAAAAAAGAGCATACAGACAGTATAGAGTGACTAGTATACAAGTAAGACATCAAATAATAGATGAGCTAGGGGTAGAGAAGAAAACACAGACACCTAAGATAGAATTATCATCAAGTTTGTATAAAAAACATTCACTAAGTGGTCAATAAACATTGCAGTCTCAGACAAAAACATCTCAGACATGCACATGTCATTTTATGTATATTTGATCCTTTTTCTTAATTCATTGTTAATGTATGCATATGATGTTTTTTTTATCCATAGCAAACTCTAATTATTAAATTCCCAGATAAGTTTACTGTTTCAGTGCACTGATGTCATTTTATACAATAAAGTTTATTGTTAAACTGTAAAATATCACACCTTCATTACATTTAAGGGATCACTATACATTTTTCTATATATTCTGTACATTTAAGATGAATCGATATCGGATTTTTTTTAACTTCCTAATATTGGCATCTGCATCAGCTCCAAAAAACAGTATAGGTCGGGCTCCACAAATGACAAACATATTGAGCCACCATTGGACTCTAGTACAACAGTCTATGAGTTCAACCAGTAAAACCGAAAAAAGAAATGCCCGAGCTTTTATTTTGAAGCCCAGCAGTACACCAACACCGGTAGTGACCGTCTTAGTTTAGTTGCTAACGCTAATGGCCCCGGAACGGTAAAGCAGCAGCACTCCGAAAATGGCCGGGGTGTTTGAGGTGGAGGTTGATGGTGTAGAGCACGACCATGGACTGGAGCATCACGATGAAGCGATCCAGGTGAGAGTAACAGCCCCGGGACAGATTAAACAGATACATTGGAACTCTGTGTTAGCTTTAGCTCCTCTGGTTTAGTTTAGTTAGCGCCAGCAGCTAGCATCCATTTAGCCATCTGCTACCTAGCTCAAGTATGCGGATAAAGTGATTTCATCACTGAAGGCAAATGAATGAGCTTCAGTCGACAAAACAACAGCTTTTCAGCATGATAAGATAACTAGTTAACGTTCAAACCGTGTTGTTAGTTGTCATTAGGCGAAATGAGACCTAAAAGGCACAGTTTTCTTAAGTATTTCCACCACAATGTCCACGTTAACATCAAGAAACGCTGTGACAGCTTTATTAATGATATCTGCACCTAAAGCTGATGTGGCTGATGAGGGTCAAAGGTCACACCTTTTTACCTTCTCTGTGCTGAAGTGGTTATCAGTGTCAAGTCAAGGGAAGCAACTCAACTACTTCCGGTGGCATTTCAATACATGCCACAGTAACTGAGAGTTTGTTAAAGGTTATTACAACCTGTTATGTGGCTGCAGTTACCTCATTTGCAGCAGAGACAGAATCAGTAGACAAAATAGTGATGAATGAAAATGTTCCTTGTTGCCTGCATCTGTTTGTAAAGTGCTACAAAAAAGGACATATAAGTCTTTCAAAATGTTTTAATCTGATATGAAGGAAATGGGAAAGTGTGCTTTTCATTCATGTCAGTTGTTTTTACTTCTAACAGTGTTTTCATTTAGAAACAGCAGTTAAAATGTAAAAAAGGGGTAAATGATTACTCAAACAGGGAAATGCCAGCATACACAGCAGGATGGCAAGAAATGGGTGTGAACCCTTAGCTGGATACGTGGTCACGGAGCCACAGCCAACAATCATTGTGTTTTTTTTATCAGATAAGAAGCTCTAATACCAAGATAACATTGCATCGGCTCTTGCTGTTAATTTCATTCTAGGTTAAGTCTAAAGTAGTTTAACAAGCCCAACAACTTGGGAGGGTCTAAAACTGTTTAACACAGTTAGGTGTGTTTGTGTTTTCTCTGGGGTTCAAAGTAAACTGTGTGATGCTCAGCCAGTTTGTGACAAACTGTTTGTCTTGTTATTTAGTAGTTTAAGCACATAAACAGAATTCAAATTACCACAGGATCCACACAGATTATATTATTGGTCTCTCCCCTCCCCCCCTATAGTGTGAAGTGTGTAATTTTCTTCAAAATAAAGTGATGCTTTGGCGTGTAGCTCTATTATGAGTTTTCACCACTGCTTATTGTGTCAACACTAATCATTATTTGCCTCTCTCTTTCTTTAGTTTGATGTGTCCAAGCTCTCACCAGAGGAGAAGTGGAGGTTTGTCTCTTTGAAACACTTCTAATGGATCATGCATTTATTGTTGCCATTTATTAATTGATTTGTATGATTATTGTAATGAATTTAGATGGAAAGTCCACAAAAGTGTACAACAAAATGCAGTTATTGCACTCAAGGAGATGGATTTACACACAATCTACCAACTGTAGATTCAATAGTTTGTCTGTCTCAGTCTCTTTTATGTGTTTGGTATAATAATGTGACCAGGCTGATCAGTTCTCAGTCATTGCTATCAGCAACTCCAGTCTACAAAGCTGTCCAGTTGCAGCTTTAAGGGCACACCTGCCCTGTGTTGTTATGAATCAACAACGAATGTGCCTCCTAGCTGCATAACATTAGTTGAGTATGTGCTTCTTTTTTCCACAGGGTGGAGCATGCAAGAATGCACGCGAAACATAAAGGCCATGAAGCCATGCACGCAGAGATGGTGCTGATCCTCATAGTCACCCTGGTCATTGCCCAACTAGTCCTTGTGCAGTGGAAACAGAGACATCCAAAGTCATACAATGTAAGATTCAAAGAGAACATGTACTAACAGTGTTGTCCCTTATCAGTTTGCTTTTTCTATGTTTTTTTAACTCCTGTGTGGCAGCACATTATTGGATCAATACTTATTCCTCAAATGTGATATTTTCCTTTTTGTTCCAACCTATCCCACATATAAAATGTTACGTAGCGTCTCTGACTTCATGTTCACACAGTGTCAGTTTGTTTTTTTAAGTTCTTGGTGCACATCTTCTAACATCCTTGCTCTGCTGTCTTGTAGCTGGTGACTCTGTTCCAGATGTGGGTAGTTCCTCTCTACTTTACTACCAAACTTCACTGGTGGAGGTTCCTGACCACATGGTTTATCTTCTCTGTCATCACAGCATACGTCTCCTACCGTGCCACTCGCAAGCCGCTGGCCTGCACCACACCGAGGTAAAAGCCTGGTTTACACCTTACACCACTTTAGAAATGAAGATATCTTACCTGTTTAGATTTGATGAGATCGCCTTCTCTTCCTACTGCAGGTTGGTGTATAAGTGGTTCCTCCTCCTCTACAAGATCAGCTATGCCACAGGAATCGTTGGCTACACTGTCGTCATGTTTACACTTTTTGGTATTAACTTGATATTCAGGTAAGTATTTTCAGTAGTGGTTATTTCCCCCCTCAATTAAACTCCATAAACATTTGTAGAGTGGCTGTTACACAACAGAAAACAAAACCCTTCCAACTGTAGACTACATCTTTTCCAGCCTATCCTTTCATATTAATTTCAGATCCTGCATGTAGTACTTTGTTGCCACTAGATGATGTTGTTTTGCCATATTGACCGACCTTTTGATCATCACTGCTCCCACAACAGCCACCATTCACCTGAATCCCCAAGCCTTTGTTTTTAATCTGTCTGTCTCTGCAGTTGGTTGTGTATTTATGCATTGAAGCACTACATGTGACAAGCTGTACATTACACAGCAGCCACCAGGATGACAGAACATGAATAATAATAATAATAATAATATAAAAACAGTCAAAAATTCAATTTATAACTTCTCACAAAGTTTCATCAATTCTTCACATTTTAGAAAGCAGTAATTTCTACTTAAAAATGACTAAAATGATTATTGGATTATCAACATACCTTATGGTGTATCATCTACAGCTGGTCAGGTGTTTGTGTGTAAAGGTTGAGTGTTAAAAAGTCAAAAAATACATCGCCACTAGACAATGTTATCATTCACAGTGACATACAAACATGAACAGTCATTACGGAAACTTCCTTTTTAACAGCAAAATGGAAATGTTGTCTCCGTCTGTTCCTAATGCTAGTACAAGAATAAGGGTACATACGTTTTCTGCTTCAGAAAAGTAATCTACTGAAGGAAGTGAAACTAAAAAAAAGTTCTATGTCCAAATGACACTATCGGAAAATCGTTTTACTAATAATTTTGGTGTGTGTGTGTGTGTGTGTGATTCTGTATAGATTGTGTTGATCCTGAGTAGTCAGTTAATTGAAGTCTTATAACAGGATGCACTGAAGTGATTCTGCCACACAACTATTATAAATGCCTTTTCAAACATGACTTACTGCTTCTAAACATAATTGTTGACAATTTATACTAGAAATGGGGAAGGGAGGGAAGGGGGTGTCTTCCTGTAAGTCTTATTTTTCAGTTGTAAATTAATTTCCGGAAAACAGTTTTTTGTTTTTTTTTTAGAAACAGGAATCTGTCCACCACTCATTTAGCAGATGATCTCATTGAATATCATGATCTCTCATCATGGGATTGCCTAGGGAATCCCTGCATGCTTTGAAAAAAAAGACAGTGACTTCTCTTCCTGAATGAGATGGGCCAAAGGTTTTCCACTTCCTACCTAAAAAGGCCACCTAGATAAGATACTTCCTTGCATACATAACCTTTGGCCTTAACAAAAATGGAGATTTAAATTACATTAAAAAAGAACCTTAAAAATAGTTTCAAGGTGTTTCCATCTATAAAAAATGATTTTAGCTTGACATCAAACACACTATAATTAAAAATATATAAAGATAGATAGATAGATAGATCTAATATTACAAGGATTTTATCCAAATTCAACACTAAATCCTACTTTCAATGACTACTGCAGTCTCAAAAATATTCAACCCCCTGAATAGAATTCCTCATAAGAGCACACATTTGCCAATCAGGTGTGGTATAAAGCTTCATTAGTTGCATCAGGTGTGCTTGAGATAGAACCCTTCAAATACCTGGACTGTTGATGGTGACGTTTCATTGCATGTTAGAAATATGGCTAAGTCAAGAGAGTTGTCCAAAACATTCAGAGAAAATATCATTGCCTTGCACAAACAAGGAAAAGGATACAAAAAAATAGCAAAGGCACTGAATGTTCCTAGAGATACAGTTGGAAGCATAGTTTGCAAATTTAAAGTTAAAGGAACAGTGGCTACACTACCTGTATGTGGAAGAAAAAGGAAGCTATCAATGGCTGCCACCAGATTCCTGAGGAGGCAGGTGGTCAAAAACCCTCTACTGACTGCAAAAGACCTGCAGTGTGACTTGGTGGCAGCAGGCACTGAGGTGTCAGTTTCCACAGTAAGGTGCATACTAAACGCTGAAGGGCTCCATGCCTGTATTCCAAGACGTACACCACTACTGACCCAAAAGCACAAGAACAGTCGGCTCCAATTTGCTCAAAACTATATAAATAAGCCAAAGAGGTTTTGGGATTCTGTTCTGTGGAGCGATGAAACAAAACTGGAACTTTTGGGGCCTATGGATCAGTGGTATGTCTGGAGGAGGAAGAATGAAGCATACGCTGAAAAGAACTCCCTGCCTATAGTGAAGCACGGCAGTGGCTCAGTGATGCTCTGCTTTGCTTCCTCTGGCACTGGGAACCTGCAGCATGTGGAGGGCAAGATGGATTCAATCAAGTATCAGGTAATCCTGGGAGAAAATGTCATGCCGTCTGTGAGGAAGCTGAAGCTTGGACGCCATTGGACCTTCCAACAGGACAATGATCCCAAGCATACCTCAAAGTCCACTAAGGCTTGGTTTCAGAAGTAGTCCTGGAAGATACTAGCCTTTGCCCATGAGGAAGGGGCCGAGATCCCTCAGGAACGTTGTCAGAGGCTGGTGTGTGGCCATGCATCACGTTTGCAGCAGGTCATAACAGCAAAAGAGTGCTAAAGTACTAAAGATGCTTGTCATGAAGGGGTTGAATAATTTTGACACTGCAGTAGTCATTAAAAGTGGCATTTGAATGTTGAATTTGGAGAAACCACTTATAATATTAGTTTTGTAGACCAAAAATATACATCAGACATACTATGTGTGTTTTATGGACATTTAAGATGAATGTGATTCATGATATCCACACATTGTCCTCTCTGTCCAGGATAAAGCCAGAGGATGCAATGGACTTTGGTGTTTCTTTGCTATTCTATGGTCTGTACTACGGGGTCTTAGGAAGGGACTTTGCAGAGATGTGTGCAGACTTCATGGCTTCAACTGTTGGGGTAAGTAGAGAGGCTCCAGGCGCTCTGATTCTGTTCCCTGGATGTAATCTATAATGTAATTTTGACAATTTTTTCTCTCTCTTTCTCTTTCCTTCAGTATTACAGCGCATCCGGCATGCCAACTAAGCACCTCTCTGATAATATCTGTGCTGTGTGCGGTCAGCCCATCCTTGTAGATGTCAGTGAGGAAGGGATAATTGAGAACACTTATAGATTATCCTGCAATCATGTGTATCCTTTGTGTGAAATGCTGACATTTTTCACGCTGCTATATCTTTTATCAGTGAAAGAGAAGTTCAGGTGCGTGGTTGAGTGTTTTAACACAGGTATATAGAGACCCAAAGGGGAATTGACAGACTTAGCTTGACCTTTATGTGAATGATCATATCTGTCAGTCTGTTTGTCTGGACTTACATTACTTCCCTAATGATTAACATGTGCTGCTTGTACATTGTAAACAACACGCAAACCTTATCTAGTCTTATTTAGATATTTTTTCATACCCAGATTTGCAGTTTTATTTTTAATTACAACATTTTGTTAAACTTGGAGATGTTTTCTTTGGTGCTTTCAAACCTCTTGCACAGTTGAACTGAATCTCATCAAATGAATCAAAAGAGAATTTGTTGTTTACAGACAAGTAGAACTGCATGTTGTGTATTGGTGGAACATTCCAGTGTAAAATATTGCCAAATAACAAAACATTTAGCTTATGGCTAATGTTGCGGTATTTACTGGAGGTGAATCATTCTTTGCAGCTCTAAAAAAAAAAAAAAAAGTTCTGGGAAACATGCCATTTTATCCAGGTGTGAAACTACTTTAAAGTTTATTAATAACTTCCAGAGTTTCAGATTGGTTACACAGACTCGCGTACTCATTGATACCAGATCCAGCATATTAGGCAGTATGTAGTTTGATATCTGGTCTGATATTTGATTATTTATTCTTTATATTTGAAATTACAGTTAATCTTGAATTCACTTTTACTATTAACTATTAAATTAAATATTATATTAATTGGTAATCTGCTAAATGTCCTGCCAGTTATGGAACCACTTTTGGGCATCCTCACCAGCATTGTTATTAAAACTTATGTATTTTATCTCCTCTGAAATATGGATATTGACATCCGACAAATACAAAATTGGTTGAGTTCCAATAATCATCTTCTAGTTGAATTTTGCAAATATTAGTTCAGAGTTTCACATTGAAACATGCCTTGTCTGCTAGTGTGGAGAGCAAACCCATCAGACAAACCAAAACTGCCTGTAAACCATTAAAAAAAGTTATTTTCTGTCTTTATAAGGTAAGTCAACTGTTATTACTTCTTGATTGAAATAGATTTTTCACGTTAACAACTTTTGGTTGTTGAGCCTTAACTCCAAATCCAGGTTCCATGAGTTCTGCATAAGAGGATGGTGCATTGTGGGAAAGAAGCAGATGTGCCCCTACTGCAAAGAGAAGGTGGATCTGAAGAGGATGTTTAGCAACCCGTATCCTTTTTTATGCATATAAGCTTTGCCTGTTGTTTGTCTTCTGCATTGTTTGTTTGTTTTCCACTGAATATCTTAACGATTCACACACTCATATAGAGTAATATACATGCACAGACTGTATAGAAAGCAGATGACACACACAAACCATCAGTACCATCACATTCAAACTGAAAACAGGCATTTTTGGTCTCAGGTGACATCTAACCAATGTCTTCCTTGTAACTGAGAGGAAGTGTTGGCAGTAACATTTAGGTTGATTTATCAGTTGGTTCATTGCAGGCTATTTGTAACATGAAGAAACATTTATAGGTTGTTCAACAAGTTCCTGTTCCTTTTTTGTGGTTCAGATCGTAAACTTCACGTAACTACTGTATGCAATATATAATGCCGGTAACAAACTAAAAACAGTTTATAGCTTATCTCGGTCATGTGTCATCAGTTCTATATTGCACCCATTTCATAATTTCCCAGTTAAAAGTTTGTTTACTTAACCTATTTTTTTACAGCTGGGAGAGGCCACATGTCATGTATGGACAACTATTAGACTGGCTTCGGTACTTGGTTGCCTGGCAGCCCGTTATTATTGGATTTGTGCAAGGTATCAACTACGCACTGGGTCTGGAGTGACCCATCATGGACGTGATGCCGTACGGAGAAGATAATGCACTGGCTCAAAAGACTTGGGGCCTAACATTGAACTAAAACGTCAATTAAAAAAAAAGTGTCTATACTTTTTGTATATATTTATAGGCACATACTGTATTATCTGTATTCACAGTTTATTTGAATTTTATTAGTAATCAGAATTTTGGTGTCTGTCAATTTCCCAGGATTTGTTTCACACAACATTACACCTTTTAATAATTGGTTTGTCCATCTTACGGCCTAGTAAAGCGGTTCTCGAAATCATTAGAGGTGCTTTTTTACTAATTATGTCTTAAATGTTTGTTAATACTTAGTTGAAAGATCTTGCTGGAGTTTTTCTCCTATAGTCTGATGGCAATCAGACCTGATTAATAAATACTGAATGGAAATCATCATTATTACTTTCTCCCGTGCCTCCTAAATACATGAACTCAGTATCCAAAGATCTCCTCTGGAATCATCCTGCCACTGTCATGAAATGTGATCATGTCATAGTTGTTAACATTTATTCCATATGTTGAACTGAAGTGACATGATTGAGAGTTTCCCATACGCTTGAAATCATGCTCCATGTGAGTTGAAGCGTTGTCATCACGGAGGGGGGGGGGGGGGGGGGGGGTGTTATGTAAATGGTGGATTCCTCATACTGTACTCATAAGGATGGAACTTTCAGTGTTGCTGGATTTTAAAATGTCGTTGTGGGTATTCATCCGTATTAGTCAAGTCAGTCATGTTTGCTTTGACCTTCACCCCTTACACAATGTCTCACTTCATTAAATCTGTACGTGAGTTAGGATGTCACTGTCCACAAAACATGGTCTTCTGTTTTCACTCACTCAACCGACTTTCTTCTTTTTTAAACATCAATTCACCCAAATTACAGAAAGAAAGATTTCCTCATTTACCTCCAGTTGTATCTAGCCTTGCAGATAGTTCTCATATTTGATGACAGTGTTGTGTGGGTTACTCAGGGTAATGTGCACACAGTTTTTGTAAAGATACATTGCTGTTAAAATATATTAATCTAATTTTTCAGTGCTGTGCGCCCTAATAACAAACTTAAACTCATCTCCACTGTACTGGAGTGGCAACAGAAATCGTAAGAGATGGATATCATAAAGCCTGGCCAAAGAAAACTGAAACTCTGTATGGTTAAATACCACAATAAGTAAAAGAGAAAACATATGTTTTTGCAGTTTGGGTCAACAATTCTGAAATTGGAGTGACCCAGTGATCACAAACCAAAACATAAAATGAAACCAGTGACTGTTAACACCCCTGTCAACACTGTTAAAACATACTAGAATGAAGATTTAACTGTATGAAAATGATGATGGTCTTAATTTCATGTGATCTATTCAATATGAGGTCCCTTTATATGCAGATTTGCTTGAAGGTGATGGTTGACGGTCTTTTGCAAGTTACTGACCACAGTACATGCCTCATAATGCCAACTTCCTGAAAGGGATGCAGTCTCTTTGCTGGGACCCTCACATTGTTTAAGGGACTAGGCTACTGAGATCATTTTTTTTTGTTGTTGTCAATGTTACGATAAAGATCCATTAATAAACATCAAAATGGTTTAGATTCTGTGTACCTGTTATTTCAAGTTTCTGTTTCCATTATGTAAAGCCAAGCTATGAAATACACACATACAATGGGGGAAATAAGTATTGGACACGTCAACTTTTTTCTCATTATATTTATTTCCAAAGATGCCATTCATGTGACATTTCTTCCAGACACTGGTATTAACTCAAATAATCCACACATGAAAAGAAATCACAAGATTCAATATTGAATACACTATCTGAGACTCGTTTAATACTTTGTGGAGAAGCCTTTGTTTGCAATGACTGCTTCCAGACGCTTCTTGTATGTATGAACTAATCGCCCACACTGCTCAGGTGTGATTTTTGCCCATTCCTCCGCACAGATTGTCTTCAAATCTGGAATATTCTTTGGTGCCCTCTGGTGAACCCTTATCTTTAGTTCTTTCCACAAATGTTCAATCGGATTTAAGTCAGGTGATTGACTGGGCCATTCTAACACATTGATTTTCTTTTTTTTAAACCATTCGAGAGTCAACTTTGCCGTGTGCTTCGGATCGTTGTCCTGTTGAAAGGTCCAGCCACGTCTCATCTTCATCATCCTGGTGGATGGCAGCAGGTTCATCTCAAGAATTTGCCGATAGATGTTTCCATTCATTGCTCCTTCAATTATATGAAGTCTGCCAGTACCCTGAGATGAGAAACAACCCCATGCCATGATGTTTCCACCACCAAACTTCACTGTTGGCATAGTGTTATTTGGGTGATGTGCCCTATTTGGGTGATGATGCCTTTCCTTGCCAAACTATACAGCTTTCCCATGGTGTGTTCAATACTTCCGGTGTTATTGCACTTAATTCCACATAATCACTATTTATGGATTTGAATGTTGTGATTTCTTTTCATGTGTGGATTATTTGAGTTAATACCAGTGTCTGGAAGAAATGTCACATGAATTGCATCTTTGGAAATAAATGTAATGACAAAACAGTTAATGCGTTCAATACTTATTTCCCCCATTGTATTTATATATAGACACAATTGAAATCACAAGACAGAAAGGTGTAAATTAGTCACAATGCTTGATTTATGTACGTGTAACCATGAAGTATGCGTCAACAATTTATAAAAACATGAGTGGCCCAGTTCATGAGGAAATCCCCACTAACTGGATGTCCAAGCAGAATTATAGTGTGAGTGGGTGTAGGGAAGTGAATTGTGACTACACATGTACAGTATAAAGGACCACACCAACATCAGTCATCAGCACTCACTGGAAGACTCAGTATGAAGCTGTCATCCGTTATCAAAGGTAATTAAAAAGTTGTTTTCATTGTATTATTATGACATTGGTTGTTAATTTGTATGTTTGCAACAGTTTTAGGATCTCTGTGCCTTTTGCTTGCAGATGGATCTCCAGGTACGTTGTGTTTTATGGTGACAAAGTTTGATTTTTCTATAATCTAGTAGTTTTAGTGCTGACCTACATTTTCTCCTTCAGTTTTAAATGGAGCTCCACAGATCATTGGGTCACGCAACATCCATGTCAAAGCTAAACCAGGTAACACTTTTAACAGCTGACAGGCCCAGTTATTGGGTGACTGCTCAGGGTTTTTTTTTTTATTATAAAGTTGTTTTTAAGGGAGACCAGTGTTAATGTGTTTGATGGGTCTGGATGTGTTCTGCCTTACAGGAGAGCAGCTGTTGCTTCACTGTGATGCCTGTGTAGACTCTGAAGATATAACACTAATCTACTGGCTTGTCAATGGCTTGTTCCCTGAAGAAGATGGGAGAATAACAGAATTAAAGGAGTGAGTATGAGTCTAAATAGAAATTTATTTAACACACCCATTAAAGCACAGTTATCCATCGTGCGTTGGAATGTACTGTTGTTGCAGACGGTTCTTAGAAAGATGTGTGAATGAATAATAATTGACATCTGTTAAAGATCAACCATTGAGGACGGTACAATCCTGCAGAGAAGCCTGCTGCTGAAAAATGTCACATCAGAAGACCTCACATCCAACTTCACCTGCTTAGTGACAAACTCCATCGGGATGGTGCAGAAGTCTATCACACTATCGAAAAGCAATTGTGGTATAAGAAAAAGGAGAAGATCCTGAATTATGTTACTGCTGTTAAAACAAAAAAAACAAAAACAAAAAAGCATATCTGAGCCATGTTTATATTGCAAGCTTGACATGAGTTATTATCTGTAATTTTACTATTGTGTGATATGCACTTGAGATGGAAGCAGCAGGAGCTCTAATGCATTAAATGTATTAAATCTGGGCTCCAGAAAACCACATTGTTTTCCTTCAGTGAGACCAGTGGTGATAAAATGTGATGTAAAAATTGAGCCCTTCTGATCTTTTAGGAGAGAATACAGACAAGGAAACAAAAAAAGTTGAGCTTGAACAGCAACTGAAGGATAATATCACCCTCTTAATGTGAATCTGATTGTTTCTTTGACTCAAGAGGAAACATTTTATGTGGGACTGAATGCTTGTTAAAACTGTACTAAACTACCTGAATTACTATTATTTACATGGCTGTACCGCACAATGGCTTGCTTGATATACATATATATAGAATAATGTAACAATAAATTGCTACGCTACTTGATATGCTTGTGTATCAATCCAGTGTCTGTGTTTGCTGGCCATTAGCTATCTTAAAACGTGTACACTACTAAACTACAAATATACTCCATAATGACACAAAAACCAATCATTCCATTAATCCACTCACAAACTGGTTCATTTTCTTTTTTCAATAGAGTATTTTCATATCCTGTATAACCATGGGTGAATGTATGGCAGAGACTACAGGGATCACAAATGCTTTTCAAAAGTTATTCAATGTGATTAACATGTTACACTATGCTCAACATTAAAGCAACAAGCAGCAATATCTGATTAACAAAACTTAACAGTAATTGACAAACTTTAAAATACACCATTGCAATAATCATCTTCTCCCCTAAATATGTACATAAAAAAATAAACCCTAACCCTAATAATTTTAAGACTAAGACAGTTTAGGCACCAGAGTAGACTGGCTGGAAAGGAAAGCAGTCATAAATGTCAATCAAAAATCTGTGATTGTGTATAAGAGGAAAAACATAAAGGCCACTTATATCTTATGGATTCTGTAAATCTACACAAACATCCCTTTTTCTTTCACATCTTTGGTACATCAGTGTATGCATGTTTAGCTGTTAAATGGTTTAAGGCTTCATTAGTGCATTTGTTTATTCTATGATTGGATTTCAAGTGAAAGCTTGATACTTGCACAATGATTTTGTACAGTGTTCATTGTTTTAAAGCGACGTTGCCTCTCAGGTACTCACACCCAGCTCCTCCAAGCAGCGCCGTAGGTTTTCATTCCTGCCAGGAAACTGATTTTCTTTGATCTTCTTCTTGATCAGGGAGGCAGCATCATCGACCATATTTGGCCACTTCGCAGAGTTGGTGCAGAACGGTTTGAGAAGGTCCACGTTAATGTGAAGCACCATTCCAAACAGGAAACGCAGGAACATGTCCAGTTTGCCATCCTCATAAGTGAAGCTTTTGTCCACAGCGCTCTTGTACATCTCCATCGCTTTGTGTCCCTTGAACATCCGTGAGAACCTGTCTTTCAGCTGCTGCTCAAAAATGTTCTTCCCATGGTTTCTGAAGGAGAGAAACACATAAAGGGCGGCCAGGTACTCCTGCATGGTGGGGTGGATAAAGCTTATGACTCTCTCTTGAAACAAGATGAATGGCTTTGTGACATATTGTGTGCACAGTCCGCTATTTACCACTGCCTCATCATCACTGACTCCAACCTCTTTCCATTCACACCTGGTCAACTTGAACTGGCCTTTTTCAATCATGGTGAGGGCCGTCTTTCCTAGTTTCATCAGACAGTCTCTCTCTTCATCTGGGCTAAGAGCTGGAGCTCCATCTACACGATACTGCCGCGTGAGCGCCAGTACCAGCTTTGTGTACATGTAGGTGAGGCTCCTGGGTAGCTCTGCCTGTAGACCCTTTGCCCGAAAGATATTCTCACACTCGTCTGCCACCAGTGAGCAAAACAGGGGCAAGTAACACATGATGCGGAGGGTTTTGAAAGACTTGGTGTATGCAATAACTCGATCTGCATGATCTGGGTTAATAAACCTCTTCTTAAAGTACTCATCCTTATCAGATTCGCCGAAACCTCGCAAGTCAAGCTCATCATAATGCGTGTCCCAAGGGATGCAGCGCCTTACCAGTGGCCGAGAAGTGAACATGAAGACGTCGCGGAACAGCAGCCTTCCTCTGAGGAGGTTGACCATGATGATGTTCAGGCTAGTGATTTCTGTGGGGTCACCAAGAAGCTCGGTGTTGTGAAAGTCAAGCTTCTCGCAGAACTCGTCAAGGCCATCAAAGACGAACAGTATTAAGCACTCGTCACTTCTATAGTCCTCTTCCCTCAATTGTTTTGTTTCTGGGTAGAGTTCATTTACTATCTCCAACAGGGAGGTCTGCTTATCCTCAAACTTTTTGAGTTCCCTGAACGGCAGAGGAACCAAAAATGACACGTGTTGGTGAGACTTTTCTTCAACCCAATCGAGGATTAACTTTTTGATCGCCATCGTCTTCCCTGAGCCGGCCCCTCCAGTGAGCAAAAGAAACCTTAGGTTTGTTTTGTCCAACCATTCTTTACTCATGAGATCTTGGACAGAAAGCTGTTTCCCTTCCTTTCGGTTGCTGTCAAGCTTACCTATTGTCAAGACCTCATGTTCAAGATTTGGGCCATTATCACTTGTTGACTTTATGTTGAGATTGGTAAAGACATCATCAAAGGACCTCATCTCTCCCTGCTTGCTGCAATCACCTCCCATTTCACCGTATATCTTCTTCAGAGATTGACGTAAATCGTATCTTACTTCATCTGAAAAAAGAAAATGAACTTGTGTAAATACATCGACCAGCCCTTTGGTTCAATTTAAGAGTTATAAACCATTAAGACATGCAGCGGCATACTCACTTCTGATACATAAAGACTGGAGATAATCAACCATCTTCTTTTTCCCTATTTCCTCAAGCACATATTTGGTCAACTTCAAAGAAATCTCCAAGTTGTAACACTCAAGCAACCTGTCCACAAGGTCCAACAAGTCCATGCTTTGGGGAGGAGTATTGAATGACTGTGGGTAACGCCTCCACAGAATCCTCTTGAAGTAATGCATTTCTCCATCAGACAGCATCCCAAGGGTTTTACAAATAGCCTGATTCCAAAAGAGGGATACAATTCAATGATACTCCTTCTTAGAGGGAGTGCATTTTAAAACTTAATTTCTTTCTTAATTTCAACTGACCTTGAAAGTAAATTCCACTGTCAGGGAAGGATGCCTAATCTCATTTGGGTCATGTATTAACACAAGGGCGTCAGGAGACTCTGGGACGGTATCCTCTTTGTTTCTAACCCTGGTGAGATATGAGCATACTTTAGTGTCAACCCTTCTAATCACACACACTAAAATGTGTAAGTTGCTTGCCATGGATGTATTTCTTACTTGGGGATTCTGTTTTCACAGTCATCACTGTCCAAGGTGTAGCAGCTAGAGTATGAGTCTGCTCTCACCAGCTGGATGCTAAAACCAAGATGACAAAAGTGTTTGAATTATATTCAGTGTAGTTATAAGATGTCATTAGTTGGGACAGGGGGGTCAAACTCATCTTAGTTCAGGAGCCACATACAGGCATCTCAGGTGGGCCAGACCAGTAAAACCATTACATAATAACATAGAATATATGTTACAACTTTACTATAAAACTATTTATAAAAACAGATGAACAGCCTGAGAGGTTTTTTCAGATTATTTTGCACAGAAGCTGCTGATTGATGTTCAATATATGAATTATATAAATATGACTAAAATATGTATTCATTGTTTAAGATAATTGTTTTCTGGTCAGGGTGGAAATACTGGAATTACTTTTCTGTAATTTTCATACTTTTCAAAGTTATCCAGTGGGCTGGATTGGACCCTTTCACGGACCTGTTCTGGCCCGCAGGCTGTATGTTTGACACCCCTGAGTTAGAAAGTACAACAAGGCGCAATGTATTAAAACATGCATATTATGAGCATAGCTACTTGCTGACTGTGATGAATGCCTAAATTTACAGATGGATTTTAGCTTCTCTGTTCATACCTTGTCAAAGATTCATCGATTTTTTCCATTTTTTCTGATTTCTCACTTGACATTGAGCTGTAGCTGAGAACTGGGGAGTTGGCCTGATCCACATAATGCCTGCCAAAAAAGAAAGAAAGAAAGAAAAACAGAAAATCAGTTTTTCGATTGCTTTGTGGCCACACAACAAGCAATCACAAGCTTCTATTCCATGTACCAGATAAGCAGCCACACTCTACCCTCTCGTTTTGTTTTGTTTTTTTGTATTTTTATAAAACATTTTCCCATTTTCTTTTAATGGATCGACTCTGCTTAGACCAAGTATGTATGTATGTATGTATGTATGTATATACATACATACATACATACATACATACATACATACGTACGTATAAAAAATACACAATAACCCTGCTGCTGTTGTATGTACATATTTCAGGGCATAACAAAAATAAACGTACTGATGATGGAAACATTTAGAGGATGAAATAGATACATTTAATTAGTTACTAGACCCATTGTTCAGAATTTGCAGTAGCATTAAGTTGCTACTGTAAAGTGGGATTAGTACATAAAATAATCTCTCGTTACCATTGGCTAGTATCCATCGGACTTGTCCCCAGGTCAAGAGAAGGTCTTCTTTCAGGGATGTAGTAGAGATCTTCATCTTCCTCCTCTTCAACGTATTCACTCTGGCCTCCAGCAGACACTGCATCCCCAAGGGAGCTGCCCGAGGGCGTGACCCTATCCATTAAGTCACTGTCGTCCATGATGTCATAGAAAGAGTCAGCTAACAGGTAACATGACAAGCACAGTGATCACTTTTCTTTCCACCTGGCGTGGTATCTGAACAGTGGCCTGTCTGGACCTGCAGAAGAACATGGGAAAAAATAAAACAAAACAAAACAGCATATCAATTCTCAACATATGCACAATGACATCCTCAGCCACCTAATATAAGCAAAAGACTCAGTCAACACCCAGATCACCAAACCTGTTCAACATGTATTTGCAAACTTATTTTAATGCATGCAAGTATCACTCCAATCACCACTACCATGCCTTTTCTTGCCCTTATCACTGTAAAATGTTATAATGTGCTGAGCTTCTGTTAGTAGATGTTATTTTATGCTGTTCTGCATTACTATATTAGCTTTCTGGATTTTGGATTATTTAATCTAGCGAGGGACTGAAATATGAGGTAAAGCAGAGAAGGAAAATTGCTGACATATTTGTTTTTCTAGTCATATGTATCTTATGGCTCCTGAGGGTATTGATCTCAAGGTGTTGGAACACAGGATAATAATCTAGCTTCCGGTTATGGTGAGCAGGTGAAATGTAAGTTATCTAGTAATGGGTTTCCTCTCCAGTTGTAATACAATGCCTCGCGAAAATGAAAGGTTTCTCTCTCTGGAGGTGAAGCGCGTCAACCTCTATGTGTTTAGCTGCAATGTGTGCCTCTGTGGTCCAAAATTAGAACTCAGGCCCTATAAAGCCCAACTTTACCTTCACGCGGCCTAACAATGAGATTTATGGTGTCTTGTCTGTCTTCTCTCTTCCGCTTTGTGGTAAAACGTCATGAACAATGTGTCTAATATCTCACAGCCTCTCTCCACGTGTCATTAGCAAGAATAATGTCAGTAATATCGTTGAAGTTTACGACTGTAACTTTTTAAACTTTGAACTTTGATAGTTAACACTACTACGACAGTAAGATAAGCACACCAAAACGGCTTTAAACAGGAATATAACGCGAAGGTTACACAAAGTTAAACCATTTCCTTAATGGTAGAAAATGTGAAATGAATAATTACACAAGTGCTTTTATAAATGATTACTATTTCATGATTTATGCCATGAAGAGACTCACCTTCGTATCTGTTGGATTCAGGAAGAAGTTTTTCCTGCTCCACCTCCTGCTCTTTCTCTTCTTCTTCCTCCTCCTCTTCTTTGGTAGTTTGTTGGCGGTAGTTTATAGCCGCATTACCGCCACCATCTGGATTGAAGTGCGGATCAAAATGGCTTATATAATACAGTACATTCAATTATCCAAAATAAGTCCTGTGTTTATAAAAGTCTGAAAATAGTTATTTACCCCAATCACCTAAAATGCGCAACAACTTTTATCTAATGTCTACGTCATGTGATTAAAAGTGTCTTCTTCTTGTCAAATGAGTTTCAAATATTATAAAGAAATTGCATACTGCCACCTACAGGCTTGGAGAGTGAAGTACAGTTAGAGAAGTTAAAAATATAACAGTCAAAGTTCTGCATTTAAAAAGTACATTGCATGCTTAATTATTATGCTGTTGTTTTATTTATTTATTATTATTTATTTATTTAATCATTTATTTAAAACAGGCAGTCTCAATGATATATGAATCTCTTTTTCAAGAGATACCTGTGTACAAGAAATTCACACGTACAATAATACACAATTCACACGACAATGAACAAGTCAAACATATATTACACATCAAGAGAAACATCAAGAAACATGATTGACAGCAGGCAAATACAACCTTTTACAAACCCTAACCCTAAAACTCGTTCCATTTGTGCAGCAACATATTTGAAACCACATTTACCAAGTTTTGTGTGTGGGAGTGGTACAGATCATATAATCAATGAGCAAAGGTGAAGTTTTTCCAATAAGGCTTTGTAGATAAACAGCACACTGTACAATGCTGCACCCTTCTGTCTGTTAAGGCAGACCAACCCACCTTCTCATAAAGTAAGAAGTGGTGTATAAGGAATTTAATTTTATAACACCTGCTATAAAGCGAAGTGCACTATGATACACAGAATCACGATGCTTTAGGGTGGAGGGAGAAGCATGCATACAATATCACCATAATCAAGCAAAGGCAGAGATTGTACATTGCACTATTGTTTTGCGACCAGCAAAAGAGAAACAGCATTTATTTCTATACAGAAATCCTAATTTAACTTTTAGTTTGCTTGATAGTTTTTCCACATGGACTTTAAAAAGTGAACCAGAGTCCTAAGTATTTATAACAATCAATACATTCAATAGGTGAACCTTGGTTTTGATGTTTGTAGTGGGCTGGATGCTCTTAGGTGACCAGGAAAATAACATGCATTGTGTTTTGCCAGAATTGTCAGAATATTAGTGGTGACTTTATGTATAAGCAGGATTTTAATGTTATCTCTGAAGCGAAGGAGCTATTATTTTATAATCATGCCACGTATTCTATGAACCAATGAGATATTGTATATTTGAAGTACAGCGCTTCAGTAAATGAATCTCATTATTTAGTTTATAATGATGGAAATGACCATGCTTGCTTAGTTTAAAAGTGCAATTGTTTTCCTTATATTCTAAATGTTTAATCTAAATGGTTAAATAATGTATGTGAGGTCCACAATAACTGTGAACATTAACAGCAATAGATGTTTTTCACATTTGTTTTGTTTTTTCATTGCTTTTTGTCTCAGTAAAGCGCAGGTTTTAAATAGTAAAATCAATCATATCTTTATTCCCTTTTAGCTGCTTCATTTTTGAGTATGAATATTGTCACACCGCAATATCTTATTTGGATACTTTAATACTACATAGCCATCATTAATGTGATACCTATTAGTGATACCTGTGTCTTTTGTTGGCCTGTAAGAACATCATGTGGACAGCATGTAAATTCATGTGTTTATACTCTCGCACAGTTCATCTAATAACAACATTCATGTTTAACACTGCACATGGTTCCAATAATCACTTTCTACTTCTCATCCATTCATTTGATTTGTTTTAAATATAGAAAATAGGCCTAATGTTAATGACTGTAAACAACAACATGAACAAATAATGTTTTTCAAGTTGCACAATACATTTAGGATAAATACCATTAGACCCAAATCAGGTCTGAATGATGACCAAACTGTCTCTTTTTAATTGGACTTATTGTAAATTAATAAAGATTCAGTGTTTTCAACATGAGGGGAAAGTATTCTAATGGGTTTTTTCAGTATGATTTTGTCATTTTAATTGAATGGCATATTTATTGCATCCCTCAACAAAACATTTTTTAAATATAATGATTTAACTTTTTTATATCCCTGCTTTTAAACAGGCTGAAACTGTATTGTAGCGTGCACGATGTGAGCATATCAAGCATAATGCTTGGATTTTGTTCTGGCAGGTAGCTATTGCAAAATATGACTCATAAAGGTAAAAAAAAAGCAATTACAGCTTGTGTAGCTTATATAAGAGCGTTACTGAATGTCATTATTGTTTCATTATCTTAATTTCCATGAATTCCAGTCACATCATCAGGAGCCACACATAGTTTCCTGCCACTCTATTCATTTATGATTATTGATTATCTTGAATGTCAGAGACTCTGTTTCTGCCACTGTTCTCATGTATCTGCTTGTTTAATAGGCAGCACGTCAGAATATTATTGTTGGCAGGCATGTCTTGTCTTGTTTTTGTCACATTATTGCTTCTTACACGACCTCCAGAGAGATCTATTTGTGCTGTTAGAATTAAATCAACTTAAATCAAATTATTGATGAGTTGTTGGTCCTGTTGACAAATATACGGTAAAAATGGCAAAAATACATAAAACAAAATAATTCCTACTTGAAAAAAAATGGGAAATATGTGTCTCAAGGCTATAGGCTATATTATCCTATCCTATTATCCTATAGCCGCTATAGGATAATGAGCATATGTTGAAAGTCTGAATGTAACTCCTTATATTTATTTATTTTGTATCAATATGTGATATGACATTAAATTTAAATGTAATATTTGCTCTATAGCTATTAAAATAGGCTTAAAACATGAAGCTGTTTCACCATAGATGAGAAAAACGAGGCGCATGTCAGCATCCCTGTCTCGTTGGTTACCGTCGTTTCCACTACACTGCGCTTTGTGTGACGGAGGCGTGAACAGCGACAAAGACGACAGGAGGAAACAGTGGTGGCTATGAGAGGTGATTAGTGCCCAAAGGATTGGGAGGAGAAACAGAGGAATTATTGTCAACGCAGCCATTGTGTTGAATGGATTTAATAGTGGCTTATGTTGTATTCACATTGTGGATTATTTAGGAGTATTTAGAGAAATGAATGCAGCATAGCTCTATCTGTGGTAAACTCACATTATCCAATTGTTTTTTCTGCATGAAAACAAATCGGATGTTTGAAAATTCATTAAAAACAGTCATCAACAATCACATAGACCTAGGCAAAATCAACAGCTGCAATATTTTTAGCTCAGTCTATTGACATTATGGACTGATGGTGGGAAGCCAGTGAGAGATCATGTCCTTTTTGTTGCACTCCAATCAGTTGGTTAGGGCTCTTCTGTGAGTGAGACTCTTCTCTCAAGGAAAACAAGAGTATCAGTCATTTCAGCAAAACCCCCAAAACAACATGAGTTTAAGTTATAGTGACAAAGCCCTCTAGCAGCCATCGAAAGTTTGACAGTTTTCCACTGGGAGCAAAAGAGGAAACAGAGTGACATGATTATATAGCCACATTTTCTGCAGGGTGAGGAGGTCAGGATGCATCAACAAAATGTTGGGTTTTAATATAGGAGACTGAAGTTTTCAGATTCCAATTTCCTTACAATAGTCATTGTTGGTCTAACCCATGCAGTCGTTCACTAACCATAACCAAGTTGTTATCACCAAAACTATGATGACAAGGGTAACTTAATTTTAACAAAATCATATTTTTAATCCAAACCACCATGTTTCCTTAACCATAACCAAGACATTTTTGTGTCTAAACGTAACCAACCCTCAACCACAGTGCTGTCACACCGTATTTTTGAATGAGCAAGGCCGTCCAGCCCATAGAGGTGTTGAATCAGAAAATGCTTATATATGGACATGGACCTGAAGGCATCAGATAATGCCAAGCTGCACTGAAGCTGTTCTGATGGCATGTAGTGGCACCATACCTTACTAACACACTTTGTTGGTTTTTTCTTTAATTTGTCACTCATCTGGATAGAAATATACAGATAAAACATGTACACATACACTACTGGTCAAAAGTTTTAGAACACCCCAGTTTTTATTGAAAAAATGTTTTCAAGCTTAGGTTAGCTTGGAGTTATGTTTTGGGTCATGATCTTGCTGTAGGATGAACCCCTGACCAACTATGTGCATGGCATCGCTGCAGAATGCTGTGGTAGCCGACCCTGGACCCAGAAAAACAGCCCCAGACCATCATGCTTCCTCCTTCATATTTGACAGTTAATGTCACACACTGAGGAACCATCCTTATCCGTACAAAACTCCTGCGTGATGAACAGAATATTTTAAATTTTGATTCATCAGTCCATGACAGCTTCTTCCAGTCTTCAGTTAGTCCATTGGCATGGCCCAGGCAAGCCTCTTCTTCTTATTCTGACTCTTAGCAATGGCTTTCTTGCTGCAACTCGACCTGTCAAACCTGCAACTCCAAGTCTTCTCTTCACAGTTGAAACTGAGACTTGTTTACTGCGACTGCAATGAAGCTGTGCTTGAAGCTGTTGTCCTGTGTACCACTTTTCACACAAGCTGTTTCAGTGTATACATCTAAGGGGTTCTTTGCAAAATAAGTTGTATAAAAAGGTTAGGAATAAGCTAAAACTTCAGCCTGCACCTTTTTGGTCAGTGTAAACTTACTTTTGTTTGTCACTGTTTCAAAAATACATATTTATTTACATGTGTATTTTAGTTTTATGAGTTGAAAATGACCAAAATAAACTAAACAGTAGGCCTATTGGTGGGGATGTGTTTCTGTCCATGCCCCCCTCAGATCAACAATGGTAAAAGTTTTCAAATCCATTACATAAAAGTACAATAAATGACATTCAGCCTTACTGAATGTCTGCAAACAACTGTTTGTTATATAAGGGCTTAATGAAGTAATGGCGATTGGAACAGAGAATTAAGCCTCACTACCTCTTTGTACCACACTACTACATCATTTCAAAAATCCTAATCTTTTCAAAAACAGTCAGCATCGTGTTCACTTATTCATTTCTGCTTATTCATGTCTGCACTGAAAATAAGTGCTGTCACTCCCTGCCTGCCACTGGATTTAACACGCTCTTTTTTTCTTTTTTTTCTTTTTTCTAGCTAAACCCAGTAGCTATGATCAGCACGCCATTAATTCCCATTAGTACCCATCTCCTCCCAGACTCACCCTGCCTCTTTGTGGCGTTAATCACCTCTCATACACACATACTTTGCACGGTGAGGACTATGACTCCATGTCTGAGTGTGAGGGAGGATGCTCAGAGCGAAGCCAGCCTCTACGGACACAAGTACGGAGTGATAGTGTGCGCGTTGTTCCCGTCTGCTCTGGATGGTACTGGGATGTATTTTGGAAGAGAGGTCGGGGCAGTGGCGACCCAGCAGCATCCTCACCGCCACTGAGCCTGACGTGAATGACAAATAAAAACAGCTCTTTCCAAGCGAGCAAACAGCAAAGGAATGTGGACAAGTCCGTTAGGCTGCATTCAGGCTCCTCAAAGCGACATTTTGGACCTTTTGGACCTACCTCGTTTTGTTTGTAAACACCCAAATCCCTTAAAGCAGAATTGACATCATTAGTTTCCCCCTCTTATTTGATTTTTATTAGATTTTTTTAATTTGGAATTTGGCGTGGTGAGGTTGTTCGGAGTGTTTTTCTTTTGTCAAGCGTGAACAGGACAAACTTCTACCATGGCACTGGTTATGGAGCCTGTGAGCAAGTGGAGCTCCAGTCAAGTGGTTGACTGGATGAAAGGTAGGCTTTGGACACGATGGTAGCCAAATTAAAAACAAACAACAACAACAACAACAACAACAACAACAAAACAATTGATCTATGCAAACTGCAATGATTAGTGTTGCACAGCGAATCTACATGCATTTCAGGCAGCACACATTCAGTCGAGATGCCCAGAGAGAACAAAACACCTGCTGAGCTTCGGGGGTTTTGCCTAATCGGTCGCTTCTACAGGCTTTTAAATGCAGCCTTAAATCATTTGATCGATCCCCCCCACCCCAGTCAGTGTGAATGTCTACCTCTCAGACCAACATCTTCTCCGGAGCCTAACAAATCCAACGGTTTAAGACAGCTATTGTGTCCTGCGGTGGGTATTGTTAACGCGGGGGTTAGCTCACAGGAGGCTGGGAAACATATAGTGCACAAATAACTACCCTTCACTGGATCTAAGCTCAGAATCTTTGTTTATAAAAAAAAAAGGGGGATTAAGTTATCGACCCAGTTTACTGTGTGAAAAGTGTTACATTAGAGCTATCACATCTGAGTTTGTGCAGCCATCTGTGCCAAATGTTGATCCACAGATGCTCCAAGTCATTAAGAAGTCACAGCTGACTTACAAGATCATCATGTAGGACTGGATTAAATACTTTTAAAACCTCATAGTCCACTGGAACTCGAGATGATGCTCATCCATTAGTAACTAGCTCTGAAGACTGGGATTTACTGACCCCCCCCCCCCCCCCCCCTCCCCCCTCCTCTCATTTCTTTGTAAACCAGAGCTATTCACATAATAAGAACCATGCACACTGTCAGGTTCAAATGCACAGGATCAAATGAGGCAATGTGGGACTCTCAGCCTCCAAGAATGACACGTTTTGACTGAACTGAACTGTAATTAATAGAGGTCTGGGTATGTAGCTGAAATTGAAAGTTAATATTAATATATACAATTGTTAGAAAAGTTTCTTTTGTTTTTTTGAGATTTGGTGAGTAATCGTCAAGTAATTATTCAGCCTCCAGAATCCTATAAATAGTTCACACACACCTACTTGCTCACATATAACTCATTAGTGTTGCTGCTTTTTTTGTCTGTTTGCATTACAAAGTTATTACCACAAGCGCTCTGTTGTTGCCAAATATGTACAAAATGCAAGAGGGGATGTTGAACTCAGGTGGGTGATGTTGTGCAAATGTGTGTGTTTGTCTGTTAAAGCTGTTATTGTTTCACTGCTGTGTGTTGTGTTTTTTTTTCTTTTCTTTTTGTGGAGCCACGTGCTCACGTGTCAGGCTACAGCCCTTCAGAGATGCTCCAGATGAAACATACACATACATACATCTTTCCCGCCTCCACACACACACACACACACACACACACACACACACGCACACACACAGTCATAACTCTAAGCCCATGAGCCTTTTCCTGCTGGCTCAGACGTATTATGATTGCAAGGATCAGACCTCTCTCAGTATGACTATTACAAATTGTACCTGAATCTGGCACTGCCTTTTAAATGGGGTGTTTATTTGTGAGTGGGCCAGCTCAGTAAAAATACAAATGTTTGGGTAGCTGGAGGATTCGATACAGACAAAGGAGACACAGGGAGGAGAAGACGTGGAGAAATGCAAAGACAGAATAACCACAGCAGTTGAATTGAGATTTAAGATGATCTCTTAATAAGCTGATAGCACAAGTGAGAAATGGAAAGAGCAGAGACTGGAATCAAGGGAGGGCTCTTTAGTGTCCCACATCTGACAAGTGGAGCAGAGACGATTCTTGTGCCCAGAGCCCAGTAATGGTAATTTAAAGTGAGGGACAGAGTGGCACTGAGAGACACTGAGGGAGAGAGAGAGAAAGGAGGAAGAGCAGGAAGGGGGGGGTGGTTCATTCTTGTCTCGCATCCATTCTCAGCTCCTGAGGACTGGCAGCATTTTGTCGTTAGCATTCACAGGTTCCATTATTAGCATACCGCTCCATGATGTCACTGGAGGCCAAATAGGGGCACCCCATGACCTTCCCACAATCCAGCTCTCCACCCCCACTTTGGAGTTTTGTGTGAGCAAGACGCTCTATATTCCCAGCTGTGACAAAGCCTCTTTAAAAAAGAGATTCTCATCACAAAAGAGAAAAGAATCCCAGCTTTGACTGACAATTTGTTCTTGACATTGCAAGTGCACGGCAGCAGTGCAAATACATATGATATATACGTGCTGTCAGTATTGTTTTGGTGAATTGTCTGTGTGTGTTTTTGAGGCACAGACCTAATGCAGGCTTAGTATAATCTCTTTACTCTTCCTGATCATGTGCATTAATATAATTCATGTTTTGTGAAGTGTATCAGTTTTGCTCTCTCAGTCTCTCACGCACACTCTCTCCTTGTCGCACGCGTGCACACACTGGCCGTGATCAATGACAAGTCAGATTAACACAAATCCATTATAACAGCGTTAACAGCCTTAAATATCTCTCTTACTTCACATTACCAGTGGATTATCTAGAATTGGGATCAGGATGTGTCAGTGCTGTGCTTTTAATTTCTCCTCAGTGTGCCTGATAATCTGACTCGTTCATGAAGTGGACAGGAACATTGATGTAGCTGAGATTACTTAGTGCAATCAGCAGAGCATACTCTGAGCAGCTTTCTATTACACAATGCTACAGTCCAAAGAGGACAAACATGAAACAAGATATGGCAGCTCAGCTGAAAAGGGAAAAACTACTAGACTTCATGTATATTGTATCTGAGGTAACAAATCCAACATTTCAACTATAATAATGACCTTTATTTCCTAATTAATTCAGTAGATAGCTGTGTTAGCTAGATGTCTCATGCTACCATGTAGTCACTTTTTCGGAGAGTGTCATGCCCTTTCTTCACACATTTCTTTACTTTGTCCTGCGGTCAGGGAGAATCACTGCCAAAATCCTGCTTCATGGTTTCCATGGGAACATGGGGAATACTTCATTGACATAATGAGTCTCAATTAAGTTGGTAAAGAGGGTGATTAGTTAAGCCTTTAAATTTTATGCAAAACCATGAAACTCCCCACGTTTCCTCTCCACCGTTTAGCTGCCAGCTAAACCCGATCTGAATGCTTGATCAGGTTCAAGCACAGGACTGAGTCACATGTGTATGGTCCACAGTGATGAAAAGAAGAGATGAGCAAAGAGTTGTCAGTGTGTGCATATGTGTGTTGGTCCCTCACTCACTGAGAAGATAGAAACAGACTGAGTGTATAGAAAAAGCCCTACAAAGGCTACTCTCTCTGTCTGCAGTGGTAAAAGGATATCTGGTTAGCATGCAGAGCACTGTCCACTGACATTCAGCTATGACGTACTGTATATATAAATTGGTATATATAGGATCAATGAGAAAAACTTTTCTGCTCAAATAATGTGTTGAAGTGTTGCAAATGTAAATAAGATTTGAGATCCAGGAAACTGAACCATCAATTCAAAATGTGTTTAAAAAAAAGCATCAAATAATTGTTTAATATCTAACAATATAGTTTCAACATAATACTAAGTCATTGGGGCAGTGTTGTTGTCTATAGGAAGCTAAGAGTAAAGAGAGTTGGCAAAATATCCAATTAAATATAAATATTGTACTTAACAATTTATTTTTTATATAAGTTTTTATGTGATGCTGTTGTAATATATGATGATTCCTGTCTTTGTGTCCACACCCTGTACTGTGTGTACTGTATTGGTGAAATCTGTTGACGCAGATAGAAGGAGCAGATTACATCGGTTTGTTTTAGTTGGCTGCAACCAACTGCTTCAACAAAAGATTTCACACCTGCTGCAGCAATGAAAGATATAAAACAAGCTGAGCACAGACACACTGCTCCTTTTAAGTTGAAAGCTTTTTCTATTTTAAAGCTGATAATGCGCTGCGGAAGTGTTGATGAGGGCGAATCTGTCGAATTTGTCGTCTGACACGGACTGTTTCACACATAAGACATGGCAGCAAAATACAATAATCAGATTTACAGCACATATTTTGGCAAGGGAGGCGATATCAAGACCTATTAGAAGATTAAAACACATTATGCAAAGGAATATTTGAAAAAGTTTGACTGACTAATAAAGTGGAAAACCTGATATTGCCAGCAAACAAAACTTTTGGCTCGCCATGCTGTAATGAATGTTTTCCCATCTTGCTGTGTGTTTCCCTCAGGCCTGGATGACTGCCTGCAGCAGTATATCAAGACCTTCGAGAGAGAGAAAGTAGGGGGCGACCAGCTGCTGCGTATCACCCACCAGGAGCTGGAGGATTTGGGGGTGTCCAGAATTGGCCACCAGGAACTCGTACTGGAAGCTGTGGACTTGCTCTGTGCTTTGGTGAGTCCAAACTTCCCATGCTGTCCTCCCACCACTCTGTAGTCTCACTTTAAAGAGACTGTTGTTGAAGTTTCTGAAACACATTTTGTGCCTCCTCATAATTCATTGGATAAACCTCAAAATGTGCTGTCATCAAACAAACAAAAAAGTTCCTGGAAAATTAATATTTTACTCTTTTTCTAGCACTTTATTGGTAAGACATCTATTCCAGGAATAAGGGGATTTTTATTGATTTTTGTCAAAATAAACAGAATATTCTCACAAATACTGATAGCTTTAAACTTTAAGTCTTTGCCCATCACACCAGATAAAATACTTTCTCAATATGGTCTCAAATATTACAGCAAATCTACCAGAGTTTATAATCTGACCAAAATATCCTCTACAGGCAATCTTACAGCTGTCATCAGTGCTGATATGGATTAGAAGTGATTTCTGTTCTTAGTCTTAGACCCACAAGTTTTGTGTGTGTCAGCGTTGCATGCTGCTGTTCTGCTGATTGGGCTTATGCGCTGCTGGCAAAGGAGTGAAAGCATAATATTTATTTTAACAGTCACTCTACGTGTCACTGCAGCAACATCAGACCTGTGATACACTGTGATCCAGGTCAGCGGGATCACAAGGTGTATGTTAGAGAAACCAATGATGATGTAACTTCTTGTTCAGTCTCTTCCACCAGTGCAAAATCCACTAGATCCTGATAGAAGAATGGAACACACATTTAATGATATTTATTCAGGTATTTTGTTAAGTTTTCTTCTAGATTTGATGGTTCCATGTTGTAAGATGTGAGAATTAGCTGCTTTTCTTGGATTTACATGACAATAAATTGAATATGTTTTCAGGTTTTGGACTGTTTATTGGACAAACCAAGACATGCCACTTTGTGCATCAGTTGACAATATTTGACAAATTAATTGATAATGGAAATAATTGGTAGTTGCAGCCATAATCACACTCAATTAAGTCAAAAGCACATTATTTAGTTGTAGAATATGTACTTCTTTTCAAAACCTACATTTATAACATTTTTGACTAGTTTTGACTTTTCAGTAGTAGATTCAAAAATGTAAAATCTTAACTCTTGAAAACATTTTCATTTAATTAGTTTTCCAGTTGCTCAGTGGTTTGTTGTATTCCTTTGTTTGGGTATATTTTGGTGTCATAGTTTGCTGACTTAAACATCTGTTAATTTACAAAAGTTTTAAATTCATGTGTCATCTGTTTGCATGTAATTGCCAGCACATACTGTAGCCCTGCTGTCCATATGATAGAGTAGCATACAGTATTCTTCTCGTCAGTTTTTAATCAGTGCAATTTAACATAGTGCTGCAATTTCCTCCCTTTTCAGATCCTTATTTTGATTCGCACACTGAGGACAGTCAGTGTGACAGTCAGTGTTAGAGCTGAGCAGTTGGAGGAGACATAAAAAGAGAAGAGAGTAAAAGATGAATGAGAAGTAGGAATGAAGGAGAGAGGGTGGGATATAGCGATGAAGATGGGTCTACGTTAGCCCTAGAGACACATAGGGACACTGGATGGAGATTTGGTGGACTGTGGTCACAGATGCAATCTGAATCTAAAGTCCCCTCATCCTGCATCACTGCACGGGGGGCCTTGCTTCAGCCTCAAAGCTCCTTACGTAACTGGGATTTAGTTTTAAGTCTCTCAGGCACTGCTGTATTAAATATGATTAGTGGCCCTCCTGCTGCGCTCTCCCCTCCCAAGAAAGTCTGACATGACAGACGCCCACAGGCCTGCACGTGCGGCTTGGCATACAGGGTAATGTGTGTTCTGCTTTCTCTAGACATGCAAAGTGACAGCTGGAGGGGAGCAGGGCAGGGTGGACGGGTCAGTGGTTTCATTCTTCACATGTGTCTCATATGAGCAGTATTCTCTGTAGTGTTACAAGGTGGGCGGATGCCCCGGTGGCCTTGTTCTGCACAGAGCAGTGTCAAGACAAAAGCTGTGTTTCCATCTCCAGACTGGAGATATTCTTGGAATGCCTGACAGTCAGAACAAACACTGACACACTGGTCAAACAAAGTGAATTTACTTTCCTCTCTCCTCTAGAATTACGGGCTGGAGACTGAGAATCTGAAGACTCTTTCTCATAAGCTCAATGCATCGGCCAAGAACCTGCAGAACTTTATCACAGGGAGGCGCCGCAGTGGCCATTACGATGGCCGAGCCACCCGCAAACTACCCAATGACTTTCTTACCTCTGTTGTGGATCTCATTGCTGCCGCCAAAAGCCTCCTGGCATGGCTAGATAGGTGAGATTTGACAAAAGGTTGCATGTGTGATAACTTTCAAGCATGTTAAAAGGCACATGATGTGTGTAAACACTTGGATACACATACATTCACGTTTATGTACACACACACACACACACACACACACACACACACACACACACACACACACACACACAAACATGGATACATTCATGCATAGACTTTGTTTTCTCTTGAATTTTTGGGCTGATTTTGTCACAGATCTTTGCACTTTGATTGAATGTCTTTGCCCCTAGAATAATCTTAGGTACATGCTTGTGACAACAGATTTTTAAGCCATAACGTTGGGGTGATGGAATATTTGAATTTAGCGTTTTCTTTTAATTTCACAGTTGTTGAAAATAACCTGTTGTGCTGCTGTACTGCAGCAAATTAAATATAGAAAGACTGCCTTCAGAAAGGATAAGACAGTCTTGTCTGTCATGAATCATTGGGGCATGCAGTGTTTTGTAGAGACTCCAAATGATACCACATGCACACCAGTTTTGTCGTTGTTTTTTACAATATTTCCATGACCAATCAGCTGACAAGAAAAATGAGTAAAGGCCTTATATAAGTAGATTTTGACAGAGTGGCCAAAAAGGCACTGAGCAAGTCTATTTATATGTCGCTTTATCCCTTGCTTCTCTGTGGGATTGTGCCAATGTGTGTGTGCGTGTGCGTCTGTGTGTGTTTGATTAATTCCTAAGTTCAAAGCTGACAACATTCAATAGAAACAACAAAGTGAATTGCTATTTTGTTTCTCATACAGGCAAATCATAATCTACAACAGCAGTTCTAATTAAAATTCAGCAACATTTTCATGTTCCAAATACGTCATTATTGACAGAATTACACCGCAGCTTAAATGTGACAGGTCTTTGGAGTACAGCAGTGGAAATGAAGATAAAATGTGATTTTTAGGATGTGTACAGTGTGTATTGCTGCTCATATTTGGTCTCCTTATCCAGGGTCTTGAAGTTTTGGTAAAAAGAAAAAGCTTTATAGTAAACATATCTTTATGGTAAATAAATGAATGCAGTGTTTATGTTTGGAAATGTCTCCACAAATTGACCAATGATTTAGTCTCAAAGGAAGAATGATCTAATGGTTCATTCCAGGTGTTCCTTCTTTTTCAGGTCCCCATTTGCTGCAGTGGCAGATTACTCTGTAACCAGAAACAATGTGATCCAGCTGTGTCTTGAGCTCACAACTATTGTACAACAGGTAAACAACTTTTTAAAAATATAATTCACAACTCAAACCCAGTAGTTATCCTAGTGAAATGTTTAAAATATCTCATCCAGACAAGAGTTCTATGATTCATGGTGAAGCCTAAATCCATTTGAACTTGTTAAAAAGCTTAAATTGAGAAAATAATTTGTGTAATGCTCAATACAGAAAGAAACTGAAGCTGCATTTCATTTAATGCCTTGTATAAACATCAATATAAAGCTTCCAATACCCTAACAAAACTTTCATTTTTGCACAAATTGCACCCTTACATATGTCCACATATAAATGAAATTTCAAGGCCAAACAAAACGTAAATGAAGACACAACCCTGAAAGTTCAGTAAATAATGAGAGAAGTGATGCTTTAAAGATGGTCTCTATGCAGGATAGTGTTTATACAGAGTTAAGAGAAACATTTAAAAGAGAGAGAGTTGAAGGCTGATAGAGAAAGAGAGAGAGAGACATGCCTCCGCATTGGTGATTCATTTGTTTTGTTTGTGCATGTGTGGGAGTGTTGGGGGGTTATAGGTGCCAAGCTGCTCGGTTTTTGCTTATATCCACCTACAGCAAAAATGCCTATAATAACTCAATTTTGACACATTCTCTGGAGGTAATAGTGTTCTCTGAATGTTCCCCAGGACTGCTCTGTATACGAAACAGAAAACAAGATACTGCACGTGGTGAGTTGCTGACTTTATGCCACTGAATCGATTGTTAATGAAGCTACTTTGCACACACATTGTACTCAGGCCTAATTTGTCCCCCTCCCTCCTCCCTAGTGTAACACTTTGTCTGAAGTGTGCGACCACATTATCTCTCTGTCCTCGGATCCCATGGTGTCCCAGGCTGCACATTTGGAGGTTGTGCAGCTTGCCAACATAAAATCCACTGAAGGATTGGTAAGACTTTTGCTCACTCAGACATAAAAGAACCAAACACATTTTTGGGGAGTTTCTCATTGGTCATCGCACCCAGTCAGTCACAAGAGGATGCTCTATGTGTTTCTGTGGTGTTACAGATGATTTGTAATTCTGTTTTTCTGCACATATAAACATCATGAAGTAATTATTGGCTCTATTCTGAAGATTGCTGTTGATTATATTTTCTGCTGGTTTTAATAATGCATCTAAACCTGCAAATAGGACAAAAAAATACACATCATTGGCAGAAAATGACTCTTTCAGATATTTTGGTCAGTCAGGTTTTGTTTACAGACTAAATGAATGAAGTTAGCTCTCTAGCTCAATTTTTCCCACTTACTCAAAGTGTAATTGAATAATGCTGAATACTGACATTTTGAGATACAATTGTCATCCAGTCATATGCTGGGTAGCTGCTTTGAAATAAACTCCCTAAACTCAACAGCATCACACTGCACAGACTCTCTCATGCAAAACACAAGAGTCTGTCAGAAGCATACAAGTCCAACACTCCTTTAAACTATGTGCCAATATACTTTTTCATGAATTGTTAATATATTTTAATATACTTAAAATATCAAGATGTTAAATAGTTTTTCCAGGCTTGATGAAATAAACACAAGAAAAGAGCTATGTAAAGTAAAGGTATGAGACTACTAATAATGCTGGATAATGGTGAAACCTACCAGACTAGAAACTGCAGCAGCATGACTGGTGACAGTGTATTGACTTCTGTTTGATTCAAATACAGCATGTACAAGTTATACAGCATGTGTGTCTCTCACTGCACACACAGTTACGTTCTAAAGCACAAATAAACATGCCCTTTCGTGCTACACACTTATTCCTCAAAGGTTGACATCCAGAAACATCACAAACTCAGCAAAAGAATAAGAACATAAGAAAATACAGCAGGGGGCAGAGTCTCTGTAGATACACCATCACACACTTGTAGTGGGTCATACTCATAAGTTATTATCAAGAGGGATTATTTTTGTATGAGTCTATACTCATAGCAATCCTCCATAGTATACCTTTAAAGGGTTAGTTGACCCAAATTACAAAAAGCATATTTGCCTCTAGTGGTAATGACCCATACAGATAGTTTTGGTTTTATTTGCCCCATGTGTTGAGATAAACATATTCCCCAGTACAATACAGATGAAAGGAATTGTATTTCTGTTGTTCACAGTGTTGAAGAGTTTTCATTAAAAATAAACAGAAACAGTATCCATGTCTCTGGGTTTTACCCCCAGACCTAAATGTTAATGGTTTTCATCTGGTCATCCAGAGTAACTGGGATATTGTTTCTGGAAAGACAAGTGGCTGTTGAATTTTTAAATTGGCACTTTAAACAACAGTCGTGGTATCATTTCACATTTCAAAGTAAGTAAGAATATTGAGGCGAAACAAAAACACTGCTGCTTTGTCCTATATCTAATGAAGCTAACTGCAGCTGTCCCTAAACTGGGTTTCATTGAGCTGGTGGGCATATGAGTCAGCTGTTGAAAGGCAACGTGAAAAGAACATGTTGCCCATGTTAAAATTATGAAAATTCAAAGAGCTGAAATTCAACAGCTGACTGCATACACGCTTACTTTTGTGACACACTGTAGATACTGTGTGAAGTAACATAGAAGACACTTATTTTTGCAGCCACCATGTAACCATCAGCCCTTTGTTGGACTCCATCTTCGCACTGACCTACACTCAGACACAAGCGACCTGCTTGGGGCCAGAATAAGAGCTCCACCCCCCACACGAATGCTAGCAGGGGGCATGAAAGTTCTCTCATCCGTTCAGCAAGACCTGAACAGAACAGTGGGCCAAGTGGCCTAAAAATAAACCTCTTACACTCATCTTCAAGACTGGCATGCTGCTCCTGTGTATCAGTTTGAGTGTACTCATGCACATCTGTGAGTGAACGTGTGTGTGTATGTGTGTGTGTGTGTTTGTATGTAATGCACTTCCGACCCCTTTTAGTGAAAGCTTTGAGTTTTAGCTTTTCTGCAACAGACAAACAATATTTGCAGATAAATAATCCCCCATGTTTGATTCAATCTGCTTGGAGTAGAATTTGAGTGGGACTGGCTACAGGACATGACATTAATTTGCGTAAGGTATTTTTGTAAAGTATAGCCATGTGATCTCCCTGGGCTTGTTAAAACATTTGTCTGATGAGGCAGATGCTGGCTCAGTATGAAAATAATCCACTGGAACTCAGCAAGAATTGAGATAAATTCGGATTCCTGTCCTTTCTTGCTTGATAATCAGATTAAAACAAATGCAGGGTCATAGCATATTTGCAAATATGCCTTGACCCTGGTCTGGTCTATGAATGGCTGTGTGGCTGATGCACTGATGCACTGTGTTTAATGAGCCTTGTTTTAGAGTTAGTTTTAAAATGTAAAATGTAAATCCTGCTTTCTTTCCATAGGGCATGTACATCAAATCAACATATGATGGCTTGCATGTAATTACTGGGACAACAGAGGGAGTAAGTATCTTATTGTTCACCTACTGTATGAAGATATTCACAGTCAAATGGTGCAGCAGTTTATGACTCTGCTTCTCTGTGTGTCGATCAGTCTCTGGCTGACCGCTGTAAGAAAATCCATGCTGGAGATGAAGTCATTCAGGTCAATCATCAGACAGTGGTAAGACCATACTTTGTGTTCTCTGCGTAATTTGATATTTTTCATGTTTTCTGTCTGAAGTTGTGGATTCTTTATTTAGTTTTTGCACTTGTGGATTGATTCAGTAAATTTGTTTCATTTATACAATCTTGTTTTGTACGCCCTTATATTGTGTTTATGGTGCGATCGTGTATGCATTTCCTTTACACACGTTCATGTGTGCCGCAGCACATCCACTGTGTGCCACTGCAGCAACACTAGACATAAGTGGCTGACTGCTTTGCCTCTTATAGGTTGATTTTGAGAATATGGATATGTTGCGCTGGCTGGATGAGTCTGCTACTTCTTGGCTGGTTGGATGGTCACTTGACATCATTGAACTTGTGCTCACAATAGCCCTTCAGTCAGGTGGCACCTTTGTAGGGCCATCAACAAACTAAAAAAATGTTGTTTTTCTTTAAATAATTAGATGTTTTCTCAAGACTGTATGGGCATGGGCACATGCATGGACTATGCCTTATTATATCTACCTCACATTCTAATTATATGTGTTGTTCATTAGAGCAGGACTTTCCAGTTTTACAATTATTTTGTAAGATGACCTGACATTATTTTTTAGCGTTGCACCACCCAACTTTAGCAGAGCCCAAAATAACTGAAAACACTTGTACAGGACCGGTGTAGGTACCAGATCAGCTCAGTTTGCTTGAGGTCCTAGCTGTGTGTTCTGCAGAGTAGCAATGACATACTTCCTTGTGGTCTTTATATGTTAGCTAACGTTAGTAATTTCAGCTATGTAACGTTAATTGCCCAACTAATCTAATTTAATTAAGAATACTGTCCTACAAAATGCCATGACTTATGTTTGTCAGTTAGGAGTTAGTGTGTGTATTGTTTTGGAGACTTTATCTGTTTTTCAGGTTCTAGCATACATGCTACAGCTAAGTGATTAACGGTTATGGATGGAACTAGCGCTCCAGAATTATTGTTCCACATGTCGAAGTTAATGTATTATTTATTTATCATTTGAGAGTAATTGTTTTGCTCATATCATATTGACAAAACATTTCAAATTAACAATCAAAATTGCATACCTTTCTCCTTGGCAAGTTTTTTCTTTTTTTTTGTAAAGTACCCAGGATGGCTTTTGACTTTTAATTTCCTCTAACCCTAACCACCATACTCATCAATGCTCTACCATGTTCTGACTGTGATGTACATTCACTGATGAATGCTTTTATTCTTTTCTGGGTGCAATTTTAGTGCCACCCAGAGGCGGCTGCCTGTGCCGCCCATAGGAAGTGCCCCATCCCCCTTTGTGTGTGTGTGTGTGTGGGGGGGGCTTTTCAGTGCTATTTGCTAAAGTGTACGTTGCACTGTATAAATTCAATGGAATTAAAAGCAAAAACTTTCTGTGTTGCACAATCTATTCATAGCACCCTTTGTCTAAAATAATTGCTACTTGTGAGCACAACAGCAAAACGTATGCTAATTACACAGCTCAAATCAGGTTCATTTCAGTCCATCAACTCACCCACTGAATGCAACCGTTTTTAAAGAGAATAAGTGCAAATGCAGAGATTATTTTATTGTCAGGGCTCTTTCATCTAACTGTGAGGTGTTATTTAAAGGCAGCCAAAAGGCAGAGTGGGGAGGTGTCAGTGCATGCTACTCTATGATTTGGGGTACTTGAACTTTACTTAAGTATTTCAATTTATGCTCCTTTATACTTCCACTCCATTCCATTTCAGAAGTAGTTCAAACTAAATCCACCTCGAGCAACTATAACAGTAAAATGCTGCTTACACTGATACTTCAGTATTAATAATTATGTCATATATATTAATATATGCTGTCCTGCTAGTCAATGCACAAACGTTGGATAATAAACTAGATGACCACCATGTTTGCATCAGTTTTTCAACAGGATATCAGGAATTGTAATGTACTGTGTTTCACTGAAACTGGGCTAAATCCTGGTATACTGGACAGTAGCATTCACTCAGGTGACTTTCTTTCTGTATACTGATCTCATAGAACAGAGGATGTTGTCAAGTAAAAAGGAGGACGTGTGCTTTATGGTGAAAAAGGACTGGTGTGACTGTGGGAATATTAAAATGCTATCCCGTTCCTGCCCACCATTACCACATCATTACCACAGCAGTCTCTATCACACCCACATCCACATCTCACCACAGGCAAGTACACAGGCTGCATGTTAGTCTTTGCAAAGACTTGAACTACACACAGACTGATTGATGATGCTGCACTCATTGTAGCTGAAGTTATGCTTGACTTACATCAACATAATAGACTGCCCCATAGGGAGAATAAACCCTTTGGATCACTGCTACACACCATTAAAAGGTGGCTACAGTCATCTTCCTGAGGTCAAAGTACATAAACACAGTACTATACAGTCTTCCAGGATACCACTGACCACTGTTAATGTCACTGACAACAGCAATGGATTCACTGAGTTTGTGGTGGATATAATTTGTTAAACAATAGAAGCAACTGTAGCGATTATGGATATTAAAAGATATTAAAAATAGCTCTCGTAATCAGGAGCACCATCTTCGTAATAAGGAAAAGATTTTTACTTAATTGGTTGTTTGATTAGCCAATTAATAGGCAGGCAAGACAGTTTTATTTATATAGTGCATTTCATACACAATGGTAACTCAATGTGCTTTACATAAAACAGAAAAACATGCAATTTGAGAAACATTAAAACATACAATTAACCCCCCCCCCCATAATAAAAACAAAGAGAATAGAATAGAAAAATAAAATAGAGAGACATAAGAAAGACATAGAAAGAGAGACATAAAATGCTAGAATAGAGCATTAAATATAAGATTGCAGCATAAAATAATGATTTGCTTTAAAATCATTAAAAGGACATAGAGTGCAAATGAAAGTGCTTTAAAAGAGCTCAATCATAAGCACAGGAGAAGAGAAGTGTTTTTAACCTGGATTTAAAAGTGTTCACTGTTGGGGCTGATTTCAGTTCTGCTGGTAGTTTGTTCCAGTTGTGTAAAAGCTGCTTCACCATGTTTAGTTTGAACTCTGGGCTCAACTATCTGACCTCAGTCAGTAGATCTCAGAGCTCTACTGGGTTTATATTCTACTAACATGTCATTCATGTATTCTGGACCTAAACCATTCAGTGATTTGTAGACCAGTAGCAGAACTTTAACATCTATTCTATAGCTGACTGGGAGCCAGTGTAAAGACTTTAGAACTGGAGTAATGTGCTCTGATCTCTAATAAATCAATAAATCATAATAATAATAATAAATCAATACATTTCTGAATCAGTCAAATATCTAAAGTTCATGGCTCTACGGTTCAATAGATCCCCTGTATCACTTCAAAGAATAGACATACACCATTGATTGAGTTTTATGGATTTTATTAACTACACACTACTAATAAATGATGTATAAATAAATGTAATGATACAATACAATATGAAGAGGTTACTGGATATAGCGACATGAATGAAAGATGATGGTGAATGATGAATTTAAATGAAGGATATGTAATTATGTGGAAACTAAGAAAACTTGTAAGTTTTACTGAGTTTTACTTTTAAAGAAAATTTGAATTACTCGATCTGACATCAACCCTTGATTAAAGCAATATTTGGATCCTACTTTCATCGATGGAGGGTGACGATGAAGCCCAAAAAGCCCAAAAAAGTTTTCTCATTTTGATGAAAGATGGAGGAAAAGTCCAATTTAACTAGTTCACTGTTTAATAACTTTCTGGAGAGATATCAGCGCTGACCACACGTCAAAATCATCAAAAATGTCAAAAACAGGCTGAATGCAAAACTTAATGACGTGTTTACTTAAAGAGCCTTTTCTCTAGACGTTGCTGGTGAAAGTTACAAGATTACAAAACTTAAGAAGACAAAGACAAAGAATAACTAAAGATTAAACGAATAAGATAAGGAGACTAAGTTAACAATGTGTGAGGTGAAGAAAAGAAAACTTTTTAACACTAATTTTCTCACTTTCATGCTCTGTGTGGTTTCAGGAGACACAGAGGAATGTGTCTTTTAGTTTATGATCGTGGTCTGTGTGACTCTAATCTGATGGAAGAAGTCTCTCCGATAAATTATGACGTCTGAAGGAGACACCAAAATCTGTCTTTCGTTACTTTTATGTAGTTCTCGTCACTCTTGGTTGCTCCATGGAATGTTAATGGATCTTTGTTTGTCCAAGAGAGAGACCCTGTCAGTCTCTATATCAAACCTGGTCCAATTTACTCATCTGAGGGTCAAAGGTGACTCTGACCAGATGATGATCTGAGCCGTACTGATGCTGTGTCCGCTACACAACTCTACCCAAAACTACAGTTAAATCATATCAACCATGAATAACAAGAACCATCCGAGATGCCATAAACACACACGCACTGCATCCTACAACTTTGGGCAGTTGTTTGGAAATATGGCCAGTTATAAAGCAGAATCCTACACTGTAAAAAGACCAACAAAGTGCTGAAGTGTCTCTAGCAAGTGAACTAAACCACCTTTATGCTTGCTTTGAGGCCATCGGCTGCCAACAAGCAAATGCTGATGCAGAGGTTAATGGATGGGTGGGTGCACCTTTCATATCTATCACCCTTTCTGAGCATGGTGTCAGGAGGGCTTTCAAGCATGTGAACACCAAGAAAGCAGAAGGACCAGACAGTATCAGGGGGTGGGTCCTCTAACTATGTAAAAACAAGACCAGCCTGCCTGCCCATCACCTCTGTAGTGAGGAAGTGTTTTGAACAGCTGGTCAAGTATACATCTGCTCCTCACTATCCAGCACACTGGACCCACTATGGTTTTCCTACTGTCCCAACTGATCAATGGAAGGCGCCAGGGCACACATCCTCTACACCACCCTATCTCTAAAGACTGGTTTACCTCAGATGCTTGAGAGGATGCTTGAGCAATTTCTACTACTACACCATTGAGGGTTTTCTGACAGGGAACACCACTGTCTGGTACAGAAAAGATAAAGAATAAAAAGGATATATAAAGGATATTTGCACCAGGATCTACAAGAATAAGGCTAGAAGAATCATTAAGTATCTCATCCATCCGGATAACGGCCTTTGCTCCCTGCTGTGAAGAACGTTGCTCCTGGGAAGAATGTACCAGATACACCAGGCTCAACAAGAGCTTCTACCTTTATGCCACTTAGATCCTAAATGAGATCACTGCCTAAGGTTGCCCCCACTCATCCAATCACACACTAACTCTTCCTATTCTGTTTAAATTCTTTTTATTCACTAATTTCACTCTGAATTTGGGATAGAGTTCCAGGATGCTGGAGTGGTAGTGGAGCTGGAGATGTCCCACTGCTGCAGAACCAAAAACGAATAAGCATATTTCTCTAAAAATTTGACCTATTAATTAGAAAAAGCGCTGAACACTAGATATGTTGTCTTCTCACAAAAAGATACAAACAACAGAATAGAAAGGCTGTGAAAGGTATTAATTATAACACAAAAAAGACTTCTTCAGGCTTGCAAGACATTGAAACAAACTTTGGGTCCTAAAAAACACTACTATGAAAAGAGGAGGTGTGTGAAAGAGTTCAGGGATGACTAATCTACAATTAAAGCAACTAGGAGAAGTTCAGCAGAAAGACATTCAAAATGTTCATTGCAAAGGATGTACATCAACCAAAGGAAAATTAATTTTCAAAAAATCTTCAGGGGTAAAAGCTGCCTCGTGATCAACTTAATGTTATAACACGTGTAGGGTAAGCTAAAGAACTGGCACATTATTCGGTGCTGTTGAGCACAGGATTGGAAAGCTGTAAAAAATGAGGACAGCATGACAGAAATAAATAACTCCAGGCAGCAATGATAGATTGAACGTCTGGTGGAATGGTCAATAAATGGGGAAGGCTCCAAATACATAAAAAAAGCTCCATACAGGACAGTAAATTTAAACTGGAGAGTGCTACCACAATCCCCTAGAGGAAATGAAACAAAAAGAAGAAACTAGTGACACAATGTTTCATAAGAAATACCTTAAGGGAGGACATTTCTTAACAAAAGTAGAACTGTAAATAGCTGAAAACAAAGTGAGAATCAGGTACACTTTAAATAAGCAATCTTTTTTGGCCAGACACAGCAATTCAATCTTTGTATTATGGAATAAAGCAGGCTTTTGATTCTAAAAGCGTCTGTTTATGCCTATCTGTCTCTTTAATGCTCTCTCTTTGTGGGAAGGATTTCTGTGTTGTCGCTGTCAAGGTGAAAAATTACTTGGAAAGGAACAAAGTGATTGCTAGGTCAGTGCCTGAAAAATGCCAGCTTTCTCAGGCTGCCTGGAATACACAAGATGTACTGAAATTCAGTGCAGTCAGCCAAGCAAGAGAGGATATTTCCTCCCCAAACTGGACCTGACATGTTTAGTTCAGCAGCAGACAGTGTTTCTCTGGGCGGGGTATTTTTTGTGCCAAATGTCATCAGAACTGGGTTAAAGACTATTTACAAGGCATGCAGATGTTCAGGACACACAACATCGAGGCTTAGCACAACATGACAGCATCTGCAGATTGATGTCACAGGAGCTATATGAGCTGCCCTTTGGCATCCAACTTTGCATGTAACATCTTCAACACGAAACACAGACAGTTGTAGAATATTCTGTGGCCATCACGATCCATGTGTATTATTAAAATAACAAGCAAGTAAAAAGCTTGTGTGGCAAGCTGAACTTCAGCATAAAATGGGAAAGAAAACTTAAAATGATGTGCAAAAAGAGACTGATAAACAGCCACAAAGTATTTGAAAGGTCAAATTGTACTCATTATTGAATCATTGTTTCTGTGGTGAGTAAACTTTTTAACTTGTGTTTGTTGTGTGCTAGGTGGGCTGGCAGCTGAAGAATCTGGTGAACTTGTTGCGTGGAGACCCTGCAGGTGTCACCCTGACGCTGAAGAAACGCCCACAGAGTACGCTCACCTCAACGCCTGCTCTGCTCAAGAACATGAGATGGAAACCTTTGGCGCTGCAAGTATGACTGCTTCTTTCATCCTCCACAGATTTGTTGGTGCATGCCTGTTTCTGTATGTGAATATGGATGTGCATCACAGTGCTATGTTTGTATGTGTGTATATTTCTGTGCATCTGTCCCTTTTCATGTTAAAAATAAGACTGGACCGACCTTTGACACAAGGCCCCAAAGTGATTCAGTGAGCCAAGATATAAAATAAACAGAAAAGTACAAAGTGAAGATGGGATTGGCACAACTACAATAGCATCTTTAGAATACAATGCCATCTAATGCAAGAGCCCTGAAACAAACACCATCTGTAGAGCTCATAATGTTCAGTTTCTTTTTAGGGATAATTTTGGTATATAAGCTGGTATTGCCATGGGGGTTGCACTCTATTTTACAGGCTTCTATTGCATCCATCCCTGTTAGGTAGCACAACTTGTTAATAATTGGTTGAAGCTTCCAGCATCATTCATTCACAAGTTGACATTTCAGCCCTAAGTGGCATCTGTTGTCCTACTTTGCCGAAACCAATTATATTATTAGGATTGTGTGCCTGAGCCAGAATGGGTGAAAATGAAATGAGAGGGATGTGTATTAATGTAGCTCAGCCTTTCTTTGAGTCCCAGGCCAGAGAAAATGTTTTTTCCCCCCTGAGGCCCTGAAGCACAGCACCACTCAGCCTCCTCCTCCCTCTTCACATCCACACATTCTTCTTCTCTACCTAAATCCAATTTGCTCTCCTGCTGGCATTTTTAAGGACAGAAAGTTGGGGGGGGGGGGGGAGAACATAGAAACTAATGTTTTCTTTTCTGAAATGTGACTAAGATTAAGAATGTTACGTTATTGAAGAAAACATCGTACTGTGGAAGCCCTGCAGTAGCTCTGACATGCATAATGGTCTTATGATGGAGTACAACGCCTGATAATACATCTCTGATATTAGTCAGCTGTGAGTTATGCAACATATTAGCATAGTCTGAGCAGTGACAAATTAGTATGCCATCACTGAAAGAATTTCAGTTCTTACACATTTAATAAGCTCTGAAGCATTTTTGGATAAATCTATCAACGTCAAATGTTTTATCACTGCAAAACAGACATCCTGTGATTGAATTACATCTCTATTGCTATTCAAGTTAAGCTGGTGACTTTAGTTTGATATAATACATGTTTTCAAGAAGTTAATATTTTGTTATAAAGATAGCAGGCATAATCTATCTCCATGTACTGCATTAACAGACTATGTAGGCTACGACCAGATTTTCCTTGACCTGAATGAGGGGGATGACTGGACTGCACACCAACCTGTCTTCTTGTGTGCACCAGTTAGAACTGGAGCATCAGAAATGTACAGTACACTGCTCATTTCATGGTTGAGATGCTCAGTGGCACAGCATGAACCGAACGAACCGTCCCTGACTGACTGACTGAACTGCTGTGAACTCCAAATTTTCAATGTGTCAATCCTTGTAACTGTTCCTCTCTCTTTCTCTCTGTCCTGCTGTCTCTCTCTCTTTCACACACACACACACACACACACACTCTCACACACACACACACACACACACACACACTCTCACACATACACACACACGCACACTCACTCACTCAGCCAATCTTCCCTCAGAGCCCCAGCAGCAGTGTCGCCACACCCACCAGCACTTTAAGCACTCCATCCAGGAGGAGTAGCTGTGCCCTGCAGGACCTCTACATCCCCCCTCCTCCAGCAGAACCCTACACCCCCAGGTGAACACACACACACACACACACACACACACACACACACACACACATACATAACATATACGGTGTTTGTTCAAATATTAAAGGTACCCTGCGGAGTTTTTGACCACTAGTAGTGTGGAACAATGTTTTTGGAAATTTGGCATTGCGATACACTTTCCTGCCCACAATTTACAGGCCTGAAACACATGCAATGAAGCTTTGCAGTATGCCATCATAGGCACAGTCTTGCCAATGTTCTCAAACTATTCCAATCTGATCTTTCAGTGATCTTTCAGTGGCTGTAATGATCCAAGAATGCCGGCAAAGGCAGAGAAGAACACTGCAAGCTAGCAAACCTGGATTTTGAACAATGTACCACTTAGATTATTAAATATTATATAAAAAGTCTGCTTTGCAAATGTTGCATTACAAAGGAAATGGATTCAGCACTATTGTTGTTGTCATGGATACACATAGTGATAATAATAATAATAAAGATAACTATTTTTTATATAGCACCTTTAAAAACAGAGTTTACAAAGTGCTTTGACAGCGAAGGCAACAGCAGTGCAATGCAAAGCAAAGGCACATGACACAGAAAGCAATAACTAGGCCAACATTGAGAAGATGACATTAGAAGACAATGAAAAACAATAATGAGATGATAAAAAGATAAAAAAAGATGATGAAAAGACGATAATGAGATGACATCACATGAAAGCAAAACTGTAGAAATGAGTTTTAAGAAGTGATTTAAAAGAAGTTACTTATTCTGGGAGTCTTTTACTGGATAATAGACTATCATTATATCCTCATCCTTTATGATCTCAAAACATGGCTGTTTTTGACTGATTACATGCTGAATGTGTAAAGTTTCCACAATACAGAGCAGTTTGATGATGCATTTTCTTTTCTTTGTGTGTACTAGTTCACATAATTATTGACATTAAGTTACCTCCTGCTTTTCCTTTACCGCAGAGATGACAAAGGAAATCTACAGGGGGACGATCCTGTGTCAGACGTCCATGTCGCTAAGGGATCTGAGTCACCAAACTCCTACCTGGACCAGGAATGTAGGCAGCGATTTCCTCTGGTGGAGGAGGACGCTATACTGTACTGTTATGAGTATGACCAAAACCAAGAGGTGTCATCAGTCCGCAGGGGGAGCACTCCCACTTATGGTAAGACTTTGGCCCTGTTAGACAACCTGCTGCTGTAATCGTGAGAGCCAAGAGCTCAAAGCCCTGCAAATGTGACATCTGTATGTTTTTTTAAGACGTCTGCATCTGTTTGATGTGTGTGTGTGGGCAACTGTGTGATATTGACGTTCCCTGTGCCTCCTTGCTCCAGGCAGGCTCAGGCCCATCTCAATGCCAGTGGAATACAACTGGGTGGGAGACAACGAAGACCTGGCCAAGCTGAAGAGAGAGAGCAGGAGAGGTGAGTGGGTGGCAGTGGGAGAGAGAAAAAAAACGGTGGCTAAGAAAGGAGGGAGAGCCAGAGAGGGACAGAGGGAGCTGAGGAGAGTGGGTGGATATCTCATAATATCCTCACCCTCTCAGATCTCTTAGCCAAAAAGTAGAAGGATGAGCTAGCCTGTCAAAACTGACAACATGCCAGATATCTGTTCCTGCCTCTATGTCATCCATACGTTCATAATCTATCGCTGCTCCTTTTTCCCCTTTCATCCTTCTCTCTCTTTCTCTCTTTCTCTCTCTTTTGCTGTGTTTAGATATGAAAAGTTCACTGTTGCTTTGGCAACTGTAGGGATATATTTTACTGAGATTTTTACATTTTGTTGGTGACTGTTGCACTAGGTGGTAAATGGAGTGGGCGGAGACTGAATTGCTTTATTTCAGTCTCAAAGAAAGATTTGAGTGATGTGTTTGTTTCCTTCAGGGGTGGTGGTGATATGTTGTTCCTTTGGGCTTTTTTAGAAAAAGAAGTGATGGTGCTATATTTATCTACAAGAGACAGCATTTGAAAGTTTTGAGGGCTTCCTGCCTGACAACAGTCTTCCTTTGTAGATTTTTAAAATGTCTTTCATGCCTCTTTTGGAACTGGTATGTGGTTAAATGTCCCTGGTCCAGGTAAAAAAAATTGACAAGCTACTTCCTTAAGTTATTGAATTGCTGCAGCATCTTGAAATGCAGATGCAGTTTGGGGAACTGTACAAAGCATTAAGTATGTAAATGATTGTTTGTTAAAGTTTGATATCATAAAGTGCATGCAGTACTGAGTTTGCCTCTGTCATTCCCCTGCAGAAAATTCCCTGCTGCGTTTTGCGAGTGAAGACAAAACGCCGGGGGAAGAGTTCCTTCTTGGACGCAGCCTAAGTCAGAATAGGAGGAAGACAGAGAGGGGAGGCAGCCCCACCCATTACACACTCGTCCCCGCCCTCCAGATGGAAGTCTCTTTGTCCACATCCAGCTCTGACTCTGCCTCCCTCTACCATGTCAGTCCCTTGTACCTGTGTGATCATCACTGAAAGTCAAATTTTTTGTTGCAAGATAGCATAGAAGCGGGAGTGCTGGGGTCCTCTGCATGTCGTCACTCTCTTTTGCTTTGCAGGTGTTTGAACGATCATCACTGCTGTCAAGATCAAAGAAGAAGAGTAAAGGTAGGAATAAGTGGTTTCACTTGAGCTCTCACATGTACTCAAACCCAAACATGAGCAGGTGTTTCATAAGATGTGTTTTCTGACCTCCTTGTCTTTTCTGCTCCCCTGCTGGTGACTACAGCGGGAAGTCCCATGTCTTCAATCAGTAAGCGGCGGATTTCTTGCAGGGACTTGGGTCAGGGGGACTGTGAAGGCTGGCTGTGGAAAAAGAAGGATGCAAAAACCTATTTTTCACAGAAGTGGAAGAAGTACTGGTTCATCCTGAAAGGCACGTGCCTGTATTGGTACATGAATGAGGAGGTGAATATGATTTTGAAATTTTCTCTAAGGTTTAAAAAATTCCAATTATAAATGTGAAGGCTTTTTTTTAATTAAAGGGGCACTTTGATTTAACCCTGGTATTGCTCATCACAGGACGAGAAGGCAGAGGGCTTTGTCAGCCTCCCAGAGTTCAAGATTGATCGTGCCACTGAATGCAGAAGGAAATTGTGAGTACTTTTTTCTCCAAGCTGTCTAGATATGCATTGCTTTTCTATTTATTTTGTGAAAATGAGACAAAACTGGATACAAATTCTGTCAGTGCACAGGTAATCTTGTGAAAAATGTTTCTTGGCAGGATATAGAATTGGTATTGGCATGATTTGCAGTGTTGACCATGCAAAAAGACAATTTACAGAGGATGCCTAACTTACAAACAAAATGCACTCACCCTATTAACTAGCATAATTTAGATCTGCTATACCACTGGGAAAGCAGATGCATACATTTATGCCTTTATTATAATTTTGTGTAAGATATGAATTTAAATGAGTTAAAGAACAAAAAGCTAGAAGAGTAGAAGCTGTAGTAATACTGTCATTGTGATGAGAGTAATAGGAGCTTGCCCCATTTGCAGGACAAAGCAGCCAGTATGAACAGAACAATATATTTTTAATAAAGATTCAGGCATGCAGGCACAACTTGCAGGGTTTAAATACAAACCAAACTGATGAGGGGCTGAGGAGGCGCAGTTGGAAGAGGAGAACAGGAAAGAAGCTGATTGGCTGGAGAAGACACAGGGAGCAGAGCAGGGCTAACAAGAGTGATGCAGGGAAGGTGTGGACAGAAGTGTGGAGGGAAAAGTAGGCTGAGGACACAGGGGGAAAAAGTGAAAACAAGCAACCCTGAAACACAATCCTCTTATCAACAACTATAACAAGCCCATTGCATCAGAGTTTGAAGGCAAAGTGCTGCAATCATTCAATCATAAACTCTGGTTTAAAGGGACTATGAGATGGCAGCAGCAAGGTCTGCCTGAAACAAAGACAGGTGTGTACAATCCTGATTCATGAAAATAACTTAAATACACAAGTAACACTTTATCCACTCAGTCCAGTCTTTTGAAAAACAGGGAGAAAGGTCTGTGGGCATCCTGAGGACTTGTGGATAATGGCAGGAACATAACACCAGACTGTGGCAGGCATCATGAAAGCAATACAGTAATAGAATAGAGTTATAAAAAGTTACAACAAGAAATGTGTGGATCACATTTAATCATGGACATTGTAAGCAATTCTAAGCATAAGCAAAGCTACTTAAAAAAGAGAGAGACTACACTGTCCTGGCTTACTGGTACATATCATTAATGTTATTAGTAACTTGTGCTTTTTCTAATATGTCAAGTCAAGATATGATGTGAAATAAAAGCATATTCAAATATTAGACACTTCTTTTTTTATTTGGTAGCAAATAGCTCTTATTACATATAATGGGTTTGTTGTTTGCTAATTGGTTAAAGGATAGTTTTTCACAGTTTTTCAAGTCTGTCCCACTTTAATCATTCCCAATATTCATACTGGTTCATGTGATGTCTTTTTTTAGTAAAAATGTCCCTCTTTGTCTCTCAGTGTTTCCCAGTTCAGCTGCAGTGGAAGGATAGTAACAAAAAGAGGGAACTTGGCACTAAAAAGACAGTAACTTGAAAACTTAATGACATGATTTGACTAATTTGGATGGCTGAAGCTTCAAATTAGCGTCAAATAAAGTTTTTAATACATTTTTGCACTCAGGGAGGCTTTCTGAGTTTGTCCTCCATCCCTTACATTGTAAGCACATTATGAAACCATCTCTTAATATCCAATATGAACAGAAGGAATCATCACAGCAAACAAAACATGCCTCAGTGTTCATTTGGGCACCTGAATGTTGTTTTAAAACAGTGAACCTGTCCTTTAAATGCCAGCAAATACAGTGACTTTGAAAGTATTTATGAGATCCTTGTGACTTATCATCTATGTATATTTATCTTGATTATGCAACCCAGCTTTCACACCGTGGATGCAGGATTGTGTTTGCAATGCACGCTAATGAAAATGACTCAGACTTTCTTACAGGTTCTCCAAAAAAAGAAGCACAGCAGTTCATCTCATGATGCAAAGTCTTGCTGTTTTTGTGTCAGTCTGGATTACTGTTTGTGTGATTGCGTGCCAGTTTATCCTGGCAGTCTTCTGTATTCATATGTTAATGTATGCTATATATCCTCGTTCTTCTGCTCACATACAATTAAATATAGTCCTGGTTCTCTTTCAGTGCTTTCAAGGCTTGCCATCCGAAGATAAAGACCTTCTACTTTGCAGCGGAAAATGTAGACGACATGTCCCGGTGAGTTAATGAGGCAGTGACAGTCACGCTGTTAACTCTCTCAGTCCCGATGCAGCCACATTTAAACCCCCCACTGGTTGGAAACTGAATCCCCCTACTGGACTGCCCACTCTCCTCGAAGCAAAGCAGTTGTGTAAGATGATTGATCAAACAGGGAGACACACACACACACACACACACACACACACACACACACACACACACACACACACACACACACACACTCTCAATCACAAGATTTTTTATTGGATGTCAAGATGCTGTATGTCATGACTGTTGTTCTCCCACCAGGTGGCTAAGTCGTCTGAGTATGGCGGTGGCAGGCTACTCTGAGCAGGAGAAAATTCGGCAGGACCAAGGTGAGATTAGTCACAGACTGCTCTGTTAAGGAGTCGTTGTCTGCTTCACATTGCTCGTCAACAATTATATAAAACTGGCGATATTAAGCAGTGGGATGTCAAGCTGTTATTTTTAGATCAAGTCATCGTATATGAAGTAGTCTTTACTTAGTGAGGTTTTAATTTGCTACCACAGGTTCACAGCAGTCACTTCCCATCACAGTATATCTGTTCCTTCTGCTCTATATAATACATGCTGGAAATAAATCAGCTTATAGCTACAGGCTTCATGACTTTAACACAAGACCAACAAAAAAAATCTACTTATGAACACATTTATTTCACAGCTTAGGATGAGAAAAACTTGAAAACAATGTGCATCAAAATTGCTGTGGATAATAGGATCATGTCAGGTGTATACCAGAAGATTCACTCTACATGCATTTTAGCAGAGGAAAGGCTTGATGTCCATGCCTGTTATAATGACGGATTTGTCTTCAATCAGTTTTTTGTTTGCCTAATTTTGCACACTCGCAAGTCTTTTTTTATTTGCTACCTGTTGTAAGTTTGTCCTGAATATTTACATTCATTTCAATATATTTTATGTATTGGTAGCTCTTACTCTTTTTTCAATTTCAGGCTTAATCATACCATCTCCCTATCGCTGTTAGTCAGAGGGATTATGAGAAAATAAATGGGCAATCAAAATGCTTAAATCTTGAGTCATCTTGTGTAATTTGATGCAGTAACCTGGAAAAACCAGACCTCATGTGGAGAATTCGTAGGTCTTATTCAGGAACAGCGGCAGAGACTTTTTAGCGCCTCTCTTGCGGTGTCACTTCTACTTCACATCTCACACAGAAGGCGTGCTTGTTTTTCTCATGTTCTGGCGTTTTTCGGCTTCTTATACACGAACAGGAAATAATGTAACTAACCTTTTGTGCTATTTAGAGAAGCCTATGTAGAGACCCTACAAAGGTGGGTGGGTGAGAACTGCTTTGTCATTGGATTTATGAAGGAGGGGGCTTGTTCCATCTTAGACACGTTTCTAAATTAGACACCTTCAGAAGATGTAAGAGGAAGTTCTTGCATCTTTGATTCTTCTTTCTCATACACACTCTACATCATGTTGTCTACATCACTCCTACACCTCAGCGACACTGTAGCTACACCTGATCAGTCTGACCTAAAGCAGCACTTCAGAAGCTAACTCAGAGACTGAACATGTGAATGATTTGTTCCAGCTGCCATAGTTAGATAAGCCATGATAAGCTTCATTTTTGCTCTTGTAAAATGTTATAAAAAGGTTTCTGCTGCATTTAAACAGCTTGGTTTTGATTCTGATGTAGAAATATTAACATGACGTAGTCTGTTTGTCCACAACAGATTATTGGAGTGAGAGTGATCATGAGGACATGGAGATGCCCCCGATGCCCAAACAGGATAGTCCGCCACCACCTTATGACACCTATCCCAGAGCCTCTTCAGTGAGTCTATCAGCCTGTAGTTTAATTAACAGACTATCTCTTTAATTTCTTACTAACCATCTGTTTGTATTTAGGTGAGTCCCTACATGGAACCGAAACGAAGCCATCTCTCCTCCTCTGACACGTTCCAGTCACGTTCGTCTCATGAGGAGTTCCACTCTGAGCCTCAGGAAGGTGGCAGCAATAACGGCATCTCTCCCGGGCAGAAGGCAAGCAGCCACCGAAACTCGTGGCAGGACCAGATGGAGAGCAACACGAGGATGCACTACCTCCAGACGTATCCAATGGAGGAGACCCTGCTATCTGAGGATCGAGAACAACTGGCAATGGAGTACCGCAGACAGTCCACCCTACCTGCACAGCGCAGCCTGCTGCAGGAACAGTACAGAGCCCTGCCTTTGCCCCTCAGGTCCAGTATCGATTCAGACGCGGGAGGGAAACCCCGCAGCTTCACGCTACCCAGGGATAGCGGGCTCCACGCTATCCTGGCTGCCACTGCTGGTGCAGCGGATCAGAGAGAGCCTCAGCACTACCAGCTGGAGCGGCCCAGAGACACAGGTCAGACACCAGGAGATGGAAGATTCAGAACCTGTGTTTTACACCTTGTCACACGCAAAAAAAAAAGCATTTAATATTTAAAATCATAGCAATTTTTGAGACTGCAGTAGAGCTGATTCAAAAACAGTCTTTTAAACAACAAACAAACATTCACTAGTTCCAGCTTTGCAAATGTGAGATGTTGCTGCTTTTTTTTTGTAAATTAAATATGTTTGTGAATTGGACTGTTGGTCGGATAAAATAAGCAATTTGAAAACATCACCATGAGCTTTGAGGCTTGTAATGGGCATTGTTTACTATATATATATATATATATTTTTTTTTTTTTAAATGACTGATAAATTGATAATAATTCAAGTTATTGTTAGTTGCAACCTTACATCACGCACATAATGAGACACAACACTTGACCTTAAGATCATCCTGATATCTCTTGATGGTTAGACACATTCCCTGCTCACTATTACAATATATCAGTTTTTCACTTATTTGTATTTTCAGGGTTTTTCTGTAAAGCAAAGCTGCTAATCGATGGTCCGAGTCAGCAAATGTCAAAGGTTGAATACTGGCTGTTATTTCTTTATTGGATTGGATTTGAAGCCAGCCCATTTACTGTCCCTTGAAGACCTCCAGGGCAGTTGTCTAAGTGAGATAAAATTGAGTATCTTATTTGAGACTGATTTGTCTTGGCAGTCGCACTCTATCTCACACGCTCATGCTCACTCTTTCTCTCTGTCTTTTTTTTTCTTCCCTCTCTCTCTCTTGCCCGATCGAGATGTCACTGTGCCTGCGGGCAGTGTTTGGATGGTGAAGCGAGGAGGAATCCTTTCAGTCCGTGTTAATGTTGAATTCTGAACAGGATAAAGAAACACGCCCCAAGGGTCCTTTCTTCTTGTCCTCATTTATCTATTTGCTCTTCCTTTCACTCTCTCCACCACTGCCTGTAAAGACTAGAGAGGAACACAAAACAGGCGGCAAATAAAGCATGATACATTTCAAAGCACAGCCCCAAAGCTTCAGAACGCACCACCCTCCTTCCAAAACCCAAAATAGAGTGACGACTAACAGATTCAGAGCTTTAGTGTAGAGTTAGTATCATGCCAACAGAGGGCAGTGTATGTAAACAGGAAACAAGGAGGGTCCTGGTGGTTTATTAGAATGATGCATTAGCTGTGTAACCAGTGCTGAAGGTTCTTGGTCTCCCTAAAGAAAAAAACATAATGAAAGATTTAAATGGTTTATTAAAAAGAACAGAAATGTGGATCCAAAACCAAACATACATTGTGCGCAAGGAGAGGAGGATTGAGATTGCTTTCACATACAGTAGTTCAAATTAGTGTGATTTCAATATGTAGGAAAATTAAAGGAGAATCTTGTGTAGAATTAGTTCATTTCTGCCTTGCAAATTGTATTTTAGGTTTTTACTATAATGTTATTGTACATATCTTACCTATATCTTAATTTTATTTTGTAACACAGTGTCTCAGTATGTTAGGTAGGTTTATTTTCATCATCGATAAACATCTGATTATTTACTAGATGAATAAAATAATCGTTGGTCTGTAAAACATCAGGGACATGTGCTAAAATGTCTTGTTTTGTCCAACCAGCAGCCTAAAACATCAAAGATATTGACTTTAATGTGAAGTCAAATAAAATCAGACATTTGAAAAACATTATATTTTAGGCATTTTTTGCTTAAAAAATGACTGGAATGATTAATCAATTTTCACTATAGTTGCTAATTGTAGTTGTTCATTTTCTGATGATTGACTAATTGATTAATTGACTAATAGTTGCATCTCTACAATTGAGATCACATCACAGCTGATCACTTATTTGTTTATTTGGAAGTAAACTAAAGGGCCAGTTCACCCAAATTAAAAAATACATACATCATTTAGTTATAGGTTTTGAAGTTTAGAAAACTCTAGACTATCAAAACTTGTAGCATGCAGTGCTGTGCAACACACACACACACACACACACACGCACACACACACACACCCACACAGAGCTTCAAAAATCACTTTCATCCCCCTTGCCTGTCAACTTGCTTGATTTTTGAGGCTTCTCATCAGCCATTTGTTAACTTCGGCTCTTTGCCATGACATGCTGGGCAGGGAGCACACAACTGGCTGGTGTGAACATGTGGGAAGGCAGAGGTTGCCTGCAGTTTCATACAGTGGAGTGATGAGAGATTCAATGCAAGATAGAATATCTTAATCTTAATAAATCTCACCTTTAGTTCATTTTGCTGTAACATTTTTGTCAATAATTGCTTGTCTTTGTTGCCAGGCCATATACGGGACTTCAGGATGCAGGCAGACTCTCTGGGGGATTTGTACCGGGCTCTGGAGCAGACCAATCTGTCTACCTCGGCTGAGCACAGATCAGCCAGCCGCCTGGAGTACAAGCGCTCATTTGTCCGCCGAGTGAATGACCCCCTACTCAATGACAAGCTCCACCGACTCCGGATACTCCATAGCTCACTTAAGGTACGACCACATACTTTTTTGAGCATTCACGTTCCTCCAATATCTGTGCGTTTTATTATTTAATTGCTAATTATTCCTTCCACCTCTTTGCAGAATGTCCCTCTTCAAGACACAAACCGGTCATTAGGTTTTTAGGGTAAGCTTGTGAGGATCAGCTTGTCAATGAATCCTCGAACGTATCACCTCTGCCTGTGCATAACGCAGCCGGCATCCTGCTGCTGGAGATGAAAGGCACCGGAAAACCTCTTTCACCTGCTCGGCTCTCCATCTCCCCTCCTTTCACTTCTCCTTCAGCCCCGCTCACCGCGCAGGAGCACAGAGACTTGGTGTCTCTCTCCACCTGAACTCTCTCTTTTTTTCTTTTTTTTTTTTAAAGATGAGGGCTTTTTGAGGGCTTTCTCAAAAGGCAAAGAAGAAGGTTGACTTGATCAAAATAAATACAATCTCACAGGGTTTAATACTGGAAAATAAGCCCTTTGTGTCCGTGTCAGAGACTTACTGGAGAGTTTTGTAACTCATCGCTCACATGCATGGCCACTTCTTGTCGCTTTTGTTGAACCATTTTGAAGATCACGTTGGAGTTGTGTACAGCCCCGTGATGGAGGATTTAAAGCTATTTTGGATGTACACAACATTTTGTTATGCATGATTGTTCCATGAGTGTACAGGGTGTTAAACATATAAATATATATATATATATACATATATATATATATATATTTAATATTACGTTACTATGGCAACAGTGACTACACAATGTTTTGGGGTACTTATACAAATTGTAAATTAAGTGCTGTGCCTCAGTGATTGTGAATGTACATTGTACTTTTCCAAGAGAGACGATACAGAAAGAAAACTATTCCACACAACAGGAGCACAATAATAATATAACGCTTGGCAATAATGAACCAGTATTGTAAATTACAAAGGAATGATCAGACTAGTCGTCTATTTTTGTAAGCATGCTGTCTACCTGATTGTTTGTAAAACAGTTTTGTATTTCTAAGTGCGTCTGGAGAATACTGGTGTCAACCTCCCCACCCCCACCACTATCCCCTAAACAACCACCACAATGTGTTTTTAATACGTATTTTACCCCCCCCCCCCCCCACGAAAGTTGATTTATTTTCAAGTGGTCCCTGCAAAAAAGAGGAATTACTGTGTTTATTAAATGTTTAATGTACAAGCATGCTTTGTATAACTAAAACACATTACCATGCCATTTGAAATTGACTGACATTGCACATGAGTGCCATATTGTAGCTACATTACTTTTATATTAAATAAAGTATGGCATGGGCACATGTAAAACATATTGTTAAATGATTTTGTTTCTCATGATCATTACTGTTGTCCAACACTATATTCCACTACCAGGGAGCCCAGCAAATGTTGACTCAGCAGATGGTACTAATAATAATAATATGCAAAGAGTACACACACACTCACTCTGTACGGAGCCTCAGGCATTCTAGTAGGATGTAGTGAATGTTTTTATTAATAAAGAATAACACAGAAGAAGACCAACACAGAAAACTAGTGCAATATCTCCAGTGTAAGTTTGTACAGCAATATTCAAAAAACACAGGGTGAAACTGGAACCCCACTGTTTCCACATGCAGAAAGGTAGAAACCATCAAAAATCATTTGCTGCAGTTTAGCAGCAAGGTAAGGCTCAGTCCCATGCACAAAGAATGACAGGACAACTGCACCAATTTACCACAGATAGATTTTTAACACATAGACACACATCAGTTTTTATATCATCCTGGAACAAAACATGTCTTAGATATGTGAGGAAGGTGACTAATGTAGTGTGAATTATTGGATGTCTTGCACCAGAACCAAGGTGAAGATTAAGTGTGAGAGGATGTAGGCAGCAGTAGCTTTTACATGAGGTCATAATTTTCATGGAAAAATAATGTTTTTAAAATGTGACTTTGTTCACAAAAATGAAAAGGCATGGAGACAAGATTCTTTTAGTTTTGTCTACAGGAAGCAACAGAAAATAGTGATTTTTGCTCATGAAGAGGATTAGGGCCACTGTGGGAAAAAAAGTGAGTTCTGACTTTTTTCTCAGAATTCTGAGTTTAAAGTCAGAACTCACTTTCTTTCCACAGTGGCCCTAATCCTCTTCCGTACTACAGTGTCTTTCTTTGTCTGTTTAGCCATTTTCTTTTCACTTTATCTTATTCATTATTAGAGAAAAAAAGTGACTCTGTTTTGGTTGAACCTTTATCTTTGTGTGCAGTCTTCAACAATATAATGAACACAGAGTGGTAGGGAATACAGCACATGGGACAAATTTAATTTACCAATTTTTCACAGTCACAGTCCCATTTCTCTACAGATGTCGAACTGTATTAATAACCATGATAATACCATCTTGTCTCATAATATGAGTAATGTAGGAGGTCTTAAAGATATTAATTGTCCTCAGTTGACTTTTGAGTAAGAGCCTTTCATCAGTAGCTCAAGAAAAGAATTAAACTAGAAATGCTCATTTTGGATGCTACTTATTAGAATTAAAGGAGGATGAGGCACAAATAGAGAAGCAGATAAATACTTACAGATAAATAGTCATGCAGTCTGAATGTAAACACTGCCACCAAACAAAGTCACTATTTCTCTTTTCTGTGTATGTTTCACACATGATGCACAAATTAAATGTTTGATTAACATCTACAAACATTCAGCAAATGATTTTTCTTTTTAAATTGTATTTTCAGTTAACATGCAGGGGAAAACAGACACCAAACACATATAATAATAATAAAGGGGAATTCTCTACAGTGACCAGATGAATTATACTTTATTAACTGTACCAAATGACACAAAAAAGGACTTTGACACCCAAGAATCTGGACACTTTATCTAATAACATATGCTGTCAGTCAATGCATAAACAAACTACTTCCACTGAAAATGATTTATGTTTTCAGCACATTGTGACACTCAGCATATGAATGGACCACATAGAACAAAAAGAGTTTGTAAATCTTGTCAAATGTCAGAGAGCATAAAATGCACATATATATATTATTTATGATCTAAACCTTAACACTACATGCTGAAAAATCATTACAACTCCAATGCTGAAATGACTTTATTTGATTTCTTTTAGTATTTTTTCTATTAATTTGCAACTAAAAATATCGAATCAGCATGATTAAAACAAACAGTGGTCATATGAGAGTTTGCAGCACAGCCAGGACAAAGTGTGAAAGACAAACTTGATGCATATAAAATGTGTTTTAGAATTTTCTCCACATTTACTTGTTGATATTTACTATTGAGTATTTGCAGGTTTCAGCGTCTGTTTAAGTGTATGTTTAAAAGTCTCAGCAGCATATTTAGCCTTCTTTAGCAAGCCAGTTGAAACTCTGAAAAACGTGTTTTATTGCATTCCTGCATTATAGGATCCAGCGAGGGGCTGACAAACTCATCGAAACTCAATACATTAAATGCACAAAGCCTGAGCTTCAGCCTGAAACTAAACATGGCATGACATGAATTCAACTATCCAGAGGTTTTTTTTCTTAGCACTGCCTGATCTAGTCCTGTTTTAGTAGCAAATGTAATTAATCAACAGGGGGAGACAGGACTTTCTTTATGTCATGTGTTTCCAGAGGCATCAGTCGACACAGCACAATGCAGGACACAACAACAGCTGCTCTGTTGGCTACATTATTTGCACTTGCCTGTTTTTGCTGCTGAAAAGCCTGAACAGTCGCAGTCTTATGGCTTGAATACTCAAACCGTAGATTGTTGGATTAAGAATGGGTGGAAATATCAAAAAGTACAGAGATAAAAACAACTTAGTTTGGTAGGGCAGACCACTAATATTGAATCGACTTTGTGCTATTTCAAAAAAGCACCCAATCGAGTAGTTAGTTATTGCTAGCAGGTGGGGGGTGCAAGTCCGGAGAGCTTTCAGCTTGGATTTGCTGAATGACAATATACATATTCTCAAGATGTGTGCATATGAATAAAAGATCATGATGAGCTGTGGAAGTGTATACAGAGCTACAGATAGCAGGCCAACTATATTAACAACTGATGTATCTGTGCAGGAAAGTTTCACCAGTAAGTAATTAATACAGTACACCTTTTCTATGGTTGTCTCACAAAACCGCAGCCGAAGAGTTAAAATGAAAACAATAAGAAATGCCAGCATGGGGAAAAGCCATGTAAAAACAATCAGTTTCACAACTCTGTGTGACATAATTGTATGATAAGTCAGCGGAAAACAAATGGCCACATACCTGTCATAACTCATCGCTGCTAGAATTGTGAATTCAGTGATGGCATATGTGTGTATACTGTAAATCTGTATCTGACAGAACTGTAGAGAGATCTCATGTGAGTGTGAGAGCATGTTGCTCAGCACTGCTGGCAGTAAAGCAGTGCTTCCATAAAGACCATTCACAGCCAGGTTACACAGGAGCAGGTACATTGGCTCATGCAGGGTTTTTTCACAATAGATCACTCCAATTAACACTACATTTTCAGCAACAATGGTTATGTATATAATCAAGAACATGCAGAAGTATACTGGCTTCAGGTCGTCCATTCCATAAAAATCAGCCAGAATAAAATATGTCACTTCAGAGAAATTTCTCATGCTGACACAAATTCATTTACGAACATCTGATCTTACGAGAATATACTTCACAGTGCCCACTCAACAATTAGAGATCAAATGTGTGTGCTGACCCCCCGCCCCACCTGCACATGAATGCACTGGGCAGCAATTATACTCTGCATTTCTGCTCTTGTGAATTGAAATGGTCACATGTTCTTACTCATATGCATATGTGGATTCATATGTCAAATCCTACAATGCACTTATGGGCTGAGGATGTGACAACATAAATCTGTTTCTGCATAGAACATTTTACAAAAGCTTCAAGATTCAATGTATTTATTACCATACCAGTGAAACACTGATTGGATTTTGTCTTGGTGCATACTTGACAAAAACAATACAATACAAAAATACATTTCCTGTAGTACTGCAGGTGTTATGCTTAGTTCCAATAAATTCCAATTTGCTTAAATGTATGATGAGTAATTTCCTCTCCACTCATCATGTGATTACAATGGCAAAAGTTGAACTGACATCTGCAATCATTTTACCTCTATACTTAATTTTTACTTTGAGATTATCCTTTGAGTTTGAGCCGCTGAACTCCAACCATGAAACCTTTCATGTTTCATGTTAAACGTTCATGTTAAACTTAATCTGTGCTATAATGTTCTGTTTTGTCAATTGATATTGAATTTCTAACTTTGTGACAGTTCTGACAGAATGATCAATGAGGTTAATGAATATGGTGGTCTGAATAAACAATACCAAATACATTTGTATTTTAAAAGTTATTTGAAGATCTGGGTTAGGGTTAGGGTTAGGGTTAGGGTTAGGGTTATGTTTAGGTGATGTTTGATTTCATTTCTCTACCGGCAAAAGTTGAGTGCCTTGTCAGGGGTCAAACAAGTTGCAAGGTCTGTCTGTAAATTGGAGATTTATTACTTTAATGATCCCTCCTATTGGGAAAATAGTCTTTTTATTAATCCATTATTATATTATATTACTATAGTATATTGATTATGGCCTATGCTTAGGCTACAATTGTTTCATCACAATTACACTACAGTCATTTATTCTCCAGGTATTGTTCACAGGTCAGGTCTCACTCTCATTATTAAGTTCCTAATTGCTTCCAAGGGGATGTAAAACACTGACCGCTAATGAGCTTACTTCTATTCTATAGTTCCCACTTTCCTGCTAATTCACAAAACAGTGATAAAGAATTCCATATATAGTGAAGTAGTATTCTAAGATGAGCTAAGCTAAACTAAATTCCACAACTAAATTCAAACAAAGTGAAGGTTTGTTTCAATTGCTGGATTTGGACATTACATTTTACATAATATACATGACTGGAGAAACTAATGTAATAACTGTGCATAATGTGATAAAAAAATTTTAATAAAAACTGAAAATGTAATAATCTGCCAATACTGTAACAAAAATGATGATCACATAAAGTCATATCGTTTTCATTTTTTGACACCATTCCTTATCTATAGTACCTAGTACTTTTGTCTTTTCAGCAGTCCTCACCATTTTATGATATGTGTTACAGCATATTAAAACACATTTAAGGCAATCGGCTGGGCTAAACAAGTATGTGTATTTGCAGACCCCCGGTATCTACATTACAGGTGGTTATTATCATGCCACTAAATTCTACATACTACATCTTTAATCTAAGAAGTTTGGACTTATAATTGTGTCCTTATTAAGGTTATACAGTTAGGGGAACCCAGGATGCTCAGTTACAAGTCCATTACACTATTCTGTGTGTCTTAAAGAAAACTGACAATATACTATACAAAACCACTTTATTAAAATGTTGCATACATGAATACTTGCACACCTGGCGAAGATCTGCTCTCTCCTGCATGAACACATGAATAAATGCATTCATTATTTATGTAATCATGTATTACAACTATCCCACAAAGCCACTGTTTTTCTTCTTCTTTTATTCATGCTTGAATAGACATAAACCATGTTAAATACAGCAATTTCACTCCTTTTAATTGTAAATGGTGGAGCAGCATTGGACACTTGCTGTTCTCTATGTCTGCTCTCAGGTAAAGGCAGGTAAAATGACTCATGAAATTATGAGGACAAGTGATGAATCAATGGGTTTAACTTTGTGTGTTGTTTGGTCTCAAAGTCTTTACAGTAACAATCAACTTAATGTACAACTTTCTGTCTCAACTAAAGACCTAAAAACCTCAAATATTCAAATTTTATTTTGTATGGTTTAGAAATCTTAAGAGATGAAAAGCACAAAGACTCAGGAGAGTATACAAAGAACTGAGAGAGGATGGACTCTCAAGGCAACCGCATTACACAGTTTTCACAAAGCATCCTAATTTCTGACATTTGAAGGCAAATACCATTTATTATGCAAACACAGAGACATATCACTAAACTTAGCATTTAGTTGATAATTAATAAAAGAAATGATGAAAGCAGCAAAGCAAATGTAGTCAGGTACATATCATATAATGTCATATATTATTTATCTTTCACCTTATTTTCATTGGAAACTGAAGTGCATGCTGCCATATATATGAAATATTAACTATCAAATCAATTAATGTCCTTGGAAATTAAATATGCATTACAGTTTAAACAACAGCTTTGAATTACACTCTCTCACTCTTATTAATTTGTATCATTATCACCATTAATAAATAGACTTACTAAAAGGAAAAAGGGCAGCAAAAGATGAAGGAACTCAAATAGCTTTGTGAGAGTAATTACTTCATAAAGATCATTGTATGTATTATAGTGTCAGAAACACTTATAATTATAATGAATGGGGATGAATGTAATAGTCTGTAATTAAGCAGCAATCACTTTGCTAACTGTGTTGGCAGGATCTTGTACTTAATAAACAGTTTCAGTATTTGAATTCTCACCATCTGAGTTCCCAATCCGTACAGCATCGGGTTTGTAATTGGTGGAATGATGATAAAGTATAAAGAAAGGAAGATCCTTGCCTGGAAAGCCACATGACTCATGTTAAATCTAGTTTGGATGATTTCAAATAAGCAACCAATGGTGAAGTTTATCAAAGATAATACATGTGGGATGCAAGTTTTAAGTGCATTGCCTTGAGATTTTTTCAATAATGTCCTACATACTCTTAATATTTGCACATAAGAGAAAAGAATCATTGTTACCTGAGGGGCAATAAGAATTAAAATAAACACAAGTCCCACTACACTTATGTATGATGCAGATGCATTTGTGCATGCGTTTTTGACCAGTTCCATGTTCACACAGTATAATTTTGGCATGACTTTTCCACAAAAGGACAGTTGTACAGTTAAGGAATAAAAACACATAAATAAAACTAGGGGATATATGCTTGCAAATGCAACAAGTTTGCATACTTTTGAATTAGACATGATGCTGTGGTAATGAAGGGGGTAACAGATGGCAACATATCTGTCATATCCCATAACAGCTAAAATACAAAACTCAGCACTCCCATAAGTGTGTATGAAATAGACTTGAGCTATACACCATTTTACAGTTATTTCATGCGTCTCAGATATGAGCATGCTCAAAACTGCAGGTAACAAGGCACTGCTGCCGTAGATTTCATTGATGGATAACATACATGCAAACACATTCATAGGTTGGTGCAGCTTTTTGTTTTGGTGTATGACCACAATTAGCAGTGTATTCAGAATAATAGTAATAAGATACAGTAGGAGCAATACAGTAAAGATCCCGTGTTTGTAGTTTTCCATGACAGCATATGCAGTCATTGTGAATGTTAATGACGTCTGGTTGTCCATTTTACTGTGAAATTCTGAAAAAAAGGGAAAAACATGTACATTTTTTGGGGGGCACATGTACATTTCTTTCTTGCCATTCGATAAATGCATTATATTCACCTTTTTATGTTATGTGACAAGGTACAGGAAAAACACAAAAATAGGAAAAGCAAAGCAGTTATTCCAGTTAAAGGGTAACTTTGTGACTGAGAAGATAATGATAAGAGTCAACAAACCAGATTCATGACTGACATTGTCATGGTTCGGAGTACAGAGACATACATTACCTGTGTTACATGACATAGTTACCTGTGTGATCCTCCTCTTCATGGAGTGTGTCTGCCGCTCTAGCTTGGGTGGTTTTTTAACATTGCTCAGAGAGGAGTGGTGTGTATTACTATGGTTACCAAAGTTTGTTACTCATGATCCACAGCTGCCCCAAACTGACCACTAATCTGCAGAGGGATTTTAAAAAAAAAACTTAGAAAACCATAATGCAAGGTGTAGACTACATTGTTCCCGCACAGATACTAAAGAGGAATGTTGCAGCAGCCATACTTCAAGTGAATGGGTTGTGAATTCTGCAAAGTATTGCCACTTGCACAAAAAGACTTCCTTCAATCGGGGTGAAGAAATTAAGCACTGGGTAGCATCTGAATGTCTTGTGAAGGGTTTCATAGCTGATACCCATAAAAGTGTAGCTTATGTGAAGTGACAAAGTACACAAGATTCTCGGTCAATTCACTGTTTCTCCAAAACATTTCACTTTATCAGCTTAGATGGTGGACTGAACCCATGTGCTTTTAATTGTCTGCACCACAGAGTTGGACCAATCTGATTTCTCCAGTTGATGCCATTCAAGAATAAAGGGTCTGCTCCATGTCTACTTCACCACTCAGCTGAGACAAGATTACATTAGTGGTGTTGCAAAGATGATTTGTTGCTAGACTGTGCATTACCACAATACCACATGTATGTAATGTAACTGATTTCCAACCTGACCCCAGGAAGAATAGCTTCAGCAAGGTTGCAACTAATGGGGATCCTAATAAAACTAAACCCGTCAAGGCAGATGGCCACTCACCTAAAGTCTGGTTCTGCTTGAGGTTTCTTCCCGTTAAAGGGGATTTTTTCGTTGTTATTGTCACCAAGTGTAAAGAGTACAGGTCCTATGCCTGCTATGTGTGAAAAGAACCTTGAGATAACTTCTGTAGTTATTTGGCACTATATCAAAAACTGTATTGAATTCAATTGAATCAGAATGATAAACATGTATGTATGACTCTCTCCAGCAGGAGAGGAAAGCACAGTGATTGTGTTGTAATTTTACTAAAACTCTACTTTGTTAAAAATGTCACACTTTGTCTTAAAGCTGAAACTTTTTTATATAACTTTTTCATATCACTTAAATCAGTGGATAATTCTGCTAATCTGAAGCTACAAAATGCCTAAAAAATATATTTATCTGTTTTACAGTATGAGGTTACTGGCAATAATCACCACTGATCTATTATCACCATATATTATGTTAAGGATTGATGTCTATTGATATGTCTATTTGCAGACCCCCGGTATCTACATTACTGCACCCACTGTACCAACAAAGTTGACTACGTAATTCTAAAGTTGCAGGGGGTTATTATCATGCCACTAAATTCTACATACTACATCTTTAATCTAAGAAGTTTGGACTTATAATTGTGTCCTTATTAAGATTATACAGTTAGGGGAACCCAGGATGCTCAGTTACAAGTCCATTACACTATTCTGTGTGTCTTAAAGAAAACCGACAATATACTATACAAAACCACTTTATTAAAATGTTGCATACATGAATACTTGCACACCTGGCGAAGATCTGCACTCTCCTGCATGAACACATGAATAAATGCATTCATTATTTATGTAATCTTGTATTACAACTATCCCACAAAGCCACCGTTTTTCTCCTTCTTTTATTCATGCTTGAATAGACATAAACCATGTTAAATACAGCAATTTCACTCCTTTTAATTGTAAATGGTGGAGCAGCATTGGACACTTGCTGTTCTCTATGTCTGCTCTCAGGTAAAGGCAGGTAAAATGACTCATGAAATTATGAGGACAAGTGATGAATCAATGGGTTTAACTTTGTGTGTTGTTTGGTCTGAAAGTCTTTACAGTAACAATCAACTTAATGTACAACTTTCTGTCTCAGCTAAAGACCTAAAAACCTTCAAATATTCTAATTTTATTTTGTATGGTTTAGAAATCTTAAGAGATGAAAAGCACAAAGACTGAGGAGAGTATACAAAGAACTGAGAGAGGATGGACTCTCAAGGCAACCACATTACACAGTTTTCACAAAGCATCCTAATTTCTGACATTTGAAGGCAAATACCATTTATTATGCAAACACAGAGACATATCACTAAACTTAGCATTTAGTTGATAATTAATAAAAGAAATGATGAAAGCAGCAAAGCAAATGTAGTCAGGTACATATCATATAATGTCATATATTATTTATCTTTCACCTTATTTTCATTGGAAACTGAAGTGCATGCTGCCATATATATGAAATATTAACTATCAAATCAATTAATGACCTTGGAAATTAAATATGCATTACAGTTTAAACAACAGCTTTGAATTACACTCTCTCACTCTTATTAATTTGTATCATTATCACCATTAACAAATAGACTTACTAAAAGGAAAAAGGGCAGCAAAAGATGAAGGAACTCAAATAGCTTTGTGAGAGTAATTACTTCATAAAGATCATTGTATGTATTATAGTGTCAGAAACACTTATAATTATAATGAATGGGGATGAATGTAATAGTCTGTAATTGAGCAGCAATCACTTTGCTAACTATGTTGGCAGGATCTTGTACTTAATAAACAGCTTCAGTATTTGAATTCTCACCATCTGAGTTCCCAATCCGTACAGCATCGGGTTTGTAATTGGTGGAATGATGATAAAGTATAAAGAAAGGAAGATCCTTGCCTGGAAAGCCACATGACTCATGTTAAATCTAGTTTGGATGATTTCAAATAAGCAACCAATGGTGAAGTTTATCAAAGATAATACATGTGGGATGCAAGTTTTAAGTGCATTGCCTTGAGATTTTTTCAATAATGTCCTACATACTCTTAATATTTGCACATAAGAGAAAAGAATCATTGTTACCTGAGGGGCAATAAGAATTAAAATAAACACAAGTCCCACTACACTTATGTATGATGCAGATGCATTTGTGCATGCGTTTTTGACCAGTTCCATGTTCACACAGTATAATTTTGGCATGACTTTTCCACAAAAGGACAGTTGTACAGTTAAGGAATAAAAACACATAAATAAAACTAGGGGATATATGCTTGCAAATGCAACAAGTTTGCATACTTTTGAATTAGACATGATGCTGTGGTAATGCAGGGGGTAACAGATGGCAACATATCTATCGTATCCCATAACAGCTAAAATACAAAACTCAGCACTCCCATAAGTGTGTATGAAATAGACTTGAGCCATACACCATTTTACAGTTATTTCATGCGTCTCAGATATGAGCATGCTCAAAACTGCAGGTAACAAGGCACTGCTGCCGTAGATTTCATTGATGGATAACATACATGCAAACACATTCATAGGTTGGTGCAGCTTTTTGTTTTGGTGTATGACCACAATTAGCAGTGTATTCAGAATAATAGTAATAAGATACAGTAGGAGCAATACAGTAAAGATCCCGTGTTTGTAGTTTTCCATGACAGCGTATGCAGTCATTGTGAATGTTAATGACGTCTGGTTGTCCATTTTACTGTGAAATTCTGAAAAAAAGGAAAAAACATGTACATTTTTTGGGGGGCACATGTACATTTCTTTCTTGCCATTCGATAAATGCATTATATTCACCTTTTTATGTTATGTGACAAGGTACAGGAAAAACACAAAAATAGGAAAAGCAAAGCAGTTATTCCAGTTAAAGGGTAACTTTGTGACTGAGAAGATAATGATAAGAGTCAACAAACCAGATTCATGACTGACATTGTCATGGTTCAGAGTACAGAGACATACATTACCTGTGTTACATGACATAGTTACCTGTGTGATCCTCCTCTTCATGGAGTGTGTCTGCCGCTCTAGCTTGGGTGGTTTTTTAACATTGCTCAGAGAGGAGTGGTGTGTATTACTATGGTTACCAAAGTTTGTTACTCATGATCAGAGTGACCCTAAGTTACCCCACAGGCCCACAGCTGCCCCAAACTGACCACTAATCTGCAGAGGGATTTAAAAAAAAAAACTTAGAAAACCATAATGCAAGGCATAGACTACATTGTTCCCGCACAGATACTAAAGAGGGATGTTGCAGCAGCCATACTTCAAGTGAATGGGTTGTGAATTCTGCAAAGTATTGCCACTTGCACAAAAAGACTTCCTTCAATCGGGGTGAAGAAATTAAGCACTGGGTAGCATCTGAATGTCTTGTGAAGGGTTTCATAGCTGATACCCATAAAAGTGTAGCTTATGTGAAGTGACAAAGTACACAAGATTCTCGGTCAATTCACTGTTTCTCCAAAACATTTCACTTTATCAGCTTAGATGGTGGACTGAACCCATGTGCTTTTAATTGTCTGCACCACAGAGTTGGACCAATCTGATTTCTCCAGTTGATGCCATTCAAGAATAAAGGGTCTGCTCCATGTCTACTTCACCACTCAGCTGAGACAAGATTACATTAGTGGTGTTGCAAAGATGATTTGTTGCTAGACTGTGCATTACCACAATACCACATGTATGTAATGTAACTGATTTCCAACCTGACCCCAGGAAGAATAGCTTCAGCAAGGTTGCAGCTAATGGGGATCCTAATAAAACTAAACCCGTCAAGGCAGATGGCCACTCACCTAGAGTCTGGTTCTGCTTGAGGTTTCTTCCCGTTAAAGGGGATTTTTTCGTTGTTATTGTCACCAAGTGTAAAGAGTACAGGTCCTATGCCTGCTATGTGTGAAAAGAACCTTGAGATAACTTCTGTGGTTATTTGGCACTATATCAAAAACTGTATTGAATTCAATTGAATCAGAATGATAAACATGTATGTATGACTCTCTCCAGCAGGAGAGGAAAGCACAGTGATTGTGTTGTAATTTTACTAAAACTCTACTTTGTTAAAAATGTCACACTTTCTCTTAAAGCTGAAACTTTTTTGTAACCTTTACATATCACTTAAATCAGTGGATAATTCTGCTAATCTGAAGCTACAAAATGCCTAAAAAATATATTTATCTGTTTTACAGTATGAGGTTACTGGCAATAATCACCACTGATCTATTATCACCATATATTATGTTAAGGATTGATGTCTATTGATATGTCTATTTGCAGACCCCCGGTATCTACATTACTGCACCCACTGTACCAACAAAGTTGACTATGTAATTCTAAAGTTGCAGGGGGTTATTATCATGCCACTAAATTCTACATACTACATCTTTAATCTAAGAAGTTTGGACTTATAATTGTGTCCTTATTAAGGTTATACAGTTAGGGGAACCCAGGATGCTCAGTTACAAGTCCATTACACTATTCTGTGTGTCTTAAAGAAAACTGACAATATACTATACAAAACCACTTTATTAAAATGTTGCATACATGAATACTTGCACACCTGGCGAAGATCTGCTCTCTCCTGCATGAACACATGAATAAATGCATTCATTATTTATGTAATGGTATTACGACTATCCCACAAAGCCACTGTTTTTCTTCTTCTTTTATTCATGCTTGAATAGACATAAACCATGTTAAATACAGCAATTTCACTCCTTTTAATTGTAAATGGTGGAGCAGCATTGGACACTTGCTGTTCTCTATGTCTGCTCTCAGGTAAAGGCAGGTAAAATGACTCATGAAATTATGAGGACAAGTGATGAATCAATGGGTTTAACTTTGTGTGTTGTTTGGTCTGAAAGTCTTTACAGTAACAATCAACTTAATGTACAACTTTCTGTCTCAACTAAAGACCTAAAAACCTTCAAATATTCTAATTTTATTTTGTATGGTTTAGAAATCTTAAGAGATGAAAAGCACAAAGACTGAGGAGAGTATACAAAGAACAGAGAGGATGGACTCTCAAGGCAACCGCATTACACAGTTTTCACAAAGCATCCTAATTTCTGACATTTGAAGGCAAATACCATTTATTATGCAAACACAGAGACATATCACTAAACTTAGCATTTAGTTGATAATTAATAAAAGAAATGATGAAAGCAGCAAAGCAAATGCAGTCAGGTACATATCATATAATGTCATATATTATTTATCTTTCACCTTATTTTCATTGGAAACTGAAGTGCATGCTGCCATATATATGAAATATTAACTATCAAATCAATTAATGTCCTTGGAAATTAAATATGCATTACAGTTTAAACAACAGCTTAGAATTACACTCTCTCACTCTTATTAATTTGTATCATTATCACCATTAACAAATAGACTTACTAAAAGGAAAAAGGGCAGCAAAAGATGAAGGAACTCAAATAGCTTTGTGAGAGTAATTACTTCATAAAGATCATTGTATGTATTATAGTGTCAGAAACACTTATAATTATAATGAATGGGGATGAATGTAATAGTCTGTAATTGAGCAGCAATCACTTTGCTAACTGTGTTGGCAGGATCTTGTACTTAATAAACAGCTTCAATATTTGAATTCTCACCATCTGAGTTCCCAATCCGTACAGCATCGGGTTTGTAATTGGTGGAATGATGATAAAGTATAAAGAAAGGAAGATCCTTGCCTGGAAAGCCACATGACTCATGTTAAATCTAGTTTGGATGATTTCAAATAAGGAACCAATGGTGAAGTTTATCAAAGATAATACATGTGGGATGCAAGTTTTAAGTGCATTGCCTTGAGATTTTTTCAATAATGTCCTACATACTCTTAATATTTGCACATAAGAGAAAAGAATCATTGTTACCTGAGGGGCAATAAGAATTAAAATAAACACAAGTCCCACTACACTTATGTATGATGCAGATGCATTTGTGCATGCGTTTTTGACCAGTTCCATGTTCACACAGTATAATTTTGGCATGACTTTTCCACAAAAGGACAGTTGTACAGTTAAGGAATAAAAACACATAAATAAAACTAGGGGATATATGCTTGCAAATGCAACAAGTTTGCATACTTTTGAATTAGACATGATGCTGTGGTAATGAAGGGGGTAACAGATGGCAACATATCTGTCATATGCCATAACAGCTAAAATACAAAACTCAGCACTTGCATAAGTGTGTAGGAAATAGACTTGAGCCATACACCATTTTACAGTTATTTCATGCGTCTCAGATATGAGCATGCTCAAAACTGCAGGTAACAAGGCACTGCTGCCGTAGATTTCATTGATGGATAACATACATGCAAACACATTCATAGGTTGGTGCAGCTTTTTGTTTTGGTGTATGACCACAATTAGCAGTGTATTCAGAATAATAGTAATAAGATACAGTAGGAGCAATACAGTAAAGATCCCGTGTTTGTAGTTTTCCATGACAGCATATGCAGTCATTGTGAATGTTAATGACGTCTGGTTGTCCATTTTACTGTGAAATTCTGAAAAAAAGGAAAAAACATGTACATTTTTTGGGGGGCACATGTACATTTCTTTCTTGCCATTCGATAAATGCATTATATTCACCTTTTTATGTTATGTGACAAGGTACAGGAAAAACACAAAAATAGGAAAAGCAAAGCAGTTATTCCAGTTAAAGGGTAACTTTGTGACTGAGAAGATAATGATAAGAGTCAACAAACCAGATTCATGACTGACATTGTCATGGTTCAGAGTGCAGAGACATACAATACCTGTGTTACATGACATAGTTACCTGTGTGATCCTCCTCTTCATGGAGTGTGTCTGCCGCTCTAGCTTGGGTGGTTTTTTAACCTGGAGTGGTGTGTGTTACTATGGTTACCAAAGTTTGTTACTCATGATCAGAGTGACCCTAAGTTACCCCACAGGCCCACAGCTGCCCCAAACTGACCACTAATCTGCAGAGGGATTTTTTAAAAAAACTTAGAAAACCATAATGCAAGGCGTAGACTACATTGCTCCCGCACAGATACTAAAGAGGGATGTTGCAGCAGCCATACTTCAAGTGAACGGGTTGTGAATTCTGCAAAGCATTGCCACTTGCACAGAAAGACTTCTTTCAATCAGGGTGAAGAAATTAAGCACTGGGTAGCATCTGAATCTCTTGTGAAGGGTTTCATAGCTGATACCCATAAAAGTGTAGCTTATGTGAAGTGACAAAGTACACAAGATTCTTGGTCAATTCACTGTTTCTCCAAAACATTTCACTTTATCAGCTTAGATGGTGGACTGAACCCATGTGCTTTTAATTGTCTGCACCACAGAGTTGGACAAATCTGATTTCTCCAGTTGATGCCATTCAAGAATAAAGGGTCTGCTCCATGTCTACTTCACCACTCAGCTGAGACAAGATTACATTAGTGGTGTTGCAAAGATGATTTCTTGTTAGATTGTGCATTACCACAATACCACATGTATGTAATGTAACTGACTTTCAACCTGACCCCAGCTAATGGGGATCCACGAAACCTGTCAAGGCAGATGGCCACCCACCTAAAGTCTGGTTCTGCTTGAGGTTTCTTCCCGTTAAAGGAGATTTTTTCATTGTTATTGTCATCAAGTGTAAAGAGTACAGGCCCTAGGCCTGCTCTGTGTGAAAAGTGCCTTGAGATAACTTCTGTAGTGATTTGGCGCTATATCAAAAAACTGTATTTAATTCAATTGAATCAGAATGATAAACATGTATGTATGACTCTCTCCAGCAGGAGAGGAAAGCACAGTGAAAAAACACATGAAAACATTAGTTGATTATTTATTTGTAACAGTCCTGAATATCAGTAGCTTGTGTTCAAAATTGCTGTTTATGTTGTAATTTTGCTAAAACTCTACTTTGTTAAAAATGTCACACTTTCTCTTAAAGCTGAAACCTTTTTTGTAACCTTTACATATCACTGAAATCAGTGGATAATTCTGCTAATCTGAAGCTACAAAATGCCTAAAAAATATATTAATATGTTTTACAGTATGAGGTTACTTGCAATAATCACCACTGATCTATTATCACCATATATTATGTTAAGGATTGATGTTGACTTTTTTTTAGCATTGATGATGTAAGCTGTACATGGATGAACACACTCCTTAGAGGTCATTAGTCCACTTTGTGTTTCCATTCCTCTTGAAAGCAATTAGACTTCTGTTTTGCCACAGGTGAGACCTCTTTGGACAGCACCTTGAGAATAGAGACAAGAGATGGGAACAAAACATTAATGACTTCCCTTTGGAGAACACTGGTGTAACACTGATGAAACTGTGTCTGAAAGGTCCAAAGGCACAGGTTGTGACCTTTGAGCAACAATAATTTGTTATAGCATTTATTTTTTTTCATTTTTTTTTACTTAACTTTGCTGCTAACCACATGCATAAGGGTTCTTTTATGAGAAGAAAAAAATGCTTTGTAAACATTATGTAGGATAAGTAGTGTATATTATGCAGGTAGTGTGGAGTGCAAAGTTGAAAACCTAACACAAGCTTGGTGAGGTAACAAATCATATCTGCTATATTGTGAATAAGTGTGTATTGTAGACTATTAACAACTCCATTCCAATGCAGCACCTATATGTTTATATATTTTAAAGGTGTCCATAAACAGAAACAATAGAAGCAGTAGTAAAAGGTCTGTCAGTGGGGGCTAGCATTGGGACACCCCTCTCTGATCTACTAGAAATATTGCAGATTGCTCTTATCTTACTGGGAATCTTGCAGGATTTAATTTCTAAGATAACAGAAGCCCCCTGAATAAAGATACTACTAGCCAGTGAGCGTGAGTTTTCTATGAACATTTTTGCAGTTGTTTTCTCTTTTTTCCTGCATGTTTTCCTCTGCAACCTGCATTTTGATGTTTGGCAACCAGTCAATTATAAAATGACAACCGTGTGACAGTGACACTTTCTCTGATTTTACAGTACGGTCAAGGATATTGAAGCAGCAATGCTGCAGTCATGAGTTTCCATGTCTAACCAGATTTAAAATACAAAAGATCTGTATAAAGAATTAAGCCAGTTCCTCTCTGATGTAGGGAGGCCATAACCCCACCACATGGCAACCCTGTCAGTTTTCACTCATTTAAGACCAATTTGCATTTACGACCCGTGACAAAAGTGGTTCCTGCATGAGTCACTGAAACACAATTACACCTCTGTCATTAAAACAGCTGTAACACAGCTTGTATTATTGAAGACACAGCACCAAAATCAACAACAAAACTAAGAGTAATGTGATTAAAGAAATTAAGTACTGTTTGTGAGAATGAATAAGCTCTTTAAAAAACTATATGGTGTTTTCTTTCTAAATTATTCAAACCTAAATGATTTCTTTCATTGGAGTTTTGATTAATTCATTCTGGGAAAAGTTGAAATGCTCAACTTGCGATTTCAATCCTAATGCTGTTGACAAAATGCTCCCTTCTATGTGCTCTCCCCAACAGAAATAGATGCATTCATGACAATTTCTTATAAAATACCTTCTGTGACCTTTAACACAGAAAAAAAAACCCTTGTCTATACATGCTTATTATCTCAATCTCAGAGAGTAATGAGGGCTAAAGATGTGCATGTGTTTTAAATCAGCTGAAAAAAGTGTTTTCTTGGAGATGTTTGTCTCTTGTCTCATGACAACACTGGGTCACAAGTTTGGCTCAGTGATGTAGTTTTCTTAAATGTAATTAGGAAAACTATGTTCTCTTAAGGATGCTTATAATTCTATAATATAAAACCTAGTGACCAGTATGCTGCTTCATATTATCTTCACTCCTCCCCTCAGACTAAAAATACAATCAGACCCGGGCCTAACCCGCATTTTGGAGCGACAGTATCAGAAGCAAGAATGTCTGGTTATCGTGTGATGGTTTTGGCGCTCTTGGTTGTCTTGCTGCTCAATGGTAAGTCTTGATATTATATCTCTTCATGCTCGCTGCACATTTTTAAGCTTCCAGAAATGATAGATAATTGAACGTAATTATTATCTTCTTCAGGTAAAAGATTTGACATTAAACATAGCTGCAATGTTTCCCATCTGTGATTACAGCTGTTGAGAATGAGGCTGCATCCTTCCCGTGGTCTTGCCCAAGTCTAAGTGGAGTGTGTAGAAAGGTTTGCCTACCCACAGAACTTTTCTTTGGACCTCTGGGCTGTGGAAAAGGCTTTTTGTAAGTTTTGATGTTCAGTTGTAGTTATGTGAACGTACGGTTTACATTTTGTTTGCTGATGAAAAGTAACTCATTGTTTCTTTTCTTTTTTAAAAAAAATCCCAGGTGCTGTGTGTCTCATTTTCTATGAGAACTGAAAAAAGTGGGACAGGAATGCATGTTCGCTCTGTCAATGCTGTCCTGAAAAATGTGATTCAACCTGGCAAGAAGACACCAAGCATTTCAGAAGATGAGACAGCTGTGGATGATTATTTTGGGCTTTTTACTCTGATGTAACATGGCGGACTTTAGAATGTTAAATTAGCTGCTTTTGGAGTTTTTGGTTTCTTTTTGCTTATTTTAATGCAGTTCAAATGGCTTAGGTGGAGTAAAATACTATATTAAACATCCTTGCTTGTTTGTATTGTTTACATATAATGTAGGATTGCTTATCAGAATGTGATTTGATGTTTATCTAAATTCATAGATCTCTTGGTGGTCATACTTGTACTCATCAGTTCATGTTTTTAATCCAAGTTGGTCTTATTTCAGTTGGGGACAGTCATGCTGAAATCTTTCCCCTTTCACTACACAAACTAGAATTCAGAATGGACTCATTGAAATCATAGTTCTACATCTTCAGTATGAGTAAAATATTTTGGATTGAAACTATAAGATCATGTAAAATTACGAATTGATGGTGAAGAGAGCTCATATAGCTTTTGTTTAATATCTTTCATTTTCCACTAAAGCTGTGTATCCATGTCTCTTTTGTTTGGTTGGTTGTTATAAACAAACATGTCAAGCCGCGCACTCATTTGCATTTTCTTAAGCATCTGGAATTTGATTATGACTGGTGTATGAAATTTGTTAGAGGCCTCGGTGATATATCACATGACACACTGCTCAATTTGATCCTCAAGACCATAGACTTTATTCTATATACTTAGCTTTACAACAAATGTCAGACCTCTGTGCAGCAGGGATTGTTGTGTGACTTGGGTCTAAAATGTATGCAGCTATAGGGCAGATTTTAAAAATACATATTTACATTTACATTAACATACATGCATATTCATCATTCACACAATCCTACAATACAACAAACAAGCTGAATGCAGGTGCCCAGCTTTAGAAGTTAATCTTTCTTCATTCATTTGGCAATGTGCATCATATATACTGTATGATGAAAAAATAATTGCGTGATTTCCTCAAATCTAGTTTGTTATGTTTGTTTTCATTTTGTTTACATAATCCTTCTTACATCATTCAGTGACAAGATTATACGATGATGCAATGGAAACACTCACAAAAGAAACTCTTTCATCATCCAAGGGTCAGGATCTGCACAGACAGGGTATGACCCAGACCCCAAGGTCTGTACAGACTGTACGGGGACACAAGTCAGCTTTGGGAGCCTTGGCAACTGTAATAGTGGACTGACTTTCAGATGATGTAATTATAACTCCCAAAGGCAAGTGTTTGGTTGCTGTTCAGTTTAGACGCAGGCAAATGGTGTCGTTTTATAACACTGAAGATTCACACAGCTGGTGGTGGATTTTGACAAACCTGACTGATTAAAGGGGTTCAGACATCACACAGCTCTTCGCTGTACTGTACACGTTACTTTAAAACATGACGAATATTCTCCAAAGATTAACTCAAAGGTTTACTCTTCAATCTTTTGATAAAATGTGAGCGAAAGGAGCCTTATGACTACTCAGGGATTACAGCAGCTATGAATGAACAATTTATGAAAAGCAATTAAAAAAAAAAAGTATTCATTCCTCACATATGAGTCTCCCCAGTTAGGGGAAGGGCTGGATGCTATCCAAGCATATAGAAAGCAGAGGGCAAGTAAAACACTTTTGAGTGGTTGTTTGGCTATATGCTTGCTTGGCAGGGCCTAAAAATTCATACAGCTGGCTTGTTAGTCTTAAAGACTTTGGTCTTTAGCAAGATATCTTGAAACTGAAATATGGCACTCATAATCTTAGACATCAGAGGATCATTCTACTGATACTTCAGTATAGTACTGCAGTTTGATCTTTTTTTTGGAAATCAAGCAATCATAGAAAGAAGAACAAACTCATCAGTATGCCATCAGTTTTATTCATCCTATACTTATGTACTTACTAATTTTCTAAAGAATGGTAAGCTTAAATTTTCATACTAAGACTGTGAATCTCAAGACCATTAATATTATACTGGTCAGCAGTAAATGTGTGGGTGGATAATTCACAATGAAAAGCATATTTGTCTCCTGACAAGCAGTCTGAAATGCATGAAAATTGTAGATTGATTCCACAACTGACTAAAGACTGATTTATTTCTTCTGTAAAAAAGAAGAGCGTGCAGACAATCATAAAAAGGATGATTCATTGACTCACCATGCACCTCATGAAAATATCACTACAGCAGCAGGCATCACAGACACCTTACAGTGCAGGTTAGTTTTTGACATTGGCAGTAGAGGGATTACTCAGTAGGCCACCTAACTCCTATTAGACGAAAAATGAGCGTGAGAGGAAAAACATTCTTCTGTCAGCACCCTTAGGCTTCTATTTGCTGCAGAAATGCAGTTTGCCTTTCTTCTCAATCATTTTACAAGGCAACATGCTGTAAACAGGCTGTAATTGAAAAATTATATATTATCATACAAACAGTTATAACAGTTTTAGACTTTCTTTTCAAAGACTTATTCAACTGTGTGTTATTAATGACTCTCTTGTTGCAGACAGTAGTTATTTTTCTTTTTCTTTCTTTTTCTTGTCCTGCTAATTGCATATGGATATACAAACAGGTGACAAATAAAATGACAAGCTAGTACAGGCCTGAATTCTTGACCCCTACAGTGAGGGGATCTGGTGGCTCTGTTATGCTGTGAGGGGCATTTTGCTGGCATAGTTTGGGTCCATTAGTTCCCCAAGAGGTAAGTAAAATCAATACAGAGTTGTTCTGAGTGATCACTTTCCTATCCTATCCTATGATGAAATATTTCTATCCTTATGGGAGTGGTCTCTTCTAGGATGATAATGCCCCCATCCATAAAGCACAAGGGGTCACTGAGTGGTTTGATTAACATGAAAATGATGTGAATCATATACTGTGGCCTTCACAGTCATCAGATCTCGACCCAGTTGAACACCTATGGGAGATTTTGGAATGATGTGTTGGATAGCATTTTCCACCACCATCATTAAAAAAACATATGAGGGGAATATCTTTTAGAAGAATGGTGTCCATCCTTCTAGAAGAGTTCAGAGACTGTAGAATCAGTACCAAGGTGAAGCTGGCAGCATGTGGTGGCCTAACACCTCTCCTTGTGTGTGTGTGTGTGTGTGTGTGTGTGTGTGTGTGTGTGTGTTTGTGTGTGTGTGTGTGTGTGTGTGTGTAAGCTTATACATTTACTTGCATCTGCCTACTTTCATAGTCTCAATGAAGCATCCTTTGGTTTCTTCCTTCTATCAACTCCTGGTGATCAACTAGAGCCATTAGGCCTACATAGCTAAGTATTCATTTAGATATTTGCACTGCAGTTGGACAGTCATGATAGATTGACCACAGTACAACACTATGTGATAGTACAGAGATCCTACCACTTGAGGGCAGTGTTGATACAGTTGTGAATACCTCTGTTTTCACCCCATATATGCTCTGGTAGGGGGCCAATCATTTGCACATGACATGCATGAATAATGGAAAATTCCTTGATGTGACCTGCAGATGTAAGTCTGAGACCTGGCTGACTGGATCATTTAAATGCAGTAAAACCGGTCTGTCTCATCTCATCAGCATACAAACTTCAGACTCAGCTCATATAGGCCTACTCCTTTATAAAATATCATAATCACTGGCTGCTACAGATATTTTAATGTTATTAGTTTTTCTTAATCATCTAATTAGAGGTATTAGGTTTTCAGTAGTAGTTTCATTTCAGAATCATTTGATCCACATGTTGCCATCCACGGGCCATAGAAAGCCCAGTAGGTGCCCTGTTTGTGGGCAAACCCGCAGGGTCGTCAGTTCATTGCTGTTTCTCTTTGGGCCACTGGTGTCGCTGTGCGTCAGGTTGCTGTGAGTGAGTAACTCTGCTATCAGCTCACAAAGAAGAGCCAAGGCGCAAGAAGCAATAACAAACAAACCTACAGTAGCAGCAAGCTAACGCAACTTTGGTAAACCGAGCAAACGGGCAGTTTCGTCTTCACAGCGGATACACTTAGTATCAGTTTATATCCTATGAACTTTGTATGATAGGATGTTGTCGGGCTTTAAAGGAGACATATAGTAATCTGTCACAGACCCGACTTTAACGTAACTGTTAACGTTATCTAACATCTGCTAACACTAGCCAGCTAACGTTAATCCTTTCTGTGTTGGTCGTTTTCTTGAAGAATTACCTGTTGTCGAGAAAGTAGCTAGTTTAGACATTGTGAAGAAAACCGAAGTTTATCGTTTCTACACGGTGACATGTGAGAAAACCCAGGGAAGACAGCTGGGATAACCTGAGCGGTGCCGATATTAGCAGGACACTGAGGTTGGTGCTACTACACACTAAAAACATGGACTATGGTGACTTTTGATATGTTACTGTTTTTTTATACCAATCATAAAAACCGAATTACTAATGAACCCAAAGTCCAGCAGGCCAAGACTGCTTTGACGTAATTATTCGCCTGTTGGGACCAAGAGCAGCTAACAATATTAGCGACACAGTAAACAGGTTTAATATTGCAACACAGCTTTGCCCGCTCACTTCCTACTGGGAGCACAACAATGGTTGAACTCTACGTCGATTATATGTAGGCACAGTTTAATTTCAGCATGTTCAAACAAGCAGTATCTACTGGCTTGGGTTAATTACTAACTTGTTATAATCATAAACAACACGAGCTTTGCTTTTATCTGACCTCACCCTAATGCAGCTGACTCCTTCAACATGTTTGTCTATTAATAGTTACTGTCACATGTATAACTGGAGTTAAAAAGTTTCTGTACCCCGTTATAACAACATAAAGGCCTCCACGTGTAAATTATGTGTTGATCATGCTCTGCCACATTGAAAATGATATTATGTAAAAACACTTTTTTTTTTCAACAGTTTTGCAATTTGCCAAGTTTACAATTTGATCATTCAGTCATTTTGAGACTATCTGGTCCTCACCCCTTTTTACTGAGAAACTGAATTGCTGATTTTGAGGTGTTCATAATTTTTAATGTGTAGTATGAATTTAACTACCTATAGTGCCTTTGACAGGACGTGTAAACAAAACATCAGCAAGGTTTTGGTAAAAATGTGTGAGGATATTATATATATTAAAATATGCCCAACAATGCTAGTTTTTGTTAATAGTTTCTTCACATCGCTACTTGAGCGACTCTCATGAATGTTATGCATGTGAGAGTTGTTTTTCATGCTGCTCAAGAATAATAGCACTTAATTGCTTTTTGAGGTAACTACAGTGGAGGGTTAAAATCTATGCAATGTGCCTCCATGTGTTGTGCAAAAGATGTCCTTTTGTTTATATAAACCTAGTCCCGAGAGGTCATTTGTATTATTGTATTACTGCACTGTAGTTGTATTATCTGCTTAGGTCTTCTCTGCCACCCCATGAAGACAGAATGTAGGAAGTAGAGAGTGCCTTATATCTTTATACATGCTGATGAGCTAGTCTACAGTTCCTTGTTTGCATATTCATGCAAGTATTTACACACCACCTGAATTGTCTATTTGCATTAGTATGTTAATGCGAGGCCGTTATCTAACTGCACGATCAGCCTCGGCCTAAAGCCTAACCCACTTTCCCTCTGGTTGTAAGTAATTATTCACTCTTGATTGTGATGTGTTGCTTCTTACCTTCCAGTGCAACTGTAACTAACGAAGGATGGTGCACCTAAGTGTGTGGTGCATGGGAGCTCGAATGAGTATCGTTTTACTGGTTTTCTGCAGTGTACTGGCTCCGTCACCCACACATGCCTATATCTATGCTGTAAGTAATCTTGGAGCTACTATAATACTATAATAGGTTTTCTCAAATTCACCTAGAGTTTATGACTGTTCCATGTATTGTTTTGACAGCATCACAGCAATATGACCTCCATGTTGTTTGAGGACCTACCTGCCTTGTTTGGATATCCGCTTCCTAAGGATGGATTAATGGTGAGAGCAGAGTATTGCAGAAAGGGTGCATAAACAAAAAGATATGTTGTAGTCCTTGATGGTTGACATTTTTGTCTCTGTATTAAAGGGAGTTTTAGTGGTGTCCCGTCCACTTAATGGCTGTACAACAATAGACCCTCCTCCTCCACTGCCACCGTCTTTCGATGCCAACACCACCAAATTCGTAGTTCTTATCAGACGCTATGATTGCAATTTTGATATAAAGGTGAGAAATGTTTGTGATGTAGTCTGAGTGACACTGAATAATTTGAAGTGTTTGTGAAGCAAACTGGTCTAATGTGAGGGAGTGGTTTTCAGGTATTGAATGCACAGCAAGCTGGATACAGCGCTGCGATCGTTCACAACATGTATTCAGAGACTCTGCTCAATATGAACTACAGCAATGGTAAATCATCAGTCTTTATTTATTTTTCAAACTTTACACAACAACCTTATTAAACAAACCCAAAATTAAACTAAACTCTTGTTTTTTCTTCATTTTGCAGACACAATTGCAGAGGAGATTGTGATCCCCTCAGTATTCACCAGCTTCCACGCCTCCCAAATGCTCAGGACTTACATAATTCCAGAACCAGGGTGAGTAAAATCCTCAACAATGCAACATTTGTTTTTATACATTTAGGAAATCATTGCTATGACTTAACAATTGTCAAAACTACCTTTTTAATGGTCAGCATTAGATTTGCACAGACCAGCACATACAGACTGCACAGACTTTGGCAGTTTTCGTGCTGATGATAATGTTGGTGTCTGATTTTTTTTTTTTATATCTCTTCTTGACATGCAGAGCCTACGTGATCCTCAAGCCAGAGTTTTCTTTTCCACTCTCATACTACTTGATTCCCTTCACTGGAGTAGTTGGCATGATCATTCTTGTGATGTGTGTTGTGTTGGTAAGTTTGCACAGTGTGAGGCCTCTTTATGTGCTTATTTAATATGTAACACATTTTTTTTGGTTAAATTAAAATAACCCATTTTTAAACTGCACTACATTATATTGTTCTGTCATCAAGATTTTAAAAAATGACTATTTGGATCAGTGGTAGCAAAGGGGAGCCTAGAATATGTATTTTTTTTTGTGTGTTATAAAATAGTGAACTAATGGTCATCCAGTAATGTTTCCTCTTGAGTTATTATTTATTCAGTAGACATCGCATCTTTTCATTAAGTTAAAAGACTTTTTTTCTATCAGCTTCTTATCATAAGTGACAGGGTCCTACATGAGCAGAAAAATAAACCCATCCTTGCATGTTGAATGTCAGTACAGATCTCGTAGCATCATTAATGTGGTCTTTTCATATTTTTCAGGTCATACGGTGTGTACAGTACAGAAAAAGGTTGAGGAAAAATCGTTTGTCAAAGGAACAACTGAAGCGGATTCCAACCCACAGGTTCACTAAAGGTAATAAGATCGTACCATTTTCACCATTTTGACAGAGTGTTAACATTAATTTTATTCACAGACCTTTAAGGCATTAAGCAGATTTCTTATGGAAATACTTTCTCTGTTTTATTTGGTGTTAGTTATACAGAGAATAAAATAGGGACAGCACTTTTAGGGTTTGGTTCTGCTTTATGATAATTACATGGTTTCTTGACTTCAAAGTTGTGTCCAAACAAGACGAAGCCGAATTTAGCATCTCGGTTTAGGTTACCAACCATCTGTGATGCTGTGGGAAAATATCCTAAAGCTACTGTAATACATTGCTGTTTGTAAGAATATTGAGAAGCAGACACAGTGAAGTCCATTAAGCTTCTTTCATCTATAAATGTTACCTAGTTGTAGACCAGAAGATAGTAAATAGTTGATACCTCATGTACAGTTTGTATGATCCAACTGAACTTTTCTCGCTTTCAGGGGACGACTATGATGTGTGTGCAATCTGTCTGGATGAGTATGAAGAAGGAGACAAGCTGCGTGTTTTACCTTGTTCACATGGTAAGATTTTGGATATCATATTATTGTGATATGTTATGGTGCTGTATTTTGGGGGCTTATCTACCACACTTACATCAACTGCTTTTGTACAACTTGACTATAAAGTATAGGATTGTACCCTGACTTGCAAGTCAATATTTATATTATTTATATTGTGACATTTCAAATCAGGAAAAGCACAGCTGTGAATAATAACACTAATGATGGCCACATTCAGTGTCCCAGTAATCCATGTCAGTGAGCAAGAACGGACAATACCAGAGTGCTGGAACTGACTGACCTAAATACACTGCAGTCATCAATAATGTTGTTAATTCCACCTTTGCTTTCCCTGCTTTGACGAGTCGACGTGTTTGTTGTTAAAAAGGTCTGTCCCCAGTTCCTCTGACCCTTCAGTCCTCATTAATAACTTCCACACATAGCCTGGAACAGTGTAAATGGATCAGCCCATAGAAGTCACTAGTTCAAAGATATGATCCCTTCACCAGATTCTCATTAGTGAAAATGGTCTCTGGTGTAGGAAAGTGCTTTTTACCCTGTGTCATTGGTTGCCTCAATTTATCATCTGTTTATTCACTCTACAACAAAAATGCTGCAATAGCAATTGTCCTTTGGGAGGTCTTTTCTTAAGTTTCTTGACATGCTTCTTCCTTTGCAGCTTACCACTGCAAGTGTGTAGACCCATGGCTCACACAGACCAAGAAGACGTGTCCCGTGTGCAAACAGCGCGTCACTCGGCAAAACCAGGAGCCCTCAGAGTCGGACTCCGAGGAGGAGAGTGGAGGACACAGGGAGGAAGAAGGACCAGAGGGCGAAGCAGACTCTGAACGCACTCCTCTGCTTCGGCCCTCCAACCCCGGATCCCCGTCAGGGAGCCCAAGAGCCTATTCTGCCACCACCACAGTGACCACTGCCCAGTGCCTCGCCTCCCCTGCATGCTGCGACTCACCCATCGTAGGTTATGAAGGCTACTACTCGCCCCATGAGGAAACAGACTCTGAAAGCGATGACGCTGGAGAAGACAGGCACCACACTGACGATGACACCGCTCAGCTCATTGGTAGGGATAGAGTGGAGGTCTGATGGTTGGAATTTAGCTGCAATGAGATTACTTGGTTCTACTTAAAAAGGGTCTTTCTATCATCACGTGTGCTGTTAACACACTGTAATAGTTTTGAAGATTTGTGGTTAGCTAAACATTTAGTGTACCTGCCACATTTGTTGATTGTAACAAAATCTTTTACCCAATAATCAAAGGAGGTGGTTTTATGAGTGTCACATGCAGCACAAGAATTGATCTGTTTTACCAAAAAAATCTAATATTGTGGATCAACCCACTTCAGTACGTATTCACTCCATATATCCAATATTTGTCTGTGGACCTCCTTTTTTAAATGCATGTTGTAATTCATAAGTTGACCACGCCACAAGACCTAACCACTAGTGCTGCACAAAACCACCGCGCCACTTTAATGTCTCTGTAATCTAAAGTTTCAACCAGGAGCTTTCCCCAGTTACTAAAAACATTTTGAGGAACTCAGTTCCTCTACCTGCATTTCCACCAGAGGGACCAGGGTCTAAATTAAGGTCCAGGGAGATAGTTTTACCCCCCTCCCTGCTCAGGGGTGGTACTTTCTAAAAGTACAAGAACCCATGTGCCACTTTATCCATAAACAAGGAAACAACAAGGATTTTGGACCAGTTTAGGATAAGATGAGCAAGAATAAAGCAGTGAATGAGATAATTAAAGTCTAAAGCACAAACACCATCAGACACTCAAACAGCTGTTATGCTGTGGAGATGGATGCTCTTAGTTTCCGTGTGATTCATTGCTGCATTTCTCCATTTCACTCATTCATCACATCCAAATTGTGCAGCAGTAAATACCAAGATCAGGGCTTGTTAAAACTGCCAAACGCTGCCATCTTTGTTACATTCCTGTAATGTGGGTCTAATTTGCATGATCTACCTGGTTCCTCAGATGCAGTGGAAACAGTAGTGTGCTACAGGGAGATTACTTCCTCTGGGTCCAAAGTACCTGGAAGTTTGGGTGGAAATGGGGCTTAATGTGCTGTTGAAATAAGATTATGACTCAAGTAGATGAAGTAGATGAGGCCTGTGTTGCTAAACAGAATGAAGTCTGTGCTCATACAAGGTTCTCCATAAGGATTAAGGTTACTATTGTCTTAATCCTAAATGTTTTATATCTGACAGTCCTTTTACCTAATTTTGAATTGTGCCCAAACAAGGACATGAAAGGGGAATGTTTGTCCTCATTTTGACTTTTAATCACTTTAGCTGTCTCGTCACATGTTTTTAATGCTAAGTTTCAGTTTTTTGAAATGTAGATATTTCTCAAATTTCACACTAAAACTACGCTATGATAGAATAATGTTCTGCTGCTTTTACATTGTTATGGATTTAAAAGTATGTTTTAGCTTTGTCCAGTTTGTCATGTTGAACAAACTCAGGTTTATAGCAACAAATGAAAGGTCAGTTGGTTTTATAAACGAGTCACATAGTGAGAATTAATGGGCTTTGGTCATTTGAGTTGTTTTATTTTTTCTTTGAATCAAGTGTAGATTCATGAATATCTAATGGGGTTTTTTTCCATTTTTTTACACGGAGAAAACATCAACAGAATGATAAATCGTGGGACCCTGGAGGTGTTTTAGGACAAAAAAAGAGCATTGCCTTACATTGGCCTTGACGTACATGTAAATGTTAAATTAAATGTTTGGAAACTGAAGGGACATGATTCACACTCCTTTTTGTTAAGTTTTCCTCTTGTCTAGCTGTATATTATACTGCTGGTTAGCTTTGATCTTGTTCCCCCCCCGGTGTGAAAATGTGCTTCACCTTTTGTTTTTATTAATGTCGAACAAGAAAGAGAAAACTTGTGCTTCCACATGTTTAGTGTGAGTAATAATCTACAAAGAAGCCAGGATTAGCTTGGTCATACTTGATTTGCACCTGCAAGTTTGGACAAGCTAATGAGCTGTCAAACAAGATATGGTATTTTGTCCGTCCCCCTCCCCCCTACTTTTAAAATGACCTGAATGGAGTCCATGCCAGTGTATTTATTTTAAGAGCAGTACAAATGGAAACCTTTAAAAGGCTGTTTCAGCCAAACTCGTTCACTGCTCCAAAATAAATACACAGTTTATTTTTTAATGTTTTAATAATTAAACAGAGTGTGGGCGTTTTCAAAGTACTGTATAAATTTACCCACACTTCATATTTGCCTAAATGTGACTGTACATATGTGATCTGTATTCATTTCATATTGCTACAGAGAAATCAAAATATGTTTTAACCATTATTTTATCAATTAAAATGAAAAAGTCCTGCAATATAAAGTCAACTTAAAACCTAATTTATACCTTTACCACATCAGATAGGGTGACTTAATATATCCTCCTTTTCAAATATAAAACACTGCACACAAAGATTTGTTTTAAAGTGTAAACAATAGGACTGTAAAATCGTTACATTCCATCTTTATATTTCACTGATGATTGATGAAATGACCCGGCACTATAAAGGTTTGATTGGGACGTCTTTGGCAATAGTCTATATTGTAAAAAATAGAACAGCTGTTTTCCTATTTGCAGTATGCTTTAAATGTCTTTTGTACTGTACTTTTTTTTTTTTTTGCTTTATATGTCTCGATTTTAGAGACTCAATTGTTAACTGAAACGTGGAGAAGCCCCCCCCCGCCCCCAGAGTTAATATTTTTTCTGTCTTCTTTTAGAATGTGCCTAGTTTATCACACTTAAATAATACATGTACAGTGTCAAGTATAACTCCCATGTGTAAAGAAGGTTTAATGATCTTAAGGATGTCTTAACATGATCAGTGGAAAGGTGCATTGAATGTGTGATTTGTGGAAGATTAAAGGACATTGAAATGGGACTGTGTGGAGCCACTTTTTTTGTGAAATTAAACTTCAATCCTTACACATGAATTTTCTTGACATAAATGATCACACTTTGCTTTATAATGGCTTTATTTTAATGTGTGTATCATTATCTTGTGATTTTGCAGATCCTACACTTAAAATCATAGTTTGACACAGATGTAAATATCTAAACCAGATGCATTTATTAACCATTTCTAACCTGTAATATACAGTGGTGAAAAGTAAGCCAAAATCAAGGAGTGTATCTTAAATGACACATTATTAGAAGTTTGTGTTTTTTTGTTCACAGTATGAGCTAATGAGTAAAGGTGTTCTGCTGTGACAATTTGTCATGTGGAATAAATACTTAAAACTAATTTATATTAATATTTTTTAAGGTAGTTTCAGTGTCTTCTTCACTGCCTGCCCTCAGTGAGCAGAGCCTTAACGAGGTGGGCTCGTTAATAATGATGAAAAGACCAACCTTATGTAAAAGCGTGGCTCACCCAAGAAAATCTCCTGGTAATTAACTTATGTTCTTTTATGGTCGTTTTAATGAGTTCTCTATTTTTCAGAGGGCCACATTCTCTTAAATCAATGATAAACAAAAGCCTATATTAATACTCTTTTTCATGGCCATTTTGGTTGATAGTCTCTACGTTCAGTTGCCTGCTTTAGGGTGAAATGGTAATTCATTCATAAGACTTCTTGCAGTTGATGAATCTAATTCCTATAATCTTTGCTAACAAGCTCCAAGTCTTTTCATTGTCACCATTTCATGTTCTTTTAATCACGTTACCGGCTGCTTTGAAGAAAGACCATTCATATTTGAGCTGAATTACCTCCAAATAGAAGGTGGGTGTATGTAGGTTAGCCAATGGCTGGATTGTGTGTGAGACTATAGGACATACATACATACACACATATATATATATATATGTATATATATCTCCAAGAAAAATGATGTGAAGCATTTTGACTCATTAGAAATATATGACCTTTCTCTGGATTCTGACTAATGCCAGTTGTACAGTAAGATGTCATCACACTCGGCTGTGCTGAGATTGCCTTGCTTGCTGTTCTTGTTTGTTTCTTTGTTTGTACTGCTGGATTCCAAAGAGACGCGTCATGAGGTAAAGTACACATTTATAGTTATATTTAAATATCAGATTAATTTGCTGCCTGATTTTCACTAGAGGAGTCTCAAACAGGATGATTTATCTTGTCTTTCTCTAACTTGACATTATGTAATGGCATAAAGTATGTTTGACATCTATTTTTTGTGGGTCAACATCTTTAAAATGGCGAATCTTGGTGGATATCTCATTAAATTGCATGTAAAGGAGCTGTAGTGTGCAGATGTTCATCTTTCTATTTTACATTGTTCCTTTGTTCCAGCACCTGTTTGACATTTATTCAATATGGGTGTCCACTACACTTTCAACAAACACTTAAAATTAAAATTTTAAAGTTGAAAAAATGCTAAAGCATAAGAGCAGTGAAAGTATTCAAATGCTATTCAAATGACCTCAAATGGAGAGTGACAGTTTATATCTGTATTGTCTTGTCAAACTCCACTACAGTGTGAATGTTAGTCTCCATCTGATGAGCAGGTTGGCACCCTGTGTGGTAGCTCCTGTATCAGTGTACGAATTTATGTGAATGGGTGAATGTGACATGTAGTGTAAAAGCGCTTTGAGTGGTCAAAAAGACTAGAAAAGCACTATATTAGTACAGTCTATTTACCATTTACAGTTCGGCTTTTGGATGTCAAATGAAACTAAAGGACAGTCTCTACAATTATAATAATCAGATTGAAGTAGAGTTTAATCAGTGGATTAAACTGTACTGTTCCATAAACAGATTCATTTCATGCTTTCTACTATTGACATGAGGCACTGCAATCTTTTATTAAACATAAAGATGAATAATTAATGAAACCTTTTCATTGTTTATGAATGACATTATGTGTGTCATAGTGTACTGTACAATAAACCTGTTGTCAAAGTGAAACGTTTAAATTCTTTACGTCACAAAATTGTTATGTAGTGCCTTTTGATACTGAAATTATATTGTACAAATAAGGAGGGATTAACACTGTATGACATGTGAATGGTTTATTGTTCACATATTTACAGAGTTGTTTGGATCATCCTCACCACTCAAACCGTATCACCACTCCTTTGGAGTTCCGTGGTGGACCCAGACAAGACTTTGCATTTGGACCCAGGGACATCCGGACCCTCCCACAACAAGAAGAATCTGCATTTATCATGGAGGATGAAGCACAGGCTACTCAAGTGTGGCAACGCGTAATCCAGGATTATATGAAGCACCAGTTGAGGTTCAGAGGAAGGACGAAGAAAAGCACAAAAAAAGGATAAACTTAGCAGTTTATTGGATAATGTCAAATAAAATAGAATGAGAGATGAATCTATTAAAATATTATTCAAATACCAAAACCTTTAACAGTGACTTTTTTAAGCACATGTTCACAACACCTCTTATCTGCTATTGAAAAGTACATTCGGAAAATATGAATGCCACATACACATGAGGTTTAAAATAACAGTACAAACTGGTTGTTTTAACACTTAACCTGCTAATACAGATTTAATGGTTATATCAAGTCAAATAACTACAGGCCCAGTGCCCCAGAATAAGTATTTTTGTATAGTTTGACTGATTATTAGACCTGTTATCCGTGTGTACAGTTGCATGACGACATTGAGGTCTCATCATAACCCACCCACTCACTGTACACCCACGCCTGATAAGGTGATGCTGCTGCAACAGTGCCAAAAATCCCTGAGTCAGTGACTTATGGCAGATTCACATGATTTTTTAAACAAATGCCTCTATGTAGCATATTTGGCCCAGAAATCTTAAAAGTGAATTGGAAAAATTAAAATTGAAAATGCAATCATGAGTCAGGATAAGAGACATTTAAAATATTTCCATTTGGTGGAATAGTGTCACTTCATAAAAGCAGGGAGTTTTAGGTTTTGTTTTTTAAATAAGTGTACATCATACAGCTTGGTAAGAACTAACTCAAACATATATATATATATATATATATATGTATATATATATATATATATATATATATATGAGTTAGTTCTTACAATTCATAAAGCTGTATGATGTACACTTATTTAAAAGACTTCAAATAGTGTGAAATAATGATTTTTCCAGCCTTTACAGATATAATTGAAATTTACACTCCACACCAGGTGGCGGCGGTAATGCACCATCTTGTTGTTCGTCAACGACCCTAAAACATGAAGAAGGAGAGGAGGGAGGCGAAGAAGAAGACGACACGAAGCTCATCCTAGTAAATAATAATTACTGAGGTACAGAAGTGTTTTCCTCACACTGTGTCACATCGTATAAACTGGTATTAAAACACTTAGGTGGCAGTTGATGTCTCATCTAGAAAAAGACTTATCTGTAGCCTTAGCTAGACTGGAGCTCTTAATTTCTACCTTGCTGCTAGCATCCTGGCTAACGCGAGCTAACCGACACCACAACAATAAGTTATTCCCTTTGTTTTGACCCGGGAAGACACACATTTATCCTAGTTTATGCTAACGTTACAGTTTGTAGTCCCTAAATATTTGACAATTTGGCTTCCAAAGTGATATGCCATCAGCTAGCAGCTTTGTCGTTGTTTCAGCAGCACAGTTTATGCTAATTGTTAGCCGCCTCTCAGGCAGACCATCTTAGTATTTTATCTTTAGGTTTTGATAGTTTCTCAGCAACAGTTGAATCCACAATACAAACTGCAAAGTTGAGTGTTGGTTAAAATTCAGCTTCCAGGTTTGCATCATTAACCATTCGCCTAGTTATCTCTTCCCCTCTTTTTTTTAGCATGCCTGCTAGGCTACATGCAGGCTCAATGTCACAATACTGTGTCAGTCATAAATGAACAAGCTTTACTTGCTTTTTGACAATTATCTGTCTGCTGATGATACAGTTAGGTCCATATATAGTTGGACACAGACACAAGTTTTATTATTTGACCTGTCTACCAAAACATATTCAACATACAGCTATACAATTTATATGTGTTAAAAGTGCAGGTTCTCTACGTGTCTTAGGAAATGTATATGTATATATCATATGATATGTCTTTTCTGACTTCATAGAGATGGGAGACAGTGATGATGAGTATGATCGAAGGAGAAGGGACAAATTCAGACGGGAGAGAAGTGACTATGATAGGTCCAGAGAGAGAGAAGACAGACGCAGAGATGACTGGAATGACAGGTAAGAAAAAGAGATGTGTCAAAGCTCAGAGAAATATCATTCATGACAGTGATTCAGTTCAACCCCATGCAGCCACCTCATCTCTAAAAATCATAATAAGTGTAGCTAAATGGTGGCTCTCTGATCCTCTCACTCTTGAGTGTAACTATGTTCAGTATTAATATTTGTATAACTGAAGTGTTCCTGTCCTGTTTTTTTTTTCCTGAAATCAACTTACCAGAGAGTGGGACAGGGGCAGAGAACGGCGTAGCCGTGGAGAATACCGGGATTATGACAGAGGTCGTAGGGAGAGATTCACCCCTCCCAGACATGATATGAGTCCCCAGCAGAAACGTATGAGGAGAGACTGGTGAGATCTGCAGCAACACTCTTTCACAGCCTACACACCTGGTATCTGCTGTTGTTTAATCTTGTTTCTCTCCCGCATACAGGGACGACCATGGTGGAGAACCTTACCGAGGTGGATATGACTTGGGTTATGGAGGTGGAGGAGGACCCAGCTATGGCCCACCACAGCACTGGGGCCACCCTGACCTGCACCTCATGCAGCCACATCATGGCATCCCCATTCAGGCGAGGTGAGAGTTACAGTCAGAGTTGAAAGAGCTTAGGATTCTAACAACTGCAACATTTGTTGGGTATTGAACGTTAATTTAATTGTGTTTAAAAAAAAAACAAAACAAAGGACAATATGTTCTCTGTTATCACACAACTAATACATAGAATAATTTAAAAAATAAACTCGTATGCTCACCCACTTATAACTTGCCTCTCTTCTGTCAGGCTTGGTAACATACATGACATGGACTTGGGTCCTCCCCCTCCGATAATGAAGAGCTTTAAAGAGTTCCTGCTGTCCCTGGATGATTCTGTGGATGAGACTGAAGCAGTCAAACGCTACAATGAGTACAAAATCGACTTCCGCCGACAGCAGATGCAGGATTTCTTTTTGGCTCATAAGGATGAAGAGTGGTACGATCTTAATTTCCTTTACTACATAAACTCTAATCATGAATAGTAGTAAATTTCATGTAGATGTACAGTTAGTTATTTTATTAGTTGAAGTCTTTTAGCCACCTAAGCTTTGATTGTCATGGCCAGATTTCCTTTTTTTTATTTTTTACAATGTTTCATTACCATAATTCTTTTTAGATATAATTGCTTTTTTTGAATAACAATCTAATAAGTGGTGCTTGGTCCTATGGTGGGTGTATCGTGGGACATTATTCATACATTGATATTTTTTTGATGGCTGATTAATCAAGCATTTGCATTAACATCTTTGACCATATAATATAATGTGATATCTCCAGTTATGGCTTTTTTATGAGGGCAGTTGCACCCATGTACTAGGACCGGGCCCACAATCAGCACAGATTGTCTTATGAATGATTTGTGTTACAGTACTTGTAGTTTATAAAGGAAGAAAATCAACCCAAATTCAACATCAGTCCAAATTACTACATGCCTATCGAAAGGACTCAGCAGGTCTGAGATAGAGTAAACTCACTTTATTATATTCTTCTTCACAATGATGTACAGTAAATCAATAAAAGCACTTTTCTCTAAATTCTTTTCACAAACATGCAATAAAAAGATTAAAGCTGAATTAATTCAATTTTATTTCAACTCCATGCAGCCTTGGCTATAAAGACATCCTCATTGTTTGGGTTGATTTTCTCTTTCTTGTTCAACATTTTAACCGTTTTTTAATGCCCGTTAATGCTTATTACACTTATTTCACAGGTATCATGCAAACTTGTTTTGTTGTTGTCATAACCCATTTTCCTCCCTCCATTCCTACTACTACGTTGACGACGTGTTTTTTTCAAGATGAGAAAAAGTGGAGCTCACTCGCACGAGTCGGTCTTAGACAGTGAGGGCATGCACTGCGCACAATGCAGTTGCTCTTAGACACACAGTATCAGGGATCTTAGATAGACAGTCAAGTAGTCTACCGCGCATGGAGATTTTTGTTTTCTTGTTTTATGCTTTTTCCACACTATTTTCTTTTTACATTCGGATCAAATCGAATCCCAAAACCGAATTTGTGTGTATACAGACACACCATTGGGGTGAAGTGGAGCGCATTTTCACAGAAGAGACCCCTCTCTGTATTTATTTGTTATTAAACTGGCAGAGCAAAAGGTAACTGTAGTCCACTCACTGATACACATTTATTATGTGAAAATTTGAATATGTGAATGCTTAATTTTACATTCTCTCTGTTGTGTTTTTTTCTTTATTTTTTGGTGAGTTAACCTCAAACTTTTTAGTAATGTGCAATAATCACAGCTACAGCAATCACAGAGTCTAAACATGCATACACTGAAAGACTTAACACAACAAGCAATTTACAGCAGATGCAAATCACAGTCTTGATTATGGTAGTCATCTGTTTAGATACTTTAATTCCACTGACTGATTTTTGGCATTTTTAACTTTTTCCAACAAACAACCATCTGGATGTAAAAGATATTTGTTAATGATGTGGTGATAAGACAATAGTAATATGCAGTTTAATTAATCATTGTACTTTTGTGACAGCACAGATGCAGCATAGACATATAATATGAATTTGTTCTCTAACTTTTACATCCCGTTCATCCCAACCCTCGTCATTCCCTCCCCACTCTTTTGTGGACCCCGACTGTGGACACAGGTTCAGGTCCAAGTACCACCCAGATGAGGCCAGCCGACTTAAGGCAGAGGCCCACGGTGCCCTGCGCAACCGTGTGAATGTCTTTGTGTTCCTGATGGAGAATAGCTGGTTTGATAATGTCTCTTTGGACATTGAACAAACACCAGCCATCATCAAGGTTCTGGATGCAGGTGAGGCCCCCGGAATAATTGTATCTAAAGAATATAAACAGTCATCAACTGTAGCCTGAACCACAAAACCTATTGCTTGCCTTCAGCCGTGATAAAAATGGAAGGTGGGACAGATCATGATCTTCGCATCTTGGACTTGCCATCTGAAGAGGAAGAGGACAGGGAGAAGGCGGCGTCTGTTTCAGGGGGAGCTGAACCTCCTAAGAGAGAAGAGCTCAAAATGTTGGATGGCGACCGCAAACCCTCAGAGGAGAAAGACAAGACCGAAAAGGTAAGTTTTGTTCTCTGTCAGCCTCTCCCAGGCAGTAAAGATTTCATTGTGCTAAACTGATGTCAGTAAACTTTGTTACAGGACCAGAGCGATTCTGCCATCACAGAGAGAGCTGCAGCCAGAGCGGAAAAAGGGGAGGATATTAAAGAGGAGGGAGAGAAAGAACCTACAGAAGAAGACATGCCCGAACCCAAGAAGGTCAGTGTCACTTCCATTATATTACTTATTTGCTAATGAGGAGAATGGACTGAATGGCTCTCATTGTTCTCTCTTTCATTTACCAGCCAAGAAGAAAGAGAAAGCGCAGCGGGGATAGTGATGATGAAGCCAGTGCCTCAGAGAGCGATTCAGACTCGGATTCAGACTCCAACTCCAACTGCTCTGACAAACCCGTAAAGAAAGAAGAGGTGGAAGACAAGGATGAGGAAGAAGAGGAGGGTGAAGGTGAGGAATGAAATTCGTAGTGAGATGTCCTATTTAAAATGTTTTTTTCCGCTTCTATATTTCCAGTAGTCATAACTCTCTCTCCCATCTAATGACAAAGAGGTGAAACCTAAGGAGAACACTGAGGAGGAGGAGGAGAAGAAAGAAGAAAAAAAGCCCAAAGATGACTCTCCCAGACCCCGGCCTCTCCACAGGACCTGCTCTCTGTTCATGAGAAGCATTGCTCCAACTATTTCCAAGGCTGAGATTATCGCAGTGAGTTGACACAGGCTCTGTTCTTGTCAAGAGAATCACACTAAATAAAGTGTCTTTGTTTAAAAGTCAGTATGCTTATCTATTTTTCCTTTCTCAGCTGTGTCGTAGATACTCTGGCTTTCTCCGGGTTTGCTTGTCCGACCCTCATCCAGAGCGCAGGTTCGTTTAAAAAAATATCTGTACATCTGCGTATGTGTCACATATTGTGTAAAGCAAGAGACTACAAGACTACACATTGATGTTTAAGTGAACCCTGTGCTGTTGCAGGTTCTTCAGACGTTGCTGGGTGACATTTGATCGCAGCGTCAACATCAAAGAGGTCTGCTGGAATCTGCAGAACATTCGAGTAAGTGTGTCAGACTCTGGTGACAGTCCATACAGCAGTGTATGTGTTACAGAGCAGGCGAAAGAGACAAAATGATCCCATCTAATCTGTTTTATATATTTTTGCTGTGTTTTTTGTCTTAGTAAATTACTGTAATGTATGTACTGCATGAATGTGTTGCTAGCATTGCACTTTCTATGCTGAGCGTTAAATAATAATAATAATAATAATAATAATAATAATAATAATAATGATGATAATACATTTTATTTAAAGGCGCCTTTCTTGGCACTCAACTTTCCTAAACATTAATGTCGAGTGTGACGTATTCTCGCCTCTTTATTGTTTTATTTTATCATGATAGCTGCAGTGAAAGATGTTGTATCTCCAAAACAACACTTCTGAACAGTTTCATCTCAGCATGTTGGACTCAATCAGCCTTGGATAGATTTTTTGCTTCTGTTTTGTAGAACAAGTGTAATTTCCCTAAACTGCAATTAAGGCCTTTAAAAGGTCTGTTGTATACTCCACACTTCACAGCTGCGAGACTGTGAGCTGGCACCAGGGGTGAACAGGGACCTGGCGCGGAGGGTGCGTAATGTTAATGGCATCACTCAGCACAAGCAGGTGCTCCGCAATGACATCAAGCTGGCTGCCAAACTCATCCATGCCTTGGACGATAAAGGAGACCTGTGGAGCTTGAAGTCTCAGGACGATAGTCAGAGCACAGAGGTAAGTGCATTTTTGGATGTGTTTGTGTTTTTCAAAAATAGATCATTTTCAAATGATCCTGTCATCACTAAATTATTCATTTGTGTTTCCCAAAGCTGCCAGCCCAGAACCCCATCTTGAAGAATATCACTGATTACCTGATAGAGGAGGTGAGTGCTGAGGAGGAGGAGCTCCTGGGCTCTGCAAGCGGGATGGATTCTGAGGAGGGCACCAAGGAAGGAAACCCTACAGAGATGACTGTGGAGAGGGACGACAAGCTAGCCAAGGTTTGCCTGTTGCAGTTATGAATTTGTAATATACGGCAGCACTGGGGAAAACAATTCCTGATCTGAATCAATCATTGTATTTAAAAAACAAACACACAATTTACATTTTAAAATATATTGTATTTGTAGTGTTCCACGCCTGTCACTCAAATGGCTGGCTATATTGAAATGACCAAATCTGTACATTCAGTTTTCATAAGGTTTCTTTGCCCTCTACCTTGTTCCAGGTTTTGGATCGGCTGATCTTGTACCTGCGCATTGTGCATTCAATTGATTACTACAACACCTGTGAATACCCCAGTGAGGATGAAATGCCCAATCGCTGTGGCATGATCCATGTACGTGGACCCATCCCCCCCAACCGCATTACACATGGAGAAGGTCGGTCTGCTTCACTTGTTTGTGTTATGTAACATTGGGGGAGGGCAGTGGGAAGAGAGAGAGAGTAAATATGTCAATTGTACAGCAGCAAATGTAATTTAATTGATTTATGTACAGGATTGAACTGCAGTTTGATTTATAATTTTGTTTAATTTTTATTTATCTAAAAATATGTGGAATTATTGATAATATTCTTTAATATATTCAGTCCCTGCTAAACCATGTATTTTACATTTGTTTCACTGTTTCTCGCCTCTCACATTTTCCTGCTAACTTCTAATAGTTTTAAAATTTCTTTTAGAACCATGACCATTTTTATATATTTGTGAATGCTTTCTCAGGGGAAAATTTCATATTTGATACTGTGTTTTCATAGATGATTTACCTGCATGTTAAAGCTGCTTTTTTTTTTTTTTCAAATAGTGCAACAATGGCAGAAGATGATGGAGGAGAAGCTGTGTCCTTTGTTTAGTTTAAAAGAAGTACTGTCTGAGGATGAGGCAGTGAAGATGGGCCGCAAGGACCCTGCGGAGGAGGTGGAAAAGTTTGTGTCTGCAAACACTCAAGAGCTTGGAAAGGACAAGTGGCTCTGTCCGCTTAGTGGCAAGAAGTTTAAGGTGAGCGCTTGTAAAGCAAAGAATTGAGGACTGTACAACACAAAAAGATGTGATTTTGTCCAAATTTCAAAGGATTTAAAATGTTTATACAAGTTATCTGTTGTGCTTTCAACCTATCAGAAGACATAGTCATACACTTTTTTGTTTAGTTCTTTTCATCACGCTAAGATTTCATGCATGTTTAATTAAATCTTAGGGGCCAGAGTTTGTACGGAAGCACATCCTCAACAAACACGGGGATAAAATTGAAGAAGTAAAAAAGGAGGTGGTGTTCTTTAACAATTTCATGATGGATGCCAAGAGACCGTCTCTGCCAGAGATGAAAATTCCTCCTCTTCCAGTCCCAGGTCAAGGTAGAAATGATATTTCTATCTACTCAGTTCAGATACTAATAAAGGATTGTAGCTCTTTAACAATGACTGACTGAATAAATGAATTAGTGCACTGGAGCTTAAATAATGGAATAATCTTTCAGTATGAGCTAATTTTTTTTTCTGTTTGGGACTGTCCTGCAGGCTTGCTTTCTCCCAGCATGCCATTTCCTCCTCAGGGTCCTCAGGGTCCAATGGGTTTTGGACAGCCTCGCCCCCCACTGATGGGCTACGGTGGTATGTTCTCTGACTGTACTTGTTTTTGTCATGTTGGATGGCAACCAGTATTTTTTGTTCTGATTTTAAATCCTTTGTTGCAGGAGGACCTCCCTATCCCCCCAATCAGTACGGAGGAGGAGGAGGAGGAGGAGGCAGAGGCAACTACGACAACTTCCGCGGACAAGGTGGCTACCTTGGGAAGCCACGCAACATTAGGTGAGACCACTGTACGTCTGACCTTTATTTTGCTTTGGTCTGTGTCTGTTTTCTGGTCTTGGAGAGTTATGATCCACTTTATTCATTATCTTTTCTGTTCTTCTTTTCTCTTCTGTTTTTCTCCTCACACCCTCAACTGTCTCAGAATGTCACGAGGTGATCCACGCAACATCATTGAATATCGCGACCTTGACGCACCTGATGATATGGACTTCTTTTAGAAGGTTCACTTAGTCTTTGGTCTTAATTCTTCCCCTGTTTTGTGTTCTGCTCGCTATGTGTAGAGATTAGCTCATTTGTTTTCCTAAATATTTTATTTTGCAATTATTGTGCCACTACTAGAACAAACTTCTGCTGTAAACTTGTTCTTCAATAAAGTTGTGATCTAATTACAGTAATATGTATTATGTGGTTTATCAAACGCTGTGTGTGTTACTCTAGGCAGATCAGAGCATCGAAAAGATTCAGAAAAGCAGCCAGTCAGAATTATAAGGACAAGCTTCAGATGAAGAAATGTGGTCTGGTTGACACATTGATCCTAGATGTCTCATATCCTTCTGTGGTCACATCAGCATTTAACAACTTGGGATCAAGGCATGTTTATTTGTATAGCACATTTCAGCAACAAGGCAATTCAAAGTGCTTTACATAAAACATAAAAGGCATCAAGACAAAATGCAAAAGAAACATGAAGCAATTTAATATTATATGTAATATTTAAATACTATTAAAAAGTTCAATAGAAAATTAAAATAAGCTAAAATAGAATAAGAAATAAAATGAGAGTAAAAGTGACAGTGGAGTGTAAGACATTAATCAAAAGCCTCAAGTTAGATTCAATAAAAGGCAGCGGCAAACAGAAAAGTCTTCAGCTTTGATTTCTAAGAACTGAGGCTTGCAGCGTATCTGCAGTTCTCTGGGAGTTTGTTCCAGATATGTAGAGCATAAAAACTCTGGGGATAGCAGTATTAAAAAAATCAGAAAAAGGCAAAATCAAAGAAGTCTTTGACAAACAGGAAGCCAGTGTAAAGATCTAAGAACTGAAGTGAACAGAAGAAGCCCCAGAATGGAGCTTTGGGAACACTGCACATCATTTTTATCCACTCAGATCTATAACTACCTGTAGACACAAAGTAGTCCCTCTCCCTTTTAAATAGGATTCAAACCAGTTCAGGGCTGTCTCCACACAGTGTTGTAAGTGCCAAAAAATTGTTCAGCTGTCAAAAAACAGCTTTTTTTTTTGATAGATTTTACTTAAGAATAGGAGGTTAAATATGGTCCTAGAATTGTTCATCAGTGATGTGCAAAAGTGACTGCACTTCTCAGAGCCTGTGAGAAGAAACCTCAGAGGAGATTTGTACAAAATCTAGTTTTTATGGTCGATAGGATCAAATTGTATCGTGTATATATAAATGAAATTTTAAGTGGACATCAGCACAACACAAGCTTAAACACATTAGTCATTAAGAGGGACTAATTAGTGTTAGACATTTTGTACATTTTGTCTTGTTTTGCTAAATGTATAAAGTAATTAGATGATAATATTGTGTTTTTGTACACCTGTGCTCATGCCCAGTCCTGAACAGCTGATATTCTCTGTGGCACATTCGGAGACCCCCACCCCTCCCTCCTCGCCCCAACCCTTCTGATAAAGGACTTGAAACAGATGTGAAGACTGGTTGCCCTCTAGTGGGTAAAGCATTGAATTGCATAATGTGGACGTCTGCTGGCCATTTGATTTGGCACAGAGGCTAACTGGAAAACTGCAGGAGGCTGTCATTACTGCACAAAACATTCAGAATTGCTGAACTGAAATAAAATGTAGTTTCTTCACAATACAAATACACCATTTACAAAGAAATTAAGTATTTTACTTAAGTATGTGTATACAACTGTTGCTAGTACCATGAAAAATGCATTCTTGTGATTTTCTACATAATTCATCTGCTTGATTCCTGTTCTCCCACAAATTGTTAGAAAAACAAGCAACACATTTTAACATAAGCAATCATTTATTACCAATAATTTACCATATCATAACCAGATTTGTGTAAACATATTAGAAAAGACATATTTAAGTGTGATGTAAACATAATGTCAAAAGCATGATAATACATCAATATTCTCAGTGCTTTGGGAATGTAGTTTTCCCAAATCATGGCCTTCACATTTCATTAATTATGAGGCACATGTTAAATACTTTCACATCAGCACTTACAATATGAACTCTGAAGATCAGTTTCATTACCACATCTGACTGACCACACTGTAAACTCTCATTGTTGGAGTACTGTTGAAGGCGAGTGTCATTAAGCGCAGCATATAAAAATGCAGCGGTGGAGTTCAAGCTATTTGAAACGTCTAAATGATCTGAAGCTTGTGACTTTCTGAAAGTCCACAGCTGACCTTGTGTTCATGGAATAATTTGGACAGGCCCTCCATGTAAAGTTTATGATAGTGGTCGACCTCCTCCTCAGTTGGTGTGACACGTTTTGGCACTGAGATGGGACTTCCCACTGCAAGAAGCACAGTGTTAGAATAAAGGTGGGTCAGTACATTAAGTTAGGAATATTAACTATCTCCAGGATCATGAAATACTCACCAACAGTGGTGACTGGAGACCTGTAGGGCAGCAATCCAAAGCGCTCACCAACAAATAGACATGGGGCAAAACCCATTATCTTTTTGAACAGGTCCTGTAATCTCCGACCTAGGCTGCCATCTGAGAAAATTACCTGCCGAAAGAGTTCATTCTCCCCGAACAAGTAAACAGGCACCAGGTCAGCCCTGAGGAAAGTCAGCAGAGGTTATGTCACTGTGTCCAGTTGTTGTCAGTTGGCTGCATGTGAGTATAAAATTGATTATGGTTATTTCCTGTGTTCTCACCCAAACTCAAGAGCTATCCTGACAAATCCCTTTCTTTGCTTCATGACCACTGTGTGGACTCCAGGAGAGGATGCCAGAGACTCTGCAGCGCCCCCAATCACAATCACCACTGCATTTCCTTTACCACTTTTTGAAAGGAGGTGGGTGAGGCTTGGTTTGCTGACTGGATAAAGACCTAGTCATATAGAAAAAGTAAGAGAGCATAAATAATTCAATGGAGACTGATTCTGTTTAAAGACAAGCAGAACAAAACAACTTGTCTGATAGTAAAAAAAAAGGCATCACACATTCAATGACTGATCTATGTGCAATCTAACAAACTAAAAGTGAATTTTCACTTTAATTATTAACCTCATATAAACTGCTTATCAGACTATGAGACAGAACAGTTCAGCTCTTTTGCTGAGCTTGTTTTAAATACCTGCAGCCATTATGTAGTCCCTGAAGAGTGGTATCTTGAAGAGTCCTGCCAATACCGCCAGGCAGGAACGCATCCCAGGAAATGCCTCCACAAAGCCACAGCTCTCTGTGGTGAAGCAGGCAAAGCCTCCAGCACACATGATACCGTGCGGGTGACAGCCTAAGATGTAGTTTTTGTTTGGATTCAGCTCAGCTGTCTTCACCAACTGAGCAAGAAAATTAACACAAGGGGATTAACAGAGTTGATCAATCAATCTCTGTTCTTCATATTAAAAGAACCAAGTTTCACTGTATGTAATTTGAATAAGACATCACAGAAGAGTCACACCAGATGAGTGCCACAGGCCTTTTGTTGAGAAAAGGTACCAATGCAACTATGTCAGAATACTTAATTACAAGTAAAAAGTCCTTTATAAAAAAACCTACTTAAGTAAAAGCAGTAAAATGTAGTAAAAGTAGGTTTGGTCCCTCTGGCTGATATATTATTAATATGACATCATTAGATTATTAATACTGAAGCATCAGCAGCATGTTACTGTTGTAGCTGCTGGAGGTGGAGCTAGTTTTAACTACTTTATCTACACTTAGCTAGTTTAGTGCACTGTTTCCCAACCTAGGGGTTGGCCCCTCCGATGGGTCAGCAGATAATTGTGAGAGGTCATGAAATGATTAATGGGAGAGGAAAGAAGAAAAACACAAAGTTCTGATACAGAAATTTGTTTTCAGGTTTTTTTTGGACATCTTCTCTAGTCTTTGATTTTTGGTGAATTATTGGGTCATTTGAACATTTATTAAAATGAAAGCATGTGAGAAGTTTAGAGGGAGAAATCATTATTTGGTGGTGCTGCTAACAACTCATAGACATCTGAAATGTGACACTGACAACACACTGCTTGTGTCCAAAATTAAATGATTGTTTAACATAGTTTCACTAATACACATTTCATTTTTTCATGAAAGAGTTAGGATAAAGCTGACTTTTGTTTCAAAATAGTTTTCCAGTCACTTTGAATCAATCTCAGATCCATTTGTTCCAAGTTAAGTTAATACAATTAGATGATGAGAAGAACACCAGATCTGAGGCAAGTATTAAAAGATGCATGATTAATCTTACCTTGATTGGAAAATAGTCTCTCATGTGGTCCCATACCTTCCACTTCCTTAGAAATAGTGTTCTCCTGCCTCCTGATGGAGACATTAGAAATCTTACAGACACTATGTGTGGGTGTGACCCAATTTCACACTACATACTAACTGTATACATTATATAATACACACTAGAGCTTGGTTTTGGTACTCAATACTTTAAGGTTTAAGGTCAAACAATATCTGCATTTGATCATTTTTTGACCCAGATCAAGAAACAATAGCTGTTTGTTTGGTTCTCAGCCAATCACTGCAAGTGTTCTTTGATTTAATGCATCTTATGATTGGCCCACTACCCCCGAAGCTACAACCCATACAAATCCATCTGTGGTGATAATACTTCATTGTAACAAACAACTGAATGATTCCATTCAGATAATAAGTATCCAGTGAAGTAGAGAAAACAATTATTGAATGAAGTACTCTATTGGTACCAGTATCATTTTAAGGGTACTGGTATTTTTAAAAGGTACCCAGCCCTCGGGTACACTTATTGTCTTAGTGTACAGTTTTTGTAGTTGATATACAAAATATTCAACATAGGTAACTGTTTTATATTATCAAACAGTGACTTCACAAATAGAAAGTAAAATGTGTTTCCAGTTTGTTTTTATATTTTCCAGCTGTGAGTAGCTCCACTATTTCCTTTCCAATGCATTATGGGACAGCAGTGTGCACTCTCAGAAATCTAGTGTTTCAGTCTGTACACTGCATGTTGTGTTGACAGTCATGAATACTTAAATGATGCAGTTTCCTTTACCTCTTTCAGGGGTTTGCCAGTCCTTCATCAGCCATATGAAGTATAGAGTGGGGAGCGGCCACAGTGAGGTAAACATGAGATACACCATCAAGATGATACAAGACACCCCTGAATGTGTGTCATGTTGGATGATATGAGAGACCAAATGTTAGGGGTACAAAATATGTCTTAAGTTAGCTCTGGTGCAAATGTTAATACAGCATGGTTAAACAGATGTATCAAAATGCTTATGAATAAATAGGTGAGCTAATGTACTGTAGCAGAATGTATTATTAATATTATACAAGTTCAAGCAGAGTAAATGTAGTGGGACCTTACCTAAAAAGAGAAACGTCAGTTCCCATTGCAGAACACTCAACACCTCTAAAAACTCCTTCCACTTAGTTTTTTCTGTAGTCATTCCTGCTACCTGCAGAAAATACCATTAATGTTTGCAATCAATAGCATTTAAAGCTATGCTTTCATCCAATAAAGGTCACAGGTGTAGAAATGATATACTGCATATCTGAAAAATGATAAAGGTTGCTTTTATCTGAGATTATGATTCAATTTATGATCAATGTCTTCATCAGTAATCGGCTCTTCAGCTTGTGCTCTTAATCTCCCTTCAGGGAAGACGTAGACTTAAACATTTTCAAGGGTTCCAGCAGCCTGATCAAATTACTTACTTAAGAACAAGCTCACAGGCAAACCAAGACAGAAGGACTTTTAATTTTCTCACAAATAAAACTTTTATCAGTCAAACTGGAAGGACCACAAAACACCTCAGGCTTCAAAATCATTACAGGAATATAAAACACATTTTATGACCAGGCTGCTTAACATAAAACATAACACTTTACCTTATTAAAGTTTATTCCAGAGTTAATTTTGAATGGATGCAGATTCACCAGTGCAAGAAAAGCTCAGCATGTAGTATGCACTTTGACCAGACCACGTAAAGCCACTGATAACAAATCCACTCCCCCAGTACTTTGACACATAAGCAGGCAGTGTCAGAGACCAAAGCATGCACAAAGTGTTAGAATCTAATTCTTTGTGCACCAGATCTTCAGAGTGTCTTCAGGAGGACGTGCCATTGGATCCGTGTTTAAGTCTCATTTGTTTTTGATCACTCCAGTGGCCAACGTGTCAATCTGTTCGGCTGTTATTATTCAACTTCATGGGAGCTCATACCTCATTCAGCTGTAGTGGTCTTGTTTTCCTCTGACGCTGTAAAATGCAAAAAATATTTCCCTTTGTATCTCCTTGCTTTCCTCATAAGTTATATTAGCTGTGCTGATATAATACACAATCTAGTTTTACCAGAAAAACTTTAACAGAAGTGGTGTCTTTAAACTGAAATATTCTCTACCTATCAATTCAATCCTATCAACTCTAGTCGTTGTCTTTATATTTTGCTACTGTTACTGTTACTCATAACTTCCTGTAGACGTTTCACAATACAAGCCTGTCATAAGTTCAAGGGATTCTGCTTCCTGAACCAATGAAGACTTTTAATGTGCAACAAAGTGAAGAAATGGAGGAAGTGATGAGGGTGATGACGGGAAGGCTTAACAATACTGTATGTTCAGATGGATCAAGGCGGTTCTTTGGTACCATTTGAGAAATAAATAATTTAAATACTCTTAATGAGCACCTAAGTCTTTTCAGTGTTGCACACTCTTGGTTTTGGACCATCTCTTGCATTCATTAATCAGCAAGATTGTATGTCACAGACCAGACATTTGCAATAATGTTGCTATAATGCTGCAACACCTCTCATTTCAGTAACCCCTGGTCTTATCTGGTATTATCGTGTAGATTATTTCCACATCTTTCCCCTCACAACCAATTATATTTTGCTACTGTTACTGTTATTCATAGCTTCCTGCAGACGTTTCACAATACAAGCTTGTCAGTGTTGCACGCTCTTAGTTTTGGACCATCTCTTGCATTCATTAATCAGCAAGATTGTATGTCACAGACCAGACATTTGCAATAATGTTGCTATAATGCTGCTATAATGCTGCAACACCTCTCATTTCAGTAACCCCTGGTTTTATCTGGTATTATCGTGTACATTATTTCCACGTCTTTCCCCTCACAACCAATTATATTTTGCTATTGTTACTGTTGCTCATAACTTCCTGCAGACGTTTCACAATACAAGCCTGTCATAAATTCAAGGGATTCTGCTTCCTGAACCAATGAAGGCTTTTAATGTGCAACAAAGTGAAGAAATGGAGGAAGTGATGAGCAGCAGCAGTATAACAGCATGATAAATTGGATCAGATCAGAAAACGGGAAGGCTTAACAATACTGTATGTTCAGATGGATCAAGGCGGTTCTTTGGCACCATTTGAGAAATAAATAATTTAAATACTCTTAATGAGCGCCCCAAGTCTTTTCAGTGTCGCACACTCTTGGTTTTGGACCATCTCTTGCATTCATTAATCAGCAAGACTGTATGTCACAGACCAGACATTTGCAATAATGTTGTTATAATGCTGCTATAATGCTGCAACACCTCTCATTTCAGTAACCCCTGGTCAGCACCACGGACAGCTCCTCTGATCCCCAAATCATATAGAGAGTGCAAGTCCTGCCCCTCTTCCAGGTCAGCTTCTCTTACATTGACTCAAAAAAATGTAATATAGTTTCTCGTTCAATGGTTATTGCATCACTTTGTATGATAAGTGAAATAGGGGGAGTGTAGGGTTAGGGTTAGGGTTAGAGTTAGGGTCATTCTGTCCTGAATTGTCGTCCAGAGTTTGACATCAGAAGGCTGTTTTCACATTCATCTGCTGAAGAAGAAGAAAGGTTTTTCTGTGCTGATTGAAAATCCGAGTTTAAGGCGTGCATCCATTACTATGACTAGTTTGGAGCCAATCCTGGTTTAGTCTTCAACTTACACAATTGGAAGGCATGTCCAGGCTTTTGACTTGTACTGTAGGCATGTCAAAGCCTCATGGGAGATATATTTGTGGAATGCAATCAAAATAATGGAAGTTTTAAAAGCGTGGCACTGCATCTGATAGAGATTTACAAAATAATCACAAATACGTCACATGTCTGAATTCAGTTGCAGCTCTAAATTACTCAATGTCTGGACAAAGGTAAATCACTGATTTGATTCATGGACTTTGGCTTCAGCTTTGTCCAGATGTTTTTACGGCCAGATTATTAAAATGGAGTCTCTGTAATATACTTTGACCTCTGCACAGTGCTTTACACCTGTGTTTGTGACAGTCCAAAGACTGCACTGATACACATGATTAGAGGAATGTGTTTCTCAAGAGGGGGCAATGCCTAATCTCTCTACCTGGTAGTTAAACCTCCCACATTTCACTACTCAGCTGTCCTCACCTATATAATCTCCCGCAGACTTTAGGGGGCGTGTCAGTTTTACACAGGCCATGTGTTGGCTAGTTGGTCATGTGATACCCCGCCCTCCCTCCACCCACCCTGTCTCCCAAAACAACCACATTTGTATGCTCAAGTATACCACAATTCCCCACCTGTAAGTCTACTATTGAAGAGAACAGGCATTATGAAGGTGGTGTTTTCATTCGTGTAGATTATTTCCACATCTTTCCCCTCACATCCAATTATATTTCCCCCAACTGGCTTTAATTGAAATGACTGCTCATGCAGATACAGTCCAAACAAAATGTCATACCAATATTCCTGTGACGGCTTAGCCTACTTTGTGTCTGTGGTACTCAACACTGGGTTTATGGAGAGCTTATTTTATACTAATAGTATTTTATCCCCTATTGCATCACTGTAATTCACATATAATATCCCCATATATGAAAGTGTGTCTTTAGTTTTGTGTATCCTGGTATTGATGTGAAATAAATATAGCCCACGTTTATCATAGTTGGAAAAATCGTCTGTGTCGAATATCCATCTGGACATGTAGTTAGTCTGCCGCTGAATCTTCTGCTGCAGATAACAGCGTCTCCCAGTTGGACTCCAAGCCACCTCTGATGCTTTTTTCCCCCTGAAAACAACCCCAGTGGTCTTCTTTCAGGAAGTACTGTGTGAATATTAATACGGATGCAAATACAGTGTGAGGATGCCCAGCGCTTGAACCGACACAGCGCGCTGATATCTGCGCATTTTTTGTTTTTTTTGTTTTGACGTGTTTTTTTCCTCCTGCCTGGGCTGCAAGCATGTTTCTTTGGCGGAGGTCGAGTTGGAGTCTTTTCTAAAAGGATGGCGACGTACCTGAGTGTTTGTTTGCAGAGAAACCTTTTAATAACGTCGCATTGAATTGCATCATGGTTTTCAATCAGCTCTCAACACCGGCCAGGCTACACACCGAGCCTCGGTAGTACAGTGCGCTGTTTATCATAAAAATGGAAGACCTTTCACGTCAAGAAAAGGCGTCAGTCCGGTCATATGCGTCTGAATAACTGATTTTTGATTTCCACGTCAATTGACACATCTGGGAAGGGTTTTCTTTTCCTTCCCTCCCGTCTACCAAGACAGCTGTGTCATCAACAACCGGCGTGGTTTTGTTGTTGTCTGATTTTTACGAGTCTGAGCAACTGGATATCGGCACAGTCTGCCTCTGCGCCAGCCATAGGCTACCCTGTTACAAAGGTAGGTATCACCTTCATTAATATTATGTTTTGCTCCTTAAATCACCGCATCAGTTGCTTACATCATAGCCCGTATAGCCAGCTGTCATCGTCAAAAATGCACTGTCTGCCTAATTAGCAGCAGAAAATGTGTGATGCTGTATTGCGGAGGAGACGTCGGGGCCTGATTGTATTTTTACAGCTAAATTTCAACAAATGCACGCTTGACAGTGAGCCGTTGTGTTTTCAGAAGCCAAAAAATTCAACCTTGAAACCTCGCAGCCCACGTCGGTTGAATGTAAGGCCTGTGTTATTATTTTTTTTAGTCACCCAAACACAAAAGAGATGTAAAGAGACGACTAGGGCTGACAATAACCCACAGCCCGCGTTTTAAGTTAAGTCGTGACAAGCCTTTATAAATATTTCACCCAAAAACAAGCCTCTATCAGCTGACTGGTGGTGGTGCTGGGGTATGAACAGTGTTATTGATCAGATACAGCAGTGACAGCGGCGGTAGTGTTTCTGCAAGGCCATGGTGGAAAACATCTGCATGTTTACGGTTGATAAGAGTATAGCAGGGTTGTGCTGTGAGTGTGTGTGAGTGTGTGTATGTGTGTGTGTGAGTGAATGGGCGGTAGTTACTCTGATTGTGAATATACGAGGTGGTGTGTGTGTGTGTGTGTGTGTGTGTGTGTGTGTTTGTGCGCAGCCAGGTGAGGATGTGTTGGCGCGTCTGGATGAGAAGAACCAGATCATTAGATTTTTTTAAAAAGAAAATCCATCTGATGACCAAGACTCATTAACTGCCGCAGTATCCCACCTTAAATCCCCCTATAAGAAGATCTAAAAGGGTCGAAAGGTTGTGAATCAAACGTGTAATTAAGGTTAGTCAACACTGTTGTTTCTTTTCCCTTTTTTTCCGGGCGTGACAGTCACGCAAAACGAGCTTCTTTCACACATGCTGTGAGATTTCTTCATCACCACCCCACTACAGGCTTGAAATATCCCAAAATGCAGCAGTTATTTGGCTGATAAACTGTAAATGTGTGTTGTAGTTATTTCATAGGCTGCTTGACTTGGCAGGAAATGTAATATCAACACTGAATAGACATTTAATAATGACATGAATAGTCTGGCTGTCACAAAGCACATGGAATATTTGAACCTAAAGGGAATACCACAAAACTGCAATTCATACAGGAATATTACACACACTCCTGTTTTAATGTAGAAATATGATTATTTCTTTTTTTGCACCAGCATGTTGGATACTTCACTATCTGCCTGAAATTGAATTGAAATATAAAATGAAATTAATTACCAGCCACTCTCACATGACCTTGGAGCTGCATATGTCAGAAAAATCTACATATCATTTACATGACTTTAAGTCTGTCATAGGCAGATAAACAGGATGTGATATGTGACTGTCTCTCGTGCTGTTTGGTTAAGCTTTCCTTGGTACAGCAAGAGGAGGAGAGCAGGGATGGGTGAGAGCAGCTGTGAATGTGGGGTCATTGAGTGCAGGCTGCGAGCGCCACACACTGTGCAGTATGTCTTTTATGCAGGAGAAACCGGGGCTTGCACAACCAGTTGTTAGCTGTCATGCTCACCTGGTGATCCCAAATTGAGTCCAGAAATGTGATTAAATCAGAGAACAGCAACACAGACAGAGATAAATGCAAAATGTTTCATTGGAAATCTCAGTCCTTGAGGATTTATTCTACTAAATCAAAATGTAGTGGTTTACTTTGTGAAGAGTTAATGGATTGGTTATGGGTAGTTTTGATTAAACTGAAAAAAAAACCTTTTAATGATTGAAGTATTCTGACTGCATTTGAGTTGTTGTTTTTTTCCCATGAAAGGGATGATTCAGTTGCTCTGAGCAGCATCTTCCATCATGGCTGATTCCAAGAAGGATGAGATATCCAGATTGGAAGATTGAAAACACACAAATAGACCGGATCCAGAGAGGGTGAGAGAAGGCTCATGAAGGACCAGGAAGTATAGAGGGACTGATGCGGAGGGAAGAAAGGGAGTGAGGGCCTGATGGATGTGAGACAGACGTGGCAGATGCTGACATTTTAAGCCCATTTCTCTAGTCAAGTGGATACCCCTGTCTGGCTGAGCCGTAATGGATTTTTTATTTTTTTCGCTGTGGCTTTCTTGGAGTATCCAAACACATTGTTTCCCAGGAATTTGAGCAGCAGCAAGTCAATAGGTTGGTAAAAGTAATATAAATGGCTAATACTGACCAGTCGTGCAGGTATTTCAAAATCAATGCTACTGTTTAACTATCCTCAGTGTACATTGTTGTGTTTTTCATGGCAAGAGCAGGTGCTTCTCCCATCTGTTACCATCTTGATTCTCTCAGCTCTGTCAGAGTGAGATGGCATCAGAAATGACGGAGGAAGAGCAGCATAAATGAAAGTGGACGACTGCTCCTCGATATTCAGTTTTCATCTGGGCTGTGGAGAAAAATTCAGGATATCTGGTCTGAGATTCACTGTGTTTACTAGGAACAGAACATATACGCATTTTGAGCCCAGTTTATGTTTGCCCCTAGTGGTTTCAGATTGAATCTAGCTACTGTTTGTTCTACATGCATCACTACCTCTCTTATTCCTATACTTACTCACTGTGTACATAACATACTAGTAGAAGTGATTGAACAGCCCACTTTCTTTTTATAGCTGACAGTGTGACAGGTTTGTCTTTAAGAATATGCACTGTGACCAGTTTGTATCATTCCTGTACATGTGTGAAGAAGTTGGCTAGCATTTTGAAAATGGTTGTGTTATGGAGGCATTGGTTGACTGTCGCAAGTTAAAAAAAGTTTACCTGTTGAAAAAGCAGTGAGGGGGTAAAGTTACATTTCCTAGTATGTATAAAAGTTTTTAGTCAGAGAGATAGAGACACTTAAATAATGTTTTTATTCGTAGGAACTGAGAAAATAAAATTCTAAATTGTAAGGGTATTACAGTCAGTAACAATTTTTAAAGGGTTACTACAGCTATTTTGTACTGCACATTCACAACAGTGGGATACTTTGTCACAAGCACATTAAAAAGAAAAAATGGGATCAGGAGAGTCTGAGATAACCTGACTTGTAGTCCCCAGTAAGGCTGGATCCTACACTTCCCATAATGCAATGTGATTGTGTCTATTTCTCACTTGACAAACTTCTCAAAAATGTAACTGAATTGGTAAAAATTGGAGGACTTCCCTTTAAATCTTCTCACTGTCAATAATGTGGCTCGTATAAAATTAATTAACTAAACTTTTGTCTTTAATTCAACTGATTGTCACCATAAATTCATCATGATGTGCTGTTGACTGAGCTAGTATTCAGACCCACAGTCTCCATCGACTTCTAATTTAAACCCTGCGTTTCTTGTGGATCAAATCAACTTTCTCACTCACTTGAGTCAGTCAGTGTTGAGCCATAAATAGGTCTAAAGCTAAAGGTTCTCTCTGGTGGCTCCTTGATTAAAGGGCATGCCATTTAGCAGCAATGTCCTGGGTACAAATCCAGCCTTAGACGTTGTTGGATGCCATCCTCCTTTCTCTTCTGCTTGTCCTGGGTCTTTACTCATAGACTGTCCAATAAAGAGAAATGAATTCTATTAGACTTTTCAGCTGTCTTTCCCGCTCTAAACTCCTTCTCTCTAAATAGATACCATAAAATCTTAAAGATTGCTCTCTCTCCTTTGGAAATGATGCTCTTTGTCTCATCTTTGATGCACTTGAGTGCTGGGGCTGAGGGAAGAAAATGATGGAAACCTTTAAATGGACAGACTTCCCCTGCATCCACTGGGGGAAGAGGAGGAGGAGGGATTATTTTGCTCGACAAATTACCACAAAAGTCTTCTGTGCTTCATTTGGGAGCTCCCTTTGCGGCTGTGTTGCTGGATGTTGTTGGCTCTCTGGGTGCTCGGCAGTTTAAAAAGGTCATACATGCGTGTCCCTTGTCTGACTGGAGGATGTCTTTGGATGGATATGGCCAAATTAATGAGTGAAAATTTGAAATTAAATGCTTTCTTTTAAATGGTTCCTTTCTGGATTGTAAGCATTTTACAGCATCCAGTCTTCATTGCAGTGTGTAGTCAAGAGTAATGATGTGTGCTAATGATTTCCTTGAGGCAACTCATCGTTGTTCATTTCCCCTCTGTTTTCTTCTCATTAAACCTTTCAAAGTCATTTGCATGGTACCATGCAAAATAAATAAAGTTGGGAGCCAACAGTTACTTCTCTCTTGTTGGCATAGAAGAGCCAGTGTTAAGCCATGTTGATCACCACCTGTTTATCTGCATCTGTACAGTATCTTCCATGTAGATAAACATGCAAGTATGTGGGACAGAAAACAAATGTATTTACAGTTGTTTGTGTGCCATTTATGAGTTTTTTCTTCAAGAAGCCTTTAGCGAAGTAATTTCAGTGTCATTATGTGAGCACAGTAATTCTCTGGAATTACAAGAATGGCACTTTGTAGCTCTATTTTGAATTATACATGTTCAAGCAAGCGTAAATTAACCACACTGGCCCAGAATCTTTTGTTAAATTTCACCATTATAATTAATTGACTTCACTGATGCTAAAGACCTTCAAAAGACCTTGACTATGTTAACTGAATCTGGCACTAACATGTTATTTGTGCCAGCTGTGTGTTAAAAACAGAAAACTATGTTTTACAGCACAAATCTCACAATCCTAAAATGTCACTGTCATGTGAATATATGGAACTAAAAATGATTTGAAGCATATTGATCTTGGAAGTACCACAGTGGTAATTCATAGTCTGTGGTACTCCTAAAGGTCACAGTAAGCCAGCAAAAAAATGCAGGATTCAGCAACAGTGTGGGGAAAAGAGGTGATTGTACACAGTGACTTTTATGTGGAGGAAAGCGTGAATCTGAATACAGGATCATTTAAGTGTGTGTTGCAAATGTCAGAGCAATCTTCACTGGTACTGGAAAGAATCCCAGCTTGCCTGAATAAGTGGCAGCAAGAGGAGCTCTGTTGTTACTCTGATTTAAGAAAAACTAAGATGTTAGAGGTTTAAATACCCCAAGACACTTCCACTTTTAGGAAGAGATTTCGGGGGGTCAGAGCTTCATATAGATCAAAAAGTGAATTTTAAATGTTTGGTCTATATAGCATCCACGCTCTAGGCCTATACAATGATATGTTTAGCTATGATCTTTATTATAGTTTTGTTATTGCGTAGCCCTGTCAATACTTGGTTAATTAAATTGAAATGATTTGAAATAATGTAACATTTTACATACAATCACTAATGATGCAGCAATGCTGTTGGAGAGCAATGTGCTGAGAACAAGCGGTTGGTGTATCAAAAACAAATTACATGCTTACAGCTGATACCGCAGAGGTGAAACCATAAACAGCCTGTACGAGTGTCACACTTTCATTTTCTGGATGGGAGCCACCTGGGCCAAAGCAAGTCACCCCACAAGCCACTCATAATAATAATCATCTTGTTAAAAATCAGGGGTATTGTTCACATTTGCTATTTTTCTTCCACCCAATCACAAGACTACAATATAGAAAACATTGCCTGAATTTGACATCCTGCAGTGTGTAATCTGCTGTCACAATGTCATTTGCCACAGTTAGCACCTTTTCATTTCATCATTGTCAGTACAGTGAACGTTGGGAGCGACAGGAATAGGAATTGCTCAAGTGAGACCAGGAGCTGAAAACCTGCCAATCACACCTGTAAAGCCAATGAAACCTGTACATTTTCCTCTTCACTTCTCTCGCTTCTCAGCTTGCCGTACAGACTCTCAAAATGCTCTCAGACATGCCTGACTTACTGATTTTCAACAAGTCTCTAAAGTGCCTGATGTGATAGTATTCACATATTTTTTTTAAAACCTATAGCTATACCATTAGCTTTGTTTTGTTTTCTTGAACTTGCCCTTAAAGGGGAATTTAACCCATAAAAGTCTGTTCATTTGTCTTCAATGTGTGTTAGAGAGAACCAGACCAGTGTAGCACACTCCTCATCTCTCCTTAAGGCTTGAGGCTACATTAGCAGTTACTAGCATAATACAAAATCTGTACAGTTGAGTAAATCAAGTCAAGTTGGATTATGGGTAATGTAGGCACAAGGTTTTGCTACTTCGATTATGATCCTATCTGTCCATCGTTAGTCCATAAAAGTTATACGATTGCAATGTTAAATCAGTGGAGTGCTTTTTTAACAAAATCTCCTCCACTGAGTTACCGTCATGCTGGCAAACACAGTGGGGTGGAAATAACTGGGCCATAGGAGACATGATCTGTATGTAATAAGATGAATGAGTGGGAGAGCTGTGTGTGGGCATGTGTGTGCTTATCCTGTGCAACCTACGCTATGACTCGCTTATCGGGGGACTGTGAGCACAAGGAGTGGGATGATTCAAACATTGGAAAACCACTTGTGGCCTACCTGGTTTGCTAATCACATCAACACTTTCAATGAAACAACACGTAGCTCAGAAAGTGCAGTGCAATAACATTCTTGGAAATTTACATGACATATCTGGGCACATCTGATCTTTCTTCTTGTTTGTTCTATAAATAATGTGTGAATTGATTTTTGAATAGAAGTTACCTGAGATCTGTTCATTTTGCTTTCTGCAGCTAAACTGATAAAGCTGAGGCTTTTCTAAGGCAATTCATAGCAGTTTGTTTGCACTAGCTTGTAAAAGTTATGAGTCAAGCCCACTGCAGGCTGCTGTGAGGCAAATCATATGTCTAATTTACAGTGATGTTCAGCTGATCCCTGTTTTGCTTTGGGCTATTGGGCTTTGCTTAATTGTTGCTGAATAGTTTATGAGGTTGTCATGTTGGGGCAGGGACAGCCTAAAATGCTGCAGGCTAGGATGTTTTTAGCTTTTTATAGGTGGATCAAGTAAACAAACCATCGCTCTGTATAATAAAAAACAGGGTCAACTTCGGTTCAAGCAGGAAGAGACTTGGTTTGAGAGATCATCCATACAGCCCACAGCGTATGCAGACAAAAAATGTTCTACTTCCATAAGAGATGAGAACATTAAAAGATTAAGGGTTATACATAAACCCTAACAGTGCATCATAGTATCATCAGTTACATGCAAGATATAATAAAAAAGACTTGAACAAACAAACAGGGAGGCATGCAGGCAATATTGCTGGGTAATCCACATCTAAAATACAGTAAGTCAGATCTTGGTTAGAGAGGGATGCTGGCTCAGTGAAGCGTGTGCAGCTGCAGAGTGGAGCTCTTCCCCTCGTGCACAAGCATGGAGGGGTTTTTTTTTTTTCAATCCTCACTCTTTTTTCCTGCAGCCCCACCTCATAGTCTTGGTTTTAGCAACCAAATAGAAAGACCTTACAAAAAATACAAACTTTCTTTTCGTATAAATATAGTATTTATTTTATTTGATGGGCAAACTCATGCAGAATTTCCTTGCATTGCTGAATGATGTGTTTGAAAGGAAGAGTATCTTGAGGGAACCCTGCAAAAAACATCTGAACACAGCAATTCTGCGCTCTTTCGTCATACCACATCCAGTGACAACGCTCCTGCTATACATATTCTGAGCATTCAAGCACATGGCTTTCTTCCAATGTCATTGTTCAATTTTTGTTTCTTCCCCGTGTCTTTCTCTCGACCTGTCTTTCACAATGTGGCGTTTCCGCAGCATTTTAAACCACATATGTATGCGTGATTGAAACAGTAAACAAGATAGACTGAATGAAAATGGATCCAGTGAGGTATAAGGTCTTGTAAGCCAGTAAGTGTTCATGTATGCTAAGTGCAGTGGGTCACCTTGGTTACTGCAGATTCCAGCAGAAGATGATGAAGGCAAGGGCAAGCTGAGATGGGAAATGGTGAAGCAGAGTGGCGGGCTGAATTATCTTTTTTTAAAAACCAGAAACAGACTGAAAAGTGCTCTGTTATTTCATTATTGTTTTCATTTACTGTGGTTGCAGCTCTTTCTACTGCAATTTGAACTATTCATAATCCACATATTGTTCAGATGTTCCTTAAAACTACCCAAAAGATGAATTTTTTGGCAGAATATGTGTATATTCAAAGCAAACATTGAGCAGGTTTGTTGTGGTAGTCGTGGTAGCGCAGGGAAAGGAGAAACAGGGAAAGCTTTTTTGTAGGATATTTTTGGTTGCAGTCCATGAAAGATTTAGTGGTCACTCAGTTTGTACAATGCTGAGGAGGAGAATCCAAAGTGTGTGAAGCGTCCTGTGCATCTGTATTTACGTGAGTGTGTATTGGGGTTTTTGGCCTCTGTTTGTTTAGTTGGTGTCTTTTTTAATCAAAAAACAAACATGACAGAAAATGCCATCATACTTTGATTTATTCAATGTGACAATAAATATAAAACATTGAGGTTTGTCTTTTTATTTCATGTCCAAAACACTAGAAAGAGGTCAAGAGAAAAATCCAGCAAAATTCCTCTACGCCTCTCATGTGCCTTCCATCCCTGGCCTGGACTGATACATCAGCCTCTACATCTTCCTCCTCCTCATCCTCCTCCTCCTGTCCATTCTCATCAGCCACAGGCATTTCACTGCACAATGCAATATTGTAGAGCATTCAGCACACAACAGCGGTACAGGAAGAGAAGTTCAGGCGTGCTTTAACAGCAAAGAGCCCTGTATAACCCAAAGGTGAAAATGGTGGCTTCTGGTTTAGTAATGCACAATAAGGGATTTATTTGAATAATCTCCTTACCACAGACACACTTCAAAATACATATTTAATTAGGCTCAATGTGCAGAAAAAAAATCTGCTCTGTTTTTTTTTTCTCTCCATATTTTGAATTCATACAGGGCCTTTGAGTCCGGTTAATAGATCAGAATATCCAGCATATCAATCATTTTTAGCAGATTTTAGCCTGAGGAAAGTAAAGGAGCGTTCTCGAGGTGGCGATGGCAATGAAAACCAAACCTGGAAATGATAAAGACTCTGAAAGGAAATGAGGACTCCTGTAGTAACAGTTACAAACAGAAGGCACGTCAAACTACTAGTAGCAACTGTCTGTCTACTTGGACTGTCGAGTACACCGCAGTGTGAGAGGAATCAGATGGGCAGGTTCTACCTCAACTGACTGTTTTGTTGTCAGGGAAGGTTAGAGTGACTCCATTTGTAGAAGCCCATAAAAGCAGTATATGTTTCTTGAAAGATTTTCTAGCCTGTGAGTCAACCTTGCAAAAAAAGGATAAGGCTGGAGATTTTCTATGTTGTTCTAACTGTCAACTAATCTTATGTGCAGAGCCAAACCAACAATGAACTCATTCTGCTTACAAGAATTGTGTGTGTATCCAAAGTCTAATGTATCATATTCCTCAGTGCTGTAGACCTCTGCTGTTGTCCAAAAACTACTAAAAACACGTCTGTGAGCGGTAACGCTGCACAGGATGACACACTCTTTCACCTTGAAAGTAATGGCTGCCGTTGTTTGTTTGGAAAGGGAGAGAAGTTCCTTGTATGGCAGACACCAGCGAGTATGTGCGGGAATTTGATTTGATTTACAGAGCTTCGAAAAGTGATGATTTAGCATCTTTTGTCTCCTTGAAATTTTATTGGTCAGTTGGTCATCAGAGGAAGTTCTGGTAAATGTTAATGATAATTTATCTCACTTACCAAATGTTTAGGTTTGCATCTCTCATTGTGAGTTTAGCTCCTGTGAACAGAAAGTGTGAGAAATCTGGCCATTAATATTTTGCAAGCATGTTTGTACTTTGTCAACACAAAGTTAACTTTTGTAAAATAACTTTTGCATTAGTCTCTCTCTTATTGGATTTTGATTGTGCTTAGCTGAAATACTGCATACGTATTAATATACAGTGGGATTCAATAAAACATTTAAAGGAACAGTTTGACATTTTGGGAAATATACTTTTTTCTTTCTGAGAGTTAGATAGGAAGATCAATACCACTCTCATGTCTGTTCAGTAAGTATGAAGCTATCACCAGCAGCTATTAGCCTAGCTTAGCATAATTCCTAGAAACAGAGAAACAACTGACTTTGTCCAAAGGTGACAAAATCCTCAGACCAGCACCTCTAAAATGCTCTATATCCTGTTTAATCCGTGCAAAAACCAAAGCCTTGTCATCACCACAAGTTACTAGGCAACAAACAGAGTCTGCAGGAACTTACTGTACCTGACTGAGAGTTGCTCCATCAAATAACCTCCCTGTGACTTTCCATTTTTAGACTATAGGTTAAACAAATAAGATAGAACGTGTTAATTAGTGAGCTGGTAGGCAGATTTAGTCATGTTTGAACTGAGTCTTTGTGCTAAAATAGGTGAACTGGCTGCTGGCTGTAGCTTCATATTTACCATAAACATATAAGTAAGTGCAATCAATCTTCTCATCTAACTCTCAGCAGTGTTTTTACCCTAAATTCAGTCATGCAATTAGATAGTTTCCCTCTATTACACTTCAGCTTGTATTATAGTGAGTCATTAACAACATCAATTGTCAGGCATCATTTTTGTGACCATGCTATCAATACTCATGATCACAGCTTTTACCCAAGTAGTACCTTTAAGATTTTGACAACAAATTCTCTGTGCATTACAATGTCAAAAAGCACATTTAAACTTATTGTGACCTTGCAACATAACGTCAGAGTTTTATGTCACCTCAGTCCTCTGTAGTTCTCAGCACTGGTCGGCCAGTATGTATCACTTTGAGTGTTTAATGGCGATGAAATTACACATCTTGTCACGTCACGCAAGCCTCTGCTCTTGAGGTTTGTTTGATGAAGGAAATTAAATATGATGAACAAGTGGCTGGGGACTTTTTGTTCTTAATGGTGACTGACTTGCTTAAATGCAGCAACAGAGAAATAACCATACTACAACAACATAGGCCACTGTGGTCCAGAAAGTAGACTGAACCCAATTAGCAGCGTCCTTGTTTTGCTTTTACTGGCAGATTAAGTCAAATCTCAAATGCTGATATATTTGTGTGTCTTTATATCCAGAAAGTAAAAAACACATCTTGTTGTGCCTTTAGTCAACAGTTTACTCAGCAAGCATCAGATATCTTGCGGTGGATGCGGTTCATTTCTTACAAGGTACCTTTGATCTCGTCCCAACAGCTGGCAGAAGAAAGATTTATCAACTCATTGATTGTCTGAATTTTCTTCAGACCATCGAGCACATATGGAAGTCAGTGTTTGACAAGGCACGCGTGAGCTTTTGTGAATAGATGAGTAAATACACCCAGTTTGTTGAGAGGAACCAGTGTTGTTGGTATATGTGTGATCTCATGCAGCTCCTGTTGAGCTATTCCAGTCTCAGTATTGTGAGCTGGTGCAGAAATTCTCCAAGCTCAAGTTGTCAAAGGTCACATATTATATTCCTTTTCAACAATATAGGTGTCTGAGGTCCCCAAAACACGCCTCTGAATTTTTTTTGCTGAAAGTACCACTGAGATTATGCATTCTAGAATACCTCTATACCCCCCTGTTTCAGTCATGTTCTCCATGGGCTGTTTCTGTGTCTATGCAAATGAGCTGCTGCTCCCCACGCCCCACTCAGGAACTGGGTCTAACTTTATCATTATGATACAATGTGAGATTATATGATCACGACAGGAGAGACCGAGGGCTATTGACAGTATTCATATTCATACTAGAACTGCAATGGAGCTGCAGTGGCATCATTAATACTAGCACGGTGGAAACTGCTCATTGTGTTCACAGTTATAATGATCAACTGCTTATATGGATCAAAAAGCTTAGGACAGAAATCATTTATTTACAAATGCTGTATAAGTTATTTGCTTATAGTAGTTTTGGGATTCTTTTTTTTTTTTTTACTTTACACCCACGATACACATATCATATATGTACTCAGCAGCTGTGGCATCCTTATTGCTTTGTGGTAACTCATCTGTCTCTGGCTGGTTATTTGAGACTGGTGCACATTGAAATCATGACAGGAAAAAAAAGTCATTTTCTCTCAATGAAACATCTTCTCCTCAAAGCTATGACAACCTGCCAAAAACAAGTCAACAAGGTGCAGCAGCAAATCAACAAGCATTTGAAACAGCTGTACAGAATTTTGAAACCATCAGTGAAATTTAGTAAATAACTTTCCTTTTTATTACTTTATAAAAATGTAACAAATATATAAAGCATCAATTTATCACACATATACACTCATATAACACTGTTCCATTTGTGGAGACATTTCCATTAAAAATATAGTGAATCCAACAGGACTTCCTCAGATGATGGGACAACATAAAGACTGTTGTGTTAGTTTTTGCATAAACAACAGAACTTTGATTCAATTTCGAAAGTTGATTCAGTGGGGACCGTCAGCCTGCTGGGGGGAGGTCTATGTTCAACAGATCCCTTTTTGATGATATAAAGGTAATAAATTCAAAGTGTTTTTGCACACACATTTACTGAAAGACGGTGCAGGAGAAAAAGAGAGAATCATTCTCATAGTTTGGGGGACTCTAGAGTCACCAGGGACACACATTTATGTTGAAAATACATGAAAAAGTGCATTTTGCATAACTTGTGACCTTTAATATCTCACCTCACCACAGTTCAATGTGACAGGTGATAAAATAATACTCTGCTGAAATATTTACCTGATTTTATTGAGTATGTTTTTATTAACAATGTCAGATTGCTTATTTTGGATAGTTTTCTTCCAGATAAGTAAGATTTAGAGACTGTGCAGTGTGGCTGACTACTTCATGTCATGTTAGCAGCAAGGTTGTGTGGTGGTTGCTATTGGATACAGATGTTATCGTCATTTAAAATTCATGGATACATTGTTGCAGGAGGAGCAGGTACAAATGAAGAGGCAATGAAGTTTAACCCAGGGATCATCACGTATGACGAGGCTGATGTCCTGCTTTGTGCATATTCAGTGGCTAAGGAAGAGATGCATGGCTGACAGTGTTGCTAGGAGACCACACACAGCGACTAGTGTGAGAGGCTTGATTTCACCTCCCTCCCCCATTCTTGTAGTCTAGCTGCCTTTCACTGTTTTTCTATCGTCTCTTCCTCTCACTTGCCTCCATTTGCTTATTCCTCCATTCTAATATTCCCTGTCTCAATACTCCATCCATCAGTCTGTCTCCAGCATGTTTTTTCGCCTAATCGTATTTATCTCCAGCCTGGTTGATCCCTCAGTGACTTTCTATTTATTGGCTTTCCCCCCATTTTTCACCGTGTCCCCTCCCATCTCTTCCCCGCTGCCTCAATCCTCTCCTCCTCTCTGGTGGTATGTCTCAAGCTGCTCATTCTTCTCCTGAACGTTTTCCCTCCATCCCTCTTTCATGGCTTCCTCTCCACCTCTCTCATCCACTCCGTTTGTTTCTCCAGGCTGAGCCGCAGCATTGTCTGGCTCGAGCGTGGTGACTGTGGTTTACAGTGGCTGTGGGGTTAGATTATGACACTGTACAGTGGTGGGCAAAAATATGTTTGTGGTATTAGGGACATACCAAATAAACTGAAGCCTATGAACAGTATCTTGTATTTTTAAAATATAGAGTCATCTGTAGGTTACAAAATCCTATTGTCTTTTTTTCCTAATCACCTTATTGATTGTCACATACAAAGTTACAACATGTGCTGTTTAATTCAGGTTCAGTTCAAATGTGAGCATCCTACGGCAGTGTGAGGACTGGGTGTGCAGCAGAAGGTAGATGTCTTTAATGAACGCAATGTTCTGTACTATCTGCCCTCTCACTCTAATTACACCTGTTTAAACAGCCCTAAATATGTTCTGGATGCTATTTTCTCTAATGAAGACATTAACGTTAGGTTTTGTGGATGTCTGAAAGCATAATTAGATGTGTATTTTGAATATGTTTTATAGAAATATTGCTCTTTTGCCAAGACCTGGCCAGCGCTGTGATGCGTCCCTCCAAACTGCAGCGCTCCTGCCTCACTCGCAGGAAGGTGCAGCAACACTACAGGACCACTTGCTGAGGTGGAGGCTGGAGGGCAGAGGGCTGCAGCACAAAGTGTTACAGAAGTGTTAAATTCAGCAGCAGTGAAAGATGAAAAGTGCTTCATGGTCCAGTTTTGACTGAAGATACTGTAACTGGTCAAAGCTCATTCTTTAACTACACAATTTGTCCATCGTATCTTTGCTCTTTCTTTCTATTGAGCTTTATTTATCTCTTTAAAGTCCCTCTCTTCAGTCAGTCACATTCAAATCAGCTGCTAAGCATTTGCAATTGCTGCTTCACAGCCTGTGGGTTTGTGTGTGTTTAGCGAGTATGGGGGATTTGAGTGTGTGTGTGATCTGTTTGCTTATGTGCATGAATGACTAGTCGGTAGTGTTGCATGCAGATCCATTTTCATGAATCATGACTCCATCTGCCTCCTGGTTCTAATCAGAGGAATTCAAGCGACTCCTGACCCTACAGATGCTCCTGAAACAACTTGCTAAATGCTCTGAATTTTTTTAAGATTCAAAGTTACCATGGTGAATAATGACAGCTAGCATGCATGAGTGTATTATATCTGTAAAAATGATATTCATGGCCCGTTCAATTAGGAAAATGTGTCTGTGGATGTACAGTGGTATTCTCCTGGTTCTTTTAGCTGGGCTAATTGCACACCAACCCACAGAATGTAATGCGGCAATTGCAGGGGTGCCTGCTCAGCTGCCAGATCCTAGAAACCCAAATCAAAGCTCCTGTTAACAAAAGCCCAACCTACAGTCGCAGCTCCCTAACCTAATTAACAATGAGTCAGCAAGCATGGCAGAAGCAGCGGTCGAGGTTGTGGTCAGGGCTGTGGAATACAAGAATAGCAGTAGCCACGCTGACACGCTGGATGACACACTGGGCCATGACAAAAGAATCACACGTGGCTACACAGCTCAACATGCTGCCTGGCCCAGGTAACCCTGCCTGACACTCATACTGTGGATTTAGATTTTTTTTTTGTCTTTACATTGAGACATGGTTAAAATATTGTTCCAAAAGTAAAAATGACAGTGGCTGGTAAATATGGTTTAAGGGTTCCTGAATCTGTACAGAATTAGAGGAGCAATTATCTTTCTGGAAAATGAAAATATCATTTTTTTTTTATGCCCTTTTCATGCTGCTCGCATCCTTAGTCAACGAATATAAAAGCATAATTCAGAGCTCATTAAATTGGATTTGCATGCAGTTTCATTGTAACATGCTGTGAATGCACAATAGTGATTTTGAAAAGTATCAAGTAGAGAACATCATTTGTTTAATATTTCTCTTTGGGTGTATTTTTTCTGTCACTTTTGGCCATGAAAATCACTAACCAAACACCATATATGAGTCTTATTTCATTTAGTTGTTAATGCCTCTCATGTGAAGTGATTTATTCAGTTTTGTTCACAAAACAACAATGCTGTTCAACACAAAACAAACTGATGCTACAGTTCCAGATGCCAGAAGCACAGATGATAATGCTCCAATGTCCTGCACCGAGAAACCCTCAAATGCTCTGTTTCCATTTATGATGGAAAAACACTGGAAACATGCATCAGCTGACAGCTGTGCTTTTCTTAGCCAATTGCATTGCGCACTTCCATTCACCAGCATGAAAACACTGTTGGGCCCTCAAATATCTGCCCCACAACAAGCCTGACTTCTCATGGGGCGAGCGTGAGTAGGAAGCTGTGCATGCGCTACATATGACAAACCACATTACTGTCTGGCTAGCAGACAGGCTTAGCTAGGCCATCCCAGGGCCTGCAGCCAGAGACGCTCTGCAGCTGAGTTACCATGCTTACTCAAATATTCATAACTGGATAATGAAAGTATAAATAGTTTTTCATGTGATACACTAGAGGTTGAGGTAAACAAAACTGCAACCTCCATCATTATGCATCACTGTGTCTGCTTTGAAGGCTGCCAGTTGGAGTAATGGGCAGGATTGACCGCTTTGACACAGTGAGAGTGATAAGCTTTGACTCTCCTGAAGTTCTGCTAGTAATTTGGATTTGATTATTTGGGTTTCTAAGTGTGTTGCCGCATCCCAAAGCAATCACTGTCAATCTTGTCAGCTGCAAGTAGGCTGGAAAGCTGTTGAACATGTTTTTTAATGATTGATGAACTCAAACATTTCCCTTGTTTCTTCTTGTTTAGGTGAGTTGGAGAAGGCTGCCTGTAACATACGTCGCCTTCTCCCGAGTCTTCTTCTATACCATGAACTCTGGCTCTGCCCAGGATGTGGCAGTCGAGCATTTCCTGCGTGACATAGAAAGGCGAAGCAAGCGGCTACACTGCGCTGTGATAGGCTGCGAGGAGGAGAGACCCCGCAGCGACATGAACCTGCTGTATCGTAAGAGCCGTTTGGACTGGAGGCAGAGGGACCAAGAGGGAAGTAAAAAGAGGTGAGAGGATCAGCTCACACGAGCTCTGCATATATGGGATTACATTAGGGTTCAGTTCAGTGGGGATATAAACCTCTTAGCCAGCGTGAATGAGTTTAATTTCCAAATCTCAATTCCAAGCGCAGTTCATGAAGTCAGATGGGTTAGCCTGAAAAGTCTTGGACGAATTTGCATAACAGCACTTCATAATGAAGTTAATATGTTCAGCAGATGAGATAAACTACTATAATATCAGCCAAAATGTCAGAGGGTAAAAGGGGAGCAAAACCCATAAAAAAGAAAATGAAATACAGTTGCCTCATTTGTCTCAACATGATTATTTTGACTTTACATACTTTCATTTGAGGTTCTAACCTTTATGCTTTAATGAGACCATGCATTAGAAGTCACAGCAATGCATCATGTAAATGCATTCTTTCATGGAGCAACTGCTGTATATAGGCCATACACTCCTTTAGCTGTTTTTTTAAAATCCAATTCAAGTCTTTCAATGTGTTGTACTGGTGACGACTGAATACGATCTAATTGTGTGTTAGCTGAGTGAAATAAACACTAGAAAACCTTACCTGTTATGACTTGGAATATGTAAGAACTGTGTTGCTATTAGGTGCAGTCCTCAAAGCTCATCCTAGTACCCTTTCAGTAGGATTCAAGAGTTGTTGTAAAATGAGGCGCAGTGTGTGTGTTCAGGGCTCTAATTTTCTCCACTATAACGACACAGTTAGCTGCTGATTTATCAGGCCCTGTTCCTCTTTTTGGACATCTTCCAGTGAAAGTGAAAAGTGATAATAATAAATCACCACACAGACGGTAATAAAAATAATAATAACTTCTACCACTACTACTGCTTCTACTAATGATAATATTAGTAGCTTCTTCTAACCAATTTGTTGTAATTGCAGTTTTTATGTGATTTAGAGTCAAATCAAATCAAATGTATCCAACAGCATTTTACAGTCATCCAAGCATCAAAACAAACTAATTCAATTACAAAAGAACCAATTCAATCACACTACATAAGTGGGCAAAACAGTTGACAGCAGCATAACATCATCACACTCTGAATCACAGTCGTGACAGTGTTGTCTTGAAATGAGTGTGTGCATGCCTGTGAGTGAGTGATCTCATGTTTCTGAGTGTGTGTTTCTGGGACAGAGGAGAGATGTTCCGTTCAAATGTGAGTCACCTATAATCCACCAATTCCACGCTGTTTGAGGGGCTGTTTGTGCTGTGGAGGGAGAGCATCAAAGACAACAATTCAGTTCGTCTCCAAGTGTCATCCAGTGCTTCCTGACTCACAGCAGTAATTTGAGGCATTCGTGTTGGCAGCAGAGATCAACGTCATGGCAGCATCAAGCCAGTGGAGGTGTAGGGCAGCGAGTGGGACAACGGGACATGATGAGCAATGAAAGCAGAGCCAGGCAGGGCCAGAGCAGCAGAGGTGAGAAGCAGGACATGACCGGTGATGATTATGAACAGGACAGGGTCAGGGATGAAACTGCACTGGGACGAAAGGATGGAAACCAAATGGACTCAGGGCAGGACCAGTGACGACTGCAGGGCCAGTGGGAGCAAGAGAGGGCGGGAGGTGGGGGCAGGACAGAGGGACAAAGAAAACGATGTGAAGGGCACAGGTAGACAGTTTGAGATCTCCAGCAGGCCCTCAGGAGAGAAATCACATTTATAAAGCACAGACGGTGGTGGAGATACAGAATGGTAAATAGGTGAGTTTCAATATGAGTTTTAAAAATAGACAAGGTTTCTTATGGCAGACAGACTATTCCCAGTAGTGGTGACTGGTGGAAGAAAACCTTGCTGCCAGCTTAGGTTTTATTAATTCTTGCACAGAATTATGAGACCAGTGTGAACGGGCCAACATGGGTGTAGTCTGGCACTTCCGGGTATATGGCAGAGAGAGAGGGAGAGCTTTACAAATCTCTATGAAGCAAGTCAGTAATTGATATTCAGTTGGACTATTGGACTGAGATGGATGAATAATAGACAAATGAATATATCTATATCTATATATATATATATAGATATAGATATAGATATATATATATATGAAAAAAATGCAAATACATTTAATGAAACATTTTTATGGGTGAAAGTAAAGGGGGGAATTTAGTTAGCTTTCATCAGACGGATACCAATTCACATTTCAACTTTGATATCATTTACATGCTGAAACTGAAGTCTTATTGCAAAACTCACTTTCTAAACTTTTGCCATGAATGTCCAGGATGCAGTTTATAAATTTGTTATGAACTGTTTAATAATCATTAGCACATCTCTCTTGGTTCTCCATAAGCAAGTGCAAGGCCGTGTTTGTATAAATAATAAAGTAAATAACTTGCACTCTGCTCAGTGTTAGGAAGTTGATGTTAGCTTCACATGGTTGAAATGATCTCTGAGTTCTGTAATATTTGTAAGGTAAAAAAACCCCCTGAACATTTAGAAATATTTTTAATGCTAAGAGAAAATTCCGCTTCTTTGTCCAGTCATGTTAAATTAACTGTGTTGTGGGGCCAAAAATCATGATTTAAATAACACTCTTCTACTATGGAGACATCAATTGAATGACTAATGGGTAAAATCTGAGAAAACAGATAATTTTAGGCATATATACCGATACCTAACAACAAAGGCCAAGAGCCAACCTCTTTATGCATGCAGTGATTTTCTCCCACGTAGCATAATGTCTTACAGACTGGTCTCATGCAAGCATGACAACTCAGAATCCAGTTCAGTTTCTTTACAAACAGGCACTAAACGCACTTAACTAAAAGGCCAATATCCTAATAGTTTGAAACATTCTGCAGGTGCGCATCTCATCTTGAAGGTCTTACATGGGCTTGTACTCTCTCACTGAGCCAGTTCATGCAGAAGGATAGTAGCAGCAGCAGCAATTACCAGAGAGGACTGTGTTTTAGTACAGATGTATCAAGTTTGGGTTAACAGTCTTCTCAGTCTGAGCCACCCACTACTAGAATAGTCTACCTATTGAATTAAGAGAGAGCACTTATCACCTAACCTTTAAGCATGAACTTAAGATATGGCTTGAAGCAAACCAAACTTAAAAATATGAGTAATGATACTACCTTATCTCTGGCACTGCATTTACATACTCTCATTTTTTTAATATATATATTTATATATATATATATATATATATATATATATATATATATATGTGTGTGTGTGTTTTTATTGTATTATATTGTATTGTAGTACTTGTTGAAGCATTGTATTGATGATATTAGGTCTCTCATTTGTAATTACCTGCCCAGGCACTACTAATGATAATTTGCATAGTAGCTAACTCTGGCACATTTACATTGATGTGAAAACTGAAATGTTGATTAATGTGCACTGGCCCAGATTGTGAGCAGGTTTCTTCCCTCTCTCTGCATATATCTCAGCTACCCACTGTCTGCATGTGACTGTTATTCATGCTGAGCTCATCTGATGTGGGTATGAATGTGGGATGATGTTAAATTTGTTAAATAGATAAGGTTGATGAATATTGATTGGTTTTTAAAAAAACCCATCCTCATTTCCTTTTAGTGACACTGAACAAACACTTTGTTGCACTATCACATACAAGTTTAGTTCAAAGCTATGTTTGAACTCACCTAACCTCTTTTATGCATACATCAAACCCAGAGTGGAGAGATATTTGTATCCAAACCATAATATCTTAATCACATGTTTCAAAGCACTTTCAGACCATCAACATTTATTCTGGCTGATCTAGCATCATCCAGTTTAGTTATGAACATAATATGTTGCAGCTGAATGTGAATGCACAAACATAAAACAGTCTTTATCACATCAGTTAAAATGTGAAAGTTTAGGTTAGTGTTTAAAATGAGTTTCAGGCATGCAAAGATAATTATTATCCTGCTAAAGTCTCAAGAAGTCATTATCTGACTGAGACATAGTTATAAATGAAAATGTATTTTTGTCTTTCTCTTTAGGGCCACCTACGAGTGTGAATCACATGTTGGCAAATAATACTACAATGATACTATTAGAAGAATCAGGAGACAAAGCTGGTTCTTTATTCTTTATTGCTATGAGTCAAACCACCAGGCAGTTTCACTCGTGCAATTTTCTTCCAGTCACAGAAGAAGAATCACATCAGTCTAAACCCACACAAGAGACAACCCATAACTTAAGGCAGTCAATTAAAGTGTCGTGTATTGTGTCAAATATGTCAGTGAGGTCCAACAGAATGAGGACAGTTAAACACTCAAAGTCAACGCTCAACCTTAACACATCTCAAACTTTAACAAGAGATGACTTACTGCTATGATTTGCCCTCAAACCAGATCGGATGTTCTTAAAGATAAGATCATATTTTTCAGCCGTTTTAAACACAACTGGTTCTTAAACTTTGCCCCAAAAAAGGTAAATTAGAAATAAGATGGTAGGTGCTAAGGGCAGGATTATCTCATTTAGATTCCTTCAGCAAAAGCTTTATCACCATTGTCTTAAAGGCTTCTGGGAATATCTCACACTCTGAGGAGATGATGTTCAAGAACCTATAGGTGTTAATAAGGTTACAGAGGAGCAGCGGGTGATCTCAGGCTGTTTTGACATCTCATAAGATGAATATCTAACCTTTGTCTGCTGGAAGTCATATGATTTTGAAGACAACAAAGACAATATTTCATTATTGCACAAAGATTACTTTTGTTCTTAGTTGTGATACAACATTTGATTGAAATTATTTCGAGACACCTGAAACTTATGTAGGCAAGTAATCCAGGTATGGACTTCGGACAGATCAAGACAGCACGAGAGGAATCTTCCTTGAAGTATTTATGTTTAATTCATCGTTACTTATCGAGCTCCATTCATTATTAAAACGGTGCATCAGATCACGTGAAGACAGCAATCAGATCCAGTAATAAGCAAGAGCTACTATTGAATAATCAATGTGTCCTGAATTAACAAGGTTCAACTCACTCTTAAGGTACAGATTTTCATTTTGTGAACAAGAGCCAGAAGCACTTTTTTTTTACTGTAGAGAATACAGGATTAAGTGTTAAAGGAAAATTTCAACACTAATAATCTTTGTTGTACACGGTTGAATGAGAGGATTGACATCAATTTCTAAGCTGATTTTGTTACCTTCAGACCGAGCCTGGCTAGCTGTTTCTCCATTTCCAGTCTCTATGCTAAGCTAAGCAAAATAAAGCTTCTGGCTTTAACAGTTGTCTGACATAATAGCAATGTTTAACTTCTCATCTAACTGTCAGCAAGACAGCAAATAAGTGTATTTTCCAAAATCTAATGCTTTAAGTTGCAGTTACTGTAGATTATGTAACACAACAAAAAACAGCAGAGAATAAAGAAAGTCCTGATAGTTGTTGAACAGCTGACTCTTTGGTCTTGATTTCAAGATGTTCAGAGCTTCTTCTGCCCTTAGAAGAAGTAAGGAAAAAACAGAGCACTTCAAGATGCCTGGAGGAGCAGCTCAGCCTCTGTTCTGGGCTAAATTTGGCCCTGTAGTATCTATGTCGATTGTGAGGAGTCACAAGTACATCTCCACAGGCATTCAAGGGCGCAAACATACTCACACAGATGCAAACACACTCTTTGCTATACCACACACATAAACACACATATCCGGGCACTCACACACAGTGGTTATGATGAAAAGAAAATAGGAACCTCTGTATTCTCCAGGATGAGCAGCCTCAGTGCTGCTTCTGCTGCTTGCTCGATGTTGACTGCAAATTGTAAGCTCCAGTTGTCTTCCTGTGTGCTTCACTGCCTCACAACTGATCTAAAAGAGAGCACTGCGTGACCTGTAGTCATATGTTGCCACATAATAATCATGCATTTGAGCCATTTAATTACACACTCAAAAACACAATTTCAAACACACAATTTCAAACATGTAGACACAGATGTGGTTATCCAGATGTGCTCCCTGCACAGGTCATTTCTTCCTCCATTGCTGTAGTAAATTCTGTGATATATATATATACAAATTTATGTCAACAACTTAAACTATGTTATAATAAAAAGGTAAGCACTTGGATCTAGCAGTGTTAATGTAATAAAAGATATCTAGTATGTTCAGCCAAAAAAAAGGAATACAATTCTACATATTGCTCAGTTTGGTAAAACAGTGCAATATTTTCCCACTATTTCTCCCTTCATTTTTATTTATTGCTTTGGGAGTTTGTGTCATTGGTGATTTCAAAGCCAAACCATGAAATACATGACAATCACAACTGTTCCCATGGTAACAGATTAAATTCTTCAGACGACAGTGAGAGCAGACTACAGATGTGGGTTGAGGATATAAAGAAAAAGGGAATTCCAGCAGCACACTAAGATCACACTAAGAGCACTTTGTTTTTGACAAGGGAATTGATTTCCTAATTAAATGTGTTTGAGGGTAAAGCAGATGTGGAGGAATGGAGATGGAGAGATATGGGAATGCAAAAGATGAAGGTACCTCTAGGGCTTTCCCTTTTTGCAGCGAAAAGCCCTGCAGGCATTTTTTTTATTGCAAAGGCGATATTTGAAGACCAAAGAGAGAGAGTGAGGAAAGAAGGAGGTCAATAATATAAAGGATACAGTAGTGTATGAATGTTTTTTTTCTTAACTATGATTTCCTCATGCTTCCAAATTTCTCAACCTATACAACCCTTTTCCCAAATTGCAGCTCCACCCAAAATGACCCTTCAGCTACCGTCGGCAAAGTCAGAGACTTGGCTTCTTTCCGCCGGCACTTCCGGATGGGTTTCATGACCATGCCAGCCTCCCAGGACCTGTCCCCTCACTCCTGTGCCTCCGCCATGGCGCCACGCTCACAGTCCTGCCATGCGGTCGGTGCTGGGGATGCAAGTCTAGAGAATGGAGACTACTCTGACACCCAGTCACAACATGGTGGGCGCTGCCCTCCGGCCAAACCCAAACGTCACCCCAGCACTCGCCTCAGCTCCTCATCCGCTGACAGCAGAGGACCTCCTGAAACGCCGCCACCTCCCCCGCCCTCTCATTCACAGAACAAACACTCAGAAAAGAAAAATGGTAAGAAGGATATTTCCAGATGCACGTTCTACTGAGAGAATTTCTTTATTTTCTTGAGATTATTGCGATTCTTGATATTTTCTTTTATTCTTTTAAGCCATGAAGAAGTCTGACTCTGGGGAGATGGGTTCAAAGAAGGTTCCTCCTTTAAAGCCCAAGAGAAGTCCCAGCACCCAGCTTTCCTTTGACCCCCTTCCTCCACGTGTGCCTCCTTCTGCCACATCCCTGCCTTTCCAGGCAGGAGACTCTCAAATTCAGACAGGAGACGGGGAGGATGAGCCAGTCTATATAGAGATGGTGGGCCAGGTGTTCACCAGAGACAGCCAGACCGCCACCCCCCACCCTGTCACCCCTGTGGCCACCACACCTGACTCTGATTCAGACCAGAGTGAGGCTATCTATGAGGAGATGAAATACCCATTGCAAGAGGACAGAGAGTCCCATAGACACCCCCCACCCAAACACGAAAAACTGAAATCCTCTAAACATTACCATGTCACCCCATCTTCCTCCAACAGCTCCTCCTCTCTGCCACGCCCATCCTCTTCCTCTCCCTCCTACTCCAAACCCAAAGCCACTGTGTCGATCTCTCATTCATCTCCTCTGCCCTCCTCCACATCCTCCACCCCTGTCCCCCAGGTCCTTTCTGCCAGTCCCCACACCCCACGAGCTCCTACTCCCTACCTGCTACAAGGGGGTAAATCTGAGCCCGAGTCCAACACGAAAATCCCAGCCCCTTTTCCCAACCTTCTACAACACCGGCCCCCACTGCTGGCCTTTCCTCAGCCCGCAGCAGCCTCCAGTGGGGTCGGGGTGCAAAACAAGGTTTCTGCCTCTGCTAAAATGGGGACTCAAACGTCCAGCGTGACAACTCAAGCCAGCACCTCCTCCTCAACTTCCTCTAATGTATCTGTATCCATGTCAGGCTCTAAGGAGTCGTCGGGAGGAAGTATAACGCCGCAGGACAAACACAGCAGAGACGCCCAGTTGGGCCCTGCTCCTGGACTGAGAGCCAGGAGTCACTCAACACCTCTGCCTCCATCCTCCAAATCCACGTCCCCTTTCTCCCATCACCACCACCACCCTCACCACCGCCCCTCGCACTACCATCACTATCGTAAGCCAGAAAGAGGGGACTCTCCTGCTCCGACCAAGAGCAGCTCTCAGACTTCGACACAGGCCACCGTCCAGACCCAAACCTCAAGTACAGGCAAGGAGGGCAAATCGGTTAGCTTCCTCTTAAAGACAGATAAAGGAGAGAGGGATAAGGACAGAGACAAGGAAAGAGATCGGGACCGAGACCGAGATCGAGATCGAGATAGAGATAGAGATAGAGATAGAGATAGAGATAGAGACAGGGACAGGGATAGGGACAGGGATCGGGGTAGAGACAGGGACAGAGAAAAGGAAAAAGACAAGGAAAGAGATAGAGACAAGGACAGGGATAGAGAAAGAGAAAGAGACAGAGAAAGAGACAGAGAAAGGGATCGGGACAGGGATCGGGACAGGGATCGAGATAGGGATCGGGATCATCGTGACAGGGATCGTGACAGGGATCGTGACAGGGATCGTGACAGGGATCGTGACAGGGACGGAGGGCCGCACTCCTTACAGATGGATATCATCACTAGCAGCCAAACAACTCATAGCAGCACCAGCTCAACCCCTACACCATTATCTTCATCCCAGCGTCCTCATTCTCGTCCACACCTCCGCTCTCACACTCCTCATGGCCTGCCAGCATACAAGCCTCCCTCCTCAGACAGCCCCCTGCTGTGGACCTACCCCTCCGGTGGCTTCCGTAGACCGCCCGCTTACGAGAGCTTGAGAGGAAGCTCTCAGATGCCAAGTCTGCAACAGCCCTCGAGTCTTACGGGTGTAGGTGAGGGGGCATCTAAGAGTAACGGAGGGTCCACGTCCCTCCAGTCCAAAGTTGGCTTCATGCCATGGGACAGCAGTGCCAGCTTAGCCGCAGATGAGGGGTCTTACTGGCCCATGCAGAGGAAATTGTCCTTCAGCCACGGGAGCAGAGAGACAGAGAGTAAGTCAGGGGTCATTTTGGATGTAATGTGCAGATGGTATTTTGAAAAAAGAAATCAGTATCTTGAAGGTATTTCATTCTGTTCCTTCCCCTGTATCAGAGGACGAAGGACGCACATGGAATGGCAGTGCTGATGCCCTGTTAAGGATGGATAAAGAAGAGTTAGGGATGGGGTCTCGTGGAGGCCACTCAGGCATCCCGGTCCACTTCAGTGGTGCCACCAGCAGGGCCCTTGGTCACAGTGAGTCCTTGGCAGGCGTGGACAGCAGCCCAGGATTCAGAGCCCTGCCCAGAGTGGGGCTGCCTCTTCCCTGCCAGACTTTCCCTGCCTGTCGCAATGGAGGTAGGCATAATCTTTTCAGTCATAGCTTCTAAAAAAGACAAACAAGAAAACCACATTATCCTCTTTAGGAAGGAACTACATACTGTGAGCAGATTTACATGGGGATTCTTCTGCTGCCTGGGTGATGATGAAGCTCTTGAATTTGGACAGCCAGCTTGTTTTTTTTGCCCTTGTTAGGCAAAGCTTCACACCCCCAGAATTTAGGAAGAGATCAACTTTCCCCGTCTAAGTTATTTTTTTGTTTACTAAAGTAGAGATTTAAACTGGCAGAGGCTCTCCTCTGTCCAGCACATCATGCTGTACTGAAGTTAGCCTTGAAGCCTCTGTGTCTCTTTGTCAGTCACATATTCACTCAAGGCCTTCCTCCAAAGACAGAGAGATGCTGGTTACCCTGAGAATCAGTGCAATACTTTCCTTTAAGCAGAGCCAATAAAAGAAGGGTTTGATAAACAGGCCCTCATCCCCGCATACACACATATTCATGAGCCCTGGGCACATTTCATACTGTTAACAATGTACATTGTGGCAAACCCAGTTGTTTAAAGCACATTATAATTGAATTAAATGCAGTTATATCAGCTAAGTACATAAACAGACTGGGTGTAAATAATATTACAGGTAAGCCTCTTAAGTAAACTGATATTAAAGGAAACTATAATATAGAGTGGAACCCTTCACCAACAGTCAAATATCTGTTTCACTCAAATCATTTCTGTCACTTCATTGTTAAACCTATTTTTGATATTTAAAAAAAAAAAGTAGAATATTAAATTAACTCTCAATCTTATTTTGGTTCTGTCTGGATAAACAATAATTGCAGAATAGCGGAAATTGCAGATCAGGATCACCACCAAGATTAAATTATGTGTTCCTGTCCAATAAATGTAATGGTCGTGTGTTTACAAGATAATATAAGATATTCAGCTGTCAGACAAACAGTGACACAACAAATCTCTGTGAAAGCGTTCCTGCATTAATAAAAATGTGTTGCTCCAGTATCCATTGTTTGTGATGTTAATATAACTTTATAATTGTCTAACTGTTTAGAATATGACAAGCACACAATGTACAAAGGCTAAGTAAATATTCATAGCTCTGTGTGTTGAAATGAAAAGTTATGTTCCATTGTTCTCATTAGCAGGCACAAATGTTTGTTTCTTTACAGAAGTGGGGCGGCTGGGCCGCTCCTCCTCTGCTGCTGGAGTGAGACAGGTGGGTGGAGGAGACGTCCCGAGACAGAGCAGTCTACCAGCACGAGAAGCCCTGAATCAGGTGAATATATAATACCCAGCCTTATAACTTTAGACGCTATTAACTTCATTCATGGCAGATTTGGGAACGAACATTAATATTGTTCTCATTATGGTTCCCCTCCTGCTATCCTGCTAGAGACAGTGCTCCTGCAGATCTATTTATAGCAGGTAGATTTGCCCACTGAGCAGAATAAGGTTCTGGCTTGCCTCAAAAGGATAAGAACAGCAAAGGTATATGACGTAGGCATATATGTAATCAGTAAATGTTAGAGAATAGAGGATGAAAGAACATGCTGTACTATGTTTTGGAGTGATGAGCTGCAGTCTTCTGGCAGCACATTTTGCCCAGATTCTGGCTGCATAGCAAGTGCTGACGCAGTTTGAGTGTGCTGCAGAGACTGTCTGCATGCGTCTGGTTGACCCTCCCTCAACCTTTATTAGATGAAGCAGTGCTGCATCCTCCTGGCAGCCCATAGGAACTGCAGTATTATTCAACATGTGCTATGATTGGTTGTTATTGCAGATAGCACTGCAGTGATCTTTCAGGTTTGTTAGAAATTGAAATACAGAATGTTCATAAAGCACTACATAAATTCACTGATTTGACTGTTTTCAATGTGTTCAGCTGCATGGTCTGGCCCAACCTCAAGTGCCCTGCAGTCCCAGCAGTCCCAGTGTGTCTCGGCAGCAGCAGCAGCTTCAGCTACACCAGCAGCAGCTGCAGTTAAAGCAGCAGCTCCAGCAGCTTCAGCAACAGCACCACCTGCAGTTGCAGTTCCAGCAGCTCGCCCAGCTGGCACAGGGACAGCCTTCTGTCAGCGGGGGCACCATCCCTTCCACAACGCAGACCCAGAGAGATGGAAAGCTGCTGGAAGTCATTGAGCGCAAACGCTGCCTGTGCAAAGAGATCAAGGCCCACAGGCGGCCTGACAAAAGCCTGTGCAAGCAGGACAGCATGCCCATCCTCCCTAGCTGGAGACGGACACCTGAGCCTCGTAAGACTGGCACGCCACCATGCCAGAGGCCGCAGGCCGTCGTGTGGGACACGGCTATCTGAGGTGGAGGGACAAGCCGGCGAGCACAGCACTGTAGAGAGATACACACAGATGAGTCGAAGGTGGTTAAACAATTAATAAGAGACGAGAGTAAAAATGGGTTCAGTAACTGGAAGATCCTTTAAGGGGTGTTGTTACCACAGAGGAACGATGGAGAAATTAGCTTGTGCTCTTATTGTGTGATCTGAGAACAGTGATGAAAGTTATTGTAGACTTTGAATTCATTTAAGAGAAGAAAAAAATGAAAGTTGTTGATAAGGAAGGGTGAAGTGAAACAAGTATTACAATCAAACAGTTGATTTGTACTTGTTCTGTACTGTGTCCTTCTTGATGTGTTCTAATTGCCAATGATTTTTGCCACAAAACACCAGTATTATTGCTACAAAACGAAGACACCAACTCGATAATAATGGGTGGGATGTCTTCAGAGTTTGGTGTTGCCAAATTTCCTCCTGACTACTTGAGACATAAAGGAATCATGTTTTTATTTTTTTCCCCCTCCAACACACAGAGAAAGTTATAAGAAGGTACCTGCCAGTGAAGGGCACATTAAACTGTGGTCCAACACAAACTACTCTGTGGATGAGAGAAGGCAAGACTCATTGATAAGTTATTGAAGTTTTTATTGAAATCGTGAATGCATATGAGATGTCTTGGTATCAACAGATTGTCATTGTGGATGCAAATAATCATCACCGAGGAGTGAAAGCTACCTACTGTATCTGTTTGCATATTTGTAATGTAAATCTATTTACTTTCTCAACATTTCTGCAATTTTATAGCAATATGCTCCCGGTGCTGGAGCAACATAATTAAAACTTGTGTCAACTAGCCTAACATACATATCTAAGACTTCAATAAGTCATATTTACTGTGTCATTCTCTGCATGTCACAATAGACATACAGTATTGTAAAAAATGTGTAGAGATGATCATGTCAGACTTTTACATACAGCTGATCTTCACTATAATAACATGTGGTTGTATTAAAAAAAAGATGTTGCTAGGTGTATCATTAGAAAAGGTGGTGCGACAAATGGCACGTATGGTGCAGTCCAGCCAAATATAGATAACAGATCAATGGTACAGAAAAAATATCATCACTCATGCTTATCCACAGTTGCACATTAGTGATTGTTCCACCACACAGAAAAACAAGCACTGACACCCATCAACACAGACTGTACAATATGGTGCAACTGATAAGACTGTGAGTACTGATCACCTCAAACAGAATGCTGGAACAATCTGCACAAAACATGGTAAACGCTTAGGAGAAACCCTAATGTACTGTAAATAGATATGTACAACTGTATTGAAAATGTAGCAATTATTTCCATTTTCATACTTGTAATCAATACATATTATGTAGCATATACTGTATAAAACATAACTTTGTTCACTTGTTTTTTCTAAAAGAATTAAGTACTTTATCTGCTGCAGCCAGTCCATGCATTACTTATAGATCCACTAATAAACAGTAAGCCCTCTAAAGAAAGGCACAGTCCAACAGTTATTTATTTAAATTTATGCAAGACTCCCTTTAAGCTGTTATTGGTTTATTTATGCCTTTTTTTTCTACATTCATTTTCAGATTTTCAGTGTACAGATTTTCAACAGCTCCTTGTCTTGACCTTTTTGAACACTTTGCTGATATTTTGAACTACTGGTATTGTTCATTCAACCACATGGTGTCACCGTGAGAAACATGATTAATATAGTGCTTATTGTCACATTTTGTTTTTTATTTCTGACAGCCACGTGAAATGAAGTTTGTACCTTGACGAGTGAGCCCTTCTGTAATAGTATTAAGGCACATGAATGTCTCTTGGTTGTTGTTGTTTTTGATAGTTAGCACCAAACTGTACAGTACAGTACACCCAGTGAAAAGAAGACCTATCTAAATGTTTGAGAGTCACTGCTTGGCCTTTCGTTTTAGTTTTCGCCTGCGCGTGTTGTTTTTTGACGGTCGAGGTTTTCAAGCTTACTGAGTCCATTTTCAAACAAACACGGGTCAGGTTGAAGGAAATGGGCAAGTGCAATGCATGCAGAGATTCCTCACACTGAAAATGTTCAAAAATGATATTGACTATTGTGCCCAATTTAATTTCAGATACTGAGAAACCACCTTACTATGATTCCTTTTCACAGACTGATATCGAACCCTAGGTATCATCTCCAAAATAGTTTACAGAAGCTGTTGGTTTTGTGTGTCTACTAAAACAGTGGCCATTATATGAGTGCCATACTATATTGATATGGTAAGATACGGTGTACCTTGGAAATCACTGTAGTGCTATATTTGCATTGATATTGTCATTAAAATAAATTTTATATAATGAACTTTACACAACAAACAGGATTTTTACATGTTTTCCTGCCTCGTGTTGTTCCCACGGTGAGATGGTGGTGGAGTGGACATGATGTTCCCACTGCACTTCTGCAGCACGTGTTGCAGCACACTCAGCATCCACGTGAGGGCGCTGCCTTCTCTCTCCACTGCTGCTGGGCTTTGGCTGCATGCATGTGATAATACAGTCACTGCTTCAATACAACACATTAACACTTTTTGTACTGACTCAGTGAAACATTAGATCTTCATAGTTTGAATTTCACAAATTGTCACTTGGATTAGTTAGTGCTCTTGACAAGGGCAATTCAGCTGAGTTTGGGATAGATGAGGCACACATGCAGACCATTTCTTCTCCAAATTCCCAAATATGAGCTTAAGACACTCACTGATGAAACTCCTAACATATTGAGGTGAAATTCTATATAACTCTTGATATTATTATTTGAGGAGTTCATACATTCTGACACTTAATCTATGGGAAATTTAATCAATCACCCAGATAAGAGTTTATGATAAATTCCTGTATGATAGATTATATTGTTCTAATACAGCACTCTATAAATTCATCACAGACTAGGGTAGACATGTTGAATTCTGTAGATAAATCAGATGGATATTCATTTTTCTTTAGAGACACAACGAGTCGGGCCTGGGAGCCAATAAAATTTTGCCCTCAGCCACCCCACGATTTGCTGACGGGGTTGTCTTTCACGTGTCGGGACCGCGGGGAAGCAGGATGCGCTGCAGATGATTGGCCAGGCTTGGGTGGGGTGGCGGGGTAGAGGAGGAGGGAGCTGGCTTTGCAGAGCGGGTGGGAGGGGGTTGCAGAGGGCGGGGGGTAAGTGTAAAGGGAGGCGGAGGGAGTGCTTTACCGCAGTATCACTAGATTTCTGCACCACTCATCAAAACTCTGCGGAATGCAGACAAGAGCAGGGGGAGGGCAGTTACTAGGTCTGTGCTGAGTGTATAGGACCACCACCTCTTACTATTTCCTGTGTGCAGATAGGCTGCAGTGGCGTCTTTCCTCCCATTCCTCCTCATTTGAAGTGGAGCTGTTTAACTGCTTCCCATAGGTACAGTAGTGGTACAGTAGAGCCCTCTCTCTGCCTCTCTGTCTCTGTTCTCACTCTGCTGTCTGCCTGATTGTCTCAAGTCGGCGTTTTATTGCATTAGGGCTACTTCATTTGTGGTGGTCGCACTTTTATAAGAAAATGGCAAAGGATGGAGATCAAGGCGATTGGAAAGAGTTTATATGGAACCCCAGGACGAGGGAGTTTCTCGGCAGGACGGCGAGCAGCTGGGGTAAGTACTGTCCAGCTACAGCAATGCAGCAAATATGGTCCCTTGGCTCTTTTAACAGATCGCTGTCATTTTAGTCTTTGCTGAAGGATCAACACGATTCTTCAAGAGAGGGCTCCTTCTAAATTGTGCATGTGTAAAGTAAAGTACGATGTAATATACATTTGACTTGTTTCAGCGGATTATTTGTCTTCAGTGCTCAGGTGAGATGGCTGTCGCTGTCTACTGCTGTCTGGTGCTGAAATCTGAATGCGGCACAGCTCCTGTAGAAGCCGGCGGAGAATTTTTTTCCCCATCTCCCCTCCTGTTTCTTTCTTTATTAATTAATTTATGACACCGCTTTCCCTGCGCAATGCGCTCAACATAAGGGTGGAGGCATATGTTCTTATTTTACATCTGAAATGGCCAGATTACTGCAGCATTTGCTGAAACAGATTCCACTCTGTTGCAAAGTGCAGATCATCAGCTCCCCTCTGTGGAAGCACTGATGTTGGCTTTTAGACATCAGTTCTGCCGCAGAGGAAGGTTCCTTCTAGGTAGGTTATAGCTGTTCACTGAAATTAAATTGGTTTATGTGCCTTTGGGTTTTGCCAACATGATGTCATTCATTTTCAGGCTTTTCCCCCCTCGAGATTTTCATGGATGATCCCATTCCCAGTTTCTACAAAACACAGTGCTGTTGTCACATACTGTCCTCTTTTCTGCCATGCAGGCAGGCTGCAACTATCTGAAAGATTCATGAAATGATAGGGCGCATATGGCTCTGTTCTAATGACATTGGAGCGTTTTAATCTGGGTAAAGCCGAGGGCCAAATGCTATTTGTATCACCTCCAACCCAGCCCCTCCCAGTGTGTGTAAATCAGTGAGGGATTTAATCCTAATCTAATGACTTCATTGGCTGATGGGGAAGGTATCAATTCAGCACGTCAGTTCTAGCAAAGTCAATCACTTTCAGGAATTTAGACTATTTGTGATCTTTTCTCTGGAAATGTGATCTCAGTGACACTGAAGTTTAATATTTGTTGATGGAATAATGCTGCAAATGCTTTTTACTTACAGTATGATCCTGGTGATTTTGTTTCATGAATGGACTTTGTCCTATTAGTACAGAGTTGGGAATCATTGACTGTAGCTTCCTTTGCTTGAATCCCCCCACAGTGTACGACTTAATCCAGCTCAGTGCGTCCCAGGTGCTTTAAGGTCTGGTGGCCTTTTTAAGCTGTGCTCTCTAAGGCTCGCTAATTAGGCTATTTCTGTAGTTCGTCACCACATGTAGTTCTGCTAAACTTGGCTTTCCACCTTAGCACTTCCTCACTTTCTTAATGATGCATTCACTGTAGTACTGGCCTTTCACTTGTTTGATAGTGTGGCTTTATCCTTAATCCATTCATCCATTTTCTTCATCTATTTTATATACAGGGCAAAAAGGCAAGACAACTCCCTAGTCAGCTTGCCAGTCTGTTTAAATGACAAATTTGTTGTTCACACATAATAATTATTCAGTATAATGTACGTTCAGAGCCTCAGATCAAAGACCTCTTTGAGGATGAAACACTGAACACTTCCTTCTGTGTTCTGCTTTGTGTAGAAAGCTGTAATGATATGGAAATAGCCTTGATAAAGTAGAGCAGTCCTGCAATTTTGATGTTACACTGCTACCAGCTGACACTAGGCAAACATGTTCAAACAACTACAGTACCTCTATTTAAAAAAGGACTTACTAGTGTTCTGTGCCTCCCACCTCCAAAACAACAAAAGACACCAAGTGCAACTGAGGAAAAGAGCCTAACAGGATCCAATAGGGAACACAATCACGATGATCTTAATGAAAGATTGCACACATTTATATGATAAAATATGGTTTGACAATAAACAAACCGCAGCTGAAAGCTTTCAATTCGTTCTAGACTATTTCGTTTTCAGTTCAGAGGTCTGTTTGATCGCCTGCTTACAAAGCATTTGCATGCTCTCCTAATTTATTCTGAAAGAAAAGAGACACCTCCAGCCATTATCGTTGAAGAAAGAAGAGGATGCTGAACCATCCCTCCCTGTCCTTTTGTTCTTTGCTTTCAACCAGTATGAAAGAGAGATGCTTCACTGTCCATCAACAGCCTGGATTGAGAGTGCAGACTGTAAACCTAACACCCTCTTTGCCAGGGGGGAAGCCACCCTGCCTGCATGCTTGACCCTGTATGCACATGTGCACATCTTAGTGTCCCCCGGGTGGTGTCATATTTGAGTTAGCACAACATCCACTCTGGATGACAGAGAGAAACACTTTTAACACTTTGTTTTCTCACGTCTTATCTATGATTTCTCTTGCCGCAGTGCCTCCAGCTTGGTCTGGGGGCTTGAGCCTGACTCTGTATATATTTAATGACTCAGCTTGGGCCTTTTCCAGGCTACAGACGGGATGCCCGCTGTCATCTTCCTTAGCCATTAATTACACTTTCTCCTACTGCAACAATTCAAGAGACAATAGGACAAAAAAACATGCACACATGATCTAATTCATCAAGATATCCCTCTTTGATGGCCCCCCATGGAGCAGCTTCCCCTTGACATTTTGTTATGGATTCCTGTAAGCCTGGCTGTGTGGGGAGGCAGATGCAGAGTCGACCCTGCTGACAGAGCGAGTGAGCTCCACACTGGGGGCCATCCAGCAGAGGCACAGGGTCAAGGCACTCAGCTGCTACCCAACGCAGGCCTCAGGTGCTGATACTTAAAATGGGGGATGTGTCATAGAAAATGCTATTTATGTTTCCCGGCTCTCTACAGGAATGTCTGATATTGCAGCTGTTTCAAAAGAATTTGATGATTCCAAGAAAGAAACATCTCATCACTGAGTTTTTCTAATGACTGAAACTGTTTTCAGAGAGGATTCATCTGACCTCTGTGCAATTAATAAAACATGGGAGCAACAGAGTATTCCAACATTGCAGATTCATTTTGATTTTATTTAATGTTTTAAGTACTGCTGAAACTAGTTAGATCATTGACTAGTTGATCGTCATAAAATATATAAGCAGCCATTTTGATAAATGACAAATTGAAGTAGTATCATCAAATTAATATTGCAGCCATTGTTTCAGTGCAGAAACTCTAATGTAACATTATCTCTATGGTCCTCTTACACTGTTCATGTAATAGTCTATGAAGGCCTGTAATCTCCTGACCCGGTGTCCCAGTCTCCAGGGGTCCTTGTTCTCCCTCCTCCTGTATCTCCTTCTGTCATCGTCCCTGCCCCCTCTGTAGACAGTGCAACTCTACAATGAAAGTGGTCAGAAACCAACCATTCAATCCTGGTTTAATTCACATTGTTAAGAGCTTGGGGACTAACAGCATTTATTTAGTGGAACATGTAATGACTCCTTGATATTTTAATTGATTCCTGATAATAATGAAATGCTAAGTATCTTTGGGATTTGGGTTTGTGTGCAAGTGAGAGACAGAGAGAGGCAGATGTTGCAGATGGAATGAAGCGCCTCTAGTTTAATGAGGATTAACTGCTCTGTTTGGTTGGTCAAAAAGTGACAACAGAAACACAACACTATTACACTTCATTAAAATGAATCAATTCAGGTATTAACTCAGATGTAAGATAATTTGTTCAAAGTGGGTTTGTGCATTGGGGTAATTAGGAAATGGACTGCACTTACCTAAAGTTGAAGAGATTAGTCTAATGTAGCGTTCATGCATAAATGACAAATCACTGAAACACACAGCAGCCAGCTCAACAAGTGCACAGTGAGAAGTCTGGATGGAACAATCAGTACTAAGAATAATGCCTGAAAATCTGTTTTCCTTCATAATACATAATCAAATAGTGAAAGCTGGTTCTTGTTTTAACTGTCTTTCAGTACATGTCTTCATATTGTATTTGTATGTCAATCAACTGTTAATAAGGGAAGTGGTGTTGCTTGCAGTGCTTTGTTGTCAGCTTGCGTCAATGACAAACCACTTTACTCATAACATTTTCTCCTTATTTAAAATACAATGTTATTCTCAATGCCTTATTGTTCCTATGTGCTATTCATAAAACTATTGAAATGACTACAAATCCTAACTGTTTAAACACTGAGGAGGAGGTGAAATAAGCAGAAGTGGCTAGGCTAAGTATATAGATTATAAACCTTGTATGTTAATATCTAAGTAAGAACATGACCTTAGACAACTATATAGAGAAAATTTCATTTATATTTAAAGATTTGCAAACATTTTTCAAACAACAACTATGACTACTTGAATTAACAATAACATTAGCGATAGCCTAGCTGTAGAGCTAACTAGCTACCAACTAACCACATACGCTTCACATTATCTTAAAATATGGACTCACTGTGTAATGTGAGAATAATATGTTGCTGCTAATATGTTGTTCTATAGGTATACACTAAGTAATGAAGTTACTTTACTCTAAATGTCAATTAAAATTGCATGATACACCATTTATAGGGTATACTTTGTGTTAGCTGTAGGGCTATTTATTGCCTATCCTGAGTGAGATACCTGAGTTTAAAATGCTCTATTTATACTATTTTGATCTGTTAGTTCTATTATGTTATTATATTTCTCATCAATATTGCATGTAACTCTAATCTCTCTGTCTGCAGGTCTTATATTGGTCTTTTATTTACTATTCTACATCTTCCTGGCCGGCATGTTTACCCTCACCATGTATGTAATGCTGCAGACCTTGGATGATCACAAACCAACCTGGCAAGACAGGCTCACCACACCAGGTGCAGTAGCTACTAATAATAAGAACTGCAGGAGAACAGGTCAGAGTCTGTGCCGCAGTGCTATGACCTCTGTGCTATCTCTCTGTCAATCACAGGCATGGTGATTAGACCCAAAGCAGATGAGACCTTTGAGATTGTCTATAACATCCAGAAAACCGAGAGCTGGGACATGTACGCTCAGGCCTTGGACAACTTCCTGTCACGTAAGTCTGCCTCTCTTGGCTTTGCTTGTGGTGACTCAAAAAGCTTACTGCTGTGGATTATCCAACGATCTAGACTGAATTGTTTTTTTTTTTTTACCTAATAAGAGATAATTCCCTTTGAGTCAGTTGGTTGGAGATTGCCTTGCACCAGGGGTTTTAGTTGAGTCATAAGCCCCTAACAAAATAAACCCCACCCCCACTCTCCCCTGCAGCCTACAACAACTCCGTCCAGGCCCAGAAAAATGACGAGTGCACCCCAGACCATTACTTTGTCCAGGATGACAGCGGCGATGTGAAGAACAACCCTAAGCGCTCCTGTCAGTTCAACCGCACCATTCTGGAGGACTGCTCTGGAGTCGGTGACCGTTACTATGGATACCAGGATGGCCAGCCATGTATCATCATCAAGCTGAATCGGGTATGAAAGAGAAAAAGGAAAGGAATGGTGTTGCTAGGAGACATAGAGTGACTGAGATAATGAAAGTGGTTGGGAATGAGGAAAAGATTATCCCAGTAAAAGAAGGAAAATCAGTATCAAGATTTATCAAGACCTCAACCATATGAAATGGCAATTTTAAATATACATTTCTCTTTAAACAAGATAGAGATGGGAATAATGATGCAGATATGTTGTCTTTCTGTCCCACCAGGTGATTGGGATGCTGCCAGGAAAGGATGGACAGGCTCCGTATGTCACATGTGGGGCAAAGGTAATCTCCCTTGTCTTTCACAATGAAAGACTTCACATAACAATTTGGATTTCAGCTCATTCAAACTTATTGTGACTCACTCTCATCTGCAATATGCCACCCATCTATCACTTGTCTCCATTCCCTTTAATGTCTATTCTTTGTTTGCATTGTTTCAATTCTCACACCTGTGTTGCATGCCACTCTTTAATTTAACACCAGCTGTGCATGCTTCTCCTCTTTTTCCTTCTTTTCATTGTGCTCCATTAATTTGCTCACTCTTAGAGATACAGAGTTGGCAAAGATGAATGGGTAAGAACAGGACAAAATCTGTATTTTGTAGAGGTTAGATTATAGTTAGACATATATCAGTATAGCAGAACTGTAGATTGTAGTTCTCTGTGAAAAATATCATGATGAGGTGTTTCTCATTAAATAGACCACTGGAGTAGATGGGTGGGTTTGTTGGGTAATGAGGTTTGATGTAGAGATGTAGTAGAGATGGAGTTTAGTTGGGCTCAGCTCCTCTTCACCAACATGTATGAAACTGATAAAATTGTTTCACCCCTACAGAAAGAAGACAGTGACAAAATTGGAGAGATGTTATACTTCCCTCCAAATGGCACTTTCAACCTCATGTACTACCCCTACTATGGCAAGAAAGCTCAGGTAAGATCGGCAGATTATTAGACATGTACCATGTGATACGGAAATTCCTACATTTACAGATGTCTTTGGATCTCTCTTTGCAGGTGAACTACTCTCAGCCTTTAGTTGCCGTCAAGTTCCTTAACATCACTGTCAATCAAGACGTCAACATCGAGTGCAAGATCAACGCCAACAACATTCCTATCGGGAGTGAAAGAGACAAGTTCGCTGGTAGAGTGTCTTTCAAGCTGAGGATCAACACAGTTAACTAGGTTTACCTTTCCCACCTATGAAAACCACTTTCTTCATTCTCTGCAACATTGCACATACACAGAAACTAATTGCAGGATTCACACCCTCTGTAGGATTTGTTTACAACCAGTTTATTTAGTTGTGTGGTGAGGTGATGCAGGAGCAGAGGGTGGTAATCCTGTCTTTAATTCTGTCTGTGAGCTTTGGGACAAATTCTTTTCTGTAAATTAGTTTGAGGTGATGTCTATTTATACTGCATGACAAACTAGGAGATCTAAAGGATGTAAACATGTGTTTTGAAAGTTTGCAAGGATCAGCAACACTACCACTTTATTGCTGCTCCCCTTCTGCTGCCTCCTTATAGAGTATCCCTTTCTATATGAATATACACAATTTACAATACAAAATGTGTATAACTACGGTATTTATATGGTATCATAACCTTATATCAGTACGTCTATTTTGTTGCACTTAAAAGAATAATCCAACAGATTTGCATATATCTTGATGGACGGATGCAGAGATGAAGCCATTTTGCATGTGTGTATTGTCTTTAGTGTGCTATGAGGGCAGGAGGCCCCTATGTCCCACCTCTCTGCTAAGTGTGAAAAAAGGTTATGTTAAACCACTGACCACCAGGAGGGACCGCAGTGTAAACAACTAAACCTCCCGCACGGCAAGTGTGTGTTTTGAAAACAACAAACAGTAAGATAGGCATCTCCAAAAGACTGGAGTTAGAGGTCAAAACCTTTAAGAGTGTGAGTATGTGTGTATGTGTGTATGTGTGTGTGTGTGTGTGTGTGTGTGTGTGTGTGTGTGTGTGTGTGTGTGTGTGTGTGTGTTGCATTCACAGGTCCCATTTCATACTGTAGGTCGGGAAGTTGCATGCAATGTGCAATATTCATTAAGTGGCATACATTATGAATGCTTGATTCCATTCTTCAGATGAGACAACGTCTATTCAATTATAATTATTGTCAGTCATTTGATATTCTCACCGGTTGTCTGACCTGAGACAGATGCGATGCACATTTGGCTCTCTGGGAATAGTCACATCAACACCACTGATACCAAATGACTTACAACAGGAGACAGTACACCAGTCCCGTTTCAGACATTTTACAGCATCACCGTTAGTCCACAAAAATATGACTTTTTTTGCCCCCAAATCTCCCAATCAGCTAGTATATAACATTCCCTGTCATTCTGTCTATCATTTTACTCCTAAAGTCAAACCAAGAGCCATTTTCTTGTGTCTCAATTTTTATTAAACTTAAACATGAATATTTTTTGCGTGTATTGCATCTATTTCATATGTATCAGAAATAGATGCCATTGTCATATTTTGTATTGATTTGCACTGGAAGTGTGCTAATTTTTCTTTTTTGTGAAGCTGAGTTGAATTAATTAATGTATGTACAGTTTTTGAAGAGGATGTACTGTAGAATGTTGTGCTTGTTCCCTTTATTTCATTCATACTCATTATCAATCCTCTGAAATATTCATCCAGCATATCAAAATATGTAGTTTACATCTTCTCCTGAAGGTGACTAGAGTCTTGAGTATATGAATTGTTAGTGCATCTGAGTTTTGTTTTATAGGCCCATAGGATATGAACAAAACTCAAGATTTGCTTTCTTGACCACATAGAAAAGGATATTTTCACATTTCATTTGTTGGGTTTATGCTTTTTTGTTGTAGTATTTTCTGTTGTTTTATGAAACGGGCTAAAAACAGAGCCGTAATGTTAACTAGACAACCAGTTTGAGTGAGCAGCCTCTAGAAAAATAGTAGATTACACCTGAGTTTGGTGCTTGAGCCGTTTGTTTCATGTGCATTTATGGGCAGTGCGGGCACACAGAGTTGTAAGAATCACCTGTAAATACTGTCTGGAGAAATCTGTGGAGTCACACTTTTAAACTCAGGCACATTACCATGGCACGGCTACAAAATCGTACCAATGCCACTGTGATCCTGCCATGTCATTGCATCAAATGTGGAACACGAGCATCTGTTCTTTCATTTTAATGTCTGGCTTGACTCCACCACTTTCATTTCTCTCACAGCAACGTGTTTTTCAGCATGCTCACTAAAACGGTACCTAATTATCTGATCTAGACTTGAAAATGAAAGAAAGAAAAAATAATCAGATATAATGTGATTGTCTTATCTATCTTATGTCCTCAGATGTACAGTCTGAGGCTTTTTCCTTGCTTCCTTTGACCGTCCAATGACCAGTTCACATGCATTTCTCCTCTGGCATTGCTGCAACACTTACTTAATTTCACTGTAATCTCTTAATCTGGTCGGCTAATCCAGAGCCTGCAGGCTGAACTTCTTTACCCTACTTTGTCGCTCCTCCTTGTGTCCAACGCCTGTTTTACTGTCTTCAAACCAGAGCTGAAGCAATTATCATTTATCATTTTCATACCGTTTTTTCCCCCCAGTTGTCATTGCAGCTCTTTTAAATTACAGCACAGCAAATAAAACGTTTTTGCTTCATCACCTAATTGGACATTCTTGTTTTTACCCATGTGCATGTGGAGATTTGTTCTTCAACCAAAGATCTTCATAAAAGTTTAAACTCTGTTCAGTTGTGCTGCATTGAAACATCCTCAGCAGCAGATAAGTGAACAAGGATTTCATTCAGAGATACTATAAGATCCGGGTGGCTGGGTAAAGTCCCCATGATATTAAAAGGCCTAGTCTTATATAATAATACGCACAAAAGGAACATGTTGCACTGCAACAGAACAGTGCCTCCTGGTGGACAGAAAGTGTTGCTCCCCAGTGTCACAGAATGTTATTTCCTGTTATCTCCGTTTATCCATTTCTTCTGTGATAATTTGGAGGTGCCCTCAAAAAGCAATATATTTATTTCTTGTGTGGCTGTATGATGTGTTTATTGGGAAGGCTGTAACAAAATCAGTGTAACGTGTCATCAAGAGCAAGGAAGGAAAAGGCAACAACATATAGATATTACATGCGAGCAGTTTTGCCAGTGTGCATTATCAAGATGGAACAATATATTTAAAAGAAAAGTATTGTTTTGTTTATAAAAGAGTATTTTTATTGCTATTTTGTTGTAAAGAGGGGAGAATGTATAAGCTTGGATTGTATTATGTCATGGAAGCTACCTGGTAGGTTTTCATCATTAATTCAACAAATGGCAAAATGTAACAGCTTGATAGATGACAAAGTTGTTGTTTTTTTCGATGTAAACACATTTTTGTCTGAGCCCTGTTTGAGCCCTTTTTTATTTTATCAAACTGAGCTTGTGAAGCTTACAGTGAAAGTTTTCTGAGCACTGTGTGTGTAGATGGGTCTATTGTATCAGAATCAATCAGTCATTAAAAATAATTTGAAAGTCTGAATGAACAGTGCTTTCAGAGAGCTTTCAAGTGAAAAATCTTTTCAGAACCAAAATTCCAACAAGCCCCTATTCATGTGACATAAGAGCCAACTGTTCATGCTTCAAAAAAGTAGTAAACACTTCCCAGACGCATTGTACTATTGCCTAAGACTGGGGTGCAAGGATAGTTCAAGAAGGAAATCCATTCATTTGTTGAGTACTCTCTCCAAAGTGGGTGATGAATCTATTCTGGATCTTTATTTTTTGCTCTTACTGTATGTATATTTTTGCTCATGTTTACTGCAAAACAAGATAGAGAAATTAATAAATGTCATTTAAGGGAACTCAAACATCACCTCTGCTTTGCCTCAGTCATGTTTTCTGCAGTGTTTGACATCATCACAGCAGGAAGAAAAGGATTTATTACTCTTGGAACGACAATAAGATTTAAGTGGAAAGGTCATAATTCCAATGTGGATCCTTTGATCTTGGCTTAATATGAGTTCAAGATAAATTCATAAAAAAGTTAAACGTAGTAAGGCATTTGTAGAGGACAGAGAAAGGAGCCAGGCAGTGTCAAAAGTAGCGCCAGGTGGATGTAATCTAATGTAATCTCATTCACTGTAATCCTCACATCCTACAATGCCAGTGGACACATGCACTAGCGTGACTAGAGTGCACATACCAGTGTGTGGCAACAAGTGAAAGCTAAAACCTACTAAAAAAGACAGTCTATCTTGCTATGTGACATATGTGCAGCTGTGAATTGAAGAAGTGAACTCACATGTTGTCTACACACGTATCCAGAGGAAATTCCAACATTAACACGTCATCCTCCCACACATATCAGAGGTCAAAGGTCACAGGCTGAAGTCTGGGCTGGATTCTCACCCACTAGATGTACATACTCATAAATGCAGATGGACTCAAGATCAGAAAATACATTTATACTGTTTTAGGTTTTGTTCCTTTGGGAGTAGCTTTAATATAGTCTGCTGCCAACTGCTTGACAAGATTACAGCCGAAGTGTACTTCCGCTTAGTGACCTTCAAGCAGCTCCTGTCTCCCGCTTGCTCTGTGGCCTCAGGGTATATCCTTATCTCTCCTTTCTCCTCTGTTTCCTCAGAAAGAGAGAGCACTGAGCAGGAAAAGAGAGAGAGCCAGGATTATGTAGCATTAGAGGTATTTGTGGGTTTAAAATAGTCTGATCGAGACTAGCGCCGGTGACTGATAACTGCACTTGCTCTTCTCTCTGTTACACACACGTCCAAAAAGAAATTTGCAAATCCAGAAAAATCTGTAACCTTCAGGGTTTTTTTTGTTATCTCACAAACAAAAAAGATATTCATGATATTCAACTACTAGTTTGCCCTGCCACTGGGACTTTTCCACCATGTGTGTTCCGAGTGCCACACAGAGCACATTACATCCATTGTATTGTGAGGGAAGTGAAGATTAGTCTGTAGCAGAGCACTGGATCCTCTGCTGGATAGTGGACAACATTACACAACAGTTCAGTGACATTTAAATGTCAGCGCTATCAAATTATTGGACATGACTATTAGGAAAATAAGCAACTGAATTCTCAGACTTTATTTTGAAAGATTTTTAATGATTCTGAACATGATGCAAAAACTCACCATGTAGCACTGAGGAATTAATACTCCACACTCATATCACAGTGACAGTGAAGCACCATATTGTTCTTTGTTCAGCATATACTGATTTCTTTTGTCCATAATCAGGATAGATTGGTCCCAGAATTTAAGGCTAAGAGGTATCAAGACCAAGACAGTTTTGAGGTAGCATACTGAATCACCAAGCATTAACTACAATTAAAATGTGTCATTTTCAACAGAGATTTAGAATGTAGAAAAAAGGTTGTTTTTTCAACTAAAAGACCAACAAAAAAAAAAGACATTCCACGTTTTTGTGAGAGTGGAAACTCAAACCATACAATCTGATGCTCTCCATTACAAAATCCACACCCCTGTGACACAGTCTCAAGATCATTGTAAGGGTGGTTGGCTTTAGATTGTAAGACTGTACAGGTGACTTTAATACTTAGTAGTCTGTATATAGCCAGCTGAAATGCATCATCAGCTGCCTTAAAAATGCAGCAAAAAGGTATGTCATGAAATTTGATAAGGAATGTTTACAGACTGAAAGCAAACCGGCCTTCAGTTCTAACTGATTGTTGGCAGCACTTTGGTTGGTGGGAAAATATGGCAATTGGGAAATATGGTACATTTCAGCTTAAAGTCCATTCACATTTTCTTGAGGACCTGTTTATACTTGATGTACAGGATACCATGAAAAGGCACTTGACTGCGGCAACATGGTGGACATGGAGGACAACCACAATGGTAATTTTCTGCACACAGGAAGTCATGTGACGACGTGTGGCAGAAGTTGCTCTTCTTCACGGTATTTGTTACATTTAGTGATACATTGATACATATGCTCAAAGGGATGACAGGAACCTTGAATCTTCATGTCTGTTAAAATGTCTGTTAAATAAAACTTAAACCAGAGTATTGGTGACTGTTATAGCAGCAAATTAATATGAGTGGTATCACAATCACTTATCTCTATCACATATACAGAAAATGTACATACTTTTGTATTTAGAGCTTCAGCCTGGTAAACAGGAATACTGTTACTTAAACCTGAGTAATAACAATACATATTTTAGGAATTGTACAACAGGCCTTCAGTATATGTTCTATGGTCGCTGGAAAAATAATACATTTGACAAAAAGGAATGTTGATGTAAAACAACTTTGTTAGTTTAAACATATTTTAATGTTTGATGTTTCTTTAAATCCTGTCTAAAGATTTAAGATTAAAGATTTAAGATGAGATATTATTTAAATAAAGCTTGTGGGGTGAAATTCTACTCTTGTTTTGAAAGGGCGAGATGTTGTCACATGACTTCCTGGATGACTTTTGTGATTGTTGTCCGTCATGTTGCTGCAGCCAGGTTCTCCTGAACCATGAGGACAGTGCAAAAACATGGTAAACAGCAGTAGGGATACGTCCAGTCGCCTTTACTATGGCAAGTCCAGCATGCCATTTTCTTCCAAACCTTTCTGCGTCCTGTCATACACTTCTCCAATGGCTTGAACCACTCTGTTCAGCACTATGCTCAGCTCCTCCTGATTCTGGACACATATCAGCTTATAGAAGAAACTCCGCTCTGGCAAGGCAATGAAGGCCAGTTCGGCAGCCCTGCGGACAAACCAGGTGTGGTGGTTTGCCAGGGTGTTCTGGTAGGCCTCACGACACAGATCTGAAGGGCTCCTGAGCCGGCCAGCCACTGGTGTCTCAGCCAGCTTCTCCAGGAAGAGCTTCAGCCAAAGCAGAGCTCGGTGCAGGCGCAGGAGAGTTCGGCATCCAGAGTCTGTCTGGTGGTGGAAGTCCACCAGACCTCGGCTCAGCTCTGTTGAGATCATAGAGTGCAGAGAGTGGTAAGCACTGGTGTGCTGTGAAGCCTCCAAAGTATTCTCTGTCCCAGCCTCTGAGTTTATTGAGTGTATGTCTGAAAGCTCTGCTTCAGGGTTCTCTTCTGCCAACAGGGCCAGTTGGCGAATAATAGAAGTCTTGGTTTCTATCTCTTTAGATATCAGGCCGACCATCGGGCCCAAAGCCTCCATAAACCTGGGTGAGTAACACAGATCAGGATGAATCATCTTACATAGTGAAGATTATGTTAAGCCATAAATTACTTCATTCTTCCTAGAAGCTGTAATGAAATGCTTCTCTCTCTCACTGTTCTGTATCTGGTGATCTTACCTCACAAGCTCATCCCAGCTGGACAGATATGGTTTCAGCAGCACATCAGAGTTGTAGGCCTGTGCAGCCAGCAGGTGGGAGAGCAGCAGTGACACCTGGAACTTCTGACCAGGGCACCCCTCCAGGAGGTGCGAGCCCTCGGCCCCATCGATCCCGCTGCTGTTGGACAGCTGGTGAAGCTGACAGTGGGGGATGGGAGGTGTGTGAGTGTGGGGGTGATCAACAGGGGACAAAGAAAGAGAGAAAGCAGAAGCGATTCACTACATTCAAATTGCCCATCTGGTGCACAAAAATAACCTTATGGAGAAAATGTAAAATGGTGTATAATGTGCTTCAACTCTTACCCCATTCACCTGATTGTAACCTTTCAAACAAGAATCCCAGTGGTAATCCAAACCTCCCTCTGCAGTGATACATTGTAAACAGAAACAAGGAGAAGCCTCACAGTTAGTTTTGTTTAACTTTCCCAATGAAACAGGTACTTTTCTTTCTGATAAAGAAATACTGATACTCTCTTTCAACCACAGGGGCATTCCAGCTGTATGGGTGCATGTTACACAATTATTATTATTACACCAGATTTCCACACATTAAATTAAATAAGAGTATCCTTTATCATATAATGGCTTATTAAGAAACATTGCTGTCATGTGACAGATGTGTTAACATGAGAAACTGACTATATTTTCATACATTCTTGATTAATTCCACTTCAGTTTTAGATCACACTGTACAGTAGCACAAAGACAGGCATTCTTAAGGCAGCAGAAAATATTCTTTTGACATCAGAATAAGCATGATGTTGAATTTGAATCATTTTTGAGCTCCTTCCAGCCTGTGACAAGCTAATCCTGTGACCTTAATTGACAAGCTTCCTCGACACAGTGTGACACTGGGATCAATTGTGGGCCCTTCAACTGCATGCTGCCATAGAGCCATACCACCCATACACCTACATTTTTATACTATAAAGTAAGATTTGGTTGTAGTTCAAAAAATAACTACTGCAGAAAATGAAAACTTCCACTGGTCACTCCTCCATTTACACTGCTATACACTATATCTCACCCGCCAGAACTGTCAAATCAGGTCCATTCATTTGAGATGGAGTATGATGAATTTGAAAGTTTTTCTGTTTCTTGGGGGGCATGAGCTTGTTCAGATCAGCTCCGGTAAGCCTGAATGAAGTAGGACCTCTTAGTATTCACTCAGAGGTCCCCGACAGATCTCAAGACCACACACTGGGGTCCACCTGCATCTGACTGCCTTACTGCCAAAAGCTGCCAATGATATTGCTCACAGTTCTGGCGGGTGACTGCAGCACCAAGTAACTAAAGTCATCCACAGAAACACCCTAAAAGATCAGTCCCCCCATCTGACCCTGCAAGACTCTGCTGAACTACTGAACTTCCTGTCAGACAGCTTGTTAGTCTCACAGAGCACCCAAACGTCTTCATTTTTTTTATCTCAACCATGACCTACTGTAGATGTTGCCATATATGGCAAACATGACTGGATTTCTTGCCTCTGTAAGAGCCATCTCTAATATTAAGCTTCCAAAATCATATGAGGATGCAAATATGACTGTTCCTTCTTTTATCTGGAAACCTTCCTACTGAGTTTGTAGTCCGACTTTAAGTCTTTAAAATCCTGCAGCACTTAGAATTTAATCCAAGGTAGGGATAGTAATCACATGGTCCCAGTTTGAACATTTTCACAATGATTAACAGTTTTTTTTCACAATTTCCCATATAAACATATTTATAAAGTTTCCTGTTGACTTTGGATTGAAATGAGAGAGAACCATTTAAGTTATTTATTTCTATACTTTTTGCTTCTTCTTACATGCTGTTCTTTATATATTCACACTATAATTTTAAGTCAAGCAAAGATACAGTTAAATATTTGTTGAGATTTAATGTCATTACATTCCAATCCTATTACATTCCCCGATAAGTCACACATACTGAGGAAATATTGTTGTGATGTTTTTAAAAAATATCATTTTCGAGCATAACAGAGTGAGCAGAGAGTGGTATGATGACCATGCTAAATTCTGTAGCCACCATATCATGTGACACACTCCTGATCCGGAGCATAATCATTCCAAACAAGAGAGGGATTTTATAAATAAATAGTACAACATAGAAACCACATACACACAGACATGCACACACGCACATGCACACACACCAACACAGAAGTACTCACGCAGCCATAGGGAGCCGAGGAACAGTAGCAAGACTAAGATAGCTGCAGCAGCCTTGCTCTTAACACCCATATTGAACTCCAGTTTTGCTGCTGTCAGTCCCTCTCTGGTCCTTCCTTCTGTATTTTATCTTTTAATTCCTCTGTGTCTCACATGAGTCCTTGTCCCCTTGCACTGGCTGTCACCACAATTACTCTCTACCGGACCCCTGCCTCTGATCCCCCGCCACCCCCTTGTACTCTCAAATCTTTCATACTCTAAACCAAAACCTTAAATAAACAGTTCTATCCACCATTGTTCCTCAAAAGAGCCTCTATCAATGTTTAACTCTATTTTACAACTGCTCTTTTTCCTGGTCACGCAATTGCAAGCCAAGCCTGTTGTTCTTTCCTTTTTGGTTTTTCTTTGGCTCTTTCCTCTATCCTGCCTTTGTCTCTGAATGATTTTGTGGCTGCCTGTCTGTTGTGATGTTGCTCAATCTGTGGGTCCAGAGATCAGCCGAGTGCAACCACTGGCTGATAAAGCAGAGCCAACGCAGCTTGTCCACGAGTAACCTCCTTCCTCCAGATTCATCTTCTATATATGTGCTATATTCCTGGTCGGCTTGAGTAAACACTTGCTCCCTCTCCCTATCCTCTCCTCCCACCACCGCTCTCCCTCTTCCCTCCCCTCTCTCTCTCTCTCTCTCTCTCTATGACTCTCTCACACACCGCAGCCACCAAGCATGCTGATTTAAATGAGAGTATAACAGCGAACATATCTCAGCACATTCTCTCAATGTAGACAAATGTCTACACTTTATATTTTGTCTTCATGACAAGACATGACAACCTATTACAAACCTCTGTGTTGATTCAGTCTTGAGACAAAGGAGTCATCTTTTGGTGGCTGAACAGAGACAGAGAGCTGTGATGCCAAATCCATGTTTGTAAATGAATAACAAAGTCTAACCAATCTTATCCTAGCTGAGACGGCAAAAGGCACAAAGATGCCCATTCATGCTAATCTAATACTAGATATGACAAAGAAAACTGACTCTGCAAAAACAAATCTATTTCAGATTATTAAAAAAAATGTATATATAAAAATATCTATGTAAATAAATAAATACAATTTCCTTTCTCTCGTCACCATATATTTTATGTTGATTATTAATGATTTAATTCAATGACTGAAGTCTAAAGTCTGAGATGTATCAGTAGAAGAGGAGGACCAACGTGAAGCATAAACAGTATTACCATGATTATCGCCTCTGATAGTGATAATCATGGGAAACCCACAGATTGCTCCTTATCACTGGGCTTGCTGCTCCTTCCATTGGGGGGAGTTGAACATACATTGAACTCTACACTCAAGCCAGACCACATGTGTGCTCACAGAGAGGGACTTAACAATGGTATTTTTCAGCAGAGGAGCGGGAAAAAAGTGAAAGCAGGGGCATTCATTACTCAGCTGGGAGGGGCCCGGTCATGGGGCTTTTATTCTGCGCAACCAATAGATGATCCCTTCTGAAATAGGCAGCAACTGACAAGGGGAGGCTGAAAACATGTGACCCTTTCAGAAGACTCAAACCATTTGGCTCCACAGGGCTAGGACTCTCTAGTTGCTGCTCTGACGCAACAGCACAGTTTGAAACATCAAAATCTAACATTTAGCTGTGGTAAAAAGCTGTGGACTCCTAGCATGACTTACAACTGCACAGGGCTAGGAGATTAAAACACGTGGTACAGATACACACTGTGTGACTATGTTTATGTATGGAGGGTCAGTAGAGCAGGAAAGAGGTATTTTGTCACTGTCAAACACTGCATTTCACCAGAGTGGATTTTCCACCATCCTGTGCACAAGACTGTTATTGGACTGAGAAACACATCTGGAGAGCCCACACTTGTAACCACAGTACACCAGAATGTAATCCATGGTGGTTTTGTCATTTGTACAAAACTTGATCTGAAGTTTAAAACATCAGTTTTTTTCAATGTGCATTCAAACAAAAGTTTAAATTGTTATTTTTAAAGAAACATTTTAAGACATTTACTGATATGTGTTGAACTATTGTAACTCTATCCATGGATGCACAACAGGCACTGCTGATTTAAAAAATGTCTTAGCTCCTAGCCTAACTGCATTAACGCTATAATGGCCAAAAATCCCTGCTTTACTGAATGTGGCTATATTTATAACACTAGTTATAAAAACAGTTAAACATGTCTGTCTGACATTTTGCAATGGCTAGCCTCCAGTTATTTTAAAGAGCTGCTGTAGATAATTGGGAGAAGTTGAGAGAAGGAAGTTAGAAAAGCAAACACTGGACTTTGCCTTGACACTGTCGTCAACTGAACATACTGCTGGAATTATATCAAAATGTGTACTTGGTGCACCAAAAACTTTTGCTTGTGTTATTAGGCATTGCCTAAATTTAAAATGTGTATTGTTTTGCAGTAGCTCTGCTCTGTGAACAGGCTTTCCTGGATTTGACACTGGACAGATGCAGCCCTTCTTCTGTCTCTGAGCTCTAACTGTGAGACATGTAATCTGCCTTCTGGAGGCTCCAGTTACCTGAAGGAAGCTCATCTCTGTTTCCTTAACCATATATTTAGAAGTACATGACATACTGTGCAACTCACATGGCACATACCAAAAATCAGTCTGTTGCCCTTGTCACTGCAAAGTGACACTACTTATATTACTCACAGTACTAATTATAATAGCAAGTTCCGTCTCAGGATTTGAAATGTGTGTTTTGTACTTTTCTGTGTTGTTTTTGTATGAATGTATGCATCTGGTGGAAATCAAAAAAGTTAACAGACTTATCTTGATGTAGATCTGAGTCTCTGGCTCCATGTTTTTATGAGTATTGTCTGCCTCCAGCTCTCTAACCCCACGACAGTGTGGTCTACAGACACTCTCTCACTCCTGGAGCCCTGCTGTTGAAGTGGTAAGGCTCTGCTGTATGTATTAATACCCTGGACACATAGCATGGGGAGAGCAAGCCTGCCAACCCGTCACCTGTTCACCTTGCTGCACCCACGGGTGTATGTATCTCTGTTTTATTGCACATACACACAAACAGACACACATGCGCACGCATGCACACGCACACACACACACACACACACACACAGAAAGCCAAAGCCATCATTATATTAATTGCACAATATGTTTTGTAATATGGCACAGCATCAAATTAAAACTATCATTAGCTATGACAATTTATAGGAATATTACTGGGATATTGGAGATGTACAGTACCACACTATGAGAGCATATTTCCACATTTCTCACTCACTTTTACCTACATTTCTATCAAAGAGATACCTATGGAGGAATACAGGCATCACCACAGATAGTTGGTGTGTTATGATCATAGATGATGATTATTGTGGGGGACCAGAGTGTGACTTGACATCCTGGTTTAGTGTCTCACAGCTGCTGTGTAATCTGAGTCCATGGATAGCAACAGCCGGGGTGGGTGACAGTCAGAGGGGTTTGGTGTGCGGGGCTCTTCCTCTCTGCCTTTACTCTTCCCCTCTTTCTCTTTCTCTCTCTCTCTCTCTCTCTCTCTCTCTCTCTCTCTCTCTCTCTCTCTCTCTCTCTCTCTCTGTCTCTCACTCTCTTCCTCTCTCTCAGATTTTATATTTAAATATAGTTCAGTGCGCCACAGTGAAGAGGTCTTGGAACATGATGGCAACGTACAGTTTTGGGATATTTTTCGGACTCATAACTATACTTGGGACTCTAGTGGTTCAGGGTAAGTGGCGCAGTTGCAAACTTTATGGCACTTCCTCAGTGACTGGCTGGCAGCCTTTTTATTGTCAAAATAATCTAGTGCCAGTCGTGTGCAGACAGAGGATCTGTGTTCAGAAACACAACCAAATCTAAAACTCATACTACATTGATTGAAAGGCTAGAGAAAACTTCCATACTTAAGACCTCATGAAAAATGCACATAGTGTATTTTTTAGAAAGTTTATCACATGCAGTTGTAAATTATAAACTTTTGTGTAGATGATTTTGGAGGCAGAAAAGTATACATACAGTATATCTACATTATGTACTTCCTGGTGTAATGTGTGACATTATATTGTAGATCATGCACCTTATTCTTTTTTTTTTTTTGCATAACCATTAATTCTGATGTCGACACAATCATCTGTTTTGCAAACTCAACGCAATTTGAAGTATTATGTTTAGTGCAGTCGTTGCTAAATTTATCAGACAGGCACAAAAAGTCACTTACTGTTAACTTAACAAGCAACAAGTAAAGCAGAAGGTCATTTGAGCTTTTCATGAGCGCACTGATGACCCCATTGTCACCAGTAGTATTGGAGTGTGTAAAGCTGTTCTGCTCGGTACATGTGATTTCTGCAACAAGAGGGTGCCAACAGGTCAGAAAGGCTGCAGTTTCAGGGGAAGCAGAGGTGAAAGCCTGGGTATGGAGGGAATTTAAAAAGACTGAGTAATGCAGGATTTGGCGGAATTTGGCACTTCTGCAAATCCAGTTGGCCAGTCAGGAGGGAAAGATTGAGTTCAGCAATTGCTGGGAAATGTTTTCACCTGGAAATAATGCCATAAGGTGTAACAAGCATATTTATGATATTCCTAACACAATGTCCATCCACTGATTCAGGGGGTTTTTGAGTCCATCTTCTTGGCAGAGGTAACCAGAGTAGTAAAATATTGCTCACTGACAAGGTGAGAGCATGGACTCTTGATGTTATTGGTGTGGTGCAGTTATCATGTAAGAAACATGCAGTGCAGTTTGGGAACAGTGCTGCTGGATTGGTTTCCATTTTCAAACTGAGTGTCAGCCTCCCTGACAAAAACAGATGCTGGAAATAAGACTAAGGACAGCTTAATCGTACATCCAGGAGGAAGAATGCAGGCTCTTACACTCTTACAGATAATCAGATCATCATAGGAATTTACAAATGAAGCTGACATGGTCTGTCACGTGAAATACTTGAGATGAACTTGAGTTGAAGCTGCCATTTGGTCTCTATGCATTTGGAACAACAGCTGCACTTACAATCTCAGTATTAAGTCAAACCCAGTCACGGTGAGCATTAGAGCCCCACAAGGTGTGATATTAAGAATAGACTCTGCTCCTCAGTCTGTCTTTATTGAGTTATGTCAATGTACTGGACTTTAATGCAGCTGACTGATATCAGGGCTGAGATTGTGGACTGAGAGAAGATTCTTACTGGAGGGTGGACCAGACACATCCTCTTCTCCTAAAATATGATCCTCTTTCTCAGTAACCCACTAGGCAATATTAAAGTCCCTTTGCTCATCATGTTTGAAAATGTCACATGAATAGGAGTGTGTACTGGACAATCGGACACAGTCAACTAAGGTGAGCTTGGTTGCTTTTACCCCAGTCAAACAGCAGTGTTGCAATGTTTACCTGTGTGGCCATGTTGTTCTGACACTGGATGCATCCCTTTATGCCAACTGCCCTCATGTCACCTTAAAAGGTCAACTGAGCCAAATCACAACAAAATATGTTGTCACGTACAGCTACAGTAGTGCTATCTAGCGATGTAGATTTCTTCTGCCAAAGTTGTGAGATTTGCGCCTGTGTAACTTCGACCTTTGGTTGTTGCCAACTAAAGACATACTACAGAATTATTAGAGCATTACAGTCATTTTTCATGCATTTTAGTAAGCCATCCTGTCAACTTGTTGACCTATGCTCTGTGAGTCTATTTCTAGTTTCTATATGAACTATAAGTAGAAATTGTTTTTTTTTGCCTCCATGATGAATTATTTTACAAACTCAAATTGACATGTACTCAATGGGATACTACAGTGTTTCTGGATTTTTATGAAACATGAGTGTATGACCACCACGTGGCTGCATTCTCGCATTTTACATTTCACTAATTGTTACATCTGTTGTTCAGTCACCCATGTACCAAGTAATATCTAGCAGTTTCTAATCATCAATAATTGACAAATCCGTACTAAGTGAGACTTCTCACCATTACATACATGTACTATTACACAGAATGTCCCATGGGAGAATTATAATTACAGTTCAAAACTATGTGACATGTTTGTGACTGACAGGACCAGGCAGACCTGGGAATGAATCAATTATGGGGGACGACATCCTTACTGCTTTTTCGTATGATATTGATGATTATTGTAGATGACCTGAGTTTGACTGAAAGTCTTAGTGTAGAGTTTCCAAGCTGCTGTGTAATCTGAGCTATAGATAGTTGACAGCTGAGAGGAAAGAGGCAAGGGGTGGGAAATAACCTTTACCTTTCCCCGTCTCTCTTGAAGTTTATACTGATATACATTGTAGCTGAGGAGTACAGATGCCACCATTGTCAATAAGAATATTGTTGCTATAAGCCTGTAGACTTTAAATTGTGCATGTTTTGCAGACTCCTGGCAAATCATAAAACATTGTCTCATCTCTCCAACCTGTAGTTGGTGTTTTTCTCAACACTTGTGCACCAACGCAGCAAAACATACTATGTATATTTACTTCAAAATGTATTCAGAAATGCATGTGATCAAAAATGTACGTAGCTACATGCGGATGATATAAATACTTGAAGACTGAGCAAACAATAGGTCTACTGTGTTGAGAAAGATTTAGATAAATAGGTCAATAGTGTTGTGTGCAATGCAGGCTGAGGTTATGCAGCTGGTTGCAGGAAGGTTATTACAAAAGTGTTCAAATTCAGGTAAAGGTCGATTGTTTTGGTTAGTCATTTATTGTTAATCACATGATGCCAAGTCATTTCAGCTCTGTGGACTTTTTTTGGAAAACAAACAAAAGCTATGTATTTCTCATCATAATGTATTTTGGGTATGAGGTCTAACAAATATGATGAATCAATCATGTTTTAAAGTCTGCATTATTTATGCTATGTTTATTAGCTTGCAGCCTCCTTTTTCTCTGCCTTTGTTGTTGCATTGCTGCATTTCTCAGTGAGTTACAGCCACCTGTAGATCAGTGGAGTAGTGTGAAAGCCACTCTTTAGTGCTACCAGAGGTTTGAAACTCCACAGGGAGCCTTAAAAACTCCTCTCCCCTCGACTGGGGAGAGACAAGCTGTTTTACATGTTTAAACATACAGTCTGTGTGCTTACATGTACGAATAACAAAAGTAGCCTCCTTTGTATCTAAATGACATTTTTTCTACTACTCATTCTTAACAGTAGAATATTACAGTTTATGTCCACAGTGTGTCAGTGTAGATATTTGATTTTACTGATATGCACATCTGTATAAGCCACCTTTCAGTCTGGCCATGAAGCTAACTTCATATTCTCTCTCACTTGTGCTACATACAGAAGCATACCATCTTAATTATTTTGTTACAATTAAGTTACAGTTTTTGTGAAGATATTAATTAGAATGGCTCAGAAAGATTGATCCATCTAAAGTTTGCTAACATTACATAACAGCTTCCTTTTATAGCCAAGATCATTGAAAAAGTGGTTTTTAATCAACTCAGCAATTGCTTGAACTCCAGTGGCCTTTTTGACAAATTTCAATCAGGCTTCCGACCTAACCACAGTACAGAAACAGCTCTTATTAGAGTGTTAAATGACATAAGGTTGAACACTGACTCAGGCAAGGTGTCAGTTCTGGTCCTGTTGGATCTCAGTGCTGCGTTTGATACTGTAGATCACAATATACTGTTGAACAGGTTGGAAACTTGGGCAGGACTCAGCGGAACAGTCCTAGACTGGTTCAGGTCCTACTTGGAAGAGCGGAGTTATTTTTGTGACCATTGGAAGTTATGAATCTGATCGAGTGGCTATGACATGTGGAGTTCCTCAGGGGTCAGTTCTTGTATGTTTTTTATGTTTCTGTTTTATGTAAAGCACATTGAGTTGCCATTGTGTATGAAATGCGCTATATAAATAAAACTGCCTTGCCTTGCCTTGCCTTGCCTAACATTAACAAACATTAGCCGCTATAACCTACTGGTCACACCAGGTCAAATAATACTGTAGCAGCAAAACCCCTGACTATGTTACATTGAGGAATAGATTTTTGGTCACATTGTGGCTCTTGGCCTAATGATGATATATTTACCCAACTTTTTATTTACTACATGAAATATTAACCAGGCATAATCCCAAACCATACGCACATAATCTCACTCCCCTCTTCATCTGTTTCTTCTTGCAGTGCAGTGTAATGAGGAGTCACAGCTGATCGGTGACTTGTTCAAAAGCTATAACAAGAATATTCGCCCAGTGGTTCATCCTGAAGACAAGGTCGTCGTTCAGATCAAGCTTACCCTCACTAACCTTATCTCCCTGGTGAGAGCTCACTCTTATATGTTGCAACAACACTCCACTGCACATTAAAAATATGCTCAAGGGCCTAAATGAGTGCCACAGCTCCATACAGCAAAGATACACTCTACACACATGCTCAAAGGACAATATAGCATTAATCATCATTCTGAGCTTTTGACGTGAACATTTAATTGCTGCTACGCCACTTGTATGATGACGTAGCGGTGTATGATATGAATATCCATACGTCTTCTTCCCTTGTACACACACAGAATGAAAAGGAGGAGACTCTTACGACCAATGTGTGGCTCGAGATTGTGAGTTTTCTCTCTCTTCATCCTTGCATTTCTGTTTTGTCTGTACTATTCGGCTTTTAGTAGTAAGGTTCATTTAGCCACCTCAGCCCTGTTACTCATTCAACCCTCTGTTGTGGCTAGTTTTTAATGTCACAGTTGACCTTTCTTTCAAATGTCATCAACAGCAATGGGTTGATTATCGCCTTGCCTGGAATACATCTCAGTATTATGGCATTAGTGTAATCCGTGTCCCCTGCAAAACTGTTTGGCTTCCTGATATTGTCCTTGAAAACAAGTAAGGCAATACTTTTAAAAAAAGGAGTGAAATACTGCTTATTTTCCCTGCCTGCAGTTTCATCTTTTAAAAAAAGTGTGGTGTCAACCATTTCTATTATTTGTCTCTCTACAGCATTGATGGCAAGTTTGATGTGGCTTATTATGCCAATGTGTTGATCAGCAATGATGGTTGGATATACTGGCTACCTCCTGCCATCTATCGCAGCACTTGTGCCATTGAGATCACCTATTTCCCATTTGATTATCAAAACTGCACGCTAGCATTCAGGTATGGTACACTCATTTTAAAATGCATGTACTACATATAAATGTTGACGTATTAGTCTGATTCTATTCTGTTCTGTCTTCAATGCCACAAACCTAGATCCCAGACGTACAGTGCCAATGAAGTGGAACTCATCTTGGCTGGTGTACAAGAAAACGAGCCTATTGAATGGGTGGACATCGACCCTGAGGCTTTTACAGGTACACTGCATCTAAATTCAATGCTCCACCATTCAAACTGCACAATACCCCTCTAGCTTAGTGTTTCTTTCATCTCTTAGAGAATGGCGAGTGGGCCATCGTCCACCGTCCAGCCAGGAAAATGATCAACACAAGATATTCTCCAGATGACCTGGAGTTTCAGGAGATCCTGTTCAATCTGGTCATTCAGAGGAAACCCCTCTTCTACATCATCAACATCATCCTGCCCTGCTCCCTCATCTCGTCACTGGTTGTACTGGCCTACTTCCTACCCGCACAAGGTCAGTTATTGTTTCATTCCAGGTGGCTATTATTACATCTATTATTAAGGTTTTAAATGAGGCAATATAACAAGGCTGTTGTAAATGCCCGTTATAGCTTGTATAATGGAAATAAGCACAAAATAATAATCTATTTCATTGGCCATAATAATAAAAGAGCAATATTTAGTAGTCATTTTATATTACAAAACAAGTATATTCTAACAGAAAAGTCTTACAAAAACACTAGTATCTGTAACTATAAATTATATTATATTATATGTCTTATTTTAAGCCATGTTGTTTAAAAAATATATTTTTAAAAATATGCTACTGAGAATTTTTTTGCTTTATAATGCCTGAGCACAGTGAATGTACTGTAAGTATTTGGTTTTATTTGATATGGTCCTTTGTATCCTAAGTTTCTGTTTTCCTCTTTACAGCTGGGGGACAGAAGTTGACTGTGTCCATCTCTGTCTTGCTGGCTCAGACTGTCTTCCTCTTCCTTATTGCTCAGAAGGTCCCTGAGACATCGCTCTCTGTCCCTCTCATCGGCAAGTGAGTCTTTTCAGTGTCACAGGGCCTCAAGTGACCTTTAACTGCGGTATCAGGCCCTAGTCTATATTTCTGCAGTCTTTGCATTTCATTCGCCCGCATAGTCTGAGTCCTCTCTCCAACACAGATTCTCTCTAACATCTTCCTCAGGTACCTGATCTTTGTCATGTCTGTCACTACTCTCATCGCTACCAATCAAATTGTGGTTCTGAACTTCTCCCTGCGCAGCCCCAGCACTCACACCATGTCTCATACCATCAAACACGTGAGTACATCCTATGCAGTTGAGCCAAATGAGTTATTTTTATGTGAACTATCTTTTCTGCGTCCTGCAGATGTTCCTGGAGACGGTCCCTCGCCTCTTAGGCATGTCCCCACTGGTGGATGATAATGAGGAGACAACAGAGATAAATGGAGTTAGGGAGCGGCGGCGAAGCTCCTTTGGCCTCATGCAGAGAGCAGAGGAATATGTGCTCAAACAACCCCGCAGTGAAATGATGTTTGACAAGCAAAGAGAGAGGCATGGTCTCACGCGATCGATTGGTAAGATATCTAATTTTAACACTATGATCCAGCTGTAGAATCTGACCCACAACACAATGTAAATGCATTACTGTGGCTTTGCTTGATCACTGTGTGCAAAATATGAATAATTTATTAGTGACCCATTCATTTTTGATAAATGTCACAATACAGATGTTGCTTAAATATGCCTGTGTCACCCTTGCTGTTGTCTAATTATCAGTGTCTTCTTCCCCCTAGTGGATAATATAGATGTCAGCAGCACAGCCAACCTGTATAAGAGTTTGGCACAAGCTGCACCTGAGATCAAGCAATGTGTAGATGCCTGCAACTTCATTGCAGAGAGTACAAGACAACAAAATAACATTGGATCTGTAAGTGTTACTATACTTATCTGCCTATACAAGCTTGAATGCTATTTCAATTATGTTTTGGTTGTGTCTTCATATTACATATCTCCCACTCTATTGCACCAACTGTTATCTTAGTTCTTTAATTTGTACTTACTTATTTTTTCCAAATAAAGGAAATTGAAAGCTGGGTACTGATTGGGAAGATGATTGACAAGGTGTGCTTCTGGGCTGCCATTAGCCTCTTCATCATCGGCACAGTGGGGATCTTCTTAACGGGACACTTCAACCGGGCGCCAGAATTTCCATTTCCTGGTCAGAACAAAAAATATGTCCCATCTTAAAACCTTGAAAGAAAAAAAGCCTTTAACTCTGATGAAACTTTTCCAAGGGTCACTGTACCTCATGCTGTGTATAAGACTGAACGGTCTTCTTCATTGACTCCTGTACTCAGAATCAGTCTTTAACAACAGAGATTTCAAACCGAAACTGTCTGTGTCCATGTGTCTGTGTCAGACTTATCTTTGTGAATACTCGTCAGGCAGCTGAGAGTTTTCATACAAACTTGCAACTTAGTTCTCAGTCCTTCATCTCAGTCTAAGTTCTTTGTATGTACACATTAAGTGGGTGGATCAGGTCTATTTAAAGAAAAGTGTTGTTTTAAATCATTACCATTACAATTGTCATCACCATGATCATATAAAACCATGCAAACTACAATTATTATTTGTCTGTTTTGAACTATAAACAGTGTGAGTTAAAGTTCAGACTTGAGATTATAGTTGATGGGAAATACTGACGCTACTTCAAAGCCTTTCTGAGAAAGTTATTTCTGCCACAGTGAAGAACTTTTCGAATCAGAATGATCACAGCATCGTTATGTATTACATTGAGCCATTAAGCTCTGTGTGGAGGAAAAGAAGGTTCATTAACTGATAAACTGATTTTATTTATATGTTGTGTGCTAACATTGCCCATCTATGCACACACTACAAAACATATCTGCTGATATGTCTGAATAGGTTTTCTTGCATGTACTATGTCTTATTTGAAGAACCTGTGCATGTAACTTGAGCCAGCTGACTCTGAATCAAAGCCTTATTCTTTCTACTATGACTTATTTATTAGGATGTCTTGTTAGAGGTATATGGCTTGGAGGACTATTGTCTTGATATCATTGTGCCATGTTTTTTAAATAAATACTTTGTTTTGTGCATCGTGACTTGTTAAATCAATTTATTACAAAGTGTGAGTTGTGTAAAATCCCCTTATATAATTAGGAAAAGGCATTTTAATCTTGAATTGAATGTCAAGATAACAAAGTCTGGGTTGTATGCATCTCAGAATGTCTTGCTGCTGTACTGCACGAGGGTCCCTCTACTGAGATAATTATATATTCTCAGTTGCAAGTTTTTATATAATGCTAAACTGATCATTTGTGAAGTCATGAAAAAATGCACATATCATAATCAACGAGTCTAATCACTTAAACTTCTTGTTTTTCTACTTTGTAATATTTCTCTCTATGTTTAGTTGTGTTCAAGGTATGTGAGTGTATGTATGTGAAAAACAAAGGTAATAACTTTATTGAATAAGTTTGTATTTGTTTGTAGGTTATAGTATTTTATTATATATCTATTGAACATATCTTGATGATTATATCTACTCCCATTTTAACAAAACTTACAGTCAATAATTTTAAGTCACTTAACATTTTTTAATTTATTTTTAATAGTAATGCACTGTTGTAAACTATGTACAAATTCATTTTGCTGTAAGTGTGGTTGAACACCTCCATGTGGTGTTAATCTGAACTACATCAAATAGACAGACCTTAGATCCTAACAGCGCCACCCCAGACCAACATTCATAGCTGCTCTAATTGCAAACTGTCAAGGGTCTCAAATGCCTTGTTTGGTTAAATTTTCTTGTGTATGAGATAGTCCACTCATAAGTTAGTCATTCTGTTTATGTACCGCATCGTATATACTATGTGTAATGGAGCAAGCAGGCAAGCTTATTAAGAGGAAGTGGAAAAACACTACAAAAATAAATGTCACCACCTAATGGAAAAAGAAATCTCACGAGGGGGGATAAAGAAAGACCTGCCCCTCCCTTCCTCCCTAGAGGAATACAGTCAGTCCAATTTGGATATAACAAGTATATTGTCCAATAAAATAAGTAGGCCCATGTCAAAGTCCAATTGACAGTAGACACACATTACAATTATATTTTCCAGGAACTCAAATAAGCACTAAAAATGAGCTATTTGAAGCTTTCTATTTAGTCAGGATCCTAAGGGTATAGTCCTCCCTAAACCTCATACATTGTGTTAAAGATTCCTTAATCCTTATATCAATTTGAACCCTAGCCACCATCTTGATAATGATATGCTTGAACTGTTTTATATACCATGACAGGTTATACTGACAGGTTATACTGACATGTAAATCAATAAATCCAGGGTATTTAGGGTAGGTCAATGTGCATCCTGTGTCATCCTATCCCTGATGGGAGTACATTTGTCAGAGCGTATCTCCTGGATGTGGTGATAAATTGAAAATGTTCACCACCTAAATATTTTGAATAAAACATTATAATAAAGATGTAGAAGATATACATTTGTTTCTTCTCGTGTGCTTCTCACTCTTAAGTCAGCTTGTATTCAGTAAGACTGCTGGGAATGTTTATTTTTCTCTCTCTATCTATATTGACTGCATGAATGAACATTAGATTGGGAACAAAATGCCAGGAGAGGTTCAGAAACAACACCTAAGAAATAGTTACACTATACACTCACTATCAGACACTTTGTTGAGATAATTATGACATTGGTAGTGTATGCTTGTCTCTCAGTCTTTCTGTTGTAACTTAAAAACCCAAACAGAAAATGTTTATACAATAAAACAAATCAAACATAAATCTATCATTAATAATCTTAGGAACCTCTTGCCAGTCTTTTAGTGTAGAAATAATGCCAAAATTTCAGTCAAATGTTTTTTGAAATCTTTTTCTTTCTCTCATTTTGAATGGTCTGATTTCTCATGAATAACATGTCCATGCTGAGAGTCTCTTATACCTTGGAATGATATTGTGATATCCCAAAAATGTGTTACAACCCCATTTAAGATAGTGAACATAAGAAAGGCTGCTGGCCCCAGCACCATCTGTTGTCACATGTTGCCTCACCGTGCTGATCAGCTCAATGAGGTCTTCACAAAACCCTTCCAGATGTGTGTAAAGTGTGGCCAGATAAAACATCCTCTATAATCCCCATCCCAAAATCAAAAAACCCACAGGAAGTATCCAAGGACAGTGTTCAACACTCAGGTCAAGCCTGATGCAAACATAGAGCCAATTGTCAAGCATGGACAACACAGAATTCTCCTAATGTTAAAACTTAACTGTTTTACTTAAATGTTTTCGTTCATATGTTGGTTTAATGGGTTGTCTGTGAAGGACATGAATAATCTAAATTAAATTGTTAATGTCTGCTCCAAGATGATTGGAGTCGAGCTAATAGACTCGCACTCCCTCTGGAAGAAACTCCAGAAAGCAAAATTCGTCAATTATCAGTTAATCTGTCAATTTAACCTAATGTAAAGTGAACTCTCTTTCATGCGCCCAGGTCAGCACTATCATGGGCCCCTCAGGAAAACAATTCTAATCTATTCTAATCCCTTCATTCCTTCTGCTATGAGGCTCCTGTGCCGACAGTAGTCACTGAAATGTAGGCCACCTCATTTGTGTGGACCACAAGGGTTTTTCTTTTAAGTTTGTGTTGTTTTGTTGTTATTTCCATCTGGCTCCTCATCGTGGGGTTGCATGCATGTGGTGACCTAAGGATGCCAGAGTGCGTCTGCTTCGTGTGTTGTTGAACCCATACATTGATTTGTTGTCACTGGCATGTCCATGCTTGAATGCTGCTGCTCGACTGAGTTTTATTTATGTGGACTTCCTAGACTGTGGAACTGTCTGTTATGGGATAAATACAGGAAAATCCCTTTTGGGCCGCAGAGGGATTTTTCGCTGCAATACTGCGAGTGACCACTAGGGGAAAAAATGTATGCAGGGCTAAGCGGCTGCGCCTTATCCAGCTCGTTTAACACATCCATGGATGCATCCCAAAAACCCTTTGGACATGTAGATGCATCCCTGGGTTTTGACTCGCAGGCAGCATGTCTACATACGGTGACCTAAAGTTTTGAAACTATGTCTAACATAGATATCTGACATCATAACACGAAATAACAGAAAAGCAGAGGGAAAAACACTAAAGGTACCCTTCAACAATTCTTCCCGGAAATATCGTGATATCTTCCGTTCACGTTAACTGGTGGACTGCAGTTTAGGGCTATCGCTCCCCCCTCCTCCATCGTTATCTGCACACATTCCTGTGTGTCCCTGCTGATGATGGCACCCAGTCATGACATGTTTTGTCCCTCATACACATGATTAGTTAGCACGTCTCTTTCTAAATAAACTTTTCATCTTCGTGCCTACGTGTGTGCTTTCTAAACAGCTGCACAAACATGGAAAACTGTTTGCCTTATTCACATCAATGCGACCATCTTGTAAAAAACAGCAGAGGAGCATTTATTACCTGTCCCGAGTGACTATCACATTTCAACATATGAATGTCTTTTCCTCCTCCATGTTCACTCCTGCGGGACAGCCGATGGGAGGGACTTAAATGCACATCACTGGGAGAATACAAATTAACCCTCCACTAAGAAAGTAACTGGTGTACTGCTTCGGACACGATGAAATATTTATAATCTAGAGTTTATGTTTCATGTCTTTGCCTCACATGTGGAATAGCTGTGTGCGCTGAGCTGTGGAGTGTTTGAACGGATCAGTAAGTATTTGACGTTGGGCCTCAGCTGGATACCTTTTCAACTCTGTCTGTCTGAACTGTCGCTGCGTTACCGATTGAAATCGTCCAGCTGCTGATTTCACAGCACCGAGGCAGATGATAACGAACAGCTGTCTCGTCGGTGTGATTTGTGAACTCGGTTGGCACTGGTGCGGTCATCAGATGATATTTCCTGCGTACTTTCATAAATTGAGTTTCTTTGGGGAATGCTATGGGAAGCCATGGGGAATGGGTGGAGACGACTAAAACTTAGCCTTCAGCATTTTTGTCTTTATACACACCCACAGTAACGTATCCTGAGTGTTAAGCTGAGTAACAGCTAAAGTAATGTCGTCTCAGTGTCAGAAACTATAAATACCTTGTAGATTCTGGCGTTGATTTAAAAAAAAAAAAAAAATACAACAATTGAGTTGATCATTCAAACTCACATCAACTCCTAAAAGTGTGTGCTTTGTGCAAGATTGTATCATACAACAAATTAAAGAGTCAGTTCCTGGTGAGTGTGATTTGTAAATGTGTTTGAACGATGAATCAGTCAGGAAGGATGACATGATGCTATGGGTTATGGGGAAATTTGGGGACGGAAATCAGTATAGAGGGGGTTGACTCAGCAGCTCAGTTGTGTATGACAAGTATTCATATTAGTAGTCATTTGGTTGCACGTTTCCAAGGCTGTTGCTCTATTTTGCTCATGTGTAAAACCAAAAACATATTGTTTCTGAACACCATGTAAATTATGCAAAAATATGCAAACACATAACTTTCCCCTGCAGCAGGAGGGACAAATATTTGTGTAGGTGATCGCTTATTTGTTGACAATCAGTATTACAGTAATTGCATATTGCTGCCCCTGAAGGTGCAGACAGAGAGAAACTTTGTTGGGTGCAATTTCTTTAGTTTCTGAATATTGTACGAGTTACAATTGTAATATACATAAAGCAGAAATGAATGGATCAGATTATATTCTGATAAATTCACTGTGCAACACTCAGCTGTCATTAAGGAATAGCCTTTCATTGATCTATTGTGGTCTGTAGAATGTGGTCAGAGGGCACACACACTATGGGGTTGGATGTCCCTGTTTTAATTTAATGGGGAAAAATAAAAAATGTGGACAATCTTGTAGACAAAATGTATTTAAAATGTTTAGTTTCATTGAAACACAACAACCTAACACATCTCCTGCACCAAGAGAACATAAACAGGACAAATCATTCCTATAAGTGCATTTTCTGTCCTTATATGACAATATCCTCTCTGACTGCTCTGAGCTTTACATCTGGAGGAATCTGGTCCTTGTTTGTCTTCCTGACAATTTCCTGGTCAGTTTGCTCTCTTACAAGAAAGAAAGGTCCAGATATATCACACCATATATGTGTATGCCAACAGGTGACCACTAACCAGAGAATGTGACAAGCATCCCCAGCTGGGGTTTTTTTGCTGTCAGCAAAGAAAACAATTACATTATGTTTTGGCATAGCTAAGAAAAAAACCTGCCTAACTATACTCTAGCTCTCTCTTCATACTTTTTAATGCTAATGATTGTTTTATTATAAACCCATTGTGTAAAAGCCTAGAAGAGAAACAATGAAGAGTTGGATATTTACATTTTCACATGATAAACACTAAACGTCCTTTCACATTAATTGTCAATGAGTTTACTCCAGAAATGACCTTGGAAGTAGTATCTCACCTACATTCTGAAACTTACATTGCCAACACTTTTTAACAGCACCCTGGTACCGGGGTCTTATGAATGTGACAACCAACTCCGTTCTCCCTCACACCTCTCCATCACTGCAGCAAGTTGACACTATAAATTAATAGAATTCAGCAGCCTGTGTGTAGTATTTTATAGCTGTAACACATTTGAACTATTCTGACTGTTTAAAAAAAAAGCAAATTGAGACAATCCCAGTGTGAATTGGTCTTGGCTTTAAAAGATAGGTTCACATTTTTTCAAGTCTTTCTTAAAACAATCATCTGGTGCCCAAATGAACGTGTTTTTTTTGTTTGTTGTTGTAATCATTTCTGCTGTTCATACTGGTCATCACAAGATTCCCTCTAGGGAATGTGCTTTGAATATAAGTGATGAGGGGCAAAATCCACAATCCTAGCCTTTTGCAAGAAATCAAATAATAATCAGGTAAAGTTAGTGTTGTTTTAGTATAAAACACTCTTTTCCTGTTTCCCCAAACAGCGTCTCTTTGTTGAACTTTAGTGGAGGGATAGGAACACAAACAAGGTACCCACTTGACTTCAGTAACTCAGACTACAGAACTCTCATATTAACTTTAGATCAACTTTGGAAAATGTATTTTTGAAGAGAACATAGATTTAGTCCCACTATTAACATTGGAGGCACATTAGGATGGGAAGGGATCTCAGTGGCTGATATGAACAGAAGGGATGATTACATCAATCAAATTTAGTTTGGTGTTTATTTGGGCTCCTGTTTTAGGCAGACTTGAAAAATGGTAAAACTATCCTTTAAATCATGGCCACTAGTGCTGGCAACAAACTGCACAAAACTCAGAGGGTTTGTACAACAAAGACTGCTGTTACACACTCACTCACTCACTCACTCACTCACTCGCACACACACACACACACACACACACACACACACACACACACACACAGATTTACGCTCACATGACTGCTTGGTTTGTAAGATGTGTCTTGGCTGTCAGTAACAGCACTCCCTTCTGGAAGATCTGGCTCATGTTATAGAGTGAGAGAGGTGGTGTAGTGTAGTGTAGTATTTCAAAAGGCAAAATCTGAGTAAAATGAAAAATGAAAAAAACAAAACAAACAAACAAACAACAGAAGCAAGAAAATTGTCAAGTCTGCCATAGACTTCTCTGCCTTTAAAAGGGCAATCATAATGACATTTCATTAAATATTCATGCGTGTTGAGATTGGTCTTAGTTCCACATTTTATGATCAGTATCTAGTTTTCTCATGCATACCCACGTAATTGGCATTATGCATGCTTTGTGGCAAGTATGAGCCAGCAGAAAGTCTGAACAGAGGAGAAAAAAAGTCTAAAGTCAAATCAACAAACCAAAGCTCTTATTTGGCAAAGAACTGTTTTGCCAACATATCTCAACGAACAGTTGGAAGTGAATTTAAATGACAGGATTAACGCCAACTAACATGGTTGAATGGCCTAAAAAGACGTAGAGTGACTGCAAACAAACACAAAAAGCATGGAAAGCTCTTTTTGAAATGTCAAAGTAGAAATAGCCTTAATGTGGATTATATAGCATATACAATATAACTTGTCGTGAATTAACACAGTTTTCAGTAAGGGATTATGGTTTTTATTTGAATTTATCTCATATGGCGTTAGGGTTAGGGGTAGGGTTAGGGTTAGCAGTGCAATGTGCTGATCAAGAACTTAAAGAACATTCTGTTATAGCACCCAAAATGCCCCAAATTATCCCAAAATTACTGTTTACTCTTCCTTACTGTCACTAAATATTCAGTATTACTGCTGTCTTCACCTGCTAACTCCTATTCAGGAGTCTCAGGATCCTGTGTGGCAGGGGGCCTGAAGGAAGAAAACACTCGACAGGTTGTCAATGGATCGATCTTGTTGAAATGAGCCATGAAGTTACATATGTACACATAATTCCAGTAGGGTTTACCCACTGTGAAGTATTGGTTGGTTGACATATATGTGACTTTTAAGAAGATCTACTGTATAGTCTATGTTACACAATTCGGTGGGTACAGCCTTTTTTTGTTGGCTGGTAATTATTTAATGTAATAGCAAAGTGTCACACATCCATTTATTCAGTTTTGACATTTAGTAGATTTTAGATATGCTTCTTCGATATTTCATCCTCATTAGCATTCCCAAACACCACCAACCTAACCTCTCCACCCCATCTACTCCCTCTTCTCTCTGTCTCCCTCTGACACATCGCCTCCCTCCCCTCTGCCTCGTTGCCAAGGAAACCTTCAGCCATTCAAAGACACCGGCCTACACACTACACAAAAGGGTTCACACACACCCTTTTCTCTGTTGCTGATAGGTATCGTAGTGTCGTATGTCGATGACCTGGTAAACAGGTAAACAGCACGAGACGTCTGCTGTGCGTGACGGCTTTCTGTTTTCTCTATTTTAACAGTGATATAACATTACATCATCTGTTGTTGACTTGTGTGATACTGAGTTGTACTTGAATGCCTCTTCCTGTGTGATCGTCATCATGTCGCTCTCAACGATTAGATTCACTTCAAAAACCCACTCGTACTGTCAGATTATGAACTCTTCTTTTCAGAGCTGTATTATGACATATGATTCCTGTTTAGCTACAGTGAAAGCTAATGCTGCTACTGCTGTCACTGTTTCATTATCTCTGGTACTGCTGCTGCATTTGCAAATACTATTACTTCTACTTCTATGGCTGTTGTTTTTATACATAATAACTACTGTTGATGATGCAGAGCATACGCACAGGACAAACTATTGCTATTAGTAGAACTAATAATGCCATTGGTATGTGAGTATCTGTGTATGAATGTGAGTGAATGGGGGAACGAAAGGCAAAAATTGTAAAGCACTTTGTGTTAGGTGGAGTGGAGCAGGTGTACCCAAATGCAGGAGACTGTAGGCAGAGCAAAACTGGAGAATGGTGTCTTTATTCTAGGCTCGGGTACCGGCAAAGTAAAACTAAACAGAGCAGAACAAAGCAGAGCCAACTGAGCATAGGAGCCAACAATACTGACCTGAAAACCAGGACTTAAATACAAGCTGAACTAGTGAAACAAAAGGAACATGTGGCAAGACACAAGCGCAGGCTGGAAGCTGATCGGTGGAGGAAGACACTGAGCAGGGTAGGGTAGGTGTGGAGGGAAAAACTGAAAAACAAGAATAAGCAAAATGCAATAACTGCTTTTGGACTGAGGACAGGTCAAAAATAGAACTTCATCTATGAGTCAAATAAAAGTCCACAATAAAACAATGCACAATCCTCAACAGATATAATCATCATTCATTAAACTGTCTTGGAATTATACAAATATAACTTAAAGTGCACAAGTCACACTGAATGAACAAACCTCAGCACTGCATTGCCAACCCAGGAACATTTACCAAATAATAGAAATGACAAACAAGAACCAATAAATCCATCAAATAGAGTGGTCTGAATATTAAGGCTGCATGTAACATGAATTATACTAAAAGCTACAGCAGCTCTGCATTTTAGTTCACTTGAGCACTTTGTTCCAATGAGTCAACATAGAAAACAATAGTTCAAAGGCGAGGGCCTCTGGTTGAGGGAAGTAAGTCTGGGACAGAATCATTTGTCTGATAAGGCAGAATTTTTTTTACTACTGCTCAAATTCCTAGTAGCAGTATTGCCTTTTACTTGATCAAATCACTACTTGGGGTACATAGTTCACTGTTCGAGATAATCAAATATTTCTAATGAGCAGTCCAATTTGTTTCCAGGGTTAAATACACTAAAAAGGTAAACATATACTTTGTAAAGAAAGGGTCTTAAGAGATTAGAAATTGAAAGCTGCTAATAGCTCTCTGAACTGTAGCAACACTGACATACACAAAGGCACTCTCAGCATTGGCAATAATCATTTATTATCTATTATTAGACATTATAGATTTGAACCCATTTCAAAAGACAATATAAGATGAATTCCTTAAATAGGTATAAATCATACTTTGATACAAAAGCAGATATTTTACCCAATTAGTGCATATCAGGCCTTAAGCTTTTAGTCTTAGGAGTTACAGTGTTATAAGTTATCACATCAAGTGTGTGACTTTAAGAAGTGAGAAGTTGCACAAACTCAGAACAATAAATGTAAATTTCTCTTTTCTTTTTTCACTTTTGGTCTTTGCATCAGAGCTGCTGCTGCTTGCAACAACAGTGCGATGGCCAGTCCAGTGGAGGAGGTGATCGAGCCAGTGGTTCAGAACACAACAGCACAAAACCTGGGCAGAAGACGTTTTTCTCATGATCACCGTAATCTGAGTCCAGATGAGATAGATAACCTCATGTCCAGCAGCGGTAAGAGAAACATGATCTTTTATTAGATATGTTAATCATATGTTAAGAAGATATGAGCTGCTTGTTTAACAACTCTATGTGCTGCATCAGAACAAATTTCAGTGGAATATTCTAATCTTCCAAAAACAGATGGCCGTCCGTTCCTTGTGGTGCATCATCTTCCGGAGATAAAGGACGAGGGTATACCATACCTAATGCCTGGTATCCCCATCACATGTAGAGTGGACAACACAGAGAAATACACTACTCGCTCAAAGGTACATCTATTTATTTTTCATTATGTTTTAAAAAATGTTTATGTGTTTTCTTTTGGTAGGTGCAGTAAGGAGTAAGTATTTATAGGATTGTCTTAGATTTTGGATATTGTAATATTGTGATATGACATAAGTGTTTTAATTTCCTAGTTTTAAAGGCTCCATTACAGTAAATTCATGTCATTTTCTAAACTTACCAGACTGTTGTGTTGTTTTTATTCATGGTAAATGGTAAATGGACTGTACTTATATAGCGCCTTTCTAGTCTTTGCGACTAGTTCTAGTCTCAAAGCGCTCTACATCACAACTCATTCACACACATTCATACACTGATGGCAGGAGCTACCACGCAGGGCGCCAACCTGCTCATCAGGGGAATCTAACCATTCATTCACATTCACACCCCGTTGGCACAGCAACGGGAGCAATTTTGGGTTAAGTGTCTTGCCCAAGGACACATCGGCATGTGGACTGGAGGAGCCGGGAATCGAACCACCAATCTTCCAATTGGAGGACGACCGCTCTACCTCCTGCCCACAGCCGCCCTTCATCTAATCATTATATCCACATTACTGCTGATTTATTTATCAAAGATCTCATGTTTTAAGAAAACACCAATAGTCATCCCTACAATTTATTATATTTGGTTAAAAAAAATATATATTTGGTAAAAAAAAAAATTGTGATTGATTTAGTCTGTGTCGCCCAGCCTTATGTCTGTTAGTTTTTAACTCTTTTGTTGAACTAACGAGCAGGCTGTGAATACTATAAACAGTCAGCTGTCCCATGATTGTGTGGTTGTAGACATGCTGTCTGTCTGTGGGTTTAGGGTTAGGGTTAGTTTTGTTTTGAGCAAGCAGCTGTTGCATTAGCCTACTGTTGTTCAGATATAGAGATATGCTGGAAATGACATGGTGAGTTGTTTTGTGTGTGCTGAGTATACTTTCAAGTGTGCAATGTTTGGGTAGAACAGGTGAGAGCAGTGTTGAGAGAGTTTGTAGAAGTGGTTGTTACTGGACTGTCTTTACTGCCTGACTCTCTGGAGGAGCATCATTTAACTAAAACATTTTAGTTATCAGGAGCCCAGTTTATAACTGCCAGTAACATATTTACTGCTACTGTCTTTACTCCTACACAGATTTATGTCAAACAGCATGAGTTTTTTTACATTGTTATACACGTCAGTACAGTGCCACAGAGGGACAACATGTTGCAAGATGCCTTTTAAAAATGTATAATTATTAGTAACAGCTGAGTTAAACCTGGGTGACTCAGTCAACTTGCTTGTTCTCTCTTTGTCTTCCTATCCACGTTCTCTGGTTTTACACCCACAGTCCAAATACATGCATGTCAGCAAAAACTAGCCAATTTGAAGGAAAAATGAACATAGTGCTACACAGACTGTTTGGAGTACATGCCCATTATATGTGGGCGCATTCATTCTTGGTTCAACTTTGATCTACAGTATTAACCATAGTTGTGCACACATGATGTTTTATAGTGCAATAGATGATAATGACTGACTATAGTTTTTTTTCTGAACCTTTCTTCTTACTCTATTGGATGTTAAGGTAAAGTTCTGCTTACTGGTTTGTAAGGAGCATTTCCCATACCATAAAAGAAGGAGGCAAAAATGTTCATTTAAAAGAAAAGAAAGTTCATTTAAATATGTGAGTCTTTGCCACTAATGAAACACAAACTTGTGCCACAACTTGGATAACTAATTTAAAAATGAATGAATGCTAGTGTGACATTTGGTCTTCAGTAGTTGATTTTCCTCATTTTATACTATTATGTTTATATGCATCATTTCAATAATGTCCTTCCAGGTTCGTGTGGGTACCTTGTACACAGTGTGGCTAACACACGGCCAGTTCCACTGGACGGTGAAGAGGAAGTACAAGCACTTCCAGGAGCTGCATCGAGACCTTTACAAGCATAAGATGATGCTTCATTTGCTGCCTCTGGCAAGGTCAGTGTGAAAGTCTGTTTATCTTAATCATGCAAATCAAGCTCTCGCTCTAAGAGCGATCTGAGTGATGTCTTTTTAAAAAAACATTCATAGCCAGATTTCTGAAGCACTAAGCATTTTGAATATTCAAATTTCTCCCAAAGATTTACAAAGGACAGGCAGCAGCTGAGAGCCATGTCAGAGGAAATGCCCAGCCTACATGGGAATGAACGGACCAGAAGGACCTCCAGCAAAATGGTATCAAATAAACAGGATAGCACATATAAAGTACACAGTACTGTACATACTTTGCAATCCCCACAAACAATATGTCCTTGATGGCAAACAATGTTATAAATATTCTAAATTACATTCACTTACTAGATTGTTGTGGCAAGATTTTCAAATGAAATGTATGTAATGAAGAAGACTGGGGCTCTCTATTAACTGCAGTGCATATAAAAAAATAGAAAAGAGTTAAGGGCTTTGTGTTTGCTGTTTGTCTTTTCTTGTCTGATTCTTTGTATTTATTGATTTTGTTACATTCTTATCATCTAAAATGTTCTACCACTGTCATGAGGAAATTTTGAGTGTCTAGTTTAGAGTGTTCTGGTGACTCACTTACATAAGACTTTGTCACTCTCTGACAGTGTTGTGTTTCAAGTTGCATTTCACAATTTTATCACTTTTCTATTGCAGAAATATCTTGAGGAGTACCTGAATGGTCTGCTGGAGAACGCCTTCTGTAGAAATGATCACAGCATGGTAATAGCTTTTAAACATAGACAGACACAGCACAGATACACAGTGAATACCATGTGGCATGATGGAATTCTCTCTTGTCTGTTTTTTTAATTTTCAGCTAGAGTTCCTCTCAGTAGGCGCTCTCTCCTTTATCACTGATCTTGGACCCAAAGGCTTGTAAGCAAAATACACTCTTTATGTGTGAGTGATAAACAAAAAAAGTGGGGAAATAACTAAGTGTATGACAGAGATTTATTTTGAAATGTGTTTCAACTTTTCTCAGGGAGGGGCCCATCTTCAAGAGGTCAGGGGGTCACCGGATCCAAGGCTTGAATTGCATTGGACATCATCAGTTCTGTTTCCGCTGGTCACGCCGCTGGCTGGTGGTCAAAGACTCTTTCCTGATGTATATGAACCGAGACCATGGCAACATCAACTTTGTCTTGCTGTTTGACCCAGAGTTCAAAGTGAAAGTGGGGCGTGCCTATACAGACACCAAATACGGAGTCTGCTTTGAGAACTTCACTCGGTAAGTCAGCTGTGTGTTTGCCCATGTATGTTCTGTATGTACATTATGCCTGGGGTTATGTTGGGATACATGTTTGGCCTGTTTTTTTTTTGTTTAGGAGTCTGGTCATCAAATGCAGCAGCTATAGACAAGCACATTGGTGGAGTCATGAAATCAACAGGCTGGCTGAAACCTCTGACTTTGTCAAAGTGCAACGCTTCGAGGGGTTTGCTAAGCCACGGGAGAACACGTTAACTAAATGGTCAGTTCTTGTGTAGTCTGTCTGAGAATTGCAGCTGCTGTCATTGTTTAGTGTCTGACTTAATCTACTAAACATTTGTGGTTTATTGATGTTGTTTGAAGGTACGTGAATGGAAGTGGCTACTTTGCAGACCTGGCTGATGCTCTTGAACAAGCCAAGGAGGAAATCTTCATCACAGACTGGTGGTAAGTGTCAGCAAGATCTGAATTTTCTGATGAAGAACATTTAGTTCACCAACTAAAATATGAATGTAATTGTACCACAAAAATCTTCCTCTCAGGCTCAGCCCTGAAGTTTTCATGAAGAGACCAGCAACTGAGAATCACTGGCGCCTGGATGAGATACTCAAACGCAAAGCAGTAGGGATTCCCTCTGTCTTATTCCTCTCGATTTAAACTCCCAAATGATATTCAAATTTCAAATTGCATCACTTCTCTTTGAACCATTTTCTGCAGGAACAAGGAGTGAAAGTGTGTGTTCTGCTGTACAAAGAAGTGGAGCTCGCACTCGGCATCAATAGCGAGCACAGCAAGAAGACTCTTATGAACATGCACCCAAACATCAAGGTCTGTCACCTCTCAGCATAATTTGATGTACAGACAACAGCTATACAATTAGAATTGTTACCAGAATCGTTTCTTTTTCTTTTTCTTTTTTCTTTTCTTTTTCTTTTTCTTTTTCTTTTTCTTTTTCTTTTTCTTTTTCTTTTTCTTTTTCTTTTTTAAGTCAATTTGTTTGATGTTCAACAGGTAATGAGACATCCTGACCATGTGTCTTCTGTGGTGTTCCTGTGGGCTCACCATGAAAAGATGGTGGCCATTGACCAAACAGTGGCCTTTGTGGGGGGGATTGACCTCGCCTTTGGGAGGTGGGATGACAGCCAATACCGGCTAACTGACCTTGGTTTGACAAAGGCAGCCAACAGTGAAACACAGGAAGAGCCAGATGGAGATACAGGAGTAAGAATGTGTTGACGCTATCTTTTATTCTTGTTGATTGGCACTGATAAGAATGAATATGTTCACAGTTGTTCATGAACCAGCATGGTTTCAGTATTTACACTACCTGCAGAAACAAAGCAATGTCTGTGTTAACTAGGAGAATGGTGTGGCTGATGGTCCAAAGCCATCTGAGCCAGATAAGGAAACAGAGCAAAACCCAGAAAATCTGACTGGCAACACCAAACTGTGGCTTGGCAAAGACTACAGCAACTTTATCAGGAAAGACTGGGTCCAACTTGACAGACCATTTGAAGGTACACTATCTGAATCTCCTTTTAGTATCACAGACACACACATGCACAAACACATCATGATTCTTTAAACAGGGCTCTGGAAGGATTGCTTTTTATATATTTTCAGATAACATCGACCGTACTCAAGTTCCTCGCATGCCGTGGCGCGATCTGTCTGCAGCTATTCATGGCATAGCTGCCAGAGATGTAGCCCGCCACTTCATCCAGCGCTGGAACTTTACCAAGGTCAGATTCAAAGGAAAGTCGTGCCGTTTTAAAGGCACCTGGGTCTGAATGTTGCAGCTGTGGCCAAAATATCTATAGGTTATCATAATATTGTAAACATCCTTGTTAGTTTAGAGATTGGGACATGAGTGCTCTGCAGGAAACAGCTTTACAAATAAGTCAACAGATACACAAGCTTCAGATGACTATATATCCGTAACTAACCAAAATAGTTATTTGGAGGTCTAAATTACATAAAAACAAAAGTTGATTAATTCATCATGTACTGTATAGCTAAAAAATGTGAGACTGATTTTGCCATGGCTCTATTGGCTATATGGTTGTTGTCTACAGTCTCTCTACAAAGAATAGTACAGTGTCTTGCTAATCTATAGGTTTATTGGCCACAACATCAATGAGACTGATAGTAAGTTGTAAAATAAATATGTATAAAGAGTGCTTCTGGAGGAAATGTTTATATGTCTAACAGGAAGGTGACATTTTTAGCTTTCATGCATTTTTTTTTCTCTTCTCTAGATCTTCAAAAACAAGTACAAAGACAATTTCTACCCTTACCTTCTCCCCAAGTCCCACTGCACCTCTGACTCACTCTCATTCACTGTGCCAGGGTGCACTAAAGCCAAAGTGCAGGTAAGTGACTATGTTGGTGTGTGTGCAGCATCAGTGGAACAGCTAGTGTGGGATTTAAAGAGGAAAGCAGCTCTTCCACATACAAAACTGTGCATGTGAACTTACAGCTAGTTAATGAATAATTTGCATGCTATGTAATCTAAGGTTTTACAAAGTTTCATTTTTAAAATGTTAAAACAATATACTACAGTAAAAACAAAGAAAGGTCTGAGTGTAGCAGTGCAAAAGGACTACTTTGGAAATGTTACAGTGCCTCTTTATATTTTCACATACATTTTATGTACAACACTGCCAGGTTCAATTGTCCTTGGAGTAGAGTGGCCTTCACACATCCGTACTTAACAAAGACTGTTCCGGCACTACATTAGCATTACAGATAAATCTGGCTTTTCTCTATTCACCATGGGTGTCAGCTCTGACTGCTGGAGAACAGTGACCGCTTATAAACATGCTCAGCAGATACTGAAGGGAGCACCAGAGACGGGCTTCACACTAGAGCCAGACACAAACCTTTTCTATGTTCTGGCTTTGAAATCAACCTTTGTTCAGTTACACATCATGTCAACACAGACATGAGTGTTTGTAATGTTCTGTGTACATATGGGAAATGGACATTTGTGACACACAAGCCATAAGATCCACATGGATCTTTAAAGAGGCCCTTTAAAGAGATGTAATTTGAAGAACAGAAGTTAAAAAGACATAATCACAGGGAGTACAGTAGATTCCTATAGTCTTCATTTATAAGAGCCCATGCTACTGGTCACTTCCATATTCATTCAGAGATGTCACCTTAATTACTGTAATCACTATAAACAAACAAGTCCATTGCCAAGAAGACTGAAAGCCCCAACTGGCTTCTACCCTGCATTTTCCACCGTGTGATACCAAGTCACAGCCAGCAGGAAATCAGATAGATGTTTTAAAGTACAAAAGATTCTCTGTCCTAGCTTTTAAAATGTAGCTCAAGTGTTGAGAGTTTTTTTTTAACATACTGTAGGCAGATGGTAAAACAAGAGTAAAGCCTGTGGAACAAAATCACCTCCAGCATGTTTATCCTGTTAAGTAAAGCCAGGGAAAACAAATGCACTAAGAGCGATGCCAAGGACAGGAAGGGAGAACAAGTGGAAGCGTTATATTTGCAACAGGCTTCATGGGAAATGTGGTCTACATGATGAGAAACACATGATCATTAAGATACTTTAAATACAGAGTAAGAAACTCTCTTTCTGTCCTTGTTTCCTGTCTGTTTGTCCAATTAATGCAAAAAATTAAACACACACACACACACACACACACACACACACACACACACACACACACACACACACACACACACACACACACACACACACACACACACAACAACAACAACAACATTACATATATCACCATTAAACATAAAAAAACAATTATTGGTCATATATCAGCTAAATTGTAGGTTAAAAAAAACGTTCTTCAGTCTGCTAATGTTAAGTTTGAATTGTAGATTGTATATTTGGGAGTTGCTGTTGTTGTTGTGTGTGAGATAAACCTATATAAATGAGTAGAATAGTGTATATCACATATAAGAAACATTTTTGGCATGCATGGTCCCCACATACTTACCAGCAGTGTTTCCCCACTCAACATGCTTCAGTTCAGGAAGTTTTTAGGCAATGAGTGTTGGATAACAATAGCTTTTGCTGTGTGTATTCATTACTCTATGTGGGCAATGGCATGTAACCTTAACCTTTGGTCTCCATTATGCTGCAGCTTTCCTATCAGGTATTGTTGCTCTCTCATTCAAGTGTGAGGGACACTGCCTCAGCTGTCACATATTGTGCTAGAGCTGCAACAGGTTTGTGCATCAGTGGCAAGGAAATACTCAGAGAGAGGGGCACACTGCAAGTTCCATGTAGAGATGCAATAATCCAGCCCACAATTAAAAAAAAATGCATGGAGTAGTTTTTCTGCATCTTTTTGAGACAGGTGTGCCTGATTTTTGCAATGGTACATAGGTGAAAAAAGGTGCTCATTGAAATGTGTTTTATATCGGACTTAAAGGACTTATCCTTATGATAGCTACCAGATTCCTAGTGCTGGTGCTGGAGTCCAGATTAATGCCATCCAGAGTACCTATAACGTTACACAATGTGTTTCTGAGTTGCTTTCATCTGACTTCATTGACAAATATTATTGGCATCATTTGCATAATAATTAAAGTTTATGTAGCGTTTCCTAATAATACTTCATAAAGGAAGTATATATACAAGGTATTGGTATTGGTCCAAGCACAGAACCTTGTAGAAACTCATGTCATCATTAACATGTACAGACTGAAATTGATCTAATAAACACGACTTAAATAGTTAATATAGTTCCTTTAATGTCAATTCAATGTTCAACTCTCTGTAATAAGATGTGATAGTCAGTGGTGTGAAATGCAGCACTAAAATCTAACAAGTGCCGAGAGAAGAAAAATAGGCTACTGTACAATCCCAAAACTAAGCATCCTTAGAAAATCTAATTAAGCTCATTTTTAATATAACCCTTAGATGTCTACAGTAGAGTCATTCTGTTAATATTGTCTGTAAAACAAAGACAACATGTTTAATTTGGCAAAAAACTGCATATTTCAGTTGATAGTATGGAGAAAATACTAAAAAAAACACTGCTGTGTATCCAGTGAAGGTTTTCAAGTTTTTACATGTCATTTTCTCAGGTGTTACGCTCTGCCGATCGTTGGTCAACTGGAACCTGTGAGAACTCGATCCTCAATGCCTACGTCCACACCATCGAGAACAGCGAGCACTACATCTACATTGAGGTATTGCAGGAATGTCCTAGCTATTTACAGACAAATATATACCTTAATTATATGTAAATTGCATCTTAACATTTTAAATGGAGAAATTGTCAAAATGATATAACCTGTCACTGTAACCTCAAATAATTTTAGTAGTATCACCTAAGAATGGGTACATATTACACATACACATTTAACACATTCATTTCACGTGCCACAGAAAGACTTTGAAGCCAATGTGAGCTTATTCATGAGGTTTCATCAGTCCTTTCTTGCCAGCTACCTGCCTATTTTAGCTCTCCTCTCATACTGAGTCACCATCTGCTTTTTCTGTGCCCTTAGAACCAGTTCTTCATCAGCTGTGCCGATGGGAAGACTGTCCATAATGGGATTGGTGATGCTATTGTGAACAGAATCCTGCGTGCACACAGGTCTGGTCTACTGTAACAACTCCAAAAAATTAACAACTTAATTTGAAGTTACAAAGCCACATTTTCATTAAAAATCTGTGCAAAGTACAACACAAAAGAGTACACTTCAGCATTTTCCTTGATAAAAGTCCCATTTTCCATACAGTATCATTGACAAGACTTGTCAATGGTACACTTGTTGACAATGTATATACTGTACATTGTGTCTTATTGCAGGGAGCAGAAGAAGTACAGAGTGTTTGTGGTGATTCCTCTGCTTCCCGGATTTGAGGGAGACATCAGTGCAGGAGGTGGAAATGCCATCCAAGCTATTCTGCACTTCACTTACAGGTGAGAGCCCTCACCCCCCTCCCTAACATTCTGTACTCAGCCCACTAACTTTGAACAAATATAGGAAAACACAATCTCTTTCCCATTCTCTTTCACAATCTGGCTCAAAGACATGTTTTCTATCAGTTGCTAAAATTATGTGGATCTCAGGGGTCATGTCTTTGAGACCTTCTTATTATGTTTGTTCAGTACTGTACATGCAGGCAATATAATAATAGAACTAATTATAGTAATACTGATATATTTTTTAAATACATTTTTAATGTAGTATTATTATTATTATTATTATTATTATTATTTGGCAACCAGAAGAACTATTTTGCTTTTTGTGTTACTATTACAACAGAGGTTTATCAAATTAAAGAATTAAGTAAATGATAATGCATCATGCTGTTGTTATTGCCTAAAGACAGTGTTGCAGTATTACTGAGGTATGACTTGCATTTGTTTATCAGCCTATTGTGAGTGCTATATCAGAACACCTAAGATATCTTTGTTACTATTGCTCTATGTTGTGCTTACTTCCTAATTTTTGTTCATTTTGAATGTTGTAGGACTATATGCAGAGGGGAGAATTCCATCCTAACAAGACTTGCTGAAGGTGAGTTTTCTGTCACTCATCTGCTTTTGTTTCAACTCAATAATCAACCTTTTCTTTCTAACATGTATCTCTTTCTTTCTTCTTGTGTTGCTCCTTTAAACTGAAGCTACTGGTACTAGGTATCTACCCGGTCTGTCTCTTTTTTTCCTCCTTCACTTGTTCGTCCTCTTTTGACATCCGTTTTAAGCATCAGTGTGTCTAAGTGAGTTTCTCAAAAGATCTTCACTGACTCTGTATATTGTCCCTGGTGAATAATGTGACTCTGGTCTGCCTCCCAGTTGAAGAGAAGTGGACGGAGTACATCACAATTTGCGGCCTGAGAACACATTCCCAGCTCGCCGAGTCAATCGTCACAGAGCTCATATATGTTCACAGCAAGACCCTCATTGCCGATGACCGCTGCTACATCATTGGTGAGTCACAACCAACGCAAAGTCATTTGTAGACAGAGCATCACTTTGACTTCCAGTTGTCATGGCAAAAGAGCTAATCAGTCATCTCCATCCACTGAAATCCAAATGTGTGATTTAAGTGATGGCTTCTGTGGAAATGATTTGTATATGTGGTCTACACTTTCCACTTTACTTATACATTGTAGCCTAAAAGCATGTTTTTTCTATGTTAAACCAGGTTAAAATGGTGACACTTCAGATCAAAAGTGTTTTGTTGGCAAAGATAGAAACCTATGATTTGTTATCTTTTAATTTCACTTTGTTTTGCACTTACATAAACTGTGTTTGTGAGTCTAGTGTAAGTCTCATAAAATAATACAGTAGATGATATGCCTATTTTGGTAAAGCTCATAATGCAACATTTAATCATTAAAAAATCCATTTCTGAACCATAAATGTACAACTAACTCAGAAACCTGACAAGCTGCACTCATTCTGAAGAATATTTTCCAAAGGACAGATCGTAAATGTCTGTACTCCTTACTTCTGTTGCAGGATCAGCCAACATCAATGACCGTAGCATGCTGGGAAACAGGGACAGTGAGTTGGCAGTGTTTGTGGAAGATGAAGAGAGGGTCCCATCCATCATGGGAGGAGAGGAGTACCAGGCTGGACCCCTCACACTCGCTCTGCGCAAAGAGTGTTTCAGGTCAGAACAAAAATGTGTAGCTCCTAACATTCTGTATGGTTACTACCATCCCATCGTCTGTCATCACTATCACAATTTAGCTGAATCTTCTATGTTTTGGGAAACAACAGCTACCAAATACGATGTACAGTATGTATTTTCTGGTTTATAAGCAAATGGTTAAACATTGTACTTATTTATCTTATGAAAACCCTTCACAGTTTAATTCTTCCTCAGGAATTGTTTAACCCTATTATTACAGTCTACTCTAAATAAGTATATTGACAGAACCTGGCTATTTGAATGCATCATGCTCACTAAACTCTTCTTTTTTTCAGTGTTCTTGTTGGAGCTGCTTCAGACTCCAGTATCAACATTGATGATCCAATCAGCGATGAGTTTTTCTTCTTGGCCTGGAATTCAGCTGCCAAACTGAATGCCACCATTTATGACAAGGTATACTTAAGCCAAAGATGGTGTGTCACAGATTATGCATAACATATGATTTCCACCTTTCTATTCTTTACCATTGCAACGCCTCCGTTTTCTTATCTCGCCTCTTTTCTGTGCTGCTGTGATACAGGTCTTCCGATGCCTGCCCTGCGACGAAGTTCACAACATGCGTGAGCTGAAGGAATATTCCAGCAAAGAGTGCCTCTATGATTCAGACCCAGAGCAGGCCAAAGAAGAGCTGAAGGCTGTCAGAGGGCTACTGGTTCACTTCCCCATGAAGTTCTTGTGTGAGGAGAACCTGCTGCCTCCACTGGGTACTAAAGAGGGCATGGCTCCAGTGGGGCTGTGGACATAACCGCAACTCATCCCAGATTAGACCACTATGTAACAGCTAAAGAGCTGCCGTACCACAAGCTCCCCCATGTAGTTTCATCCTAAGCTAATGTTCAGCACAGAAGACTAAAATAACCACAGCTTTGGCAGTTCAGTTGCAAGGACCACCTTAACACAATTGATTTGTCAACCATTTATGTTTTTATATTGCCTATTTGGCTGACAATGGGCAAGCTGGAATAGAACCACTAAAAAGTAAATCTTACGATAAGTGATCATTTGTAAGAACAGTAGATTAACCTTTTGTGTGCCAGTTTGTTCACAATATCAATAGCTGCTTTGTAACTTGTACAATGCCATTTGAACTACAAGGCTGACGGTGGTACAAAACACACATAATTGAATGTATGGGTAAGGAGAGGTTTGCAAGGTTGTATTGGAAATCAAGCATCTCACATGATCTGGGAACATAGTGTACATTTATTGGTGCAAGGCTTTTGGGTGGGTGGGTGGGTGGCTCTGTTTCTCTCTTTCTCTCGCTCTACCTCTCACACTCTCCTTCTCTCCCTCTGAGGCTTCACCTCTCACTGCAGTGCCAGCAAATCTGTCAGAACATTTGTGGTTGTTATGGTGACGGATATAAAGAGATGACTGGATTGTAGCTGAAATAAAGACTGGATAGGGTAGAAAGGGGAGAGTACTGATAAGAGGGATAACTTACTAAATTCGGATGTTGGACCGGAAAATAGAAGGTAATGCGTTGAAAGGAGATTGGTGATTTCCGCTGAAGCAAAGACATTTTAATATTTCTACATAAACAATCAGGTGCGAAAACTGAGAGGAAAGGAGGACAAGATAATTAAAGGAATGCGAGGTTGATTTACTGTTAATTGTTGCTTTTTTAAAAAGTCACCATGACAACCAAGTGAATTATTATTTCACTATGTTATCAGTAGTCCAGAACAGAACATTCCTTGTTCATGAAAACGGCGTGATGCAGAGACACAGTTTGTTTGACCAATGCAGTTTTCAGCTATTCCCATGCAGGCTCTACTGTCCTGTGTCCTGGTGCCATAGATGTCTTGCATGTCTAACCTATCATCATTTACATGCACTACGCATTTGTTGAAGTGAATTAGGTTTAGCATAACAATGTTTTTAGTGTTTTTACTCATAGTCCAATTCCAGTGTTTAGAGCATTATCAAGTCCTATTTTTAATCTTAAGATTTTTAACTTTTGTTTGATATACAGTCATATCAGTTAGTCTCTCACAAACCTGTTCATTCCTTTTAGTGACTATTCTTGAGCAATCTGGAAAAGTTTCACACTGGATGAATACAGCATCCGTGGTGAATGTAGACAAGAAAATAACCTTTTTTTTCTAAATATTGACAGATTTGGAGAGGTGATGTAATAATTAAGTAGAATGTAGATGCTGCCTTCCTAATGTAGACAACAAGGGTTCAGGTTGTTTTTATACAATGATAAATCTGTGATATATGTCCTTAGTTGTAAGACATAAGTGACAGAAAAGGAGTTTGACCAAGGTGAGTTAGAAAGAGCATTTCTATGCATTTTTAACTGAAGAAACTTGAGATTGAGTACTTAGGTAAAGCAATGTCACTGAGAGAATTTGTATGTGTTACATGAAGGTTCCTCCCAAGGCAAACAGCCTGCCCAAGTTTAATCAGTGCTTCTGTAAATCTATATCAACGTATAAAAAGATTTATCTTTTATATCCTTTGCCTTTTGGTGGTGTTCCCTTTGAATTATTCAATATGTGACAGAAGAAAAATGTCTGTCCCATGTATTTTAAGGAGACCTGAATGTTAATGGATGACACTGAGTGATTGATTGATGCAAGTGAGTCGAAAAAGAGCACAATTGTTGAGACTAGGACAGAACCACTGATATTGTACGAGCTGCTTTATGAGCATTCGAGACATACCCGCAAGTCCTACCTGCTACGGGGTGGCTTCAGTGCAAACTTGCCTGTGAATGTGACAGATGACAAGTGTCCCACGTGAACACCGAGCCAGTAAAACCATCTGTGTTTAGAAATGGTGCATTTCTGTCTTTAGAACTGTTCACACTTTCCTTTGAAAGAAAAATGTCACTACAAACCCCTGCACACTAGAAGCTGGATATTCAGTAGCCTTTCTTGTACAGCACAGAAAGGTTTCCTTGAGTAGTATTCTTTGTTTTAAGATTCCTGGAAAAATGTTTTGATATACTGAGAACTGACCTTAAACCAAGTGTACACTAAATATCTTTTCAAAACCCTGTCTAAGGAGAGCAGCTCACATCTCATGACTGTCTAATGACTGCCTTTTAAAAACCTTGTTGATAGGGAGCACACAGGCAATTTATGATAATCATACTGTTTCTATCATGAATTTTGTTTTTTATTGTTTTTATTGGACTAATAGCCAGAACTAACAATACATTTTTATGAATACATTACATTACATCATAGGAACTTGTGTTTTTAACTCAGCCTTATTATCCCTATCAATCATAATGTGTAGACCTTTGTGTATGAAGGTATGCAGTTTGAGGTTATAATCTTAACCTTATAGTTACTGATGTATAGGTTACTAATACTCAGGGGTAGATAGACAATACATTCTTACTGATAGTACAGTTATGCATAACTTGTACTTTATGGCGTGTAGCACTTCTTGTTTCTTCAATAAACTTGTTTTTTCTACAAACGTTCAATGTGAATATTTATTTCAGCCAAAATAATTATTAATATCACAAATTTGCTATGTTTTTTATATAAGAATATTCTTTTCAACAAGCTGTGTATTGATACATGTAAATACATAAACAATTTAATATCTGAATATAAAAGTGATACTCTTTATGTTATGACATGTCTGCTATTTGTCTAATACTCTATAGAGATAAAATACCATTCATGATGCTCCTAAAATGTAGACAAAAGCCTACTACTGTCTACATATGTGTTCATCAAAAATCCGAAACATCAGAAACATACAGGTTGAAACTACTGACAGACATTTAGAGACAAGTCCTAACACTTAGCAAGAGAAAACACGAGAGGGAAAAATTTCAAATGTTGTGATATTGTACTAAGTTATTATGTTTATAGTCTCTGCAGTCCATTAGTATCACTAATCCTGTGGAACTATTTGCAGTTTTGCTATCTATACATTATTGGATCAAGTGATATGTTTTTAAAGAGAATATGAGAGACTGTGGACATAGAGACTGTACATGTTTTGTAGAAAATTGGTGCTGTTTAACACAAAAGAAAAAGAAATAATGTTCAATGTTGATGTGAAAGCTCATATATTAAATGAATCACCAATGCAGTCCTCAAATTATTGCCATTATAGCCTCAGTTCTTATGACATACCAGATTGTTCTCTGAACTCTTAGTGAACAGCTTTGGAAGTGAATCATGCATTATTCACAAGCATTATGATCAGTTGGAGATAAGGTAGGCCTGTCTTAATGGAAAAATAACTATTGCAATAATGAACCTGTTAGGATGGTAGACACTTGAGAGCAAAACCAAGAACAGGAATTGTTTTTAATGTGAAATAAAGTTACAAATGGCTATCAAAAGACACATATATTACATTGTATTATTGTTATCCAGCATAATTATTTCATAATCCCCTTTAGACATGTTTAAGATGTATATAGAGTACTCTGTTTTGAATAATTTCATATCAGAGGTTTAACTGGGGAACACAATATATCTCCTACATCACTGTAAAGTCTATTATCAGTGCACTTGAGACTTATAATTATACTCATATAAGTTGAATACTGGACCAGAATTGACCTTCAAACTAGTTGGGATGTCACAAATCATAGGACCGCCCCTTAAAATCAGATTTTTCATTGAGCACAGATAAACTTTCCTCTTTCAGCAGATCAATATGAAAATAGGCTTCTAGTGTCAAACTCTGCTCATATATCATTCTCATTCTGCACAGTGAAGCTCAAACATCCAACTGTGGCAACAAAAGGAAGAAAAAAACCCACACATTTTTGAGTGGAGGTGGACTTTAATTTATCTTAATTATGGAGTGCTTTCAATGACCAACCAGGTCAGTGCAGGGCAGGTATGACAGAGGATGAACTCAGACATGCTGCTCAGAGCAGACAGAGGCAGCTGCGTAGGTTTAGGTCCACTGTAATTTTTCAGGTAATTTGTCCCTGATGAAGCACCGTAGCCATCCTAGAGGAGCAAACACTTGAGGAGTGTTGTGTGCAGCCGATCGTCACTCAGTACAACCCCGCAAGACTACAACAAGGCTGGGAGTGGGAGGGAGGACTTGGGAAGCAAAACATGGCGAAATAACAAGTTTGCCCGTACGCAGCAGTTTGAAGCTGTACCGCATATTGCAGTGTTGGAGTACAACAACAAGTTCTGAATATTTCGGACGCTGGAGAACGAAAGCAACGCTTAACTTTAAAGCGTCGAGGGCCCCGGTTTACAAGTATTACGGTGGCTGGCGAGAACATAGTGCCAGCCTGCCTGTCTGCTTGTGTTTTCCCCGGAAGATTGGCAGTGCTAGGCGCGACTGTCAAAACAGAAAATGGATGAAGAAGTTAAGTTCATTCTGGAAAACACTGTTTAGGTTGCTAGCTTATTCACGTTAGCTAACCAGTTAACATTAACGTCGGGTTTGACGGATCGCTCGCACCTGACTCTGTAGTTCTTCAGATTATCGTGCGCCTTTGCCCCGAAACTGGGTAATATTTAAGTCGTGTTAACAAGTTGGACAACTGCAGTCACGTAGATTCGTGTCTTAAACGAGGGCATTATTTTAATTTTCCACTCTAATCCACTGGTAACATTTTGAGAAAACGTCTATTTTAGGCTAATATTGCCCGCTTGACAGTCGGTTCTGGTGCGGACGGACCCGGACGCCATCACATCAGACGTTGCGTTCTCCTTAAAAAAACAACCATTGCGTTGCTGAGCAGTAAATGTTATTTTTACTTTACCAAACATTACAAGGAATGTCTCAGCGGCAGTGGTAGTTTTTCCCCCTTCATTTTTCTCCCGGATAACATTAGCTGTAATGTTACACAGCAGCAGTCAAAATGAACGCAGCAAGGTGTCCAACAACATTGGAGGTGCATTGCATTGAAAACCTGCCAGTTGTTAGAGCGGTTCCGATGGCCGGCTAATGGTGACGTTGACACTTTGTTGAAATCTCCTATTTTAAGTTGAATGTGTTTATTTTTTTGTTAGGATATCGCTACCCGGTTTTTCCTCTTATAACAACTGCGGGTAACATTATAGATCTGGGCTAGAGTTGACGTGAGCTAGCCAGCTGGGTGCGTCTGTGGCAGCTCTATCTGCGATGTGTTTGCTAATCTAAGTGCTACCGTGTTGTTCAGCAACAAATCAGCACATTGCAAAGCCCGCCTCGCCTGTTTTCTCTACAATAAAGCCATTTTGTGCTTGTTTAAACAGCCACTTCAATTTTTTTCCCTAAGCACTTCTTGTCAAATAAGTGGCTAACTTGTTAGCTAACGTGATAAGTTTCGCCAGATATGTCTGAAAACGCCCCCACACGAAGCCTGGATGACATAGACCTCGCAGCTCTGAGGGTGAGTATTGTTATTATAAGATAAGTGTGCAGCGCTTTATTCATGTACAGTTACTGCAGACGGACTCATTACATGTAGTGTCATATGAACAGAAGTGTCAGTTTGCCCCTGACACAAGCACGACCATTTAACACCCACGCCACAAAGTTAAGGTGGGATAAACATCCCTCGGCCTCGTATTGCTGTAGGCAGCTGTGTTGTTGTGTACCACAGATTCCCAACAGATATTTTCTGCATCAACATAATAAAAGAACCTCACTGTCCAACACAGCAACCTTTGGTGATTAGCAATCACAAATCAAACACGTGTGAATCATGGTTGCTGGGCTGTAACACACCACACCTGATCCACTTTATTTTATGACACACCACTGCAGCCATGATGGACATATTCATTGTTTAATGATTAGCCTGTGAAGGCAATTTTGGTCAGTTGTTTTTTTTTTTCGTTAGTTAGGTTTGTATTACTGACAGCATTCTTATAATGTACATTTATAAAATACACCATATCAAATAAAGTCCTGGCTCACTTCTGTGGTGTTTTCAGTGGTCCACCTTGAAGGCCTCAGTCTTTAAGATCTACCTGCTGATTTAACCAACCTACTTTGCCAGGAAATGAAGTCCAATGGAAAACACCAACCTGCTCACTTTTTATTTCCATTTGCTGAAGAATCATCTCTCCTTTCTGAATTAAGACCACAGTTCTGAAACGTGCTATTGATGTATCTTCTCATCATGATAGAAGATGTCAAAATATGATATATATGTTTTGTTTTTGCAGCATTAAATCCCTTCAAGACAGACTCTTAGTAGCATTATAAAGATATATTTCATGCATTCAGTCACTGCTTTACATCTCCCACTCCAAGGTACAATGTTTAAATATGATCATAGTTTTCACCTAATGTCTATGAAGTGGCTTTGTAAGATCTATCTAGAATAGAAAATATCACATGATTACTCAAAATGTCCATTCAAATTCTTAACTTTAGCCAGCTTTAACCAGCATTATCTTATTTTTGTGGGGACTGTTAAATCCAGGAATACTTGGGTTAATAACATGTTGTAATGGAATATGAGGTGCTGACAGTGAAAACTGGGACTTTGCTCTTGGTTATTACTGCATGGAAAAAAATCAGTGTCACTAAAATTAATATTGTTGAGCAAAACACGAACAAAAACAGATGTACAGAAAAAGATACACATTCATTTAAACAAAATATCAAACATGCCAGTCAATCAGTGGGTTTTGTCTAATTTTTAAACTCTCAGACCTAGTTATTATAATAAATCAAAAATAAATTGGGGATATAAGATTTGCCCTATTATCTGAATTTATTTTATAGTTTAGTCTCGGCTATGAATGCTATCACTTCATTGAAACCCAGAGAACTGGATTTTCATTCTCAACTGAATCATTTGTTTAAATTATTTTGGCCCAAACTGACCAGATTTTCAGAGTTTGTTTGAAATAGATCTGTAATTTGTGGTCTGTGTGTGGAAACAGACATAATGTATCCACCAGTGATGTGCATTTCACTGAGCATGTTTGACTGTGTTTGTAGGTGGTCGGCATGCTGACCAATTACTTGTTTCTGCACATTGAAGTTATTGATTAGTTTGAGTAATGTAAATGAAATCCATTTATCTCAGTTGTATGGTGGTATTGTGTTTTGGCAGAAGGCTCAAAGCTGTAATCTGCTACCACTGGGGATACGTGTTAACTGTGTTTTTTGTGATTTGGGAGAACTGAACATTGACGTGGCTCAGTCACAGCAGTTTTCTACAATACAATTCAGAACTTCTCCAGCATTACATAACTACAGTCCACTGTACACAGGCAGGAACAAATGTAAGTGCCTCTAGCATTGGGTAAAATTAGGTCACCTGCACAGTTGTGTTGATTATAGGTGGCATAGTAAGTTACACTCAGTGGACTAAGACAACAGGAAGTGACTGAAAGGGCATAGTCCAGCAAGCTTACAGAATATCCCATTGTTCGGTTTATTTAAAGCTATTAGAAAGTGAACTCTATTATTTTCAGTTTCAAACATAGAAAATTTGACTGTGAAGAAAATATTGGATGCTGATTAGTGAGGAATGCCAGCTGTCTGGGAAACTCGTGAGAAATTTAGTCTTGTGATTGTAGTTGTCACAGTGGGAACATCCCATGTGTGTTTTTGCTATGTTAGGCAAAAGAAACCTCACACAAGTGTGAATAAAAGTGGAAAAATGGATGATGTAATATTACGAAAAGCTCACAACGCCATACTGTAAACACCAGTGAAAATGGCTCATTCTGGATATTAAATGCTCAAGAAATATCAAATTTTTTTCACAAAGTGATCATGATTTCACAATGTTATTATGTAAACTGACCTAAAGAAAGCAATTAGTTTATAAAAAAAACAAAACAAAGAAAAAACTGGTAAGATCCAGATGTTTGTGGATATTTGTTGACATTTGATGGTACATTTTTGGATGAATGTAATGGAGCCCATTTACAAAGTGTTTACTAGCAGTAATCCAAAAATGTCAGTCCTAATTCATGCAAATATGAAACATTATTCAACAAATTGTAATATGTAAATTATGTGAGGTTTGTAAGAGATTCTGTTGGGACTTTGATAAACACATTTCTTTCAGCATTAAGACCATTTGTTTGTAAAAGATTTCACAAAGCCAACAAATGGAGGTGTTTAGGCACATTTAACCAGACAGTTGTTGCTTCATGATATTCAGACGGGTGATTTTGACGCTGATTCTTGCAGCTGTGTAACCGCAGATGTGTCAGGCTGTTTTAAAAAGACTTCCTCTGACAGCTAAGTCGACACCTCCACAGGAAATGTACTGTATAGTCCACTTCCCTATGGACAAACACCAGTGTCTTTTAGAGTCAATACCCCGTTGAAGCTTTTCCTCCGACAGCAGGCTGACGTTTAGAAAAATGAATCTCCTTGTTCTCTGAGCTTCACCAATTTATTGAGGTGACACATTAACATGACGGCATGATATCTGCAATAAGCATCAGAGAAGCCATTTTTCTGGTTTCACCCACTAGTTTTACAGCTTCCTTAACTGCAGGGTTTTTTTTGTTGCATTTTTATTCTTTTCAATTTGTTTGGCTGTGTGTGTGTGTGTGTGTGCTTGCGGCGCACCTCCTCAAACATAACCGTACCCTTCCCCTCGTATCACTTCATTCCTCTCATCCCACTCTCTGCGCTGGACGTGGGTGACTGTAAAGCCTCTGCTTCACCGCCCACTCTTATCGTTACATTATTCTCCTCCATACCATCATTTTCCCGCTCCTACTTTACGTCACGGCTTCTTTTGTATACGTGCATAACATGCTTCAAAAATCTGTATGTTTTTGTTATCATATGAGCTCGGTGTATTTGCAGTAAATGAGCGGTCATTTGTCAATTTTACTGCCAGATCTTTTAGAAGTATGCATGCTATTTGTTTCCCATAAATATTGCCTGTCTCAAAGGAATTTTTCCCTGTTGGTTGAAGGCAGAAAAACCCGTCACTGGAAATGGATGAAAGCAGGATAGGTCATGATGTACATTCTAAACCCAAAGCAGCAGTCTCACCACCCACACATCTTCTTAAAGCCATATTGAAAATTGCATGAAAGTGGAACTGCTTGTCATTTTCCCTTGTCTCTGAGAGGGGGGGGTTGCATAATTAAGTCAAAGCAACCTACTCATTATTAGTGTCAGCGATGAATGTGTTCATTTGCATTGAAATTTAAAGTGAACAAATCAGGAAAAAGGCCGGAAGTCACGTCCATGTTGTCACAATCCATTCTTGCATTTCTAATCTGGTATCAATATTTACTGTGTGTGCTTGTCTGTTTTCCTCCATGTTAAGTCTTGTGGGTGGGCGGTGAGTGGGTGGCTTGGAAAATTAAGTTTAGATGATTTGAATGGGAGTAGGGAATCGCAATATTTTATTTAAATTGGATTCATTGTACACAATAAAATCTATAGGGGTTGGTTTTTATAGATTTAATGTATAACTTCTGTTTTACAGAAGCATGTATGCTGCTCTGCCTGAATATCGTAAGACTTCATGAATCTGTCTGTTTCTCTCGTAGGATCCAGCAGGGATCTTTGAGCTGGTCGAGGTCGTCGGCAATGGGACATATGGGCAGGTGTACAAGGTGAGACATCAATATTCAAGTCAAAATCACCTGTTGTTTTCATCACAAAAACATAAGACTGAGAAATATGGCAGAAACTACGTATTATAGTTTCTGTAGCTATACAGTAGCTCACAAGTAGAATAGTAGAATAGTAGTTCACAAGTAGAATAAAGTACTAGTACTCTAGTGCATGTAAAACCAGGACTTGAGTTGGAGACTTACAGGTCAACTCCAGGGATTTTTATACATCAAAATGTGTACTAATTATCATTGTATATCTGGAGTAGAATAAAGCTTTTTGACACCAGAGTGAGCAGTGGAAAATCTCATGAACGGCCTTAAGGGATGTCATTCAAGGTGATGTCGGCCAAAGCTCAAGACTACAGGTTTGAAAATGAAAAAGAGGGTGTGGAGTAAGAAATGAAAGTGAGGTTAACAGACCTCCTTATCACACTTTGTACAGTGTATCATCTGTACAGTCAAGTAAATCAAGTGACGTTGCATTGTTGGTTGGTTTCGACAAGAAAGAAGAATGCATGAAAAATAATGAAACTGAAACCATCCATTGTGAGATGCTATGCTAAACTGATGTGAAGTACTCTTTGAAGCATTCAAGACAACAAGCTGTCACCTATTCAATGATTTGCTGCAGCAAAATGGAGCAGAATAGAAAAGTTACTCAAGTGTCTACAAATGTTCTGTTCATTAATATCTTACATTACAGGAGATTTAGTTTATTTCACTGACGGTTAATTTTTTAGCTGTCATCTGAAAATTTGAAAGTGACTGTGACAGCAACATGAGAGGCTCCATTAGAAGAAAATGTAATACTAAGAGCGGTGAAATGATGTGATGAACCAATTATTTGCATTTAATTGTTGTAATTCAGAAAGGTTCAGAAACAATGAGCCCGAGGTTCGTTTTTAAACTTTACTGACCACTTTTTACTTCTTGAATCAGGGCCGTCACGTGAAGACGGGCCAGCTGGCCGCCATCAAGGTGATGGATGTTACAGAGGAGGAGGAAGAGGAGATCAAAGCAGAAATCAACATGCTGAAAAAATACAGCCACCACCGCAACATAGCCACATACTACGGTGCCTTTGTCAAGAAGAGTCCACCAGGACACGATGACCAACTCTGGGTCTGTCTACCCTTCTGCCCGTCTTGATGATTTTACAGCAGCATGTCTCATTTGTTGCGCTCACCAAGCTTGTGTTTGTGTGTATGTAGCTGGTGATGGAGTTTTGTGGGGCCGGGTCAGTGACCGACTTGGTGAAAAACACCAAGGGCAGCTCTCTGAAGGAGGACTGGATTGCTTACATCTGCAGAGAGATCTTGAGGGTGAGAAATTACAACTGCACCAGTCAAAAGTAGTCTGCAGCAGAGGCCAATTGTTACTGACCGATTTTTTTTACTCCTTTGTCTGTCCAGGGCCTTTCTCACCTTCATGCCCATAAAGTCATCCACAGGGACATCAAGGGTCAGAATGTGCTGCTAACAGAGAACGCCGAGGTCAAACTTGGTACGTTTGAATGCTTGAATGCTTGAATGCCAAACGTTTTTTTCCGTTTTATCGTGGAAGTAGGCACATACTATCATTGTCTAACTTCCCTTCCTCCTCTGACTCCTTTGTCCACATTCAGTTGATTTCGGGGTGAGTGCTCAGCTGGACAGGACCGTGGGGCGTAGGAATACCTTTATTGGCACCCCTTACTGGATGGCACCGGAGGTCATCGCCTGTGATGAGAACCCTGACTCCACCTATGACTACAGGGTAACAACAGCACTGTGTTTTGTTTGTGTGAGCACTAAAGTGTGAGATGATATGAAAGCTACAGACTGACCCGCTCTTATGTGTGTTCTGCAGAGTGATATCTGGTCCCTGGGGATAACAGCCATTGAGATGGCAGAGGGAGCTCCACGTAAGTGTATAAACTCATCCTGGCGCATATTTCCTGTTTATGGTCGAATCATGCATTTCTATGTAGTCAGCAGCAGATCATTTCTCATAGTCTCAAAAATTAATTCTTAAGACACTTACTAAGGCTGCTCAATTAATCGAAATTTGCAAAAAGACGCACATGCGTATTTCTGTCCCTCCCCCACAGCATGCATTGTCTTTTCTCCCAGGAATCTCCCGTAATATTACAAGCCCCAGCTTTGTTTGTTAATAATAATGAGAAGCGCACAATAACAAAGGTTTTATTTTGAAAGCTTAGACCGGAAGCTACCGGAAGCTACCGGGAAGCTACCACAGCTCCGTTAGTTGGACAGAAGCTGAAACACACAGCAAAATGTTTTAACTGTAAATAAAGTGCCCAATTTCCAGCCTGTGTCAGACAATGCTGAGTTTACTAACTAATTATTAAAAACCAGGATGTGATGTGTGAACTATCGTCATCTTAATCCGCTCGGCCAGCACTAATATCCCCGCACATTTTCTGTTGTGTGTTGCATTAAGCGGCAGATAAAAGGCTGCTGCTTTTAGAGAAAATGAATTAAACCGAATGTACAAGAAATCTCTAATAAATACAGCATGTTTCTAAAGTTTAAAGAAATAGTTTTAATAATCGTGATTATGATTTTTTCCATAATGGAGCAGCCCTAACACTTAATGAATGAGTCTGTCTTGTATGTGCAGCCTTGTTGTCTGTGTCTTCAGATGGACAGCTGACTCACTGTAATCAAGGTAGTGTAGTCGTGAGCTGGCAGTCGGCCTGTGGAGGCTGATTGCAGAGCTCTCTGGATTGCTTAGCAGGGAGATCTGTCTGTGTAGATATGTGATGTCAAACCTGACTACAAAATCAAGAAAATTTCACTTAAGAATAACATCTAAAATGTTTGTAGTGTAAATAATGGATTTGGTAAAGAAATCCCTTACTGAGCAGCAGCAAAAACATCAAGTAACTTGTTGTGACTGGTATGCTGTTACTGTAAATTTGCAGTTATTATCACCTTTTCTGCAGCAAGAATTGAATCACATTCTTTACTTATTGGTTTACTTAGTATTACACTGGATATTAAAGTATTAGCATAGAACACTTTCATTATGAGGGCCACCATTTTATGAGCTCTGGTGTCTCGAAATGTGTCTTCCCTCAACTATAATACAGCCACATACTGCTAATTGTTCAGTCAGTGACAGACTGAGCTCTGTTGAATAAATCTCTGGTCTGTTAGGGAGCATACACTCCTACAGTGAAGTAGAAGACATCGTGTGCCTCTCAGCTAAACTTGAAATTAAAAGCATTTCAGTATTCATAGATTCAGGATCTTTTAATGAGGGTAAAGGAGACGTAATTGTAAGAAATCTTAACAAGAAAAAACCACATCAGACACAAATTATTATTCAAAGCCCAGTATGCATTATGCATAATACAGAGAGTATGTAATATGTCTCAGAAGATATCTGGAGGGGGTCTTCAAGCATAATTTAAAGTGGAGTCTACATCTTAGTCAAAATAAATTTGTACTTTTGGCACAAAATTTCTAATGATCTGAAGCCTTTTTTCACATCACTGATGAGGCGCTACTATAGGGCACACTGCTGATGTGAATGACATAAAGCATCCAGGCTCACTGTTAAGCTCATGTGTGTGTGTGTCATTATAAAAAATAGTAGTCAAGTTTCTGTTAACATGTACAGTCAGCATTTATTGTCAAATGATTCCATAGAATGTATTGATGTATTGATAATCTCCAACATTTAGTGAAATAGGGCAAGGTGTCACATGTTGACTATGGACAGCTGATATATTTATCAGTTTTCCCATCATACAAAATACATAATACATAATACATCAGACAAGACTGACTGAATTCTGACAAAATGTGTGATATGTGTCACTGTGGCAGTTATAGAAATGCTCTTCTTTGCCTCACAGCTACAATCAGTCTTTCATTAACTTTTTTTTTTTTTTTAAGATTATGTTTTGGGCATTTTTTGACAGTAGCTGGCTCAGAGATTGATGGGAGACAAGGGCAGAGAGAAAGGGGAACGATGTGCAACAAGGGTCCCTTGCCAGACTTGAATGAGGGACATTGCAATTATGTGGCATGTGCACTTGGCTACCAGGGTGCTTCAGTCTTTCATTATTCCATATGTCTCTCTCTGCTTTTTTAATTGGTTGTACATCAATGTTAATGTTTTACGTATGTGATTCACGCCTATCAGCAGATATTTTCTATTTGTGCACTTAAGGTCCATGAAAACAAAAGGTTGTTAGTTTGTTAAATAAAGATAAAAAGTTAAATATAGAGCTTTTGGACTATCTGGTCAGGTTTTTAGCTGATACTATGTACAAACAGAACAGTTCACTGCAGGTATTTAATAAAACACCAAATGGGATGGCAATATATAACTGTCTCTTTGATTATTTCCATTGATGAAACAACATTGTCAGGATCCTGTCAGTGTGTGATCTATTCCTTTTTAAATGAAAATAAACCACGTTATCCTCCTGAATACTCAATTTGCTTGAACATTTGTACCATCTGTAATACATATTAAACATACATGTTATATAAAGCAAACCTTATCTGTATAACTGTCATCCCTACATTTTATGTGGCACTTTAAATGCGGAAATGAACATTTCTTCTTGCCTGTCTCAGTCACGTTGCATATGTCCAAAAGACTGCATTACAAAAGCCTATTTACTGTGTTACTCTGAAGCTAACCAGTCAGGTTTAGCTACCTACCTACGCTGGGAACACAATGACTCACAGTCCTTGCTATTACATTCAATGTAACAATAAGCCTGAGGCATCAGGAAAGATTGGATAACAACAGCTGTGCCCATGTTTGAGGATACAAAGTATATATGTAATGGTGGCCTATATTACTTACAAATGACCATGTAGAGAAATATATGATGTAGATACTGATATACAATTTCCCTCTTTGCACAGTAGCTCCCAAACATAGGTAGAAGGATTGAATAATACCTAACAACTCTTGTCCTCTCCTTTATTTCTGCAGCATTGTGTGACATGCACCCAATGAGAGCCCTCTTCCTGATTCCCAGGAATCCCCCACCTAAACTTAAATCCAAAAAATGGTGAGTTATATACCCTCCTTATATACCTGTCTCATCTTTAATTGCTAGTCTTACTAACTGTTACATCCTAGACAAGCTGATGCTCCCTGTACGTTATGTACAGTGTGTAAAACCCTTCAAGCCTCATAAAGTCTAGCGTGTTTCCAAAAATACGTTAAAATCAAAGAGGGGTGTTTGCCAAACCATGTGATACAATAGAAAAAATAATTTTCACTGTACTGTACTGTATGTTACACACTAGATAAATTCAATTTTGATCTTTTTCTCCACCAAATACATGGAAATATTTTTATGTAGAGCATCAGATAAAGTGGCAAGAGTGACTCATCACTATGAATAGTGTACATTTACCACAAACATTTGCTGATAATCTCTGTTGGTAATACTGCAATGACAATTACCGTAGTTATCACACACTTTCTGGAATAATTAGCTAGCTAAGTCCATCAATGGCAGGAGAGCATATTAACATACAATGAAGTAATGTGCTTATTCTGATTACTTTATGTTGAAGAAACCAGGTTACTGCAGAGCAACATTAACCAGAATAAGTGCATATAAACACAATGAATAATAAAGGCACTGAAGGGAAAGAATGCTGATTCTACAGGAAGCAATGCAAAATGAAGCTAAATCCTCAAAGTATATGGTGATCTGCTGCAGATTACTCTTGAGTAGGTTCCCATAATTTCCCTCAACTGGAAAAGACATTATGGAAATCTGTCCCTCACTCCTTTTTCAAAGTGTGAGTGGTCACGTGTTTAGTCTCCACACTGAGACAAAAGATGTTTGCGAGCAAGAGAAGAAGCTGGAAGGTATTTTGACTAATTTGTCATCTTCTTCTTCCTACCCTGTGTTTTTTGTTCCTGTTGCTTTTCCCACTATTTGTTACTGGGCCCACATTCAGAATGCATTCAAAATGCAATGTTTCTTCTACAATGAAGCTGTCAGCTATCAAGCAATTGTGAACAATTGTGTGAATATAAAACAGGGACAGGGAAACATCATCATGACCACTCAATTCAATACAAAATTATGTATGCAAAATTATACAATGAACTCAACTCTTTCTTAACGTCTGACGTCATACAGGTATTAATCATTGACCAGTTATTTTAGTGCATTGATTTGTGGTTTATTGTTGTGCCTTGAATTGTATTTGCAGTGTCAGGGAAAGTGTGTGTTAGAAGAAGAAGCTGGTAGTTAAAGAGCTTCTCATATTGTTAATGTACCATTCGCTCTGGTTACCGGTGAATCTCAGCTACTAGCTCTCAACTGATGTAAAGACATCGCAGAATGAAATGAGTCGATGCAGAATTTTTAGGATTTTGTTTGTTTCTCACCAAGTTCTGTCACAAAACCTTTGTGGGCATCACACCTTAATGACTTAAGTTTGCATTAGTATTTCAAAAGAGGATTCATACCTAGAACCTTGTCCCTTTTTGAGTCTCCCTCTGAGTATTGTTGGATCAGGATTCTGGACAGTGAAAGCCCAGCTGCCAACTGTTTCATGCCTCCCCTGCCTCACCCTCTCCCTTACCAATGTATCATCCACTAACCTCCCCCTTACTCCCAGGTCCAAGAAATTCATTGACTTTATAGAGGGCTGTCTGGTGAAGACATACCCCAGCCGACCATCTACTGAACAGCTACTCAAGCACTCCTTTATCAGGGACCAGCCTACTGAGCGCCAGGTCCGAATTCAGCTCAAAGACCACATCGACCGTACTCGCAAGAAGAGGGGAGAAAAAGGTAGGCAAATATAGATAGATAGATATAGATATAGATATGTATATGTATATGTATATGTGTGTGTGTGTGTGTGTGTGTATATGTATATATATATATATATATATATATATATATATATATATAAATAAATATGAAAATAAATATAAATAAAATGTTCTCTTATAGAAGAGACAGAGTATGAGTACAGTGGCAGTGATGAGGAGGATGAAAATCGTGGAGATGACAGAGAGTCAAGGTAATTGGAGTTTCTCATCTCTGTTCACATAGTGTGTATTTTTGACTCGTGGTCCCCCAAAATCCTCTCCCTCATATTATCAATTTTGGTCATCAGCTCAATCCTTAATGTGCCTGGTGAGTCCACCCTGAGGCGGGACTTCCAGCGTCTGCAGCAGGAGAACAAAGAGCGCTCCGAGGCTCACAAGAGGCAGCAGGCCCAACTGGCAGCTCAGCGCAGGGACCCTGAGGAACACAAGAGGCAACTGCTGCATGACCGACAGAAACGCATCGAGGAACAGAAGGAGCAGCGTCGCCGACTTGAGGAGGTAATAGTCAACCAGGGACCGATACTTTTTGAAGGAATAGTTTGACACTTTGAAAAATGTATTATTTTAGGCCCCTAGTTATTTGCCTCCTTCCTGAGAGTAAGATGAGAAGAACGATTACACTTTCCTGCCAGCACCTGTGAGGTCTTACATTTGGTATCTGCGGAGTCAGTTCTTTATTAACTCAACTCTAAAACCAGTGAATCTCAAAGTGGGATCCTAATTCCATCCATAATTAACACAATGACAGAATGTGTGACTGTTTTGGTTGTGGGTTTCATACACTCCTTTAATACAAAATCTCATCAAATGGGGGTCTGAGGTCTAATTTGTGTCAGTTTGTGTGTCTTTGATGTGAAGAAGAGAAAGAGGAACCATTAGTTTAGACAGTCCCTTATTAATACTCAACTCATAAAAATGAGATGTTAGGGATGCAGTTGATATGTAGCTAGAGCATCTATACCTCAGAGACTGAGAGTACATTCATTAGGTGTAGATTAGATGCACTTCATAATTCATTCATAACAATGTTTAACATAAAATTAACCAAAACTTTGAACTCGCAACAATAACGATCACAATTTGTGAACACAGGTTGTCTTTATATTTGTTGGTGTTAGTTACGCCTGACATTCTCATACATTAATATTATATAAAGATATCAGATTTTGTCAGTATTAGAACAACAGAGGCCTGGACTTATTTCCATCAGTGACTTGATATCAGAATTTGCTGTAAACATGCGCTTTTCACTAGTGCCACATGATTCTAACACATTGTACTAGATAACAATAATTCAAATATCAGGTTCCTCGTTTGTAATGTCTCCGCTTTTGTCCTTCAGTCACTTCACTACACGTTGTTTCTATTTTTAACCCTTTATCAAGTCTCTAATCTTTACATCAGTGTTTGGTTTGCTGTTGCTTGCTTTGGTCATTAATGCACAGCATTTGTAATTTGCCTCATATTGTGGGCTTCTACTTCAGCTATAATCTATAAATGATATTTTTGAATAGCACCTGTTTTAAATTAGGATAAAATTAAGCATATACACTACATGTAAGCAGTACACAGTACAATTTACTTATTCATCAGTTTTTCCTGCCACCAACTCAGAGTTTCCATGACTAACTAATAATGTGCTGGTACTGAATAAAAGCTGAGGTCAGCTTCACTGCCAACAGTACCCTTTTCAGTGTTTTGTACACTGACATATACTTAAATAAATAGGAAAAAAGTGGGTAAAAGAGTGAGATTATTTAAAGTGAAAAAAGGCCCAGCTCCATGTTACACCAGATATAAATGATACATTGTACAAACCTTCAGCCAGAGTGAGATGCTTTGTTGACGTTCAGTCTTGACCTGTCATCTTTCACACTAATAGTACTAATCTGTTTATCTCATTTTTTAAGGCTGTGATTAGTTCAGAGAATCTAATCAGGCTAACTGTAGTGAAGCTGGGCTCTTTTTATTTGCACATACTATGAAGAAAACTGACAAATCAATGAATCATTGGATTGTATAATAACAAAGGATGTGATACATTACTGCCCAAAGCAATCCTTTACTTCACACATAATGATTGATTGTTTTGAATCAGAAGCATAGTCTAATGTAAAGAATCATTTGACAAAGGTTTATGTAGTGTGTGTTTATATATACTGTTGTTTGCACACCAGTTCCCACTCCATGGTGATCAGAGTACAGTACAAGTATCTGTGAAATATTGTAATGTTGTCAGTATTCACATTCCCTGTGTGTATCAACATGTCATGTCCTCTATTGCTTTGAAGCCTCTCTGATACAGACTTGATAAATAGCAAGTTGACAAGTTGACAAATCTTGTTAAAACCCTCTATTTTACAGTTTGTAGCCATTAGTCCATGATAGCAGTTAGTTTATTGATGGGCTGATGGCTCTTAGTCATTTTATGTATCATGTTATTGCATGCAACAAACTTTACAACCATGTGTGACTCACTATTGGATGTTTGTATTATATTGTACTTTGTTACTGACCATAAAACATATAATTATTCTTAATAGATTTGATTTGGGAGCAAAGATTGATGCGGAAATGAAGGTGGACAAAAATGTATTAATGATTTAGTACCTATGCTGTAGTGTAGTGGTTTGGTTTGAGGTAACACTTTTAAACTTATGTATATTGCTGAAGATTTTAAAATACATCCAGTATATACATAACCCAGCTCATTGGTGGCTGGAGGGTCAGCAGCTGTAAAGGGAAAGAATCATGTGGGATTTGAATGAAGCACATAAGTTATTACATACAGTTATTATCTGTGCAATATTAGTAAGGTATTTACTGCAGCAAGGTTGTCCTCCCCAAATCTACCTCCTCCTCCTCCTCCTCCTGCAACACTGAAGTGCCAACAATAATTCAGTGGACGAGAGCTCAGTGTCAGCACAAAGTTGAAGGTTCTCATTTCACCACAAAGAACAATCGGTGTTGTTTCAGTGTCCTTTAAAAAAGAAGATAAAAACAACTCCCTGTCAAAAGTGAATAACTGTGGACAGTTCAATCAAAGCAGCACACTCAGAAGATGATTAGGATGCATTAGGTGTATGTATGTGTTTGTGAGAATGACTCACAGCCTCTATTCTCTGCCCTGCACTCCCGCTCCCTTTTATATAATTTATTTTTCCAGTTCTTTGAATGAAAAACAAAGGAGGGCTTGCTTATGAGCAGGCCATCCATTCTAAATTCCCCTGTGCAAATAGAGCTTCTATGCTCATTTCTCTTTTTCCTGTCACCCTTCTCTCCCAGCAACAGAGAAAAGAGCGAGAGATGGTGAGGCAGCAAGAAAAAGGTCCCCATCGGAGACTCGATGATATGAGACGAGAGGAAGATAGAAGGTTGGCTGAAAGGGAACAGGTAACCAACCATGGGAGACATGAGGCTACAATCAGCCAATCAGTGTGAAGTGTGGGCGTGTCTAGCAGCAACACAGTGCAAGTTGCTCTGGTGGTGAAATTCCACGAGTAGGTTGCCATAGCAGCAAGGGTCTAAATTAGTGTATTTTTTCAGAGATGAGTTTTCTGTGGGTGAGCTCTCTGCGTCTCTCTTGCTCCATTTCCAGTCTACTCTCAGTAACAAGAGTCTGGCGTCACCATCAGTCAAAATCAGTGCCAAATACTGATTTTGTGTTAGTATGAGAACTAAGAACAATCATAGTTTCTAAATGATATGATTTTTCTTGATTTAATAATGTATCCAAATCTGTCTATCACAACCCCCAGACATGAGGCTATGCCAACTTATATCTGTTTCTATTCTGACTTCTAAACTCGGACAGTGCACGTTTTCTCACTGAAATTCAGTTTTATAATTGTTGATTTTTATCAGTACAGCATGGTTTCCGTTGTTTACGGATGGCATTGCATAACTGTTTTCTGCTTCTATCCTCTACCCCCCCTCCACCCACCCCACCTCTTTGTCCTGTCTCTTTTCCCACTTAAATTCCTGCCTCCTTACCTTTCCTCAGGAGTTTATCAGACATAAGTTAGAAGAAGAGCAGCGGCAGTTAGAAATCCTTCAGCAGCAGTTGCTTCAGGAGCAGGCACTGCTTATGGTAACTAGTCCTCACTACTCCTTTATCATGTCTTGTTTTGACTGCAGAGGTTCCCATGTCCTTTTTCATATATAATAGTCGTATACATTATAATACCTCATCTTTAAAGAAACTAATTGATCAGCTTTGACATGAACTACATGTCCTTCTTAACAAATGGCTTGTTTTTGTCAAAACAAATACTGCAGTCTAACATGTCTGCTTATGTTTGGGGTAGATTGTTTTAGATGGAGTGAAAAGAAGCTTAAATGAATATTGATATATCTATTTGTTATCAAATAAGTAGATCCAGCTTCTAGGTGTGTATCACCTTGATGCAGAAAGTCTCTACATGAGTGTGTGCACAGCCCTCAGAGTATTGAATAATATTTTGAAAAGGCCTACACTGACCTAGTTTTCTGGGGGGGGGGCAGCTTTGGGCAGCTGTCAGTGTATCAGTGAGTGAGAGGGTGTTTCTTTCTTACACTGAGGGGAAGACTTGTCACTCTCCTGACATCTTTGTTTTCACTAGCTTGTGTGGAGTGTAGGAGTTGCTATCATTTGGACTCTTAGTTCCTGCTTTTTGGAAGGATTAGGCAATTGACATTTTTTCGTACAGTATGAAGAAAGAGAAGAACAGTGTCGTGTCCCTGAACCATGCTAAGGAGCAATTATCAGATATATTATGTGCAGCAAGCCCTGTGATCAAGTGATGTACACTGGGTCAAAAAACATACCATATGTTTCTACGCAAGGAACAACTGTAAAGCAAGGAATATACAAACACTCCAAAATGACTAAATTACTTTTACGTAAAGGTGTCTAGCACACATGTAACATAGGCCCAAATGTTCTGGTTGGCTTTCATCTGAATGAATATCTATGAATATAGTATCTAGTTCTCTTAATACATCTGTGATGTGCAGTAGATGTGAGCTACTCTACTCTTGCTAGCTCACAGCTGTGACACAGATGCCTGTAGTGACCACTCTCCAAAAAAAAAGGCTTGGTAAATCCATGCTGAAGTCCAGATGGAGTTTTAATAATGTTTATTGAATTAAAAATAAAAAAGCAGCTGTTGCACAAAAAATATTAAACAGTACCTGATGTGATATGATGTGAGAACATCATGACAATAACAACGGTCAACGGAAAGTATTACCCTACTAACAACCTTTGTATAAACTCCTACCGCCACCCAAGTAAACAGGTCAAATTAAATGAAAACCACACCCATGTGTCAGTCAACACAAGTGACGCAATATGTGCAGTCTTACTGCACACACAAGGCATGCATAAGCACAAGCTAATATACATCTTGGCTCCTACAATGCTTTTAATGAACGCCATTCCTCTCAATATTTTAATCATGCATGTTAATTCTAACTTAACATGTACTTTTTCACATTAAGATCCTTCCTGTGTCTTTCATTAGCCAAACTGATTTTACTCACTGTGGAGGAACACCATATGCCTCATAAATTGCTTTCCTTTGGAGAAAACTCATTTTGGTTATTTGTGTCCAGAATTTCAGCCTCAGATGAAGAATGATTTATGGGCATTATGATTTCCAATTTAAGTAGTTAAGAAAAAGAAGACAACATTGACAACAAACCTTTAACTTTATGGGGAAGTCAATTTTGATACTCTGTGCCTAAAATTGTTAAAATGCATCAAATGTACCTTTTTATGTGATAAATACTTTTTAAAGACTTTTTCTGTTATGTCTTGTAAACAGTAAGCAGTGACCATCAAACGTCTGAGAGACTTGTGCAGCGTACAACTCACAATATAAAACAATAAGTCAACTGATTCACATTTAACCTCTTTGTTGTAATACACAGCGCAAAATGTTGAGCCAAAGAAACAATCAATATTGTTTTGATGTGGGTTGGTAATTGACCGCTGTACTATAAATACTTGAAGATGATAAAGCGCGCCCAAAAACATTATCATCTCAGCAGATGAAATCAATGGTGGCCGGCTGAAATAGTGAATGCTGACCTGTTGTGGAGTGGGTGGGTTGGCTCAGTTATGACCTGCCTGAACCGCGTGTTGTGTCCAGCCTGAGGCAAGCGACGACTTGACTGCAGTGTGTCTCTTTTTGCTCAGGAGTATAAACGCAAGCAACTGGAGGAGCAGCGTCAGTCAGAGCGGCTGCAGAGACAACTGCAGCAGGAGCATGCGTACCTGGTGTCCCTGCAACAGCAGCAGCAGGAAAAGAAGCCCCAACTCTACCACTATAACAAAAACCTGGAGCCCAACAACAAACCTACTTGGGCCCGTGAGGTAGAAATGATTTGAAGCATGATATGCTACAGTCAAACATCTATACACACCCGCAGAGTAAACCCGTCTTTTACTGTTGTCCGGATTTCAGGTGGAAGAGCGAAGTAAGCTCAACAGACAGGGCTCACCCAAAATCTGCACCACAGTCTCTGATACTGCCATCCAGTCACGCTCAGATTCAATCAGCCAGTCAGGAGTGGTCCAGTCTTCTCAGACCCCACCAATGCAGAGGCCCGTTGAACCCCAAGGGGGGCAGGGCAAGGTGGGTGTTTTGAATTGTTTATATAATAACAGCAGAAGATACAGTTGCTTTTGCCTTTCTGCCTCCAAATTCTTTTTAACAGCTTTACTCTCAGATTCTTTGTCTTTACTACCCTGTTTACACATTTTTTCTTCTTTTCTCTCCTTTCCCTCTCCTCACGTCTGTCAATACTTTGAACACAACTTTTGCATTCTTTTCCACTTTTGCCCACTTCTTTGAATGTCTCACGCTCTCCACCTTGCGCTCCGCTCCTCCGCCTTCCCGGCGCACTGCTGCTCCTATCCTCTGCAGTTCCAGATGGCTCACTTGGTTCCACTGAAGCCTTATGCTGCCCCTGTCCCTCGCTCCCAGTCCCTCTGTGACCAGCCTACTAAGACCATGTCCGCCTTCCCCACCCAGGACCCTTCCCTTACCCCCACACCTCGTCCCATCCACTCCAGAGAGCTAGTGCGTCAGAACTCAGACCCCACCTCTGAGAATCCGGCACCACTGGTACACCAAATCAGAGAGGATCGCGGCCCCTGGATCCGCCTTCCAGATGTGGAGCTCCCACCCAAGGTAAGAGGCTAGGGGCTGGTTTCTGTTTCGAAACAAGACTCACTATATTTAATGTTGGTCGTAAAGAGTGGTATCAGGTTTTAACAGAGTTTCATTTCTAAGATATTGTATTTGCTAAATACTGGTGAATGTAAGGCTGTGACTTTGCTGTCCCCAGGTTCCCCAGAGGACAGCATCTATTGCCACAGCTCTCAACACCAACCTGACCTCTGGCATAAGGCATCCAGTGAGAGCCAGGTACTGAAGTCAGCCAAATGCTTTGATCAGATATTCCCCCCAGTTTGCACCTCTTAAACCACTGTAGGTTTTAATGATGACTTGAGAAAACTGATTTGTATCCTCAACCATGGCAGCAATCCAGATCTCAGCCGCAATGATCGCTGGGAGAGAGGAGACAGTATCAGCATCATCTCCAATCTTCCACAGACTGGCTCTCTGGAGAGGCATCGCATCCTCAGTGAGTCCCTGCCTCCCCAGTGCTATTTCTCTGCAGACTGTCTCTGCAGTGAGTCTGATTTTCAGAATTATAACTACACTCTGCGCCTTTGCTATTTTCAGGTTCCTCCAAAATGGATTCACCCATGCTGTCCCATGACAGTCGTCATAAGCCCGGGGAGTCTCGTACCTCTTCTCGCCCTGGGCGCCCTGCTGTAAGTGGTTGTTTCTGACTAGCATTGTATTGGCTGTCTCTGCAGTTTTCCCCCACTTATAAAACTAGTTTGACTTAACTGAATGAGTGCATGCAACACATTTTAGGTTGTAAGCACAAAAAATAAACACACTAAACCTCATGTTTGATCTCATGAACCTGCTCTGTGAATTGACATGTTGTATTTCAACTCAAATAACCTTTCTTTTTCTATATACTCCACACTGTTACTGTTTCCCTTCATGTTTCTTCTCTCTTTAAATCCCTGTTTGTTGACTTTACCTCAAATGTACAGAGTTACAAGAGAGCTATAGGAGAGGTTAGTATCACTGTGTCTCAGTGTGTTTGCTTGAGTTTGCATCTGCATTCACCGGCTTCTGTACATGTTCATATATAAGGAATGACACATTCCATGTGGAAATCATGTTTTGTTTTTGTCTACATAAATGCTTTTTTAATGTGTTTGCATTTTGTTTTTCTGGTATTGAACACTCACCATAGGCTTTGTAGCCATGCCCTGAAAATCATCCCAAAATATCATCTGAATTCTGAGAGTGTTGTGACTCTAAAAGTGCGAGTTTTGAGCCTGGACATGCCCTTGTATTGTTTCAGAGCCTGCTGACAGCCCCCCTCGCCTTCATTTGTGTTTGGATTTTCTTTCATTTTAGTATTTTACAAATTTCTGGAACTTAATTGGATACCTGATGTTAATGTTGTGTTTGAAACATTGTTTTCTTTAAGTAAATGGTGGTGAATGTTTGTGCAGGACCATGGCCTCTTTGCCAAGGAGCGCGCTGAGGAACAGCCGGGGCCCCCAGTCAAGGCCAACCAATACCCCTCCTCCTCGGAGAGCAGCGAGAGCAGTGAGGAGAGCGAGAGCGGCGAGGGAGCAGAAGAAGAGAGCCCCACAGATCGGTAACACTAACTCCTACAAATGCTGCGGTGCAGGACGCAAAGATTTGTATTTATTTATTTGTCAACTTTGCTTTTATATAAAGAATGAACTACTTCCTGTTCAAATTGTTCACTCTCTTTTCACTCTTCTTCTTCAAGGTTAGGGTCCTTTCATCTCCTTCACCTCTATTCATCTTTTCTTTTCAGTCACAGGGATGCAGACACTGATTCAGTCAACACTATGGTGGTTCATGAAGACGAGGGCGAAGGGGGGGAAGGAGAGCAGGCTGGAGGTTATGGGGATCAGACCATGCTGGTGCAGAGGGTGAGTCATCTGCACAATGTAAAATGTGTTTTAATGTCACAACCTCAGAGCCAAAGAGTGCTGGCATACATTACAATGCCACTATGGAATATAGCTTAATATAAACTATTACAAGCCTATATCCAGTAGTTACTCAACAGATCATCTGTAAATGTGTGTCATTCATGTTTCAATGGGAATGTGTACTTTATTTAATAAATTGCCTAATATCAGCCTAAATCTAGATATTTGGAGAGATTTCAACATGATTCAGTGACAGACAGCACACATATTGCAGATGGCTAATGGTTACTTAAGTGTGGGAAGTGTCACCTTCATTAAAGTGCAATAGTTGTGTGTGTTGATGTATGTGAGCTTGTATTTGAATTTGCAATGAGCATCAAACGTTCACACTGATTTTTCCAAACCAGTCTCTTTCTCACAGCACAGACAATCAGCTGCATCACATTTAACAGTGGCAGCCCTACATTCATGTTACCCACTGCACTGGACAATTGATAAAATCTTCAGGTCATTATTTCATACCATAAAGCAAATTAGATTCTTCTTTCCATGCATTGCTGAGCACATGTCTGATATGGTTGTGAATGACACAAAACGGAGGGTGTTTATTATCATGTTTTTCTTGAAAAACAGACCATACATTTGACATATATTTTTTGCACTAATAACACTAATAATTTACAACAAGTGTGTCTTTACATTTGCAGACAAAGCTAGTCTAGTTTTTTTTTTGCAGAGAATTTGTCAATTTAGAAGCTTTTCCTTATACAATGAGTGCTGTATCTTGTGTTGTGTCCCCTTTTGCCCTTAGTCTGGTAATATTACTTCCCACCTTTTTCATGTTTAGGTTTTGTTATAAGGTATAAGGTTGGGAAAAATCCATAGAGAGTTATGTTTGCACAGCTCTTAAAACCTAGACTTATCAGCCAAACACTGAATCTAGAGTTAAATGATGATCTAGAGTTAAATGCAAATTGCACATCTGTGGGGGAAAAAACGGCACACCAACCAGCTCTCCCAGCACTTCATTTTTGTGGTTATTGTGGTGTGTAAATGAAACAGGTCATATCCTGCTCATCGATGCAGCAGATTAGTCTCTATACAAATCTGCCTTGGATGTTATGTAACACATGGACTGTGTGTGTGTGTGTGTGTGTGTGTTTCTGTGTGTGTGTTTCTTTTTTACCTGAAAGACTCCAGAGAAGCGGAGCCATAATGGATACACTAACTTGCCAGATGTGGTGCAGCCCTCCCACTCCCCCACCGATTCAGTCACTCACTCCTCCCCAGGGAAAGACTCTGTGTATGATGTAAGTTTTACTGATGCTAAGTATATCAGGCCTAAATTCCTGGTTTATTTTTATGTGTTCCATATATGTCATCATTCCTGCCATGACACCCACCCCCAACACTCTGAATTTCATGACACCCAGTTCAGTTTGTTAAGGGACTATCATCAAAAATATATTTTTAAAAAGTTTGTCTGATTAAAATCTCCAGCGACATGATGTTGAGTTAAACAACAGTGTATTATTCATACCCCCTCTCTGTTCTACCAGTATCAGTCCAGAGGTTTGGTGAAGGCATCTGGCAAGTCCTCCTTCACCACCTTTGTGGATCTGGGCATGTACCAGTCACCAGGAGGTACAGGGGATAACATGTCCATCACTGGTGAGTCAGGGGCTTCTTCAGACTTGCAGCAACATCTGCTCGAAATGTCTTGAACATTGTTTCAAACGTATTCACCACCTTGACCTTTTTATATCATTTCTTTTAAAATAAAAGAAATCAAATTATGCATTTTTGTCAAAATTGGTAGAATATTTTCTATTACTATGAATAAAAAATAAATTCTATAAAAAATGTATTTCCCTTTTAAAACAATAAATGGGGAACTTGTGTCTAGTTTAAATACTTGTGCCATTTTGCCCTGGTTTGTGTTTTCACTTCTAAATCAAGCTATCTCCATTGCTGCCTCCATGTATAGGCTCCAGGTTTGAGCAGCTGAAGATGGAAGTGAGAAAAGGATCCATGGTGAATGTAAACCCCACTAACACACGGCCCCCCAACGACACACCCGAGATCCGCAAGTACAAGAAGAGGTTCAACTCAGAGATCCTATGTGCTGCTCTCTGGGGTGAGATGAAATCCAGTTCATGAGTATAAATGCATGACAAAAACTAAATAGTGAGATTGGAGACACTGGAGACCAGCGGTATTACTAAAAATATCATAATATCGTCATCTGAGACTCAAATTGAAAATGTGGTCCAAGAGCCAATTTATTTTAATGTTCCTTATCTCTGGAACTAATATGTCCACTCCAACAGGGCTCTGGTTGCAAATATGACCAAAACTGAAAACATGTGACATGAAAATTACATTTGAGGCGACTGGTGTACCTATAATTATCTTTGTGTGACATTAATAGCTCTTCAAGTGAGAACATGTTGTATCTGCTTGCATCATCAAAGCAATTTATTTTTCTAATCCTGCTCTTCCGGTTTGAACAAGATGTTTTCCACAAGCACTACCTTTTGCCCAGCTGATGACTATCTATCTTTTTATGTACCAAACTGCTTAATCATTGATTTAAAAAAAAAAAAAAAAGTGTGATAGACTCAACAGTGTAATCTTGTAACCTTGAAAGTCTTTCTACTTCATCTTCAAATAGGCTTTTAGATACAGTAGTTAATATGATCATAGAAAATGAAAGTGCACAGGATGATAAATACCAGGAGTTACAACACAGAGTTATTTTTAGCTGTGGAAAGAGGAGGAAAGGAAATAACTTGAATCATTTTATGCCAAATGAAAAAGCTTTTTATTTGTGCACGTGTGTTCCCAGGTGTGAACCTGTTGGTGGGCACAGAGAACGGTTTGAAGCTGCTGGACCGTAGTGGTCAGGGCAAGGTTTACCCCCTCATCAACTCCCGCAGGTTCCAACAGATGGACGTCCTGGAGGGCCTCAACCTGCTCATCACCATATCAGGTCATTAACTGCTACAGATCGCTACAGGCTGCTCACACTACAGTTTGTTGAGGCTGTTTGTTGTTTTGGCTTCAAATTCCCATCTTTTATGGGATGCCAATACTAGATGCCAAATTGGGCTCATGCTAATTGAGAGAGACTATTTTGCATTTTGACTCTGAGAAATTTCTTTTTGGATTATAATTTAATATTTTATAAGAAATACTTCACTTTCATAAGAATAGCCAATTGCTGATGCTTTTATTATATTAGGAACAATATAATAGGAACAATCAGTAGTAATGTTAACAATAAGCAGATAGAAGCACTCGGTGTGTTTGCTTGGCTAAAAACAAATGGTTGGAAATGTGTCAGAAACATCCTTAAGGGTAGGAAGGTATGTTCAAGTTAGATATTATTTACTTTCTTATTAAACTCATTTCATGCTTTATGCTTTATGATTCTTCCTGCTCTTATGTCTGCAAATGTTAATATGGTCAAAATACATTTGAAATAATGAATAAAAAATGAGTTTCTTTTGTAATTGAGCTCCTGCTGTGTCTATTCAGGCAAGAAAAACAAGGTGCGTGTCTACTACCTGGCCTGGCTGAGAAATAAGATCCTTCACAACGACCCCGAGGTGGAGAAGAAGCAAGGCTGGACCACTGTGGGCGAGATGGAGGGCTGCGTGCACTACAAAGTGGGTGAGTGACAGACGATAGCTTTTTATTACCACCATCTATTCCACTCCCGACTAACTCTCATAAATGCATTTGGCATGGTGAATTATTGATCACACGGATCTGATGTCGGATGGCCTTGTGTTTGTTCTGTCTAGTGAAATATGAGAGGATAAAGTTCCTGGTGATTGCTTTGAAGAATGCAGTGGAGGTGTACGCCTGGGCGCCCAAACCTTATCACAAATTCATGGCCTTCAAGGTAAGTCTCCTCTTACCTATGAGCTGGATTAGTTATGTGTGATCAGTCAACCAGAAGGGCATTCAAGTGTATTATCTTCTCTTGTCGCTCACTTTCTATCTCCACCTGAACCAGTCATTCGCAGACCTGCCACACAGGCCTGTCCTCGTCGACCTGACAGTGGAGGAAGGCCAGAGGTTAAAGGTCATCTATGGTTCCTGCGCTGGCTTCCACGCCATCGACGTGGACTCCGGAAACAACTATGACATTTACATCCCAGTTCATGTAAGTCACGCAGCTGTCAGACAGCAGTGTTGCAGGAGATGCTGTGAAACCTACAGGAACTCACCCAACTCTATTTTCATCTTAAACAGATCCAAAGCCACGTGACACCGCACGCTATTGTGTTCCTGCCTAGCTCAGACGGCATGGAGATGCTGCTGTGCTATGAGGATGAGGGCGTCTACGTCAACACCTACGGACGCATCATCAAGGATGTCGTCCTGCAGTGGGGAGAAATGCCCACATCTGTTGGTAAGGGCCAAAAGTCACAAGGATAAAAGTTCATGTATCATCTGTTATCAACTTGTCTTGTATTAATACGGCACTTTGCTCTGTAGCACATATCTGCTCAAATCAGATCATGGGCTGGGGGGAGAAGGCCATTGAGATCCGTTCTGTGGAGACGGGCCATCTGGACGGTGTCTTCATGCACAAAAGAGCTCAGCGGCTGAAATTCCTTTGTGAGAGGAATGACAAGGTAAGAGATGCAAACCCTTCCAATGAGCTCCTAGATGCAAAATTGAAAGACAGTGCTGTACATACATGTGCTGTGTGTCCTTGCTGTTCCTCAGGTGTTCTTTGCATCAGTGCGGTCTGGAGGCAGCAGCCAGGTTTACTTCATGACCTTGAACAGAAACTGCATCATGAACTGGTGAAGGAACAGCTGCTCCGGTCAGTGTGCTGAACCTAGCGGGGGGTTTTGGAGAAGGAAGTGCATCGGAAATTCTCGCAAACAAAGAAACCAACAAAAAACGCATGCACACAACACCTCTCTCTCTTTTTCTCCAGCTCGCTCTCACTCACGCACTCATACTCCGAAGACACACACACACACAAACACACTCACACACATGCTGTGATACACATAAACACACAGACACAATCTCTAAATCCATTCCACACTCGCCTACACTCCTTAAGATACAGTTTCTGCCGAGGCCCCCTGATAACATTCTCCCTTGAATCATAATGAATAATCACTTTGAGCTTCAAATGTTAATACCATCTATTCATTTGTACTGTATATATTCTGGTCTTGATTTACTTGGTGGACCTGTGTTCAGACGTAAATATTTAGTTTCTAATCGTGAAGTATGTTTAAAAAAAACATTCCTTGATGGTTATACAGTACATTTTGAGAAAGGCATTATTTACCAGTACTGTATGTGGAAATGAAGCTGTAAATAGATAGCACCTGACATTTAGATTTCAATCATTTGCAGGCCTTTTACAGTATATAGCCTCCATTTAGTGCGTTGCCACAGGACACGTATGTCAAATAATAAAAAGCTGGCACACTCATCTGCAAGCGGCTTGTTGGACCCCCATTGTTTTGGGGCTCCTACAATTTCAGGGAGGCTTAAAGGAAGACAAAATATTCACAAAGGGACATTTGAGTCAGGACAAAGTAGCTCATTGAAATATCTTTAGTTATCTTCAGCAGACAGTAAGCTTAAGTCCTGCGTTCACCAACCGTTTTCTGGCCTCAGTGGCAAACAATGTTGCAACTCTTGATCACGACAAGTACGCCTGGAACGCTTCAAAAGCGAAATACATTCAGTTTAAACATGAATAAATAACAAAAACAATCAGAGGTTTCATACATGTGGAGTACTCAAAAAGTAGGATCAGTACTGTGAAATCTCCTGCTTTGCCTTTTTTCCTTCTGGTTTAGCTGAAACCATTAATTATTTGACTCATCAGGCTTGTATCTAAACTTATCTTGTTTTCATAGATTTACAATAAAAACAACAATATTTATATGTAGTGATTCTGTATTGGTATTAGCTTACTGGTATTCTTACTTTTACTCTACTGTAATTATATTGCCATTATATTGCAATATACACTATTCTTGTGGAGTCTTTGTTTGAAGAGGGGAGTTGTGCATTTGGCATTTGTGTTAGGGAGGATGATGACATAGCTTTGGAGGAGAGAGAGGGGAACCGGACGTTTGTTAGTAAAGGAGGACGTTCGGAGAAACGTGGTGGGCTGGTGTCCCTGAGATAGTGATGATCGAGGGAGATCATTTTTTGGTGACCCTCTTATTGAGGTGATCTACTCTACTGTATAATATTTCAGTTCTATTTCGTTAGTGTGACTCTTTTGTGACAAGTGTTTGTCCAGGGGATTGCAATAGAAGGCTCATAGTGTTTTAAAGTCGATATTTGTCTCGGGCCAATGGAAAGACTTAATTTAGGGTGTCTCTGCAATACAACAGAGGACTCCGTCTCATCAGACACTTTGGAGAACATGGCTGGAACACATGAGACTTAATATATTTTATATCTATACATTCTGCCAAAGTTCACAGGATATTCTGCAATGGGGGTATGAATTGAAGCCAAAGGGTGTAAGAGAGCTTAAATGACTAGGAACTCATCCTGAAGATCACTAAACAAAATTTCCCTTTCAGTACATCTAAACCGTACATTCAAAACGCCTGCTGAATTCTCAGTAATACCATATCATGCTTTATTAGAATGTATATCCGCTGCATAAGGGAGATAACTGTGTGCTCCCATACTCCAAGCAGTATGGTAGAAGTGCTGCACGAGGCAGTGTTATCAGGAAATAGCTCGGGGATTTTCTGAAAGCAGTAGGTAGGTCAACACATGAATCAAGCTTTTTGTTCAGTGATTCACGAAGCTGCAGCAACAGCGTGCTGCTGCGCCCTGTCGACGTCAACAAGTTGAAAGTCAAGGTGGTTTTCTCTTATCAGCACAGAGTCGTCAGGAAGGTATTTCTGAACAAGATAGTTCTTCAGCTTCTAAATAAACACTGACATAGAATTGGACTACATTTTTTTGTAAAACTGCCAATAATAGCTTTTGAGATCTTCTGAAGAGAATCTTGGCTTAATGATCAACAGGATAGTCTGATTAAAGTTGCCCTTTTAAAGCTGAGGAAATATATTTTATATAGTCAAAGAGAAGGCTATTAAGAATGCAGTATACGTTCAGGGCAGAGAGCTTTTATTCAAAGATGATATAAATAGATGGTTAATTTAATGGTTAATATTATAAAACAAGCTGTACATGGGCATGGAAAGCACTTTCACGTCAGTAAACGTACATTTACGAATATATCAAGCAGATACTTTGGTGTGCATGTAAGCCATTGAAATAGAGTATATAGTACTGTATCAAAGTTGTTTTCCCCTTTTAGCGAGTGTGTTTTTCTTCTTAGGTTCCTGTTCTTTGTGTTACGTGCCATGACGTGTGTGTTCATTTCAAAACGTCACAGTTGCAATTACACCAGGAGCTCTGGCACCCGTGCTTTTTACGGTCAAATCATTCTTTTTTATCAATCTGCCATGTTTACAGTTTAAGCAGTGCCTTGGAGTTGGGAAGGTGAGAGGTTTTAGGATGGGTTGTGAGCCCTCCCCCCCCCCCCCCCCTTTACCCCGCCCTGCACACACACACACACACACACACATACACACACACACACAACTTGTCTCTTACTTGAAATCCCATAAAGAAGAGGGACAACTACACTTGCTCCCTCATTATGATTAATGTCCTGTGCCAGTTAAAAGTGCACTTAAGTTAAGTCCAGAACATCCAGTAGATACGCTTGAAATGCATTTTTGACACACATACAACACATCAAATGATTAACAGACAGTAATCAATTCAGAAAGTTGCAATAACAAATAAGTTATTCCAATGAATCCAGTGTATCATGTAAAGGATCCACTCAGAGTGGGAGCCAGCATAGAGAAAAGCCATACGTATGAAACTTGTTAGTTTTAGAAAACTTCCTTGTACTCGTGCACAGATCAGATTAAACTCAGTGTGTGATGTAGGCTCTTGCAGCAAAGATGAGGTCAAGCGCTTATTCTTTAATGATGATGATCGTATAAGCTTGTAGTGGGGAAAGTAGCTTGATATATTCTGAGAAGCCTATTTTATAAAATATGTAAATGAGTCTATATTGAGAGATTTAAAAAAAAAAAAGTGAATGTACATCTATAAGAGACAGATTTGTATTTATATAAAAATGTGTACCGCTCTATTAATCAAAGCACAATGTATTTTACGGCAGCGAGATCAAAACTATAACAAAGAGACAGAGGTTGATTTTTTTTTTTCTCATTCTAGCGGTTGTCGGTATGTTATAAGTGTAGTAGTAGGTGACAGTGGAGCAAAGAGTCAGCTGAGACAGCCAAGGACAGACTTTCTGTTGCATTATCCAGACAGAAAACTCTTTCCTGTCTTCTTGTCACCATAAGAGTCGGCTGTGGCTGTGATTCAGACACTTATTAAACTGGTGGTGACTCACAGATCGGTGTTGGATCTGGCCTCGGTGTAAATTGCCTGTGCAGGGTCGATGGGGACCGTCACACAGGTGGCACAGTGGTGATGTGAGGGGCGTAATGGCCCTCATTCATGAGGTTAATAGCTCCTGGCTTTGGGGGTTATATCAGGAAAAAAAGGCGTTATATAAAGAATGAACAGCGAGCGGTCACAATCACAGAATGCAGACAAAGACAATTAGTAATATATCTTGATAATGTCAGTTTTATGTGTTTTTTGTCATCAGGTGTGAGTTCTGAAGTGTCTTTTTAATACTGAGGTGGTGCACCAAACTACATACAGAGTGACGGTCAGGCATTTCCTCTGCCATTTTGCTTGCAGCATCTCACGTGTTGCCTAGTAACATCATTCAGTGCACTTTTTTTAGAAGATGTAGGAGCTAAAAATCTCATTTGGCTTTTTAATGTTGCCGAGTTTATTTTTGAAAATCTGCCTCCCCAGACACACACACACACACACACAGACACTGATCACTTTTTCACTTTGGTATTGTATAACTGATCATTTGATGACATCGACATGACAAATATAATCAACACACCTACCGACATAAATATTAAATGTACGTGAAATACATGGCTGTATTTCTACCTTGGCTGCAGTGCACAAGCTTAGTGTCACACATGGACAGTTATACAAGATAAAATGTACACTGGAGATATATACACAGCAAAATACTTAATAAAATACTATTTGTGCTGCTTTTACAGGAATATTCAATCCATGTAAAAAAGTCATCATTAAAAAAGTACCATATCATATTTATTCTAACCATCTTTATGTCCTTATTTGGTGTTGACTGTTCTTCTAGATACAATTTCAAGTGAATTATTTGATGTGATTTGTAGTAACATCAGACTTTTATGATCATTGTTTTACCAATAAAAATAATCTCAAAACTAGCTCCTAAATCTTGTGACTCAACATCATAACCAATGCCTTGTAATAATCATCTACATTCAGTTTTTGGATGAAGTAACAAGTCATCACTTCCACACATGAAGTTTGTTGCCTCATTTGATGCACTTGAATTTCTTTGAATGGGTTGCAGGTTTATGACACAGAAAAAAGAGGCTCTGCTTTGATGATTTTCCCTAAAAGCACTCAAAGTGTTATTTCATTTGTGCCAAGAGCCATTAAAACTCCTGAACCTCAACAACTCACTTTGTGTCAGTCTGACCGCAAGTGAAAGCAGATTTGATCACTGAATTCAAGTAACTCTGCGCTGAGGCAGCCGAGATGCACAAAAACGAGTTTGCTGTCAGGAGGAGAGAGGCACCACTCGGTTGTAGGTGGAGAGCTGAAGGTGTCGATGAGAACATTTCTTTTTTTTTTCATAAGTAATATAAGCATTGGAACAAATCAAATGCTGTGGCTGTCCATCTCAGTGTGACTTGTGATTCTTCAGTGGCCTTTGGCAGACTGAATGTAGGCTGGTTTGTGTGTCGCTTGCTACAAAAATTGTTCTTGCTTTTCTTTTTGTTATTTCTCTCTCTTTATGTCTGTAATCACAAGAAACAGCTTCTCTCTGTCAGTTTAACACAATCAGCTGTTGGGATGCTCGTTCTTGTTTTGCAGTGATGAAATCCCAGAAATTGCCTTTATGAACTTGGAAGTGAACAGATGATAATATTCATAGCTTGAATTTGTAATTATAATGAAGTGTGATGGATTAGCGGCTGTAGGTAGGTGGGTGGGTGGGAGTGAGGCCGATCAAACTTGGGGAGCTCAGAAACACAGATCTTTGGATAGAGCTACAATATCTATTCTTTTTCAATAACTTTTTTTTTTTTTTTTAAAGACCGTAAACATCTTTGCAATGTTTTAGTGTGTGCGCGCGTGTCTGTGTTACTTGTGAGAGGTTAACTCCAGATTGTATTTCATAGACTGATAAACTTTAAACTTTCAAAAGATTGTGTTGAATGAATTCATGTCTTAATACAGAATTGTTTGAAAAATAAAATACATTGATCTCATACTTGTCTTGTTTCATTTCTCTGGGTTCTGATAAATGTTATACAATATACTGCTACACAAACTTCAGTGTTTAACCACATGATGGTGCTAAAATCTGTTGTTCCTGTCACTGGATCTGTGTTAAATATGAGACTGCTGCTTCAAAGAAAGTCACTGTCTCCTCTTCTCTTTATAGGAAGCACAGTTCAGTCTCTCATCCACACTGTTGAATCAATTAAATTAATTTCCTGAAGAGAAAGATCAGCTGTTAAGGAATAAAACCTTTAATCCATATTTTCTAAGAAAGATACTGAATGAGCTGCAGTGCCCCCTGTAGGCTGAAGTTAAAACTACTTCCTGTATGAAACCATTTCAGTTTGAAAGTGAAAATATTTTATCATATGTAAAAAAATAAAATAAAAAAACAGAATTCCATGTATGCAGTAAAGCATCATAATTATATCCACAGTGTAATCCTTGTTCATTTTTTTGTGCACTTCTCAATTCACCTGTTATCTCTCTTTTGTCTCCAGATGGTAATTTATTTTGACAATATAGCAAAATGGTGTTCAACTTTGGTTTAAGGAACCACAAACCTGAAAAAATGAAGAGGAAACATCTGTTTGGTGGCAAGAGATGAGGGAGGGGTGAAACAAATATGCCCTGAAATGAATCATGGGTACAAAAACTAATCTAGACCGGAGTCCCTCAAAAGCCTTCTGTAATAAATAATATTTTATTTCCTTTTCTCAATCTTTCTAAAGCTTATTGTGTGTCCCTCCTGATTCAATAGATTTTGCTTTTTGCAAGAAATTATGGTGTCTCCGAAACATTTTTTAAAAAGTGCACTACACTTACCCAAATTATTAATGCATTACAGTGAAATATTACCAGGAAAAAAAATATATTTAAAAACATCACTGTGATCTGAGCACATGTTTTTATAAACTAACATTGCACTACTGATCAATATCATTCAAGATAATATTTCATTGGCTGATAATTTGCTGCAGAGACCTACAACTATTGAATCCTCAGACAGGTTTTGGTTAAATATCCAACCTTGTGCTTATTATTTAGTTGTAGCTTAGTCTGGATACTTTACACAACACCACAGGACAAACTACTAACTGTTTGATCTGTTAGTCACCCTGTATGTCAGAATACTAACCCATTACTAGTTGTAGGTTTTAATGAGAATGAACAACAAAAAATGTCACTTAAGAAGAAACTCTTTTCAGTTTGACAATCAGACCTCCAAATGTCTTAGAAACCGCAATGTAAAAAAAGAGAACCACAATAATTGGCAGGAGAGGCTATTATTTATTAATATTATATACAATTATACCATCATAATGTCCAGATAACACATTGACAAAGTCAAAGTAGGAATACTGGCTCCTGCTTTATTTAGATGTGTCTTATAATGCTTTCAGTTTTCAGCCACCTTCTGAATCTCAGATCTTTTTTGAGTTAATTGAACTGTATCAATATTCTCTATTAATAATCCTTAAAGTGTATCTGAGGCACACAGGGAGAACATGAAGAAAATAAGTGTATAAAATAAAATAATAAAAGCAAACCTGCAGAACTGATGTACTGTATTTTGGGGGGTTACGTAGCTATAAAAACAGTGACTACATGATGGCGTGTTTCCAGCCAGATGAAAATAAGAGTTGTTGTTTTTTTTTCCTCAGACTCCATCGATCATCAGTCTATAGTCAGTCAGTATTTTTCTTTTTTCCTTCAGTGTTAATAGACTCACATGATTCTCTCCCACCACTGTTCCTCCTTCACATAACCATCTCTGAGATACATGTGGTACTGAGACAAAAATAGTACAGAAAAATTTGTCTGAAGTGCATTTTGGACTTCAGTGTAAACAAAGACAGAATTGTCCAATAACGTCTTCTCCCCTGCTTAACTCGAGGAGCGGTGTCTCTCAGGAAAAAGTGTGTGTGTGCGTTTGTGTGTGTGTGCGCGCGCGTGCGAATGAGGGTGCGTTACTTCTGTGTTAAAAGGCTTCAGGTAATAGTGGCATTTGTGTTTTTTTTATTTGAGAAGCTGAAGATTCAACTGTTTTTTGGTCACATTTTGACATTTTACAGATAATAAATATGTTAGTGTGTGTGTATGTGTGTGTGTGTGTGTGTGTGTGTGTTTGTGTTGCTGTGCACTTAAATCAGCTGTAGGTAGTGTGGGAACATGTTCAGATCTTGTGTCATCTTGTCCTGCATACAGTGGTGTGTGTGTGTGTGTGTGTGTGTGTGTGTGTGTGTGTGTGTGTGTGTGTAAACGCTAAGTCATACTATATATTATGTACAGTACAATGTTGCAGTTTGTCTGTTGAATCTTACATACAGTGTGAATACAGGGTGCAAACTGTGTCCCAAGATGTAAGCAGTGTCTGTTGGATGTGTGTGTGTGTATTTGTATGTGTATGTCTATGTGTGTGTGTGTGTGTGTGTGTGTGTGTGTGTGTGTGTGTGTGTGTGTGTGTGTGTGTGATTGCCGTTTATGTGCATGGCTCATGAAACCAGTCAGTTCCAGATCTTAAGGAAGCTGTCCCAGGACCCGGTGCTCACCGCCATGCCGTCATCCGTCACACCCAGACAGCTCACACGATTGTCATGGCCGGCCAGGACTCCTGCAGGAGGCACGAAGGAACAAAAGAACATTTGTTACTGTAAAATGTTTTGCTCTCGACACTGAGCTGAAACTTCCTTAAACCCACACAGAACACAGCGACCTAGTGTTCATCACCGCTTTAACTCAGCGGTTTGACCAGAGATTGAAATGTTTCACGAAATAAGGCTGCGAACACGGAAATGCGTCTGGAAGAGGAACATGTGAATGAATTAACTGTTAAGTCTGGCATAAAGCTCGGTTTACCCCAAAATAAATGTAGACTTGACATTGTCAAATGGTTCAATCATTTCAGTCATGATGATTTTATATTGTATTTTGCAGGTACATTTACAATTTATGGAGCATCACTGATATTCTGTTTTATAACTCCTGAAGTATATCTTTGGTATTGTCCTCTGTAACTCCAAGAAAAACAACTTGTGATACTTCATTTCTGAAAACTGATTCACTTCTGTTCCCTGATTTATAAAACTCAAACTCAAATGTGTTAACTCACTGTCTTTCTGTATAAACATATATGAATATGATGAGTAATCATACAGAACACTGGAAATGTAAAGTCCTTTAGGTTACAAATGAATAAGAAAATACAAATCCACCTTTAACCAGATATCTCAGCTCACCCTGCAATTCATTTAAAACCAAACTGAATGATTTATCTACATCTATGCAGACAGTTGAAATAATAGAAATAAATTGGCCTTTGAATTGCATATTGAAACTAAGCATGATTTCATGTTCAAAATGAGTCATTAACAACAACAATAACAATGTACTGAAGGAAAGCAAAGTTTTTTTACTTATTCAAATGTTCTTTTTTACTTGTTTTTTTAGTGAAACACAGCAACTGAAGCTCAGATGATATACAATATCATTTAAATGAGGACTATTATGACCCATGTATGGAACTTTGTTGATGCTGAAATGTTTTAAAGTGCACAAATATAACCCAGCAATCATCAGTCTGTGGCCAAAGTATAGTACCTCATAGTACGCTATATTTTCAGATTTGAGTTAAGCAAAACTACAAAACTCTAATCTGTTCCACCCACCTGCTCTGTCTCCCTTCATGGCGTCCCAGATGTTGCAGTTAAAATCATCGTAACCAGCCAGCAGCAAACGGCCAGAGCGTGAGAAAGCCACAGAGGTGATTCCACAGATGATGTTGTCATGGCAGTAGAGGCTGAGCTCCTGGTCTGCACGCAGGTCAAACAGCCTGCAGGTGGCGTCATCTGAGCCTGTGGCGAAGGCGCTGCCGTTGGGAAAGAACTGAGGATGGCGAAAAAGAAGATGGATGAGAGCAGGAAGTGTGGAGGGCTATTAAAATATACTAAACCTCACTATACTATATAAAGATGCTGTTAACAAGAAGAGAAAACATCCTCCTGGGATGATTTAAGATATATTACTAAAATATGGTGATCATGTTTCAATTCATCCACCTGTTGACACACTATTAGGTAACCTATGTGGTGCACCAGTCTAGACTCTAATTAGAGGTCGTTTTCTAATGGTCAGGATGTCCATATATGGTGTTAATTGATAATCTTGTTAATCCTCTAGCGTGCTCCCAGTTTAAATCCCTCCCAAAGCTGGAGACAAGACAGTGTGTGACGTCACCAAGACAAATCCTCATCATGTATTAGACAGTACAAAGGAGCATCACTTTATGCCTCCACTGGGGCAGATATTAATACCTGTTCATTGGAATTTGTCAATAGAAAGTTAATTTTATTATATTCAAAGCTGATGATATTTCAAATGTATGGTTTATGGGTTCAAATGTACATTCACTTTTATCTTTACATGTCTTGATAATATTTTCTGTTATGATGTATTGACATGAGGTATTTCTGTAGTCTTAACTATTCAATTTGTAGCTATTTCCAAAAGTTGTTTATTAACTGGTGAACAATAGAAAATATTAGACCATTAATAGAATACTAATATTTAGAATATTTATTGATGAATATATCAAATGCTTTTTTTCTATTTATTAGGACATAAGAAAAATTTGGTCTGATTCATTTTCATCTCTAGATTTAGTCACTTGGGGAATACTATAGATTAAAGTGACAGTACTTTCACATTCATCTTTAGAGCTCTTCAGGGACTTTCATAAGATTAAATAAATAATGGCCAGAATTAATGCAGTATAGGACAAGATGTCCAGAGCTTCAACCTTTAGTATGGTTCAAGCAACAAAAACACTACGCTTCCCATAATGCAGCATCTTTCTTTAGATCTCCCCCTGCCCAGGACTGTAAATGCCCACATCTTTCAAACACTGTGCCACACTTTGTAAGTTGTTTATTATAAATCTAAAGTTTTCAAGCCCAAGCTGAGGTTACCCTGATGATGTCATCTATCAAGACTTTACAAAGCTGGGAGCTTCAGCAGAAATTATACACCTGTTTTTATTCACTGATTACTTGACAAATGAACTGAACATGTGTAAAAATTGTTGGAGGCTCTATTTAAACTATGTAGGATCCCAGATAAAAACACAGGCTGATTGTGCCCTCAACACACTCACACAGATGGCGTTGATGTCCGACTCATGGCCTGTAAAGGTCTGTCTGCACATGCTGTCCCTGATGTCCCACAGTTTGACAGAGGCGTCGCAGGCTCCTGATACAAAGGTGCGCAGGTCAGGCGACAGGGACAGGCTCATGACGTCACCGCTGTGGCCCGAGAAAACTGTGGTCTGCTGACTTGTCTCGATGTCCCACAGTGCACTGAGGCAGAACACGTGCAGAGTTAGACAGCAATCATCTCAGGAAAAAAAAACCTTGGCTCTGCACGTCTTGGTCACTGTGACTTACCATGTGGTGTCTCCTGAACTTGTTATGATTTGATTGTCATCAACGAAGCGGCAACATGACAGGTAACCTGAGAGAATGGAAAGTATATTTCTTTTGATTAGTTTCTGTTAAATATATATATACATAAACACACACACACACACACACACACACACACACACACACACACACACACACACACTTAGAGATCTTTCTATTTTTCTAAAGTAAGTGGTAGAGTGGCATTACTACTGTAATACAATAAGCATAGGATAGAAATATCACTGTAACATTACACTGAATGTAAAAAAACAAGGTGAGGGGAGAATAGTGGATACCATTCACTGCAGTTATATCAATTTAGATATTAGATATATTATATAAATAACAAATTAGGTTGGAATTGGTTCAAATGTTTACTGTTATGCTTTTATAACTAATTAGAAATGCTACTGTATATAAATATATGTTTAGTCAGTGCACTGACTCTACTTAAAATAACAGTTTCCTTGAAAGAGACCTGATACTTTGGATTATTTTATATTAATCTTTACTATAGCTTGTCCATTTAAACCTTTGTCTTGTTTTAGGAAAACATCTATGTACTCAATTATTGTTTTAACCTCACACAGGCTGCATTTTCCCCCAGTAAAGTAGGGCAGATTGTATATAACTTGGATTTTTGTATCTGAACAGTATGACATGGTTTAGAGAGATTATAGTAAGAAAACCAAACTGAAGCTGTTAAAGTGAAGGAGATGAAAATTAAGGGACGTACAGTAGGTTGTCCTCATCTTCAATGAAAATTGCACTCTTGCATTTGAGACATCTTGATTATTTTGCAAAGTGATTATACTATTAAACCATATATACGATTTTTAATCTACTAATTATGTATTCTACTGGATTCATTATTGTTGTTCTGTGTCCTTCATAGATTGTTAATATAGTATATTTGTGCCCATATGCAAGAAAGCTTACACCAATAAATATATTTTGTGTTCACAGAATTACAATTACATTTCTCTGACTAAAACAGAAATCTACAAGCAAATAGACAGTGTGTGGACACTCTGCTTTTCTCAATGAAACAGAAATCTACACATCTGTTGAACCAAACACACAATCTTCAGATACATGTCATGATACTGTCACAGACAAAAGACAAATTGTGTTAAAATCTAATAGCATACATAACTGCAGTAGCTGCAGTGTCACAAATCTCACAGACAGGAGCTGATGTCTCAGCTCATTACGACTGTGCTACCCTGCGATTAATTAACCATGTAAATGAAATCTTCATTGTTGAGCGATTTGGGACTGAAGCTTTCCCATGAGGCAGAGGACTGCTGTGCGCTTGTTTCATCAGTTTGATACTCACAGGAAGAGTTTAACACAAAAAGACAAATGAGAGTGCAACACCCTCTCACCTGTATGGCCAGGTAGTTCCCTGCTGACCCTGACGTTGCCCTCACGCGTCTTCAAGCAGTAGATGGAGCAGATGTTGTCAAGGCCTCCGCAGGCCACGTAGTTTCCAGAGGGGGCGTAAGCACAAGTCATCACCCAGGAGGAGCGCAGGGGGATGGCGTGTATCTAGGAGGGGAAGGTAGATAAAATATCAGCAGACATGATGTGTAACTTTTGGGAAGAAATCAAATGCAAACCCTTAATAAGTGCATTCAAAAAATCAAATGCTATTAGAAATATTGCAATAAGTCATAGCAGTGGTGGCAAAGGAAACTATTATGACTCAACCACCCTCCTACAACAGGAAGACTTAACTCCACTTTCGCTTCCAGTTTGGACAGAGGCCAAATGTAACTATTCATCCAGCTGATGACCTGGACGGAAGAAGTATTATGCAGACTTTACCTTGTTAGTGGTGTAGCTGTCCCACACGATCAGTTTTCCATCTTGAGAGGCACTAACCAGAAGCCTGTGGAGACAAACGTTTATTATTCATTTATAGTTGAACCTCTTTTGAAACAAACCCATTTTTCCTCAGTCACTTATTTATCCAGCATACAGGCAGAAAGAAAATCTGAAACTAAGATTTGACCAAATATGTCAGAGTGTATGCAGATGTGGAATATAACTGCAGTGTTCTTGCTGTTTGCGCTCTAATGAAGGACACCTCTGGATGTTTTGGCTCCCTGCTCTTGAAAATGTGGATATGACGGAATAACTATAAGTTCAAGGTGCAGATAATAAATTCTCTCTGTTGGCTGGTTGTCAGTTATTTTAAAATCATACACCCACATACATTGATATGTGCTGAAGAGACATTTATTACTGTAGCTCAATTAGCGAGGTAGGAGACCATGCAGTGACATGATCGGTTTGAAACTATACTACTATAGGAAATACAGTTATTTTATATACCAAAATTATATTCTTATTCAATTTTTCATCTAGTCTGGGCCTAGTGTGATCAGTTCTTTATAAATAATAATGTATTTGTGTAATGGAGTTTATGTGTATGTTTATTCTTGTTCAGTTCGCCTTAATGTTTCAAGATGTTAAACTCTGAGCTTAAGGTGGATTCAAACATTGTCACAGAACAGTGTTAAAAGTCTACCGCAGTACAGATTTTCATTGGAATAATTCAATAATTGATTCTTAAACATTTCTCCTTCTGAAAGACTGGGTGATGCTATGATGCTAAGCTGGTTTGACAATTCAGACCATGTTAACACAAAAAGACAAAAGCTACATTTAAATGATGTGCAGCACCAGCGCAAAGTCTTTAATCACAATCAATACCATTAAGAAAAGTATAGTCACTATAGCCTCACCTTGAGTCGGACCCCCAGTGCATTGCGTAGATCTTAGCAAGGTGGCCCCGCAGAGTGCGTCTCGTCCGCATCTGAATCCGCCCCACAGGATCCAGACCAGCAGTTATCTAGGTTATAGTGAGGATCAGTTAATCAAAGAGTTAGGTGTAAAAAATGTTACTTTCATATTGATAGCACTCTGGAATGTAAAGTTCTGACACTTAAAACTAAAACAACATGGGAACAGTTACTATCTCATGCCAAATTTGATGATATTAACAAATGTACATGTCAAATATAGTTTCTGATTGCTTGTATCAAAATAATGTATGAAGCTCAGCACAGCATTAGACCATGAGCACCATGTTAAAAAGTCAAAAAGTCCAGTTTTAAGTCTAATGGGGCTGGATTTTTGCCACACAATATGAGATTTGATATATAAAAAGATTTCAAGTCGCTTCTCTGAATCTTATTTGTAAACCAAACAACTCGCAGGTTTTTGGGGAATCTACATATGTCTTATCACCAGAGACATTCAGTATGCACTCACCTGTGTCAGGGTTGAATCTCCGCATGCTTTCCTGGCATCCTGTAAAACATTGAATCATAGGATGATAAAAAAAAACAACATTACAATATACAATACAGATACAGTATGAAATGAAGGTAGTTCAGGTAAAAACTTAAATTTGACATACTCTTATCTGGTTCCTTAGCTGCTCTGCCTCCTGGCGAAGCTGCTCCAGCTCACTCATTTTGGATTTGTCCGAGCTGTCACCTGTATGTTTGAGGAGAACTTTAACTTTTTATCAGTTTCTCAGAATCCCTAAATTAATACAAACATGTCTGCCACTTATTTTTTTTCCGGTAATTGAGGGATCCACTTTCATCCAAAATGACTCAATTAATTTACTTAAAATATTATCTGTTCCTGATTTGGGAATAAATAAATATAAAACCACATATTTTAATCTCTAAATTTACTGAATTCACAAGTGAGAAAATACCCTGTAATCTGTTTAGGCCTGATTTAACTGAGGAGAATAATCTGTAATGACTAAGCTGCTATCGAGCAGCCAGCATGGCTACCATGCAGCAGACACTGACTGAACGCTCCCTCAAAAACCGAGGAAACCTGTTACACTGTGCACATATATACTGAGTATAATGCTTGACAGAGTCATTTTTATGGCTCCCCTGTCATCCAGGACAGTGTGGTTCCTCGTAATTGACATACCAGGTTAATATGTCCAGGAATAGCTGCAGCTTCATTTCCTAAACTAGAATCCTTTTGCTGTAGGCTAACTGGGGTCACACACACACACACACACACACACACACACACACACACACACACACACACACACACTGTACATCACATCACGCTTTCAGTAGGAAGCAGCATTTCCTGTTCCTGACAGGGGCACAGTTACAAATCCACAGACAGCTTCCCAAACAGGGAGCCTGTGTATTTGCATTTATGCAGCCATTCAAATTCGCGATAACGCTCCAAAGCAGACACGAATCTACAGTACACACTGCAAGGAAGAGCAATTAGCTACAGTAGGTCACTGTTCCCTGGAGGGACCTGCGACCAGATGGATCACACGGCACTAATGGAAGCCAAAAGGGGTGCATCATGGGTCTAGGTCTCCTGGCACAGCTGCTCATTTAGCCAATGAGGAGCTGAGAAGGGGGGGGGGGGTCGATGCATCAAAGATCAGGCCTGGATGGGTCCAGCCAGATGCTCAGATGCAGTTTGTTGCCTTTGAGCATTATAAGCATATTTGTATGTGACAAACACACACAACACAGACAGTTTTGACCTTTTTGAAATATTTTTTGCTTGCTTTATATCACACAGTCTCCACCTGCAGGGACTCACGGCCTATAGCAGCAGATAGGGTGATGATGATGAAGATGAGGGAAGCAAAGTAAAGCTCAGCACCTGAACACTGAAGAAGGTTACCGGTCTTTGAGAGCATTTTTTCTAACACAAGTAGACAGAAATTTAAAGATACCAAGTGTGACTGGCCCCACCCCTCTGAATGCACATCCATCTGATGTATAACTACACCAACATGGCTACATCTGCAACTGGAGGAGAGTGCAAGCCACTAGTAAATGTTAATGTCAGAGAAACTGTGTGGCACAGCCCACTCACCCCCAGGTTTAAACATGCAGGCCTGGGCTGGGAGCTCCCTCAGCTCCGCACTGAAATAAACGCCGCAGTAAAGAGAAAGCGGGTCCAGGCCAGAATGACAGGGTGTAATTCATCAGGATTTTATTTGACTGCCTGCAGATTCCCAATGTATTCAAAGAGAAAGACAGGCCCCATGAATGCACGATACATCACATATTGATCAGCAGAGGGTGGCTGATGAAGGCCTAGCCCACATCTTGTTTCAGATACTGAGCTCCGACAATGCGGATGTAGACAAATTAATTTAGTCGGAATGATGCCATGAATAGGCACATCATCACCCAGCCATCTTACACTGTATAGGCCGGCCCGCAGCTGCTGTCACAGCCTTTGATAATGGGTGGCTACCTGTTAATTCTCCCGATGATTTTGCTGCTTTTTCCCCCCTGCAGTTTAAAAAAAAGAAAAACTGAAAGCAACGTCCCCTAAATCCCGTGGAGGATTTAACTAGATGTCTTTTTCTCTCATTAAAAAAATTAGGTGCAATGAAGAGCAGATGATGACAATCCACTTATATCTCCGTGTATCACGATTAGGCTGATTCCAAATCCTTCAGTAAACAGGCAAACGGAGGAGGGCTACACACATTTCCATTTCTCTGCTTTGGAGGGAGCTCCTGAAAAGATGAAATCTGCTGCTGCTGCTGCTGTGAAGCCGTTTCCTTCTCTTTGGCTTTTTTTTACGCCCGACAAGTTAACAAAAGCATCTTTGTCCAGTAAAGGCGTAAACAAACACAATTATAGCCCCAGCTCGGCCCATCAAAGATTGTCCATTAAATAGTATTCAGTCCGTTTTACTCCGATTCTGCTTTTCGTGACGTTATCCTCGTTTCCTTCCTCTCTTTGGTTTCCTCCTCCCTCTGCCGACACTTCATCAGGACAGCCGCCTCACTCAACAATGCAATACTGAGTAAAATCTGCAAAGTGCCTCATGTAGCCTACAAATAATGAGATGAGGGGGGAAAGTGTCTGCCTGCAAGAAATCAACCCATCAGCAGACTTGCTGCGTGCGTTTTTCTTCCAATATAATGAAGCGGCCCTCTCGGTCAGTTACATCCACACAGTTCCTGTTTTTTTCTCTCTCTCTCTCTCTCTCTCTCTCTCTCTCTCTCTCTCTCTCTCTCTCTCTCTCTCTCTCTCTCTCTCCTGAATATCATCATTCAGAAACAGGCTGCCAGATCACGCGGTGAGCGCTTACAGAAGGATCCTCAAATCCGGGCCATGAAGCATGTTACAACCACACCCATCTCTTAAATACTAGTAAATCCCATGACCCCCCTCTGATCAGACCACTCTGCAGGCTTTTCTTCACATGGACATAGTTTTAGTTTTATCTGTTCAGAAGGTAAATCTAAGAGATCCATGTCAGGGACTTCCAGAGATCCCTGTTTTATTATTATTATTTATTATTTTTATGATTATTTCATGTTTTGCAGGGTGCAGCACAATAAGGAATGTGAGAGTGTGACTCTGGTTGATGGACATAAATAATAATAATCATCCTCTCCACAATAAAAACAACAAATACACGATTTACACTATCAGAAAAGTGAGGCCAGTGCGGAAGTGGCCCAAACCTGTGTTATCTGTAATGACCAGCAGGGGGCGACTCCATTGGCTCCAAAAAGAAGGTGGAGGGTCTATAGTCTTGCAGATCTACTGTACAGTACACATCCACTTTACTACATGATGATCTCTACATGGCCCACCACAACTCCCCCCACTCACTCATGTTGTCACCATGATGTCATGTTACATTTTAAAAAGAAGTGACCACTAGCCCTAACCATCCCATTATGGTCCCATTTCATTTTAAGTTGACAGTAAAGCAGGGCGTGGCTATGTTGTGATTGACAAGTAGCCACCACAGTGACAACTTTGGTTAGGTAAGTAACCATGGCATAACCACATATTCATATATATATAATTTCATTGTGTCTTCAGTTCATTAAAATTGTAACTTTTTGGCCACCTAATAAATTCTTGTTTAGCGTCTTGTTTAGGTTGACCTAGAAGACATACTGAAGTAGGATATTAATTTCTTCTGGCAAGTACTTTTTTCATTTACAAAATATAGCATTAGTATTAGCATGTTCATAGCATGATTAACCACAGACCATAAATGTACTGTGCTAAACAAGCTAGCAGCTAGTATTAGGGTCAGCTTCACTCTCTTGCCAAATATGGTACCTTCTGGCTCCAAAAATCCAAGATGGTGATGGATGATTGGTCCTGGTCTTGAAGGGTGATTCTGTGTCAAAATGTAGATTTCAGATTGTGTATTTTGCTCATTTGTTGTAGTGTTTTATCATTGATTGTACAGAAAAGCTGGGCCAGCTAATATTAATCCATCATATGTGTTTACCGCAAGGCTTTGTTTAACAAATAATTAAACAAAATTGTTGCCAATTATTTTTCTGTCAATCAAATAACCCATCTAGCTAATCATTTCAACTAGTGGGGGTTAAATGGGGGCCCAACAACAACAATTTAAGAGGTTAATCTGGCCATGGTGATGTCTTATGGAAATATTGTGTAGTATGTTTAAAATAACTTTCATTTAAATGTTTTTCATAAATTATTTAAATAGTGATACCTCTATTTAGTTATTTTCATTATCTACATATAAAGTAAAGATAACTTGATTACTATCATTGACCGCTTGATGATACTGTAATCAAACTTCAGTTAGTGATGATTTTATGGTTTATGTTTTATGTTTTGCAGTAGATATTATGCAGATGTAATGGTGCAGCAGTAGGAATGAAAAAACAAAAAATAAAAAGGAGCTATATCAACTTCTCTAGCCTACATGGAAGTGTTTGTGCCAGATACTATATAACCTGTTTGCATGTGTGGTTGATGTTATAAGACATAAACTGACTCCTCGGATCCACTTTTTGAGCAATTTACAGTCAGTAAATACTTCCCAACCCTCCATATAACTGTAACCTGCTGAGCTGGTTTCTTTCTAGAATGGTAGGCTAGAACATGTAGGCTATTCATTGGCTTTTACCTCTTTTTTTTAATTGTCTATTTTTATGTGTAAAAATCCATTATTTTAACCTTGTCATGTTCAGTAGTTTAGCTCACCATGAGTGAGTACTGTCTTTGTGACAAAAGAGACCCCTGCTGTGCATAAATGTAATAACAGTCCAGTCTATAGCACAACTTTATATTATCATGTGTGTGTGTAGGCTACATCCACAAGTTTTTTTGTTGTGCGTAAAATAGATGAAGAAGTGAAATCAGCCGTACTTTACACTATTTTTAATTTATAATTTCAGTGACGTCACATGTACTCTGTAAAACCAAGGGGAGTGGTTATTTTGAGATAATTTTACCCTCCCCTTTTGTCAGTCACATGGGCTGTTTCTGCTCTCCCGTGACACTTCTTAACAAATAACAGAGGGACGAGGCGTGCCATGGCTGCGGTGTTATTATTGGGCTGCACATCTTTCACAGCATCCAAACTCTGGGGACAACTAAGCTCTATCCGCCGGCCTGCTGCGGCTACATCTGCTTGTCCACTGCGCATCTGACCCGGCACATCTGCTGCTGAACACATCCAGCTGAGGCGCGCAGAGACATCGCAGCATCTGAAGGAGCTCTCGAGCAGGAAGTGGATCAAACTGTGTCAGGACGGCTCAGCGGTAAGTTTGACTGTCCTCGGTGTGTTTCAGCAGGGTGCGTCCTGTCGTAAACAGCCTGGATGTTGCTGGCTGGATGATACACGGTGCACCAGCACTTTAGATTGTGCGTAGTTTTATTACTGCCTCCGCCGGCGTGGTCACTTCCTGGCTGAGCACCTCCAAACGTAAACACACATTTACCCCCAAACAGCTGTACTGCATTGTGCATCTGTGTTTTACATTTTTGTCTCACAAAATACGTCAAGTTTGCGTGACGCATTTGCTCCACCCTCGTAATACGCAAAAACAGAAAAGGTGATTTATTTGAACCGACTTGCTTTAAAGTAGGGTTAGGGGACCCTCAGAGAGCCTTTTTGGGTTGTTTCAGGCGGTCTGCATCAACATCAAGAATACCAGTTTCAGCACCAACAGCATGCGGTAACTTTAAAAAAAATGACAACTTGCTGTGGGTCACCTCGTGTGTTCAGTTCCCATTCAATGATCAACTTCCCTGTTAAAAACAACTGACAAGTCATCACACCATGTTAGGACTGAGAATCTGTCTCATCACGTTAATCTACACACTTGTGATTCTTGCGCAACTATAAGAAAAATGGACTAGTGGTGGATAGAAGTGCCTACAGCTCACTGGAAGTTTATAGGTGATTAATCTGTCAAATTGGGCATTTAAGATTTAAATGACTGATTAATGCTTATTTTTTTCTACAGAAATAAAATATTTTTTTAAATAATTTTGCAAACCTCAAGTAGACAATAATATGACAGTCCAAAAGTCTCATCATTTTTTGCCTATTAAATTGACATATTCAGCTCTTAAAATAGATTCATTTTCTAAAAGCGACTAATCAGTCAGTCAACTAATTGTTTCAGCTCTACTGCCTAAAATGTGTAAAGTAGAAAATAAGTTATAATTAGGAGGTTATGTCCTGTGCATGTCTCATCATGCTCAGTTGAGTAATACCTTTGTATTACTCAGTGACTCCCATCATGTTACCCAGGAGCAGATTTAATACTTTGCAGAGAGGGCTGGTGTTGAGGCAGGTTTGGCAACAGCTTCATTGATGAAAACTATGAGGTATAATTGTAAAGGTGAATGCTGGCATGTGAGAGGGAGAAACAACCAAGGTCACCTGTGCACAGAAGTGCCTGCTGCTCAGTTGAGATATCTTTCAGTTTGACTTGAATGCCAAAACAGACGAGCAGCTGTGAATCAGCTGACTGCAAATACCAACCTAAGGTGTGAGTAGCTTTCATTAAGAAGAGAAGCCACAGCAGCTCTCTCTGATGGAGTTTTTTTATATAGAAAGAAAATAATTTTTTGCCTACAATGAGGACTGCAAAGAAGGAAAAACGAGTGATTGTGTAGAAAAGTTACAGAACAGGTCAGATGAATCAGCCTACATGTTAGCATCAGGTGACTGTGCAGTGCCTGTGAGCTGCTGAATTTCCTGGATTTCATTTGCATACTTGTGTTGAGCCACTTCAATCTCTGTTAAATTACTGAATCTGACTTGCAAAAATTAAACCAGTTGTTGCTCATTTTGATTCATACTGTTAAAAGTTCAAATATGTTCAGATTGGCTGTAGATTTTAATCTTCTCAGCTGCTCAAAGTTATATTCTTTAAAGTAAAGATATTGTTTACTAGATGCTGGAAGCATTCATGTGAAGGCATGTGCTACTGTGCACATGATGATTATTTTTAATTTTAGGAGGCTCAAAAACACCTCAGGGTGTGCATGGGTGTAGGATCACATATGTCAGTGTGTGCTTGGGGCTTGTTGCGAGATTTCTTTGAAAAAGTTTTAAAAAGCTGTATTCTGTGATATTATGACAAAATCCTGTTGTTAGTGGGAGGGACTAATAAACTGTAAATGTTTAACAAGATTGCAAAGTGGGCACAAAATCCTGCTTAAAGTGGACTTTGGGCAGGACATGTTTCATCCTTTACCTTGCTGCTGTTCACTTAATTCACACACAAAAAGGAGAACTGAGAAATATTTGCATGTGGGGCTTAATGATGGGGAGCAATCTCTCTTACCCACAAATATGGCTGCAGTTAATGGTTATTTTCATTATCGATTAATGATTGATTCATTGATAAATTGTTTTGTCTACAAGTGTCAGTAAATTGTAAAAGAAAATTGTGACGTCTTCAAATGTCTTGTTTTGTTTAATGAACAGTCCAAAACCCCAAAGATATTCACTTTACTATCATGTATGACACAGAAAAGCTTCAAATCCTAAAATTTGAGAAGCTGCAACCACCAAGTATTTGGCTTTTTGCTTAACAAATGACAAATGGGAATTATTCATTGTTGCAGCCCTACACACAAAACGGACATAAGCAGGCATATACTGTAGGCATATATAATAGTTTTGTTTTTTTACAGACAGTAGCCAAAAATCTTGTCAGACATACAGAATTTAATTACAAAATGTCTGTTTGTCTTCAATCGTGTCTTTCTCACAGGACAAATAATCCTACGACGCTCTCCTCAGCAACCATGTCAAACGAACGCACCCCTCTGATCAACACAGGGGTGTGTGGTCTGAGTGTGACCTCAGTGGCATGTGGCGCTGTGTCAGATGGCAGCCCCGAATCCAATGCTGGGTCACCAAGTAAAGACCCTCGAAAACTGAACACATTTTTCGGAGTGATGGTGCCGACCATCCTCTCCATGTTCAGCATTGTGCTGTTTCTGAGAACTGGTGAGTGAAGAAATAAGAAACATAAAATTTGGTTTTGGGTTGTACAACGCTGTACTTCACTGAGTCATTGTACTGCAGTGACTAACACTGACATGATCTCCCTTTGCAGGCTTTGTGGTTGGTCACGCGGGGCTGATACAGGGTCTTTCAATGGTAATTGTAGCCTACACCATCATTTCTCTTACAATACTGTCCATCTGTGCCATCTCCACCAACGGTGCCATACAAGGCGGTGGAGCCTACTGTATCCTTACAAACCAAACAAGTTTTTAAAATGTTTATTTATTTCTTGAGTGTTTCCTGTAGCTTCATTCATCTCATTGTAAACATCATCCCTGACTAAATTGGATCAGACATGATCAGTCGTTCACTGGGCCCAGAGTTTGGAGGAAGCATCGGTTTGATGTTCTTCTTAGCCAAAGTGTGTGCGTGTGGAGAGTACGTTCTTGGTCTTGTGGAGGCCATACTTGATGTATTTGGTTCAGATCCCGGTAAGTTTTGATTGACTTTTTGGTTTTGATCTGTTTGTCTCGCCTGTTTTTCTGAATGACTTAGTCTACTGCATAAAAAACACCCACCCACCCCTTTTTTAAAAGCTTTGTCAGTTTTCCTTCTGGTTTCCTTCCTGTTCTAGAGTCATCTGTGTCTGAGGGGGTGCGGGTGCTTCCTCAGGGTTACTGGTACACAGTGCTGTACTCTGCGGTAGTCTTGCTGCTGTGTCTGCTTGTTTGTCTGGTGGGTGCTCATATCTACTCCCGCACTGCCTTCATCATCTTGCTGGTGGTCACTGTATCACTGCTGTCCATCTTCATCAGTTCTGTGGCAGTCAAACCTCAGAACTATGTGATCACCCATCCGGGTCCTGGCAATCAGACCCTCCGCTACAATGCCAGCTACACGGGCTTCAGTGCTACCACACTGAGGAACAACCTGGGCTGTGAGTATTAACAGCATTGTTGGGGTTTTGTGAGGATGTGAAAGTACGTTCACTGGTAGATATATATGACACATGTAAATTTAGGGTTATCTATAAACACCTCCCTGCTGTTCCTCATTTCTCTCCAGCTGGTTACTCTTTGGACTACAGCACCAACTCTGTCATGTCTTTTGCCACCGTGTTTGCCGTCATGTTCACCAGCTGCACTGGAATCATGGCCGGAGCCAACATGTCAGGTTAAAGCTTGTTGTCCTAACATTAAATGTGTAATCACATTGCAGTGAAGAAGTCATTGCTTCAAATGGATGTGTAGTGTCCTGTGAACTAGAATCTTGCCGTTATGCAAAATTGATGTTTGCTCTTTCTCCATGTGTCTCTGAAGGGGAGCTGAAGACTCCAAGTGTCTCTATCCCTAAAGGCACCATCATAGCTGTCTTATACACATTCATAGTCTACGTCCTCCTCTTCCTCTTGGTCAGCGCCACGTGTGACAGGTCTGAAATGGCTCGTAATAGCATTGTTGGATATCAATACTTTAAATTAGATCAACTGTCAAATGAGCAGTTGTGATATGGTGCAAATTCGATGTGATTTTTTTTTTTTTCTTTAGGACCCTGTTGATTCAGGATTATGGGTTTTTACAGCGAATAAACATCTGGCCTCCGTTTGTCACCATCGGGATATACTGCGCTTCTCTGTCAGCTGCAATGTGCTCTATGATCGGAGCGTCCCGTATCCTGCATGCTCTTGCTCTGGATCAACTCTTTGGTAAGGCTTGTGGTTTTTACTCATCATAGCAGCACCTCTTTTGTGTGCTGAGTCACTTTTCTAAGAGACTTTTATTTTTCCTACAGGTTTGCCGTTAGCTCCAGCTGCTATCACATCAAGCTCAGGGAATCCATGGGTGGCAGTGCTTTACACCTGGGGTCTGGCGCAGGTGAGTGGAGTGTCAGGAGTGTGTGGTCTGTATTTTTCAGATCTACAACTGATGTCATAACCTGTTGGTTGTGGTGTGTTTTTGTTACAGTGTGTGGTGTTTGCAGGCCAGCTCAATGCTATAGCAAGTTTGGTGACAGTTTTCTACTTGCTTGCCTACGCTGCGGTCGACTTGGCCTGTTTGGCTCTTGAATGGGCATCAGCACCAAATTTCAGGTAATCAGAAAAAACTAATAGATCTTAACTGACCTGTATAAGTGACATATATGTATTACAGTCATCAGCCTGTAATTTAATCAAACGGTTAAATTTTCGATATAAAATTTCAAACATGTTTAGCAGTTATTCAACAAGAACCTCTGCTGTTAAGGTAAATAATACTACCTGAGAATTACCTGATTAAGGCTTTTGCTGCTGAAATGTCACTTATTCATAGTACCATTTTCCAGCATTTTAGAGTGGCCTTAAATTCTGGCCCAGGAAATAACAAAAAAATCAGGCTCACTTTAACCACTCAGTGATACTAAAAAAGATGAAAAGGTAAAGTAGTTGGGAAAAGCGTTTATTTCAGGTTCAAAAAGTGACATTTGAAAGCCAGAGATGTAAGTACCAGTCCACAACATCATGTATCATAGTAAAAAAAACATCATCAGCTGTTGAGATCCAAATGTTTCTTGAAAATGTCCACTCAAGCTACAAACTTCAAGCATATAATTGATTCATGCTTCAATAAAACAAACACAAAAATGCAAAACATAATAAAACAAGTCAACCATTATAAGGATATAGTAAGGATATAGTGTGCTCTCCAGGCCAAGAATAAATTTCTTATACATTTGACGTAATCAGGGAGTCAACTGTGGTCATTATTGGTCCTTATCAAGCATGCTGAAATGAAACTAAAAAGTAAATTGAATACTGCATTTCTCTTTTACAAGTGCTTCTCTATTTGATAAATGGCTCTAATGTCAGCCTTCTTTAGATATGTGATGGTCATGTATTTCATGGGACAGTAAAAGTGATATTTATGTCCCCTCTCCACTTCTCTGTTTTATCTCTGTTTGTTTAACAGACCGACCTTCCAGCTCTTCTCCTGGCACACTTGCCTGCTGGGGATTCTGAGCTGTTTAGTGATGATGTTCGTCATTAACCCCGTGTACTCCTCCGGCAGCATCGTCCTGCTGTTACTGTTGCTGCTTTTCCTTCACTACAGATCACCCACCAGCAGCTGGGGCTACATCAGCCAGGCTCTCATCTTCCATCAGGTATGTATGGAAGTAACTATCAGTTATCTGGATGCATGCAGACACACACACACACACACACACACACACACACAACCAGACAAGCAGTACAGTTTGTCATCAGTCCTGTTTTCCTCTCTCCTTTGTGGTTTAGGTTCGCAAATATCTGTTGATGCTTGATGTGAGGAAAGACCACGTGAAGTTCTGGAGGCCTCAGGTGTTGTTAATGGTGGCCAATCCTCGTTCTTCCTGTCAGCTCATTCTGTTTGTCAACCAGCTGAAGAAAGGAGGGTTGTATGTGTTGGGCCACGTGCAGCTGGGAGATCTGGGTAATGCTCAGTGGATGGTCTGTGCTGGCCATCTGCAGTTAACAGTATTAAATTATTCTTATCTTTGAATCTTTTTCTTTGTGTAACTACTGCCACCAGCGAGTTTTTCTTTTTCAAAATGCCCAGGTTAAATACAGTCCTTCAACTACTGCAGACAAAATTTAATTGCAGTCATAATTTGTTTAGAGGCCACATCAACTCATTCTATTATTTCTCATGTGTACAACCGATTCATTCACTTCCTGTTTTGTTGTGGTTAATAGACTGAATGGTACTGTGTATTTATAAGAAGGTTTAGTAGCAGAAATGTTTTCTTGTTTAATGTTTACTCCTCTTTTGATTTATGCTTCATGTATTGAAGCAAAATGGTGTCATGTGATATATTTTTTTATCATTTGGTCTGCAAACAAATAAGCAGCATGAAATGCGGAAATAAGCTGCATATCTCTGAAGTTGTGTCTCTGACAGGCCCACCTAAACCCCACACATACTATCATGAAAAGCTTCCTCATTAGGCTTTCACTTTCCATCTGCTGCTCCTTTCTGTCACACTCATCTCTTGCATTATTAATAAGAGATTAAGTTTTCTCTGTACCACTGAGGTATCAGACCTACAGTCACCAAGGGAGTTTTAAACCAGACCATTTAGAATTCAGCTAAATATATATATATTTGTTTATTTTGCACATATTCTTTTTAAACTGTAGGAAATAAATCCAGTTTTTATGTGTGATACACCTAAAGGATTTAGAAATAACCAGCATCCTTATACTTTAATTTATTATCTGACTCCAAGTTCAGGAGTCACTCAAATGAGATCATTGCCTACTTGCTACCTTCCTGCAGCACCACTGAACTGTGAAAAGTGTTTTGCATCTATGTCATGAAGTCCTGTATTGTATTACCGTTTATTTATGTCTATGCAGTATATTAATTTCTGCAACTCCTGTGTTTTAGATTCCCTGCCGTCAGACCCGGTCCAACAGCAGTACAACTTCTGGTTGAGCTTAGTTGATAAACTCGGGGTGAAGGCTTTTGTAGACCTGACGTTGTCTCCTTCTGTCAGACAGGGAACACAGCATCTGCTGCGAATCACAGGCCTGGGTAAGCTCTGATTGGCATCATTCAATGTAGGTTACGATGCTGCTTTATTTGCATTTGGTGACTCTTGGTGCTTTTCTGTATTTCTCTACAAGGTGGTATGAAGCCAAACATGCTGATCTTGGGTTTCTATGACAGCAGCACTCCTGAAGACTTCTTCTTACAAGATAGTGCGTTCTGTGATTCATCAATAGGACAAGGCAGTGAAGGCGAATATAATTTTGGGATTGACCTGCCTTCTTTACAGGCTCATTTCCCCCCAGTCCGACACATTGAGAGCCCACGCTGGCTATCACCAGAGGAGTATGTTGGGATAATTGCTGATGCCATTAAAATGAACAAGAACGTGTGCCTCGGCCGATATTTCTTCCAGTTGGAAGGAGAGGGTAAAGATAGCAAGGTTGATGGGTCAGAGCGGACTATAGATGTGTGGCCTCTCAACCTGCTTCAGCCAGGCAGCCGAGATTATGAGGATGTGTGCAGCCTCTTTTTGCTGCAGATGGCCTGTGTGCTTAACATGTCCAACAAATGGCGCCATGCAAGAATGAGAATCTTCCTGAATGTGGAGACCGAGTCCAACGACCAGGGCTGGGGGGAAGAGACTTTTCTAGAGTTGCTGAAGAAGCTGAGAATCAGGGCATCCATAACGATTGTGCCGTGGGACTCTGTGGTACAGCACCACACTCAGCCTGAGGGTGGGCCCCCTGCAGAACCCAACCAAGCTCTGTCCGATGGCTTTTTATCGGCAGTGAACTGTTTGTTGATGGAGCACAGCTCCCAAGCTGCTGTTCGCTTCCTGTATTTACCTCGACCTCCTGCTCATCACAGCCAGGCACAGCAGTACTTAACACAGCTGGAAGTGGTGACCAATCGTTTAGGTCCAACGCTGCTGATTCATGGTGTCACCCCAGTGACATACACTGATCTCTGAGCATGTGCACTCTTAAGTTTTGTCTGTTACATCATCTGTTATTGTACATGGATAACTTCTTAAGCTTACTTAAGTCTGCATAAGTATAAATTCTGGTTATACAAAATAAACACATAGTGTAATAAAAAGTGAATGCTAAGATACAATACAGTATGTAGCACCAGTCACTCAAAACTATACTTCAAACTCATACAGCTTTTTGTAATTTGTTGGTTGTTTTACTGGAGCTTAAAAAAGGACCACAGTTGAATGCTTTTTAAAAACACACTTGAGGTATTTGCATTCAAATAGGATATTTTCCTATTTTCATATACTTGAACTGGCTTGGTGATAGAGCCAATGAATGGGAGAATAACTGACGTTTGTGCATATAATTCATGTTGATATGTCCCCTAGTCTGCAGTGGCTTGAGGCCTGTCTTGAGAAAGAAATGTGTCAAAGAATTCAGAACAAACTAACTAACCCCTAACCCTTTTATTATGATCATACAGGTTGTCTAGGACATTAAATATAAAAATGTCTATATGTAATTTCAGGGATAAAAGGATGGATATGTGGTGTTTTGTGATGGATGGTAAAAAAATATATTTTAGTTACTCTTTTTAACTTATTTTTTTGCTGCTTGCTTTTCCTTAATTCTCACATTTCCACTGGTTGCTGGACCAAGTGATGCAAAGACTTTTTCTCTGAGCTGGAGTGAGTTCTGATTTTAGTTTTCAATGCAAACATGTTTTCCTTTGCTGTTAAATGTGTATCTCTAGGCTTCATAAAGGGAACATTTTTTGAACATTTGACCTAAGAATGATGAACAGCCTAAATATATCAAAAGGAGTCACACTGATGGTTGGGACCATCATAATTCAGTCTCAGACAGGACCAGGACCATCGAGGATTCAGACCAAGTCAAGATTGTAACCAAAGCAAAGTGTCACAAGTAATTTACTATATTTATAAGACACAAAATAACACAGTCAACAGTTAACACTGCATGGACCTGTTAGCAAAACACAATCAGGAAGTTGCTGAAAAAGCATCTTGCATGATTTGGCATGCTCCATCTTTGGTCACTGAGAAAGAATTAAAGTATGGAATCTTCTATACTAATGATCATTACTGTGGATAAACATATTCAATCGTTTGTCACAGAAGAAAATGTATGCCAAATGTACTGTGCATTGTCATCTTTGTAAGTGTAACATTGTAAATTCCTAAAAGAAAATATGTATTTAAAAGATTGCTTGAATGCAATAAAAGCAGAGATTGTGCCATCTGTTCAATGTAATGATATAAATAGTAATAGAAACAATATAAATAGAAAAGTCTTTTATTTTCACCAGAAGACCCAAAATCCAGTGATTAAGGTTGTTCAACTTGTTCGCTACATAGATTAAAAATAATCGTAGTGCAATAAATGAAAAACAGTACAACATATATAAAAGTATTTACCTGTATAATGAAGTTTATGTATTACAGTAACCATGCAATGATATTACACTTATTTTAGATATTTTACTAGTGGACCAGTAGTGAAGAAGCGTCTGGATTTTTTTGCATGTATGTTGCTTCATGACAGTAATCCAGTGCTTACTCCTCTTTTTGACTGAACCATTCCTTTTCCTTGCACATTCTTCTTCTATGTATACTCTTTTTTTCAAGGCTTCGTAGCTTCGTGATAAAGAATGATGACATACGAAGCCAGTCCGGCAGGAGTATTGTGAGAGCAAGGTCCTGTATGATGACAGGAAAGAGAAGGAGAGATGTTAGGATACTGCAGTTAAAACATTGCGAGTCATTGCAATTTCATCCCTCTGACCTGCAGTGCGTGGGACAGACAGCCACTGGTGTAGATGGAGTGACCAACAGTGTTCAAGGCCTCATGGACGTACTCTGAAGCACTCTTCACAAAGCAGTTGACCGCCATGTTGAATGTCATGTTGGTGGACACCATGAAGGGAGCCACACACTGGGAGGAAAATTAACAGTTGCACATCATGAAATGTGTATAAGATGGGCTTGAAATCAAAGTAATTTTCAGTTTAAGCAAAAACACAAGGTTTTAGTCCAAAGCTAGTGTGATGACAATGCAGCTCAACATGCACCAGGTTAATAAAGAGGAAGATAAACTGAGTCTGACTGAGAGACGCAGGGGACAAAGGTTCATTTTATGAGCTGTATGTTTGTTTAACAAATAAATACACACGGTTTAAATTAGTCTTTGGCTGTTCTGTGAGTGGAGTGCTGCATACAGAGCAGCTTCAAATGTTTTTGTTTATCATCTTTAGTAAAGATTTTGGTAAATGAAAACCAGATAAAAAATCTCACACTTACAAAGCTTTTATCTATTATGGTAAATGGACTGCATTGATATAGTGCCTCTCTAGTCTTCTGACCACTCAAAGTGCTTTACACTACATGCCACAATTATCCATTTATATACATTCACACACTGATGGCAGAGGCTGCTATGCAAGATGCCAACCTGCTCGTCAGGATGAGTTTCTAATGCACATTCACACACTGATGGCCTTCGGGAGCAATTTGGGCTACAGTATCTTGTCATAGGACACTTTGACACAGACAGGAGGAGCTGGGCACCAAACCGCTGAACTTCTGACCTGCTCTACCTTCTGACCTGCAGCCACCCCTACAGAGTCCTTAAAGTATTTCTTACTGTAAGTCAGTGATGGAATACCTAACCAACTTACTAACACAAAAAACTGCCTATTATTTTTTCTTACATGATCTGCATTATTCTCTCTTCATTCCTGATTCTGAAAAGTATTTCTTGAAAATTGTTGTAACAAGTCCCTTTGCCTTGGAAATAGGTTTAAATAATGTGTTGTTTTTAAGAAAACAAGACTATTAGGGTTTAATGATATAGAACATCTCCTTTATACGATGGAGTTTTTTTTGTCATATGTTACATTTTCATAGTCTTGGGTTTCCTTACTTTGTAAATTGAGTCTGAATGTTTATTCTTTAGCATTTACATTTTCATTTACATGTAACAGTATTCCAGTTAAACCTGTGTTCTTGAAGTAGACAGTTTTTTTTGTGTGTGTAAACATACAGTAGTGAGTCCCAGAAGAATCAGCCCTAAAATATGTTGTTCACCAGTAGTCAGTGCTTCAGAGTGAATGTGATTTTGCAGTTTTCAGTTCAGTTTTGGACTTCAGTTAATATCACACACTTTACCTGAACAGTAATTCCCTTTGACTTGTACTCAGCAGACAGACACTGAGAGAAATATGTCACAAAAATCTGAAATAAAAAGAGAAAGTCAAAGTCACAAAACAAGCACACTGACAGGTGAGTGATGTGCACTAATCAGTGAATGTCTGAGTGTGATCCAAATGAACATGATATGCACGAAATCAACAGAATATTTGGATGATGAAGTACCTTGGTGGCACAATAGAGGGACAACAAAGGCTGTGGACGTGTTCCCACTAGAGAGGAAACATTGATGATCAGCCCTTTCCCTCTGGAGAGGAAATGAGAGATAAACATTCATAAATGTATCTTTTATCTTATTATGTCATATCCACTGTTAACTTTTGGATGTCTGTGAAAGTACCTTTCAACCATGCCTGGAAGAACCACTCTTGTAATCTGAGTAAAAAACACAATATAAATCATCATCATTATCTTGTTTTTTATACTGTACAGCTTTATTCAATTACAAAACATTGTATATACTCATCCACTTTACCTGAGGGACAGACAGCACGTTACAGTTGATAACCTGAGTGATTTTCTTGTCGGAATAAACACAAAAAGGAAACTGTAGGTGAGCAACAAATAAAAACGTCCTTTCTTAAGACTGACATCCAGTCCATTGTCAAAATGCAAAACTTACCTGTTCAGCATCTGGTATTTCCAGGAAATAGGCAAAATGTTCAGAATAGGTCATTCCCACATTATTAACTGTGTTAGAAAGACACAAAGAAGAAACTTAATTATCAAACAGTTTTTCTTATTATGATGGATCTATTCTCTGTGGACCTGCAGATGGAAGAGTATGTGAAAGAATAGTTTGGCACTTTGGAAAATACACTTCTCTGCATTTTTGCTAAGATTTAGATGAGACGATTAATAGTGCTCTAGTATTAGTAAAGTAGATACTCCAACCTGCAGTCATTTAGCTTAGCTTAGCACAACGACCAGAAACAGGAGGCAATGTGTGGCTCTGCCCAAAGATGACAAAATCTGGCCAGCAGCACCCCTGGAGCTCACTAATAAACAAATGATGTCTTATTTAATCAGTACAAAAATCTCAACTGTACAAAAGATGTCACGGTTTTGCCAGGTATTATATTTTTGACCATGTTTTGGCCGGGTGCAGTGACTTGCTGGACTCTTAACTGCGAGGTTGCCAGGCAATAGGAAGCAAATCGAAGAATTTGCTGTGCCCAGCAGAGACATTTTCACATACATAAAACCACAGACTTTTTGTCTTTCACTTTGGATTTGGTTGTCTTTGAACAGAGCAAGACCAGCTGCCGCCTTCTGTTTCTAGTGTTAATGTTAAGATAGGCTTATCGCCTCCCTCATGCTAGCGTCTTAGTTAGCGTACAGACATGAGAGTGGTATCAAACTGCTCATCTAACTGTCTGCAAGACAGTGAGTGAGCATATTTTCCAATATATCAACTATTCCTTCAACCAGACAGTGCTGATAACTGTTAGGCCATGCTGTCTAAAGCAACTGTGTGCTACATTGAAGCTCTCTTATAAGACTAGACTATCAACTGTTTTCCTCCATTTTTTAAAATCTCTTAACACATTTGAAAAAAGTCTCCTGTGTTTCCTCTGTCCTATGATTAATTGTCCCATTACCCAGAATTCCAATCTCCAGGCCCCTTAGTCCCTCGGCTATGACCTGGTAAATACTGTGGCCATCCATGAAGTCCACTTGGATGGTGCGAGTCCTTCGTCCATACTGATCCTCTGGAGGAGAAATATTATTTCTGTTTTAGAGTTGCACATAAGTTTATTTGAACACCAATATTTTCATTTGACTCACCTATCTCTTTGGCCACCATTTGAAGCTTGTCATAAGATCTGCTTACCAAAACAACATCCAGGCCTTTTCGTGCCAGCTGGAAAGAAAGATGCAGAAAAACAGGTTTGGTCGGCCTCTTAAAAAATAAAGCTCTGAACTGATTAAATCTAAAACACTCAAATTCGAAACAGTTTAAAAATATGGACCAAATGATACATTGTTTTAGAGGTAAATTGGACACTTACCTCTATGGCATAAGCTTTACCAATGCCAGATGTGGCACCAGTGACAACTGCACACAGGAGAAAGCACAGACATGTTACAAAAGGAAAAAAAATCAAATTTTCTGTTAGAATAATTAAAATCTATGTCCATTTGTTTGAAATGGTGCTCAAGCAATGATGAGAGAATCTTAATCTGTAGCCTGATCTGAAAGGCTATGTAAAAGGTTAAATGTTAAATATTACACCTGCCATTAGAAGAGGGGTTATGTTTAGTTTCTCAGCTAAAGTAACAACCCATTGGCAGCTTGTCTGAATCTCATGGTCAGTTTATTTATTTTTTCCTCTTGTGCTAAAACATTACCACGATCATGCTGACATTCTTTCACCAAACTCCTACACTGCAGTTCTATAATAGCACAAATACTGCACACAATTATACATTTCAAACTATAGAAAGATGCAGAGTAGAGAGGGAAAGTGAGAGAAAGAGGAGGAAATTGCAGAAGACCGGAATCCTCCAATTTTGCTTAGCCAAAAAAACCCACTGCACGCTGTGTGGATCAGATCCTGGTCACACAGAAACCCAAGACAAGAGGCACTGTTTCTTTTCTTTTTCTTATGTGTGCATTATTTGGACCCCCAGCCCCAATGCTTTTTTTCATCAGTAACAAATGACAAAATCTGCACAACCTTAGAATTAGATAATGTACTTTCAATTAAAACTGAATTAGCTTAAATGTTTGTAGGCAATAAGGCGGAAATGTCCCATCTAGTTGGAATGTGAGCATCTTATCAAATCCCTTATCGAACAGGCAACACAGAGAGGAAGCTTGCAGTGTGCTGCTGATGGGAGTTAATGTTGCAATAAAGTACAATTATTCCCACGACCTCAGCTTCATGCACTCTGTGTTATTCTCACTTTAACTACAAGCCTTAATATGATCTTCATCATACCTGTGGCTGTACAGCATGGTTTAATTTGCAATAGTTTTTACACATACACACACGCATGCACGTGCACACACACACACACACACACACACACACACACACACACACACACACACACACACACACACATAGATCCACAGATTCACAGGTTAGGCACAGTGTCCAAGTCTAAACAGCTTAAATCTGACACAGTTAACATCTTTGATTTGCAAACAAAACAACCCGAAAGAAAGAGACTTGTTCTTTGACTTTACCTGCCCATTGCCCATATGTCCTTAAATTCACTCGCCAAAACTTTGATAAAATAAACTCTCTTAATCCACACCAACTCCTCCAAGCCAGTTTCAGCAGGTGAAAAACAACAGTTAATCCCCCAACTATGGCCAATCCGTTAGTGAATGACATTTTGCACCAGAGCCTCTGCCTGACCAGGATTATGTTGTAGCACGAGCACAAGCTTTAAAAGGTGGTCAATCCAAATTTTATATTAGAGGAAATGAGAACTTTTTTTTTTATCTGCTTTCCTCCTCCCATCTTGCTCCACCCCTCACTATGTGCTGCTGTCCTGAGGGTGAGCTTGTCAGACAACAAACCCCAGGACCCACATAATGCACCTGAACCCTACAGACTCCCTGCTGACTGAACTGAAGCTGTTTCAACTTTTAAATCTCTATTCAATTATAAACTTATGCTTCATCATTTTCTGTCCAAACATTGTGCAGGGGCTGATAAAAACACTAGATCCTACAATTCCCATGATGCAACTCAAATTGAACTGTCTTTTGCTAAACCTTTCCTGCCTGATTGAATCTTATGTCTTTCAAACTCTGTGCCCCCAGATTGAACTGTACACTTTCTGTTATAGATCTGTGGTCTTGTCTCCAAGCCCAAGTTGAGATAACCCTAATGACATCACCATGACATCATCATGATGAGTAAAATTGTCCCTTTAATACACTGTAGGACGTAGCACGGGGTCGCAACAGCGCATTCAGTATAGCAACCTCTCTTCATTACGTGGGTAGGGCTTTCATCTAATCACAAAAGCCCAAAACAAAACTGAGACTCCTCTAGAGTCTAAGAGATAAGAACAAGAACGTAGTTGATGGATGTGTCACACTTTTTGTGACAGCTGATAAGCCTTCGCTACAGTTACAATCTGAAGAAACAGTCCTACCCATTCATGTAAAATCAGCGTCTGTACATTGATAAACTGAAAATGTTTGTGATTGTGAGAGATAATATTTCTGATAGTCCAGACATTCCAATTGTACATACATACATGGTCCTATCCAAATGATGAGAAAAGGCTTGTTATCATTTAAAGACAAACACTTTATTGTTTTTCTCAGATAAACTGCTCAGTCACTGTGGAGTATAAGGAAGCTTTATTTGAGCTGCAATCACATATTTGGTAAAAATACTGTTCTACTACTGCAGTTAAACCTTTACTTCGAAGTTAAAATGTTATTTCATTTCATGGTGATGAACACACTGTGCTGAGTGAATATAGTGAGAGTTGAGACGTTTGTTTGTAGATTTACACAGAAGTAAATTGGAGCATATACTGTTTAGATAAATAATGAGTCAAGCTGGGATGAAAATGTACAACACATATACACAATGGCTTCTAATTTTTCTACACAGAGCTATCAGACTTTTATTCATATTCAGTCTTAAGTGAGCCCATTTTTACTACACAATACTTTAGTTGTTACATGAAATTATAATATTTAAAGGCAGTATTTTAATAGGAGTGACTGTGGGAGAATTGTCCATCAACTGTGTTTTTCTGATACAAATATAACAAAGAAACATTTTTTCTCCTTTCTCAGCTAGCCTACAATATACTCCACCACCTCAGAGTGCCCATAGTGAAGCCTTTCTATAAGTGTACCTACAACAATTTAACCCCCTGAGACCCAAGCTTTTGTTTGTTCTGCATTTTTGATTTCTCTTAGATATTTGAGATTAGTGGGACCTGATAAATACAAAAACAAAGCATTGTCTTTGAACAGGAAGCAGTTTTTGAAATAAATAATTTCCTCATATGGGTGACAATGGGTTTATTTTACTGTATAACAAAATTAATGAATCATTTACACCTTCCCTTTGCACCAATTAGCAGTGTTGTAGTTTGTTACTATTGCTAAAATTAGTCAAATTTGTATAACATCAAACTACAAATGTTATTAAGCATACATGAATAAGTTTCAACCATAAAATCTGATGAGGTTTTGGACCTGATTGACTTTCCCCCCTGATTTTTACACTGTAATGCGCATTTAATACCACTAGGTGGCACAAAAAAACATGTATGAATGAGGACAACAGGTCAAAGTTCAGCAGAATGGAGTATAAGGTCCAGCAAACCCAAAATGTAATGTCCCCATATGGGGATGCAGGGTTGCAGGAGGTCAAGAAAAATGTTGTTCAACCTTGATGTCAAATGTCAAAAAGTTCCTTTACCTAAATTACACTCACAAAAGAGATTTACTTAAATGAGGATGAGGATGTTTTACCCCGATAATAATTTACAGCAAACTGTTTTTCACTTTAGTCGTTTAGGAACCTTTCTAATTGACATATCAGTTTTAGGAGTCTACTATGAAACACCAGAGGGTGCTGCAGTGTCTTAACAGGGCACAACTGGACCTCAGTTTCACCTGGTAATTTGATTTGAAATTGCAAATTTATGTCTGCATGACAAAAATATTTTTTAGTTCATCCATATTTCAATATCAAAAGGTTGAGGGGAAAATGCATTGCAATGGTAAATTGAAAACACAACTTGACTTCTAAGATACCGTGAAGTTAAACTTCAGTGTGGACTGTGTGACGGAGTTAAGACATTTTAAGAACTGAGGAGTCACAGCAGTAGGGGACGTCTTACTGTGGGATTTCCTCCTTAAGTGTCTCAGAGAGCCAGGGTTGAATAGGTTGGTGATGTGTTAGTGACCCTTCTGTTTTATCTACTTCTTTCTTCAGTAAGATATCAATATCTGTCTGTATGATTGTATTACTGTTATTTCGTCAGTCATGTTGTTCATCCTGAAAGTCAATGTACAGGAAATCTTTATCAGTCCTGGTTCTCTTTTGAATTATTTCCACTTATTATATATATATATATATTGTTTGATTTCTTGTTTTTGGTTGACACTTCATGGATCTCTGTTCTGCATCATTTGTCTTTTCCTAAATTATTTAGGGGCAGCATGCAGTCACCAAACATTCCTGTGTCTAAGACTAGTATCAGGAATGTCCTATTTACCTAACAGACATTAAATAAACACACTCAGCACTTTTCAGTACTGAGTGTGTCACTTTTCACTTTCTTACAGCCCTGACGCTGTGATCCTGGAAGGACTGACATGGCGTTACCACCTGAGGAGGACATATTAAGTCCCTCTATCATATCATATGTCCTAATAAATCAACAAATCCCATCATAGCTTTGCAAGTCAAGTGACCATTCAAGTTTTAAAAAAGAACACATTTGAGGCCTAATTCAATGGCCTGAATTAGTTTACTGAATAAAACACAGTCATATTTAAACAAACTCTGAATGCAGCTTTATGTTTAAGATATATGTGAATAACCATAATGAGCAAATTACAGGTCAAAAATGCTGATATCCTGCTGTCAGTACCGTGCAGTGTTGCTATCGCTGCAGTAGGCCAAGCTGGGGCTGACCTTGCTTTGAAGTGATCCCTGTCACTGTTAGCCATGTCCCTAAGAGGCTTGCATGCAGCAGATCAGTTAAGCACAGCCTCGCCTGACTAATCTGATTACTTTAACAAAGTTGCCATCAATGTACAAGACAGAACAAACGAGAACAAACTCATTCTCACACTTCCATAAGTAGGAGAATGTCTTCATAGTCAAAAGTCTCAGCAGAAGTAATTGAAGCTGTATAGCTGTGAGCATCTTTCTTCTTTTCAAAAATGTAAGTTCCCTTCCCCCCAAAAGGCTTCAATTCCAGCTGCAGTGCTTCAATGTACTGTGCATTCTGCCAGGTCAAAAGAGCAACAGCAGATTTTCAGTAGATTACCTCAAGATATTTTCAGCCTTCAGCCGCAGCTCACATACTTCTTGAGCCATATTTAGCACTGTACCCTGTAGGTAAGATGCTCATGACCTTTGATACCATGTCCAGTGTTGGTACAGTCTTAAATACTCAAACCTCTGGAAGGGCAGGAGGCTACTAAAATGTCAGTAGGGGCATGAAGCCTGAGGTAATCTGAGTTTATATCAAAAATAAAAAAAAGTAATTCAATTATATTAAATGTTGTTTCACAAGATGGACAACGAAGCTATAAAGCTGTATTTTCAGATATTTTAGCAGGGGTGACTTTTGGGAATTTTTTTATGTTTTAGTGCATATGTAAAACACTTTGAACCCTCCTTGTGTATTTTGTGTTGTAGAAATGAACTTGCCTTGTTCAAAAATGCATAGTAATGTGGGGAGAGTTTTAGCCCTGTTCAGTTTCAGTTAGCATCTTTAGCTATTGTAGTGAGACAGTGGAACACAGAGAGCATGAGTGAGGGATTTGAATTGCAGGAGCAGGGTTATATGAGGCTACCAACGTAGGAGTAAAGCCCACAGGTGATTACATGCAATTCTGTTATTTAAGATGGCCATCGGTGATGAGTATGCAATTATTTCCACTGGAAAGGTTTTCTTTGATCTGCTTTGTACAAGGAAACGTATGAAGTAATGTAGTTTTTGCTTCTGGCACATTTATAGCAGAGAGAATTAAAGAGGAACAACCAGTGAGGTAGTCTGGATTGAAGGTGAACCAACCTGTCATGCAAAGGCAATGTTTATTGATTTTGATTTGAGTTTTAAAGAAACAGTTTGTTTAAAAGAAAAGTGGGAACTGATCTTTTCCAACAAATGCAATGAAACACATTATGCCTTCATGTTTTCCTCTGTAGAAGTTTTGGTTTTATGTTACAGTTTTACAGAATGTGCTCTAGGTTTGTTTTCAGTTCTTTTTAAATTGTTTCGCATACTGTGGTGAGAATAAAGAGTCTCTTTTCCTTTACTTTCACCTTCTTTCGCTTCTCCTTTGGCCATCCCCCTCCCACACACACACACACACACACACAGACTAGTATGGATTAAAAGCTAAAGAAGACTGAGAAGTCAAAGCTTGCCAGGCCTCTCCACGCTTCCCTTTCTTTTACCTGTAACCTCTCTGCCAATTTGAAGTCTGGAAGAGGGCTGCACATCTTTTCACGCATTGTCCCTTGTTTTACGGTTTGGGGTAGATCCCAGTCCAAAACAGAGACAACAAGGACTGAAGCAATACCAAACTACTGGAAATATGGAGATTTTTAATTTTTTTGTATTGACCAGAATTGGATTCAAAAGGAGATAATGTGATTTTTATTTTTTATTTGTATTTTTTTTACTTTTCATGGCATTTGGATTACATATGGTATTTTTTCACAAGAAAGGACCAAAGATAACAGTTCGTGAAGTATACTTCCCTATACTTAATCCACCTGGAATTCAGATGGTGCTATTCAACGTTGAAGGGTAACACTGACATGGCTCCCATGTAGAAAACCTGCTCCAGGTCAGAATCATCTTTAATTAAATCTGTTTTATTGGAATGTTTCACCTTTGATTTACACATATTAAGGTTATTTTTTGTTAATGTAAACAATTTATTTATCACACCGTGTGATTGCAGTGTCATTCAGATGTTTTTGCAGCAGAGCTACTCATTTAAAGGTGAGGCTGTTGAAACAACACCGCCTGACTAATCTCTTCATAAATTTCTTATAGCATTTTAGAAATTAATCAACACAAGAAATGTTAAAAAAAGTGGGGTTTGGGGGTTTATCGTCCTTTGTCCTATTTCTTATTTTAGTTGCACTGTAGAACAAGGCTGGAATATTCTAGTCAGTGCTCCTCTTAACCTATTAGCGACTGATAAGCCAATGTCAGTATTAGCCACTTTAGGAGGCTTGGTGCTCACTACTTGCTTGCTGCACTTTAGCTTAAGTGAAAGGTAAGAAATCAGGCAAGTAATATTTCAAGCCAAAGAAAGCCAAAGGTCCATGTGTACGATTTAACCCAGATCAGACCCCATTTAATTTGATAATTGTTCATATTTGAAGCCAGAATTTTTTATTTTTTTTTAAACTTTCCTAACAAACCAAACCAAATCTATTCTAATCTACATCATTTTACCACACATCTCTGTGCAGCAGAATGAGAGAGTGTTTTTTTCTGGGATAAAGGTGCAAAATAAATAACACCTTATACAAGAAACCCTAACATTTATGCAATAAAGTCCCTGAGCCTGCATAGCTAAGTGTTGACTGCAATTTGAAATAGTTAAAACAACAGCAGAGTAAGTATGGAACTGGTAAAAACAGTATAAAAGTAATTAAATATTTGTCTGCATATGTCATACTTTGAAGTTTATAATTAGCTACAAATGAACTTCTTTCATCACAGGTTGACCTTTTGCTCAGCTACTTTGGACATGGCAGCCATATTGAGTGTGCATTAGAACACAGAATGAAGCATGAGCTGTGTTTATTCATATGTTGTAAAAATTATTTTACAAGCAGCTTTTCAAAAAATAAAATCCTGTAAATGGACCGGTTTGAAAAAGGTCATGAAAATCATTAAGTGTGGTAGTCAGAAGACTGCAGTCATAGCAGCTAAGCGAGTAATGTCTTAAAGGTTTGTTCAGGAGAGAATAGACACTAGTTAAAATGGATTTATATGCAACCAATGCAACAAATTGGGGTTTTTTCAGTTTATTGTATAGAATAATGGCTCTGAGATGAGTTAAGGTAATGACGATTCAGAGAGCCTGACCGTTGTTTCACACACCAGTGTAAGCTCTATCAACCTACCTTTTGCACTGGAAAAAAGGATCAATAGCTGGGATCATCCTTAAATTAATGGCTGAGCAGATTTCAAGAGATTGACTCTACAAGGAAAAAGAGATACATGACCAAGGATAGCTATCAAGACCAGATTTGGCTTCACATTCCTGACATTTGAATTTAAACTCTGTGACCCGAGCAGAGCCAATCAGCTTCATGCCATTAATTCTACGATGTACAGCATTGACACTCTGGCACCATGCCCTCGTGAGACGGATGGATGCTGATAAGAGTCAGCATAACATTCTATTAAATAAAACAGATAAGCAAGTTCAGGTTCAGGCTTATTCCCTGGAAGTTGCACAGAACATAAAAAGCAAAAACACTGTGTTATGTTAGGCTGCAACTTTCTAACTCATTTTTCTTACTTTTAGGAGGCAGTGATGACTTGGGGTCGTGTCGTCTGTCCAGTTTTGGACTAGAGGCCCGCTGAGTGCCAAGGGAGACATTCCCATCCATAAAGACACATTCACTGTCACACTAACCACCATTCACTCGTCTTCTGTGTCTGTGCATCAGAATAGCTGTCTGAGGAAATGGCAAGTCACAGAGACCCTCGCTTTCTGCACAACCTGTCCTACCATCCCCGATGGCAGCATGACTCAATGAAAGTAAAAAGGAAAAGACACATGCAGACAGTAGCTGCAAACAGTTGCAGTGAGTATAGTTTGTTTGAATCATTATCATCATCATCATCATCATCATCAAGGTCATTATCATCAAAACTAAAGCAGCCATCATCCCCTGTGCAATCCTCTAAGAGCTGGTGGGGGAACTGGCTTCTTCTGCCCTTTTTCATGCTCACTTTTCTGCCCTGTCAAGCCTGGGCAACCACTTTCAAGGTGGCACTGGTTGGACCCTGGACTTGTGACCTCTTATATTCCAAAGCCTTGCCTGACTTGGCAGCCCGTCTTGCCACCAGCCGCATTAATAAGGACCCTTACCTCAACAAAGGCTACTGGTATGACTACACGCTGATCAATGAGGATTGCAAGTCATCCCGTGCCCTTGCTCGCTTTACTGGACTGGATGGCTATGGTGCTGCTTTCTTGGGCCCAGCCAATCCAGGCTACTGCTCCTCAGCTGCTTTGTATGCAAAAGAGTGGGACCTGGGGATTGCATCCTGGGGTTGCCTCAAACCAGACATGGAAAATGGAGACACATATCCCACCTTCCTGCGCCCGCTGCCACTCTCCTCCAATGTACTTTTCTCTGTGTTGCGCTTCTTTCATTGGGCCCATGTGGCTATAATATCAGAGGAGACAGATTTGTGGGAAGCCACTGGACAGCAGCTGGCCTCGTCACTGAGGGCCCTCGGTCTGCCGGTCAATCCTGTGGTCACCATGGAGGGCGATAAGGACGGGCCTCGGAGGGCCTTGACAAAAGTGCGGGAAACTGACCGGGTCAGAGGTGAGCTGCACATGTAGAGCAAAAAACAAGTAACACCACATTTAATCCATACAAATCGTGCAAATAATGAACTTTTAAACACCTCTCTCCTCTCCTTTCAGTGATCATTATGTGCATGCCCTCTGTCCTAATTGGTGGCCAAGCCCAGTACCAACTTCTTACCACAGCCTTGGCCATGCGTATGATCGACCGTGGCTATGTGTTCATCCCCTATGACACCCTGCTCTACGCACTACCCTACACCAATGCACCATACTATTTGCTAGGCAATGACACCAAACTACGGAAAGCCTATGATGGGGTTCTCACCATCACTATGGACTCGGGAGAACTCAATTTCCATGAGGCCTTCAAACATGCTCAGAACAGCTATGAAATCCGTAGCAGCACCCCACCAGAGCAGGTGAGACTCTCTGTTGTGTATTATGATAATTAAATACTGACATAAAAAAATCTGGACAGAGCAATACCTCGCAACCAAATATATATATGACACTAATTACAACATTCTTAAAAATGGAACATATTTGAATCAAAACCATAGTTTTTTAGAATACATTTAAACACTGCTGTACTGTCCTGTCACATCAGCAATCACCACTGTCTCCTCTGCTAGGTTTCCCCATTCTTTGGTACCATCTACAACATGATGTACTACATAGCTATGGCTGTTGAGCAGGTCCGTGCCAAAAAAGGCCGCTGGGTAACAGGTGAGATCCTGGGTGAAAGCGAGGGCGGCTTTGAATATGCAGGCTTCAATCAGCCCTTGTGGGCTGGTAGGAATGGTGAAGGCATGCAGGCCCGCTATGTAGTGCTGGACTACAGTGGCATAGGCAACACTCTCTACTCCACTCACGCTCTGGAAGCTCAAAATACAGATGGCAAGACCGGGAGTTTGAAATACCTTGGACGGTCAATCCATTTTGCAGGAAGTACGCCCTACAGAGACTCAGGTTGCTGGTTTAGTCCATATTTTGCCTGCACTGGAGGTGAGTGCCCTCATAGTGTCATCACAAGATATAAATATAAGTTAACGTGGTGTATGTTGCTGAACTGTTGTTGTTGTTGCACTGTTGTGCATTCAAACCTCTGTTTTTCTCTTCCTAAAGGACTGGATTCAGTCACTCACTTCTTCCTTTTTCTGGGGTTCATCTTTTTGCTTGGATTTGGAATAATCTTCTTTCTTCAATTCAAGTATGTACAGCCGAATGTCAACCAATGATATCTCATTCAGTGTAGTTTTGTGTGCTTTTTGGAAAATATAAAAATTGTCTTTGTTGTGTTTTTTGTCTGTTCAGAAAAAGCGGCAAAGTTGGGTTCAGCTTCGGGGGTGTTGGAGGTGGCGGTGGATCAACAAAGGTGGTCCTGACCTTGGATGACCTGGTCTTCATCAACACTCAAATCAGCAAACGGGTCAGTTCTGTGCTGTACTCAGCTGTACTTTGCTTCTCTATGTGGTGCAAATATGTGATGTATGAAAGTTGTTTACCTGTAAAAGATGATCTGCTCTAAGCTGACCCTGTCCCCTCTGAACTGTGTGTGTGAGCAGAAGCTCAATGACGACAGCATTATGAAAAGCCAGCTGGATATGAAGACGCCTCATCACTCTGTGTCTGGTCGAAGCTACTTGGCCTGCGCGCCAGACAGCTCGAATGTTGCTGTGTTTGAGGTGAGACAAGTTGTGATAGATTTAATAAGCTCATGTTTACCATTATGGTGCTTATTCCTGTGGCTGTTTTTGGAAGTATTTTCACAAAGACTGTGTTGTTTTGTGTACATTCCAGGGTGACTGGGTTTGGTTGAAGAAAACCCCCAATGGAGTATCAAGTGTCAACAGCAACACTGAATTTGTCTTTGTCAAGGTCAGTGAATGTGTGAGTGGATGGGATGGAAGCTCTACTGAATTTCTGTTGATTTTCTTGGCCAATTGCATGGCCAATTGTAGCCAGAAGCCGGTTCTGTGATTATGCAGTGATTTATTGTAAAACTCAAATTTGTAAATCCTCTGGACAAGAGGATATAATTGGTCATCTGAAATTCAATCTGAAGAAACAAATGTTGAAAAAACAACTGATTTCACTGGCCCTGGCCTTTAAAAAAATCAAACCCCTTGAAACATGATTCGATCCAAGGAACAAACTTGACAGTCCATAGGTTTGATGTTTCCATTGTCTTCCTCTCAGCTCAGAGACATGAGGCATGAGAACCTCAATCTGTTCCTGGGACTGTTCTATGACTCTGGGATCTTTGGCATTGTGACAGAACACTGCTCCAGGGGCAGCTTGGAGGACTTACTCAGCAATGAGGAAGTGCGTCTTGACTGGATGTTCAAGTCTTCCCTGTTAATGGATCTGATTCGGGTAAGAGAGACATAATCACCTACTCATGTTTCATTTCCCACCTCAGCATGTCTTTTTATCACTCAAACATTTTGTTCCAAACATTATCAGGGGATGAAGTACCTGCACAACCGTGGCATCGTGCATGGACGGCTCAAATCCCGCAACTGTGTGGTAGATGGGCGCTTTGTGTTGAAGGTGACAGATTATGGGTTCAATGAAATTTTGACTTCCCAAAGCATGGACACTGACGATGACAAGCCAGAGAGTGAGTTCATGTGCATCCTCAGACCAGTTTAGTGAGTTTGCTTGTGCATATTATTTTTCTTTTTTTATTTATAATTTTTTTGTTTTTGTTTTTTTGTTTTTTCATCTTTTGTCAATAAAAAAAGATCTGCTCTGGACGTCCCCTGAGTTGCTGCGAAGTTCTAGTTTGAGAAAAAGGGGCACTTTCCGGGGAGATGTCTACAGCTTCTCCATTATTGCACAAGAGATCATTTCCCGCTCTGCACCTTTCTGCATGCTGGACATGCCTCCCAAGGGTGAGTGATACGGCCTTTGTAAACCCATAGGATGACAATATCAAACAACTACTTTACGCACAATACTGTTCATACTGAGTTGGAAAGAAGAATTGTTGCTGAAAACGTTAATTGACGAAACTGCATTTCTGTGTGTGCCTGTCTATGTGTTGCATTTGTTTTGACAGAAATTATCAGCAAAGTGAAAGAGCCTCCTCCTTTGTGCCGGCCTGTCATGTCACTGGATGAGGCTCCGTTGGAAGTGATACAGATTATGAAACAGGCCTGGAGTGAAGACCCAGAGAAGAGGCTGACCTTTGAGGAGATCTTCAAACAGGTGAATGAATGAATGAACACATTGAAAACATGTTGATCTATACCTATTTGTTGCTCTGTGCAAAAACTGGAGATCACACCAATGCCCCCCCCCCCCCCCCTTTGTGACAGTTCAAGAACCTCACCAAGGGAAAGAAGACCAACATAATCGACTCCATGCTGCGCATGTTGGAGCAGTACTCCTCTAATTTGGAGGATCTGATTAGAGAGAGGACGGAGGAGCTGGAGGTGGAGAGACAGAAGACTGACAATCTGGTGGCTCAGATGTTGCCCAAGTAAGCCTTTAACTGCTTTCATTAACATATGAAAGTCATGCTAAAACTGTGGTGTCATGCTCAAAGTCTACAGCACAGCTAAAGAGGTTGATGAGAAACAAGCTTTGGAGGTCTGTAGAGCATGAGCACCATTACAATAGTAATGTTATATTTAAGTGATCAAGTTAAGGGAAGTCGAGGTCATAGATCAGAGAGAGACAGCATCCCTGGTATGGATTCAGTTCAGCAGGGTGACCGCTCCCTGACAGACAGTAGGTAGTAGTATGTTTACTTTGCAATTTGTTTAAAAAAAAAAGGAATCAATAAAAGGTTAGTATGTCATCAGGACTCCGAAAAACAGATTTTTCCATGGAACATGATCTAAAATAGATCTGCCACTTTAGTTTTGTTTCCTTTTGCAATGTGTAGTGCAACTAAGCACCAAAAAAATCCTTCTTAACAAACTAAATTGTGCTTCTCATAGCATTGAAATTGGCCTAATGACGTCTTAGTGAATCTTTATTGAATTAGATCAAATAAAAATGATTGCAGTCCCTTGATCTATCAAAGAGAAGTGGCTTTCCTGTTTTCAGTCCCCAACTGCATGATGTTGAGATTCATTCTGAATCAGATCAGTCTAAGAAGGAATTAGTCATGATGTTGCTGCACTGAGTTCACACATTAAAGGCTACATATCTATGCATCTCAGTCATGTTTTTATAGATGCTTCTGTACCTATATGCAGTGATCAGTACTGATAGTTGTGTCTGTAGTCTGTGTGAGCTAAAAAGTGAAATCCATGAAAGTGTAAAATTACTTTCAGCAGTTTCACACTCTTATGACAAAAATATTTCTGTGTACCTCAGAGTGTCCTTCACTCATCATCTTCCTCTTTCAGGTCTGTGGCCCAGGCGCTGAAGACAGGGAAGCCTGTGAAACCCGAGCATTTCAGCGAAGTCACCCTGTATTTCAGTGACATTGTGGGCTTCACCACAATCTCAGCTCTTAGCGAGCCCATCGAGGTGGTCGACTTACTCAATGACCTCTACACACTCTTTGATGCTATCATTGGGTTGCATGATGTGTACAAGGTGAGTACTAAGAGGTATTTTGTCAATCTGTGCACATTATGCATTATGAATACTTAGCTTTTGTATTTTCGCTTTAAACCCTTTTTGTTTTGGTGTTTCTGATATTAGTGGTATCTTCAAATATCTTTCAATATCTTAAACATAATGACAAGAACAGATTTTTGCAGGACATATCAGTTTTGGTGTAATCCAAACCATAAACAATTTTATAAAATTATTCTATTTTTAATATTTAGGTGAAATCTTAAATAATTTCTTTTTGGTTTGGTTTTATGGCCTCATTAAAAGTTATTTTTTTCTTATTCTTCATGTCAAAATTTCCAATAAAAATGTGATCTAGAATTCAGTGTATTGTTATTATATATATATTGAAAAACTGTTGCAGTTATTCCTGAATCTGATCTAGAGCTACTCATTGTTGTGTCCAGAATTTATTTAGGGGAAATCTTTATTATTATTACTATAACTTTTACAGGGAAGGCAATTGAGAACAAGCTCTCTTCTATAAGGACGGCCTATAAGAACATTAGAAGCAATACAATTGCATATAAAAAATATAAAATGGCACAAAAGAGCTTAAAAAGAGATCAAAATGTATTTGATGATCAACAGTATTTAAAGCCTCAGATAAATCAGTGAAATGGGCAACACAATCTTGCTTGTTATCTAATGCACTAATAACATCATTCAAGACTTCAAGTGCAGCCATCACAGTACTACACCCAGCTCTAAATCCTGATTGATACAATTTTAAAATGGAGCATTGAAATAAAAATGTTCTCAGCTGATCATTTACCAGCTTCTTTAACACTTTAGTACTTTCGCTAGACATGGTAGTTTAGAGGTTGGACAATAATTTAGCTCATTGGAAACTCAGCATTTTCAAATAAATAACTTGATGAACTAAAATGTTGATTGAATTTATCACATATTTTCTTTCCAACTAAGATAGTGGTGATACACTGAACAATTTCATTAGGTAAGGATAATTATTAATAATTATTTGAGCATTTTCCAAAAGTGTGCTGGGTTTCCTTTACTTTCAGATAGTGCAGAGACATAACATGATCATTTGACAGTGAAACACCTATTACGTTGTTTAAGAAAATATTACCCATCAGAGGATGATTTAGTTGTTGACGCTCTGCACAAGGCAGCATCCCTTTCAAAAAATATTTAAGCAATTTCTGAACAAAAATAGTTCCTGGTGCATACTTATCTTCAATGGAATTAAATGTTTTTATAAAATAGTCTAAGGCCAAGTCTGGATTAGGAATTTCCATGGGAAACCTAATATCACTGTAGTACTAATCAAACAGAAATACCTACTCAGAAAAGTGTTTAAAATTCCTTTTTAACAGTGATATTTGGTTTGGATCCTTGTAATTTTGTGTCACTGATGCCTGCTATTGGGCACTGGAAAAACACTAGATGTATAATATTGAGGTCTGTTGGTTAAAATAACACCTAGATATATTGCCTTTTCTGCATCTTTGGATCTAGCCAAGTACGGGAAGAAATAAACTGTGTGAGATTGAATTCATTGTAGACAATTTTTAAATAATCAGTGTTAGTTAACCAGTTAATGTTCATATCAGCCAGGACCTTCTGGTGGTGGCCAGTACTTTCAAATTTTGCAGTATTACCCTCTTTTGCAAAACCCATTAAATGTCTGTCTTGTTCCCTCTGCAAGTCTAACAGCAGTTGGTATGTCTCCAACTCTTATTTCTATGGTATTTAGGTTGAAACTATCGGGGATGCTTACATGGTAGCTTCAGGAGTTCCCAACAGGAACGGCAACCGTCATGCAGCTGAGATGGCCAACATGTCTCTTGACATCCTCCATTGCATTGGGACCTTTAGGATGAGGCATATGCCTGACGTAAAAGTCAGGATACGTGTTGGCCTGCACTCTGGTGAGGAATATTTGCATCCTTTCTGTGCTGTGGTAAACTATGCTCAAGCCTTTGGAATGCATGTGAAATTAATAAAAACTCTATTTCAGAGTGTCTAAAAGCTAAATTGTCGTACAGAAGTAAGAATTCAGCAACCCAAGCCGCTCAGGCAAGGAGGTATTTTTACATCCTTTATCCTCGTCTGAAACTTATTCCTGGAAGAGTGAAACACTATCCACTTAGTGCTGTCATCCAATTAACACACTGTATACTTTGGATTTCTAACTCTATTCCATGAATTTATGGTGACAGTGTACAGCTTTAATGTCACATATTGAGAAAAGAATTATATCTTTTTTTTAAATAAATTGCTAAGATAGACACCAGGAGGCTTCCTGAGAGAGTGGGGTCAAAAAATGTAAAACTGAACTTTCAGAGTTATGGTTACAGGCCACAATGTAAAAATGTTTAATATAGGATATTGCTTGCCAATGATAGATATCCTGTTGAAAGCCCCTTAACCTGTGTGTGTGTGTGTGTGTGTGCGTGTGTGTGTGTGTGTGTGTGTGTGTGTGTGTGTGTGTGTGTGTGTGTGTGTGTGTGTGTGTGTGTGTGTGCGTGCGTGTGTGTGTGTGTGTGCGTGCGTGTGTGATGCGCGCACGTGTGCATTTTTATGCTATGATTGCAGGCCCAGTTGTAGCAGGAGTAGTGGGCCTTACAATGCCTCGGTACTGTCTGTTTGGAGACACAGTCAACACAGCATCTCGAATGGAGTCCACATCATTGAGTGAGTGTTTCATATATTACCATATACACTATATACATTCTTCTTCCTGTTTTTTTTTTTTTTTAATTGACAGAGCTGTGAAAAGGACAGGTGTTCCACAGTTGTACAAGTGCATGTTGCTTGAGGCTAAAGAGGGCTTTAAGAGAGCAGTCTGTACTAATCCTTTAAGACTATCAGCAGAATTAGAGGCCAATTTGAAGTTTCAGTGTAAATGTCGTCAGTGACACAGTTGCCTTGGCTACCCTCTGCATGATGTACAAACTAAGTATTAACTCCTTAAAATACACTTTTTTTCATGTTCAGTGACTCTAAATAAAACATTTAATGGATCATTCAGAGGATCATATTTTAATAAACATAGTATAGCCATGTGCACTTTCAGGTGAGTCTAATTTGTTATATTTAAAATAACAATTATACATGTATTCATGAATCTGTGTGTTTGCTATTAGGAGCAAAGAAATAATGGGTTGTCAACTGCCACCAAGTGGCTCAATACAGACATGACAGCCTGACTGTGTTAATGTCTCATATAAAATAATTTCAGAGGCCAGTGCTGATTTGACATGTCTACTTGAGGTTAAAGTAGTTTCAGTTTGCAAATGCAAATGTTCAGGACGTCTCTGTGTTTGCTGTCACAGTATACAGAATCCATGTCAACAGGAGGACAGTTGAGATCCTCAACAGCTTGAACATGGGATACAAAATTGACTGCAGAGGTCTGACAGAGCTAAAGGTACATAAAAATGTTTGTAATGTCCACTGAAGATTTGCATATCTAGCCTGGTAATAGTGTCTCATGAACGCTACAAATGATTTGCTTCCAGGGAAAAGGGATTGAAAACACGTACTGGTTGGTTGGGAAGGAGGATTTCACCAAACCTCTGCCCATTCCACCAGACACTCTAGGGTAAGACCATAGTTTAGTTTACTTCTCCACAAACACATAGATGTGATTTGCCTAATTTTATCTTCACAGCACATTTGTATTGTATAATTCTAGATTAATGCAGAACAGCTTGATGTAATCAAAGAACGAATTTGTATGAGTGGGGTGACTGCAGTTTGTGCTGGTTACACTACATACAAAGCTGTATTTCCATTTGCAGGGGAACCAATCATGGTATCAGTGTAGAGGAGCTACCTGTGGACAGAAGACAACAATTCCTGGATCGACAGAAGAAGATGGGCTAGCCGGATTTTGTTGACTGATCCAAAAAAATTGATTGGAAGTGATATATACTCAAACAACTTTCAGTGAAGTGAAGCATTTTTAAATTATCAGCCACTACCTTCTGTAATTTGTCCTACATTCAAAATGAAATCCTGCACCTGTGACATGGCCATTCACACTTTTTGGATTTGCAAAAATCACTCTCAATACTAACATATTCTTTCTTGGAGAATATTGCTTGTTATAATAAACCCAGGCCCCAACATGCAAAAATGAACAAAAAAAGAGGCAGCTGTCCATATTGTATTTGTTCAACAGTGGATTGTATAATGAAAATAGAGTCATAATACATAATAGCACAACATGTAAATCAATGTTCAATTAGTTTAAAGGACAGAAGAGAGGATTGCGTCTACAAAAATGGATCACTGTACTCTGTAGAGATTTTTTCATGAACACCTCAAGGGTGGAAGCTATTACTGCTTGACTATTCATTTGGTATCATGGGTATAATAGAGTCTGTGTTGTACTCACTTTAGAGGCATTAGCCTTTAAAAACTACACATAATTAATACATTTTCACAGCTGAAAAGTACTGGATAGACCAATAAGACTTGAGAGCTCAGGTCAGCGATAGCTTTGATTTTGGTTTTGTAGCAGCATTACTGGGATTATTCACACATTTCATGAATGAAGCCATATTGTACCAAAATGGTCAAACAAAGCAACTGATTATTTAATACTAGACTCCATTATTAATATAGATGAAAAACTAAGAAATATATTTGTGACTCTTGGATTATTTTCTATAACACCATTCAACATTTTATGCCATGACTTTAATGAGCTTATTTGAGTTGATTTGACTGATAGATACTTATCAGCTCCATCAAATGTGTCTACAGTAAATGTTTATCTTGAGATAAAATGTGCTTCAAAAGCTAGTACGGATCAACCATGAAACATATGCAATGCCGTAAAACAATGAGTACATACATACATATTCAAGTTTTTTTTAAATGAACCTCATGTCAACAAACACTGATATTAGTTAAAAGATTCACTTCTAATGTGCATCTACAGTATGTTTCTCTCTCACTAATGATGTTAAGATACAACCGTATGTATTGTTTTTTTTAATGATGTGTGTATTGCTTTAAACATTATACTGTCATTTTCTACCAAAACATACTGTAGAAGGCATACATGCAAAACAAGATCCAAACTATTGCTCACTAACAACAAAACAGTTTGACTGTAGTTTCATGTACTTGTAGCCTATTACTGAAATGTGCTGCATGCATGGCTGTACAGCATACTGTGTGTTCAACAGGGTCTTAATAGGGTAGCAATAGGAAGACCTAATTTCTACAACATACAGTGGATGTGCTCTGCACTGATACGCAGAATGTCTGAGTCAATTGACTGAAACAATCATCTCCAATAATGTGCTTCAGCAGATTGAGCCTTTTCATGTGCATCGCCATCTTCCAGAGGAAAATGTCTGTCTGTGTCTGAGTCTTTTTTCAGCTATTATATTCTGTTTGGGCTCTCCGGGACCCCAAACAGCGGCTGTATTTGAAGGTCCTCTGAGAACAAGTCCCTCTCCCGTGCCCACCCCAGGGGACTCTAGTTTAATTTTACAGAACATATGTGGGGGGGGGGGGGGGGCATCAATGAAAAGGGAGGACTGAGTCTTCTGAGTCACTTATCTTTGGCCTGGGGATGTGTACATACTGTAAATTTGTACATAGTTAGCTTGTCTTTGCATCCTGCAGGGTTAGGGACTTTTTTAGTGGAGCTTTTTTGTCCTACTTGGGTTCCCTAAACCCCTGACACAATCACAGTGCATTCAAAAAGCAAGCAATCACATTGTTCATTTACTCTCTGTTGGCTTGCTAATTGTGAATTGTAGCTCTGATATTGAGGCAACGATACGCAGACAATGTCAAGATATGACAAAAGTTTCATGCTACGGATGTGTATTTTCTTTTGGAGCTCACTGCTGACCACTTCTAACACACGGCGACTTGTCACAGTAGCTCAGTGTATAGATAAAGGACGGACATCTGATGACTTGATTATCAGGTTGCTTGTGGTGTAGTCTTTCACATCATTTAGTGTTTACAACTGTCTCTTCAAGCATGATTAACCCCCCAAGGAAGCAGAAATGCAGGATTCTGAGTCAAGATGAAGAACATGGGGAGAAGCTGTGTGAATCCTTCTCTCTGATGGGTATCCAAAGAACAAAATGAGTTATCTTATTACATACAGTATAGCTAGGACTTTTTCTCTTTCTAGACTTTTAATCAATTTGCCAAATAGGTAGATCTTATCAAAATTAAATGAACTGTGTTGTTCATTTTGAAAGTGATCTCAATGTGTGTCTGTAAATAAATGATGGTTTTAGTGAAGGCTGTGTTTTCATATGTTTGTCTTACTGTCTGTTTTTGGGTTGATATATGATCTATTTGATTTCCAAAGATTTCCAACAAGAGGACTAATAAATCATAAACTCAATAAAGGGCGGTAAATAAATACATATTGATAAATGACAGATCAGCCATTTATAGTCTAATAAATGGCTTTTATCAATCAAATCTGATTGAATCCTTTTGAATAGAACAAGATTTATAGGTTTTAAAATAGCAGAGTTGAAAATGGGCTCTCAATTATAAAGAAGAGACAGTAACGCAATGAAAGTCTTACCTCATCATTTCACCATGAATCCCTAAGGAAGTTAGTTATTCTAACAAGCTTTGGGCTGGTGTGACTCTGCTTTATTCTGTAGTGAAACAATCCAATGAAAGTGCAAGGATGGCTTTACATAATGCAACTCCTGTGCAATATGCTGCATGAAGTAAAAAATTAAGTCTTTATGTCACAGACTTCAATTAAACAATCTAAATTATTCAATGTGTGATGTTTATCAAGTGGATTTCCTGCTGAAACACAACTTTATAGATTTTAGATCAAAATAAAGGTTTGTCCCATACGTTTAGAAATGAACAAACACATATATATATATATCATTTTAGTTTATTGGTTTTTTTTGCAGTGTTGCTTTAGGGTCACAAGATCTTAAAAGAACTTGCCCTCACAAATGTCTCCTTCCATACAATGCATCATAACTTTTTTGAAGGCTGAATTTGTGAAATGACTGCAGTGTTAATATCTAAATCAGAGTCTATACAGATCATGTACCACTACCAGGAATATCTACAATCGATATCAGTGTCCTGGGGACAATATAAGCTCAAAAGGATTTTCTATGTGGACAATTTGATCAGTCTGACAGGTTGCAATGTTGGATTTAACCACAGACAGTATTGTATACAGTATAACAGACTTTCCTCTGAACTCTTAGTCTGTGTGAAGTAGTTTTTGGCTGCATATGACATACATTAGTTCAAACCATAAATGCAGTGATATGTGGTGTTATTCCATTCAGTGGTGTATGTTTATGTAGCCTATGGGTCACAACAGGAACAGACATTTAAAAAAAAAGTCCACAGTCAACACCTGCAATATTGTGGGCTCTGGGAATTCTGGTTAGGGCAACCCGGGCCCTTGTTGCTGGTGCTCCAAACCATCAAGGTAAACCCATTAAAAATGACTATTTACCCAGACTCGTATCATAACAAAGTTAACTGGATTTGACTCAGACTGGAATTTCCTACAACTGATGGTCAAATCAGCATATTTCAGCAGTCCAAGTTATTGCTGAAATATGTTCAGATTTCATTTAGATTAATATCAGGACTGAACATTATATATATATATATATATATATATATATATATATATTTCTATAGGAGTGACTTCACCATCACTATCACAGGTTCCAGGGCTATACTTTTTTCACACACATAATGGCTGTATGAGATTCAACAGTTCTACCCCACAAGTATATGGGGCCTCCTTTATTTCAGCTGCATCAGCCCCTGACCTCTCTAACAGCATGATATACAGTTGTTTGGCCCCCGTCTTTTTTCAGCGGGTTAAAAAATCCCCCAAATAATAAGTGAACGCACTCAGCTGTCTGTTCGTCCACATAATGATGAACGAAGTCTTTCCCGGCTGAACATCGTGTTCCTCTGCGCACATCATCAGTCCTAAAGCACCCCTGGCTTTTGACTGGCACCGGCTTGGAGGTGCCAGTCTGGCAGAAGCTGCGTAAAGTCAGCCAGAGGGAGCCAGAGAGAGAGGGAAACACAGCAGGCTGGTTTTCATAATAAAAATATGTTTAAGTTGTTTGTGGTAGCGACATCACAGGCTTTTTAAATGGTTGCCTCATAAAGCTGTAGTTGATATGAAGACACTATTGGGGTTGTTAGAATAACTTTTATTCAGAAATAACAGTTTACACTAGTTTATTTATCCAAACAGCAGCTCACCACCCAGGTCAGGTACACACAAGAGATAAAAACAAAAAACACTGTTAATGACAAAGATAAAAAATAAAATTAAAATTTGACCTGACAACAAATATGAATATGAATATCTAAAAAAAGTCACTTTTCAAACAAATCAAAATACAATTCAAAGTGTGACTAATGTACACCAAAGCAATGAAAAAAGTAAAAGAAAAAAAAGGTAAATTGAATGAGAAGACAATAAAAGATGGTAACACAAATATATAATTGTGAAATACTACACAAATAGATTGATGATAATAATAATAATAATAATAATGGATAAATTAAAATCTAAAATGCATATGATAAAACATAAAGCACAAAAAAAAATACCTCTGAGACAGATAGCAGATTTTACAACAATGAATTTTAGAGGCAGGTGGAGGATGTATGTCAGGGCAGCAATGAGAATTTGCTTATGGGTTTAAAATGCTCATTGACGCCCTTGTTGTGATTTGTTGATCATACAAAAAACTGAGATTCTTCTGTCACAGTTCAATAATGTTTGAATAGATATTCACTGTTTCGGGCTTTCACTGACCGGCTGTGGAGCATAAAGAAACAGTCAAGATAAAGAAAGAGTCAAAAGAGTCAATAAGAAAGAGTCAGGTTTGAAGAAGGTAATCTCTGTGATTAGGCTATATCCCATAGCCTACTATTTGGAAGACAACATGTTCTATGGGATCTGTCTAAAATCGACAATTAATTGTTTAAATTTGGATATTCAAATAAATAAAATTGACAATAATCAAAATAAGCATATCCTGCGTGCTGTTTTGAACCTTGTCTTTGACCAGGATAACAGATTAAACTCATGATGGATTAAAAAGCAGACGGGATTTTATTTGGGAAATATCTACCGGAAGTTCTGTTTTCATTACGCCTGACTTGACATCTGTGGGTATAGACTGGGCAACCTCAGACAGGTGGAGGAGACGTCCTCAAGCAGCTGAATGCACCGTGGTTGGACTTGGTCGGGCAGGACTGGGCTGGGCTGCAGGACGAGCAGCGGTGCACGCTGTGCACGCTCGGTGCACGGATCCTCCTGCAGCGGCTGGATTCACAGTATGATACCAGATCCAAAACATGCTGTGGCTGTTTTTCCCATCCTGAGCCTTCGCACACATGCTGGACACTTAAATGTGGACATGGGGATGAGGACGAGGGATGTAGTTGCAATGGATTAATGAGGAATACACATAGACTTCGATTTTTTCCCTGAGATTATTGGTTTATAATATTTATCACCCTGCCTTGGCCATGGAGAACCAAGCAGCCGAGCAACAGAATTATGAAGATGTACAGAAAAGCGGCTATCTCCGCAAGCATAAATCAATGCACCGGCGATTCTTCGTGCTGAGGGCGGCCTCGGAGCATGGTCCTGCTCGGCTTGAGTATTACGAGAACGAGAAAAAATTCCGCAGTAAATCACCTGTGCCCAAAAAAGTCCTGAACCTGGAGACTTGCTTCAACATCAACAAGCGGGCAGATTCCAAGAACAAGCACATGATAGTCCTTTATACCCGCAGCGAGAGCTTTGCCATCGCTGCAGACACCGAGGAGGTCCAAAATGAGTGGTACCAAGCAATGCTGGATCTTCAGTGCAACTGTAAGATATGAAAAGTGTGATGTGATTTCTACTGTCTGTTTCTGCATCAGGCCTATCCTGCCGTAGGCTGTTTGTTCTCCATACACTATTTGGCTCGGCCATTCCTGATTGTTCGTTGCAGATCACTGGCTCGGATGGTTTGGATATATTTTGCTGCGGGTCCAGTTTAGTCATTTAATGGGAATAAATGATTCTGAATAATGCAATTTGAATGGTGTGTTTTCACCAAGAGGCAGGTGTATCCGACTGAACGGGTTAGACCAACACGTTATGGGCGGCATGTGCTGTGTTTGTGCAGCACATCAATAAGCATTGGTTTAATACAGTTATAACCTCCGGATTATTTAATGTCAGCATAATGAAATATGATGCATAGAATAGCATCGACATGTAGTAATATTCAGATGATCGCCTTTCTGAATGAAATGCAGCCCTTTTCATACGACGGTGTATTTTTGCATGGCGCAGTGGGCATATAGCAACCATCCAAGGGATGCATCATATAGTAGTAGCCTATCGTGGTGCTCTCCGCTGGTGCCTGTGTTTTTGTTTTTCTGCACAGCTCTGACTGCCGTTCGCCTAACCTACATTTCTGTTGCACGGTGCTGCTGGTAGGGAGGAGATGGCATCGTCAGTGCGCTCTCGCTGGAAAATGTGTTTCTGTTGGTTATCCTCGTGTTTACGTTGTTATCCGTATGCAGGAGCCGAACACCACCATCCACCCTCCCTGTTATTCTTTGCATTTCAGTCACCGATGGGCTTGCCCAAGCTCGAATGTTGATTAATGCTGGGGAAACCAACGTTTATTAATAAATGCACATTGGAGTACAGACCCCCATTTTGTTAAGATTATGACTCAGGGACAAGCCACAATAAAACACTTTTGTTCATTTAATTTGTAGTGCATACCTGTTCATAATGTGCATACAAACGTACAGCGGAGAGTACCACATAGTAATACTAATAATGATTTCGATCAGAATCAAATATAATAGGCTAAATTAAATATTTTTCTTCAGGATGGGAGCACACCAGTGTAACTGTCAGTTGCACAGTGAAGATAACAGTGACTGCTGTGTGGCAAGAAAACAAAATTATAATTCAGTAATTTCTTATGTGATTGGCATTGAACTAATCTACAGTGCTTTATTGCACAATCAGGCTTTTCATGTATTCTATACCTCTTAAGACTTACTGTAATTAATTATAGAGCTGTACCCTAAAAGTAAAGGTGATGAATTTGCTGCAGCACAACTGCTTGCTACAAGAGTAGACATCTTTGCATTTAACAATTTACTAATGATTTAGAGAAAAAATATTACTAATGACCTATTAGTGTCATCTATGTTAGTCATTTTGTCTCTGATCAAAAGTTCAACAGGTTTCATACAAATCTTTTTTTTTTTAAAAGGGCATTTCACAAAATGTATAGTAATAATAACAATAATAATAATAATAATAACAATTTGTATGTATAAATTATGTTTTTATTCATTTTGTGATTTTATTTTATTTTTTCCTAGGTAAAACTCCTGAGGACTACGGCAGTAGTGGAGAGTGTAGCTCTCCCTCTCCTGTTCCAACCTTCAAAGAAGTATGGCAGGTTAAGGTTTGGCCTAAAGGTCTTGGACATGCCAGGAACTTAGTGGGAATCTACCGGCTGTGCCTAACAGACAAGACAGTCAACTTTGTCAAACTCAACTCTGATGTGGCCGCTGTGGTGTTGCAGCTGATGAATGTTCGCAGGTGTGGCCATTCAGAGAATTTTTTCTTCATTGAAGTGGGTCGTTCAGCGATTACTGGCCCTGGAGAGTTTTGGATGCAGGTGGATGACTCTGTGGTGGCTCAGAACATGCATGAGACTCTGCTGGAGGCCATGAAGGCTCTAAGTGAAGAGTTTCGTCAGCGAAGTAAATCCCAATCTGTGGGAACATCGTGTGGAGGTGGCACTGCTTCAAACCCCATCAGTGTCCCAAGCCGTCGTCATCATCCAAATCTGCCACCCAGCCAGGTGGGCTTCTCCAGACGAGCCCGAACGGAGACCCCCGGGACAGGAGGCAGCAGCACCAGCACATCACCTACGTCACGCCATGGATTCCCAAGGGCACGAACTGCCAGCATTGGGGCCAGGTCAGAGGAGGGTGGAGCAAGTGCCAAAGGAACATGGGCCAGCTCCAGTCCAAGTCTTAATGGTTCCTGCTCAACTACGCCAACACTGAGGCCCAAGCCCACCAGAGCCCCAACCCCTGCTAAGATTACCCTCAGTCTTGCACGTTACACACCGAACCCTGCTCCCTCTCCTGCCCCAAGTCTGTCCTCCAGTTCTGGTCATGGCTCAGAGTGTGGCCTGGTGGGGGCAGCAGTGGGAGGCATGACAATCTGCTCCTACCCTCGTGTTTCTCAGAGAGTTTCTGTTTCGGGATCACCAAGTGACTATGGCTCCTCAGATGAATATGGCTCCAGTCCAGGGGAACACTCTCTGCTTGTGCCTAGTCTGTCTGGACATCATGTACATGGAGAAGGCTCCTCCAGCTATATAGTCATGGGACAGCGAGAAGGTCTCCTTGGTTCCCATCATCGCTCCAAAGGCCGACGGATTCTGCGGCGCTCATCTAGTCGTGAATCTGAAGCGGAACGCAGACTGCTAAGTAAGAGGGCTTCCCTGCCTTTGGCAGCCCATGAACGACTGATTCCACATAGAAAAGATGAAGATGACGAGGATGATGAAGAATATGCCATCATGTCGCAGAGTGCTAACCTAGAGAGACCTGATTTGCACCATGGCTCAGGTGCTCTGGCAGTAGAGGGTGGGCAGCTTGATGTGGTAGGGGAGAATAGAAAGAGGCCTGACAAAAGCAGGAGACAAGTGAATGCAGGAGCAGTGGTGGATAGTGGCTATATGTCAATGCTGCCTGGAGTGACATCTCCTCCTGTTTCACTTTCTCTCTCAATAGGTATGTCTGACGCCAGCGCTAAACCTGGGGCAGATGATGAGTACATGGCCATGACCCCAAACAACAGTGTATCCCCCCCTCAGCACATCCACCAGCCCAGCTCAGAGGGCTACATGGTTATGTCCCCCAATAGTAGCAGCTCCACAGACTTGCACGGACTGGGCATGTGGGATAGCAGGGCGAGCATGGAGAGCCGGGTTGTCAGTGACTACATGAACATCTCACCTGTCAGTAGCCGCTCTGCCTGCAGCACACCGCCTTCCCACCCTGAGCAGCACCAACTGCAACCAAAAATGTTCAATTCCTACTTCTCCCTTCCACGAGCTTATCAACATACTCTCTATACTCGCTTTGAGGAGGATTTAAACAAAGGGGAGGGAAAAAAGGACAGCAGTGGGAATGATGGTGCTGGAAGGGGAGGGGGAGTAGGATACAGCAAGAGAAACAAAATAACAGTGGGCTCTGCAGGAGGCTGCCAACTCTCCATGTCTTCCTCTTCTTTCTCCTCCAGCTCAGCCAGTAGTGAAAGTCTAGAAGACAAGTCCATATCAGCAGGGAGAGGGTTAAGTTTATTAAGAACTGGAGCAGAATGCAAGAGTGCAGGAACATGCACAAAAGATGGTCGTCACCACCAAAAACGTGGATCAAGTAGTAAGAGCCCAAAGCAACAAAGGAGGGGCCGTCCACTCAGTGTGTCTTCAGACATTACTAAAGCAAACACCTTGCCCAGAGTGAAGGAGAATCTGCCACCACTGGTGTCTCAGAACGTTGGTGAGTATGTCAGTATTGTATTCAAGGAAGACAATAATGGAGGAAGACGTGCAGGATCAGAACGAAGGCAACCTGTGATCCATGGAACCCTAAGGCCCGTGAATCAACCACTCCTGTGCCACGATAATCCTGCCAACCTTCCCCGCAGCTTTTCTGCTCCGTTGTCCACCTCTGCTGAATATGTAAGCATGGATTTAGGGAAGTGCTCAACCCCCCTGACTCCTGCTAGGTCCACATTCAGCACCCAACAGGGCCCACCAGCTGTTGCTTCCAAGGCACGACATGAACACGGTACGTCCTCTCCTTTGGCTGCAGAGGGCATCGCTGGGTACCGATCAAAAGGAAAGATGGCAGAAATGCCAACAGACGTTCCTATACCATTTACAGACGACAAAAGTTCAGATCCCAGCATTTCAGCAAGACCTGCCATCCACTCTGGTCAACCCGTATCCATGGAACAGGAGCCAGGTTTGGGCTTTTCCCCAGTCAAGTCCTTTCAGTCTCCTGAGCGAAGCAGCAGGCTGGTCCGAGGTGACCCGCAGGGACGGCGGAGCCACCGTTCAGAGACGTTTAACTCACCTCCCCGTCTAGCACGCCACCCACCGTCTTCTACCTCCCTCTTCCCAGAGGGCAGCCAGGCAGCGAGCCATCGGCATGGTTTGGACTGCTCACTGTGGGAGAACGTGCAGGCAGCTAGTTTGTCTGCCACACCTCCACCACAAGCCTCCACCTCATCTTCTGAACAAGGCCTTAACTATATTGACCTTGACTTGGCCATTAAGGAGAGCCCTCAAGCTGGAGTGGAACGTACCTCTGCTGCCTACAACATTGGAGGAAGTGTTATGGGTAGCAGTGCTGGCTCCAGCCTCAACACTTATGCCAGTATTGATTTCTATAAGTCAGAAGAACTGAGAGCACACCAGAATAGTAGAAACGATGGTCTAGGTAAGCACTACAAGGACTGCAAAACTATCTCATTTTAAACATCTATTTATTTGGATGTATAGAGAAAAATCTTCATCTATCATAACATCTAAGGTGAATTTTATGTTCAGACAAGGTTGAGATATTCTGCAACTGCGCTACATTCATATACATAATCTTTTATGATATTATAGTGTGAGGCACCTTGCATAAGATTGTCTTTAGTGCCATCTTCATTTGTTCTGCTTGTAGACAATCAGGTTTATAGGTTCAGTTCTGGCCTCACAACCAAAAGACAAAGTGGTTACTGAAGCAAACAAGAGAGTGTTGAATAATCAATCATACTAATTAATATAGTAGTTGCATCAATAAATTATAGGACAATAAAATACATTACTTAAAAACAACCACAAAAAGGTTTCTGATATGATTTCTGAAACTGAAAATTGAATAGTTACATTAGGAGGAAACATGCATTAGTCAATTACCTTAAAAAAGAAATCAGTGTCTTTTACCATATGTCTCCTCTTCAGTCAATCAAAGAAGAAGAAGAAGAAAGAAAATGTAGAAAAAACTCCTTTTTATTAGTGTGTTTAATGTATTCATTGCAAAACTGGTTTATGACAGCCAAATTAAATGCATTGTCATTAAGGGTTAAGAACAAATTAAAGTGAAAGAAATATTTCCAAAAAGGTGAAAAAAAGTATTTGATTCTTGGTAATATTTGTCTGGCTGGATGTAACCATTTTATGTGATGTGCATAATCCACAGACAGAACTCATGTCTGGCTCTTAGTCACTCCTTCCCTTTTCATCCTTTACTGATGTGTACCTTTGCTTCAAGCTGGTGGGCAGCACTGTGTTTCCAGGCTGTGGGTTGTCTGTAGAGTCTCTTATTATCACAAGTGGGTGTTCAGAGAGCAAAGCCAATTGATTTGTCTGCTGGTAATGAGCCATTTCATATAAATGGAGGAAGAGGGGACAGAACATGGACCAGGTGTTTATGTTTATGTGTGGGTGTGCTATCGGCTGCAGGATTTCTCATGGCAGCTCTGAGGTTTCCCTCACATTGTGCACAGATGAAAATTATTTCATGGTGAATGCTAAGTATATTTTTGATTGATGTACACTGACGTACATTAGAGATTTATTGCTTTTACATTTTCAAGACATGAAAGAAAAAGCTCTGAGAGGCATGCTTACATTAAAATATAGATATACAGGTAAAGGTTAATATAAATCAGAGTAAATGGAAATGAAACAAACAACTTGTGCATCCTATTTATTCAGAGTAGCTACAACATTTGCATGATTGATTTATCTAATACTATTCAGTCTCTACGTGTGTGCATGTGTAATCATAATAATTGCCTAATTATTGTAATTGGGGATAGTTTATTTATACATTTAACATGCATAGCAAGGAAACGAAGGCCCCAGTAATATTCTGTAAATTACTTTTTCATGTCATTTTCATGACACTGCGATTAATGATTGAATGTGCCTCTTCCCCCATAAGCTACAAACTGTTTATCCCGCTTTCATGAAGTGCAGCCATATTCTAATCATGGCACTCAATATATTAAGCCTGGATGTATGGAGGATGGTGAATGTCAAAACTGTGCAAGCTGTTTTTGTCATACACTGCAGTTTATAAAACTTCAAATACACAGGCTTGTTTTGTCTTTCTCATGTCCAATCAACACTCAAATAATACTGCTAATATCACATCACTGCACCTGTTTTTAATTACAATTTAATTAGACTTTCAAATTGAATGTTTATTAAAAAAATCATAATTAAATTAAGGTGTTAATCTGGTCCCCATGTTTTAATTGTAGTATTGCCAAAGCAGCATTATGAGCAAAGTGTTTTCAGAACTGAAGACTTTGTGGTTCTATAGACACTTAAAAGTTTGTCAGTTTAACGTCTGACATATTCGGAAGAGAGACGCAAAGTCTGGTTCATTGCAATTACTATCTTTATTAAATCTACTTACATCAATATGACTACTTATTAATGAAAAACACTACCGCCTACTTTGTTCCAGAGCTGTTGAATATTAACCAGAAAAAGTTAAATAGTAATGATAAATACCTGCACTGAAAAACATAGTGGGTGGACCTTTATATCCGATATCTAGTGTTCAAACAAAGAATACAAAAATATATACAGGTGAACTTATCTTCTTCAGCCTTTTGGAAAACCAGGAAATAGTGCAGGTAATTTCTCTTTTACACAGCTGGAGCGTATTTGTGGTTGCTTGGGGAAGTTATTCTTTAATAGTTATTTTATACAGTAACTGCGCTTCTGGGTAAACCATAAGAGAAAAAAAAATTGTAATTGCAAGCAGATAATTATAATGCTCAGATATTTGCTTGCTGCCACTGCCTTTATTTTGCTGACGTAGCTTTTGTGTTTGGGTGGTTCATTAAAAAAGAAGAAACGGTTCAAAATCCCTGGAACTGACACAAAGATAAGACACATAATATTGACATCTGCAACAGTGTGCATGAGACTCAAATCAGCAAATCCTTTCAGAAAGATATCCTGCGTCATGTGATATTTACCTAGGCAGCCAGCAGGAGCTCTAAATTCAACAAAACCAATATGTTTTGGAGAATATATAATCTAGTCTAGACTGTGTCACCTGTAATATTTTGTGGTATAATAATGGATAAACACTAAACACCAATTACATTAAAAAAAATGTAATGCCTGCTTGTGATTCTTTTCTTCCAGATTCTTGATTTCCGTGCTTGTCTTGGATCTGAGCGTGACGCTGGTGAGACAGTTCCACACTCAGTCTGCGAGGGGACGGTCGGCAGCCCGATCTGTTGCCACAACAGAACTGTACATTGGAGTCTGAACACTGGAAACCTGGAAAACTCATCCCCAACCCGTCTGCTGTTTTCTGTCAACCAAATGTGTGCCAAACACACACACACACACACACACACACACACACACACACACACACACACACACACACAGACACAGGGTAAGGAAAAGGTTTTGCTTTTTGCCTTGTCTTGAATAAAAATGACATTTGACCATCTTTTAACTTGTAATATGGATAAACAAAGACAATTCGACGTAATCACTCAAACAATTCACAGGCTTTCAGGGAATCACACAAGATTTTGTATCCAGACTTAATGTTTAACGGTGCCACATCTTCTCTAAGAACAGTTTAAATTAGTGTGATTGGTACATGAGCAAATCTATTGAAGTGTAACTCAAGGCTCAAAATGGCAGCTACTACATTGATGCAAGCTCAGCTGCGTTTTGAAGTACTTTGAATTCCTTCAATCCAGAAGGTTTATTTTTTTGTATCATCAGCCTTTTGTCCATATTCTAAGTTAAATGATCATCAGGTGTCACTTTGATTCAAAATAAGAAGGAAATACAGCTTGGGAGAGGTTTCACACACTGATACTATTTGTCACTGTAAACATATTTGATTTATTATACACAGTTGCCAAAAAAAGGCTTTTATACTTCTTGACCACTTTTCTTGTGCTACTGCTATAAAAAATCCTTAATTTCTGAGGTGTAATATAGTACACTACTTTGGCAGTGAATTCATGTTAAATAAATTAAATCTAGATATAATGTTTTATGTTTCTTGTCAGGTTTTCCACACAAGTGTAAAAATCCCACAAAGCTTATGCATTCTTTGTGAAATCCATAGGAGTGTGTAACAGGACATTATAACAGGACATTATATGATTACATGCATTTTCACATTGTGCTTGATGCCCCTCAACTCAGATCTTTAAGTTTTAACTGACAAAACAACAGTTTTCTTTTTATCCTTTCAAAATTGTCATGCTGTAATTCTGTGGTTTTCACACACAATTAAGTTTCATCCCTAAAGCTATTTTCACCAGATACATGCTTATACAGCCCAGCTTTGATTATGCATAAACTAAGCATGTCTTGTCATGTCCTGTGGCTGATTGTCAAATGGTGTCAGTATGAAGGTCTAGTCAAACCATCTCAGCAGTATTTTAGAATATTTGGCTTATACAGTATTCCCATATATTGCTCTTTTATCCTTTTTTAAATAATTTGGTCAACTTCAGCCTGATAAATATATATATTTATACATTAACACTTCAAACATTTAGTATGTGCCAACTGTAGCTAAGAAACAAAGATAAAGGCACATTAAAGCCACAGCTTTTATGCGGCATGACAGAAGTGTAGCCAAATGATTGATGTGACATAGACCCAGTGCATTCATTCAATAATAATGTAACGTTGTATTAAAATGGCCAAATGAACACAACATTTTTCTGCTATGCATCATAACAACTTAATCAAATTGGTAATAATTAATAACACAGTAACAACAATAATTAGATTGTATGTATGTAAATGTCCTCGCTGGGATAATGATAAAATACTTGTGAAGGAAACACAATAGTGCAGTTTTGAAAAGAAAGTAATTTTAATTTAATTTAATATTTTTTTATCTATTTGAATTTTAAATATTCACATGAATTTTACTTGAGTTAATTACAACTGAATAAGATTGAATGCATTATGGTGTGAATGTGGAGCGCAAGGAAATGTGCAAAAAGTCAAGGTGTTAATACTTTTTTGGCAACTGTGCTTTTCTATTATAACTGTATATTATACTATAGTATATACTATAGTATACAAGTAGAACAACATTAACTATAGTACATACTGTAGTTTGTTTTCCTCATTTGCATAACAGTTAACACAATTCTAATATAAAGTGACACATTACTATGGTATATAAGATATACAGTATACATATAATGATTAATACTATATAGCCTAGATATCTATATACTCTTTTATAAAGTGCCTCATTTTTGATTGTAGCTGTTTTTACACAGGTAATCTTAAAATGGGTAGTTTCTCTCCCGAGTCTAAATTGTGAATATGTTTTAACTTTTCAGAAGACAGATGGTATATTGCTATCAGTAAATCATAATCAAATTGCCTTACTGTGTTTATCAGAAACATGAAAAAAATATCTCATTAACTTTTTTGCGGTGCCTAACACTTCAGCCACAATGTAAGCACTCCCTCACTCTTTTAGTTGGCTTCGTCAAGCTGAGGTTCAGCCAAAACACACACACACACACACAGACACACACACACACACACACACACACACACACACACACACACACACACACACACACACACACACACACAAAAAGACCATCTCTTTCCCCCCCTCTCTCTCTCTCTCTCTCTAACTCTCTCTCTCTCTCTCTCTCTCTCTCTCTCTCTCTCTCTCTCACTCTCTGTTTTTCTCTCTCTCTGTAGTTTCATGCCCTGGGATGCATCTACACCAGACCTTACTGTCCTTTTTTGAAATAAAAAATCATCTTTTATCTTTTTAGTGATTTGCTCTATATTAACAATCCCTGTTTTTACATTAAGAAGACATATCAGTCTCCTGTATATAAAAAAATATCTACTAATAAGATCCTACCTTGTATTGGACAGAAATTCAAATATCTGCACCAATTTAGGTTTGCAGTATATTTGGAACCTCAAAACAAGCATGAGTGGAGGTCTTTTGAACTCCTCAGAGCAGCCAGCACTGGTGGCTTTCTGCTAAAACAGTATTAACACACTGTTTATTGCTATTATTTTTATTAGGATGTGGATAATCTGGACTTGGATCCAGCTCCCAGAAGGTGTGAATATTATTTTTCCTCTTTCTCACACTCTCTCTCTCTTTTTCTGTCCGCACTCAAACGTGTTAATCGGTCTAAACTACGAGACGGTGCCATTCCTGCTCACAACCCACTTGTTATTTTCTCATTGCTTCCATTTATACCATTTATCTGCTGCTGTCACACAAATTGCCAAAAAGAAGAAGAAAGAAACAAAGTCTGACAACAATTCAAAGATCTGCTCTAAAGATAATTTATAAAGAGTAGACACACGTAATCAAAGTCATAGATCTGATTTAAAAGAAGAAGAAAAAAAATCCCTTTTTCACTTGATAGCCACTGGGCCAAAAGATATGTTTTGAAAATTTCAATGGAGTCAAACGTTTTTTAAGCAAACTGTGTTTTTCTTATGGTAATGTGACTTATAGTTTATGACTGGTTGAGTACTGTATCCAGAGCCACAGGAGGAGTTTGGCCAGTTTGTGACATTAGTAAAGATGTACATTGAATCAGCTGGAGGTGGAAGCTTAAAAAATTGTGTGTTGATGCCAAACACTTCACTAATTGCGATAAACAAACTCTTTTAATCCAGGGCTCTGGCTGTGTGTATACAGGGTACAAATGAAGAAGGCTTTCTTGATGTGTTTTTGACACTGGTAGCTTTTCCCACATTTAGATTGAATCTTTTACTTGTCACGAGGCTCGCTAACCAAATCATTTTGGCCTGGGTGTAGATATTATATACATAACTGCACCTGAACGCTGTTACACATAAAAACTGATTTGAGTATTTTAATCATAGAGGTAAAAAAAGGTACAGATACTTGCTCAGTTAATATTTTCCTCACTCTGCGACAACATGTGCTCCACTGACTGACAGATTTATAATCAAAATCCAGCCCTCAACTCGAATCTGAAAGGACACTCAAGTGCCTGGCTGTGATTACCGGTGTATGGTTATTCATCAATTATGTTCTTTCTTTTCAGTTATCTCAAAGATAAAGTAGATGGAGAGAAATTCAAACCAGCTCCTGGAAAACCAAGTCTTCCACACATTTATTTAGTATTCAGAGATGTACAACACCTGGGTGACATTCCCCTCATTATGTTTTCTGGGTGAATTGTAATTGACTGAACTGAGCTCCAGTCTTGAGACATATGACCTCTGACACCGAACCAAAACAAGGCTTCAGTTTAAAAAAATCTGGTCTATTCGTTCTTTTACTGTCGAACCAAAACATCTTTTAATTCTACTTATCAGACAGTTTAAATCATATTATGCTGGAGCAGTATTTGTAGGGCACTTCAGTCGCATCTGAATCCTATGAGATGAAAAAATGTACCAGTCAAAAGTTTGGGCACACTTTCTCATTGAAGAGAATGGGAAGGTGGTGCCAAACCTTTGACTGGTACTGTATCATAATTGAGCCCACCACTACCATCAGTCTGTGCTCAAATCTGATAACTTTATAGCCAAATTCTCATATAACAAATCCATACAAATACATGGACTAGTTCCACTTTTATAACTTCTGGTACACTTGTGTTGTTCTTTTATAATCTCTTTGTTATTCATTCAGTGTAACTCTTCTAATTGGGGATTAACAAGATTCTCTGACTGTACCTCATAATCTCAATCCAAGCAGACGTAACAGTTGGTAGTAAAGCCCCTGAGAGTCTGAGAAGGGTTCAGGATATTACTGACGTCAAAAAGGAGGAAAAATTTCAAGTGAATATCACACAGTGTATTGTTTATTCAAAATTACTAGGCTCTCTGCAGCGTTGCCACTCTCATGACATGTGGTGGTAGAATGAAAATGCTTCTCATCTGTCAACCATCACAATCCTGTAAAGTATTTTCGTTTGGTGAGATTTGAAGTCTCGTGTTGTCTCTTGAGAATATTTTGGAGCAAGGGGTTGAAAATTGCTCATCAGACTCTAACTGTGGGAAATGATACTGTATGTACAATCAGGATAGCGATTATAATTACAATGGAAAGAGCATTGTATGTATTTTAAAGCTATTGATACTACTTTGATAATGATGTAAAATGTAAAAAGACTGAACAGGAACTATAGGTCTGTAAAGTATACTGTGTATAGAGGAGTTTGCTCCAGGGGAGGGTTGGGCATGGGGTTCATTCTGTTCATGGCAAATTGTTTAAAACAGAATATTGATGATTCTTGTCTGTGATGTAGACAACGTCAATGTTTGTTTTGTTTTTTTTGGATAAAAGGCAAAGTGATACAAAAAAAAGGAACGTGTGTCTTTTATTGACTGACTGTCAAACTAAAAAGTCTGACTCGATCAAGGTGTATTTCAGTGAGTCTAGACTGTTGTAAGCCATCACTGGTCTGAGTTTTTAAGGATAAGCCTGTGGACAGAGGGTACATGTATTTAATCCCAGCCTTCTCTGTTTAAACAGATGGTATTTATATGCACCATGAGGTCTATCTAAACACCACCTCAGCTGTTCATTTTCATTTGGTCGGAAAATAGTGGAGTTAGAGCCATCAGCTGAAAGACTTAGTACAGGTGCTAACAGGGCCACCAGTGTATCTCGTAAATTACCCCACTAATAATGCCTGGATTGCTATCAAACTTCTACAGTAGTACACATAGGGTCTTTACTCATAAATCCATGCATATTTCGACAATGTTTCCAGCTTTAGCAGTAGCAGCAGAGTAAAAGCCATCAGGTAAGTGTTTATATTAATAAACTCCTGGTGTACTTACAAACTTTCCAATGCATGGATTTATGAGTAAAGACCCTATTTGTACTACTGTAGAAGTTTGATAGCAATCCAGGCATTATTAGTGAGGTCATTTACCAGATACACTGGTGGCCTCGTTAGCGTCTGTACTAAGTCTTTCAGCTGATGGCTCTAACTCCACTATTTTCCGACCAAATGAAAATGAACGGCTGAGGTGGTGTTTAGATAGACCTCATGGTGTATTTGACACGAGGTCACAATTACGCCAAACCATCGCTTTAAGTTCAATGGTGGACAACAATGTGAGGTGTGTGTAGTCTGCAGATTTTCCTTTTTAACCACTCTATGATGGTGAAGATACACAAGGAGGGAAGGACAGCTAGACTTATTACCATTAAATCAATGCAACTGGAAGGATTCAGTACTGTTTTTCTAAAGCTCAACACTTGCTCCTCCCTGGTGTCTTTGCTTTTCTTACAAACACAGGGACAAAAGAATGATTTAATAATTTTCAACCAATGTAACATTGGTTAGAGACAGTAAATATCCAATACATGGTATTTAATACCAGGACTCCACAGGCAATTCATGTCAATAATATAGAAGAGGTAAACAGCCACATCAAGAGAGAAAAAAATCTTTTATTGATTAGCTGTTTTGACCTTTGGTAGCCACATCATTCACATTACACAAGCTGCTGTTGTTTTTGATATTCTTCATGTGACAGTTTCTTCTCTGAAGGTTTTATAATAAAAAAACAACAATAGGTTAAAATAAGAAGTGCATTATTAATCAAACACGCCATTATTTATTCAAGTTACTGCAAGGTTCAAACTTTGTTATCAGCACAGCTTTCCCTCAGAAGACATTTTGACATGTCACAGCAGGAAAAAGCATATCTAAATAATAAAATGAACAATGGCTGAATTCCATTAAGCTCCATTTAACTGTCATGGCTTACTGAGACACTTAAATTTCTTGGAGCCATTGTTAGTACCATTAGCAAAATCAGTGTTTTTCCTATTGCAATGAGTCAAAATGTCTGCTGTGAAAAAGACCTTTTACTGCTAGCATCTTTGAATAAACTGCTCAATATTTTCTGTAGAGTTGCAACTATTAGTCAATTCATCGATTAGTCAATTGACAGAATATTTATTTCCAACTGAGAAGATAATCAATTAATCATTTTGAGTCATTTAAAAAAAAAGAAATATCCAATTTCTCTTATTCAGACTTCTAAAATGTGAATATTATGTGGTTTGTAATTTTGCAGACTATTGATTGGGACAATAGAAGACATTTGAGGAGGTCATGTTGGGCTTTGGGAAACTGGGATCGATATTTCTCATCACATTTCATAGAACAAACAGTGAATGAATTAATAGATAAGATTAATAATACAATGAAAATAATGTTAGTTCCAGCCTAATTTTCTGCTTCATCTTAGATGATTCTTGGTAGTATAGGGTCCACCTTGGAAAAACACCTGTACACATGGCCATAGCTTGCTATTACTATTTAACTATATCATGACAATAACTCATTACTTATTTAAGAACAACTGCAAATAAACAGATTGAGAGGAGACATGCACTGGTGAAAATCATCAGTAGACCATAAGCAATTCTTGTTTTTCAAAATGTTTCATCTGGATTAGTTAGCAATAGATGACACAGTGTAACTGTATTCACAGCCAGCTACAGAACACATTAAACAAGGTTGATTTTCACAAAACCACCACAGCAAGTAAGGTTAAAAACTGACCAGGTTTGAATGAACATCATCATGTCATCAAACCTCTTTTTAATCAACCGTATATTTTTGAGGCCTTATATCTAGACTAAAAAATAAGAATATTTATTTTTTACTTATTTTACAATCTGTAGTGAAGACACTGCCTGTATTACCTTATCTATTGACATCATTTATAGGGTTGACTGTCTAATTTACCAGATGCCTAACCTTTAGGCAACATGTGCAAAATCATGCTACATTGTTACATTTGTGTGTTTGATAAAGCAGGTACCTGTATATGCATCGAGATACAGGAGGTTTCATGAATGTACTCCTGCACTGTTTCAGGGAAGACTTTTAACCACATTGTGACTGTCTGAGCACAGGCAGGCTTCAGTTTAATGGCAGCTCTGTGCTGTTCTGCAGGTGGGAGGGAAGGGAAAGTACTTTCAGACAACGCTAATGATACAGTAGGTAGGGTAATTATGCACAAAGCCGAGTGTGAAGTTGAGAGCGCAGCGCTCCCAGGGCAGCGCTGATCGAGAACAGCACATTCTGACAAGTTCTTCTATTTATACAAATTAGATGTTTGGATGATGTCTGATGTACTTGTTGGCTAAATATTTCACAAGTGCTACTGCCTGGTTTTTTGTAAATATTAAACAGGGTTTCTGATCTTTTGTGTGGCGAAGATGAACCTAAAGGTAGAGAGCAAATGCCCAAAATATCCCCAGGACTTCATCTCACATTACCTGTTAGAGGTACTTAATACAATTTATTCTCTCTTTTAATGCCTAGAGACTATGTAAATTCATCAACAGAGATGTTTTGTATATTTGAAATCTGGTGAGCAGTAAATTATCAATGTTTTTGACAGTTGAAGTAAGTTACCTGTTGTTGAGCCTGTTGTTCCTGTTGGAAGTTTGAATTAACCAAATGCAGAGTTTGTTTTCACATCTGATTGTTGCTAAGTAACACACTGTGTTAGTTTCATAAAAGAAAATGTTTTAAATGTTTTATTTTCCTGTGAATCTACAGCACAATGCACATAATGATGGATAATCAGTGGTGGAAAGTAACAAAGCACATTCAGTCAAGTACTGTATACTTTTCAGATATGTGTACTTTACTTGAGTATATTCATTTCATGCTACTTGATACTTCTACGCTATATTTCAGAGGTAAATGTTGTACTTTTTACTCCAATACATTTATTTAACATCTTAATTACTTTTCTAATAAAATGTTTACATAAAATAACACAATAATACGCTTATAAATTACACTCAATTGTAAAAGATTAAACCAATGGTTACCTAACTGTTTGGCTTGTGGTCTCTTACAAAAGACTCAGTGTGTGTTTTTGTGTCTCTGTGAAGTTTCAGGTGTCTCTGAACCTGTGCAAACAACTCAACTCAAATAAGTTTGAGACCCAAAGAGTTGAAGCTCTTCACTAGCCTATATCACAAAAATGCAAAGATTAAAGAAAAGTTCAGAAAAAATATTACAAATGTATGTAGCACAACTATGCTTTCTCATCTTTCCTTCCCAATCTATCATGACCCCTCCGAATGATTTCATGACACAGCATAAAAAGCAGTTCAAACTGGCTCCACCTGTAGCAGATACCACACTAAAATGCTGTTTATACACTGAGTGACTAATCATTAATAATGGACTTTGTTCAATGTAATATATCAGTCACAGCCTAATTATCTTCAAAAACGAAGTAAATGTAGCTGTTAATACTTCTATGCTTTTAATTAATTAGGATTTTAAATACCACTGTAGACAATCATGCTGACTATCTGGTGGCTCATCCAAATCTATGTACCAAAGACTGAACTGGTAAAGATAGTTGTAGCAGCTTTGTTGAAAAATTGTTGAAAAAAATATTTAAGCCAAACAAATTAAACACGAGTCACAACAATGGAATAACAGGTTTTTTCAGAAACAAGAAATAACCAGCAGGAGGTGCCCCACCACATAGACGCCGCACCATATTACAGAGTCCAAAACAGGAACCGGAAGCTTCACCATTTCTGACTCCTCCTATCATAGATCGTACATTCAGAAGAGCAATCCTGTCAATATATCTGATCTTTGTGTCTGTAGCTTATATTTTATGCAACAGACACTACACTATTATTAAATTCAGGTAAAATGAGAATAACGTGTAATGGCTGCAATTATTTCAAAATAATAGGATGTTATAATAAATGTGTCATTTTACATGCAGTTATTCAACTATTCAAGAATCTAATTGTGTTCACAGTGAAAGTCCTGCATGAAAAATCCTACTTAAGTAAAAGTGCATAGTTATAGCATCAAAATGTAGTTGTGTTAGTGGTCTCTCTGATTGATATATTATAATTTACAACATCATTAGATTATTAATAGTGAAGCATCAGTGTTAGAGCAGCATGTTACTGTTGTAGCTGCTGGAGGTGGAGCTAGTTTACACTACTTTATATACAGTTAGCTAGTTTATACTACTTTATATACAGTTAGCTAGTTTACACTACTTTATATACAGTTAGCTAGTTTATACTACTTTATATACAGTTAGCTAGTTTATGCCAGTGATTCCTAACCTATTAGTCAGGCCCCTCCAAATTGTCTCTTCTTTCCATTAATCCTCTCATGATTAATGGGAGAAAAAACAGTTGTGAAATACAAATCTGTTTTCAGTTTTTGGACTTTTTCTCTAATCTTTGATTTTTGCTCAAATATTGGATAATTTGAACATTTATTGAATTGACACCATGTGAGAATAGAGGGAAAAATCACTATGTGATGGGGCTGTTAACAAATCATAAGACTTCTAAAATGTGACTCCACACTGCACTTTGTAAGATTTCAAAGGTCAAAAAGGTTGAAAACCACTGGTTCCACCTTTAACAATGGGTTATATTTTAAAAGCTTGTTATATTATCCATCATGAAAAATCTTCACTGTGTCCGGAAAGTACAAAATGTTCCTCTAAAATGTAGTGAAATGGAAGTAAAGTAGCTTAAATGGAAATACTCAGGTAAAGTACAGGCACCTCCAAAATGCCCACAAGTAGGCTACAGTAACCTACTTGAGTAAATGTACTCAGTTACTTTCCAGCACTCAGAGTTGCAATGTACAGTTTATTCAAGCAGAATGAATAGATTGGTACCCGAAAGATTGAGCAGAGTGGGAGTTCTCGTCCTCTCCGCTCTTTGATATCATCACCTCTATTCACGATCGATGGTCGACCCATTCATTGACTCCAGTGTGTGATCACGGGGGCAATTGTTGTGAATGAGATAACAGTGAAATAAAACGGTGCATGTTTAGGTTGGTGTTGTTGATGTTAGCATGCAGTCACCGGTGGACGATGCTCTCTTCAGACAGCAGCCCACTCGGTTACCCCTTCTATCAGACTCTAGCCACGACACTGTGATGCTCCGATGGTGAACTGGTCGCTCTCCTGTAAACATTAAGGTCTGTATCTTGAGGTTATTATCATTATTATCCGTTTATATGTTAAAGAAACGTATGCTCACTAGGAAACAGTTACTTTCATCCTGCTTTTTGCTCACGGTAATGGTGTGTACGTGCTGGGGTGGTTGCTACGTATCTTCTTTAAAGTGATATGTTGTTTCACTCTTTACTTTCAGTTTTCTCCCGTAAAGTCGTTGTAAAAGACGTACCTACGTGTCCTTCTGCCAATTTTAGAACAATACTTAAAATACGTTTCTTTTTGGCATAGATAACAAACTTTGCCACCATCTGCTGGTAAATGCTGTTAAACTGAGAAAGGCCTTCAAGTTGTTGCATCATGCGGGGATAAATTATCATAATATAACTGTGAGGGACTATTCATCATAAAATATCACAGAATTATACTCACTAATGGTAAAACAGCAGATTTTCTGTCACGCAGCGACATATTTTCCTTTACTGCTGCAACACAGTAATCCAATAGAGACTTACTGATATGATATCGCAGCATATGTTAGGATGTCAAGTGGCTCGCTGATTGTCTATTAGTTCTTTACATAAACAAGTTAGGTTGTGCCTATAGCCTACTAGTAATCATGCTGCAATCAGTTTCTGGTAGCTGATTTAGTTACAAACTAATAAACCTCCAGTGTCGACTTTTAACTTAGGAGAGACCTTACACATAACTAGTGTAACCCAGTGTTGCAGTTTAAGGAGCAGTACAAGGTCATTTAAAGTAAACATACTGTCACTGGTATGCTCTGTGCTTTAGTAGAAGTAAAAACACATTTGTTAAATGTTCATAATTACACACTTAAAATGTCCCGAGCCTTTACACAGGAGAACATTTATTTGTAAAGGTGTCGAAAAGCTGAGAGGACAGCAGGTCACTCTATAAATCTACTGTAAATAACAGATTATGCTCTTCAGAAACACTTCATAGTTGGCTAATTGTTGTCGATTGTATATTTGTACTTGATGGTTGTGTAGTGATGTTACTTCTACACCTATATTCTATAAGCAAGCGGGTTTTTCTGTCTCCATACAAACCCCATTCTTATTGTAATCACTCCTACCACAGCCAAGGACATGTTTTATTGTAGTGCACTTGTATGCACTACAATAAAACATGTGAATGGGGTTTGTATGGAGACAGAAACACCGGCATGTTTTATTGTAGTGCATGTGTATAACCCAGCTGCTGCCTGTCCCGGACTCTGATCCTGGGTTCCTGCTGATGAAAATGTGCACTTACTCCCAGTCTTTGGTAGCCTGGGTAAACCCATGCTCTCTTTCCAGCGAGATTCTACTTCGCTCAGAAAGTTAGCATGGCCACCAATACAAGGCAATATTTTCGCTTGAGATAGGGAACCAATCACAGAACAGGGAGGCGGGCTCAAGGCGATGACGACCGTAGAGCGACTCTGTTTACATCCAGTATGGCGGCCACGGAGGTGCAGCAACCGTTCAAAGCAGCAGTAGATTGTGTGCTAAATAAATTGGAAGTCAAGTTCATTTTGAAAATAGAACAAAAACTTGCGCTGAATGATTTTTCCTTCATAAACAGGAAGTGTTCACGCGGCTCCCTACAGGCTCTGGATACGTCATCGTGTATCGTTGATATGATTGGCTGTAAGTTTGTCCAGTAGCGTACAGAAGCATTTGATCGACATTCTTTGAATCCGCCTCAAAAACGAGGAAATGCTCTCTGGAGGATTAGTTGGAAGAAACAAATAATAATAAATCTGTTATGTGTATGTTTTATAGTAAGAAAGCCCTGTAATAAATGCAGGGTTGTAGCTTGTGTGGTGTGCGGAGTAGAAAGTAAAATGTCTTTCTTTTTTTTTTTTAGATAGCTGAGAGAAGGTGAAACCTCTTCTGACAACTTCTTGGACACCATGGCCCCACATCCGGTGGTCCAGGCCGTCATTGACCTCTCTGCAGGAGCCATTGGTAACCACAGCACTATTATACAGCATGCACAATATTTCCTTTTCATGAAGTCCAACTCACTCCTGCTGTCCACTGCTTGATCATAGGACTAACTAGCTGTGGTTGCTGTGGCCAAGCATTTTGATGACTCCTGCCTTTTTCCAGTTGATTTCTCTCTGTGTTTCCAATGATTGTTCAGTGGAGTGCAACCCTCTGAAAAGCCCTATCTGATTCTTATCTCTTTACAGTGCATATGCTCAATCTTTGATTTTCCTGTAGATTGTATATCAGCTACAGTCTGTGATTCTTTACCCTGGCTGTGTATGGATCACATCTGTTGACTGTTTTTTCACCTTCTTCCTACAAGGGGGAGCTGCATGTGTCTTTAGTGGGCAGCCTCTGGACACAACAAAGGTCAAGATGCAGACCTTTCCCAAGTTGTACCGTGGTTTCCTCCACTGCATCATGTCCACCTACAAACAAGTGGGCCTGCGCGGTCTCTACCAAGGCACCACGCCGGCACTGATGGCCAACATCGCTGAGAACTCTGTGCTCTTCATGAGCTATGGCTTCTGCCAGCAGGTGGTCCGCTTCACATCCGGACTGCACAGTGAAGCTGTGCTGAGGTAGGGAGGGGGATCTCACACAGGCCATCTTTCTTCTTTACTCTGCAGGTACATGTAAGATCTCTTCACTGTCTTCTCTTTATCCTTTCCTCTCTGTTAGTGACATGCAGAAAGCCTGCGCCGGCTCTGTAGCATCCATTTTCTCCTCGCTGGTACTCTGCCCCACTGAGCTTGTCAAGTGTCGCCTGCAAGCCATGTATGAAATGGAGGCATCAGGCAAGATCGCTAAGAGCCAGAAGTAAGTATATTGTATTGGTCCTTTAATTTCACATTACGCAATATTAATTATTACATATTAGTTTATATTAAGTGTATTATGAGTAGAAGAAGTGCTGAAAAATGACCTGCTCTAAATGCAGAATAATAATAGATAATAGAAATAGGTTACCACCATCCAAATTCAAATAGTATATTTATTTACTTATGAAAAAGACACAAGAGCTAATAGATTCAGAGATGTGGTGCTTAATTTATCAGGATTTTGTTTTTTACAGCTTGAACACAGTGTACAGTGTAATCTGTAGTGAATTCAGGGTTTTTTAGTTTGGGCGCAAGAGCCAGATCTTATATCTAGTCCGTGTATCTCCATCACTTAACTTTTACATGCCCGACAAAACCATTATCAATGAATTTGTTTAGTATTCAAATTCTTTGGAATAAATGAGTGATTGAGGTGATTTTATAATTCACAAGCAGCCCAATCAATGATTTTGATCCAGAGATACTGTGATCGCCTACAGTGCTTTTTTTTCAGTTGTCTGTAAAATTGGAGAGGTTACATGCTAATATTGTTACGAGTAAGTGTTTCATTAATGCTGATAAGTTTTTGTTTGTTTTTCTGGAAAAATTAGACAGTGTGTACACATTTAGTGTGTGTGTGTGGCTGCGTGCACTGACTAAGCCGTACCTCTCTCTGCTCTGTCTGAAGCACAGTGTGGTCGGTGGTGAAATCAATCATGAGGAACGAGGGACCACAGGGCTTCTTCCAAGGCCTGACCACCACCATAGCCAGAGAGGTCCCTGGGTACTTCTGCTTCTTCGGTGCCTATGAGCTCTGCCGCACCACCTTCGCTGACCACATGAAGTGTGACAAAGATGACATAGGTACCAGCAGTATGATCTGCCTGCAATACAACAGCTCAGAAAATATATAGTATTGCAAAACACAGTTATAGAATTTGCCTTCTGGGGATAAGTTATTATTGTGGACTGGCACTGAACATTAATAAGCAGTTAAAATATGCTTATATTTGTTTGTAACTACATTATAATGTGTTATAAACATACAACCTACGTACAACATATATTGCAATTATAACTAAAAATCTATACTACTGAAATGAGTTACTAACTAACAGGCGTTACTGTGTGTATTGCAGGTGTGGCTCCGATCGTGTTCAGCGGTGGGTTTGGAGGGGCGTGCCTGTGGCTCGTCGTCTATCCTATGGACTGTGTCAAGTCTCGGATCCAGGTCATGTCTATGACAGGAAAACAGTCAGGCTTTTTCAAAACCTTCATGACCATCGCACGCACTGAAGGTAGGCAGAAGTGGAGTTTGATGTTTGCTTTCTTTCTGTCATCTTAACTGGGATGTTTGGTGCACAGATTTGCTGGTGAAAGTTTTCTTTGTCTGTCAGAATGTCACCTTTTCTGTTTTTTGTGTTCAGGTGTGAGAGCACTCTACTCTGGTCTCACCCCCACCATGGTCCGCACATTTCCTGCTAATGGAGCACTGTTCCTGGGTTACGAGGCCAGCCGTAAAGTCATGATGAAGCAGTTTGACAGCTAAAATGTGCATATAAGGAACTGGAAGTGAAGTATTACAGCCATATTAATCCCTGTTAACATTTGAATGCAGAATCTGTGGGCAACGGAACAAGATTTTGGTACCAGAAGCGTTCTGGTTTCCATTTGTAGTCCGTTTGTAGTCTGAGTAGTATAGACCAATCACGTGTCAGTAGGGTTTGGTTGCATGCAGGTAAACTGACCATGTGGAGAGCAAAGAGGCGCTGTGCTTTGGCGGAAAGACAATCTCGGATCCCATTGCCTATCATCTGTTGATGATTTAGCTTTTTATTTGCATTTCTATGCATAAAATATCTAAACTGTAAAAAACAATTGCTGCATGGAAGAGGAAGTCTGTGCCTAGATATCTGCTTGTTACTATGGAGTCATCGCTCCCAGAGGCTGTATCATCATCAAAAAGATAGCTGGTGGGTTCCGAGATTACAGCCATATAACCTCATCAAAACAATTGAAGCTATGAAGTTGATAGTGTGTGGAATTTAGTTTTTGACAATTGCTTTTTTTTTTTCTCTCTCTCTCTCTCTCTTAACTGAAACTGCCACACTCCATCTCTTCTGAACTTACTGAAAAACACACAGTGAGGACACAGTGTTAACTTCTTAAAACTGATATTAATATTTTTGTTTTTAGATCTTAATAGAGTTAGTTCTTTACACTCCAAAAATACTACAGTATTTAACGACTTTAACCAGCCTCTTTATGAGGAGTCATCAACACTCCATTTTACTGTTTTATGTCTACCTCAACAGACGCACACAACAATGTTTCTCTGCCAGCCATTCCAAATCATTCTTTACTCAGCCAGCTGTATGCCATACGAATGCAAACAAAGACAAGCACTCCGTTGGTTTATCTTAAGGCACAAAATCTTAAAACTTAACCTGAGCTCAGTGTATGAAGATTTTATTTGAAAATGTGGCATATACTAATTTCTTTAAGTTGCTTAAAATGTGTTTTAATAACTTGTGTTATCAATTATGTAATCAGTTTGGTGTGTTTTGGTGACAAAAATGCAACTCTGGCAATAATTATGCAAAAAGATGAACTCAAACTTACTTGAGTGAAGTGTTACAGGTTTCATCTGCTTTGAAAGAAACACAACACACATACAACAAGGGTTTTAAATATAAGATTAAAATTACAATTTGGGATTAAGGTTCTAATCTCACTGGCCAAATAATGAGCACAGACCGAAAGAAAAGCCAGTGCTCTTGTGTTAATCATAAACTGACGGCGTTGTTCTGACATTCTTTTCCACTCCTGTTGTCCTTATTATTAAGTCTTCACTCCTTTGGGTCCCAGTATTTGCCTTTTAAATCGCTATATTTTGCCTTTTTTTGTTGTCTAACCTTTATTGTAATGTATTAGACAATGACAGATATCTACTGCCTCATCTAATGTACCATTTGCACTCTGTATTGCACGTGCAGGTTCGTTCCTGTGATGTCGTTGGCAATTCAGAATTCTCAGTCATATTCATTTTAATTGAGAAATATAGTGTTTTCAGAAAGTGCTAACAATTTCATATGATGCTGTATCAGGTGGTGTATTGGTATAGTAATACAATGTTATAATGTAGTAATATAATCCACATTAAAGGTGTCATTGTCAGTAGGATCTTGCCCTGTATTTTATTTGACTTCTTTATCTATTTTATCTTCAATAATTTTTGATTTTTCCATTAGTTCCATGCAGCATATATTGAAAACAAAAATATTCACACGGTTGGGGGGGGGGGGGGGGGGTGCCTCACGTCACCTCACCTCACCTCACCTCACTCTAATACTGGTATCTTATTCCTCATTTAATGGTGTTTGTAAGCTCTTATAATACTCCAGAAAAGGGGTCCAAGTCACCCTAAAGTTTTGCAGGACTTCTTTATTATTTTGACTGAAACACAACAAGTCAGAAGGTAACATGTATCATTGTTATGCTAGACATAATGAAATGTAACACCAAACTGTAGCAATATATAAGTTTAATTAAATTATACCATGAATTATAATGTGAATTACCATTAATACTGTGTCATCTTCACAACACAACTTAATACATTTCAAAACATTTCGGATTTCTGTTTGTTCATTAAGTATGAAGCATCAAAAAGTAGACAGAAATATAAAAATCTGTTGCAAAAACCCCCAACATTGAATATATTTAATGCAGATGCAGCAGTACTGTTAGCCTTCCAGCAGGGGGCGCCAGAAAACTCAGATTAGTGCAGATGATGAGAAGCTTCCTGATCAGGAACTTACAGTGGCTGCAATTTTAAAAACAGAAAGAAAGAAATGTTTGGGTTCAGACTGCATAGCAATAGAAAAACACTGACAGTGAGACTCCCATTTGTGTTCTAAAGTTCCTGCTTCAGCTCACCCCTTTTTCGGTGCAGGTTCCACACAGGCAGCCAAAAAGGCCGTTGATCATCTGAATGCCACAGAGAACCACCTGCAGGCAGCTTGTGGCCAGCAGAGTACCAAACAACCCAATGTTAAAGTGCACAATGTTACTAGGCTCTGTGCATTTCCACCATCCTGAACTGTCAGTCAGGTAACTTGGGTCACTATGCAATGAAGAAAAAAAGATTTATGAATGACCAACAATTAGAAAACTGAGCAAGTGCCACCAGAGAGAGATTCATGTGTGTCACCTGTTCTTAAAAGGTGTAGTCCAGATCAGTACATTTTTGCAGAGGGGCCCGTTATGCAAACCGAGCACTGCCACAATTAAGCTGTACAAGGCACCAGCCACACCCACTGCAGCGAATGCAATTGATAAGAACATCTGCAGTAGTACAAGAAAATGTCAGAAATGTTTTTGGTGCAGTTTGTAACTCAATTGAATACTCCTGAATGCTAGCCCGTGTTTACCCTACCTCTCCTCTACCAGACATTGTTTTTCCAAACTATCTATTTTTGTATATAGAGAGGAACAGGTTGTCCACTGACATTTGTTTCACTTATCACATACCTCACTTATCTCTCTCTGTTTTTTTCCCTCTCACTTAATAAGATAAACTAACAACACACTGAAATACTGAAATGTGTTTTGTATCAGCCTGTTAGAAGGTTTACAAGTGTATTTACTTTACTACCTCTATTGCATCCAGCAACTATACATGCCACAAGACAGCAGTGTTATATTTCTTAACAAGTTGAGAAAAAGTGGGCCAAAGAAATACAATTCCTGTTATGATCATATTTATAAAAAAAATTTAAAAAATCATATTTACAGTTTTAGGTTTCTTCGTTATAATTTAACAAACTGCTAATTTATTTCAGTGCGTTATCTATCTGAAAAAGACCATAATCTTGTGCAATGATTTAGTGACCATGTAGTATGTCACAAGCTCAAGGTTAAGTGTTACTTTGTAGCAAAAAGTTGAGCGATTCAGCCACAAAAAACAATTTTGAGGTCTTTATTAATTATGCACATAATTAATTAATTATGTGCATTAATCACTTCCAAAACATGTCTCTGTGGAACTCATGTTCTTATTTGCTGTTTATATGAATCATTTTTATTTTTCATTGTTCATCTGAAACGTCTAACACCCACAGCTAGACTGACTGGCTCACCCCGCAGCGATTCCCACAGCAGCCCTTCTCTCCAGTCATGTGGATATAAAGTGCTGGCAGCAACACCTGCGGCAGGAGGATAAGTTGACTATAATTTACATTCAGTGTAAAATAGCCAAAATATTTCATAATTTTCTCTTAATCTTGACAATGTGTTTGGGAGATGGTACAAATCCAGTATATACATATTTTTTAATTTTACACATTAAGGTAGCAAACAATTCTGAGACTGTATGTCGTATTTCAGAAAGGAATTTTTCAGCAGGTTATAGTCCAGAGTGATATGCAAGAAGACAACTCACCATCAACCCCCCTCCAATGAGTCCTCCCATGTATTTCACCTCCTCAGTAATATGTCCATCTTTGGCGTACTTGATTTCCCCACCAGGAAAGAACAGCACTATGTTACAGATGATGGATATGAGTGCTAATGGGTACAGAGTAACAGCAATGCAACGGGAACATTTTCCAGTACACATGTTGTCAGGATAAAGAATGAACTTGCCTCTCGTTCACTACGTTTCCTGCTGAAATACTTAGTGGGAAGTCCCACTTGAAACGGTCCCAGAGAGAGGGAAGTGTATTTGCACAAGTTGGCCTGGTTGACATTGAATGCAATGACTAATGTGGGAGGTGTACGTGCAAGTCGATAAGATAGATTGTGTCAGTTGTGATTCAATCAACTGAATCTTTTGTTTTGTTGAGATAGATTATATGCAGATGCACATTTCTTGCATTTCTTTTAAACATTCAGGTTGTCTGAGTCAGGCTTGTTGATGGTAAATCCTTCCAAATGTTTTTTGTAAATCTGAGTTTCTTGTATGTTGCAGTAATATACTAATATTACTTGTTTTGGAAACACTGAGGAAACAGATTTCCATTAAGAGACATGTTTCAGCTCCACCTACAGTATTCAGGTGCATATTGACATTGAGCCTGCAGGGTTGAAAGCTTTGGACTTTAGACCTCTGGCAGCAAATTAAGTGGAGCAAGAACAATGTGTCATTGACTCCTACAGCAAAACATTGATAAATGATCACACTGTTGGCTATGAGACACTGACTGGACGGGCTACATGTTTCAGTTTATTTGGTTGGTGACTGCTCAGGTGTGATAATTACCAACAGAGGAAAAACAAATGGAATAAAAAAAAGTTAAAAAGTGAATATTTACTACAGTTAAATTAAGACAATTTATATGATTAAAAATGAGTTTCCATAAACAGGTGGTGTTGTCTCCAAGCAGCAGTTGGGCGCGGCAGTATTACTCATTAGTGATAAGAGTTGTAAGTATGGGAAGTATGTTGGTCAACTGGAGTTTCTGCACTAAAGGATTGCATTGTTTTCATTATTTATGTAATGCAACACACACACCACCATCACTCATGACATCCATAAACAAGTTTCATTTTAACCTTTATTTAGCCTCTTAAAATATAGCAAAGAGAGTCAGCTAACACAAGAGCAGCTGGAAATATAATAAGATGAAGATGGATTGTCCAGGTTCAGTAAAAACAGAACATAATCCAATCACTCCAGCGTTTATGATCATAAAAACCATGTTAAAAGACAAGGAGGTACAAAACAAGTAAGGGCTTTATAAATAAATAAAACCCAGTGTTTATCACCCCTTAGAGAGAGTGAGGGCCACCCAACAACATTACACAGCTCACAATGATACTATAATTAGATTAGATGGATAGATGGATAGATAGATGGATCAGATAGATAGATAGATAGATAGATAGATAGATAGATAGATAGATAGATAGATAGATAGATAGATAGATAGATAGATAGATAGATAGATAGATAGATAGATCAAATAATATACACAAACACCTAAAAATTATAAAACGAGGCGATTATTGCAGTGACCATTTTATGATGTTATCATTGTGAAGTCTGATGGCTACAAGTACAAAGGACCTCCTAAACTATGGGGTGCCGACTGTAAAACTTCGGATACAGTTTTATAGCTGAATATTTAGCCCACTTTTCTCACATTTAGCTCATTTTTCTTTAATTTAACAGAAATGTGTGTACGGAGCAAGGACCGTTCCCTGAGGAGCCCCAGTGCTGCTCATCACCATCCCGGAGACACATGTCCTCCTGGTGGACATACTGTGGTAGTCCAGTCAGATAGTCAGTAATCCAGGTTGTGATTGTAGGATCCACCCTATCACCTCAAACTGGTCTCTCAATAAAGAGGGTTGCGCATAGTACTAAATGCACTTGTAAAGTCAAAGAAAAGAATCCTTACATAACTTCCTGGTACATCCAGATGAGCATATATATATATATTTGGATGAGTTTATTTGATAAGCTGTTTGCTTAACGTGTTTTGCATCACTTTGGTGTGATGCTGCTATATAGGCCTGTCTGTGGGAGTTGATCTGTCAAGTTCATTAGATGTTGATTTTTACAGTGAGAAATCGCGTTGCTCACTTAGTGACTCTTACTTTGAAATCTGCAATCAGCTGTGCTTTGTGTGCCTCAGGATGGCATTGTTGTATATTCAGTCACTCATACTGTTGTGTTGTATGGTTGGATGGTTTTCAAAGAACACCAATATTATCATTATCATCTTGAGCCATACACTGATTTGTGAGTGAAATTACAATATTTCAGCACTTGGTTTACTGAAGTATAGGCAGACCTGCTCACAGCCCAGCTAAACTACATATTCACCTTTTGACCAACAGGTGTGTGATTTGGTATGTCAGATTGACTCAAAATAATTAAGGTGGATTTTAATAGCCGGAGGGGGGGGGGGGGGGGGGTAACATTGGATGGACGTGATGTGGCCAGACGGTGTGGGGGGTCCATGGGTGTCAGTGCCCAGGGACCCCTGGGGGTACTTATCCAGCCGAGAAAGAGAAGCAGCCCCTCCAGGATCTTCTTGATGTGTGACGTGACTACTTTGGGAACCGGCACAAGACATGATGTTTTCCATAGGACATTGCAAAAAAAAAAAAAATCTAAATCTAAAATACTTAATTTCACCTCCCCAACATCCTATGTGCATAGTGTATACAGTGTGTATTTAATCACATGTTTAGCCAAAACTCATTCATTCTGTTACTTCCTCCTTTCTTTGTGAGAAAAAACAGCCATGTTACTTATTGAAATGATATGAAATGAAATATAGGAAATAAAAAAATAAACAAATAATAAAGCTAGACTTGGATGTGCTGCTGTTGTCTTCCATGGTCCATGTTGCAACATAAGGGATTAGTTTTTTGAGGGGGAGGTAAATAAGGCTTAAACCTGTTCAGTCCTGACAACCACAATGTCACAGTGAAACAGCACAAATCTATGTGAAATGTGGAGAGTGAGGAGGACCAGTAAAGGTTTGGGTTAGCTTCGCTCTATGATAAACTGGTGAGTATATGATGTAACCGTCTCATACAACAATGCTCCATCTGTGCTGTGTAAGTTTATGAGTTAACAACTTGAGATGACAGTCAAATATTTGGATATATATCCTCATGCAGTATTATGTAATATTCATTGTACACATACAGTGGTGGAAAAAAGTTTTCGGACATCCCATGCATTTGTGAAATATTGCATTAAGAATCACTCTTAGGTCTTCAAGTGCAATTTATTTTAGTACAGTCACAGCCAAAATACTAATCAAATCTTTAAAAATCCATTAAAAACTTAAAATTGATTGGTTCCATAAAAATACATTTTGAATATCGGGTCATTTTGGTACCAGTGATCCACTAATGAAGGTCATGCTTTTTATAAAAAGACACAATTTTTGTTGCCATGCTCTGTGTCTATATAAAGCCAGCACATTTGAAAGTTCATCTGAGACAAAAATGGCTAAAACAAGGAACCTAACACAAATTATCAGCCAGGAAGGATACAGCTGCCGCCAGATAGCCAGGAAGTGCAGATGCAGTCCTTCAGCAGTTGGATATACTCTGCAGAAATATAGACAAACCAACAGCTTGGAAGACAAACCAAGATCTGGGCGTCCAAGGGTTTCTTCAGCAAGAAATGACCGCATCCTGATCCGCATGTGTAGTTTTGTTAGTTTTTCAATACAATAAACAAAAAATATATATAATTTGTATTTGTTTGTGTCTGTCTAATGCAGCGACACCTTTTGAAAGACAAAAAAGATTTTTCCACAAACATTTCATGATAATATTTGAGATTGTGTAAACTTTTAAGGTTGTCCAAAAACTTTTTTCCACCACTGTATTAAATGTGGCATTGAGAAGAACCATGTGTGCACACAGCCAATTATTATTTTGATTGTAACGCACAATAAGCCAAAAAGTTCATGTTATTGTGAAATGTTCAATATTATGAAATACAACACAGATCAGTTTATAAAAGGTTTATTTAAAATTGCCCAAATAACAATTTGCATGCATTAGGTTGAACACTGCCAGTTTCACAGCATACCCAAATACATTGCAACAGTATGAAGCATCATTAAGAACAAAAACAATAAAAGCCTGTAGCAACAAAATTCAGCCACGAACACTATTCCAGTGTTTCAGCAGGTAGCACCAGTCAACCAGACACAGTACTGAGTACCCATGGTCCAGATAAGCCTCATGGTTCCTGTAAGTAAAAAAAGAAAATTTAGGTTAAAATTCTCTCAAATGATATGTCTTATGTGAGAAATGAGATGTATTAACATTATGGACAATTGATGCTGTGACATCTTCGATTACCTCTTTGTTGAAGAAGACTCCACACACGCACCCAATTAGGCCGATGATCATCTGGATGGTGCAGAGCAGCCCCTGGAAACAGCTTGTGACCAGCAGAATGACGAACAATATAGTGTTGAACAGCACAATGTTCTTAGGCTCGGTGCAATCTCCCCATGACTTGTATTTAGTCAGGTACTTGAAATTCCTATGTAAAAGAAGAAGTTTGTGAATGACCAGGACTTCATAATGTTAACAAATGTCATCAGAAATTTGCTTCCGTGTCTCACGTGTCATTAAAAGGTGTTGTCCATGTCTCATTTTTGCAGAGTGGCCCGTTATGCAAAGCGAGCGTGGCTACAGCGAAACTGTACATGGCCCCAAGCAAAGCCACTGCAGCAAACGGGATCGATAAGAACATCTGCAGAAGTTGAACAATAACCAAAGGGCCCAAACATTTTTAATGCAGTGTAAAACATAATATGTTCAAACTGAATTATTTTCTCATGCTTGTTTTTCTGTTATTCTCCTACATTACTTGCATTTTGTTTTCCCAACGTCAACAGGACATAACACGGGCCAACTTAATGCTCTTTTTTGAAACAAACACAAATGTACTGTGGTTATGTTATCTGTTCAGTCTAAAGAGGACCTGAATGCTGTGCAATGATGATGCAGCACCATGCAAGTCAATTTCTTTTTTTTTTTTACTGAGTCATTCCCAGCCTGGCCTCCATTAAACACTTTATAATTTGGTTTAATTTGGTAATTATTTCATATTTAACATGAGGTCCTGTTAATAGCTTGCTTACCTTTTTCCTTTCACTTTTTCTGAATGCTTGAAACATCTAACTGATAGTTTTGACTGACTCACCCCGCAGCGGTTTCCACAGCATCTGTCTACTTCAGTCATGTGGATGTAAATTGCTGGGATCAACACCTGTGGTGGTGCACATGGGGTTAACAGGGAGAACCATGCAGCATCAGTGTATAACATATAGTTAACAGTTCATACATTTAGCAGGGGTCAGTTTTCAGTCATGATATGAAGAATTCCTCTAACTCTGTGCCAAACTCATCATTAGAACCTTGAAACTTTGCCTTAATTAGGAATTTTTCATCTTTATATTTTAAAGAGGAATATGCAGCAGCTTGTAGGCCAAAGCCAAAGGCTACTGGAAAGACAACTCACCATCAACCCCCCTCCAAGGAGTCCTCCCAAGTATTTCACCTCCACAGTAATATGTCCATCTTTGACATACTTGATGTCCCAGGCAGGAAAGAACAGCATTATGTTACAGATGATGGATATGACCACTAATGGGTACAGAATAACACCAATGCAACCTGTGCATTTTCCAGTACACATGTTGTCAGGATGAAAGCAAACTGCTGAATAACCACTTCTTCAATATGTTTTTGTTTATGTTCTTCCTGTTTTCAGAGGACTTCCACTTTAAACTAAGCCAAACAGTGAAATGTATTTACACTATGTGGCAGCTATGTATTATTAATGATGGGGAGGTGTAATTAGATTATTAATAAATATTGCAATGGTTTAATGCAGCATACTTTGCACTCTTAGTACTGTTGGTGTCTTCATGTGCATTTTAACACATGTTCTGGATGAATGCAATAACTGGGTATTTAAGTTGCCTTCTTTACTGGCAATATAGGGATGAAAAGCTGCACGAGAAAATGGAACTATGTATAACTTCTTTGGCAAATCTTGTTTACTGTTCCATAAAACAAGACCTCTGCATACTAATGTATCTACTTCTCAGGTTTTCTGTAAATGTTTAACTGGCTGTGACTGTCACCAAAGCAGCTTCCTAACCCTTTGCCCTTCACATTACATATTAAACGGTCCCATATCAAGGCTATCACAGATTTTAATGAGTTAATTATTATGTCATTTGAAAGTTACTTCTGTGCACCAATGCCTATCCTCTGCAGTACAGACTGTTATGCAAATCATGCTGTAGCCACAATGATAAATGTGAGTGATTAGAACATTTGCAGAAGTTAACGATTTACAACTTGTTGTAGTATCAACTGTATCTTTGGGAAATACCCACTCAATTTTACTAACTGAAAGTGCTGAAGTCATATCTGCTCACCAGCAACATCACCAAGGTTTCACATTTACTGGTACGTGTTATTAGAGGGAAAAGTACATTTCAATTTGGAACCATCCCCAAGACAGACATGTATTTGCATGGATGAGAGAGTGTGGGATAAATAAATATGACTGCAGTTGTTCACTCAACTAACATCACTGCAACACTTTATATTGTAGCTTGATAAATATGGAAGTAAGAGGCTGGTATCTAGGTAATCATATCTTGTGATAAAAACTATTAAATTAAATTACTAAATATTTTGCACAGATATTTAACACTGTGTCCCTTCTGACCTCATGACTTTTCATCCAGTGCCACCACAAAGTTGATGTTATTTTAAGTGAAATAGCTCAGTGACTGTTGGATCGATTGCCAGGACATTTGGCACAGACATTCATGTTGTTTGAATAAAGAAGAATGTGATGAAAGGGGCAAGTCTGTGTGCAGTCCTCTTTTTTAAAGAAGTTAAGCATTTCAAGACCACCAGCATGAATTTGATGGGGTTGATGTGTTTCTTCACTTGATCCAAAAACTCATGTACCCATTCATTCTAGGTCATCTGCAGAATGGATTCCATTTCCATCCCCAGTATATTACATATGGGTTGTCAAAGTAAATGCGTTAATAACATGTTAATGACACGTTAATAATGCATTCATAATGGGTTAATAGCGTTAATATCACATGACTGCAAATATCAAAAACTGTTAAGAGGAACCCCAATTATTGAGACTTGTAGGCTTTATTAGATTAACGTTGTCATTAACTATACAAATGTGATATGACAACTCTTGTGTGTCTACAAGTAATGCAATTGCTTTTGGGAGGGTAATCAGATTACAACTAACCAGATTACTTTTGGGAGGGTAATCAGCTTCCCTGCCCATTAGTTGAGTATACTCAAAAATCCTTTGCAACATTGTGTCACTTTTTAATTAATTAAAAACATTTGCTTCTGTTCCTCAATAAAAGCAATGCTTATTGTTGTTTCTACACTTTATCATGAAATATAATAATTAAAATCTTTTTTTTCTGCATTGTTGTGTGAATCCACATCCCAGCTATACTTTAAATATTTTATTTTTTCCTTAGGCACTTCCCCAGGTTTTCACTCAGTCCTGTTACCCCCTTTTTTTTTTTTTAAAATACAGTTGGCTTGCATATATAGTGATTTCTTAGTCATAAATATCAATTATATGAACATGTAACCAACCATTTCTGTAAAACAAACACTTTTTGTCAGGAAAAAAAGGAAAAGGGAAACGATTTCCCCATGAGACAATAAAGGCTATCTATCTATCTGAATGGTTTACATGCTTGTAAATAGGCCTATGTCCTTTTTAAATGACACATACGTTTTGGTAACAGGACTGAGAAAAATGCATCCATCTAATGCTTATTAACCTTGTAAAAAATTAAAGTAAGGTACCTGAGATTGACCAATACACAGTTTGAATAGTCAAATATGTGCTATAATATTCAGTATAAAAAATATGGCCCTCAAAGCTTAGTCCAATTAATACTTTAGTTTCTACCGGCTAAACGAATGGCATCTCCATCAGCCTGTACTAAAATAGTGACAATGGTAACAAGGTCATTCACAGTAGGCTATTTGTGGAAAAATCACATTAAAAATTCATACTTTAAAGCAGAGTAGCTTTATGTGTCACTCAGCTTGTCTTGTGCTGCTCAATCAGCACTGTGGCCCTTTTACAACAGAATCAAAGGCCTCCAGAGTCAATGAGGACACTGGTGGTCGCCTTAAAAAAATGGGACTGTTTTATCGTGGACTTCCGGACTACAAATATCCCTGGTGAGAGCATTTAAAGGTGTCCTGTTTGGCTGTAAATATTGGGGAACTTTTGGACCCCTCCCTCCGTTACTGTGGAGTAGTACTAACTGACCGACCATGGCCACGTCTCCCGTCAAAGAGTTCCTGGTTACATATTTTATGCCAACTAAATGTTACGAGGAGCTTTTTGTCAACTTTCACTTGCACGGTGAGTGAATGATTTGCGATCAAACTGTAGAAAAGTTGCGACATCATGTTCCAGATGTGCGAGAGGCGTGTTATGGCAGATGTTTCGCGTCAACAATGTAAACTTCTTTGGGTAAACAAAAACGGTGACATTGTGTTAAGCGTATATTCTTCACGTTGTTTTGGGGATTCATTCCGTGTTATCCAGCTGCAAAGGTTCACCGCTCACAACATCTGCATTTAACATTTTTCATCTTTGTCGCAGTGCCGTGTCTTAAGTTTGTCCTGAAGAAAATTGCTGGAATTTGGATCCTCCTGGACACATTTCTGGGTAAGAGTTCTCCTCAACCCTAGCCTCCCTGATTTAATCAGATGATAGCAGCAGGACATCATCGGCCATCTAGTTATGTATCAGTTTAAGCCTGACACACTCACAGGTAGAAGGACAACCCTAAACAACCCTAAAACCTAGCACCACTCCAACTATTTCAATGTCATTAGTCTTGTGAAATCCATACATTTGTTTACATGGACAATCATGGAAAATTAAACTTTAAATTCAATCAGTGTGGTGTAGGCACAAAATATACTTCCAACTAAAATGCACTAGCAAGAATAGGGCAATTTGTGTCCATATACACGAATCGATTATCAACAAATAGATTACATTTCGTGACTTTCTCACTAACTGTGGTGAGACTGGGTTGACATTATTGTTTAGATCTCTTCTCAACACAATGATCAAGTAAGAATCCAAATTCCTTGAAGTGCTCTGATAAACATCCTACAGACTACAATGCAGTATTTACTGTGCTTAACAGTAGACAGATAACCATGACAACATCAGGAAGTTATCACAAAACCACAACATTAACTTGTCATTCATGCAAACATTTTCTCACAAGCCAGCAGGAAACTGAATCATACCATAACACAGTTAAATGGACAATATAATTTTATATAGATATCAAGATATTTTTGCATACACATACTAATAATAATGGTGAGAAGAAGCAATCAGACCTGGTTTCAGTGTGTCAGCCTCTGTAAGTAAGTCAATGAGCAGCTGAGCCCATTGACTCATGCTCACCAATATCTTTTTTTATATGAATATGATTTACATATTCATTACTAACTTGGACAACTAGCTAATTAGGGATACAACTAATGCTTATTTTAACAATCAACGAATACACTGATTTATCATTTAATCAATGAAATGTGTCAAATTTGTGAAAAAATGGCACATCATTTCAATTTTGATGAATTCACTTGTTGCAGCTCTACACCAAATCTACAAGTTGGTGGTCTTCAGTCCTAAGAATCAGTGATTTTTCATGTCCTTGTCTGTCATCTCCCTACAGTGCAGCTGCTTCAGTTGCTGAAGATACTCTGGAGAGGAAGTGCAGAAGGCCTGAGTCTATTCTCCGTCCTGCTGCAGCTTTATGCCTTCTCATGTCCTGTTGTGTATGCGGTGACCAACAGCTTCCCACTCTTGTGAGTGCTTAATAACTAGGTGGTTTACAAGTCACAGACTGTGTCATGCACTATGTATAGTGGTTGATTTCTCAATGTAAACCACATGTTCAACCCCTGTTTGACACAGTGAGAAAAATAGTTCCTGTCTGATTCACTGACATTAGGCACAGGGGGATATTAGTGTCACATGTTTTGTTTCACACATGATGCAGTCCTCTCCTAGTTTACTGATTTGACATATAGAAAGTGTGGAAACACACACTTGGAGTCCCAGAATTGTGTCTATTTCTATAATGCCAGAAACTGCAACAAGCTTAAATCACATATGTTACCTGTTGTTTGCACATACTGGCTGTAGAATTAAGCTGTTTGTACAAGACATCCATGTACATCCATTCAATGTCTTAAAATTGCAGCCTTCACCTCATCACATGCTCAATCAGACTGTGGCTCCACTAGTGTCCAAACACTGCTAATATTTGAGACGATCTGAGTTAAGAGTATTTGTTCTGTTTTCAAGCTGACAATATGTTATCTCTTATAATACATGTATTTTACCTGAACTGCTCCACAGTGCCTGGAGTGAGAGGCTCCTCACGTTGGCCCAGACAGCAGTGATCATCTTCCTCATCCTGCATTATCATGGTGATACCCTCACAGGTTAGTACACATTTAAAGGATAAGGGCTGCTGTTATTTTACGTTTTTTAAATTTTTATTTTTTTAATTATCATCAACAAATCCTATGACAAGCACAACAACATGTTTAACTTCCTTTTCCTGTCTGTGACCCACATCTATTTTTACTGTATGTACTGTATGGTCATAAATATGTAAGATAAGATAAGCCTGTTTTAGCCATGCAGGATGGGGAAATGTACAGTGTTACAGTAGCAAATTGAAGCATCAATTAAAGTGTGGAAACATATTATATTGATTCATTTTTATAAATGTTATCAGTAATCCTGATCCTAAAACAGCTAGTCATTGTAGTGTTTAGCAAATATTACTCAATGGTGCATTTGTTGGGTAGTTTTTCCAGCTGTGGATTGGACTATGTCTCTGAATACATTGTGGTTGTTTAAAAGATTAATTTCAAAACTAAATAATTGTAATAATCTACAAACAACAAAGCAAAGATAAAAAGAAATCAAATGAATTGTGAATCAATATTAGACACTAATGAGCAGCTTTGCAGAATTAATCTATCATGTATTTTCTACAGAAGCACCAGTCATTTGCAATGCCTCAGAATATAGTGTATGTGACACATTATATTTCAAATGTTTTTGTAACTGTCATTCAGTCTTAGTATGAATTTTTTTTCCCAACACATTGATAGAGAACTTCTTTAATGTAGAGGTTAGGATGATCATTTAGATATGCAGTATTGTGAGTAACCATGAAAACTCTTGCCTACAACAAAGGTTTTTATTGAAGTCATTTCACTATGTGTGTTTTGATGATCCTATTTTCTGTTTATGTGTCAGGAGCGCTGTTTCTTTTGGCTTACAGTGGTTTAATGTTCCTCCTGGGCTCCTATGCAACCACTGCAGTCGTCTCAGTGATGCAGTCTTCCAGTCTGCCAACTTTAATTGCAAGCAAGGTAGCAACTCAATGGGCAGTGATATGAATCATTTAATTGAACTTTAACTGTGATTATGTATAGTTAACATGAATTCAGCAAGGAGAGTGGATTACATTGCTGGATTTGCTTTTTTCCAGATTCTCCAGATCAGAGCAAACTACTCTAATGGTCACACAGGCCAGCTGTCCTCTCTGTCTGTATTCTTATCGTGCGCAGGGTCTTTGGGTCTCGCCTTTGTGTCTCTGCAGGTATGTAGTGAGGAAGTACACGTAAATATAAACATAAAAATAGTGGGCTGCATCTTTTCAATTCTCTAATCTATTTTTGCCTGTATAAACTTTACTTGTAGGAGGAAGGAGGCTCTCTCGCTACTCTGTCTTACATTCTGTCCGCCTGTCTCAGCTGTGTCCTCCTGGCCCAGGTCCTCTGCTACGAGAGCAGTAATAAAAAGAAGAGTGATTAGAGGTGACTATTATTGTCAATGCATCAATCCACAATGTGAAAGCTTCACATCATATGCAAGTCCTTTTTGTTGGCCAAACCATGTTATGTGATGCTCAGCCAGATGTTAAATGTTTACAGTGTCTTTTTTTTAAATGCCTAAAACAGGTCATGTACTGTGTAACTGTGTAAATGAGAACTCAGTGTTGTGTTGTTAAATGGTTTTGTGTATTTCTTTTGTGAAGTCTCACAATATAATAAGGGGGAATAAAATCTTTTGTTGCCCTCTAGTGCCTGAAATGAGAATTACATACAAACATTTTTACAGGTTTCAGTAGTCTGTGTGATTTGTAATGCAGGAGTATCTTGTATACAAGCCTCAAAATTGGGAAAGACGTACAGTCACATGTAAACTCCCAAACGTTAATATTTTTGATGAGTTCATCTTCAGTGGTTGAACAAAAATCCTGTTTGTGATGCATTCATGTCTGATTTGCTGGTAGCACTTCAGCCTGGGAATAGTTTGATATCAACCCGCTCATGGCTATTGTAGATGGGTAATTAGATTTGTTTTGTGGTAACCTCTGTTTTTTTGCAGTTGGCATCACATTATATGCAGCCCCCCTCATCAGAGCGTCCACTCCCCCTACACAGTTTGTCACATACAGCTCTGATGCATGTTCATCGCAACATTTTGGTCAGACGAAAGACTTAATCACAATTGAGTTACTGCACGATGTTAGGCCGGTGAGACTAGAATGGCCTGTATTGGTGTCACAGGGGTGCACGAAAGGCGTGTCGAATCTTAGGAATGTGACCTAGTAACACGCTGTTCGACATAGCAACAGGATGTCCTGTTGCCACTAGCCGTAGAAATGATCAACCCATATCTGAGTTTATTTCTCTATTATCCTTATGTAGCATGACTCATTCTCACCAGAATATTGTGCTTTGATGTGTTATTTATCCTTCATTAACCATATTTTTTCTAAACATATTTATTCATATGTGTTGCTGTTGTTAGCACTGTTTGACACAATGCATCTGTGTAGTTGTAGAGCTATTACTAAGTTATACCTGGCAACACCATGACTGAGTTTAGAAGGTATATTACTGAGCTTCCTGAGATGGCATGCCACTCATTAAGAGACATTAATGACAAAGTTATTTTGTTGAGTAATAAAAGCTTTTGACTGATTATTTAATACTTCAACTTCAACTTTATTTATAAAGCATTTTAAAACAACCACAGCTGAAACAGAGTGCTCTACATAAATATATAAAACAACACAGGAACATAAAACAATTAACAGGAAATAAATACTAAAATAATTGAAAGCAATAAAACAATAACTGAAAAACAAACAAACAAAACATAAAACACTAAAACAGGAGCAGAGTCTCATAATGGGTTGAAAGCCAAGAAATAAAAATGGGTTTTAAGACGAGTTTTAAAAATGGACAGTGAGGACGCTTGTCGAATATTTAAAGGAAGCTTGTTCCATAATTTAGGAGCAGCAACAGAAAAGAAGAATCCCCTCTGAGCTTCCGCTTTGACCTTGGTACCTCCAGGAGCAGCAGATCATTTAAAGATTTAAAAACAAATGAAAGAATCTTAAAATGGACTCTAAAGTGCACAGGTAGCCAGTGGAGGGAGGCCAGGATGGGCGTTATGTGCTCCCTCTTACGTACTCCAGTTAAGAGGCGAGCGGCTGCATTTTGCATCAACTGGAGACGTGCGAGGGAGGACTGACTGACTCCAAAATAAAGTGCATTGCAGTAATCCAGCTGGAATGTGATGAAGGCATGGATTACTGTTTCAAAGTGCTGTAGTGTGAGGAAGGGCTTTACTTTTGCCAGCTGTCTAATGTGAAAAAAGCTGGACTTCACCACAGCACTAATTTGCCGATCCAATTCAAAATCACTGTCCATCTTAAAACCCAATTATATAATTAATCATTTAATTGAGCACTCAAACTGTCAAATAATGTTAATATTCAGTCGAGTAGAATGTGCCTAAAATAATAGTAATAATAATGTCAGACAAAAAGCTAAATTCACTAATGTGTTCACTGCTGCATTTTGAAATAGCTGAAAATCTAAATGCTAAGTACACCAACTTCAAGTGGTTTTTCATTCCATTTTTAAAGCAGCCACTTTTCTTTCTTTGAACCATTGTTTACAGAGAGTAAACCCCAGCAACGCTCTGTTTCTTATTAGCACAAAGAAACATTTGCACGTGGGAGCCGCCCAGGACTGGCACAGGTTGTGCTCACTGAAGCTTTAGGGCAGTTCAGTGGAAGGTATTTAAGGAAGAATATTGGTCAATTATTTCCTCGATTTTTCCCGCCAGCCTGAAGGGTTGAATGGTGACATGAACCTTTAACACAGTATTCATTTAGGGTAATTAAGGGAGAGTCCTGTAGTAGCTCCAGTAAATTATTTTAAAAGCAACAACTGAACCTTTTTCATCTATGTTGGGTGTGAGATCCGTTGTAATGAATGAGGCCTCTGAGCTTCTGGTATTTCCAGCACCATTAACAAAGTGTCCAGTGTTGCTCGGGGAAGTGCACACACACACCAATAACACATTAACCTTAATTTACTGTGACTTGTTTTTTCCTGTCTCCAATTCATAAAATAAAACTTTGCCACAGAATACATGAGTCTGTAAGCTGTCACCTTCATTCACCTTCATGTCAAGGTGCCTGGCTCACTTGTTATCAAATGTTATCTGTGTGTATAACAAAATCTGACTTGTTTCCTTGTGGGAGTCATGTTACAATGTTACAATACACCTATTCTGTTGTGTTTCAGTATTCAGCCAGTGGACTTTGACCTGTGTGACCCCTGTGGGTTATCTAAAGCACAGCACAGACTGTTTACTGTGACATGTACATGCCAGAGGCCGTGCCATAATGACCCTGCTTTCACTAGACAATGAAAATCTGGTTAACTGGTCAGTAGCTGAAACAAAAGATTCTGTGAATATCTTTTTAAATATAGTTGCTGCAAATATTTTGATGAGTGGAGGACAGATCACTCATCATGTCATACAGTAGCTATACAGATTCAAATAAATGGCCACAACTTTGTGCCTAAGTCAGAACCAATGATCCTGACTTTTTCCTGTAATACTACAATCATTTTTCATTGTTTCTCTTTTAGTGAAATATCTTAACTGGATGGCCATAACATTTCACACATCCTTCATCTTAATGACGTTGCTGTTGACCTTTTCCTCTTGCACTACCATTTGTCACTTTGTGTGTTCCAGTGAAATGTCTCAACAGCTCTTGGATGGATTGCCATTAAATTTGGTACAAACATTCAGGATGAATTGTAATAACTTTGGTAATCTTTTGACTTTTCTTTTCTCCTTTTTGTATTTTTTTTTTACAAATAGTTCTATTAATTAGTCATTTAAAGATACAATGCTGTGAAAAATGATTATTTCGATCAAATTAGTCTGCATTGAGGTCAATGTTCATGGTTTCATAATCTTAGAGTTGAGACACTATTTTGTGTCATCTGATAAATTCATGATGAAATGTGTTGAACTTTCTGTTCTCAGGAAATACATTAGTTGGTTTAAATATAGCGTTTGGAAAAATAATACTTTTAAACCAGAGGAAATGAACCTCATAACCACCACAGACATGTAAAATAAACAACCTAAAAATGATGTCTTTAAGCCTATTTAGTATCAACACAAGGCAAAATTGAATTATGTGATGTTTTTTTCTAGTATTGAATTCAGCCTATACATAATGAAACAAGCAACACCAAAATGTCTGTCTATAAAAATCTGATCATTTATTTGCTGTTCACCACTGCTCAACATCAGGAAGTGCATTTTGCATCACATTCATGGAACAATCTGCTGCATGTCACATTCATCATTAGTATCAACTCTTGTACAGTTTTCATGAGGTTTTATCATACACACATAGGACCCATCTTGAGGTAGCCGCCTGCGCAGTGACCATTTTTCCGCCGTTAAAATAGCAAAAGTGGATTTGGATACGCCCCAAAAGGCACTTGCACTATAGATCGTTAAAATAGGGCCCATAGTCAGAGACTTCACATTGAGACCATCTGAGAAAGAGTTGAGCAGTTTCCAAACAATAGCATCAATACTATATTCAGTATTTTTGCATTTATTGGACATTATTACCAGTTCTCCCTGAAGCACTCGCCTTCATTTAAGAAATTTTAATTTCTCAGGCTACAAAATGATTAAACAAATCACTCAGTGTAAATCAGTGTGTAGTCATTGTTGACCACGGCACACATTGTCTTAACAAAGATGGCCATGACCAAGGTGGACAGAGTAGTTATAACATGTTGAGAATCAGTTGTAATTGTTGTTATGTGTTCGTTTTATGTGAATCAAATGTAATTCAGTGATCATTTCAGTCATTTTAGTCAGTGAATGAAATAGACAGTACAGCTAGTACAGCTGTTAAATACATTGACCTACTGTAGCCCAGTTCAAACTAAAAGTTCAATCCAAAAAAATGTGTTAATTTAACAAGCACAAGAATATTTCATAAACCATATACAGTGTTTACAGTACAAATGAGTGTCATTACATCAAGAACATAGAGTTCCTTTAAACGTGTAGAAATGACAAGACTTCAACTCCATAATACAAAATAAACTCAAGTATAAATATGTGTTTCCTCTGTCCTGTTCTGAACATTAAGGGAACAAATATGTACATTTATTATTTCTTATTCCCATAAAATCCTTGACACATTGCAGTATTATGCACTTTATGAAGAAAGCTTTCAATCTGGCTTAGGAGTGTTTATCTGTGTGGTTTGACATTATTTACAACAGTATACATGTCGGAGTGATCTGACTAATGGCCTGAACTTTACAGTGTTCACAGCAGGGTGCAAAATTAACTTGTATTGTCCACTGGCCAAACAGCTAGTTAAAGTTTACATTTTGCCAGCCACTCAATATATTACTATTGTCTTTTGGCTGGTGAGTGAAGCAAATCTACCAGCCACTTGCATATTTAACAAGCATTTGGATGGCGGTCAGTGTTGATTTTGTGCCCTGCCTCACACAACCACAAGTCACTGTTGCAAAAACTATAAGAATGGTTTGGCTTTGATTTTGAGTCAATTGAACATCATTTTTAAAATTCCTCTTCAGTACTTTTTAAAAGCTGTCACAAAACCATGAAATATGATCAATTCCAGGTTGAAGTAAATATTAGTGACTGTTGGCACAATTGTCATGAAGAGTAAAAGAGTCAATAAAAGAAGATTTTTAAAGCTATATCATTATACTGTAGCTACAGTATACCAATATTAAAATAATCATCAACATATATTTCTTATTAGAAAAGTGTATATATTTCTTAGATTTAGATTTTGATACTGTAGATGAATGAGTCAACTTAAACATTTTTAAACACCAGTAGTAAGCCTTCACTGATATGATCCTGTGTGAAGGGTTAGCAGCTCTTAAGAAATGCTTAAAGCTGCAGTTGAGAAATCAGACAAAATGAAAACAGTTCAGCAAGTTTGAAGCAGATGGATAGGATAAAGCCATGCAGCACACAGATGAGATACATAAACTTAAAGCTGTGAATCAGATGATATAATTGAGCTTTTTTTAGTTATAATGGTTAAATTGATCTCATTGTTTAATATAATATAAAGAAAAACACTCTCATAAGGCACTTAGTGAACCTCTGATGAGCTGTAAAACTGTTTTTTAAGTTTTTGAGGAGTCATCACACATATCGTCAGGAGTGATCAGCTGTCCCTTTCATTTGATAAGATTTTTGTCTTATTTGTCTTACTTTGATCTAATTAGCATCATATATTTTTGGTTTAATTAAGTATTTTTCATCTAAATGTACTATTTTACAAAAGTCCACCCAGAGGAAACTGGCTTAGGCTGCAATAAAATATGACAACTGTAGGTTTATGTATCTGTCTCTATAGGAATGAACAGAAATCATTCTGACAATGAAGTTGCACTAAATTCTATTTCTACATGCATATCAGCATATAGCTCAGTTCAAATCAACTATTAACATTCATAAAATCCTAGAAAACCTGAATGTAATCCTGTTCATTTGAAGCAGAAAGCATTTTACTGCCAGCATGGCGTGCTAAAATTATGATTATGATTTTTTTTACTTTTTTAATTGAAATTATTTTCAGCTATGCTAGCCTCATGGCTGTAGGGATGGCAATCTTTGTCTGTTGGTTGGTCCACCTCTCCTCCACTTTGGTCTAGACTGAAATATCTCCACAACTATTCAAAGCATTGGTCTGAAATTCATGTCCTTATATTTAAAACCTGCTTCAGCTGTTTTTAGGGGAAGTATGCAAAGTCTTAAGGTCAGCGGTCTCTCCTAGGAAACAGGAAATGTTAGAGGTCCTTCATGAAACTGATTCTTTCTTAATCAGCTCTTTGACCACCCACACTTTTATGTAAGAAAAATCATATTTCACAGTCTGATAGTATTATATATGTTTATAAATGTACAGTATATTCTGTGTCAGTTTGTTTAATCTCCTCTGATTGAAATAATCAAACACAAGGCTTCATGCTTTTTGCAGCTGCATCACTCCATCAGACAGAAATACTGTACACATTTTCTGCATTATTTGACACAAACTCCCAAAAACCATCTTAACATGATATTGGGTAAATGTTGGAAATGTCCCCCAGATTTTAGAATAAAGATCTGCACTGCTTGTACAGACTGGCTTACTTAGTGTAAGTGAGGAGACATTTTCCAGCGACACCTGATCAGCAGGTTCTCTCTGACTTGAACACCTTGAAGGTAAAGTTGCTACTAGGAAATCCACACACTTCTTACTTCCTTTGCTCTATTATACTCTGTGTCACCTCCTGTTAGTAAAAGGCTGTTGCAGTACGACTTCTATACTCATATCTAATGAGATTAAAACTGCACTACTTACTATTATTTTTGTTTCGCCTTATCAAACATATCAGTTTCCTTTTGATTACACTGGTTTATACCTTTATGTGTGCATTTCTTTAAAAAGAATAGCAACAGAGTGCTGATGCCTTCTGGCAACAGATATATATTTTAATATTGGGAGGTTAAGTGCAGCTGTTGTGGCTGTTGGCTCTGATAATACTCTAATGCTGTGAGCCACATCAGATGTGACATTTGAAGGTAAAGTTGTGTCCAGTGCAGATACTTTTATATCTTTCGGAATGATATATAACCGAAGTGAGGTATAAGTAAAGAGGTCTAAAGGCTGATTTATGCTTCTACGTTGGGTCGACGTCAAGCCGACAGCGTACCTACGCAGAGCTCTCTGCATCGCTACCTGGGAAGGGACTAAAGACACCGCGACAAAACACAACATGATGGAGAGACGCAGAACTTGGAAAGGTGCGTCGGCGTTGGGACACCGGCGTAGTTACAGCGTGGAGGTTACGTAGAAGCATAGAAGCCTTAAGAGGCCATGATGGTTGATGTTTTTACCCAAGAAAGCATATTGTATGCTGAATATAAAAGGTCTATTGCATTATTCTCTAAGTGTTAATGATATCTGTTATGCCATGAAGACACATCCATGTGCATTTATGATCTTTTCTGAATTATTCACACCTCCTAACAGCAGTTGTTCACACATTTCCTTCCTGGACATTTCCATTTTTTTGTCATTGCAGTGTAAAACGTTAGCTTTGCTCCTTCCCATTAAAGCTACTCTTACCTTTGTTACATTTTTACACATTTTTTTGTTTAGGTTAAAATGTTATTAATAAGGTAATAGCACTCTAAAATGTTAGAGAGATCCACCAGACATAGAAAGTCATCATTATTCTATTTTCATATGGTTCTGTGAAAACTCTGACCAATCATATCATTCGGTCCGAATGATGGCTTCTACCTCCAGCCACTCCCACAGGGGGAAAAAAACACTACATATATAGTGCGCGTTTGCAGAGGTGAAGGCGGAGGGAGGAGGGGTTGTTGCTGTTCAAGTTTTTTCAAAGTGCTGTGTGAAATGCAAGAAAGGTAAGAGTCGCTTTAAGAAAGGAGAACATCTCCTGGTTGTCCTTTTACCTCATGAAAAGTAAATTCATTATATGAAGACTCATTTAACCTGTGCACTCAAACTTTAATGAGTTACCCATTTTCCATTTCTTCGTCCCTGGTGTTATCTTAACTGCCAGTACAGTTTGCGCAGTTCATCCCAGAAGAACAAAGACAGAATGGTGTGTGGACCGATCCGGAAATAAGAGGCTCCCAAGCCTTTGTAGAGTCCCATCAAACCCTCCTTTCTCAGTGTCTTAGAGAAGCAGTCTGTGAATCCTTTATAAAGCTGGCCCTACAAGATAAGAAAATGACAATGTTATTTAGCCAAGATCTAAACAGATAATCTCTGACTCCAATTAGTGATTCTACTTAGAAGTTATAATCCTTAAAAGGAGAAATATGTAACACTGACATTGCAAGCATTTAAAATGGGCACTGAAATCAAAACACTGGAGAAAGCTGTCTCCCTCTGACTTTCATTTTATGAGTCAGTACAGTAAATATATTACATACTGGTTCTTTTTTATTTCTTGTTTGATTTGGTTATGTTACAGATGATAAGAGTGACTTGACTTCAAACAAGTTGGTGTCTGCCTGCATCTCTGATTTTACTTTGTACATCATTGCACCACGTCTAAAATACTCTGTCAGAAATGCAACAGAGGAGCAACTTTGTTGCCAGTGCAGTTAAATCAAACTCTGGCTTGAGCTGATTCATATATTTTTTAATGCAGTCAGCAATTTACATCATTTCCTTCAAGAACCTTGTGCATCAGTGCACAATTATTTAGCGCAGGTGGACACTGCCAGTCACGATAAAAACTGCCACATAAAAGCCATTACAGAATGCACATTGAATAGCTATTACTGACAAATTATTCATAAATGGTCTCTAAAGTGTTCAATATAATGAAGATTTTGAGGTGTAAAACTCAAAGATTAACTGAACACCACCTGCATTACTCCAGTGCTTTGACTCATCACCTGGCTGTAGTATTGCACAGGTATACGACAGGATCCTGTGACATCACTGTCGTTACAGATGCAACTGAGCATAACATAACGTATATAATAAACATATTTAGTCTTCTATCATCTCCTCACCTTGCCGAGAGGATCCACGGGCTGGTTGTAGAGCCGTGTGCTCACTACGTCAAAAGGCGTCATGGCCAACACCACCACCACGCTGCTGATCATCCCGGCGGTCAGGGCCACCAACCAGCTGTCCTTTGGGAACACCTTGGCAAGGAGACAAAACAATGATGGGATAACAGAGATATGTGATAGAAGTCAAAATGACAGGATGTAGCACATTCTTTCTACTTCATCCAGAAAATGATTTAGAGCAGCATATCATCATCATCACATCATCAGGATACCCCCATACGTGCAGTCATTTCTAATTTTAACCGGTCATGGTCTCCCACGTGTAGTGAAACGGAAAAATGGTTCTATTATTAAAACCTATGCAGCACACACACGCACACACACACACACACACACACACACAGACAGACAGACAGACAGAGTAGTCCAGCAGCTACAGGCAAAGCTGCTATCTATGCAAACCTGCTCTTTGGCAACGCAAGAGACTATAAAAGACAACTTTATGTCCCACAAAAGCTTTATAATGTTGGCCGCACAACAATAAAACAATAAACAAAGAACATGGCAACAGCTAAACACGACTTAGTTTATTACTTGTAAGTGATGTTGACTGCCCTGGTTTACTGAATACTGAGGAACAGTAGCTTGTTGTCAGCGTTAACTAATTAACTTTCTTTTTTTTTTAACTGTTGAGATTAAAAACTCAGCTGTAATTCACTGGACTAGTGCAGCAGCTTATGCCAGAGATCCCTCATCCTTAACCCCACACAAGAATGTCAGGAGTCTTCTCTGAACATCTTTGGTGGAGTGTTCAGTGATCTGTGTAGCTCTAGTATTTGGTATGAAAGGCCTTTTTTTAGCCAGCACTGGGTCAGCAGCCACAATTGCACCCTGTAAAGTAGCACACAGGTTACGTAAGCTGCATGTTTTCAGCCAGGGGGGCCAATGAGAGGTGTCAAATTTCTCCTTTAGAGGAGTGTAATAGCTAGAGCTTTGTCAGTGTTACAATGACAGCTTTCATAATCTGTGTATTGCTGCTGACTACCGTGGTCTCCTCTCAAGCCTGCATCTCCCAGTTTAAGGCCACAACTAATGATACATTTCAGGCTAAATGAACGTGCTGATTATATTTCTTAATTAATATGAAGGATTTCTTGGTCTAGTTAATATCAGCTAATAGTAAAAAAGGCCTATCATGGATTCCCAGACCCCAAATTAAAACTTGCTGCCTGAACATGTTCTGTTAGTAGCAGTTCTCTATGAGTTAAACCAGACCCTCAAGAAGCAGTTGTGTACATTCTTGAACAGTGTGGTCATAGAAAAGATGTGCGGACATGGTGGATAGCCCCTATGTGTCATCAGATCACCCCTGTAACATATCCTAACCTGCAGGTCAATCACAAGCTCCTTGGAGGAGGAGAACGTGGAGAGTTGAGCAGCTGATCCCACGCTGACCCTCGGTACTGCAGCACTGGAGCCCCTCCACAATCCCAGAATACCATGCTGCCTGTAGATGGCTGCCAGGGCCTGGGTCATCCCCTGACGGGAAGAGGAGGGACACATTAGGGGAAAGTGCTGAATCCTACCACTGAGAAATCAATCACTTAAGTTTGAGTTATCATTGTTACCTGGTGTTGATACTGATGTCCGACAGCGATGGAGGGAGTAGACTGACTCTGCAGATGAGTCTTTACCTGTCAATGGAGACAATCTGGGTTTCACTTTTTCTCAAGCTCACCTTGGAAATTAAAAATTAAAAAAAATACAACCAGCTACTAACCAAGTATACAGGACTGCCCATCACTGCTCCCACTACTCCTGCCACAGCCCCTGCTATCGTGGTTTTGAGCGCGCTGACCCTTCCGTTGGTGTGGATGTAGCCAGAGGATTCAATGATGGCGTAAGAGCCGAGCCTGACTCCATTCATAAAAAACTGATATACCAACCCGGGTGCCAGTCCTTTCTGTAAGCCGGAAAGTCCCTCCACCTTCCCGATGGTGTAAAAAGCGTGGAACACGTTGCGATAGTAAATCTGGTAGGTACCCCGGCTCTTGAGCTCTCCTTGCAGCTGCATCCGCGTTTTGACCACCTCCAGCGGGTTGGTGAACAGACACGCTCCGCACGCTGCGGACCCGCTCAGAACAAAATCCATCACGGATGTGGACTTCAGGCCCTCTGCCAGTACGACCTGTCCTTCATGTCAGAGGCTTTCTGCTCAGCACCATTTACTCCTCCCCTCCCACACTTACATACTGTACGCTGTCACACACACACATAATACACACACACATACCACAGTGACATCAGTGCGCAGACACAAGAGCACTTCACGTGCTCCTCGTAAAGTCGTAATTCAGATAAACGACATCTTGAGTGAGTAGTTCACATGAATTCAGATATGGATTAAGTCAGTTTCTTGTCATGTAGGTCTGTGTCATTTTTATACGTGTAAAAAGTTGTGTTTTGTTGCTTTCCATTGTAGAAAGATAAGTGTCCATCTCATGTTTGAAAATCTCTACCATTTTTAATAAAATCTACTTGTAACTGCTTTGTATAATTGTATTATTTGATATGTTTATTATTATTATTCCTCTTTTATTTATTTTATTTTTCGCTATTGTTTTCCTTTTCTGTCTTTTTTTGTCTTGATGTCATGTAAATGATGGTCACCCTCAGTGATCTCTCGAGTATAAATACAGGTTTATCACTACTACTACTACTACTATTAATACTACTACTAAATCCACAGTAGCTTGATGGACATACTGAAAAAAGACCAACATTTTTGTAATTCAGAGAAGACAAAAGTCTATGTTTCATCATTTGAACGTTTCCATAGGCCCCCAGTTATAATAATGTCCCTGACACTCGATGTGACATTTACAGTTATAGCTATTGCCAGCTTCCCTTAATCTACAGCTTCATCACTTCTATCGCTCGCTGAATCATATTTAAGAATAAAAACTCGCAGAAAGAGTACCATAAAAAAAACCTCTGCATGCTTCTCAAGTAGGCTATCAAATGCGACTTTCAGTAATTTACCCTACAACTGTATTTCAAAATACAGAAAAACGCTTTTTTTTGCATGTACTGACATAAAAGTGCATGTCCAATAAGACTCGCATACAAATAATTACACAGAAACATTATTTTATTTCAGGCTAAAATTAAGTATTGCCATATGTGTCCTTGAACGTCTCATCTCGGAGACGTTAGTACGTACTAGAGTGCCTATAGTACGTACATTTGACGCTCGTCTTTTCAGCCAATGAAAATATCTCCTCAATCCCTGCTTATGTTAGCGTTCATCCTACAGTGCTGGTTGGGCAAGTGACCTTTAAATGAATGGGCGGCCATATTGAAACGACCCATCCAGTCCTCTAATACATCCATGTGTGGAACCACACAGTCTATGTGTGGAACCAGCAAATCACCAGAAACTGGTTTCCATCATCTTCTGTTTGACTGGAACCAGTCACATCCACATGTGATCCTATTCAGTAGACTATGGGAGAAGCGTTACTATGGTGTTTAAACACTCATTCTTCTTCTTCTTCTTCTTCTTCTTCTTATTATTATATTTATTATTATTTATTATTATCTTATATTGTTATTATTAGTTGTAGTAGTAGTAGGCCTAGTAGTAGTATTAGTATATTTTTTTGTACAGTTTATATAAGCATATACGCTTGTAAAATGGATTCATAAATGTAAAAAATATTGGCTTATGTATCAAAGTACAAGACACAATATAACATAGTATAATGAACATAAAATGGAAAATGAAACCTTTAAGAATGCATTGCGCAATTGTCATTCAACAGTGATAACTGAGTTTCAACAGATACACAGTCCTCAGTATTTCCATTCATATTCTGCTCTGTGAAGTGAAATGAGTTCAGGTGATACTGGGTCACCGGGGTGACAGCATCACTTTCAATTAGAGATTATTGTCAGAGCGAGAACAGTGACTTCTAGCACTGTTTTCAAACACTGTTTAATCAGCTGGAGGGCACCTACAGCTCAGCTGCTCGAGGATCACACATATTGACAACCTCAATGCGTGTACAGATGTAATGGGATTTTTACTTTGCTCTGAATGAATTAAACAGGTAAGGATTATCCACCTGCCTTTATCACCAACGGCTCAATATTTAGTCAAGCTATTAGAACATGATGAATTGCAGTGCAATGGAAGAAAAGAGAGCCCAGACAATGTTTGAAATTTACTTTTGAGAGAAACTGAGGAGTTATTTTCTTCCCCCAGATGTTTAAAGGTGCAGTGACACTTCTGTGCTCTCACCTTTGACTTGGTAGATGACAGGGCAGTGGTTAGATCAATTCAGATATCACTGTCTCACAGTAACAGACTAAATCAATGTCTGGGTGGGTGGGATTGTTCTCCGTCACTAAACTGGATTAGATTTAAACATACATAATCTGTATCACCTATAACCCCTTTAAATAGGATTTGTGCTCAGGGGCTTTTCTTGCACAGTACATGAAATGGACTAAAACAGGCTTAAGTTTCCTCCTCTATTGAGCTACTTTCATTCAATCTGTTAGTCTTCCTTTGCACAAAATATTGCACAGCAGTCCTTTCTGGCTAAAAAAAAACCACTGAGTGCTCTCTTAACAGTTTCTGGAGGTTGCACTGTAGCAATAGCACAAACTAAAAAACTTAAATTTAGTGTAATGTGCTACAGATGTGGATCAGTAAACATTTCTTAGAGGCGTCCAAATGAGGTGAGTCAAATGTGGAATTACCTTTAACCTGAAGGTCTTGTAATACTGAACACTTTTACTTATCTAAACCTGATCCTCAGAATGAAGAGTTAAAATATCTCAGGTGTTCATCATAACTGTAATATTTCTTTCATATTTAGACCAGATATCTTAAAAAATACAGAAGTTCTTAAAAAAAAACTGCACACATCAAAACATGACTTCCTAGCTGTCTCAACATGTGTTCAGCTGCTGAGGAAAAACCACAGTTTAACACAGTGGCATTCATCTGAGAATTTCCCATCTCATAGTTAATTGGATAAACAGCTCTAACATGGGTTATCTACTGTTTGGCAAACTTTCACTCGTCTTTAGCTGCATGATCTAAATCCCTCTTCTCCATTTGATCAAACACAGACTAAATCCTCTCACCCGGAATGTACCTACATAATATCTTTCTTCCAGCTCCTGCAGATTTTTGAAAAGTTCTGGATTCACATGCAGCAAGCAATATTTTCACTCATTATCAAGCTCATAGATCAAACATGAAAAACATGTTATTTTTGAAACCAAGCATGAATTCAGTGTTGAACAATTGAATGGTGTCAATTGAGTGAGTTTGTATATGATTCCCTAATCAGTAATCATTCATGCTGCTAGTTACACTAATAGCTTCTGCCAAGTCTCTCCGTCTGATAATCAGGGTGTAATCCTCAACAGCTAATGAACTGCCAAGTAGGATTTCAGGAGCAGATTCAACCTCAACCTAATGCCCCAACCCCTTCAAAATACAAGGGGAACAAGGGGAGAGAGGCGAGAGTCAGAAAGAAAGTAAGTGTGTTCAAGACTGTGATGGGACAAAGATGATTTCTATTTGTTGATGAAGAACAAGGATAACAAGAGACAAAATTATATATTGGATGGTACCCAGTTGGATTTATTCGATTGCCTTCAAGTCCTTTTTTGACTGACTGCTACAGCAAACAAGTTTGGTGAGTGCTTATACATCAATATGAATTATATATGTAATCAATCTGGAAGTGAAATATTGTCTTTTTTAAATTAAATATAAGCCAGAAAACTATATATTGATCATATTATTTATTGGTTAAATGTTCTGTCAATAACATTGCATAATATTTCACTTTTTAGAATTAGTAGTTAAATCCTGACAACTTAATATCCTCACACTGTGGATTTTAATGCTAATAAGGTCCTTTTAAATATTTTTGTTGATATTGTTGTTGAGTTGTATTTTTTATGTGGTAAGTTATGTTTACATATTCAACCTGTTTAAAGACAATTCATTCAAAGCTAGTAAAAAAATGCATATTCGTTAACAATGGGATAAATCATCTCCACATAAATCTCTGGTATCAACAATCAGTGTTAATTGGATTATGTTGAGTCAGGTAAGCACTTCCTCAGCCAATAATATCACTTTATCACTGTACCAGGTAATGACAGAGCAGCTTATGACATGAAATAATGACCAGAAAGATTTAACACAGCAATATCATGATCCACTTTATACTCCGTGTTACCAGTAAAAACTTTCTTTTTCTACTAAAATTGCTGTTTTGCACCATTGTTTAATTGTGCAGGAAGAAATCTAATGCAAACAATAGCCTACAGGCAATTCCTCAAATTGTACGTCACAATTAATTTAACTATATTTAATTACTGTGTGGATAAGAATCCAACAACAGGGAATACATTTGTCCTGACTACAATATATTTCAGAGAATCAGAAAAAAGAAATGCAAAATTGTGTGGTTACAGAGAGTAATCTGAACAGTTGGAAAAGACAGGAAGGAACCAGGCTGTGGGCTGCCTAGTCTGAACTAATACTCTCCCACCTGGGCTTGCAGCTCCCTAAATCCCTTCTCTGAAGCATCTGAAATAAAATGCCCTCTTCAGTAACTTTTGTCTTTCCAACAGCAGAGTGCAGCATATCATCACATTATTCTCTTTCCACCCTAAACAGTATCTAATCTGGAAGGTAACCCATCAGGCTTTGTCAGCAGGGTTATGGCATTTTTCACACAGGGTGACATGTGCTTTAATAATCTGATAGAAAACAACTGAATCAGATTATAACATTGTGCTGGTGCAACTAGTATGGGAACAGAACATAAAAGCATTTAAAAGTAAAAAAAAAAGCAAAAGCAACATTAAGGGGAGAATAAGTTAGCAAATTTAGCCCAGAGACTCTGTTATCATCCTTTAGTAGAGGATGAGCAGGTGTCCATAAAAATCTATTATATCCATTGATCAGAACAAATAGACTAGATGATGCATGGCTGATTAAAAACAATAGAAGAACCGATCAGTTTATTCATGAATATTGCAACAACACATAGATACATTGTAAAATCAACTGCTGAGAGCAAAATAATGAAAAGAAATGTCAGTACTTTCAATGATGTATGTACTGGTCTTGTGTGTACTAGGAAAAGGTACAGCCATGGACATTGGTGGTTTGGAGACGGTGGTGGCAAACTCTGCCTATGTCTCGGCCCGTGGTAGTGTGGACGGAGCTGCAGCAGCCACCATGCGTGACAAGAAGATGCGAGCCAGGCTGAAACTCCCACACATCAGAGATTGTGAACACATGAAGACGACTGTAGACACGACCTTTGACATGATGTGTGTCAAACAGCCAATTGGCAAGCGCCTATTCCAACAGTTTCTGCAGAGTGACACAATCCATAAGAATGCTGGGGATCTGTGGAAAGACATCGAAGACTACAAAGTATGTCAAGAAAAGGACAGAGTACAGAAGGCACAAAAAATCGTCAATAAGTACCATGACTCAGCATCAAAGAATTTTTGCAGCTTCCTGGAGGAGAAGGCCGTCACTCGAGTGAAGGAAGACTTCAAAAATGTCCGTGGTGACCTGTTTAAGGAGAGTGAGCAACAACTGCTCGAACACCTGGAGAACGCCATAGATGGCTTCAAGAACAGCATGTACTTCCTGCGTTATGTTCAGTTCAAATGGTTGGAGAGCCAGCCTTTTGATGAGGAGTGGTTCATGGACTTCAGAGTCCTGGGTAAAGGAGGTTTCGGGGAAGTGTTTGCTTGCCAGGCTAAGGCAACAGGCAAAATGTACGCCAATAAAAAGCTGGATAAAAAGAGGCTGAAGAAACGTAAAGGCTATGGGGTAAAGCAGTGGTGTAGTATTTAATATCCCATTCATAGATATTCGTAGTGTCAATCAAAATGAGTTACAACACAAAATAAGATCTTTAACCAACTCACAACGACCCCCAGTAGGAAATAAGAAAGAAGTGAATGGGAGACAATATTCCCCAGTGAGCGGCAAAGGTTTAGTTTTCAACACAACAGCTCAATGCAAAGAAGCTTGTGTGTCTCTTAAAGACCTCACAAAGCAGCTCAGAGCCAGACACAGAGACTGAACTGAAGCTCACTGCTTTTAAAAGCATCAGTGGATAATGAACACCAAGTTCTTTAAGTTAGTCCACCTTCTCAGACAGATTCAACCTCAACCTTGCACACCCAAACATTGTTTTTTTATTATGGCTGATTAGCCCTCTGCACACAGCTTTATAAACCTCTTTCTGCTACTGAGAACAGGCCAATTGCTCATGGCACTTATAGAGGCAGGAAAATCACAGGTGTAACTAATGACATTAATGATGGCTTACTGTAGTTACATTTGTGTATGTCAGAAAGCCAGTATACACAGTACATCTTTTTTACAGCAGACATTTGAACTTGTTATGGAAGGGAAAGCACACAAATGACATATTACAATAATATTGATGATGGCAGTTCCATCTAAGCATCCATAAGGTGTGGTTGACCATGTGCCATCGAATATAACCTGCAGAATGATTGCCATCCATCAAACAAGCCATGCCAGAGAGCCAGCATTCAAAATACTAGGCCTCGGAACTGTATACATGAACACCTAACAACTTAGTTGACTTCAACCATTATAAATGTGTGATTAGTTGGTGCCTGTGCTTTTCCTGAATTGTCAAAATATATGTCATGATAATGTAATTGTTTACTCTTTGACAAGTCAATCAAGCACAGTCTGTTCATGCCCTTCAAAACATATCTACAGTAGTCAGGCAAACTAAATGAAAACCCCCACGTGGCTGCATGTGGGGGCTTTAATTCTTTCAAACATATTGTATGTTCATAGTTTTGTTGGACTAATCATGTTCTGATTTGTGTTTAGGGAGCAATTGTGGAGAAGCGCATCCTCGCAAAAGTTCACAGTCGCTTCATTGTGACACTGGCTTATGCCTTCCAGACCAAGACTGACCTCTGCCTAGTTATGACCATCATGAATGGTGGAGACCTCAGGTGCTTTACATAAATGCAAATACAGCTGATATACATAGACTGACACTGCCAATGCCATGCTCCATGCTGGTTTCTGTAGTTACTAACATGGGAACTTGTGTCATTCCACTCATCTCTACTAATTAGCCTAGGTGTAGATAAACTTCACAGCTAATATACTGACTGATCTCTCAGGTGCGTCATGCTTTAAAGTCAGAGAACAACTTAAGGAGTCCTTAGTCTCTCCTCTTTCTTCGACTATTCTGTTACTTTTCTTAATGTCACAGAAGCTTTAGAGAATACTGTATAATATCCTCCTCCCTCTCACAGGTTTCATATGTATAATGTGGATGAAAAAAATCCTGGTTTTGATGAGAAGAGAGCATGTTTCTATACAGCTCAGGTCATCTGTGGACTGGAGCACCTTCACCAGCACAGGATCATCTACAGAGACCTAAAACCAGAAAATGTACTGCTGGATGATGCAGGTGAGCCATTTCCTCTGCAGCATGTATGCTCTAATCTGTCCAAACCCATCCATATTTGGTCTTTAACCATGTGAATGCAGATTTTCATTTGAACCAAACACTTGAACAGCTGAAAACACTGATTCGTTAAACCTCTTTGTGGCCTTTATCACAAAGCAAGATTAGCAGGTAAACCACCTAACTTTGGTTTCAACCGCAGCTTATCTCATGAAAATGGCTTACTTTAAGCCCATGTAAATCACCATGGTAACCTATGCTGCACCTCTAACCTGCTCTGCTGCAGGTTTAGTTCAGAGGACTGGACTAGAATGTGCATATATTAACAAGATCTAAACATGAACATAAATAGTGCCTTGACTTCATGAGGAGCAGAGAGGTCAGGGGAAAATGTGAATATAGATAGAACATTTTACAAACAAAAAATATTGCAACATTAATAAAGTTAAAAAAGAGTTTAATGAAAACCACCTGGCAAAGAAATGAAACACTTGACGTTTCAGATTGATTCCTCAAGGATTAATTGGGCATTCTGTTAGTGTTGGCTTGGAGTGGACATCTACTGTCTCATTATGCCACTTTAGTAATCAATGCTTTCTTACTCAGGACACGTTCGCCTGTCAGATTTGGGTCTGGCTGTCGAACTTCCACCAGGGGAAGACAAGACTTCTGGATATGCAGGAACTCCAGGTAGGCCTAAGTGAACAAAACAATATTTTAAGATGAAGTAGAAATGGTCACGTATGTCATGCAAGTTATTGTGTATGAATTTGTGATGTCTATCAATCAAGGTTTCATGGCTCCAGAGCTGCTCCAGAAGAAGGAGTATGACTACTCAGTGGACTATTTTACTCTGGGAGTCACAGTGTATGAGATGATTGCAGCTAAAGGGCCCTTTAGAGTGCGAGGACAAAAGGTACAAAACGTGTAGAACAGACACATTTGGTGTCTTTTATGGGTCGAAATATAATAGTTTTTGGTCTCAGGCTGGTTCACTGTGGTCACTGACTTCACATTCAATGTTCATTTGCAAAATGTTCTCTTTCTTTAGGTTGAGAATGAAGAGGTTACTCGCAGAATCTTGAATGATCCAGTTTCATATACACCCAAATTTAGCAAAGAGTGCACAGATATTTGTGAAGGCCTGATGGCGAAGGACCCAGAGAAACGCCTTGGGTTCAAAAATAATGAGTGCGCTGAGCTCAAGAATCAGCCATTCTTCAAAGAGATTAACTGGGGCCGTCTGGAAGCAGGTGGGTGACGTCGACAACTTCATCAACACCAAAAAAAAAATCACACAAAAAGGGGTCGAAGTACAGCAAAAATAGGCCACATTTTGAATTGACGATGTTCTCTATGTTCCTTCTAAAGGCATGCTACCTCCACCATTTGTACCTGATCCTAAGATGGTCTATGCTAAAGATATTGACGATGTGGGCGCCTTCAGCACAATTAAAGGTTTGGTCATGGATAATAAGGACACAGAGTTCTTCAATGATTTTGCCTCTGGCAACGTCCCAATCCCATGGCAGGAGGAGATGATTGAGACAGGTGTGTTTGGGGAGCTGAATATCTGGGGAGAGAATGGCAAACTACCCAATGACCTTGATCCCAACTATGTGGAAGTCAAAGGTGGAGGATGTGTACTTCTTTGAGTTGGAGCCAGAAACTGAGCAGAAGGATGGAAGACAGTAGAATTTTACACGAAGCATATCTATTGAAATTTAGCACATTTAGATTGGATATTTGCTCATTTGGTGCCAGTTACTCATAAACTGTAATTTGTACAATAATCTGTAATTATCTGATAGTAATACTGACAGTACTACTGTTGAACATATGTATGCACACACACACACACACACACACACACACACACACACACACACACACACACACACACACACACACACACACACACACACACACACACACACACACACACACACACACACATCTCATCTCATGCATGTTGTGTAACAGAAAATGTAAATATGGTTGCACTAACAATGGCTGCTGTAATCTATGCATATGTTAATACTTTGTATATGTATAGAAATGTATAGAAAAAAAATGAAGCAATGTTTATATTATTTGGACCAAAGATACAGTGTTGATAGAATAGTATTATTATTATTATTATTATCATAATCATTATTATCATAATCATTATTATTATGTATTCCTTTAATTATCATATAACTAATATTATTCTTGTTATTAATGAGGCAAATATTGTAGATAGAGTTAAAAGCAATCAATAAAATCACAAATAAACGTGTTTGTTCCTCTTTCCATGGCTCTGTAATCCACATTGGTAATACATTGAGAAAATAAGTTATTAGCTATATTGAAAATTATACAAAAATGTGAGTATTTATTGTCCAGGTTTTTAATATCACTACTTCATCAAGAAACCAACTTTACCACTAATTCAATTTAAAGTTTAAGCATCACCTTACAAACATTTATCTTCATCATGATGTTACTAAAAAAAAAATCTGTGTTTTGTGAAGTTGAAATTGAAGCACTGTATATCCAATATATATTCTTTATACCATGTTTATCATATTAAAAAGGGATGGGATAGTCCTCTCTATGATACTTGGCCTGTTTTATGTAGCAATACTATATTTCTATTGTGGTCAAACAATAACTGAAATCACCACCACACCTGTTTATTTAAGTAATGACCAAAATGTGCTTGAGGAAAAGTCACCATCACCAAAGTGATTACAATTAATCCTGAGGGGAACATTAACATCTGTACCAATTCTCATGACAATTTATCCAATAGTCATTAAGGTATTTAATGGACCAACCAAATCTGGTGTTAAGGCAATAGACTCATGCTTCCAGCTTGGCTAAAAAACATGACTGAAATAATAGTCTAACAACCTTTTTTTTTAATCAAATGTTGCTTTACACCAGACCAGCAAATACGTAATGGTCGGTTATTCAAACCAATGAATTTTAAACCCTTGCTGTCTGTGTGTATTTGAAGGAGAGAGAGAGAGAGAGAGAGAGAGAGAGGGAGAGAGAGAGAGAGAGAGAGAGAGAGAGAGAGAGAGAAACCGAGAGCTGTAATCTCAGCAATCAATCATATTGATTTATTGCTCCATGTATTGAGGCAGTGACTTTACCGAAACTCTATTACATACAGTACACAAATACTGACTGTGCAAAGTTAAACAGCATCACACTATTTAAATAGTTCTGAGAGCACATAACTGAATCTGCACATGAATCAGCATCTAATATTTAGCTCAGTGTAGAATTGCACAAAGGTCTGTTCAAGATTTTAAATGATGAAAGTCATCTAATATACAACCGGAGCTCACTTCATCTGTAGTGAACTTGTGTTATTTGCTGCTAAAAATAACTACTTGATATAATGTACTAGAATAAGATTCTGATATTGTGTAGCATCATGGTGTCACTTCAATCATAACACTACAGCAGCTGCTTCTGTCATATAAGATAATGTAATGTAATGTAATTTAAAAATCCAATGCAGCCATGTGCTCTCATGCTTGGGAAGAATTCACTTTTCATCAAAGGATGAACAAGCGGGCCCAGCAACATACTGTATAGGACGAGTATAGGATGAACCAGTGTAGTTATATAGTTTATTACACAGAAATCAAGAACCTCCTTGTGAATTTTATTTGTGTTTTAGTTTAATCTGCCATCTGTTTTTGTTCAAAAGAAAGACTCTTGTGTTTTATTTTTGGTACAACACATCTCTGCTGGCAGTCTCTGATGGATTTAAAAGTTTGAGAATTGTCCCCTTCTTGTGATTTCTCATTTCTAGTTATTTGGGGCACACAACTACAAGAAAAAAATGATAGTTTCCAAAACTTCTGAACCTTTACCTGACACTAGCACTGACCACTCACTCACAAGAACAAGTTTACTAATCTAATTAGATTAACCTTAAAATCTAAGAAGATTCAGAAAATATTTCTGTCTATGGACACAGAACAGGAACTCACCATCCCACCTGAGGACATCTAGCTTTAATTACTGACTGCTAAGCTTCTCTTGTACTGTATGCATTAACTTAGTGCTTAAAACTAATACTTGAAATAATCATGTTCACAATTTAAACATTTATCTGGTCCTAGTTATGTGACCTCAATCTGACCTCAATCACCAGTGATAACTAGTGGTCACAGCCAGTATCAGAGGCTGGAAACCAAAAACCCTGTGAGGTTTTTTCTGAGTGAACTTTCCCTTTAAGCAAGGAGGTCAATGCGGACACAACTAAATAAATATTTCAGCGGACTGAGGGAAGGGCAAAGAAATAAAATATTAACAGACACAAGATTATGAGTTAAAGCCTGAATGTCTGTTCAATATTGTATACAGTACAAGTATATGACAGAACTTTGAACTGTGCTTCTGATTAATGGTTGGCTGCAGAGAATTCACGTTTGATAAGATACAGACTGTATCTGGCAAGTTTCTGCTTTTAATATCTCCAGAATATTGGCCAGCTGTAAATACAAAGGGAATACATGATTGTACTGCATATGCATCAGTAGTATCTTGTTAATCCACACCTCCAATTGTAGCTTAATGTATAGAGACAACTAATAAATAATAAGGGTGTGTTAGAATAGCTGTACTGTACTATGTCAACTAAACAGACATCATTGTTAAATCTATATGCTCCAGTATAAAAAATGTATTTACAAAGAGCAAGAATGCATCTTTTGTCCTGCTTCAGACTAGTTAATGCTTAACCAGTGCTAAAATAATACACTTTCTGCCTTCAATAAATCACCCACCAACTGCTTTTTACACAGCTTTCAGGATTTGCTCAGCCCTCTATTCAGTATTTCCCCATAAGTATTTGCTTATGGAGCTTAAAATGACCTCCCTAAAATCACAAGCTACCAATTCCTCAAAAGGGAATGCAGGTAAGAAGACAAGATGATGTGAATAACCACAAAAAGAATGATACCCACAGAGTAAACCTAGATTATGACAAGAACATCACTTCATAAGATTATGACTAGATAAACCTTTCTCTGATTAACTTATTTAGTGAAGCATATATTTACACTTACACACACATACACACACACACACACACACACACACACACACACACACACACACACACACACACACACACACACACACACACACACACACACACACACACACACAAACACACACACATCCTACAAATAAATAAAATATAATAAACTAAATAAAACAATTAATTGTAAATAGTTTCCTGAAAAAGCTTTAAAAAGCGTGTTAAAGCCATCAGTGCCAAAGGATCCCAGTACATTTAAACTTTTTGATTTTTTTGATTACTGGCCTTAAAGCTGTGACAAGTATTTTAAATTATCTGCACTGCCAATCAGAAGAAGGGAAAACAATGCTCATTGTACTTACATTTCTATGGTAACATTTCAGGCAAGTGAAATGTCATCAATTTTGGGCGGGAATAGCAGACTTAATGTAGCCACCACCAACAAATCAATGTTCAAATTAGTCCAGGTTTGAGTGCATGAGAAAAAAATCCTGAGTCAGTTCTCACACTCCCAAAATGTATATCAGATACAGAAGTTGCGAATAGAGCTCCTTACAGAGGCAATATCTATCTCGTTTTGCTAATTATTAATAGAAAATATCTTTCAAGATGAAAGAGATCATTGAGGTTATAGCACTTTTCCTTGGTTTTGTTGGCTGGATAATGATTTTCATATCACTAGAAGATCAGTATTGGAAAGAATCCACCACAGATGGCAGCGTAATTACAACCTCCACAATCTATGAGAATCTCTGGATGTCTTGTGCAAGTGATTCAACAGGGATATATAACTGCCGTGACTTTCCATCCCTTTTTGCTCTTCCAGGTAAGTCAAAGTAAATGTATCTATTGTCTAATAGCCTAGTAGGATCTTTGAAAAGTAATCAAAGTAATATCTCCTGTTAAAAAAGGTGGTAGTTACTGGAAATGAATAAGACATTGCTTAGGCAATGTTTTTCCCATTATCATTTAAGCTTTCAGTTTTTTCTCTGATTCAGCTGTATGTAATAGCTGAGTATGCATTTTCTAACCAATAGCATCATACTGACTGAAATGAAGGCATAAACTACTTTAAGAGTTCAAATGATTATACTATGTAATTCAGTTCCTGTGCTGACAAAAAGAGGCAGCTGTTTAATTCAATCCAAAAAGTTGTGTAGTTTGAGTTTATTTTTGATGAGGTTGTGTCAGAGAGAGCATTTACAAAGCAGTTACATGCTATACATTGTACTGGTGCTGTGCTGAATTACATTAAGTCTCACAAATGTTATCATAGGGCTATAAAATTATCAGTGCATTGTTCGAGTGATTCTTTTTACATTTCATTTTGAATTTTTCTTTACTGCTTATCCTATTTTTAATTGTATCCACTGTATTTAATGCAATGAAAGGTGGACTTTCAATAACCCCTGCCATTTTACCACTGTTATGCTGTATTCAATAAGGAGTTAAGTCTTGCTGTTCTTAGTTGTTATGAAGTGGTGTTCATTCTTAAGCATAGGTTATTAAAAATATATTGTAATCCAGTATTATCACTAAAACCTGTCTTTAAAAATATCTTTGAGGTTGACATCACATTAAGTCTGTTTTTTGGTGGTGTGTTTAGGTCTAAACCATTACAACAAAGTCAGATTTCAAGTAAAATTGTGGTTTCCTTGTCATGATACAGGCCTGATAACCAGAAATACGTTTATTACTGAATGAATGAATGAATGAATGAATGAATGAAGAGTTTTAGGGTCAGCTATCACACAAGCAAATAAGTTTATCTTAGGGCAGAACACCTGGTCATCTGCGGGTCAGTTTGTGGTGATGCACCCTCACCCCCATGTACCACACACATTTCCATCATCCCTTATCCAGAGGGTGAACTGAGGAGCCAAAACGTGAGTTGAATCCCATCAATAACGGTTTGATGTTATTGATACAGTGCTCAAAGCAAACGTCATGAGGTGACAAATAGCTTTAAGTCTATAGACGTTTGTAAGCAGGTTGGAAGGTTGGACTTCACCTCTCTGTTGTCTTTTAAGTTGGGTAAACATTTGGAGTCTTTGAAAAGGTTCAATAGAGTTGGGAATAATAGGGGAACTCATAAGTGGGAATTAATCATTGATTTGTAGTTTTCTGTAGCATCTTAGCACAGGGGTTGCTGAGAATTGGTCTTGTACACTGAGTCTGCTGGGCCAAACAAATCCACATGTGTATAGGAAGATAGCTTGGAGAGTCAACGTTGGTATTTAGTGTTCATTTTTCTGGATAACTCTACACGGGTTGGATAGATAAAACAAGGAAATATGAATGCGATAGTGGAAGCTTTTGCCTTCTTCCTGGGCTTCCTTGGCTGGCTGATGGTTGGCGTTGCACTTCCAAATCGATACTGGAGAGTCTCTACAGTGGATGGTAACGTTATTACCACATCAACCATCTATGAAAACCTATGGATGTCCTGTGCAACTGACTCTACAGGAGTTCACAACTGCCGGGATTTTCCATCTTTGCTCGCACTTAATGGTATGTGGCTGACAGCAACTGTTTTATTGGTATGGATGACTACTTATTAGACTCAAATCCAAATCCACCCACTCATTTTGAAGAAGTGGTATAACAATCATTACACAAGAAACTTTACTATTAAGCAGCTTGGTATAAATGGTGTATACTTATTGTAGCAACAGAGCACAAAGAAAAAAGCTTAGTTCATGTCCAAGGTGTAAAGGGCTGACAGTGTTATGTACAATAAAAAACTGTTTGACCTTTACAACAAACACTGAATTCTCCTGAATGGCATACCACTGTATCCAACACAACAGAGAAATTCTTCCTTGCCATTGTTTTTTTCCATGTACTCTTGATCTAAATGTCATCTTGGTATCCCTTTAAAAATCTATCAGGAATATTATATTGTACTGGCTATAATCTGTGAACAGGGGTAATATAACAGGAGGATAAGCAAGCACAACTGCAATGAACCCAGACCAAATGACACTCATAAATTAATTGGTCATTTAAACTGATTTCTAAGAGCTGATATTTATGTCCAACTTGTACTTTATTTGTCTGAACCTGTTAGCCACTTTGGGAAAACTACCTGTGCTGCAAGGAAAATGCAAATTCTCCATGCTTAGTTTCAGCCAGTGTGTCTGCTACTATTCTCATTCGGTTGGTACTCAGAAATGATCAAGGTTGGATACTGAGCTAATTCTGTTTTGTTTTTCGTCACACCCCCAACATAGTACATATATTTACATTTCATATCATTGTTGATTTAAAAGGTTATGGTCCTGAAACTATAGAGGTATATACAACTGTGACTGTTTATCTCTTGGTGAATGCTAGATGATTGGATAGACTGAATTCAATATTTTTTCTAGAATTGTGGCTCAAGTGTTTTGTACAGGTTTTGTTCGATAGAGCCTGTTACAGGGCTCTGACTTTGCTCACAGAACCAGCATCAGTACTAATGAGAGTCTACAGGGCTCAAACCCATATCGCTGCAACATAGTCATGCTATAGATACAACGTTAATGTAAATAATACATTTGCATTTGCATGTGTTAAATTCTTTCACTGTAAATACATTATAATATGTCTGCATGGAACACCGGGACACATTATTGTATTTTTTTATGTTTGTGCACAGGATACATACAGGCCTCCCGAGCACTGATGATTGCTTCCATTGTGTTTGGGACATTTGGGCTTGTGGCTACTCTTGCAGGAATGCAGTGCTCTAAAATAGGAGGAGAAAACTACGTCCTGAAGGGGAGAATTGCTGCAATTGGAGGAGTGTTCTTTTTACTACAGGGTAAAGACAAGGGGATTGGATGCAATTAGCAATGTAACAAAACAACCATGAAGAAAATGTTTCGTCAGAAGTTTAATATTTCTTGTGTGCAATGAAGGAAGGCTTACTGTTTTAAAAAAGACTTGAAATTGTCCAGATCCTGGACACTAGCTTAGTCTCTGGAAGTACTGTGAAACATGAGACTCACGAGAAATGTATTTAAGAAAGAGAATCAAGCCCCATCATTACCCACAACACTTGGATAGGCAAACATGTCTAGTGCTCCAATCTCTGTTTGCAGAAGACAAGCTATCAGAGAATGGGTCACCAGTTCAAAAGGTTATCCTTACTCTAACAAACCTGTCATTATCAAGGGAATGAATTGTTATCCAATAAGTCCAGAATAATTCATACTACGTAAAATACAAAAAGCTACATAGTGAGAGGAGACTAGTAATATCAGGAAGAGGTATGTCCACAGATAAGATAATAAGTTATGTTTACTATGTTGACCATTTGACCAACATTTGCTTATTAGTGATAAATACATAGTATAGCTGAGATTGGTGGGAATTTCATTCATTTTGCAGGCATGTCGTCATAAACCACATTAAAAATTTTTACCTGATGATGGTTCAAGATGAAAGTTCAAGGTATCAAACTCAATTCATGACATGTGGACATCTGATCAAAATTTAAGGGTAATTCATTTTTATCAAGACATTCCAATAAATGCAAACATATCAACAACAATCATTAGGATTCGTCCTCTGGGAAAAAAGATTATCTGTACCAAATTTCATTGCAATTCAATTTGACTCTAAAAATGTTGTCCTGCTGATATACTTCAGGAAATTTCAGGAGATCAGCAAAGGTAGTAGGATTCATTCTCTGGGAACCATGAATGACTGAACAAAGTATTGTGGCAATTCATCAAGTAGAAGTAAAGATATTTCACTGAATAACTTTCATCTTCTGGTGGTTTTAGAAAGATCAAAGAATCAACAAAGAAACTGGGCTTCACTCACTGGGGCTGATTAATGTCTAATAGATTGACATCAGCATTCCTAAAGCCAAACAGCTAAAAACAACAGAGAGAAAAGGTCCTGAGTGTAGAAGAAAGTTATAAGAAGGCACTCATCTGCCTAAAAGTTAAAAGATACTTGTGCATGTTGAAACAGACCCACTTATACCGGGACAAACAGCATTCTTCAGGGTCACATCTTGTCCTTTTGTGGATACAAGATAACTGCAAATACCTGAACAGAAAGCCAATGAGCTCAATGGTGACAAGTGCAAAGTATGACCACTAGATGGCTCTATAAAATGTATAGAATGAAGACAAGGATAATGCACAAGTATTTTCTTTTTTTTTTTTTTTAATAATTTGACCATGATATAGCCATCTAAATGAAGGCTTTTAAACTTTTTGCCAGAAGAGTAACTTGGACCTTTCTTCTTTTTTATCAACCACAGACTCCCCAATACAAATACTAAACCAGTGGTGTAATTTTAATCAAATTTGAGAGGCTTTTAAATTGTATTATAACTTTTATTATTATTTTCTTTGCATAGTAATAGTATTCTATTAGAGGAGAGCTGATTGTAAATAAGCAGTCACTCCTTACAACTAAATTGAGATCAGTTTTACTTCTTACATCACTATAACTTTACAACTCCAGGATTCATATGTTAGGTTTCAATATTATATGTTATGTTGTTATTTATCCTGTTTTTAAATGTGTGCAAAGTTTGCATTTATAAAAACATACCACTTGTCAAAAGTAAACATGTTTTTTTTTTTTTTTTTTTTTGTAGGGATTTGCACGATGATTGCAGTGTCTTGGTACGCAGCCAACATCACACAGGAGTTCTTTGACCAGTTTTATCCAGGGACTAAGTGAGTCAATACAAACTGCATCCATATTTCATTGAGTTGAGAGAGACAGAACAACAGCTGAATAGCACAAAGTGATGTTGTTGTTTACCATGAACTAAATAATAATACATAGAAAACACATATGTTAAATGTTACTATATCACAGGTATGAAATCGGAGAGGGCTTGTATATCGGTTGGTCTTCAGCCACACTTGCCATCTGTAGTGGTTCATGTCTGCTGTGTGCTTGCAGAATCAATACACCCAATGATAAAATGTGAGTATGCAATTGAAATGTCCAATATTAATTCACTTGATATAGTAGAATTGGCATATTTTATTAACTGCAACACTTCTTTTGTGTTTTAGACCGTATCCATACCAGCCTTCCTCCAGAGGACATGTGCTGTCAACTGTGGCAATGTCTCAGTCTGTCCCAAGCAACTATGATAGAAATGCATATGTCTGAGAGGTTACTGTGAAGAGGAAAACGGACTGGGTAAAAGTCAATTCAATGGATTGATTACATGTTCAATGAGGAAACAGTTTATGCTCTATGAGAGGACACTATTTCAATTGGAAAATGCACTGTACAACAGTAATCATGATCCGATTTGGGGGATTAACTGGTTGTATCTAAACCTTTTAGTGCGACATATTTGCTTTATATGAGATTTATGAGATCCAAAAGATGCTTCACTATCCCACCATATATGTACCTCAGTAACTTACTGTGGGCGTATCAAGAGAAATTGCAACATAATAATTACAATACAAAATACATATTGACATGTAACCAGTCCAGTTTGTATTGGGAATCCCAGTATTTCAATAACTATACATAACTTTTAACCAAACTTTTACACTAGTTACTCTTCCATGCTTTTATCTTATTGATAACAAAGGATTACTTGATTGTGAGAAAAAAGTTGCAAGAAAGTAAGTTATGCAAAGTGTATCTGGTCCTCTGATCTCTAAATCTTTGACAACTGTATCATTTTTTAAGGTTCAAGACAAAAGCATCTGTTTAACTTTTTTACTATGACTAGGAACACATATACAGTAACAGATTTATTTAATCATTAGATCATCTTACACTGCTATTTAGTGTTCACATGTAGACTGATTTTATAACCCTTAGGTTTTATGCATTTCTTGGCAAATGTTTATATTTCAAGTGATATATCAAATAGTTTTCTTGTCTGTGATTTTACATATATTCATGCAGTTTTCTGTTTTACATACAAATAAACATTTTCAGTGACTGATTAACAAAAATCTGGATGTTGATTTATATCAATGAGGGATTATGATGTCGCCAATTTAAGACAATAAATATACTGTATTTGTCATAAATAAACCCATAACTGATGACAAGATTGCTACAAAATCCTGCATTTGCTACAAATTTTAATTAGATCCACCTGTAATAACATACATTGTTTTACACTAATGTTTGTATACAGAAAATATCAATTGTTATATACCAATCAAGTCATGTTCAAGATGGTTGAGCACTGTGATGGACAAGCGTTCATTTTCTGCTCAGTTCATGTATTCATCTTAAAATGAGACCAATTCATAAAAGTAATCAAGTTTTGGCTTGTTGGCACATCTCCCTCTCCATTGACTGCTTTAAATAAAGTAGGAAATGCCCACGACTACTGAAGTCATGACAGTGAGCTGAATTATGGTCCATAATTTTTACCTGGGAAAGAGATGGCACCAGGATGCACTATGGGAGGAACGCAAGTCGGCAGAGGCAGTGTGATGCTCTGGCAATGACATGTAACATATATCTTATTGCAGACAATGTATACGCCTTCATGGCAACAGTATTCCTTAAGGGCAGTGGCCTCTCAAGAACTGAAAGGTACTCTCTCTCAAGGTACTGAAATTAGAGTATTTAAATCATCTGCTCTAATTAAGTAAAAATAAGGGATTTTCTATCAAGATATAATTTTGTTAAATCAGGAGTAAGACAAGAGGAAAGAGGAACCGAGGAGAGTGAAGCTTAATTTGACTTTGTCTTATTAAGGGTGAATGTTTATAGCAGACAACAATCCAGCCACTTTTTCACAGCAAGGAACATATCTTTCATATAAAACTTCTAATTTGTAGGAGCGTCATTTGCTAAATTGTCCAGGTTTTGTCCGTCAAAACGTATAAAATGCCAGCCTTCGCTCTCAGTGAGGTCTTGAGCTCCTTTAGCAGCATAGAAGTCTCGAGTAGGTGTATTCCAGTTCAACACGGACAACTGCAGTCGCACACACTGCTTGTCTTTTCCCACCTGAGTGAAAAGGACAGTCCTTTAGTTAATAATGTGCTGCTACCTATTCCTCACACAGAATGACATTACTCACAGAAATCACAATGAAAAAAACCAAATGTTTCACCTCAAGAGCAATTACAGCACAACTATGTGAAAAATCCTATTTTCCTTGAAAACTGTTTTAATGGTCAACAAAGACATTCTCACCTTGGCAACTTTGCACATTAAACCTTTGCCAATGCCATTTCCTGTTGAGGGAATTAAGAAAAAACATGAGGTTGAAAATATTTACTTTATAAGACCTACTTACTTCATTTGTAAAAGAATAAATATAACAACATTTTAAGTTTAGTAAATATAGAGAAATTATAATTTGGAGATACCATAGACGTAAGCAAGTACAAAAAACAAATATTACATTACAAGATTTGTTAACATATTTTACCTCTGAATTCTGGCATCACGTACAAGTCCTCCAAATATACTGATCGTCCCATCCATGTACTGTAAGTGTAAAAGTAAAGGGCGTATCCAACAACTGTGAATCCTACATGGGCATAAATCAAAAAGTAAATCAGGAATAACACCAGAGTAATTCAAAAATTGTTAGTATCGGCTGTGAAAAGGAATCAAACAACACCTATTCTGATGATTTATGAGGCTGCACTTGAGTAGTCATCATGATTTGTTGGATAATACATGAGCATATCTAAATAGCAAGGACGCAGCTCCTTTATTATCTGTATAACATGCCGACAAGTTCAAAGCTGGCTGACAAGGCAGGCCCCGATCAACACTTCACCTTCTTTAGATTTATGCTCCTCAGGTACTTCTGCCACGAGGCATTCAAAGAAGGGATTCTGGCAGAAACCGTCCCGCTCCAATTCTGAAGTAAAATAAAACAGATCATTAATCAACAAAGGAACATTTCATCTTTCCATGACTAAAAATTATGTGACCATTGCCAGCTTCCAAGTGACGCATCAAAAATATAAATACCTGAGACAACTACTGAATTATTGAAAAGTTTTTACAACTTGGTAAAGCAATTACATTACTCCAGCTGTGAATCCCATCCTCCTACTGTACATCTCTAAGATCTCCATCTAAATCTGTGGGGTTTATTCTGGCTAGGTTAGCTCATAAGAATGTTAAATGCATTCCCCACCTTATAATACATTCGCAAATACTTATTCTGAAACTTCCACACCTGTGTCCACTTGCAGTCTTCTTCTATGCCATTTCTCATATATTGGCATATTTTACTGCCATGAGCTGTTGATGTGAATTATGCTCAGAAGGAAAGTGTACTGGGTCATGCTTGTATTTGTGGTGTGTGGTGTGTGTGCACATCAACACGACAAACTATTTGCTGCCAGTGGTCAAAAAACTCAACAAGGAAGGCACCTTTTAAACAGACTACATGTATGTATGAACTGTGATGTATGTGTGAAGCCAGAAATCAATGAGATTAACTCTTAAAAATAATAAATAAACCTAAAACTTTAAAATGACAAAACTTTTTTTTGCCCTAGTCTCCTGAGGTGCATCAACCTCAATGTTGCATCTTTTCTATAAAGGATCTGATCCCAATATATTGAGGATTTACCACTGCTGGATTTGTGCGTGCTCCTGTTTATCAAAGTGACTGTAATCTCATCACTGTTACTCATTAGCACGCTCTATTTATTATTATCAATGGCTGCGCTGCACTGCTGACTCTATAATATCTAATCTCACATTGCAACTTGTACTATCTGCACATGGATTAGACATAAACATTCAGACCCAGTACCGCTTCTACATACTGCCATGGTGATACTATAGGTCTTTTTCAAAGTAGACATTATTGGTAGAATTTATTACAGTAATAACGACACTTAGATTGAAGGAAGATTTCTCTGTATATTTACAAATCCTGCTATTCTTTTTTTTTTCTACAAATAAATCAAAATTACCTTTATGGGATATCTTCACTTGGTCAGGCATGTTTTCATAAACTGCCAGCTCCTGAAAAAATGATACAATAAGGTATTTATGTCCCATTTGACACATGCACCAAAGGGACATTAATTCAATGAAACATAACAAGTGTTATGGAAGCCGAGAATGGCTGTGCTTGCGAAATCACCTGGAGCTCGTGAGATAATTAACACGTGACCTCGAGATAACAAAGCTTGTGTTCTCACAAGAGCGGTTTCTTTTATCTTATGAAAACAAAAGGTTGATTTCTGGTGATAAACTTCTGTTTTCTCAAGATAACGAGTTAATTACAGGGAATTTGAAAATGAGTATCTGGTTCATTTGATCACACCATCAGCCTTCAAGATCACTTTTATGACTGTCAGAGAGGATTCATCACTAATTTATCAGTTTATAAAAATTAATTTGGGGTAACTATGAGGCTTACTAACAAACTACTAGGCTAATTATCACCATATAATTGTACATCCACGAACTGGGACAGTTTTTGGTAAATTTATAACTTTTTTCGAATAAAATGTGGCACAAAAACATGAAAGTGATAACAGTGGTGAGTTGTATATTGATTGCTTCGTGACATCTTGCCCATGATCTTGCCCTGAACCATCACATGTAAAAGCAATGTCAACGTTGCCCAGTAGATGTCGCCATTTTGACTGTTGCTTCCAAACAGTGAATCATTTTCAACACAACTGTTTCAGAAAGCTTCCTCACCTCATTACTTAATTATGGCATGGCACTGCTGATATCTGATAAACATTATAAAAGTTATAACAGGAAACAACCTTTTGGCGCTGATAATCTCTTTATGTTGAGATATCAAAGCTCGTTTTCTCGAGATAACAGCTTTAAAACATATTTGAAAGCACGTCCACTAGTAATTACAATTTTCCTTGTGGAGCGCTTTTTGAGGAGCTAGCGTTAGCTTCACACCACTACTCCACCTCTCCATTATCACTACTCACTCACCATTATCATTCTCGATATGTCTTTGCAGTCTTCAGCTGCAGCGGGGCGGACTTTGAAATTCATGTCTGCAGAAGCAACAGTAGCAGGGTTTGAACTTTTATTTCAAGTAGCACAGTGAGCCCACTACACTGACTACTGTCCCCAGGGGCAAAGTACAAATCTGTGTCGAGTTTTTTTTTTTTTTAACCCTAGGTTTGCTATGTCCCGCCCTACTCTTCCTCTGATTGGCTTACCCAGAGCGGCTCTGGGCTTGCCATAGGGCGTTGTATCCTATACAGTGTATGGTTGTATCCTAGAAAAAAAAGAGTTCCGGTGTAGGAACTCTGCACAAGCAACTCAATTATTATTTAAATTTATTTAAATTTACTATAATTATTACATCCACTGAAGTACGACCTTGAGGTATTTAATTTACTCCAGTATTTCCAGTTTATGCTGCTTTATACTGTTACTCCTTTACATGTTAGAGTGATATATTTACATTTATCTGACAGATACTGTATAGTTACAACCGGTAGTTACTTTTCAGCTACATTGTTGCTGCGGTAATGCCTCTTGGCATGTGAAGATTTTCTGACCGTGCAATTAATTTGTTCTTACATTCATTTTTATTACAGATGTTCTTTATTTTATCACGTATTTGTGTATATGTATGTAGATATGTAGTGTGTATTTATATGTATGTATGCACACACACAATTGCTATATTAGTATATTAATGTGCATGTGTACATAATAGATTATATTTAATTCACCGGGAAATGAGTAACCGTTTTTCATTCTTTCATGTACCTACATGGCTGAATGACAAGTTCAATCCTTGAATCTAACCTTCACGAAAGCCCTCCTAGGAACAGGTGTTGCACATTAGCACTAGCTATAAACACTGTGATACTTGCATCAGACAGTTGTTCTAGCCTGTCTATGTATATTGTATCTGTTCCTATTGAATACACCATAATAAATAAATAAAACAAATGATGCATTAATATTGATTGAACTACTCAACGATATATGATGCTCCACTAGTGAAATGCCACTCACACATTCAAGTTTAAGTGTTAATATTCTCTTTGCTGGTTTGCACCACTCATGGGATTTAGATCAGTGACTACAAACCAGTTTCAGAGAATAATTGTTTGAGCAATTTATGTTAATCTCATGGCACACCTTGGTAATTGAGTGGTTAAGGTGCATGCCACAGAAAGGCAGTGTCCCTGGTTCAATTCCAGCAAGGGACCTTTGCTGCAGGTACCCACTACCCACTTTCAAATAAAGTAAAAAATAAATCCTTAAAAAAATAAAATAACTTCTTAAAATTTGTTAAATGTATATAGTAGACAATTCAGATTGTTGGTGCAATTTTTACACTAATAGCCCAAGTTTTGAAAAATGTCTATTCACAGATTTCCTCTGAAAATATTAAAAAGTTCTGAAATGACCACACCTCCAGGTCATTTGTTGTACCGACTTCACATTGATGTGGATTGCATTGCATTGCTGCCCTTGTGTGAATTCCTGTGTAACAATAAATGAAAATGCATGATATGTATAGTAAATACAACAATTATACTATATTAACAGTGAAATAACAGTGAACGTTGCTGATGGCAAACTCTATAGAATAATACTTTTCTTAAAACAGGAATATAGACGCACACCCACATGAAGGAATTAATACAAAATCTGATTTATTTTAGAGTAAAAAAAGAACATGAAATCAATTAGAATATAAGCTGAAACATTACAGTTGTCACAGATTGACCTCAATTTTCATGGGCATTAACATATTTACAATTTCTGGTCACATTTGCTCTTTGTCATCAGTCAAGGGTTCATATAACCCCCCCTCAAACCATTCCAGAATTTACCCCTGTAAGTTCAGCCCAAACAAACCTCCTTGTGTGTTCAGCCGCTGCAACGTGATAAAAAATCTCCACCACCTATAAGTCTCAGTGTGGCGACTGTGTGCTCGCTCCAGGAGACTCGGACCGGTCTAGCTTCATCCCTGCTTCTAGAGGAGTTGAGGAAATTGAGGTTGGTAGTACAGAGCTCTTACTCTCCAAAGAGGAAGAGGCAGACGAGGGCAGAGATACCACTATGTACTTCTGCATAGGTCGTGATGCTGTCAGTGCAGGGCCACTGCCAGACTCTAGTTTAACCAGGGGCTGCAAGGTTGAAGTGGCGCTGGGAACAGTGCTAGTGACTGGTGAGGCAGACTGGGAAGAGCTGATGGTGATTACCTGAAAGGAAGACCAAAAGACAGATGTAATTTAATGCTGAAGAGTTGTGAAGTTTTTTTATGTAAGTGTGAGAGTACCATCAATTTAAATCTGAAAACTGAGGTCTCAATAACAGTTACTGTTAGCTGTCCAGTTCCAAGCAAAGAACGGTGACTTTTTCATTCATCAGTTATCAAATGGGGCCGAACTGATCACTTGTTTCGCATAGTGATTAAAAAATACAGTAGATGCATATTAATGACATCTTTACTGTCACTGCTGAAACACCACATCCTGCGACAGGTTTTAAATGAACGTAACATGTCAAAACATTTAAACACGCTGCAGCATTATCACTTGAATACACTTCTACAAGTCCACTTTAAAAATGTGAATATCATCATTTATCACATCATCAATACAAAGCCATGTCAACTTAGTGATGTCAAACATTAACCCAAACAATGGTCTTTCCCTTCAGTAGTTTTCCACCTCACTTTCAATTAGCGTAATTCATGGATCTCAGTGATGTGTCGCACTGGGTACTTCTTCTATTCATGCTTCTTTTTTTTTTCTTTTTTTAACACCTGTGTGGCTCTAGCATGTTAAAGTAAAAATGTCTACAATCTAAGGCTATCTAATGTGAACATAACTACCTCAGTAGTTGGTATAACTGCATGTACACCTTAGCCTAAGAAGAGCGCGGTCTTTGCCTGCTGGTATGGCTAACCCTAAACCTATCTGCAAGACCACAGTGTAGTGGGTCTTTGAGAATGGGCTGATTTCTTTTAGGACAAACATTCTCTGATCCAGTTAAAATGTAATCGCTTTATATAACCATAACCTAGTGATAACAGGAAAGAAGAATAGCCTCTGTCTTATCCTTAACAGTGCATTAATTTTTGGTGCCAAGAGGTAAGTGTGAGTTCATGAGCAGCAACCCTGGAGTGGTCACAGGTAGTTTCCAAAGGTAGGTCTTTGTACAGTCTTCTTTTCCCACTATAGACAATGATAGGCCATGACAAATGATCTTTTCTATCTAAGTTGAAGATGAGAGAAAATAAATACATGTAAAAAGATGGAATACTTTATAAGGATAATGTGATATACATTGGGAGATGTAATGACGTTGTATGCTGATTTCTGATGATGATAATGCTTACCCCCTGACTTCTTTTTCTTTTATTTATTTAATTTTTCATTCATTTATTTGTTTTTGGTATTTTTTTTTTTAACTTACTTTTATTGGTAGGGTCTGTTTCTTTTTTTTGTCTTTGTGCTATTTCACTTGTATGGTACATTTCTTATCCTATGTGATAAAGTTGTTTGTATTGAAAAACAATTAATAAAAGAGAATTACAAAAAAAAAAAAAAAAAAAGATGGAATACATTGTTTCACTATGTTGATGAAAAATGAATGCAAAAAACATCAAAGTACCTGCTGAGTTGAAGCAGCTCCTGCACTGGTTGTCATGACAATGTACTTTGTTGCCGGGGGAGATGGCTGTGATGGGGTCCCCGGTCGAGGAGACATCAAGGTGAGAGAGCTTGGAACCTTAATTATGCTGGGAGTGCGAGGCCCCGTCGATCCACTTAACCCACTTTGCGAGACTGAGAGGGTGGGTCGAGGCTAGAAGGTGACATAAATGACATCACATCATCTTTATTTAAATGCCATTTATTCTGTGGTTGTATCAAAAATGTCCTTATACTTAATAAACATTAAATATACCTGTGTGATTGTTAATGTGGTTCTGTTGACCTGCTGAGCTTGCAGCGCTGCTTGTGTCCTGGCCTTCATTACATGGGAACAAAGCATGGGCCCGAGATAACCGTAGTCTGTCCGATACTGCTCTACGTTGTCAGGCTGAGGTCGTATCTTGGCAATAACACTGGCACAGTGTTTCTTTGAAAAGGCAATGAAACAAGCATATTTTGTATATATGAAAACGCAATTCTGCTACAAATTAAAAAAAACAAAACAATTACTGACGACTTTCAGTAGGAAATCGTCTGTCTTTTCAATGCATTACAGAACTTGGATTTCTTACCAGTAAGAGACTTTGAACATGGTCAGCTCCTATTTTGTCAATGTTTGAGACCACCGGTCCTTCCATCACTGCTTTGATGCGAGCACCCTCTACAGAAAGCCGAGGAAGGATCAATGTCTTGATCACCTACAGAGCACAAAAGTAGCAGGTTGGTGCCAATGGGACAGAGAGAAAACAAGAAACAACCGACAAAACAAAATCACGCTCACATCAGGTCCTAGTTCAGCAAGTCCAGCGATGCAGCCGTAACGTGTCGTCCACTGAGTTTTTTCATCCAACCAACTCTGTGAAAACAAGTCAGGTTTAGTATGAGAAAACACAAACAGTACTTCTACACACAAACTCAGGGAGGATAACATTTATCTACAACATGACCAGACAGATGACATATACTGGCCTAGTAAATGCCTACAGTTTAATATGAATTATTTTAAATAGGATCCAGTCATACCTCATTCTCTCCATCTATAATTATACATGAATTAGTTAAAGCCTCTATTTCATGAACAACAAAAAAAAGCATGACAGATACCCACCTTAGTAAAAGTCTTGGTAATACGGGACTGGATGTTGTTGGTCGTAGTACTGAAAGTTTTGCAACTTTGTGCCATGAGGCGAGCAGCAAAGTCCCGTAAAGCCCAGTGGTTGTCAACATCTGGTCTCAAACACAGCTGTTTACTCACAATACATGTCACCACAGCCGGGATGAGTTCATGCAGCTATAAAGAAAAGCAGAAAAGAAAATATCAAATAAAAAGTAAGTGTTAATTATATAATTAAGTGTTATATAATTTAATCATCAAATTTCTTTTTTTTTTCTCCACTCACATATTTCTCCAAGTACAGGGTGGGGTTGTCCATTAGCGCTTTGACCATCCGCATGAGGTAAATCAGTAGAGCCAAGTTGTTTTGCACCACATTCACACGAACCTTTCAGAAGAACATAAAGTCAGTGCGTTGAGCAGAGATATACTTGGATATTAGGTACTCAGGTAAGTCATGCTTCAAAATGTAAGGGAAAGTTGGAAAAGATGCTTACTCCTTCAGAAATAAATGTGCTGAATCTTGGAAGCATCTGATAGAGTCCAGGATCTGTAGCAATACTCTGTAAAGCTTCCTGAATAAAAAAAGAGGAATCCTTTATCCAAAAAAAAGTGACATGACAAGGTCAGAACAACAATTTCATATTTTGGAAGAACCCTGGTATTATTACATTGTCAATCTCATGTTTGCTGCTACATGTTGCAAAGTTATTTGATTCTTTTACTTTAAGTCCCTGTTTCTGTCTCTCCTGTTTTAATTGGATGGGGCTAAGGTGATTTATTATTATTATTATACTCAGGTGACATATTTCTGTGCACCAATCAAAACATTCGAATCAAAATCAAATGACAGTTGTGTAGTTGAATGCTTTGCTTGACAGACCAATGTCAATTAAAAACTGATCAAACCACACCTACACAGTCCTGGTGAGTTTTTCAGAGATTGTAATTGTATTGTAAAAAAAGATGGAGAGTGCTGCAGCAGACAGTCCTAACAATCTATGAAAGTCTGTAGCCTCTGATGCTGCACAGAGCGCAGTGCCATTACGCACAGCTGATCACTGTTTATTAAATCAGCTGATGACACCAGGCTGCTGCACACCTCTACACTCATCAGACTGGTTGGTTATATCTCCATATTCTTCCTTTATATGAATTAAATGTGAGGTTAGCAGCTCATCAGACAACTTTCTGTTCAGCAAAAGTAACTCATGTTATATTATTGAAACACATTGCTGGGTAAATGTGCTGTTATAATAGCAATCCGCCAAAGTGACAGCGCTCCTGGATATTAAAGGGAATGGGAGATGACACTCTGATTGGTTTACCACGTGTTACGCCCAAAACACGCCTATGATTAATGAGGGGACTTAAGACCAACCCTTTTAGACCATGCGCCTGGTGCAGTGGCCATTTTTCCGCCGTTAAAATAGCAAAAGTGGATTTGGATACGCCACACGTTTCAGATCGTTAAAATGGGGCCCTAAATATGTAAAAACCTAAGGGTGTTTACATCTGACCTTTAATCTGATTGTTGCATACTTAGTTATGAATACTTAATGTCAGAGAAAAAAACTTAAAACCTGAAAGTTTTCAGGGGCTTTACGTATAGCTTATTAATGAAATCCCCACTATTTCATTTAATGTCAAAACGAAAGGAAAAAAAAAATCACACACACAAAATTACATTATTACTAAGAATGTATGAGATTGACAAAACATATATAGAGAGAGACAGGCAAAACTTACAGCTCTTTTTGCTTCACATGAGCCAACACATGCTTCTGTTATTTCCTTGTAGTAGAGCTGCTGTTCCACAGACAGTTCATGTGTGCTGCGTGGCTTCAACCTTATTAGACCCTTTTCTTTTCCTAAAAGAGTAAAACATGCACATAAAGGATTAGGGAAGGACGGTATGGAGACAGAATGAGAAAATACACGTTTTAATACTGATAATATTAATATTTTTTCTACAAAATAAGTTACAGACCTTTGCCATCAGCTGGTGTTGCTCCCTGACCCTTGCCTTGAATCGTACCTTCCTCCTCCTGACCAGGTTTGACAACTTTAAGGGGCTCTGTGGATTCAGCTTTTTGTTGCTCTTTTGATGCTGAAAAGCAGTAAATAAAACTTTAGAGTAAGTTTCCCCGCCATACATTTTTTGTGTTTTAAGATAAGACCATTTAAACAGGGCTTACCTGGTGGTGGATTCTCTGGAATAGAAGGCTGCATTCCCTCGATACTTAACCAGTGAGCTATGGGTTAAAATAAAAATATGTATGTATTAGCTTAAAAATCATACAGTCAAAATAAATTGAAATACCATCTTCTGGAGTATAACAGCATGTTATACTGATTATTCGTGTACCTTTGAGTGATACGTCTAGAGGAACTCTGGGGAGTGGTGTGTTAATAATGTCACTGAGGTCCACTTCCTTTTCCTCATAGAAATGAAGTTCTCTTCCACCACCACTTGCAAAGCGAAAGGGGATAAACTCTTGCGACTGGAATCCATACAGGGGCTATAAAGAAAGGAATTTACTTAAAATGCAGAATTTAAAAAGAAACCACAGCAGAGGATCCACTGTATGTTTTACTTCAAATTGCATCCTTTAAGAGGTTTATTAAAGTAATAAAGCATGTATGGAAGTTCTTCCTTACCTCTACATTTTTGAGTTTGAGAGCATTATCTATGTCATTGGTGGTTAATTTACGTCTCTTCCCATGATGCATGAATTTGAGAGCATCCTGTGTAAAAAGGAGAAATGAAAGAACAACATTTAAATATAGCAGGTATGATATAAATGAAGATATTCAAGCATGTGGCTTCAGAATAATTTACAGACCCATATAATATCTGCTCCAATCATCTGTGCTTTACCTGCGCAATTTCTTTTATTCTGTAGCTGACTTCTTCACTTAAGGCTACGCAGCTCTCCTCCTGTAACTGCCCCACTCCCATAGACTCTGCCATGGCCTTCATGGACTCTGTGGGCAGGACGACTGAACACTGCTTTGGCCGTCGTTCCTCCGCCATGGCTAAAACAAAAAGTACACAGGTCTGTGAATATAACATCCCACATGAACACACAAGCTCAAGTTCACCTAAATGTATTCCACGTATTCTTTGAGACACTGTTATTTCACCAAAATCTTATAAAGCATTATCCATACTACCAATGACCCATGCTAACGTGAGAGAGTGCAAGTTTCGTTGGATCTGATCATTTTCTTATCATTTAGATATTCATCAAAAACATCCAAATGTGACCCAAGTTTTAATATAGGATGTTCCTAATTTAATAAATGATGTCTATTTAAAAAAAGATCCAACAGCTAGTTAGTGAATTTGTCAACCTTTGTAGACACTGAATATCCATCAGTGCAAGTATAGGAAGTCCAACCATAAAAGAATGGAAACAATATGATTCTGCCTAAAACAGATGTAAAGATGTATCCTATGTATCTGCCTAAAGTCATCACCAAAGATGTTTTTCATGCATAATGGGCAGCACTGAGGGATGCCACCATGTGGCCAAATACAACACTGAAGGAGCTACAGGTTTCCACAGCTGAAATAAAACACACTGTTGAAAAAGCCACAAATGATATGCCAGCTTGTGTCTGACAGTAAGTATGTGAGGAAACACGTAGAAAGCTCAACAGTCTGATCCAAAATTACACACTCATCCAAAAAAACAAAAACAAAAAAGCAAACACATACAGACACTCACTCACACATGAACCAAAACATGATATAATGTGGTCGAAGCCTCTTGCTATGCAACTATTCTCTCTAACTTGCAGGTATTAGTAAGATCAATGCAACAAGGAAAATAACCCATAACATGCTTGACATGTATGTTAGCAAGCTATACAGGAATGGTTTAAGACAATAATGTTTAGGTCTTGGAGTGGTTACATCCCAACCTAAATACAATTCCTTTTTACTCTATAATTGTATTTGTGGCAGAACTTGAATGCTGCTGTTAAATATCCCCATACAACACAACAAGATCTTAAGACCCACTCCAGGCATGTCTAAAATCCTCTACTCTGAATAACAACTTGCCTCTGATGTTTTTTCGCCACAAAAAACTTTAATTACGTTGTTTAAATTATTAAAATAAGACCTATCCCCAATAAAAATGACATAATACTGTAATGTAAATATTGTTTATTTTAAAGTTTAACTGCTGAACACAAGATGTCACCTTGCTCAGTGTATGTACTCTTCTCTGAGATGAATGTGAAAACGGACCAATAATAAAATAAAATAATTTGAAATGATATCTTGAATTTAATACATCAGTTTATAAAGGTTTATTGTACACATGACAATAAGAAATGGTTTCTGTAATCAGTGTCAAAAATCCGACTCACATCCACTGGAATTAGGTGTTATTTAACAATATAACAACAGAAAGATGAAGGCCTGAACACTTTTAAATGGGTTTTTAGACTTCATGTGTGTAAACAAACTGAGCTCCAAGGAAAGCGGGTTAACCACTCTGACGGAATAACAACCAACAACCGTACATGGACCACAAGCCACCAAAAAAGCATATTAACTCAAGTGCAACATCACCACAGCAAAATGAAAAAAAGCGGAGTTGATTTAGAGGATCTTGGAGACTGCATATTTCTTCAATATTAACTTATAGTGAGCTAAATTTGAAATGTGTTAGCTCGCATGCTAGTCACTTAGCTTCCGTTGACGTTTTTACCTGTGTGAAGTTGTCCTCTCCTTTCTGAGGTAAAGCAGGAACTAATACGAATAAAAACAGTCAATGTTGAGATTTGCAACAATAATTATTTCGCAAAGCTAACTCCTCTCTATAAATATCCATTTCCCGATATAAATAACTAACTAATTCACGGATCGCAACTAGAACCCCCGTTCGTGAATTAGCGCTTGTATTCCGTCGCCATTTTGAGTCACGTTCCGGCTGTGATATCGCGAGACTACACTCCAAGCTCGTTACCGCCTCAAGTGTATTACAAAACTAATCGAGTACAAAATAAATTAAAGAAATGTACTTTCAAGGGAAAATAACAAATATTTAAATCAAATCATTTTACACTATTATTGAATTTATTATTTCTCCACGGAGAATACCGTCTCTAATCTAAGCTACCCAAAATCTACCCCGGAACCATCTTCATCCTTGAGTTTACGGGGGGTGACCTTATGTAGAAGCAACGGACACGACCGTTTGGAGCGTGGGGGAAGGACGTGACAAGAAGTAATCATGTATAGATTTATATTCCGGACTGTGTACACGGTTCGGACTTCTTCTGTTATTATATGTGAGTCGCGTCTGCTGCCAGCGAAATGCAACACTGCTGCGGCTCCAGTTTTTAAGTGAGTTTGTTCTGTCTGAATGTTACCTAACGTTAGCTCCTCACTGCGCGGTTTAGTGCTGTGTTTCTGTTGAAAAGAGATACTACATTTAAACGCTGACAATGTACACTTGTAATTGTTGAAAAATGACATAAAAGATGCCATAAAAGCTGAGAGAGCTTACTGAAGCTGCACCGGTGGGAGGGACGATTTGATTGACATTGCTTCCAGCGGTAGTAGGTCGTTTCCATGGTAACGTGTGTATGAAGTTGGAGATGAAATGCATATACAGTTGACCTACTCATGTTTTACATTGCTATCATTTTAAAAAGCTACCGTGCTCTACGGGTTGGCATAGAGCTATATTAATTTTGTGTCTTTCTCTTGTGTGGATGTGGGATTCAATTTGCGTCGTGACAAAATCTCCCAACAATCAAATGCAATGTCTTATTATTGAATATTGTTGTAGTATGATAATCCTATGATCCTAAGATTCTGATTACCTTTTTTTCTCCTTTCATAGGGTTGCTAATGAAGGTGGAGTCAAAGCCCTCAGCACAAGTTCATTCAGACTCTGTGAAAAGAAAGATGTTTCCCCCTCTAATCAAAATGAGAAAACAAATGTGGATAAAGAGGGCGAGCAGACAGAATCTCCAACTGATTTTAAACAAAAAGCTGAAGATGATAGCAGAGTCATCAAGATGGATGAACAAAGGGAGGAGCCAGTAGTGTTAAAGACAGATGGTGGTGATATATCTGTGGAGACAGATGTCATAACTGGACAGGATGCAGCAAAGCTAATACAAGAAAACACTGATGCAGCCAAGAGTGGGAAGGAGAATCTCCTTGACCTTCTTGGAGCCATGAAGGTGGAAGTAACTAATAAGAGGAAGCTCAAAAACTTGAAAGTGAAGCAGACTTATGAGTCTACCCCCAAGCCAAAGCCTGCCGCTATGGAGAGCACCATCAGTATGTTTCAAAAGGCTACAGAGGAGGCTTCATCACAGAGGTGAGAGTGAGTCTGGACTGGGAAAGGTTATTCACCAGACTGCATTTCTTTAAGTTGGTGACTTTTGTCTCAGCATTCATCGCATTTATCTGAATTGCTCTGCAGTTGATTCCATTGCAAGTTTGATTATTTCAGCTGTAGTTTGCACCTGTGAACATCTTCCTTTACAGTCTATATCTGAAGCCTTGGTCCCTCTTCATCTGTTGAGTTCAGCCTTTCTTTATTCTGTTTATTCTGCTTCTTTTTTTTTTTAGTGAGAGTCTGGATCCTGAACTGGTTGCAGCTGCGTCTGCCGCTGCTTCCACTTTGCCTAACCGCAGCCAGGCTGAGTCTGAGCTGCTCATGCAGCTGAGGCAGCACGAGTCTGTCACTGTAGCTCAGAAGAAAGGGGACATGAACAATCTGGGGTATGAGTCCACAGTTTGTCTTTTTGATGCAGTTAGGTGAAGCCATAGATGTGCCAAGAAAACTCGGTTCCATCATGGCATCTAATAAATTCAGCTCTTTCAATATATATAAATCTTGCAGTGTGTGATTAGGATGTTATAATTAATTTCAAACAGGGTCAAAATATTTCTAAACTCTCAAGGTAGTTGGATTCAGCTTTAGACGGCAAATTTCAGATATACACAGACAAAAAATGTAAACAATGAACATACTAATAAACACTAATACAACAATATTTTCTCAGAGACATTATCGCTGACATGAAGGTAGGAAGGAGCCCCAACAAACACAAAGCTTGGCCAGCTCATCAGATCCGGTTTGACGAGGACGGGCGAGGATACACACACGACAGAGGAATCTCTGAGCTGGAAGGTGTGCGGAGAAGGTATGTCATTTCATCACATCTTTGATTAACAGTGTGTTTTATGCCGAGGAGAAACTAATGTTTGAGATTTAATTTTTCAGGAGGAACTTGTTCTCGGGGAAAAGACTCAACATTTTCTCCCCCCCTACTGATGAAGAAGGAGTTGACTCAGCAGTTGGTAATAATTAATTTTGATTGTTCTGGGCCTAGCCTACTTCAATGACTATGCTTGCCCACAGTGGAGGATTTATAGTGTTCATGTAGCTTTCACTATTGTGTTCAAGTGATGAAAGTTTTTACCTTTTCCACTTAGTCCTCCAGAAGTTAGTCATTCTTGCTCAAATTGATTTGTGTGATTTTAACATGAACTATTGTAAAGAGAATAGAGCTTCATTAACACATTTCTTTCTCTCCTAGACAAATTTAATATCACAATGCAAAATGTTTTGACTTTGACCTTTGCCCATGATGCTGCATTTCAGCGAGGCCCACTCTTTGGGACATAGACTTTGCTCATCAGTTGTCACAGGCGCCCAACCACAAACCCCGCAATGTGCTTGAGGAAATGATCCAGTGGACCAAAGAGGGAAAAGTGTGGCACTACCCAATTGACAATGAAGCTGGTGAGTAATGAATGCTGTATTCTTGTTGAATATAAACAAACGGCTGGATGTGGGATACACTGACAGTGTTTTCTTGCTCTGTGTCAGGGCTTGAGGAGGAAGCCAGTGTCCCGTTCCATGAGCACATCTTCCTTGATAAACACTTGGAGGAGGGCTTCCCCCGTCAGGGACCAGTGCGTCACTTCATGGAGCTTGTGGTGGCTGGTCTGTCCAGAAACCCCTACGTGACTGTCCAGCAAAAGAAAGAGCACATTTCCTGGTTCAGAGACTACTTTCATCAAAAACAGAATGTCCTCAAGGAAGCTGATGTTTACCTCAACTAAACTTAGGAAGATTAAATATGTTTTCAACATTCACTGAAAGTGGACACTTAACAGCAAGAACCATTTCCTCTGTCAGGTTCCATTAGAAACCAGGCTTGGATTTCTGGACTCTTCAAGGAGACCCGGTGTCAAATATTGTACAGATTTAAGTTTTTAAAATGTTGATCAGACATGTTTAATCACTTCAACACTGGCTTGTTGCAGGACGGAGGAGAAACTGATACAAGTGCTTGTACAAAATATACAAAAAGTGTAAAGTAAGCAAAAGTACTGTCATGGATTTCTTTGCTCATTTCAGTGGCTACTAGTCTTCCACTCATTAGTTCACACTTTATGTGCATTGTCCAATGCTAATGCAGTCAAAAGGTGACTAGAAGATACAATCAAATAAACATTTAATATTTATGAATTTCAGTGTCTGACATAATGATCATAAAGTTATTATATGAAAGGCAACAGTCAACACACCGTATTTGTTATGATAAATGTGTAAAACCAATGAAGGTATCAAGTGATGTACAAATGACTTGTTAAATTAGACTGATTAACTTGATTTAAATATTTATATAAGTTGTTTAGTTTTGTATCTAAAGGCGCGTTAGATTTGTGGACATAAATTGAATGTATTGGTGGAGTATGTCACATTGAAAGAAGCAGTTGATGAAAACAGTTATTGTATTATTTTATGTCAAAGGTAATACAAACTGCTGCGATTATGATTAATGGCTGTTTTCCCAGGCAGGCGGTTTAAAAACTATGACTTTAATGCAGCACTTAGGACCTCAGATCAGGTTCACAGTAGGAGCCTAATTAGACCTTGAACCTTGTGCCCTTTGCAAGGGAAGTGCTTTTAAAGTTAAAAAACATATTAACAATGCACCACACAGATTCATACTGGTCTATAAACACCCTCTGCAATCTATTGTTTGGGGAAGCGTGGAAAATGAGAGCTTGGCATTTGAAAGCACGCCATTTCCACATTTTGTTCACTTTTCCTTAAACACAGTGGTGATTGGCATGATAAGATGTTGGCACCTTATACGTGTGTGCGCCACATAAAGGACAAAGCAAGTGTTTTCGTGTGGACAGACACCTGGCACTGCTCGGTTTGTTGTTTTTGAATATACAAGTAATCCACTAGATGGCACTACTGACAGCTGCGATGCACGATCGCTATTCAGACTGGAAATTAGAACTTCAATTTCTAAGTTAATATGGCTGGGGCCTACATACGTTACCAAAAATGTCTTCTGCTTTGCTTTTACATGTCTTTGGAAAGTGGATATAACTGCTCAACCTATAATTACAGTGATGCCATTACAATTATAAGCGTAAGTAAATGATGGCAGTTCTTGGGATATCAAAATCATAAGCTAAATAAGTGGCTAAAAACACTTACCAGTGGATTGTTTGTAAAAATTAAAATTGTCAATTTTGTGGGAAATGCTTAGCTACTCCACACACAAATGCCAGAACTCTAAAAATAGTGTTCCTGTAAATACGTTTTACGGTGGGGAACCACAACGAACAAGGTAGACCATTCAAATGAAAGCTGTTCCCACTGTTATGTTAAGTTAAGGTTGGGTCTAAACCATAGACTGTATAAAAGAAATCTAAACACTAGAGGGAGTCCATGAATGCCTGCGCCTTTGCTCCATGGTGCCTTCAGTTGCTGACATATGTGTTGGAATAACAAGCTTTTGAAACAATTTTAAGAAATTGCCCACTTTAGGTGATATTGTAGTCTAGTCTCTCAAATTTCCTCACAAATGTGAAGATGACAAAACTTCGAAAATATAACAATATGCATTAAATGAGTCAGTTTTATATATGATGCAGATATTGTTTCAAACAGTGTACATTTATTCATCAAATGTCCGACCAAACTGCACTTCAATGCGTCGTTAAGAGGAGCCAAAAGACGGAGCCTGTGAGCGGACCCTGAATGCAGCATCAGACTCAGCACTGGTATTACTGACAGAGCGGCAGACTTGAGAGTTTGGGGAGTCAGTGCAGGATGGTGTGAACGTCAGAGTAGATCTTAAACGAACCAGCTTTGTTTTTATAGTTACAAAACTTTCTGCTGTTGGCCTGGGTGACTGGAGTCGTTGGCGTCAAACAACATTTTAACCCTTTTCTTTCGTCAATTAACATTCATATTGTTTATGTGAGTGTCTATGTGACAGTGAGAGCCCGCTTTGACCCTGCCATGGCTGAGGTACCTCCACCACACGGACAGCCGGTCGAAATAGACCCGGACTTTGAGCCTCTCTCCCGCCCGCGGTCCTGCACCTGGCCGCTGCCCCGCCCGGAGCTCGTCGACCCCGCCAGCTCTAACACATCCTCCCCGGCACCGTCTGTCCAGCAGGAGCCGGGAGGAAACGCCGATTTCACCAGTAACCTCGGCTTGTTAGAGGAAGACTATGAGGAGTACGCGGACCAGAAGCCACCTTTACCGTGCACTGATTTTCAGTGTCGGGAAGGAAATAATGTGCATCTACATCACCACCACCAACATCATCATCATCATCCTCGTCCTCATCATCAGCTCCACCAGCAGCAGCAGCAGCAGCAGCTTTCGGGTCAGCAGCTGCCGCCCCAGCAACAGGTGCCTCCTCCTGGTGTTGCACCCTTAAGTGGCGCTGGCCAGAGGAAAAGCAGCTCGTCCCGTCGTAACGCCTGGGGGAACATGTCATACGCTGATCTGATTACCAAGGCGATAGAGAGCTCACCTGAGAAGAGGCTGACACTGTCTCAGATTTACGACTGGATGGTGAAGAGTGTGCCTTACTTCAAGGATAAAGGAGACAGTAACAGCTCCGCGGGCTGGAAGGTGAGTGTCACCTGCACATAAGCATCCATTAACCTGAGATGGTTTGATGGTAACACAACTTTTAACCCCTTTAAATCTTAGGAGATTAAACAAGGCAGAGCACTCATGAAAACATAAACATAAAACATTTTCTGCAAGAAGGTACAACAGCTTTTTAAAGAATACACTAACTCCTACTATATGCTTTGAGTGTAAAGGTTTTCTTCAATGCATTTAGCAGCAGATCTGCACAAAGCAGTTATTGGACTCTTCTGCTCTACTAATTGTGCAGAAAGTGAGGTTCCCAGCAGACCAATGTTCTGCTGTTTCCACTGATGCACGTTTTACACTTTTTCACATGAAGTAGGGAGCAGATTCATTTTCTTTGCAGTCCTGTTTTTTTAAAATCAGAAAAAAAAGTTACTTAAATACTCTCACTGCAAATACTGAAAAAGTTGTATTATACCAAACAGAGGTTCAATGGACTTTTCTCCCTGAAGAAATATTTGACATGTCACATAAATGATGGCTGAATTACATTTACTATTCAGGGCCCTGATACTGTACATGCTAGATCACTGTCGTCTTACTGTACAGAGCCATCCTTATTAATGTTGTTATTAAGACCTGTGCTTTTCCTACTATGCAAAGTTTAAACACCACACCCCAGTCAGTGATGTCATGGCAACGTTTTTTCATCTCCCAACATCATAATACCTGCTGTGACATCACTGACCAGCAGCAGTACTTTTCCGACCTGTATATAGATTTATCTTTAAATCCCACATGACATCAGTATATTTCATATGTGGAGAAAGTAGTGATGCAGAAAAAATATTACTACCACATCTTATGATAGATAGTGGGTCCTTTTTCCCCATTTTCCCATCTGGGAGATAGAGTTGAATATTTTTGTCGATTTTGTGTGGTCCATGAACATGAAATGTTAAACAGTAACTCTTGATATGGGCTGATGAACTTTGGCACTAACCTTTGAAGTTTTGGAGCAGTTTCTTCTGGCAATGGTAGCAGCCAGCCGACCGGCCTCTCTGCTGTGTCAGGGAGGAAATATACAGCTCTAAAGCAGCGTGTGTGACAGTAAACATCCTACACATGTGACTGAGAATACTGAATATCCCTCAAGGAGAGCACTGTGAAAACAAAAAGCATCAGAGAACAACTGTAAGCTTTATTTTTACTCTTTTCAACTTGTTGACTGAGAGCAAGTGTTGAGTAGTGGTTCATATCTGCTTTGACTGAGTTCCATGCAGTAATACAGCCCAGCACAGATTTCAGATATGCCTTTCCTTGGCGGGAACAGCCTATTCAGTGTTGCTACAAAACATACTGACTCATGGTCTGTGCAGCGTTTCCACAGTCATGGAAAACCTGGTACAGTCCTAAAATTTGAAAGCCTGGAAATGTACAGGAAATATTCAGTACAAGAGAATTGTTCATGCTGACAAGTTGGAAAGATGTCGGGTTAATGTTTTGCTTTGTGCAGGTCTTAATATTGAGGTGAGGAAATCACTCAGACACAATGGTTAGAAATTAACAGAGAAAAAAAGCAGACAAAGAATGTCAAATTTGGATGAAAAGTTGAAGCAGATTCAAACCCGCACACGCCAAAACATTTGAGTCAGATCTATATGTCAGCTTTGCAGCCCTTCCCGTCACCCCTCTGTTCTTGTGAGATGTAATTTTGAAGCTATGTCAGGAAATGCCTTTGTGAACCTCAATCAAATATAGTTTCCATTGTTTTAACACCCCCGCCTGAGAAGCGTGATCATAGCTGGTATTATAAATTGTTGCACTGCTAAACCTCCCTTTCCTCTTTTTCTTAGTCTTTCTTCAGTTCTTCAAGTACAGCCATCCTACACTGTCTTACACTGTAGGTGCACTGGTTGGTGGGAACACACACATTTTTTGCTAGCGTGGAGTAAACTGTGCACAGCTCCCTCAACAATAACAGGAGGCGACACAAACAGCTCAATCAGTGTTGGGGAGTGTGTCGGAGGGGAAGGGGCTGGGAGAAGGGGATGCTGGGAACAACGTCAAACATCCTCCATTCCTGAGCTGTGCGCTCATATCTTTGTGTCCCTGTCTTCTAGAATTTCCTCAGCGGATGCTACGGCTCGGAGAAAGGGATTGCTGCTCTTTATCCCATCACTTCCTTCTCTGCCCTCTCTCAGGCCTTTGCTGGAGGTGTTTGTTTAAGAGGAGCTCAGAGAGTTACAGACCTTTCATGTCAATTTTCCTTCAAGTCTCAACATATAATACATATATAATACATTTTAAACCACTTTATTACTTCTTTTATTTTACTTTAATTAATTTTACGATCAATTTTAATGCTGCATTATGCAAAACTTGGTAAACTGCAATTAAACAGGACAAATTTGTCAGAAGTGAGCCAACAAAGGACACAATCATTGCAACATTTATTGCTATTGAGGTAAAATGATCATTTATTTTAAATAAGATTTACAGACCAGCCATAGTTGTGGGGTTCATGTAATCCTGTATGTAGACTCCATGACCTGCAGGGAATTAAATACTTTTCAAAACCCCCAATGGCCCCAAACTGTCCGAGCACAGTTACATTATTTTATATATTGGCCTGGTTGTTTTATCTTCATAGCACATTGAGCCCCAACAGTATATCTTCAAAAATATCCCGTATTTTTGCACTTAAATGACAAAAGATTTGCCCTGATTCACTTCCAATAAATCCCAATCAATGATATGCAAATCATGAAATTCTTTTGGTGCTTACAGGACTTACTCAAGATTCCGCAGGGCAGATTTGTTGAAGTTGAACTTGGACCCTACATCTCCTGATGTTGGGTTTCATTTTATAATATTTGAGATGAAAATTCTTTTTGTTTGAATTTAGTCACTTGTTAGAGGGAAAATGATAATGCAGGCACTCTGTACCTCACTGCAGTCCTACAGTAGCTTGGATGTGCAATGCTACCCAAAAAAATTCAAATACCCATTTAATCAAAAACAACAGGTCAAGCCTGTTTACCTTTTAATATAAAATCAACACATCTCCACTTCAACCTCTGCATTCCATTGTTGGCATGCTCGCCGGACCTTGGAACCACCGAGTAACAGTTATTTTTACACTTTCCTGTTAAAAAAACATGACAGTCCCCCCACAATGAACTATGATGCATTTCCTGCCAAGTGGATGGAAAACAGTGCCATGTGTTAACATCCCCGCCCTGCAAAACATGAGGGTCAGGGTTGGAAAAAGAGGAGGGGAGAAGGAAGAGCGTATATGGATCATGTTTGTGCATATAATTCTACATTAAGTCATATATTTCCATTTCTTTTCAGACTGAAAAAAATCTGTCTGCTTGATATTATGTTTTTGTCATGCCCTGGCTTATGTGTTTACTTTATAGTCCACATGCATGAGTATCCCTGATTGTAATGACAGATAGAAAGAGGAGGCACAGACCTCATGGTGGGTGGAGGGCGTTGAGTTTGAACCTCAGCGATTATACGGCTCCACCTAGAAAACTGGAGGTGGGTGGAGGTGGGTGGAGGGCAGGACAAGGGCGATGCTGTTGCCTCCAGAGCTTCCTGTCTCCTTCATATCATATAGATTTTTGTTTTCCCTCCAAAAATGTTGTGGCAGCTTGGTGATAAAGATGTCTTTGGCCCCTACTAACTGGGAAGACTGGTTCCCCTGGGATGCTGGTGGGTCTGTGACTGGCAGTGCACAGCATGTAAGGTACTTCACCACTACTTTACTGCTACTGCCATTGTTTTTCTCAGTGAACTGTGACCTTCTGTGATGGAACAGGAAGTAGCACCCCTGAGTTTAACTGGCACTCAGGGTCTGAGGTGCTCATTTTAAAACATGTAAATTGCAAGAAAGTATTTTATCTGTTGTGTCTTCAAAATTTTAGAGGTTATGAAATGCTTAAAGGGCACCAGAGTAAGCAGTTTTGGTGGGTGCCTGCAACAATACGTGCAGTAGATGTTGTGAAGCATTAGTCCACTGCTGAAGTTTAAGTGCCGAGGCCTGTACTACAAAGCTGGATTTTCTCTTATCGAGATAACTTCAGGGTTAACCCTGGGTTTTCCGTACTACGAAGTTGGTTCACTTCTTACCGGGGTAAATCACCATGGTAACTTATGCTGAACGGCTAACCTGCTCCGGAGCAGGTTATGTTCTGGATAAAAGATCAATGAGTACAAAAGCACCACCTCCTGACCAATCAGTTCTCTTAGAAAATGACCTACCCATTCTTAAAAGGTCCTGTTAACATTGGTGACAGGAGCGCTTAGTAAGAAAGAAAGAGTTTTTAGGGATAGATGCAATTTTTTAATTGACCAAAATATATATTAAAAAAATAATCCTTGAGGCACATGAGGGATATTAGTCTGTATGTTATACAGTTGGTTTGACATCATTCACTCAAATGGTTGAAGCGCATAATAGGTTTGTATTTTGAATGTTGAATATTAAACTAACTTAATGTCTCTATGAAAGGAAGGGCACTGAGGATGCGCTCTGCCCTAAACGTCTGTGCCGTAATAAAGTGACATTATGTGATCAGAGTCCGTTTATGTTGTCCAATTTATTAATATTGTAAAATCTCACGAATTTACACATTAACAGAGTCAGCTATTGTCTGCCAGCATTCCTTCCTGGCTTTTGCTGCAGCAGCAGTGTTGCTTTTGGCCTGGATGATGTGTTTGAATTCTTTATATTTATGAAGAATAATTGTCTGCTCCTCCATGGTAAAGTAGTCTGCTCTGCAGAGTTTCTCCATGTTTGTGATTGGTCAGACGCTGCAAACACCTCCCCTTTATGTGAGCGCGCAGTGATCCAGATTGGAAAACCCTGGGTTCAAATACCGAGCTGATAACCAGCTTCGTAGTACCGGTTATCCTAGATTGCGAATGTCTGGGTAAATCAACCCAGGTAACGGAGAGATATCCTGGGTATGTTAATCCAGCTTCGTAGTACAGGCCTCCGGTGATATGAATGGTTGTAAACGTTAGTACCATTAAGTAACATTTGTCCTACAGTGGCTTCAGTTGAATATACAAGTATTATGCAGATTGAAGGTAAATGCTACCAATAATTGAATTGTCTCTATAGATAACTAGTGAGCAGTGTTTTGCTACAGAAAGTATTTTTGTTATTTTAGCCATGTTAGTGATGTGGTGGCAATGTCAGTCTGTCAGGTGGTCCACAGCGTTGGTCCAAACTGGACTATCTCAACAATTATTGAATGGATTTTTTGCAGACATCGTGGTCCTCAGAAGATAAATCTTTCAGACTTTGGTAATTCTCTGAATTTTCCTCTAGCGCCACCACCCTGTCAATGTTTTCACTTGTCCAGTGAAATATCTACTTAAACATCTACTCAATGGAATGGCACCAAATTTTGAACAAACACTCATAATTCTGTGACAATGAATCCTACTGACTTCAGTGATCCCTGGATACCTCCTCTGCCACTGTGAAGTTTAGATTTGTAGTTTTGAGTGAAATATCTCAACAGCTTTTGGATGGATTGACATAATGATTTTGATGATTCCATATCTTTTTAAAGTGCCATTATCACATAATGGATTGGATTTGTCACTGGGTTTGCAAAATATTCCCATCAGCCTCAGCTGTACTTTGTGTTTAGCGCTAATTAGCAAATGTTAGTATGCCACTGGCCAAATTCAGATGTTAAACATTAGAGCAGCATTAGCATTTAGCTCAAACCACTACGCTGCTAATGTGACTGTTAACTCCTGTTTTCCTCTACAAGCATTTTGAAATCCATTTTCTTTTAATGTATTTTAACATTTCTATTTATTTAAACTAGCATATTAAACCAGATTAGTTTCAGTTTCCATTTTCAGGATTAGGTAGGTGGTAAATTAATCATGTTTTTTTATGATAAGAGACACCAGCTACTGAAAGTGGTGAGAAAAAAAACCTGAATAACTGCCAGCTATTTGTCTTGGGATCACAAGGTTAAAAAGGGAGGACTGCCCTGAACTTAAGAGGCCCACTGAAAGCTTCCAGTAACCCCATGAAGAAAAGGGAGGCTTGGGGCAGGGGCTTTTTAAGAGGAGCGACTGTGACTTGAGGGAAGGAGGGGAGCAGTCAGCTGAGCTGACTGGCTGTCTGTGGGTTGAGGCCTGTGTACAGTCTGCTGTCTACACATGTGTGAGTCTGTGGAATCCGTGGCATGTGGGTTTCTGCATTGTCCTCTAGTCTGCGCAGGATAATAACCCCCCTCTATATTATGTTCACAAAAAGAAGTTGGCCTCAAATCCATTATGCAAAATTTAAAGGGTAATGGGTGCTGAGGGAGGCTTGATGCAAAGAAATAGCCTGTGGTGTGAGGAAAGAGGGATGGGATCAAAAGTAATTGGGATTAGCGGCCAATCCTGTAAAAAACAGTTGTCCTTTCTACCCTGTAAAGTGTGTAAAGAATGTGTGTCACTCTCAAGATTAGGCTTAGAAAGATTAACAATCAAGTTTTTAATCACCTTGAATATTTTAAGTATGATTCTAGTATGTCATTTAGTCATTAGCACATCACAGGAGGATGTTCAATTCTATCTATCTGTCTATCAGCCTCATTTTGCTCCCTAGTTGTTTATCTAAAGCTGAACTCCTCACACAAAGCTCTCCATTCCTTTTCATGCTCTCACTTTGAAGCCATTGCAGAAATAGGTCACTCAGTTTGATGCTCAGTGTTAATGAAGTAGCCTGTATTGTGCTTGGAGCCATAACAGGATGAGAAGCTCCACATTGAGCTGGATTGCTCTTCTTCTGCAGCCGTCTTTTTAACGCCCCGTAACAGAAAACTCTTGTATCACTCTCATGTTTAACTCTGTATGCGTTTCCTGGGTCAGGCGAGAGAAAGCTGGGGAGGGGTGCACGCAGGAAGACACTGTCAGGAAGTGGCTTGTCATTTTACTGTAATCTCTGCATGTGCTGCTCACTGTTACTTTCTTCTTTACACCAGATATCTGATTGCTGTGTAGTGGTAGCCACGACAGCAGTGATTAAAGGTAACAGTTCTGATTAAGTGTCATTTTAAGAAGCAGTGTGTACACTCTTAAAGTCACAGAATGGGTAATTTTAACATTTTAAGATGAAAGGGACAGGAAGTAAACATTATTGTGTTTTGACTTTCAGCAGAATTGTACCGTCATGATATGAACATGCTTCATGGGTTTAAAACATAAATTATTCTGACCATATTTTAATTATGAAAAAACAAAATTACTAATTGACATTTTTGCTTTACATGTGCAAAGACTTCTGTAGGATGGGCAACAGTGAGAAGCACAGAACATCAGTTTAATTAGTTTATATTCTTTACAAGATTGATGATGTATTGTGGTATATATTGATACCAGGAAAAGAATCATTCATATTGTGACTCTGATTTGAGCTATACCATCCGGCGTTAAGGAAGTATGTCCACCTCCAGCATCTCCAGCTTGGAGCACTTGAGAGCACTTTGGAGATGCAGCATTGTTTTCAGCTTAGGCGCTTTGGTCGCTATGATACGGAATATCCATGGAAGTACGGTTAATTTATGTGTTGCAAGTGCTTGTTTGTGTTATCAACAAATACTGAATATAAAAATGGTTGGCACTTGTTAGAGTACTTACTCTAGTCTAGATGAAGCATGTAGGGAGAGAGGACCCACCGGTCTGTGTGGGTTTTGAGATTTTGTTGGTGAGGAAACATCTTGGTGAGTGGTGCACCATCATTTGGTTCAAGAGTTGAAGTTGACAGAACCTGCTAACTTGGGTAACGTCCATTGTTGTCACTGTTCAGCACTGGTCTTGGTGGTATTTGTCCTGCCCTTCCCCTAATGTGATTGGACAGCTGGGTAAAAGTGACAGTGATGGGCATTACGTTCTACCCAGAGTTCGACATTTTTCAACTCTTGGCAACTAGAAAAAAACTCCAAACGTGCAGGGCCTCCGCACAGAATAGACAGTCAGCGTGTCGTTACACTGCCGGTGTGTGTAGCATAGTGTAAATACACTGCACACCCATAGCAAAAAAAAAAAAAAAAATACGCTGGTTTGGTGTAGAATTTAGTGGCATCTAGTGGTGAGGTTACAGATTGCAACAAACTGAACTGCCCACCCCCACACCCGAGAATGTAGGAAAAATACGGTGGCCGCAAAACGTAGGTAAAACACAGAAGGTCCGCTCTAGAGCCACTGTTCAACTTGTCCGTTCTGGGCTTCTGTAGAAACATGATGGGCTCCGTGGAAGACGACCTGCTCCTTATGTAGATATAAAGGGCTCAATTTGAGGTAATGAAGCACAAGTCTTATGTTGAGGTGATTATACAATAATTAAAACATACCCCTGAATATTATATTATGTTTCTGCCAAATCCATTTCAATAGATGCCACTAAATTCTACACACTGCAACTTTTAATAGGAAAGTATATGCATTGACATTGTGAGCTACACAATCAACCCGATAGCAGAAGGCTCGTTCATTTAATTCATTTCCTGCACGGCTCGGCCAACACGTGGATGGTCAACAAACCGGTCAAGAAGTTTTTTCCACAGCTGAACTTTTTTTTTTTCCAGCCAAAGAGATTAGCATACTTCCTTATTTTACTGTTAGTGTGATTTTTGATTTATGGACCAATTGTTTCACGTGTTTCCTCATTCTCTACAACTTTTGTTTAAAAACCTCAGGGCAGAAGCAACATATAAACAATGCATGCAGGGTGGTTGCACTAGCAGCTGAGGTCAATGAAGTTCTGATTAGAAATAAAAGAGGTTATACAACACACTAAATCACTGTAAGATTGTAGTAAAATTAAAGAATTGTAGCCACATGAGGCCACTTGATGCAAATTTAAAGTAATTATTTTTTCCCTAAAGATTTTCATCACTAACTGTATATCAGGCCTCATCGCTGATATAAAAGCAGTTACTGATTTGAGTAGCATCTGGTCTCCAGCAGTGAGTCTCCAGGGGGATCCTCTGTCCTGTCTGCGGTTGCATCTGGCTAGCACTGTGTAAAACCTTTGGACCAATTGCAAGTGAGGCCACTTTCACTGTGTCTGCACCTGTCCCTGCAACTGGGCCTTGTTTATTTACTTATCCCACGACCGTTACTGCAAGCCTCATGCTTCACTACACAAGAAACAGCAGCTGTGTCAATGAGACTGTTGTGAAGTCCAGTAGGAGGAGTCTGATGTCGAAGTTGTTCTCTGAAGAGAATGAAAAAATTTAGATGAATTAAACCTCCTCCCTGTAAGATGACTGCTGGGATCACTTCATGTGGTTCATGATCATAAATGATTTTGAGATCATTTGACTGGAGTGGTGGATTTTCTATAATCTAATGCAGGTCTGCTTAAAACCAGCAGCAGGTGGACTTACAATCACTTGGCCTACAGAGAGGCAACAGGTTTCTGCTGTATTGCATTTACAGTTTGCAGCCCAACATGTGGCATTTCTGAGGCCATCTGAAAATAGATTTTGTCAGAGGCAAAGAGACCTTTCCCATGTCAGTGTCCTTGCACCAGCTGACCTAGGACCAGTGTTACTTATTCTATACTTCAGGGCAAGTTTTTGTCAAATATAAATAATATAAATACATTTTTTAGTTGCTACAAAGTGATGAATGATGCAAAATTGGCTATGAAAATTAAATGAAATTTAAGCACATCAAAATGTATTCACAATATATTACAGTATTTTGCAATGCAGCTTAACTCCTTTGCAAACTTTGGTTGAAATGCTGCTTGAATTAGTCAACAGATCTTATCTCTTCAACAGTTACGTCACTCAAAGGCCTCCGTAATCTGAGCCTGGGAACTCCCCTGGTCACCAAAATAAGTTGATAAAGTTAATCGAGTTCGTAATGTCACACAGTCAGATAACATATAACGTGCCATGCAGTTACAGGTGCACATATTTCACCACTTCAAAGTCATTCAAAAGTGAGGACCATAACAATGCGTTTTATAAAGAAGTTTAGCAACAATGAAACATATAGGCCACCTTGGGTCGGGCTTTCAGAGACATAATGTGAGAGAGGGGCACCTCCTGAATTAGTTAGGCAGTATCTTTTGTTCTCTCTGGGCTGAGGTGAGGTCTGTCTCAGACAAGGATTATCCCAGGCTGAGCAGAGAATTCCCCTTCCCAGGGCCCAGTCATGCAGTCCATGATCTATTGTGGGCACTAATCAGAGGCTGCAGACATTTGCATATCACCAGTGATCTCAGCCGTGTGTAAGCAAGTCAGACATTGTCATTTGAATAGTGCCATTAAAGTTAGTTTACAAAATGAGTTTGTGCAGAGCACTGCTCGGATCTCAGGTCAACCACTAATCACTCATTTCCTGTCTTCGGTTACAGATAGAGATCACGTAAAACGAGAGTAAAAGGAGAGAAAAGGTCATGATTTAAAAGAACAGGGACAGATGGAACATTGCATTTTCTGGCCATGCAATGAGTGCATACTCCACCTCAGTCTCTGCATGTGCAGGATGTCCTCTGACACAGGAAGCCTTATTTAAAAGTCAGTGGAAGAGAAGGGAGGAGTGCAGTTCAAGAGAGGCGTGTGTGTGTATGTATGTATGTGTGTGTGTGTGTGTTGGGGGGTTTCTGTTTTGGTGAGTCAGAAAGCAGACAGTCAGACCCAGCACGTCACATCTGATGCTTTTCCCTCTCTCTCTCTCTCCCTGTTCGCGCTCCATCCAACCTGTTTGCATGTCTCTGTCAGCGCCGGCTGAGAAGCTCGTGTTCAGCACACAGTGAACTCATTGACCCCAGCTCTCACAGCAAAAACATCTCACTATGTCACCCTCCCCGTTCTCACTACGAACTCTGTAACCTCCCCTCGCTTTCTTTTTTGAGTAAAAAAAAATCCTCATTCTCGCATAGCCCACTGCCTCCACTGTTAAGAACAGGCTTCACAAAGCTACTGTTGATGTGCCATTTGAGGTTGCGCTTGCTTTGGTTCAGTGCCCCCATATGAACAATAGTTTAAAGCTTGTTCTGTTTTTTTTTTTTCTTTTGTCATTTGAAGTATCATTCTGGTCTAACTCACTGCCACATAAAATAAAGAACCATTTTCTAATCCACTTTATGACACTAACCTCAAATGTGAAATAGTTACTTCTGTTTTTTTGTTTTTTTCAAATAAAAAAATTGGGTAGTAAATCAAAATGACGATGATGATTGTATTGAGATGCTTCTTCAACTTGCCAAACACATATTTAAGGTGACAGTAGGAATCATAATTCAATGATTAATATGCACTGATTACATTCGTCAAAAAGCCTAACCCCAACCCAAGACCAACATTTCACTCACTCAGACTCACTCAGACAATCGGTCTATTGTTTTGAATGTGAGTGTCTTTATCTCCATGCTTTGTATATCCCTGTTGAATTCTGTGGTTAGGGACATCTGGCTTTACTAACTGCAGGGAGCTGCTTTTGCGTTCACATGGGTATTCGGGGGAAATTCCCTGCTAGTATGTCTTGTGTTGCACTTTGGTCTTTTTTATTGTACCCAGCATCCAGCACAGCAACGAGTTTCATATTAGGGAGATTTTTTTCTGTCCAGAGAGACCAAACTGTACAGCACGTCTGTGTGCTCCTCAACCATCTTTGTTTTTCTTCCTGAGAGAATTACCACAGTGTCCTTTTTAGGGTACATAACATAGCATTAGAGAAAGCAGACTGAATAGGGGCTTTAGGTGTATACATGTTAGCTCAAGGACAACTGTGACCGCATGCAAAGAAAATAAAAATAAGTGATCACATTGGTTAAGCCCAAAGTAATACAGTCTGTCCTATTCAGGAGCGTTTTCATTTAATCTGCTCTTTTTGTAGGGTAGCTGTCAAACAAAGACCTCCATCTAATTTGTATTTGTCAGCTATAATGTCATTGTCAGATAACTAAAAGTATTCACAGCGATGCAAGAGATGTTTGTGAATCTGAATATATTCTGAATTACTTGCTTTCACTGGCTTTCTCTGTGTTATTTTTTCAGTTTAATGGAGAAGTGCTGCTGCTGGTAGAAGGGCGGAATAGAGATGTGCAGATAAAACTAGGTGGAAATCACAGGAAACATGATTATCACCCACTGTGAGGAGGGAATAGAATGACCACCCTAATAAATTCAGTCAGGATGAAGGCCAGGCTTGGGTTTGACAGTGTTTTATTATTAGAAGTACTTTTCTTCATTGGCTTTAACCCCTAACAGAGCTGAGTAACTGAAGGAGGCCTCAAACTATCATTTTCTGCTATTCTTACATTCTAATACACATTCAGAAAGGTGAGTTGATATTTCTTGAGAGCAAAATAGATAACATTTAGATGTATCTCGAATGTTGCACTTCTCAAAGGACAGTTATAATTCATAACTTTGACTACAAGCAATTTAAAGATGGCAAAAGCCTTTCAATGTGAACTTAAAAGCTGAGATTTTGAAGTAAAACCACAGCAGAGAGGCAAAGAAGAGATTATGCAAAGGTTCTGTAATAAAAATGAATTTTTGTCTGCCAACTTTGTGCAAGAGTCATACAACTTAAATGAAAAGAAAGGTTTTATGACCTTTGAGTCACATTTTTGATGCAGGTTCAGCAAGTCCTCCATTCCTCTCCAATGGTGTCACCCTGAAGAGTTTCCAGCTCTGATCATACAAAAAAAAATCTGCTCAGTTAGGTCATTTTGAGTTCACTCTGTTTGAAACCAAATTTTACTTGGTTCACCATCATAAAACCATCCTCTAGCTGTACACCAGCAGCACATTGTTCTAGCTGCTATTGTTGTTCATGATTTTTCTTTGTAATTGCAACCGCTGTTGCCTAGTAACAACTACGACCAGTCTGTAAAGTTGATGAGAAGGGTTTTTGTTACTCTAAGCTGCTTCCTCTTGGACAGAACAAAATGTCTCACACTATGGTAAACTTATACATATTATGTGGCTAGAAAGGTACCATGTATTTATTTTTTGAAATGACGCCATATGTCCCATCCACCTCTGACTCCCTTGTGCCCAAGTGACCAGTGTCTTTTGCTGGAGAGCCTTAAGAGAAATTAGAAAAAGCTTAAAAATGGACAAAATGTTTGTGGAGGTATGCATATTTCCTGTTTCATCTGCTGGCTTTGACATCACACCCAACTAACCCCATGTTTTCCACTCTGTAAAAATATGCAAGTTAATACACCTTCTCATTAACCTCCCTCTGAAAAGCGGGATAACCCCCTAACATTGCTTTCCTGCCTGTATTGTCCAATCTCATCAAAACATAAATAAAAATTGGACAGAAAGCCTAATTATTTTTGATGCCTCAAGCTGCGTTTTTAGACACACTCAGATAACTTAAAAATGATTCTTTTTACATCCAGAATTCCATCAGACACAATCTGTCCCTGCACAGCCGCTTTGTGCGCATACAGAACGAGGGAACAGGGAAAAGCTCGTGGTGGATGCTGAACCCAGAGGGAGGGAAAAATGGGAAGTCACCTCGACGTAGAGCCACCTCCATGGACAACAACAGTAAGTTTGCCAAGAGCAGAGGAAGAGCCACAAAGAAAAAGGTACAGTCCCCATTAATGAACACTTGTATAACAACTATCTGAAAGTACTTCAGTTGTATAGTTTTTCTCACAATTCTGCTGAACCTAGATTAATTTTAGCCTATGTTAATAATACACTGGTATAGTTTATAGGAACATTTATGAGGTTTTCATGTTGTTCTATACCCAGATGGCTCTACAGGAAGGGGTTGAGAGAGGAGCAGGCAGCCCCGGTTCCCAGTATTCCAACTGGTTGGGAAGCCCAAACTCCCACAGTAATGAGGACTTTGAAGCCTGGAGCTCCTTTAGGACACGTACCAGCTCTGACGCCAGCACGCTCAGTGGTCGCCGGTCACCTTTCCCTTCTGAACAGGAGGACCTGGGGGAATCTGACAGCCACATGATGTATCCTGGAGGGGCAGGGACCAAGATTACTGCCCCCTTGCCCAGCCTGTCTGAGGTGGCTGGATCCATGGGCCAACACGGCTCAGAGAATGTCATGGAGAGCCTGTTGGATAACTTGAACCTGCTGTCTCCTAAGAACCCCCAACTTGGTTCAGACTCCTCACATTCCCCAAATGCTGCCATGCTTCAGACTAGCCCCTACAACCCCACCAGCTTGAGCCTGCGCCAACAGCAGGACTACCATAAATGCATGTATGGCCAGGTGAGGATGAACTCCCTGTCCCCTGTCCCCATGCAGACACTGCCAGAGAGCAAGCCAGGCTATGGGGCTTATGAGAATCAATATATCTCCCCTGCTGGCCTTCTCAAAGAGCTGCTGACCTCAGATGCAGATGCCAACAGAGACATGATGCCCCACAGGGATTCACTGGTGCCTCAGGTTGGTAGGGGAAGTTGTCTCTTGCCCACCTACAACAGTCAGAGCCAAGTGAGTGGACATAATGGAGTAAAAATTATGAATCCTCCTCAGAGTCACACAGTTCCTCATGTAAGCCCACAAGTTATTCATAGCCAGGGTCCTTCAACCTCACGAGACTTGAATAGCTGTAACATGATCCCCCTGACCAGTCTGACTAGTCTTTCAGGGGCCCTTCCTCGAATGACCAGCCTGAGGACATGCATGCAGCTGCCCCATGGTCACCCAGCACACACTAATGATGTCACAGCAGGCTACAGCAGCAGCAATGGCTACAGGCAACTTGTTCATCCACACGGTCATCATCATCATCATCAGGAACGGCTACCCAGTGACCTGGATAACGTATCTATTGAGAGGCTTGAATGTGACATGGAGTCTGTCCTAAATGAAACCCTCATGGATGGGGGGGCACTGGACTTCAACTTTGACCCTGCAGCTGGGCCTCAGGGGTTTCCCCAGAGGGTGAAGACCACCACACATAGCTGGGTGTCGGGCTAAAGAGCATGGTGAATTATGTAATTGATGCTTAAACAGGTGAGACTGGCGATTAGTCTGGTAGTAAATCTACAATAAATAAAATATACACAGCATGTTTACCCTTTAACATTTTCCACTCTCCCTCACAGGTGTTTCTCAGCATCACACTGCTGCTCACCCTCATTCTGAGACAGGAAAATATCAACCCAAAGAAGCCATCACCAACACTCTCCATAAAGTTGTTTTCAAGATGTATATGTCTAGAGTGGCAGTTCCATGTATAACAGTGCATGTTAATACTTTACATTAAAGAGTCAACAAAATGAGATTTCAATTAGTTTTTTAGATATCTCTTCAGGGAGAAAATGGAGACATGATATAAGCCTGTATTCATTAAATTTGCCTTGTTTACAAAAACTGGAATTATATATGTATTACATTTTTTGCTGAAGTCATAGTATATTGAAACATACAGTAGGGTGCAGTGTATTACATAACACAAAATGCTTTACAAAAAAGGCAGTTTCTCAGAATGTATTGTTTGTGGTTAGTCTGACATTTCTGGAAACACTTTGTATTTGGCCCAAACTTCAGAATTACCTTTAGTTTAAAGACTGGACCTTGGAGCAGTCAGTAGGCCCAGCTGAGAAGACCTGAGAGCCATCAAGGTGCACCAGGGACATAACAACTCAGTAATAAGTCAGGGTTGTACCATGAATTGCTTTACAGGTCATGGACTAAATTGAAAAATCAGGTCTTTATATGCTACCATCCAGTAAAGGGATGAATTTGCAGAGGTGTCCTGAACCAAGGGGAGCTCATCAACACATCTTAAAATAGTGTATATAATTTGAAATTGGCAGCCAAATCTTTAATGGTGGGCTTGAGATTACATTCTCTGGACTAAAAAGCTTCTTCTTTGAACATCAAGTCCTTGATAGCAAAAAAAACTGCTGACCTAGTGAGATCATAGACAAACTACTGTATCATCTGCAAATTATGTTAACATGTTCAACACAGTGAATTCAAATAACCCAGAGAAGATGTACAGTTATACCTGGAGGACCAGACATGTTAAATCCTAAAAATATAGGCATAAACAGTTTGAAATGTTTATAGACGGATATCATGGTACAGTGCTGTCAGAAGCAGTGCTTGAGTCAAATGTCAACCAACATTTCCTCATCATTAGACCATTATTCATCATTATTAGAGACCCTGGGATGAGCTGTATCTCAGACTGAATTTACTCCTTCTTTGATAATCTGTATGACAATATTTATTAATGTTTTTATTTTAATCATGGCCATTGGACCTTTGCTTTGTACTTTGTATGCTTGTAAAAATGCATATGGGGTGTACAATTTACTGTATTTGAGATGAGATGTAATGCTGTCATTGTTTGTTGTTTTTTTTGTTGTTGTTTTTTGAATGAAACTAATATTCAAGGTGAAGATTACAGAAACTGTATGTAAGAAATCCTAAAAACAGTGACCCAGTGCAGCCCCATGTCTAGAACATCCCTGCTACCTGTCAAGAAATCTTGATTACATGATTCACTTTTCAAACTGCATTAGACAAACTGGAAGATTCATGCTATTCAAGTTGAAATCAAAGTTGTTTTTTTTATCACACAAAAAGGGACATTTTGCTGATGTAGGCAGTGTGATAGAGGGGAAGCGGCAACAGGTGGAGAGGCTGATGATTGAATCCTAAACTCTGCAAATGCAAACTGCAAATGGATTATAGTCTTCAAAGTTCAGCTAACACAGCACATCATTTGCGTGTGTTTTATTTACCTCTGAGCAGCTACAGTTGTTATGCACCAAAGAGTTTTCTACTCTACCAAACACATTTCAAAGTGTGCCAATCCACTGTGCCTACACAGTCTCACAGACTTACAATGCTGTACATATTATCTTCTTTAGTAGTACATTTTTGTATATGATGGTTTTAATGACTTTGTTATGATTATACTGAAATATTATCCTGTATGTATGATTGTGTTACAAATGGTTGTTTACGTATCTCCAAAACTATATCATTACATATAAAAACACTCATACCTCAAAATATTTTACCTCTGAAGTGTTCAAGGGATTTTTCCTGCCATTTCCCTGCGTGAGTTATGTATTGAATTTGTCTTCATTTTCAGAGTTTTGTATATATTGTTTTGTTAATGCTTAGACAGGTTCAGAGTGAAGTATCTCTTTAAACTTTGAATGTTTTCTTGTGCTTGAGGATTATAGCCATTAGTTTCTACTGAATATTTTGTGACAGCGATGTAAATCATTTTAAAATTGAACATGAATTTGTGGGTAATTCTACATTTATTTCAATACATTTGTATTTATCTTTTGAGACAGAAATCCAGGAAAGAAGGAAACATTTAATAAAATTTCATTATATTGTGGCACAAAATTACTACTTTATTTAAAGCAAAGCAAAGATAAATATTTGATGGAATCATTTCAATAAATAGCTACCATGCACAAATGAGAGTGCTTGAGTCTGTTACATTTCATTATGAAAAAAAGAGAATATATCTCATTTTCATATGAAATCTTTTACATAAATGCTTAAACCCATGTAAGGATTTTCAGAAAACATACCATCTTGATTTGCTTTTAATGTCTACATCCAGGGATTTTAGATTTTTCTGTTACCCATTCAATGCATAAATCACAGTGTGAGCCTGCAATTAAAGGAAGAGAAAATAAATAGCATGTGTTTTCCATATAGTAGCGGTGTTATAAACTCATGCTGTTTATAATATATGAGACATCTGACAAAATTTGATGTCATGGACTTTTACTTATTTAAATTTCTGGAATACTGTTGAGTTTTAGGCTTGTTAAGAACATTAAAGAATGAATAGGTGTCCTATCCAAAAGTGGACCTGGAAGTGTGTTTGCTACCTATTGTTACAGAAAGAAATACAATTTTAATGTATAGATTAATTAAAAAGTCATTCATTTTGCATCAGTGCAAAGCTGAATCTCAGGTTTATGTTTGTCCATAAAATACAATAAATTGTGGCAGATATGCTTCTTCCTCAGTGCAGACTGTGCCCGTGATCCGTGCTTAAGTGTTTTTAAACTACTTGATGTAGCGTGACTTGAAGTCTTTATGTGGATTTGATGCTGCAGAGCATCTTAGACAGTGAGGCTGGTTGTGAGGAATGAGGCTCGTGCAGGATGGACACCCATCATTAAGCACACATGCAGCCCACATGCTCACATTCAGATTGTGAGAGGTCTCTTCAGGTCACAGTGGAGCTCAATTCGAGGTTGGGTAGAACTGGGGATTGCCGGGATGTGAATAGAAAAAACAATAGATGCAGACATGTCAAATATGAAACATATCTAGAGTAGTTTTGTTCAGCTGTCTTTAAATAACCTTTTGAAAAATGTTCCTCCAATCTGTGAGACAATTATGAGTCACCAACGTTGATATCACATCTGACCGGTGGCTTCAACAAGTGTGTCATTAAAGGAACTTGAATTTGACACCAACAATTAACCCACTACCTTTTAATTGATTGATTTGATCAGTGTTGAATTCTTAAAATCATATATATATAATTGTATGTATGCAGTGACAGCAAACCCTGGAGTCATGCAGCTGTTATCCTAAATGACGTCAGAGCATTTATTCGTGGGTGGCTCAGTAAATGAATGAAACAGGTTTTTGTCGATTCACATTATATTAAGCGAACAAAAACCTACTGTACCTCCAACGCAAAATAGTTTCCAGATTATCAACCCAGGGCAAATCCCCATATAAAAGTTCTTTGGTATCTCCTCCACAACTTTCGATGTCTATCAGGGCACTCTTTCATTCCTTCCTACTTTGACTCATTCAGAACAGTTTCTTGACTAACTTACATCGAATGAGCTGTGACTCGGGTTCTTGCAATTGGGGCCTTAATGGAGGGTGTGTGTCAGTGGAGCAGTATATATAAACTTTTCTCAGTTACATTAAATGAAAGCATTTGTCAAAACAGTGTGAGACTCTCATTATGCTTCAAATAAACAAGATTGTACAATGTGTTTGTCTGAAGGCATAATGATAATAATGATCATTTTATTTAGATAGCCCTTTTCAAGCTAGCAGCACAAAGTGCTTTCCACTGCAAAATGGGCAAAAAGATGTCATGGCCTCCTCTGGCTGTATCCCACTGCCTTCATATCTCTCAGAGAATTTGTACTTTTGTTCATCTTTGTGGTCTCACTGCCAAGAATCATACAGTATCACTTTACAATGAGGTACACAAAATTTTGAGTAGTTACCAAGGAACAAATGAGGAGCGAATGAGGCACTAACTGCTGGTAAACAAAAAAAAGTAGTTGATTCATTTATGATTAGTTAATTGAAAAATGACTGTGATGTTACGGAGTACTGAATCATTACTTCATGATTATCTGTCCATTAGTTGCCCAATTTGTGCCACACTATTCCAGCAGACAAAAACTTGGTGAGTAATAAACAGGTAATGATTCAGTGTATACTAACATACTGTATGGTACATCAATTCACTTGAGGAGACACAAAAATAGAAACTAATAGGTTATAATGAAATGATGATTTGTAATTGCTTAAGTGCTGTTTAGCTCATTATTCAGAAGTTATTAAGAACTATGCATTAAGAGCCATTATAAGAATTAACAGATACCCATGAACAATTTTGTACATGCCTGTTACATAATATCTAACAGTTGTTTCTCTATTAACTAGTCATTAACTAGTCATGATATGTGAAGGAGGTAGTTTTATGAAGAATGGAAAAAAAGAGCTTGGGAGAGAAGTTCAAATCCTGCTTACTTTCTCAACTCTGCTCACCTGGCCTGACACCTGTATGTTTTAAAAGAGTTACAGAAAAAAATGTTGGATGCAGCCCCTTCTGCTGCCAGAAAGGAGGTTTACAACTCTGTTAGATGACCAAACAAGCACTTTCTCTGAATCATACTGCGACCTTTACAGTCCTCTCATGCCTCTGTGTGGAATTACATATTAACTTTATAACACAATAACAGCTGTTGGGTGCAAGGGATTAATTTGTGATGACTAATTTTCTAGCTTTTCTGGCAACAGTTATTAAAACTCATTGGCAATATATAACAGTATATATATATTAACAGTTCTCCCAAATAAATGGTTTATGTGCCCACATTTTCACACATTACCCTTTAAATTAAGCGAAATGCATTGTGTTACATTTGAAGAGGCACTATAATCAATACAATGAATACTTACACAAAAATCATCAAAAGCGCCAAAGCCAAATGCATTTTATTGTACACATTTGACAGGACCAAAAACAGCATATTAGTGTCAAATAAATGTAGAGATTCTTGCAGGCTGTATGATAGGGTTCATAATTCTTAAAATATTCACTCAATAAAGAAAAAGCTCTGTGTGGTGCAGTGATAGTGAGAGAGCTGTCTCCATATGACAAATTCACCCCCCCCCCAAAAAAACCCCCCAAACAAACAAAAACAAAACACAGGCCTTTCAGGTTTAATCCTAAAACAGGAGGAGATCTATAACCTTTTCTTACATGAATAGGTGATAATTAGGATTCATTCTTCAGACCAAAATCCTGTTCCACTGAGCTCAGCACATCTGTAAAACCTAGCTGCCGCCTAAGTTGGGTGTTCACACCAAGAGCAGGCTGCAACCCATGACCGCCCATAACTGTAGAATTAGTTCCAGGAAGCTGATTATTTATAGTAACAAAATATGAAGAAATTATAAATTAGTCATCTTCCATGTGGCCTACATTGCCACCTGAAGCTTATTCTCTACTGTAATGCAAAACAGACCTAGTTTTACTGAGGACAAAAAATAACCATACTTTAGCATGAAATGCAAGAAGAAATAGGAAGCAGGCCACTAAGGAGTCTCAGCACACACTTTGGTTTCTGTCAAACCTGACAAAGTTGATTTTGATGTGAGTGATAACAGGTTCATTTCCTGTTTGAAATGAGGCCACATTACAGCTACAGTCTCATGCATATGGGAGCAAAGTACTGTCTGCAACTTTGTTAATCAATCAGTTAGAAAAAGACTACAATCTTTTAAATAGTGCAGAAAAAAATCAATTTGCACTTTTATTATTCAGCAAGTCTTAGACTTTTAATGCCAGTGAAATATCTTCTCTTGGTCAGCACGGACTGTTTCAATATTGAACTTTTGTAATTACACCTGTCAACACATGTTCATGATTATGAATGATATGAGCATAACAATTTTTCACCTCCAAAAAGTAATGTATTGACTCTTCTTCCATTTCCCCAAAGTAGTCTCTTAATAGCTGGTTAAACACACACAGCTAGCTTCACGCACAATTAATCCCATGGTGAGAGCCATTTAACCGCAGGGAGGCAGATTACAAAGATAGTGCCTGAGTGGTTGTTGTTTCCAGAGCTGGACATCAGGTCACCTCTCCTGCCTGACTGGCCAATAAAGTGCATTAGAAAAAGCTAGGTGGGTGGCTGCTTAGTGGGGTAAAACGGACGCCCGCTGTCTTTTATTTGTTAGCCTGGGGCACTTCTTGTCAGCTTCATTGGTTACAAAACATGTACTCTAACATGCGATTTTTACTTAAGACTTAATTGTACATTTTGATGAAATTGATTGATACCACTCTCATATCTGTCCAATGCATAAAAAGCTTGAGCCAAGTGACTGTTAGCATAGCTTAGCATACAGACTGGCAACAGGTAGCCTGACTCAGTTCTGAATTTAAAAATTAGCTTAGCAGCAACTCTCAGATTTTTGTGAGCCTTTGGGCAGAGCCAGAATAGCTGTTTCACCCTGCTTCCAGTCTTCCTGTCTACTGACTCTAGCTTCATATTTAGCATGGAGACATGAGAGTAGTTAAAAAAAAAAGAAAAAGAAAAAAGGTTATTACTAACCCTTCCCCAAATGTCAAACTATTCCTTTAAAATATTCCTGTTTTTTCTGCCCTCCGGTCTTCTTTATTTTAATTACTTTTTATTGTTAATATTGTTAATATTATATTAAGTGTTGTATACACAATGAACGCCTATTTTACATTTCTGTTTGTGTGACATTGTGCATTGCATTTGACAGCATCAGTCTAATGCCTAAAATATCAGATTGACATGCTGAAATTGAGGCAACAGCACAGTGCACATAATGTGAGTAAGTGTCTAATTAAACAACATTCATGTTTGTGACTCTGAATGTAAGTTATGCTGCAGCACAACACAGACACACAACCAGATGAGATTTTCTGTTTGTTCCACAATCACTAATGAGGCAGATGTGGTTTAAAGCTGTCCTGCTGTGCTCCCACTCCTGGTTGATTCTCTTAATTGACAGCAGCAGAAAAAACAGCAGACCCTGTATTAAAGTACTAGTGTGTAGCATTTAGTGGCATCAAGCAGTAAAGGTTGCTGATTGCAACCAATTGAATCATATAGGAGAACCTACAGTGATCACGAAACTTATGAAAAATGTATAAAGCCCTGTCTGGAGACAGGTTTGGTTTGTCCATTCACAACATGGCAGTACAACATGAGGGTTCTGTGGAAGAGGCTTATTTAGATATAAAGAGTTCATTCTAAGGTAATGGAAAAAAGGAGGTTATTTTCAGGTGTATACAAACTAATTAAAACATACTTATGAATATTATATTCCTTTCTGCCGAGTCCATTCTGCTATGCCACTTAATTCTACACACTGCACCTTTAACATCTGTGTGGAGTGGAAGATGAATTCTTATTTAATGCACATCAGATTTGATGGAGATAATTCCTGCCAGGCTTGTATAAATAAGATGGACCTCTGTTGATAGCTTCTTCCACAGGGGGGGAGTGGTAGCCTGGAGGAGCTGCACAGCGAGCTGGGGACGAGGCTAATTCATCTGTGTGGCCCAGGCACAAAGCCAGATTAGGTGGGTTGAGCCTTTGGAGCTTTGCTAATATAAAACACAATATGCACATGCACGCCAAGCATTGCAGCTGTGATGCAGCTCTGTGTCTCTCAGGGGGAGGCCAGGATGAAGATTAATTCATGATAAGATTAACCTGACAGCAGCCTGCTGATCAGGGCCATCACGTGATGCTTGAACAGGAAATCGAGAAAATCAGGTTGGTGGTATGGGTGCAAACATCTCTGGTCACCTGTGACTCAAAGCTGGGTCTTGGTAAAGTCCATGCAAATGAATCAACAGTTGGCAATTTGACAAACTGTTCAAATAAGTTTATACATTATAGGAAGCCATAGTGTGTTAATAACTCAATAGAGGAACCTTTATAAGGTAAAAGATAGACAAGATGGTAAATGGCATTTGTTGTAAAATGCCACGCTATAAAGAGCTAGTATAATCTGCTTTGTTGTAGTTTCCTGTTATTACAATATTTTGATTTGCAAACTGCAAGAGAAGCACACAGTGTACCTCAGCAAGGAAGGAAACTATACAGTTTTATAATTTTGAGAGGGGATTTTTTTGTTGTTACACTCTGTGATGATGCAGAATTAAAGTCTGTTTATAAGGACAGGAAGCCAAGCACAGTATATTTTTATTTGTTCCTTTGTACTTAAAGCCTATGTCATTTCCATGACATAGTTCAGAAAATATTTCCACTGCACTTGGCTTCAGTTAACTTACTACCACAGGAAGTGACATCACACAACTGTTTATGCTATATCTGTACTGTTAGTGACACTGCTTATTATGAACCCGTTTTGGAAATGCTGCAATGAATCCTTTTTCTCTCTTCTCCATTTTTTCTTGCCATCCCACCCCAAAACAATGCCTTTCCATTAACACCCTTTAACTTCACTCTTGTGACAACCATCACAGTTACAAACTCACCAGAATGTGTCCCTGTGTACAGAAAAAGTGCCTTATCAAGAACACACAGAACTTTCATTGTGACCAACCTTTAGTGTAAGTAAGTCACAATCTTGGTTGATGCACACACGCCATTAAAAGAAAATGCTCTCAGGGCTGCATCACTGTGAGTAACATGTAGTTGGCAAAGAATACACAATTGTGAATACTGTATAAGCCTGTGTGTGTGTGTGAGAGAGAGAGAGAGAGAGAGAGCGCCAGAGAGTGAGGTAGACATCGTCCTCGTGGCAAACATCAAGTACAGTGCTGCCTTTGGACTACAGTTAAATACTTTTCCTCACTTGATCTGGGTTTCCCCTCAAAAAATCTGAGGTGACTGATCTTGCTTAAATACCAAGCTGGTTTCACCTTCTTATGACAGTTTATGAAAGTTAATCTTCAGGTTCATCTATGAAGTTTGACTAGTCATAGCTGAAGAAGCATAAGTTAAAAAAAAAGTGGCAATGCCAGTTTAATACTCCATTGTAAGTCATTAAGTAAAAGTAGCCTTATCATCAAAAAGTTTATAAAGTGTTAAAAATAAAGTTACTCTTCATGCAAAATGGCCTCTTACAGAATGTTGATCATATAAGTACCATACAAGTACCTCATATTTTGCTGGATAGATTGATCTATGACAGTGCATCATCATAGTTCATAAGTCAACCTATTTGCAAAGTAACCAGTAACCAATACAGGTGTCAAGTAGTGCTGTAAAAGTATACATTTTGCCTCTGAAATGTAGTGAATGCTTCAAATGTAAATGAATTAGATGTACGTATCACATAAGTATCAAGTATTATAAAATCTAAATACTTAAGTACATTACCTCATTACCTTGTATTTCAGTACACTACCTGAATAAAGGTACTAACTTTTCACTAGTTATTCAGTGCTATTCCACTCCACATGTCTGAGTCCTTGGGCAAGATACTGAACCCCAAATTGCTCCCAAAAGCTGTGCCATCAGCATTTGAATGTGTGTGGGAATGTTTCAGTCCATTTACCATTCAATCACATTAGTGATGGCTTTGTTCAGTTGAAGTGTTGACAAAGGGTGAGCATGCATAACTATATGATTTCATCACCCTGAAACTGAATAGAAGGCAGTCATTATAAAAGTTAATACTCTCCTGCTATATCTGCTGTCAAATAGACCCACATAGCACATCATGACAAGTAGAGAATCTCACCTGTATCACCTCAATACCATGAATACACTGTGTGCTTTTAGAGAACTGTCACATGTTGGTGCAAAACAATAGCCCCATCTGCAGGACAAAAACTGGAAGCAACGTCACAAAAAGTCAAACAACGCTTTGGTGACACCTAGTGTAAAAGGGAAGTTGTGTTTGGGTCATGCTGGATACACAATTGGAGCTTTAGACCTGAATTAGCTAAGTTTGAGAGTAAACTTTCAATTTATCCATTTTCTATAACACTTACATCGTTTTCAGCTGCAGTTTTCCCAGTATAGCTTTATTTGTGAAACCAGGTGTGATACTTTTCCTACAACCGTATTTGTTTTCTGTTGCAGTTTAAAGATTTCACATGCAAATACATTCTATTGATAGAAAATGCACTTAGTTCTTAGCAACAAGTATGTACAAGTATGTGTTATATGACATTATGTATGTGTTGTATGGAAGTAGTGACTTTTGCAGAGAAAATACTGGACACATTTACTATGTATTCAGACCTTTATTTGTTACTATACTTTTACTTTTGCATTTAACACACCTTTGGTGAACACTTGATTTGTCTATTTGAAAAACATAAACATATCTTGATAATAAGTGCTTCTTTGCAAATAATACTATGCAGCGTAGCTTATGATGATGGTGGCAACTTATAACAAAAGTGCACTGCAGAGACAATTCATGTTTGAAAAATGTGACACCAAAGTAAAAAACAAATAAAACAACAAAATCTAGGCAGAATGAAGTAAGCAGCATAAAAAGAGCACAAATGTCCTCAACGTATCTGTGTTTAGTTAGTGCAGGAAGCTTGTGCAATTTTAATGTAAACATCAAATATTAAAATGAAAGCAGCTTTGAAAAAACACATGAAGCTACAATATTCATTCATACTACACACATACTGGATACATTATCTCATTATTGCATACAAGCACATGGGCAACAGCTAATTTAAACACTCCAGGATTATTAGAGTGAATTTCAGTATTGTGCAAAACATTATATTTCCACCGACTGTTATTCTCACCATATTCATTCTTGGTCTGTCAGTTATTACTGAAGAAACAGGCTAAATGGGTGGGTCATTGTTTTGTTTTTTTCATTTCTGTTTGTTCCAATTGGTTCATATTATTGTTCTAATTTAAAGTGCATTCATTTTTGCTAGTTTCATCAGTCTTTTTCTCCCACAAATAGATTAATATGGAGAATATTACATGAAAGACAACTTTGTTTTCAGACACTTTGTACAGACTCTATTGGTCATGTAACATCCAGTAAAAAGATCTTTTAGACTGCAGGACACTGAGTGACACATGGTGCAGATCTTGAAGTAAGAAATATTCATCCCAATCATTTTATTTATTTGTGTCTTATTGCTGTTCAAAGGGTGCGGGAAGACTCTGATATTGCTATATAGACGTGCAGATCTAATGACATAACAAAACATAATGTAGTGTGCAGAAGAATAAAGGAACAGTGCTGAAGGTATCTGAGATTAGCTAGCAGCAGAGGCAGTGACCGAGCAATCATTCATTATTGTTATTCAAAAGTCATAATATTCAGAATATTTGTCTATGTTACAATGTAGTTCAGCAAACTGGTAACACTGTAATACAACCCAAATTAAAATAAGGGGGTGAAGTCAAAGAGAGAAATGAATCTGTAGCACAAAAAAACCCAATCATAGGGCTCTCCACATTTTTACATACAGCTATATGTTGCAAGAGCACCAGATCTGTGTTGTGATGATCTCCACTATTATAAGCCAAGGTTTTCAAAGAGGGAGGTGGGTCTCTCCAGAGGGGGTCCAAACTGTTTCAGGGAAGACTCAGTGAATGGAAGTGAAACAACACTGCATTAGTTATTTCTTTAGTTATCAAAAGGAGATAATGTGGAATAGCCTAATCATGTGTGATTTGGTTATAGAAACGGTTCAGAGATACAGTCATTTTCGGGGATTCAACTGTTTTTCCCTCTTTTCCGGATTCAGAAACTGATAAATACCTTCAGACAGACCTTTTTTATGTAGTTGATGTAGTCTGAAGTATGTCAAAAAACAATATCAGGCTATCTTGGTTCAATTGTTGAGGATATATGGGATCAAATAATACAATCGTGATCCCATAAGCATCCAGGAATTGAAGTAAACTAAGCAAGCAAAAAAAATGGAGGATGGAGTGGGGGATAGCACCTTTTTTCAAACTTTGTCTGATGGGAGGCCCACAGTCTCAGACTTTGAAAACCCCCACTATAAGCCAACCCATTTGTGTTCACAGAATCAACAAGATGCAATAGAAATCTATAAGAATGATCTGTTTTTATTTAAAAAACTAAATGTTTGTTAGTATCAAGACAGGACCCTGATCATGACAACGGGCAAATGTCTTGAATCAGTTGTATCATAACAGAAAATAAACACTGTTCACTGTTGCATTTGTTTTCACTGTCATTTATGTTAATATTGTGAGTTCCTTCCTGTACTAAAGTCCTTGGAGATGACTTGATGTTTTTCAGTGTCATTTATTCGGAGGGGTTTTCATACCCTACAAAATGACGATTCATTATGATGCAGAGTCAACCACCAACCATCAAACCAGAGTGAATCACAAACCATGTTTAAAAAAATGTCCAGTGAGTTGTTACCCTGTGAAAGGGACAGTTCAGGGACTCAGAAGCCCCACAGCTACAGGAAGTGACATCACCAGTGATAAAAGCCATGGCGCAGATTTGAACATCACACTTATTGCAGAGCAGATTGGAAGAATCCCTGTATGGAAACAGGAAGTGAGTTTAGATATTGTTTCAACTGTTGTTTGTAGAAATTAAATGAGTGGTTGAAGTAGACTCTACTCACTGTGATGCACGGCCATGCTGTTCTCCTTCCATTCAGTGCCTTGGTAAACCCTGCAGGTGTAGGTGTAAGGCTTCTCATCATCCATCGGTGCCCACGTGAGGCGGCACAGGGTGGGAGTGACCAGGCTGACATTGCTCCTCCTGCGGTCGTCAGTGGACACATAGATGACGGCGTTGGGGTAGGTGCTGCCAACCAGCCGGCTGTCCTGCCGATACTCACAGTAGGGGCCTGGGACCTCATAGGTGGGTGGGAACTCACAGTCCACCCTGACATTTCGCTCCAAGTAAGTTAGACAGGGAAACATCTGAGGGCCACGTGGAGGGAAGAGAAGTGTGGTAACTGGGTTCACTGAAAGAGACACAAAGAATAAAATACCAAGATGTTACACTCAGAAAACCCAAAATATTCCATTTGCATGTAGTATTTATATTTGAAGCAAGATCCTGCATGCGGATCATGAGTCACAGCCACCAATTTGTACAGTTTTTGAAAACACTTGGGATTTTATAGAAGTAATTTAGGTCTTTGTAGATATTTGTTTTATTTTAGGTATTAAAAGTTTAAGTAAAACACCTTTAATAAATTGCTTGTGATTCAATATATTAAGAGAATGAACATGGAAAAAGTCCAAGTGGTTGATGAAACTTACACTGTGTGGATACTAGTTTCACCCCCTCCCCATCAACTACTCAGCTCAGTGGAAAGGCATGAATTCAAAGCATCCACATAATTTTGGGAGTAAGCAGGTGTCTGTAAACCTTGTGGATTACGTAATCCTCATTAAATCCTTACTGATCTCTGTGGTAAAATTGAGAAATGACACGATGGTGCAGTGTTATTGCATTTTGGGCTGTTTTGGAGGAGTTCACAAAATGTATCCGATCTCTTTATTACTTATATTTTTAATTAGAGCCAAGATATTTAAAAATAAAATAAAAGATCTTCAGTGCAACAATCCACCTCTTTGATTGAATCATCCACACTGAGTTTTTATAGGCTACATTACTCGAATGGGTGCCTAACATCTCATTTTTGTCTGCAGGACCCTCCAATGACAGCCAGTAGTTATAACAGTAACATACCAGTCTTAAATACGTGAATAAAAAAAGAATGGTACATACTGTGATTCTGAGTTTGGTGCGTTAGCATTATCCTGCCAAACAGGAGACAGGCCGTGGCGAACAGGTGAAGTTCCATGGCGATTGGTACGATCAGATCAATAACCTTCACAGCACAGGATGACCTGGGAAAGTTTGAACATGCAGAACCAGACTACCACACGTGATTAAAGCAGAAAACACAAGATTTATAGAAGATACAGAACCTAGAGTATCTAGTACTTAACCCGTAGAACCTATAGAGACACACAGTAAGTCTAAACGTGCAAACAAAGCGCAAACAGCAGCACACTATAGCGCAGTAATAGCGGGCCTGGATGTGCCCATCTGGGTGGGCTGCAGAAGAGACTACGCCTATGCGGAGACTTTGCACTGCAGCAAACTGCCGACTTCTATCCACATATTGTCCTTACTGCAGCTCCAAGAACCATGCACACTTATGTCTCTGCTAGACCCGAGAAAATGTTAAATCTTCAATAAAGACACGTTAGAGTCTTGTGTTATTTTTTTAAACCCTGCAGATGAGACAGCCCAACCTACCTGGTAGTTGATCCCTATCCCGAGCTCCGCCTGTGTGTATGCAGAGCAGTCTCCGCAATCCGCATTATCACTCAGCACCACAGCGCTGGCTGATGACTGCTGAGTTATTTCCCTCAATTTGTATGTCTGCACTCACACACACATCGGCTGCATATCTTCAATAAGCTTATCCCCGAGCAGGGATCCAGCAGAAGTGAAATCTCTGGGTATAACTGTAATCCAGAGAAACCGCGTTGAGTTGTCTTCACCATGCAGAATAGCAGAAACTCCTCATGTGAGGCGCAGGCTTGATGAGGGCTTGTAACGATGATCTAGATCTTGGGTTTGATGTTAAAATGTAGGCAAACATAATATATTTTTGTTTTTAACGACACCCCCCCCCCCCCATGAAATGAATGAAACATTAAAAAATTGGGCACCATAATTTTTTAATTTCTTTATTTTTTACATTGATTTATTTATGCACTTCTTATTTATTTCTGTATTTCTGTGTAGTAAGGTAGACAATCACACCTCAGTCCATTTGTGTTTCTTTGCCCCAAACAGCCAGAATACATGACTGTACATTATCTGTAAATAGCAACAGCAAGCATTGACTGTCTGAGGGAGTGTGTCTGTGTGTTTTTGTTCAGAGTTTAGATTTGTAAATTAGTCTGGAGGGGTTAGGGTTAAATTAAAAGTTTAATTTTTGTCTTTCTGTTTGAATACTGAGAGTCATTTGTCTCCTCATGAGTTTAAACAAGCCAGAACAAATAAATCAGTAACTTCACTTGCTGTCCCCAAATCAGACTGGTAATTTATATGTGAATAATTTACAGTACATGCATGTGTGTGCATGTTTTGATATTGTCAGTCTTGTCATCTTACTATTAGGTGATGTTAGTTCAGTATTCAGTAACCTAATAACAAGATATGATCATGAAAGCTATGCAGCCCCGACAACCTCAAGACCAACAAAGCAGTTTTATTTTGTATGGCTTTATCCCAACTAACTATTAATCACAATAAGCCTGTCCTTTTTTCACTCTAAATCTGTGAAGTTTTCTGAGCTTTTTACTGCTGCTTCTTTAACTGCCTTTGATCCACATTCAAACACAGAGTCTTGCTTTTTAATCACTCCTGTCAGACTGTCCTGAACTCTGTCTCTCTACTCTACATAGTGTATTAATGAATCAAAATGGATTTACATGTAATTTATGAGATCTGGAAAGACACAATGAAGAAAGCAGTTAAAAAACAAGAGAAAATCATTCTTACGCCACAATTTTATTCAAGGTAATAGACTCAATCATCAACTTGTCCCACTTCAATACCTCACAAAAGATGTGTGAGAGTTTTTTAATTGATTTATAAATGGTGTCAAGGACATAAGGCAAATCACCCCCACACTGTGTTTTACATGTCAGTAGGGACAGTCATATTTATTTCAGCAATCTTAAACCTGTATCACTGTCATTTTGTGAAATCAACTATATGCAGCCTTGATATTAACCTCACTACATTTCTTTAAGAGGTTATTGACACACTTGGGTCAAGTATTTTAATGATCATTAATAGATAGCAAACCTTTTTTTATGCAATGCTATTTAGTTATTTATTCTGCACAAAAGAAAAGAAACTGACTTTCACACACCCAAGTGAACATTATATACAAAGATAGGCAGAGCTACAGAAGTCAAAACACACACCAGTGTCTCCTGTTATTTTTCACAACCCCAGCTTGCTCGTCACCTCATTCTCCCTTATCATACTCTGCTCCCAAACTGTCCTTGATCATTCTATTCTTCTTCGATCATAGTATCATCAACACTTTCACAAAATAAGAATGATTTAAAAATGTAAAAGATGGTGTGATGGATATAAGGGAAGAGAAATTTGCATATGACTCACTCACACCATGCTGCTGAGTCATCGTTTTTTTCCTCATAAATGGAGAAGTAAAGGAGGTTAAATACATACAAATCAGTGCCACGGCTCACCCACCGCTAATGATGGTAGAGGGTTTAGAGACACTGTCTGTTGTCTGTTTAGTCTGTGCAAATATCACCTGGCCAATTACAAACAGCGATCTTGGCTCTGTTTTCTCTGTAAATGTGCTATGTAGTTTTGCTCCTGTCAAACCTGTTTTTCCACTCTGACGTCACCCAGATACCTGAGAGGCTTTTATTACCCGGAAGTCACCTGGGCGGACTATGCAGACGAGAACAGACGTGTATTGAAGCTGTAAACATAGTTGATAAAAGTTGGACATATCGAAGCTTGGTTGTTTACTCGACGCGAGGAAGGTTTTTTTTGCAATTTTTTGGTCCGTGTTTTATTCTCCAGGAGTATTGTTGAAGAAGGAATAGGTCGACATGCGTGTCAACAGGTTGCTCTCAGTTGCTTTGTTCGTGTGCGCAGCGACAGGTGAGGTATTTGGCCGCAAACTTCAGTCGTTTGAGGACTATCCAACGCTAAATGTCTTTATATTTTTATTATTTAAGTAAATATTTATCAAGCCAATGCTCACAGGCACTAAACTAAATATTGAATGAGCTTTTATGACTTGTTTTATTATCTCCAAATGAACGCTGGGCCTTGTCTACAGAATGCAGGCCTGCTTTGTGTTAGTTGGCGACAGGAAGGTGGGTTTAGGAATGTAATGAGAAGTTGATATTTGTGGCAATGAAAAACATTGGTCTTTTTGTGGTCGTAGGACACATCATGTTTTGTTGTGATGTCCTTTTAAAAAAATATATGACAGCAATAAAGCAAAACGCCCGATCGTTGTAATCAACTATAAAACACAAAGGTGTGAGAGGAAGGGACACCAGGTTGATTAGTTCCTCCTCATTTACAAAATATATCATTGTAATTTGATAATAAATGTGGGAGGTGGGCTCCTGAAAATATAGCATTTGTTCTCACTTTTCTCATTCATGTATATACATCAGAATGAGGTCACTGTTTTATTCATTTATATGAGCAAATGTAATTGTAAAGAAGGTGTTTAATAATAGTCTGTATGTATGAATGCAAGGTTTTCAGCATTCCAGACTGAACTGAATTTTGAATTTTACTTGTTGGCGGATGGACTTTCCTTTTCTCCCAGTAAAGAACCTAAAATAATGTCCTTGGTTATTGACAGGGGCATTGCTGACAACATTTCTTTACACTATAAATTTGGAGCTTTAAATTTACTGTCTTGTCTTGCTGTCTCTAATTTGTTCACATACTCTATGTAAGCTCAGATTCATCATTTTGATGTTTTCTCCTTCGAACATTCACTCTGAAGTTAGGGAAATCTGTCTCAGAAGCAAGTTCTTTTAAGTATCTTTTTTATGTGTAAAAAAAAAACATGAATTAAGACAGAGCTGTACGATGACTGATTGATGATGATTGATGACTGATGCCCTGTTTCAGTTTTCACAAGTGTTTTTATAAAGTAAAATTTCTTCAAGCTGCTTTCCAAGGCGGTTACTGTTCATCTTTGTTGTGATACTCAGTTGGTTCCTGTAGTACAGTCTGCTGTGTGACTTCAAATCCGTACACTACACTTGTTACTCTATACAGAGAAATCTACTGTGGGGCTTGAAATGAGAGTTTCCACATTAATCTCTAACCTGCGTGTGCTGCCAGTATCTTACACTGGAGGACTTTAATCATTCCAGCCCGAAACTCACACACTATACAAACAAGGAAGCCATGGGCTGCTCTGGTTTCATTTTACACTGTAGGCTTATCTCTCCACCAAACCAAAACTGTGACGGTGCTATTTTATCTCAGGCAACTATTTGGCTGTCTTTAAAATACATAACATCAACATGTCATTATTACATTTTATTAAATGGCATATTGATATACACAATAAAATAAATGATCTAGTAGTAAATACAATGGCCCCGTTGATGGCTTGTTCAGCATACAGCAAATGATTTACCGGCTGGTGCTGCTGTTCCCTGTATTTGAAGGGCTTCTCCTACGCAGGCGTGGCAGACAACAAGGTAGTAGTTAAATCATGTAACTACCAACAGTCAAAGCCATGCCAAGTGGTTTAATGTTATGCATTTGTGCATGTATGTGAGACAGGCTAAATAGTGCTTTAGCAGTGCTGCCGTCCCTGAAAAGACCCAGTTTCAGCTAGATGGTTGACAGTTTCACCTGAAGGTTTCTGGCTCAGCAGAAAGGAATGAGCAACTTTTTTTGGTTCACACCCTGGAGGCTTCTCACTATTGTTTACTTTGTGTGACAAGGGGAGTGTTCATCAATCGTCACACATTTTCACAGCATGACAGTTTGTGAAGTGATATTATGGAGATTAAACCTCTCATGTATCAATAACAGTCTTGACATGGCCTGATACATTTTTTTGTTTATAAAGCAGAAACAGTAATGAAAATATTCATGTAGGGATTTCCCGCTTGATGCCCCGTCGGTCCTCTTTTGACCTGAACCTGTCTTGTAGTTGAGGGTAATTGCTGAACTTTTCAAAGGGGACCAACAACTATACTGATCCCAAAAACTTTAGAAGTGATGGTAATCTGCATCCCAGCCTTGGTTCAACCAGTCTTCATGCCTGCTGCAGCTTCTTGTGTTCAACCATATAAATATTATGACAGTGCTTTTATTTTGCCTCCAAGTTTTTGAACTGTTCATATTTCAATCCTTTAAAATCCAACCGGAAAGTCAGCATTTCATGGTAGATGACACTTGTATTATTACTTATGTTGTACACTTTGAGATGCTGTTTGTCTGTGGCTGATATTGCAGTGAATTGCAGACAAAACTCAGCAGAAAGACCACTACACTATGTGCATTTAGAGGAAGTGAGACTCTAGATGTGGCAACTTTTGAAATTGTGGTGATCAGTGTCTATCATGTCAGGATTTCAGAGGCTATATGACATCTTAAGCAGTCTCAAACAATGAATGAACTGGTCATAAAACTGCATTCTTGACAGGGATGTATTATAGTGACCACATGTAATGGAATTTCTAATTACCTGTATTTGTTGTATTTTAATGTCTATGTACAGGTGTAAGCAGCTTTTCAGTTACTACCTCCAATCCAGATGTGAAGGTTAAAGAGAATGAAGGTGAGTCCTGAAAATGTAAATTCATTTGAAGATAGAGAAAATGCCATGAAATTTTACATCCCATGGGATTATTTCGCCTGGTTTGTAATGTTTGGTTAGAAATCTGCAAGGTTGTCAATGAAGCACTTCATTAAAATGAGCCATATCTATATCCACAAGGCTGATTAGTAGTTGTATGAATACATGTTAAGGTTGTAAAAGTTATATTAATATGTGCCATCATTGGAATAAAGTATAACTGTGATTGCCAAAGAGGGTTTGAGGGTTTTATTATTTGCCAACACTACATAATAAAAGTGAAGACAGCACATTTGTGTTTTCTCTTTGGATTCATTGTGAACTGTCTTTATTTTAGGGGTTGACCTTACATGCAGTTATTCGGCAGACTTTGGTGCAGATGCCAGAGTTGAGTGGAAATTTAAGGACATGAAAGGCTCCCAGACCTATATAGTTTATGATAGGAAAGTCACAGGTAAGTGGGTTTACAGTTTGTGTCTGTGTCTATTTGTCGACAAATATTTTCAGATCTTTTTGTCATTTTGTCTGTCTGTCAGTTTTACATCTCTAAAACTAGCTTAAAAGATATTGAGGAAATTTGGTGGAAAGAATCAGTTTCCTATAATTGATTAAAAAATTGTTGTACTTGCAGCCTATTACGTGTGATATAACATACCATCATTTCTAAATGTGTTGTGCAAGTACAACCAACGTACATGACATGTGCATATCCGCTCCAACTCATTCTGAAAACTTTGACTGCAGACATAGATTTTGAATGTCCATAACTCTCTTCATATTTTACATAAACCATCCTCCTGCAAAACCCTAATATTCCTGTACAGGATGAAAAAACAGCATGATTGCCCATCAGTGTTTTTTGGTTCATATTAGCTGCTAAAATGTTTCTATTATCAAGTAACACATTCAGAGGACTCTGCATCTTTGATAGAAGTTTCCTGTCTGTTATGTAATGTTGCAACTCTTCCACAGCACCATATGCCAGCCGAGTGGAGATGTTTGGTAACATAAATCTGAGATTCTCCAAAGTGACCCGTAAAGATAACGGAGTGTATGACTGTGAGGTGTCTGGCAACGGCCAGTTCGGAGAGACCAGAGTGAAGCTCACTGTTCTCGGTAAGGACCCTTTGTAACTACACCCAGACACAGTCACTGCCATAAAATAAATAATATCCTATCTCAAACATCTTTGTCTTAAATTTTTGTGCTTTGTGGTCCTGATGAAAACTGAATGTTATGTCCTACAGTGCCTCCGTCTGCACCTGTGTGTCGGGTCCCTACCTCAGTGACAACAGGCAACAAAGCCCTCCTGTCCTGCTTTGACAAAGATGGCTCACCTCCTCCCCAATACAAGTGGTACAAAGATGGCACCCTTCTGCCTGCTGACCCCAGCAAGATTGCGGCCTTCAAAAATGCCACCTACAGGCTGAACCCATACACTGGCAACCTGGTTAGCTGCAACTCATCTCACCTTGCACCATATAAACTGTGACAGCTGCAATCTTATGGGCTTTTAGAAATAATATAACTCATATGAATATACCCTGTCTGTCTTCTTAGGAGTTTCCTGCTTCAAACAAGATGGACACAGCAGAGTATTACTGTGAGGCTTCCAACAGTGCCGGTCCTGCTCAGCGCTGTACAGCTGCGAGAATGGAAGTCCGTAAGTGCTCTTCACTTGAGCCTGACCTGATTTCAGATTTTATTTATTTTTTATTCTTACCATAAGTAAAGGGATGAAAAGTGGATAGATTCAAGAGATTATCATCTTTAACAAAGTTTCAGGCAGTATACTGTGCTACGTACCAACACTAAGGACATTAAACTTTCATTTTCAGTTTAAAAATGCCAAGTTTTCTGTCATCGTCCTTTGTGCTCTTCTTCAAGGTGACATGAACACCGGAGGGATTGTTGCTGGGGTAATAGTGGCTCTCCTGCTAGTGGGCCTACTGGCACTTGGAGTTTGGTACGCCAACAGGAAAGGATACCTGCCCAGTGAGTGTACACTTCCACATTTACTGTAATCAACAATATTCTGGTATTCATGTTGACATTATCTTGGTCCTCTAAAATCTAGACAGATGGCAGACCAGTGGCAACATGAAATAATTTCTCCTATTAATTAAAGAAGCTAGTTGAATCCAACACATTATCAGAATTTGCATTTTAAATTAAAGCAAATTCAGCATTTTAGAAGTCTTCATGGAAAAACAATGTAACCACTTTTAAAAGGATTTTTTAAACTTCCTCTTCCTCTAACCTGTTCCTGTAACCTGCACCCCTATATGTTTTTTGGTCATGTGTGGGAGGAGGGAAAAGGCAAGGTGTTATACAGTAATGTGTCCAACCATTGACTTTGTTTCCTTTCTTCCCTGTACAGAGAAGAGCGAAAGGTAAGATCACTTTCTTTCTTTTCTTTTTTTTAAATATTTGCAGGTTTCATTCAGATTGCACGTGTAAAATGATCCTCTGTCTCTGTGACAAGCTCATAATGTTCTTTTAAATGATCTGTGCAGCAAATCAAAGCCCAGTGTGGTCTACCAGCCTCCTTCAGTGTATGGAGGTGATGAAGAAGATGTACGTATGAATCTGCCTGTTTTCAACTTTAAACACACTGCTGTTATTCCAAGTGATTTATATGTTTCTTCTGACAGGTTTTTCTATGTTTGAGAAACATGTTCCAATAATGATGTTCGGTGTGTTTGTTTTTCAGGGGGAGTTCAAACAGAAGTCATCGTTCGTGGTATAGCCTGCAAGCCACAGACATAACTGGAGATCACCATGATTTTTCTCAGCATGTTTTTTTTTCTTTCTGTTTTTAATGACGTCCTGACACTAACTTTTTTTGTTCCTAAATTGCAGTTTTCGTAGAGCAGTGTTTGAGTTAACTTTACAGTTTAACATCAACGTGTGTGCTTTAAAGATCAAGGTTTTAGGAAATTATTTACTACAGGGACGACAGCTAGTGATACGTCTTTTGTACATGAATTATGTTTTTAATAAGATGAGCTGTGGCTACTAGTCACAGATTTTTGGGAGGTTTTTTTGGAGGTTTGGAGTTTGTGCCTCTGAGTTTCTGATTTTCAGTGCCTTTTTTAGAATAGAATCAACCCATTTTTAACATAGTTGAAAGGACACAATTGCGTGTAAAAGCCTGAAATCATCTCCGTCTAGCTGAATATAAATTTCACTCCCTATTTGGTCATTTTCTTTACATGGGGGTTGGACTCATGTGATAGGCACATTTTCCCTGCAGATGCAGTGTCTTGATAAGACATTTTTTTACAATCACATTTTTATTACACTTACTGATCTGTCACCTTAATTTCCTCCAGTGAAACACTCATCTGTCAATCTATGTGTGTCAAAGCAGAAACATTTAAGCAGCTAAAAAATATTGCTTGACTCTTGGGATGTTTTTGTTTTTCTTGTTTTTTAACAACCATAAAACATTTTCCGTGTACAATATTTTCTTCTGTGAAAGTTTATAAAATGTCTAATTTCTGTAAATATATGCTTTTGTGTTTGCAATTAAGAACAATTTAGAAAGTCAGCTGCTCTTCCTGTCGCTGAGGTTCGTGATATAAACTACAAACTTTACCTTAACCTTATTACATCTGAGGTTGTTATGGAAACTGGTTATAAGACAAACGTTTTAGGTGCACCTTCTCTTTAAAATGTCCTTTCTGATTGAGCTAATATTACATTTGTTTGTTGTTTGTAGAAGACTTAAGTTTGTAATCCTCTGCACTACATTGGCTAAGTTAATGCATTGATAAGAGTGTAGGCTTACAGTACAGAACACTTCACGCATGGTGCGATTCATTTCCTGTTGAAATGTCATTTCCTGTCAGCTGAGATGCAGGCGATACAGCACTGTGATGAACTGGAGGCAAACATGTGACTAAATGACAATGTCAAAATTAACAAAGGATTTACTTTTTAAGTGATGACAAGCAGGTTTGTATGGCATCATGTGTAGCATTACCATATGATTAATTACACAAATTGTTATCCTTGATATCCACAAGTACTCAGGTTGTGTTGTGTATTTAAGTGGTTTGTTAAGGTTAGTCACCAATACATATCATGAGTTTATATAATCTGTCAGATATATGTAAATTGGGAAACACTGTAGGTTTTTCTACATTTCTGTGTACAAACCTTGCCTTTATAGGCAGTTAAAAGCTGATGAATAATGATTATTGTAACTTCTCTTTATGTATTGGTTAATAAAATTGTTTTGTTTAATTGGATATACTGTCGTGTCAATAAATGGATATTCAGTGTACGTCATTTGGTGTGCTGACTAAGTGCAAAGACCTGCAGTAAATGCATAAAACTCTGATAAACATTCAACGAAGAGTATCGACAGAAGCCTGCATATAAAAGGCCTATATATCATCTGGATTTTTCCTGACAAGCTCTGCCATATACTGTATGTGGATACAAGAAAATATACCAGTTACCAGTTATTGGTTTTGCTGAAAGTTAGAAATTTAGGACCACTGACTGATGCAGTGAGCCTATTATATCATTCAACACGAAGATACTGCATATATGTATTCCCCTGCATTTAAACTGAGCATGATTCTTTTAATTACAATATTATGAAGCTTTTTCTTTAAATGTGTCCAGAACACCTGAAAGTGTCAGCACAATTAACCCTTTTATTTTAATAGTATGACTTGACAGTTTCCTTTTAGGATGCCTTATAAAACTATCATTGTCACTTAAATCAGTTAAGGGCAATTTAAGGCCAAATTATACAGTAAACCAGTCATTAATGTCACCAAAGACACACTTCAAAGTGCATACATTTCAATGCAATGTAAACATATAAATATTCTTATAATAAATAGTGTCTGTCCAAAATGGTATACTTTACATGAGTCCTGATCTCTAATTACAAAGGAGTGAATGTTTTGTTTATAACTTATAACTTGTGTTTTCCCTTAACACTGCCTAGTTAACATTAAACTGTGAATATGAAGGTAAGCCAGTTGTCCTTACTGGACGCACTCTATAATGACCTGAAGGCAGCATAGACCCCAGACTCTTTAAAACAGAAACCTTTTTATGCAAGAAGGCTTTTTCATCTTAACTCTTATTTTATGTATGCTTTATGTTTGCAATGTTGTAGCAACCTGAGATTCACAGTAAATGAAAATCATAATAAATGATAATTATGGTTGTTATGATCACAGCTACAATAAAAAGCATACTTTTAAATGCAGGAGTGAATTAGAAATGTAATAAACTTCAACTTTCATTTTGAATGAAAAGCGCTGTACAAATTAAAAGTATCATTATTATCATTATTATAATTCATTTATAACAAAGTTTTGCCATATGTCGGTTGCCATGGCAACTGATGATGGCGTGCTATAGCTATCACTGTGCCCACTGCGCATGCGGAGCGTGTCGACGCCCACTCTCTCAGACAGGAAGTGTGACCAACTTTTTCCACCATCCGCCCTTTACCCTCGGCACTTTCCATCATGCCGCCTGGAGTAATCTGATTAATTTGGGCAGGGAACAGTAACAGCAGGCGGCATGTCTGAGCGGGAGGAGCGACTGAGACTCCGCTTTACCCCGCCTGAAACCCGCACTCTGACTCAAACGGTGTACTGTCCCTTTAACTGAAGGGGGCTCTCTCTCTACATATATACAGACTGAACCTCCGCTCACTCAGTACCCATTCATAAATAAGACATCGTGCGGAAAGGAGGCTCAGAGAGTTGCATCTGATTTTTTTAATTCAACACGACCGGATGCGAGCAGGAGCCAGACATGTTCACCTCGGGTCGGGGACTGTGGATCGGGGGCAGCGCTGACTTCCCATGGCTGACCCCCCTGCTGATGGTTTGGACTTTGTGTGCGGGCCGTCAGGAGGCAGCTTGATCCAAGCTCAAACCCGTTGGATGAAACCAAAAAAAAAGAAAAAGAAAAGCTGTTTTCCTCGCAGGGTTTGGTGTTTTTCTACGTGCTTCCGCTTCACCACCCGAGTCATCCTGGTTTAAACAGTCCGTCAGCTTCCATCCCTCCTTTTTTTCCATTTCTTTTTTTTTCTTTTTTAATAAATGAAAATACATCAGAGGAGCTGAGGACCTGACATACCGATGGAGCAGTGAGTTATGGCAGCTAAAGAGGAACTGTATGCCAAAGTGACCCCGCGGAGGCAGCGCCAGACCCGGCCGAGCACCATCAAACATGGGTCCACTCTGGACGTGCTGCTGTCCATGGGCTTCCCCAAGACCAGGGCGTGAGTAACTGCACAGCTGCACTGTCCCAGCACACACACGCACACAAACACACACACAACAGATGTTTACTTAGGTCACTTTTGTGGACATACATACATTTACATTCTTTTCCTGGAGCCTAAACATTATCTCGTGAATCAGCTCCCCCTTTATTTGGGATGCAGCCATCCTCTCCAACTGGCCATCCTCAGATAACTGGTATTTAGTCTGACATGTGTCCCTGAAAATAGGATAGGACACACACACACACTCAGTCACACATCAGCTGTAGTAGAGTAACAACTGCATTTGAGTACCGATATGAAGCAGCGTGAGGGAAAATGATCAGATGAAGTATCTTAAAAGTGTACTTCAGTAAAGTCATGTAGCTTGTGTGAATGTATGTAGTTACAAATGCTACAGAAAAAAACACAAATATGTCCTCATCTTTCTCTCTCTCTCTCTGTGTGTGTGTGTGTGTGTGTGTGCCTGCCTGTCACTGTCAGTGTGTTGTTATGACCCCCTCCCTACCAAAGATGCTGATGAGTACTTCATGGCTCAGGTATTCCACTTGTAGGCTCTTTGGTAGTTTTCAATGAAAACACTGATGGTGGTGTGTGTGTGGGCATTCCAGTGTGCTCCTTGCCCGCCACTTCTTTTCATTCATCTTTGAGAGACGGAGTTGCCAGGAAACAAGCAGCTCCAAGTTGTGAATGTAGTCTGTTGATTATACCATTACATTACAAAAAAAAATATATATGTGTGTAGCCTGTCATTTTGTAGTCTGCTTAAACATAACATCAGTTCAGCAGTTAATAGGTATTGAACGTAATGCTGCAGTGGTTGGTTTTCACAACACTATAGTATATTATTTATTAGAAGCAAACACTGTAGTAACCTTGAATACAGCTTGTGATATGCTCCTGGTGCTCACAGACACTCAATGGTATCAAACTTTTAATTCAAGTTCTGGAAAGCTCAATTTTACGCCTCCTCTCTCTCTGTACAAACTACTCACCTCATCACATAATCTATAATCATAATGTCCCTTCTCATTGTACCTGTTGTCATTGACTCCCACCTTTTTATATAATGATAATTCAAACAGCCTCATTTCACACCAAAGCCTTTCTGTACGTGCAGAGCGCTTCGACTATGTGTCGCCTGCCACGTCACAAAAGAAGTCTGAAATAGTCCGCTTTCAGTTTTTGTCGCTATCTGAACCAGTTTTACTGCACTCCAGAATATAAAACTCTCATCAAGCAAGATTAAGGGTTGAAAATGTAGCAATGACAGTTATCTGAGCTCTGCTAAGTAGGCCGAAAGTGTCAAGCAGTCTTTCTTCTTTTAACTAGACACATCTCTAAAATTTAGCCTTTTTATCCTCTGGCTAAGGTCATCTAGGCTTTCATCGCTGGAGTTCTCTCTTCTCATGCCTAATGAACCACTGCAGACAAAATGAGTGACTGACTGGGTTTGGTTATATTTGCAGACTCACATTTATTATTAATGACTGTCTACTTTGATTTGATCGAGGCCACAAAAGCATAATGGAGCAGCAGAGTCATTCAGCACCATTACCGTCAAGCCTGTCTGGCCTGATGCAGAACGTAACACGGTGTGTGAATAGCCTGAAAGCAGCATAGGTGAGGCCGTGTGATGTATTCTGCACATCACCTTGGGGCATATGAGTTGAAGTGGTTGTGTGAGTTCGGTGTGATTCCTCTCTCTGGAGGTTAACGCACAGTAGTTGTTCAAGCACTAATGTTCAGAATTGCAAGTGCAAATGTCTGTGTGGGGCTGAAAGATGCAGCACATTTCCAATATTTTACTTTGAGAAATATATAATGTGTTTTTAGACAAAAGAAAACCAAAGTTTCTTACATGTTTAACCAGTGGCGTTCACAGACTTTTTGAAGGGCAGGGGCGAAAAGAAAAAAAGGGCACATACGCCACGTTCTCACCACTGAAGAGGGCACATTAGCACGCGTTTTTGCCACCCAAGAGGGCAGTTTTAGTGTGTTTTGCCAACCAGGAAGGCACCGTAGCACGCGTTTTGGCTCCCAAGAAGGCACTTTAGTTCATGTAGTGGCTCCCAAGAAGGCACGTAAGCACACGTTTTTCAACGATAATGCCACGAGGGGGGGGCGACCGCAGCTTAACACTAATGAAATGTTGTATATTAAGTGTGGAAACTGGGTCTCTGTTTGAAAGAGGCTGCTCGAGAGTCATACCTCATACTATGGATATGTGTTTGCTTTATATAATGAGATATAAAAAGAAGTTAGTCTTAACAGTGATGAACAGGTGTTGACAGAGAGAGTCTTCTGTCTTTTATGGCATATTATAGAAGAGTTGGGAGATAATAGTAAAGATGAATATCCTTTGCTTCCCTGATTGGATACAACTGGATATCATTGAAAGTTCTTTGAAAAGCAGTTGTGAAATGCATAAGCTGTACGTGCTGAAGCATACATTCATACATGAAGACACATGTTTGATAAATATTAAAGCTGGAAATGGAGAACAGATGTAATGTCATGAACAAGGGAGCTGATGGTTTATGATTTGACACAGTTGCTGATCTTAAAAAAAACTTTTGGGTTACTTTTTTTTTTTTTTTTAAGGGAAGAAGGATAAAAGCTGACCCAAACAATGTTACAGTGTGATGTGTAAAGATACATTAAACTATAACAGACTGTTAGAAGACATGTACTGCATATAGTCTATGTGGTCTTTCACATTTAGGGAAAGTTTGTTTGACTGAAACCACTTGTCAGTAAATGATAGAATATTATTGATTTCTCTGATGAGGAAGCAAAGCAAATACGCCAAATGCAAATATGTGTTGATTTTGCTATTTTCCTCTGTTGCGCTGCCCTCAAATGGCTGAAAAAATCAATGAATGCAATTTTATTATTGTCTAAACAACAGGAAGGCTAAAAAAAAAAATCCTTCTCTGACTAACCTTCCTTTGCCTGAGATTGGCAGCATTAAGATTTAAATAAAAAACAGACTGATAAATGAATAAGTAAAGAAGACTAAGAAGTTGACCAGATCTTCTATGGGACACTTTTGACTTACTTTTGACTCACTTGTGGCCTGCAGTGCTCACGCAGTTCCGTCCATCCAAATCGTGACACCTACACTTCAGTCGCAGTGAAATATCGAATGTTTGATTTACAGTCTTGGTATCAGACCATTCCACAGATGTTGATAGGAGAGGAAGAAGGAATAATAGGAAAATCACTTATCAGTCATAGCTTCAGGGAACAAGGTCTTCATTGTGTTCAAGGTTTTATTTTCTCGGCCAGTAGGGAGCATGAATCATACACACACACACACACACACACACACACAGAGGGAGAGAGAGAAATATCCCTTATGTTTTAATTGAGGGGGGATTTTCTGCTGAGTCATTCAGCAATTGACTAGCGTAATCAGATACGGACAGCGGGCCCCCGTCCTTGTGCTGATCGTGTCCGATGGTCGGAAGCAGGTTTGGGTAAATGATCCCGTTGGGAATGTGACAGAGCTGCACTGAGTTTCATCATGTTATCTCTCCAGATAACACCCTCTTTCAAGATCCCCAGCAAGAATGTCTTTTAAAAATTCTATCTATTTGGATTTTGAGTTAGCTGCTCAGTGATATCTTCTAGCAAGTTTTATTTAGATACAGCTGTTTTATAAAATCTACTAAATGAGCTTTTATACCTACATCCCCTGTTGATGGTTCAAAATGACATAGCTTTTTTTTTTATCTCAGCAAACTTCTGAAGCTAGATCTGAAGCTAAAGTCCACACACCTGCTGTAACCAGTGTGCCACCTTTGTTATTATTGGTGTCACAGAAAGAGACAGAGTATGTGAACTAGGTGGTATGAAGCCTGGTTGGTTTTTTATATTTCAAAACACACTTTAGGGTATGTGTGCAGTTCTAAATGTCAAGCTTGTGGCCAAAATAATAAGTTGCACACATAGGGTTGTTCACCATCTGAATATGGAGCCCTGAAGAGTCCCCATTCAGGTTGACTGAACACAGGAACCTGAATTACTGGCAGAATAAAATGCTTTATTATTATTTAATATCTTATATTTGAGGAAGTAGAGAGCTGGATTCAACCACATGATTTTCGATAAATTAGGTGCTAATTGGTTAATGAGATGAGAAAACTTGAAATAACCAAAGTAAGTGTCTGCGGCTTCTTCTTGTCCCTTCATGCATGAAGCATGAAGCAACCACAAAGCAGCTGTATACAGTTTTTCTTTGACATGACAGAAATGGAAACACATTTGAATGTGTTGCAGAATGCATGGATGGCATATAACCATCTGCAACTGTGTTTTAGTTAAATTACACTGAAGAATAATGTGACGATTGTAAGCAAGACAAACAGGAAGTTGATGACCAAAATGTAACAGAACAAGGCCTGCAGTGACAGAGAGCGAGGAAGAAAATTAAAGATTTAGAGGCTGTTTTGCTCTGATCTGATACTAACAAGATGTAGAGTCACTGAACCAGAAGAGGAGAACGTTCCCATAAAGCAACACAACATTGTCATGTGATATATTAGACCAGTCACAGATGTTCTCACAGTGGTGCTGGTGTGTGGAAAACTATTGTACTTTGATCTGCAAGCCTGTGCACGATGCCTGAAGACCATATGCTTAATTATTATTTCCAGCTAGTCTTATTTTATTCATGAGAACCTGAAAGTTTAATTCTGTTGATATTATGGCTGTGTTTAATTGCAAGTTGCAGAGAGAGGACTCGCCATTTGGAAAGCATGTGGATACTGAAACACCGGAGACAATTTCAGTGTTTTTTGTTATGTGAAGTCATGTGGAGTGGTGAATTTATTGGCATATTTAGCATACAGTCACTGGGAGAAGCATCCGACATCTCATTTTAAATGGAATACCTGCAGCTAGGATGTTTGGTGAAGAGACCAGGTGTTAAGTCTATCACAGTAACTGACCTAGAGTAGCAACTACCAATTATCTTCTTTATAGATTCATCTCAGGAAATAGTCTGTCAGCAATTACAAAGAGTACAAGATGGAGCCTTCAGAGTCCTAAACAACATATGAGGAGCTGGATCAAGCCGATGTTTGACAGTTTTGCTTGATCAAATGAATCGATTAGCAAAGCTGTTGTGTGACCAGACTGATCCCATGTTGAAGGCCAAGTTAGCTCGATGACAGTCAACCCTTTTGAACAAACAACCCTGCATGTCAGAGGTTTGGTGGTTTGAGGTTTGATATTTCTGATTGTGGTTATAGATTTATACTGAATTAGCTTGAAGCAATCTGCTCTTTGGCATGGTAAATGCTACGTTGTTTGTAGGGCTGCAGCTAATGATTATTTTGACGATCAGTTCATCTTGCAGTTACTTTTTGTATTGATCGGTTAATCGTGTGGTCTATGAAACCCCATGAAATGGTGAAAAAGGTCCATCACAGTTTCCATATTTACCATCACATTAGACTTATAAAAGCAGCAAATCCTCACAAATAATTGGCTGGTCTGGAACTGGAGAATGTTTGGGCTTTTTAAAGGAATCAATACTCAATATAGTCTCCTATTATTTTTCTTTTGATTAACTATTCAATTAATTGACTTACTGTTGCAGCTCTAGTCATTTGCACTGAATCTGATTGTTAAAAAATAAATTGCATTAAATTCAGTTCAAAGGGTTCCATCTTGTTTTATGTTGTAGTTTAGTGAGCTCCAGTTAATAAAACACAGCAGAAATCTAAAGCTCAGCTCTGTTTTGTACTCTTTAATGATAATTCAGTTATACTGTGCTTAACTAAGCAAAGTGACTTCAGCCCCTCCTTATGTCGATGTTCTTTTCGAAAGAAGACTACAAAGCCACCGTGGTTACTGAGCTGTTAGTGCATGTATCACATTTATTTTCACACTGCTGGTTCTGTGAAGCCTGTGAATTTAGTTTTAAAGAGGAAGTCACATGTAGCCTGCTCTCTTACCTACATCAGTTTCATAACTCCTGCTTTCACCATGACAGTTGCATGTATAACTTTGCTCATTTAACATACAACACCCCCCCCCCCCACACACACACTCAAAAAGAAATTAAAAAAACATCACGAGAAAGTGTCTCAGTTTACTTGTGGGCTCCACATAATAATTACAACACATAACTTATGCATACATGTGACACGTCGGTGCCTGCGCGTGCAGCCTGCAAGAACAAACTCTGAGCTTGTATTCAAGACGGCCAAGAGGAAGTCGCCCATTTCCGGAAGTGGCTTGTGACCTTTACTGAGCGATCTGTTCAGAGGTGGTTTGAGGGCTGCTAGAGCAGGAGATTCACATGCAGCTAAGCAGATAAGAAGAAGTTTGTTGCATTGACTATAGCTATCATTCTTTTTCTCGTTAGTGATGGGCTGAAGATTGCAAACCCTAGCCAAAATTACAGATGGGACAGAATAAATGCATTTCTTAATCTTTTGACAGATCACTTTTCAGCTGGTCAGTATGTCCTGAATATCAAATTTCAAAGTAAAAAAAACAAACAGATATTCTTGATTTGGGTGTTGCATAATGTCTAATGCAAGTATGTTTTAAAGGAGATCAGCATGCCTACCAATCATGGCTGTAACTCTCTATAACTTATGCTGTGGGCTTTGTATGACGCATCCTGGGACTGTGATGTGTGAGGCATCACAGTTTTGGCACTTTGCCCTATGTATTTTTAGTGAATCATTTGCTTTGTGCAATTCAACTTTCACAGAAGTAAGCAGCACTAAAAATAACAGTCATGCCACATCAGGCCACTTCATCTTCCGTTTCTGTTTGTTAGAAATGTTGATTATCGTTAGTTCAAACTGATAAGCCTGATGGAGACAAGAACCCAGCAAAGAATATTATCAACATCCTTCACTTACACAAAAAGCCACTCGGTTCATGTAATGGTGTCAATCTCTGACTTTCTCCGTGTGACCCTGTGACGTCTGATCTCTCTTCTGCAGAAATAATGAAGTGAGAAGAAGAGAAGCAGTTCCAGACGCCAGGGATACACAACTAGCTTTGTTAAGACACGTGCCACTGTGAAAGAAAAGCTTTATGAGCGCACAGCACCGAGCGATGGCCCTGTTTGTGACTGTGCTGACCCTAAACACAATGAGGTTTATGGATGTCAAAACACTCCAACTATTTCCCACACAATTAAAGAAACTGTTTGATATTTTGTTGAATATGCTTAGAGTCGATTGATACCATTTATCTTTTCTAGTTAAATATGTAGCTAAAACTGGGAGTTCCCATTGAAAAGTTCTAGTGCAAGCGTCCCACCAGCATGGCAAAAAGTAAAGAGGAACAAAGATAAAAGCAAGAAGGGAGCAAAAGTGAAAGTTTCTAAGGCAAGATTAGAAGATGCATCATCATCACAGTGTTTGCATAGTTCTGGGGAGGCCTCGGTCCCCTTCTGGGGAAATGTTGCATTTTTGACACTAACTTTAGCATTTTGAGAGTGAAACAACATGGTGCAGTCATCATTTCCTAGCTTATGTGAAACAATATATATATATATATGTGTGTGTATATATGTGTATATATATATATATATATATATATATATATATATATATATATATATACTGTATATATATATATATATGTATATATATGTATGTATATGTATATATATGTATGTATATGTATATATGTGTATATATATATATATATATATATATATATATATATATATATATATATATATATATATATATATATATATATATATATATATATATATATATATATATATATATATATATATATATATACACATATATATATATATATATATATATATATATATGTGTATATATATATATATATATATATATATATATATATATATATATATATATATATATGTGTATATATATGTATAGATAGATAGATAGATAGATAGATAGATAGATATACACACAGACAAAATCTAAACTACATTTTAGAGTTCAGGCTCATGCTGGGGATGTTTATTCAAGTTTTGCTAACAGCTCACACTGGGATGTGAAACAATCTTTTCATATCTATGCTGGCTCTTGGAGATCTTGAAGGGTCAAAGGTGGTTTGGGTCAGTGGTCTGGTTTACTGGCCTCTGTAGGAGAAAAGGGGGGTCTTCTCATCTCAGGCTTGCTGTTTGCAGGATGTTGTAAATTTTGCTGATGTCATTCTGGCCGGCATTACTGGGCGGCGTTGGAGAGAGAGCTGGTCTAGCTTGAGGGTTGTACTGTTGAAGCCACCAGAAGACTTTTGTCTACAGCAGGTCATAAACCCAAGTATTGGACAATTTTAAAATTGAATGTAACTCTTTTAAACTTAATGTAAAACCGGTTTATGTAGTTTGATTTAACAAACAAGATTCACTGTGTTAAATATTGAGCTTTAGAGATGATGGCATGGGGATTTTGGATATTTTAAAGGGAACCACAGTAGCTGTTTCCCCCCCACTTGCCAGGCTAAAGGAATTGACCTGCGGCTCTACCTGTGGCATCGTAGTATTTCCCAAAAATGTCAAACTGGATTCAAACTTCATGCTGTTATAACCTTATTCACTCTGATAGGGCGGTCGAAGGTTTATAAAGAGATGTAAGGTACGCTGTTTGGCTCAGCGTGGACTCTTCCAGGCCAGACTGAACATAGGAAAGCACATTTCCTCTGCTGACGGGGCTCTCCTTAGGGTGCAGTCTGGTGCTGGGCAGCAGCAGTGCTCTTGGCTCTGTTAGTGCGATAAGTGGTTAGAGATGTGTGTTTCGCCGTTGGCTTGTAAACAGGAAATGTTCATTTGCCCATAGAGCTGAGTCAGGGAGGGGCCCTTGGGAGCACATAGCTGTGAATGTGTATGTGTGTGTTGAGACAGGGTGACATGGTTTTGTTCTCTTCAGTTCTAGATGCTTACTTTTGGCTGTAATATGCAATTTATTTCTCAGCTAATATGTCACTGTGAAAGCTTTACATGAATCCAAAGAGCCCACACTCATACTGTGAAGAGTGTGATGATTGTCAGATATGATAACTGTCTTCTCTAGTAGCCTGGAAGATGCCCAGGTTTAGAAAAACAGGTCATCTGTAATAAACAGTCCAAAGAATGTTTGCATGCTGTATCTGAAAAACCTGCTGTTTAAAAATGCAACATGTGGACACAAGAACGCAGCACTTTACCATATGTGGCTGAAATGAAAGGCTGCTTGCAATATATGCAAATGAAGCTAAGGTCCTCATCTAATAATGGTCAGTATCATTCATGCAAACAATACTGCTGGTGTGAAGTTATACCTAATTCAGAATGAGCACTCTCCCTCCCATATTTTCGCCTAGCTGTGAACAGGAAATGCAGTTTATAAATAACTTGCTCACTTCTTGCTAAGAGCAAAGGAGAAACCTTCGGGTTATGCAGTTATTGAGGACAGCTTGTCCATGACTGTTTCAATTATGGGTGGAATAGACAGATCAGTTCAGCAAAAAGAAACAGATGGTCCAAATGAAAATGTGTACATGAGGAGATGCTACATGCAGGTCCAAGAGGCAGGAGGTGTGGTCTTATGGGCCAAAACATCGACCAGAGAGAGAAGAGAAAAAGAGAGAAATAGCCTGTAAAACTTTGCCATCTTTGCTAACTTTACTCAGCACTGCTCCATCTCCTGTTGCCTGGCAGTGACTTCAGCCTCCACCACCCTGTTCATCCTATCCAGGATTTGTGTGAGCTGCGCCGTCTGCGGCTCCCTGCCGTGGTCCTGAAGTTGTCACTGATGTCTATCTTGTGCTTTATTTTGCCTGGAGATATGCAAAGCGAACAGAATTGGTGCTGTATGATCCAAAAACACGTTCTTCTGTTTTTATACCGTGTGAAAAAAGACAACCATTTGATCTCATGCAGAGGAGGCAGGTTCAGACTGGAGGCTGCCAATGTAGTATTAAGGCTCTAAACAGGTGTGTTGTACTGAGGGGAATAGTGGGTCTAAATACCCTGGCTCCCAACATGGGGAGAGGCCTACATATGTTATACATTATTTAGTATGTAGGTAGAACCTAGAGCCACCAAATATTATAATTAATGTTTTAATAATGAGTGGAGCCACAATGATGAGTCATTTAAGATAAATTCAATCTCCACAAATGTTAACATTGGTTTTATTGGTCTTCCAGATGCCAGATGTCTTCATGTTTTAACGATGAATTTGTTGTGAATGAGTTGCACAATAACCAAACTCCAAACAATCAAATACAAGGAAGAACAAAAACTTTACGCATGTTAAAACACTGTCCGTGCAGCCAAACTTAAATTCAGGGTTTTGACAGATTTTTATGTGTTGACAGAAACAGTAGAGGGTCTTTCTCGGATGGATTCATTGATGAAAAGCCATATTAGATTACTGCAGCACTGCACGTGAAGCTATTTCTTTACGTTTTACTTTCTTTTCTGAAGATCTTGCTCAAGCTTCAGCTGCAGCCGCTTACGTTACAATCTTAAAGCACACTCGAGTGTTGTGGTTTTTTTTCTGTTATTCGCCCTCCTGTAGAGTGCAACACTATGTCCCACATCAATGAGGGAGAAAGCAACACTGTTCTGTACGTGTTGTTTGACACGGAGTGATTATTTCTGAGGCCTTAAAAGAGCAGATTAAATTTGACTAAACCTCGTAGCAGTAAGACCTTTTTTCTGCTGTTTGGCGTCATGAGGGTTCACTCTCATAAAGTACCACAAAGATAAGAAGCAATCCAATGTTCTTGCCTGGATCGGATTTTGTGATGTCTCAGTCACATCTGCCTGTAATCCCATCGTGCCTTCTGAGAGAAAATCCCCTTCTTTTCCGCCTCCGCACAGCACCAGGTGGAACCTCTGAATAAGACGGCTCGAGCCAACAAATTACTCTCTGTCTTAAACCTTCAACATGCAGTAGTTTATACTGTAGGAATAAAAAAATTGACAATTCACTATGAAAGTTGTTTCCTGTTTAGGGGGGGATGATTTTAATCCAAGTTTTGATTGTACTTCTCTGTCTGTGTAGCTTGTATATAATTCACCCTGCATATATTTGTGTGTGTGTGTGTGCGTGTGCGTGTGTGTGTGTTGCAGTAGATGTGTGTGAGCCATCTGTTACGATGCTGTAGCCTTGGCGTTCCCATCCTGCACGCTGTGCTCTGTCAGGGCATGCTGCCCCAGGGTTTGGGGACTTTGCTGTATCTAGGACCCTCTCAGTGGGACAAATGTAAAAATAGCATATTGAATGTGAACGCTAGAGTGGCACAATGAACGATGTCGACGTGGTCACATATACAGTATGTGAGGCGGCATGTGTATCATACACTGTGAATCAAGTCAAATAGTGGCTGAGTAGATAACGGACGCTCCTGCTCGTCTGTTTGTTCAGTAGATTGTGATTTTTATAATTCAGTAAAGCTGTTCAGAGCAGCAGCAGAGGCTCTGAAATTAGATGAAGGAAGGCCATAGTGTGAAGGTTTTTTCTGGTATCTTATGAATAAGTGTTTAATTCTCATTGACTTGGGAGTATAATGCACATCAGCATCTTAAATGAGATGGGGTCACATGTAGTTTCAAAGGTTAAATGCTTTAGAGACAATGTACAGTAACTCTAAACTCATTTCCTGCTGCTTAATAGTGAAATGAGCTATGTACCCAAACTGCTCTCTTTAATTATTCACAAAGAAACACAGAGGTGTTCCTGGAATGATTCAGCTGTGATTGATATATCAGTCAGCTGATTATTATCGGTTGATATTGGCCAATCTCAGATATATCGGTATTGACATAGATTTGGAAAAATTCAAGTTTAATATGTAAATGTTTTGTCTTATGTTTTTTATAATGTATAATTATAATTTATAATAATTAAATTCCCAGTGAAGTTTACTCTTTCAGTGCACTGAATAACCACATTTGAAGATTACTGCAAAAACTGTTTTATGTATTTAATAATATATCATTATCAAAGTCTTTTTACTCCCTAATATTGGTATCAGCATAACTACATAAAGAAGCTTTACAACTGACACCTCACTGTCTGGAAAACCTGAATTACACTCAAGTACACACTCTCAGTTTCCACTCACGCCTATGATAATCATTCATACACTCATGTAGGAAAGTTAAAGTGGAAAGGATAAGCTAACTGCACATTGTACTAGTTAGTCATGACATGTTTTAGTCATGTACATCGATGATGTGTTGATTGAGTGGCAGATATGATGTTGCCATGAGTAACAGTCACATCTAGATTTCTCTGTGTCAGTTCCTCTTGGAGCTGAAAGAAGCTGCTTGAAAAATCGGTGAATCCCTTCAGAGGCGGCCCGCAATGCCAGAGGTTTTTTATAAAAAGACACTAATTAGATTTTGAGCACTCAAGGGTAAAACAGTCGGCTCTTTTGTTTCAGAAAAAAAGTCGTTAGAAGTCAGAGTTTGTGAAATGACACAGATAAATCCTCTCAGAGGCTTTTCGGAGTCGTGTGTAGACCTCTATTGCAGATGAACTCTGCCTTTTTAATGTGCATTACACTAAAACACAAAGCCTTATCAATGTCACTGTCGTATTTAGGTAGTTATTATTATATTATTCTGAGAAGAGACATAATCTCAATATTCTGGGATTTTGCTGCTACAGAAATAAATTGTTAACCAGGACTGTGAGCTGATATGCTGCCTGAAACCCTCTCCTCTCTAAACCCTCTCCTCTCTAAACCCTCTCCTCCCTGACACAGGGGTCATTATTTAATCATCGACTGAATCACTTTGAATAGAAATATTCTGTTTCACGTTAAGCTCAGTGTGTACAGAATACAGGAATTTGGGCCTTAACCCACTTTATTGACAGAACCACATTTTTCAATATCTTCAAAGCAAAGTCGTATATTTCAATCTATGTTGTACTCTCGCCATCATCGCTGTGTCATGAGGCTCCGGTATGAATAATGAACTCCTGCTATGAATTATTGTGTGCTTGTTGTCATTTCACTGCTCTCTCTGGATGTTTGTTCTTTGTTCTTTGTCACGTGGAGGCGCAGCAATCTCCTCCTAATAAACACAGTCCGGAAGAAAAACTATTGATTTTTCTGACTGTGCTTTGATATCTTTCTCTTTGCAGCTTGAAAGCTCTGGTTTCGACAGGCGGCAAAAACGTCCAGGCAGCTTGTGACTGGTGAGAATAACACACACTTTGACATACATGTTCTTTTATTGCGCCAAAGAATGCAGAACTCTTTTAATGGTGAACATAACATCCACAGCCTTACTGTATAAAGTTGCATTAACAGTACTGCCCTCTGCTGGGCATTGATCGCCCCCCCCCCCCCCCCCCCCCCACACTCTTCTGCTCATCTCCCGCTCTTCACTCATCATCACCTTGGCTCGTCTTTATCTGTCGCTTCAGGCTCTTCTCCCACGTGGACGACCCCTTCCTGGATGACCCTCTGCCCAGAGAGTATGTGTTATATATGAGACCCAGCGGCCCGCTGCTCCAGCAGCTCTCGCACTTCTGGCAGCAGTCTCGTCTCTCCTGTGGCAAGAACAAGGCTCACAACATCTTCCCCCACATCACTCTCTGCCAGTTCTTCATGGTCAGTCTCAGCCTTATTCTGTGTACATGCGTCTTTATATTGTCAGCACCCATGCAGAGGGTGTTATTACTTTAAATACGATCTTATCACAATACTGGAACATCCCAGTGTCATTCTTTAACTCATTTTTATGGGTCTGTTTCTTTAATAAAGTAATGAAATCAGCTTTGCACACAACACACAGTAACATACAGAGTTAGCTTTCATGTCACTTTGCAGCGCTGCACTGTCAACCCCCATATTGTCTCTTTCTTGTCTGTCACATCCCTTTTTTTTTTGTTAGTTCCATCTTGTAACCCATGTTCCTCTTTGTTTGTCTGTGTTTAACCTTTTGCTGTTGGAATGTTTTTATTTAACACCTTCCTCTTTCCATGATAAATTATTTTCACGATCCTTTCACACTTCTTTGTTTTATAAGTCAACTCATGTTGCTTTGACAACTCTCAGTACTGATTCCTATAAGGGGTTTTACAGTACAGAGTGAAATAGGTACTGCTAGTTGACATTAAGTACTGTGTGAGTCACTCTTCATAGAAGTATTCATCATGTCTGACGTAATGACTGTTTAGTTTCCTGTTTTGTCATCTCCACTGACCCCTCTATTCGTAGCAGTATGCTTTTTTTAACTCATTTTTTATTTTCAAATTCAGGACCAGACTTAAAGCATACAACAGTACACTGTCGCCCTGAACACACACCCACTCCCTTCCTCACATTCCCTCCCCAACCCTCCTACATCATCCCTCTACACACCACCATATACACCACATAACCTACTTGTATTGCACGGTAGCGGACAGTGAAAGAAAGATTAATGAAGGTTGCAACCAAATGATAAAAATAGGGATAATAACAGTGAAAACATGAGGAGTAAAAAGATGAGTAAATACAAAGATGAATAAATGAATAGAATGGCTTATAAATAAAGCAGGACACAGCAGGAATAGTCGAATGGTGGTATACAAGCAAACAACAGTTTAATGATCATCTCGGATCAAGTATAATTATACTCTTAACGGGTCTCCATCGTTTAACAAGCATGATGTTTCCATGCAGTACCAATCTTGTAGTTTTTGTGACCAGGTCGTATGAGTAGGGGGATTCGGATCTAGCCAACGATTGCATTTGATAGCTGTGGCAAGTAATATCTGAAGAAGAAGAAGTATGCACCAGTTTTTAAGTGTGGTCTAGTATCACTCCAAATAGTGCTACCATGGGGTCCCTGGGCAAGACAATGCTAAAACCATCCCTGAGCTAGATCATCCCAGCAGTTCTGAAGCTTAGGGCATGCTCAGTATGTATGCACATATTTAACTGACACCTCCCACATGCTCTGCAGCAAGCACCAGATGTAGATGCATCATATTTACACATTCTAAGGAACAAGTTTCCATCTGGGCTCTCCACATATTTGATCTGGTGAGCAGATCTCATTCATTGCAGGTCTCTGTGGGAATTAGTTCCGGTAATTGTGGCTCCTCTTCCTATTTAGTCTTAATATAGTTGGAGTCACTCTTATCAGTTGTTAAAAATGCACCATACATATCAGAGATTGTTTCGCTTGTTGAATTATTAATCAGATTAATCGACAGCCTTTCAACCACCTCAGAAGCTTAAATCTTATTAAGGTTGATACATATAGTGAGTGACTTCAATTTGGCGGCCAAGAAGTATGTTTACACATTAGGGAGAGCCCCCGTCTGTCCTTTGGGAGTTGGAGTGTTTTTATATCTGACCTTTGGTCACTTCCCCTGCCATGAGTATGCATCTCTGATGTAATGACTGTTAAGTTTCTTGCTTTGTCATCTCCGCTGTGCTCAGTGTGCCGATGGGAAGGTGGAGGCTCTGACCGAAGCTCTGCAGACCACCGTGACCAAGTGGAAGGGTCGCATACCCATGCCCCTCCCCCTGGAGCTGTACACCTCCTCGACGTTCATCGGCCTCTTCGTGGAGGAGCAGTTGGCGGAGGTGCTGAAGAGCTTTGCCTCTGATTTTGCCACCGAAGCAGCGGCTAAAGCAGGTTTGAGTCCCCTCTGATCTTTCTTTTTAGACTAAAACCATTACGGTTAAAATAATGTAGAGTGAACATTGCTCTTTTTTACCCCCCTCTGTCCAGATGTTCATGTCGAGCCCCATAAGAAGCAACTTCATGTGACTTTGGCTTACCACTTCCAAGCCAGTCATCTTCCAATTCTGGAGAAGTTGGCCAAAACCGTGGATGTGTCTTCGGGCTGCGACTGGCTGGCTGTGCTCTTCTCCAGGGATATCCGGTTTGCTAATCATGAGGTAGGGGTGCTTCCTTTTGAAATTAGTGCTTCCACTTAACATGTATTTTTCACTTCTGCAGTGGTAGATTTGGCACTTTTCAGTTCAGTTTTTGAAGCTTCGAGTGAAAGAAATTATAATTGATATTCCTTTTTTCACTCCACACTAACACCGTCTAACGCCTGTTTTACCATCTTCTCCCTTGTAGACACTGCAAGTCATGTACCCGTATGTGCCTCAGAATGAAGACGAGCTCGAGTTGGTGCCAGGAGACTTCATCTTCACGTCTACGGTGGAGCAGAGCAGTGCCAGTGAGGGCTGGGTGTACGGCACCTCGCTGGGCACAGGGCTGTCTGGCCTGCTGCCTGAGAACTACGTCAACCGCGCAGATGAGTCTGACACCTGGGTTGTCCATGGGTAAGAAAAACAAGCATCTTACTCATCACTGATGGCCCTCCAAGAATAGCAAGAGAAATAAATGTCACTGGGTGTTATCTTAAGCTGAGAATCCATTAATCCCATCAGTGTACTTCTTTTTACGGTTTTAAGCACAAATCAACCCAAATAAGGGGATGTTTCTTAGCTGGAAAGATTAAAGATATAGAAAAAGAAGAAATGAGTCATCTTCTTGGCCTACTCCTTGACTAACACTGTGACTTGGCTCCTCCGCCCACATTGCTACACTTCATGAGCCACTTGTGTTGTTCTTTTAAAGGGCTTTTTCAGTAGCTGGTGCAGAAGTATAGAATTCCATTCCTCCTTTCATTCATTCTTACCTCTCCATTGATGCTTTCAGGACAAGTTAAAATATATTTTTACATATTTTCTCATACCTTCGTGTCTTCAATGCGGCATGTTGTGTTTATACATAATATTTCTTATTCAGTTTTTCCTTTATTTCTTTGGTTTCTGTGTCTGCACTCCGAAGCAGTTTGGATCTACTTTGTTGTGCCTGAGGCACAATATGAATAAAAAAGTTCAATTTCATGATGATTAAGCACTTCCCTATGTTTGTCTGATCTTCAGGTCTCATTCCATTCTCAACTGTGCCTCGCCGTCTAACACTGGCAGCGCTGTGGCCGGGTTATTATTGGACGGGCAGCTCAGTGACAGTCTACTTGACAGTCTAGTGGAACCTCAACACCTTGCCGGCCTCTGTCCTCCCATGCAGGTACAGAGTTCTTGTATTGTATGAATGAAAAAGTGTTATCTGGCTGCATGCTGACTAGGAATAATTTTGTGCACATGTTTAAAAAAAAAGGTGCCCTTGAGCAAGGCCCTTAACCCAAAAACTGCTCCAGTGGAGCTGCTCAGTGACCAGCAGAGCAGACTGTGGCTGTACTGAGCAGCTTCCATGTATGAATGTGTGTAAGTGTGTGAATGTGATCAGGGCTTTCCTGAAAAACAAACGCTTCCTCTCCTCTTCCTAAACCTAACCAAATGAGTATGTCACGTAGTAAAGTGTGTAGTAAAGACTGCAGATAGATTCTCCTTGAAGCAATGTGAAACATGGATACAAATTCTGGTGATAGTGGGCATGATGGACAGTGTAAGTGGAGAAAACATCATAGCTTCTTGCTTTTGAAGCCCTGAGAGGAAGAAGAGAGCTTCAGGGACATTTGAGTCACATGTTTCCTGTGCGTCATAATTTATTTGCTAAATCTGCTTAATTTCACTTTGTCTTATTTTGCTTTTATGGATGCATCAACTTTTCCACTTCCTCCAAGCATACATTTTTTTCTGCAACATTTTGAGATTTTTTCGTGTGGAATTTCCACTCAGATGTTTTTATACACTAATTCAAAATGCCCATAAAAACAGGTGGATGGAAATGAACCGGTGTTGGCAGGAGCTTGAGATGAGTGGTCTAACTCTTGACTCTAATGCCTCTCTCAGGTGATGAGGCCAGCTGCTCAGTCTTCCCTGTCCAGGATGAGACTGTTTGTGTGCCGCCATGGGGAGAGGATGGATGTGGTGTTTGGGAAACACTGGATCACTCAGTGCTTTGACTCCAAAGGTTAGTATGCAGGAGAGATTGAGACCTTTTTACACTGTATATTGGCCACTTTTGACTCACTTAGGCTCTTGTATGTGTTTGTGTAGGCCGATACATTCGCTCTAATCTCAACATGCCATCCAGCCTGCCAGCCAGAATTGGAGGTCACCGGGACTACGATAAAGATTGTTCAATAACTGTGTTCGGGTCCACTCAGGCCCGTCTTGTAGGTCGGTAATACTATTTATGATTTGTGAAAAGAAGTCAATAATAGCACATTATCTCATTATCTAGCCACATGTCCTTGCTTCTGTCCAGTAAATTATCATCTGCTACTGGGTCCTTTCAAGGCTGTGTGCTCTCACCACAGTTTTTTGTTTTATATTTTTGTTTAAGATTTGTCCCAAAGTATGCTGATGACTCTGTCCTTCAGGTCCAGTCCTTACTGAATTTTTCCAAATATAATATATTGGCTAAGACCAAAGAAATGTTCATTGATTTCTGGAGGAGCCCCCCTCCCACTTACCTTCCACTGTGTGTGATTAAAGATGAGCCAGTGGCAGCAGGATAAGTTCTTGGGCACTGTCCTACATGAGAAGTTTACATTTGATGCAAATACAGCTGCTGTATGTGAAAAGGCAGTTTTTTTTAAGGAAGTTGTGACATTTTTATGTGGACATGACACTAATGAAAATGTTTTATTCTTATCTTGCAAGTAGTTGCAAAATCTTAATCTTAAAAATAGGAACAAATTGTGTTGTAAGATTACTGGTGTTACCCTTAATGGCGTTAAGCACCCATATGAAATGAGGGTCATCTTAAAGACATAGACTATTGTTTTGGACACTTTTATATGTTGAGTTCCAGATGTGTCCATCAGGGTGGAGGTTTAGTTTCCCCAAAGGTAGCACTAATGGATACAGACTGTCCTTTCTTCCATCTGCTGTTGGTTTCTTAAACAAACCATAACCCTGGATGTCATTGCGTCTTTCTTTCTTTTTCCTATGATTCATGGTGACAGTGTAAGAAATACGGATGTTGTGCTGTGTTGTGTATGATATATTGAGTGTATTAATGTTGGACTACTGTCTCAAAAGCAAGTTGCCCCTCGGGGACATGAACGTTTTTTGAACCATTTTGTTTTGGTCTGTCCCAGGTGAAGCCCTGTTGGAAAGCCACACGACAATAGACTTTGTTTATTGCTCTCCGTCTCTTCGCTGCGTCCAGACTGCTCACAACATTCTGCAGGGTAGGAGCTCATCTTCATTCCCTTCATCAATACCCAATACCACAGTCACAGATGCGGTTCTTCATCTTGAATTTTACATGTATATTTAAAAAAGTCACCGCTGCATGATGATGCATTTTTAGCTTCAGTTTTGGGTCAGTAAAGGTTTGGTTCAAATCTCAGTAGGATTTGTGTAGTTATATAAAACTTAAATAATTACAACAAAACTTCTTTGGTACCCAGAGGCATCATTATGAAAAGTGGATAAGAAAAGAAAGATATTTCACAAGACATCTGACCTCTTTCCATCTTCCTGCACCTTCAACTTGCTTTCTTTGAACAAAACTAATTGTCAAAACCTCTGAGTCTTATCTTGCTACTGAGTTTGGACACATAATAGCAACACTATTACTCTCACTGCACCAAGTTCATTCAAAGATATATTTATTTATATATTTCCTGAAAAGTCAAAAAAGAGCAAAAAGACACAATATCTCCTTCTCTGACAGTTTTGTGTTTTGCTCCATGTCAGGTCTCCAGCAGGAAGGAAAGACAAAAATCCGTGTGGAGCCTGGGTTGTTTGAATGGACCAAGTGGGTTTCAGGCACAAGTTTACCCATCTGGATCCCTCCAGCTGAGCTGGCCGCTGCTAACCTGAGTGTGGACACAACATACAGGTACACAACAACACCAGCACTCTATCACCTACACAATGTTATCTGTAAAGCTATGCAGATTGCTCTAATCTCTTCTCTCTGTCCTGTTGTCCCCAGACCTCATATACCCATAAGTAAGTTGGGAGTGCAAGAGTCCTACGACACCTACATCAGCAGGAGCTTCCAAGTGACCCGAGAGATCCTGTCAGAGTGCAAAAGCATGGGTAAAAAGGAAGCCTAAATACACAATACCTTCTGTACTAAGAACCCATTCACTGGCTACAATGGCCACTTTTCAAGATATATTTTAACAACAATGGGATTTGTTGAAACAGGATATACAAAGAAAATGTCTGTGACTCTACTCAAACCTTGAAACTGAGCATTGTGAATAAAAAATAATTACTTTTACTAAGAGCTTTTTTAAAAATCTTCCTGGCACTCTTTTCTCTGTCTGAATATAAAAGTGCATATTATCAACTACTGAGTGTCCCTAAACAGTACAGTGAGCTAATGGTATCTGTGGAATGTGGCTTTCTGGTCTCTACCTCTTTCACACAGGAAACACGGTCCTGATTGTGGCCCATGCTTCCTCCCTGGAGGCCTGCACTCGCCAGATACAGGGCCTCAGCCCCCAAAACTCCAAGGACTTTGTCCAAGTTGTCCGAAAGGTCAGCCTGCTGCTTTAGTAACGTCGCTCCAAATAGTCCGTCCTTCCATTTCTATCCTCTCCTCATCTGTTTCTTTTTTCGTTACATAACATGCACATCTGTCTCCTCTTTGTCTTTGTGCAGATTCCTTACTTGGGATTTTGTGCTTGTGAAGAAATGGGAGAAACAGGGGTTTGGCAGCTGGTCGACCCACCCATCTTGCCTCTTACACATGGACCAAATCACAGTTTCAACTGGAGGGAAATGTTAATGCAAGACTGAGGGATATGCTGTTTGGCTCTCTTATCTTTTGGCAGCCGCAAACTGCAGAAGAAATATTTATTTTTAACCCACACTGCTACAAATCCAGCCAAACGACCAAAAAAACAGCAACAACAAAAAAACATGTCTGGCTTCTGTCAATGAGGTCTTGCAAAAAATGTGCATTCATTGAACAAATGTATTCAGACAAGCTGCTCAGGAATGAGAAAATTCAGTATATGTGAAAAATGAGCGACACTTTGGGCAGCAGTCTGTCGCGATGCCCTCAACGCTCCACTTCTTAGCCCAAAATGTGGAGAAGCCACGAGAAATCTGGATATTTCTTTGATGGTTGCTGATGAATCAGGTTTTATGTCTGAGAAGGTGTCATTTTATGACTGTGTGGCTCCTCCTCAGACAGGAAGGGCTGAAGACTTTGTGCTATCCTGCCTTCTCACACACTGTGACAAGAAATAGATGAGAAAGACTCTACCACAGAAATATTTTTCCACATGTCAGAAGTTATTATTTAACTTGTAGCTACGACCCTCCTGAGAACAAGCACAAAAGAAATGTTGACAATCAGACAGGGGAGAGCTGATCTTCATTGTTTCTGGTGCTGAGGTGGGTTGTTTATTATACCTGTTTTACTCCTGTTAATGTCATATCATTAAGTGGTTCTGCTAAGCTAACATTTATGTTCCCGAATGATTCCTTTCAACCATGATTCACAGGAATTATATGGAGGAAATGCCGTTTTGATAACTACCACTGGAACTGGACAGGCGAGAATGAATATAATCAAAAACACACTGTTGTTTAATTTTCACTTTTGTCAGTTGTTGACTAAAACGTTGTTACCCTGAAACTCTCTGTAAGCTGGACAACCACACAGCTTTTCAAACACTTTTGGTGCATTTTTTCTTTTTGGTTATGTCTGATGATTTCATTGCTTACTGCTTATAGCAATTTTTTTGTTGTTTGACTCAGAAAATCCTATTAATGCTCAAAAAGTCAATAAAGCAAGATTGTGGGGTTATAAAGGCCTGTTCAGCCTGTGCCATGTGTCCATAGCCCTCTTCTTAACTTTGATTGCCAGTGGAAAGGTTGCTCTTAACTTTCTGTCCTGTTTTATATGAGATGCACTGAGGTTGTTTTTCTTAAGGAAATGTTTGGGCATTGCAATACACAAATAACACTGAAATAGTTTTCTTAAAGCATAATGATGGTTCTGCCAATCTTGCAGCAGCATTATTGCAGTGTTGAAGCTGCCATTCGACTGTAAACTGTTGACTCAGCAAAAGTGAGAAACACACCTACCAACTAAGTTTTCTTGACTGTAACTTTTTATCTCGCTGAGCATCAGTTACAGTGTCAGTTACAGTGAGTTTATTTTTTATGTTAATATAAAGAATAATTTAAAAATACTTGTTCTACTCTCTGAATTCTCACTTCATTTAAAGACTTACTTTTGGCAGAAATGGATTCTCAATCTGGATTTTACAATTTTTTTCTTCCACAAAATTATCAATTACAAAATATAAAAATCTTGCGGTTTGCAGAAGAAAATAATCTCTGAGCTAGGGGCAGTTACAGTTCATGCAAATATTTTAAACAAAAACAGGTAGTTTTACAGCCTTTGGAGTAGAGGAATATTAAAATGAATCAGTGCTGTTTAACCTCCTTTGTAAAATTGAAAGATTTAGAGTTATCTCCTAGTATTCCGAAATGTGTTTCCTAAATAAACTGTTCTTCAGTGTGGCTGTTGAAAAAGATACATATGGGACATAATGAGTGATCAGTCTCAGAGGAGCTACAATAAATAAAGTGTACAACTCATATCAATATCCTTTCTGATTTAAAATCATAGGAGAAATCTGACGGAAATTTTCTCCATTTTGTTAATTATCAAGATCTTAAAGTAGGAGCCAGACCTGTTTCCAGCTAACAAAGTACAAGGTCACATACAGAAGTGATTTTCAAACATCTGGCATTTGTATGCTCTTTTAGGCAACAACTAAGGGTTATTCATCAGTTTTTACCATCTCTTACTTCAATGCACTCTCCTGCATCCCTGTAATAACAATAAATTTGAAGTTCCCTGAACAATATATCTGATCATGACATCATCCTTTTAGAAAATTGCCTTGCCTGTTTGCCAACCAGAAGATATTTTCTGCTTGACTTGTAGAAGTACTTATCTTGAAATGTTTAATATAGAGATGATTTGTGGATATTATTAGGAGCGTTAACTGAAATTAAATGAACAGATAAACGAGCCTACACTGAGGCTAAAGTCAACTAACTACCATCATTATTACTGTAGGCATTTTGTGTTTATGTAATTATTGTTATTATTATTATTTTAGATAAGGTAGAAAGTTGTTGCTATTTTCAAGGTTTTGAGTTTGGGTTTTTCAAGGTTTACAGCTCTACAGAGAAGCACCTATATATACACAATACAAGCATTACTATGCCTGCAGAGAGGATTAGCAGGTAAGCAGCATCCAATTAGGAGGCAGTAAAAGTTATTTAGTGGCTGATTCTTCATTTTCACAGCATTTATAGATATAAAAAGAAGGATTGGACATCATGGTAAGAATATTGCTATTATTTGTGAAATAAAAAAAGGGAAATTTAACTGATATTTCTCCATCCTGACAAGATTATACCAAGGCCAATATTCATTAGTTGAAAAGGTAACATTTTGGACTGAGTGTGTAGGATTTAGAGCCATCTAGCGGTGAGATTGCAGAATACAACCAGGAAAGCACGGAAGGCCCTCTGTTAGGCCAGTGATATGCCGAGGCTACTGTAGAAACATGATGGTGCAACATGACGACTTCTAAGGTAACGAAAACACAACATTTCTTATTTCTAGGTGACTATACTCTAATTAAAACATACTTATGAATATTTTATTACATTTCTACCACGTCCGGTCGGCTACATGCCACTGAATTTTGCGCACTTGAAAGATAAACGTACAAATCCTACACTCTCCTATGAGTTGGTTCAGAGTAGATATGACTGTGAGCCGAGACTCCGACACTTCTATTTCTGTGTGATTGTACAGATACAGAATATCATTAGTCTGCATGCTATATATTAACTGATGGTATAGAACAGAGCCCAGAGCCTACAAGCAAATTATATTGTTTGTGGTTAACATACAGGTGATGTGATGAGTATATAGCTTACCATTATGTTTTATAATTAATTTTGTTGTCATTTTGTTAATGGTAATATTGTATCCTTACAATTGGTGCATTTTACTGAATGGTGATATTGCTCATCATCACTGTCCTGAAATACAACTTTGTGTTGAAAGCAGGCAAAATGTAACATGGAGCAGTGGGAGTTACACCTGCAGCTGTCATTTCTACCAGAACATTAAGTCCAGGTAGGGTCTAGTTTGATGGTAAAAAAAAAGAAAAAAATGAAAGACTTAATGAATATTTTGAGATATGATTTGAATACAGTCATTATTAGTCTGTATTGTATGCATCACAATAACATCATAATAAAATATAGTCAGAAAAGGATACAACTATTCCCTGGTAGTAGGCTATAAATGATTAAATATGGATAATTGGTATAGTAAACAGTCTTCACACAGTGGAAGTCATCCTAAGTTACCTTTGTACCATATTAGAACAGATGTTTCAAAATACTCTAAAAAAAAAATAAAAAGACAGAAAGATATTATGATTAAAATAAATACACAAATTGCCAAAGGGTCTCTTGTGCTCGAGATTGAGTGTTTTAAAAGTACACACACATCCAGCACCGACTCACACAGAACGAGAAACAAACACTAGATGGTGCTGTGTGATGGTAAATAGTCTTCCTTAGTAGTAGTCCAAACCAGCACACTAAAACTATGGGGAGTGTTCTTTTAACTTCTGTATGTTCTGCACACCCATTAAGGTCTGTATCATTACACAGACCCACATTTGATAAACCTCTCTCTCTCTCTTTTTAATGTTAATGTCATTTAGCACATAACTGTGGGGGCCTGAGTGGCATAGCATTTGTGGGCTATGCAGAAAAAGTGCTTTAAAATTGCACTTTTTAAAAAAGGACGTATTTGTAATGATAATCAGGAATTGATTACTGTAATAATTATTTTGATGGTTATGATAAACTCAAAGCTAGTTTGGATGATTCTTTTGAGATTAATCTGTTGACAACAATCTGCTACAAACACAATTACTGTATTAGTAAATCTACAAAAACAGCTGATACCAAAACACATCTTATAAAACATTCATGTATGTTTGTATATATTCCTCATAAGTGAACATGTACCCTTACACTTACACATCTATGCTTTTTATGAGCAGGGGTCAGAAGGCAGTGGCAGGAAAGATCATCACCCCTGCAGGTATCAGGTAGGTGTTCCCTGACTCACTCACTCACTTTAAGATTGTTTGTGTTTGTTTTCACTGTTCTTCAGGAAGCACACAAGTTAGGAACTAAGAAGGAAAAGACATAGCAGTGCTGAGTGTTTGCAGTTTTCAGCATCATATTATCATAAATGTATAGTATATTGTTTTTGTTTTACATAAATTACTGAATCACTGATATTTTTCTATCTTTATTTAAGGAGCTTTGCATCTATATAAAGATATGCACTCGTACAAACACACTGAACTCGCACAAACATTACTCAGCATTGTACCCCCCCTTCCACCTCCCCTGAGACCAAGAGGAGAGAACAATGGAAGTCTGCAAATTACCACACAGTAAAAGTACATTTAATAAATGGGGCCAATTAGCGGAAATAACATCAGTCAGATGGTGTGGGAGATCAAAGAGTCAGTTCCTTCACAGATTCAATAAATGGGGATACTTATCATACGACTTGCTCAGTGCATGTATTATTATCATAAGCTGAGGCAATGATAACACCTCCCATATCCATCTCTCCAATGATGGTGGTGTCTGGGTCTAGTTTCAGAGGTGTATTGCATAGAAGTGGCTATGGTTTAAGTGGGACCTGATAATCCCTTATGCATAGTAATGATAATCAATTAAGTAATTCATAAATATAAAATCTGGTATATTAATTTACTTATTTAGATTTATTTTTTTTTTCAATATTGTTATACAGGTATATTACAGCTACTAGTGTGTCCTCATCTTACTACAGCTATACTGCTGTTTATTGTTACGGCCTTAGGCCGCAAACTTGCATTGTTTCTCCCCTTCCTCTGTGTGTGTTGTTCCACCCCACTGTTTGCAGTGGATCCGGGAAGCAGATCCTTGGCGGCTGGTGGATGAGGCTGATTGGTGCGGCACTTCCCAATCAGAGAGCGACAGCTATAAAAGCCCGGTGTGCCCTGTTGACACTGGCAGACACCTCAGCATTTGTGTAGGACTAGTCATACTGTGTAGTAGCGTGTGTTTTGGTTACCCAGATTTGGGTCAGGGGTAAGGATAATCTCTCTCTTTATATTTATACATATTGTTGGTCACATTATTTTCGTACAGTAGGTTTAGGGGTGCTGATCATTTGTATTTCTGTTTTTGTTTAACACGAGAGTAGTTAGTTAAGTTTTTGTTTTAGAAATATTTGATTTGTTGTTTATTATTCACTTTATTCACGAGACAGTTAGCTCCACTTTATTTGTAAGGAGTCCTCTTTTTGTTATATTTGTTTATTGGTTTGTCAGCACCTGGCGGCCCTTTTCTGCTGGCTTTAGTATTAATTTCCACTTGTTGATTTAATATAATAAATACCACTTTAATTTTACAATCATTACCATCGGATTGTGTGTATTACTTTCCCTTTTCCCTTACGAGCTGGGTTCATAACATACGTGGGGGCTCGTCCGGGATATTTCACCCGTTAAAGGGGTCCTGGGATTGTGTATTTATTCACTTTTTTTTGACATTGTGGTTATTATCGCCCGTATATGAATATGGCGTCATAAAACATCCAAAACAGATCCTTCAAAGAGATCTTAAAGTGTTGGTACTTGGTGAGTTGGTGGAACAAAAGCTTGTCATGTTGCCTGCGCGGGTTGAGCTGCCTGAGTCGTTTGGCACCCTTGAGTTAGAGGGCAGCCGTGAGCAGGAGGGGGCGCCTGTTCGAGAGAGAGAGAAAGGGGTACTGGCAGGGAAACCACTAAGAACTCCCATTACTATGCCTAAGCACGACCCTCTCTCCTCGATGAGCGCAGACTCGGGGCACGAGGCCAGACTGAAGGTCCGCCTTGCCCGTCTCAAGATTGAGGCGGAAGAAAAAGCTCAGAACCGAGAGGTTCAGCTCAGGCTTGATATAAAGTGGCCATCCTTCGTGCATATGAGTTCGTACCTGAGGCATATCGGCAAAAATTTCACAATCATAAAAAAACATCAGGCCAAACGTACATTGAGTTCGCCAGGGAAAAGGGAACCTTGTTTGATAAATGGTGTTCTTCATGTAAAGTGGCGGATCACAAGTCTCTGAGAGAGATGTTAGTGGAGGAGTTTAAGAGGTGTCTGCCCAATCGTATTGTGGTCTATTTAAATGAGCAAAAGGTTTCCTCTCTTTCCTGTGCTGCTGTGCTAGCTAACGAGTACATGCTCACACACAAAATTGCATTTGGCCCTCAATCTGTTAGCGTCTCTGCTGAGAGAAAGAGTTATGTCCGGTTCAGTCCACTACCACTTCCCAAAAGGAAGACAGAGAATGTTTCTATTGCTACAAACCTGGTCACGTCATCGCTAACTGTCTCACACTTAAGCACAAAGAAAAAGTGAAAGCCAAACAGCCTGCTCCTCCTAAAGGGATAGGATTAATAAAAGCAGAACAAAACTTACCTCAAACTTTCAGTCACAGTGACACCCTATGAGATTCTGGCGGTATGATAACCATAAGCAAAAATATAATGGTTTCAAGGTATGGTGGTATTGCGATTACAGCTCTAAAATGTTCCTAAAAGGAAGAAAATTAAAGACAGACATGTTAATTTAACCTGAATATACACTGTAATGACAGTGTGAGGGGTCGTGATACTCTATGCTGACCTGCACTTTCTGTCTTTGACCAGACAAAAAACAGCTCATACCTTAGGAACGGTATGACAGAAAATTTGGCGGTTTCAGTTATTGTGACTTTTCATATCGCGGTATACCTTGAACACGGTTATCATCCCATGCCTAGTGTTTTAAACCCTTCACCATCGATGGTTGGGTGTCTCTGCCCTGTGATCCTGCTGGTAAGTGTCCGGTACGTATCGTACGAGTCACAGCTTGTTCAGTCTGTAATCCTCTCCTTCGTCCTGCCATTTTCTAACCAGTCTGCGTGTGGTTATGGTTCTGTGTTGCGTGGTGTGGAAATGGGGTACCTGCTCCGACCCGTCCACGGTGTATGTCCAGTCCGACCTAATCACCAGCTATTTCTCCATCTCTGTCTGCCCAGAGTTGCCTATCAGAGGTATTAGTTTTCTGATGGGAAATGACATAGCAGGAGGAAAAGTGACTCCCTCGCTGGAGGTGTTAGACTCACCCCAGCGCATCGAGCCTGGTAAGGTAAATCCAAAAACCGTAGGTTGGTACTCTGCTTGTACCTACAAAATAAGGCCCTCGAAAATGAAGTGTCTTTGACTGATTGGAGCATTGTTTGTCAGGTAGTAGTGCCTACGGCGTATCGCACGCACGTGTTGTCTGTGGCACACGAAAGTAACTGGTCCGGACATTTGGGTATTACCAAAACATACCAGCTTGTATTAAAACATTTCTTTTGGCCCGGACTTAAAGGTAGAATATGTAGAATGAGCAGAACAACGCCATCTAATGTCTCGAGATCGTAGTCGCAACAACCAAAAAGTAATTCCAGCAGTCGGGTTGCCAGGTCCGGTGCCGGATTTTATTTTAGCTCTAACTCTGTAAATATACCACTTTATCCACATGTCTAACCTTTTTAGGCGAAAAAGTAGCCCTTTAGATCCACAATGTGACGCTAATTTGTCCAAATAACATCTGCTTAAAGTTTTGTTCCTGCGAATTCGGAGCCACTCAAGTTAGCCGTAGCGAGTAACGCACTTCCGGTCATTTTCACAAAATAAAACACCCGTTGCCTTTTATTATTAATAAAACCATAATGATAGAGTTGGTGCTTTTATTTTGAAAACAGGAAGCGAACATACCCTCGCTAACTGACTTGAAACCACCGAGGTACATTACATTGTAACGCCAGTGGGAGTAGCAGCAATGTCTCTGCATGTACTGCCTAATCCTAAACACCGTCAGAAGCAGAAGAGGCTCACGGTCGTAAACATCTAGTCACGTGTAGTCTGAGATGGACGCGCAGGTCAGGAAATGACGTAAACGGACCGTATATGGTTTGTTATTTGTGTTATTACATTACGTGTTGGACTAAATACATGGACATATTGAGGAAAATATTCCGGTTTTATGAAAACGGATTTCATATTTCACAAGAATGGATACTTGGCGAGCTGTACAGAAAGTCCTGAGTCATAAGATGATCGTTGTGGATAAAGGGAAGACTTTGAAGGTATGTAGGCATTATAGCTTTTCTCACTTAGCTGAGTGGCTAGCCGAGCTAATCGGTAATACTATTACGGCTGTGAGCAACCATATAAGTCGTGAGTGGTCTTGGATGAATCAGAACAATCTAAGCTTTCCAACAATGTACGGCATGAGTATATATGTTTAAGGGTTGGTGTTTAAAACATTCAGAAGACCGTGTGGCTACCTCCTAACATCCGTCCCGTCCCGTGAACGGAACAGCGTGCGTTAAGAGGTTAATGATCAAATATCAAAATCCGAATAGCGTCAGAAAGTCAACCCACTCTCCACATTTCCATTGCTACCGTTTTGATACTTCATGGTACACAAACAAATAGCATCTCATATGAAAGCTAAGACCCTGGCAAGTTCAACAGTACCACTATTATTGCGCTAAAAACTCAGTGAACCAGCAGCCAAAGGTAAACAACCACTTATTTACAGTGACTAACAGATATTCTGTCTTACCTTCGAAGTTTTGTGATGAAAAGTTGTGCTTGAGGCAAAAAAACGCTGGTTTTAGTGAGTCCAACACGGCCGTGTTTGTTTACAACTCCATTTCACCCAGTGCCTGCCTACAGTAGCTGCACCGGAACAACAGACAACCCTGGCAACCCGCAATTCCGTTAATTGGCTGGTACAATGTACACAGAACGTGTCAGAACGTCATTGTCGAACCCGTCAAAAAATTTTAAAAATATTAATTCAGACTAAATATTTTTTTTTTATGGAAAAGCAATATTTTCATTCTGTACCCCTCAAAACGAAGCAATCCCGCTGCGTAAAATCATCGCCAGCTCGGTGGCGAAGGCCCTGCAATTTGACTTTCATCCACAATGAAGGTGTAAACAGATCCCCATTTATTTTTAAGATAACATTAAGATAGAAAGTCTCACTGTCACACATAAAATTAAACTACCGACCCTCAGAAATGTGACTGGCATTGACATAAGTTGGCCTTCATTCTCAGTGTTGTGAGTTTGGACAAAAAAGGACTTTCTTGCGTTCCATCATGTGCTGTGTTTTCTATCATTTGAGTCAACATTAGGTTTGAGGATTGTTTGGTGTTGGGCAGGTAGAGCAGAGGTAGTAGCAACAGATTTATTGGAGCTTTTTGGCTGGAAACAGTTGCCTCCTGTGGATGGGAACAAGGTTGATGAGAGCAGTGAGAGTGAATCAAAATGGTAGAATTGCAGGCTATAAAACCAGAATAATGAGCTAAAAGATGCTAAATGTATTAGTGTTTGAAAATATTGACAGAGCAGTTGAACTATATGTTATCAAAATATTCATTTTTTGATTGTTAACAAGTCAATCAATCAACTAATTAGTAGCTTCCAAAGTATTACAGTTCTTCTCGATCTCGTACACACACTGGCAATCAATATCATTAACTAAAGTCATCACAGCTGGAACCCAATTAACACACAATTAAAATAACAATGTAAAAACACACAATGGAAACGCTACAAGTAAATGTTATTACACACCAATCACAGCTTCAGGATAGATAGATACCAGGGCCATGAGTCAGTGGATCCGCAAAGACGTGAGGCAGAGGTGTGATGTCTTTTTGTACAAACTGTTTTTTCCCCTTCCCATTGGTTTATGTTGGCAAATACATGGAAATTATTTTACTGTTTTCTATTTTCTTTATCAGTTGCGTATTTTTACAGAACATTTACTTTATCAATCCATTTCAGTGTGTTTTACTACAATACTTTGAGAATTGAAAATGTAGAAAAGGGATAAATGTGTTATGTATTTATATTGTGCCCATCATGTTAAAAGGTTGGCAAAATCGTAACACCATTATTCAGTAACAGTGCAGTAACAGTTTTTTACAGTAGTGTTTTGAGTTGATCTCATCCGTATGTAATGACTATTTTGTGCGATGTTTGAAGGCAAAATTTGGTTTAGATGTGTAATATATTAAATATTAAATGAAGCATAATTTCAATAAATGTGTCTTAGCAATTGTAAAAACCTGTAATTAGAACAGCTCTTCGTGGCAACATGATGTTGGACCAATCCTGACCATCAGTATAGTTAGCTCTTTGTGAATGCTTCTCAAACTCTGATTTAGGCCTGTCACGTTCTTGGGAGGGCTGAAATTAGATTGTCTATATCCATCTCGTTCTCCATGGAAACAGGTCAACATTTGGTCTCAATTTATAGCTTGCTTTGTAAAAGGTAATAGACTGCTGTCCCTTTGTTGGACCTGGTGAGGGTCTTCAGACAAGTTGCAGAGCAGCTGAGACCAAGCAGTATCTAAAGTGGCTGTCATGCAAGTCTGCTGGGCTTCCTGTTGGCAGTGACACCAGCCAGGACACTAAGGGGAACTGAAAGTTTTGTTTCCTTTAAGGCAAACAGAATAGAGTCTTTGCTGTGTGTAGTGCCAGGCTAATTAAAACCAAAAATGAGACAGGAGTGGTTTGTATTGTACAGGTTATGACCCAGGGCAGTACTATCAGGAGATTGCTGCTGCTACTCTGGGTAGTTTAAATCCATTTTCCTGCCAAATCTGTGTGACTGTTAATGCCAAGTTTAGAATCATAGGGATTTTCCTAAAGGTGAACCTTCTTCATCAGTGAATCTGTGATGATTATATAGATTTAGAAGGCATTTTCAGTCCATCCATTCAGGAGACCAGGCTGAGGTAGGTAGTTAAATGAATTGTGTTTGTTTGGTCCATGGTCTCTTATTGTACCTGTGTAATGTCATTTTTGGTACTATTGTCTATAGGTTTTTGGGACACTGGATGTCACTTTGTCCTTGCAGAGTTTCTGGAAGTATCTGTAAACATGAGGATGAAATCATTGTTTCACTGTTTGTCAAATCTGCTTATGGAGTCCAGTATTGAATCTCTTTATCCAACCTGAATCCATCCCTATAGCTTCTTATATTTATTTAGGTTTTGCTTTCAACTCTGGAAAGTAATTGAAGTTATAAATATCTGAAATTCAAAAGTGGCAGCTTAATTAATTGAAAATTAAAAGCTTTCAACTACAACATGATATTGAGATAAGACAGGAAAAGATAGACAGAACTTAATTCATCCCAAAAATCTGTGTCAAGGACCAAATCAGCACTGTTTAAAAAAACCCAAACAAAACAACTTTTGACTTTTACCTCCTACTTTATCCAAGTATTGATTCTCATGATTCAGAATTGTTATCCTGAAAGCAATAATTGATATGATAGTTTGACTGGCAGAATGTGAATGCTGAGATTGACATGATGCAATAAGCTGCATTGTTTCACCAGGGAGGAGTTTTCACTTGGCTGGACACACAACATTTGACTTGCAGCTGTACAGTCATGTTACAGGGTGCAGTTATCAGGGTCTTGGTATTTTGCCTGCTGTCTCAATGTCATACTGTCATGTCTTACTGGGACACTTGAATATATTGTTAATTGTATTACCAACACCTGGGCTTTTCCTATTGTGGCAGGTCAAAATGTCTGGTGTAAAAAAGTGTTGAGTGACTCGCTGTTAATCAGACACAGCTGATATAATCTATAATGTTATAAAAATGTCCTTTTTATAAGAAGCTGCTACTTGAATGTTCTTGGCTAGCGTACACTGTAGTTTTTTCAGATTAACATGCTCTAAGTGTACAGTACAATATACACTATAACCAGATTTACTTGATTACTATGACTGTCACTTTTTATTTCAAGATCAAACTCTGTGAAAGCATTTTGTATTTAACACAAAAGTTGGACAAATGAAGGCTGTTTGCTGACTTTCTAGTAACAATGACATTGCTGTGACAACAGAATGACCTGTTAGCTGGCAGCTAACAAGGCAGCTAAGGAAAATACATAGAAGTATTTTAGTTAGTTTTACTTAGTTTGGGCTACACTACTTGGTTATATTGCATGACAGTTCACATTTGTTTGAATTAGATTTTTTGAAAAGTGACAACCCTACATATTGCCAATCAATTATAAATATAAATGAAGGTGGCTTGAATAATTTGACATTAAAGGGGCTTTTGTAATCACAGATTTAGCCTTTTGCCTTTGAACAACAGCACTAGTCATCTTGACCACTAATAGGGTTTAACACAGCTGTCACGAGTTAGTGAGACCACTAGATGTTCTCAAGATGGACTAAACTGACTTGAGAGTGCAATAACAAGGCTATTTGCACATAGGCAAATACAGATGCCAGTCAGTCAGGAACATTCACAGATGTCATTTCTAGTACAGTGGTCCTGAATCAGCAAAGTCTCTACCTACTGCCCAGATGACATGTTATTTATTCAACTTGAATTCATTCAGATATCAAATAAATGACTGACTTATTTTGATTTTGTAAAACATTTCAGTTGTGCTTTTGTCCTAAATAACACTATATGGTCTTCAAAAATGAGGCAAGTGAGAGTTAACGAGCTGCTTGAAGCCAACTTTTGCCCAGGAGAGGTACGAAGTGACGTTTCCAAAAGCAACACTTGAGGTAAAAAAAAGTTTCAACCATTCCCGTCTACTCTAAAACATTAGGTAAAATAAAGAAGACAAACATCAAACAGAAATGATATTTTGTAAGTGAAATTACTTTTTGATTGATCATTTTCTGATTGGACACTTACACCCATAGACAAAACCTATTGGGCATATCCAGGCAACCAGTTTGTCAGAACACACATTTTAAAAGTTTGTGTAAAATTGGTTAGTTCATGATAAAGGCAATCGCAGCAGCAACATGCCATCTTGACAATTTGAAAGGTGAAGCAGCAGTAAAGTAATGTTACTCAGTCACAGAACTTCACTGTCCTGTGAACCTGTAGTTTTGGGTAATTGAACAAAAAAGCTTGCATAAAATCCCACAAGCACCAGTTAGCTGCTTTGTGTTACTGCCATAGTTACTAAGCAAAACTTTAGTGAGAGTCTCTGGGCTATCTACAGCTGGACACACATAAATGTATACATACTAGGGCTGGGCATTATATTGATATTGTTATATGAGACTAGATTTCGTCTTAGAATTTACTGTCTTTTCCTGGTTTTAAAGGCGGCATCACAGTAAAATTATATAATTTTCTGAATTTACCGGACTGTTCTATTATTTGCCTTTACCCACTTTGTCATTGTAGCCAAAGTACTCATGATTATTTATAAAAAATCTCAGTGTAATTATTTTGTGAAAGCACCAATATTTTTGCGATATCGAAAAGGAGGTATTTGGTCAAATATATATTCATATTTGATTTAATCTATATCCCAGCCCACACAAGTGGCGAGGTTGCAGATTGAAATCAACTTTGGTATGTCCATTCCGGGCTACTGTAAGAACATGGCGGCCTCCATGGTAGAAGAACCACTCCCTATGTGGATGTAATGGGCTCATTCTTCATGATTCTTATTTTCAGGTGATAATACACTAATGTAACCATACTTGTGAATATTTTGTTTCATTTCTGCCAAGTCTGTTCTGTTAGATTCTACTACACACTGCACCTTTAAAGATAAACATGTAAAACATCAGTCTACCATTATTCTCCTCAAAGATATAACTATGGAATGGTTGTCATGGTTATTAGGTTGCTTATCTTTAGAAAGGTTTAAAAAATTAACTTAGTGTGTCATTTCTTTGTCATTTAAATTACTTCACTGTGGCAAGAAAGTGGAGCTGTTCTTTCAGGATACAGTAGATGAAAAAACATCCATGTATAGAATTTGTAAAGAAGAGTTTTGTATTGTACCTACAGTTGTATACAGGAAAGAGCTCAAGAAACAGCAACTTCTGATTCCTTTCTTTTCTGCTCTGTCTTGGAGCTGTTTGGGAGGGAGAGGGAGGGGGAGGTGCTGGGAGGAGGAGGAGGAGTAAGGTTAGAGTCCCACACAAGGGGAAGCATTGGCAAAGGAGCCGTTTCATACTGTGCTCTTCTGAGCTGTCTATGCCTCTCTCTGTTTGTGTTCGCTGGGAGTCAGCATGCACCTGTGTGTTTGAGCATTCACTGGTCTCTCTCTCTCACTCCAACCGGTTGTTTATCAATGCTGTCATGTTAGCAGCTCATGCAGCAGCAGGACAGTAGCAGAATAGGAACTGGCAGACTCAAAATAACAAAAAAAAAAAAACTCTGAGCAAAGGAATGGTGTTTGGAGAGTTTCTGCCTCCATCTTGAGACGAAAGAAATCTGAAGGAACAAACTTGCCTGCCTGGAATGAAGGACTGACAACAAGCAGACTTGTGTGGAAAATGGGGGTAAGTTACTCACAGACAGCTGAAGTTACTGCAGGTTGTTCAGTTTAAAACAGGATCAAAACTACTGCTGTAATACTTTGATAGTTAACTGTAGGACTTTAGGACTCAAACTGTCTTGACACAAGCTGTTATTTATCTCTTTGTGTAGGTGTGTGTGGACATGTGTGTGTGTGTGTGTGTGTGTTGTGTTTGTTGAATTTTATGATGTGTAGACTGGTCTGTGGTTCATCTTTGGATTAGACTCAACTGCTTTGCTTCTCTCAGGGTATGTCTGTTTTTTTGTGTTTATTTGTTCAGACATCGCACATGTCCAGAAATATACACACACTTGCACACACAGGAAACAGCAGGACAGTGTGGTGTTTTCACTTCATAGCAGACAGAATTTTACTCCTGCAGGTTCAAATAACAGTAGTCCACCTGTAAACCAGTAATTTGTACAAAGTTAACATCATCCTCAGTTATTATAGCTGCATATACAACTCATTCACTGTGGAGTGTTGGTGGTACATTATCTCCATTTGGGGTTTGATTGTAAAAACTGAGCTGCTGTACTCGCTTAAAATTTCAAATATGTTTAGACATGAATAGAAGCCCACAGGACAGGTTGCATCAATGTGTTACTCTGTGCAAACATGAATGCAATATAGAGAATGTTGTGGCTAATTGCTGGCTGCTTGTTTAATGGCAGTAGTGTTTAACATCGTTGGCAGCTCAAATGGATGTTGACAGACAAGTACTGAACTGATTAATCAGGTGGTAATGAACAAGAAAGGTGGCGCTATTTGTGTATTATTATGTATGATCATTAGAGCCAAACATAACTAAAGTTTTAAGTCACCATTGAGAGCAATTAGCATCCGTCCATAACACATTTTTATACCCAAAAAGAGACCTGAATGCAAAGGGACCTGAGGACAGTCAGTAAGAAATTGACCTGAGGATAATTAGCTCCAAATCAAAGTGAGGGCAACCTGAACAGGCTGAGGTAATGCTGGCAGCAGCATGATGTGGCACAAAATTAAGAGCTGCCATGTTGAAAACCATGTTTTGTTGTTGTTCTTCCACAACATCACAGTTTACATCCTTGGCCTCAATAACCAAGTTTTTCTTCCACGATTAATTTAAAATATTATGATTATGACACATCACATGATGCTGGTAGTGAGTCTCTAAGCCAACTGCCAATCAGCCAGGAGCTAGCTTGATGAGTATAATTGGATCTGGCCTAGCTTGGGTCCCAGGTTAGGTCTAAATTATTATTCTCATGGAGATATCTATTCTATATTACAAAAGGTCAGCTTTAAAATGTGTTTTAACTCAGAATTAGTAACCTCCAGTCATAATAGTTGTGTGTACATCATTTGGGTTATATTGTATTGCTGTAAATAAGAGGTTGAAATAAACAGGCTACAATTAATAAATAAACTTAAATCTACATTAATCAATTTTTAGCCAGTAGTAGGCAGACAAACTGAACTCAAGCTAACAGAAACACAACCCTGACATATTGTTCATTTTCAAGTTGTTATGGAGAGCATATTAGCAAACAGTTGCATATTTCTTCAGTCTACAGCTAACTAGGTATTTGCTGCATGAGTTGGTCTAATTCAACTAATTGTGTGAAAAACAGCAAAACAATTAAGTAATTGTGGATGTTGTACATATTTTACATATGTTGTCATTCATTTTTAGAAAAAAAAGATAATGAAATTATCTTCAATGATAATTGAGCTTTTAATTTTTCTCATTATTTACAGTTTAACAAAGCAAAGTTAGGCAGTCTCAGAGTGACTGGCCAGCAGTATCTGGTGTAGGTTAGACAGAACAAACTACATGATGTCCAAGGATATCCTGCAGGGAAACAGATTAAAATAGCTCTCCTATTTTTTCACAGGTCTCTCCAATGATTACTGCTTTTGGAAATACTGACCTATGTCATAATGGCACCATATTCAGAGATTTTGCTTACAGTGCTGTGGGCTACAAACCTGGGAAACATTAAATCAAGGGACAGGCACAGCAAAAGACGAGATGTGGACATACAGTATAGGATGACAGAGTTTAGATGGAGTATGCTTTAAAACTTAAATTCAATTTGAACAACCCATCTCTGGTATTGTAAGGGAGTAGCAGCAACAATTATTTACAAAAAAGTGGTGGGGGTTGTTGGGAAGAGAAAGGCATGTTTCAGACTCTGCGTGCTTCACATTCTTAGCTGCTGACCTCTATGGAAAATGACAACAGCCGGGCTTGAAGGTCATATTGCTGTGGCCAGTGGCTGAGGTTGACACGTTACTGGTACCAAACTTGATATTTGTAAGACTGATGCTGTATTGTTCTGTAACTATGTCATCTGTGATTGGAGATATTGGATATTGGTGATGCAAACATTAAAAAAGATGGTCAAGGATAATAATGCAGATATTTATTAATAAAATGATCAGTGGTTTTTAAACACCTTTTAGCTAGCCTTCAAGGCTAGAAGTGCTTTGGATAATTTGTTCTCTTTTATTGTCAAACCCTAATGCGTGATAATTGTGAGGGCTGTTATACTTGGGGTATGACCAAAGTTATTGGGAATTATTGCTGTTGGGTAGCAAAAGCTCTATAAATGGTGTCTGTTTTCTCAATAGATGGTCTATTTAGGCAAGGCAGACATATTTCTTAGAGAAGGAGGTATTCATTACAGAGATGTTTATATTCGGTTGTGATGTGTCATCAGTTTAGGGTGGTTCATTGCTGTCGGGAAATCAAACTTATTTTGCTTGGACAATTAAAGGACTGAGGTCACTGTGACAGACCGAAGTTAAGCTCAGGCAGAGGATGAAAAAAACACAGTGTTTGCCTGCAATAACTGACATGAGGCTTAGCGCTGAAAAGAAAGTATCATTGCAGTGATCACACATCATTTCACTAAACGGTTTAGTGTAATCCCTAAACAAACTAAAGGCCAAGACACTGGAGGCAGTAAAAAATTCTGCTTGGCTGATTGCAGTTAAAAGAAATAACTCTTAATAGTAATAACAACCCTGTTCTTTTTTGGTGGAGCATTTTCCTGATGATACCGCTGTAATGATAACCCATTTAGTATCATCAGATATGTGCGCTCTCATTTGTATTTTTGTTATTTGTTGGCTTTATGTTTGTGTTTGGAAAATTGTACATTTATACCAAGAACTATTAGAGTATCATTAGAGGCAATTTGTGGGCATTTTATTACTTCATTAATGACATTTCAGCCATTTTCTCATACTTTCCCTGCTCTTAGTTTTTCCTAATAACCTAAAATGATGTGCACATTTCCAGAAGAATAGGAGTAACTTTGACATCTGACATTTATCTTTCAGATTTTTTTGGCACAGGCGATATTTGGTTTTATGGAGTTGCTTCATATTAAGAGCAGTCACATCCATAATGTGTTGTTTTTCTGTCTCATCAAGACAAGAGATTGCAATGAATATTTTTATCCCCCTCAGATTTGCTTCAGAATTGTGAGAACGAATCATGTTTAGTGTGCACAGTGAAACTCATTTTCACCCTGCAGCTCTGTCATTAAATCAACATAATTTAAAACGTTAAAACTTTACCCAGCAATACTGTTGATACTTAAATCAAATGTCTTTGATTTTGATTTTTTGATTAGTCCACTAAATAGAAATGTATGTTTCATTTCCAACAAATAAGTTGACTGTTTGCTACCTGTCCTGTGAGACAGTATAATTATATGCACATTTTCTTAAAATTATAGTTTTAATCAAACCACTTAATTTTATATAATTTTAACAGCTCAATTATATAAAATTAAGTGGTTTGATTAAAACTATAATTTTAAAGAAAATGTGCCACTGTTGCCATGTTAACAGTAACAAAGCATCAAGATAATCACTGTGAATAGATAATGTTAAAACCTCTTCAGAACATGATAGCTTTCATTTGTTGTAATGAAGAGAAAAATGATTGATTCATTAACACATTAGTGACACATTCCTGCTGATTGCATTCAGATTTGCTTGATCACTCTGTGGTTACATATGGATCGGCCATATATTCATGTCCAGAGGGTGGGCAGAGATGACTGCTCTGAAACTTTTTTTTTTTTTTACATAGGACAGCCCCTCATAAAAGAAGCAACTTTAATAAACTAACTGCTGGCAAGCCTGCCAGACCACACGCTTGCTGTCGGCTGTAAAATACGACCATGTTGCTTCCCTTTTTCTCTCCTCTCTCTCTGCCCTTTTGACCTCTCATTTTCTTTTTTCCCTCTCTGTCCTTTATCTTTTGGGGTTTTTTTTCCTGTTATGATTATCTTGACCTTTGTCAACAACTTGCTTCCCTTTCACTGTGGTTATTTCACTCTCTTCCCTTTGTCTCATTTCAACATGTGGTTGTTACTGAACAACTGAACTGGCACCACTTGAATGCAGGGAAAGTGTAATAGGTGTCTTAGTTTAGCCTACATTGAGATCAATCAAAACATCAGACCTTTGCAAAATCAAATCATTTGCAACTTGGTCATCTGACGTTCTACTTAAGAATCAAAAATCTGCAACTGTGAAACAAAGTTGAAACCTTCCACCACAACCATGTTGAATTACAATAACGGAGAGAAATCAGCCTACATGAAGAGAAATAAAATCAGTTTTAACATCAGAATAATTTGTACTGACTCACAGAGAAGAGATGAATTATTTTTCTATGAAAAAATACTAAATTTAAAGAATTTAAAGACATATCTTGTCTGGTCTAATGTGTTGAGTTCAAATTCGCTTTTCCTGGAATACAAACAAAACAAGCTCTCTCAGAAAAAAAAGCCAGCTCATGATGTGTATGAAGCAGATATAAACTGCACTGACAAATAAGCCTGTTGATGGGTTGTTATCATTTTACTGGAAGGAGGGCTGTGCTCAGTGCACTTGAGGTTTCGCTTCCATACCAGCCTGATCCTTTTCTGCTTTGTAGGGCCTCACGGTTCAGTCCCAGTAACCTGGTGGCTGCTTCTAAGAAATCTGGCTATTGACCAGAGAACAGGACCAAAATAAACAACATACTGTGAGGGGATTAAGAGTGTTGGAGAGCGTCTAAAATTACAGCCCTCAGAACATATCCAGATGTTGCCTTCCATGATCCTCCTCAGGTAACACATGTGACAGAGCTGTAGTGTGCAGACTGGCAGTAGTGGCTCATATGGGGGACCCCTCTCTGTGAGTCTCTTAAGATTTTTTTTTTTTTTTTGCGGTCCTGGACTCCAGCTGGTGTGAGCAACCTGCTAGAAAGGCAGAGGCTCTCACGGTATGGTGCTTGCCCTCCGTCTGCAGCTGATCTCATACTGAGACAGAGAGAAAAACAGAAGAGCCTGAAGCTTTAACTTATAACTCACTCACTTCTTCATCCTCAGCAGTGGCGAACAAAGTGTTACTTCAGTAAAAGTACCAATACAACAATGTAGCAATACTCTTATACAAGTCCTGCATGGAAAATTCTGCTTAAGTATTAGCAACAAAATGTACTTTAAGTACTAAAGTAAGAGTTCTGATTTGGACCCTCTGACTGATACATTATTATATCATTAGATTTGTTTGTAGCTGCTGGAGGTGGAGCTACTATGGACTAATATACACTCACCTAGTTTATTTCAGTGGTTAAATCTGAGTGGTTATGGGATGATTAGTGGGAGATGAAAGAAGAAAAAACAAAATTCTGACACACAAAACTTTTTCTCAAATTTTTGATTTTTGATTATTTGGATCATTTTAGAGGAATGTGATTTTTTTCCAGATTAGTCTGTAATTACACACTTTCCAAACTGAAAATGTGACCCATGTGAATCATGCAGATCCACAAGCAAATATAGGCTTTTATAGGCTGAAATACCTGAACTTTTTTTTTTCCCATTCCAAGCATCCACGAGGATGTTTGGTTTGCTTTCAGCTCGAGCAGTTTTAAAAGGACAGCAGAGAGCAGGAGAAAGGAGCCATCTTGGCTCTAATAATGAGTACAGCATGGGAGAACCCGCTGGGAGAAAAAATATGGATTATTAAATAGTCAAAGATGAATGATACTGATCACTAGGTTAGCTTAGGTAGCCAGCTAATGGACTGCTCAGGCTTTATTTTCAAATTGAAAAAGGACGACTTTGCTGCATATCATTGCTATCCAATGAAAACATGTATCTCCAAATTTGTAACATAAGCATTTTTCGGACTGATGAAAAGTTTGTATTAACTCAAGAAAAGGTGACCTTTTACATGGTTTTCACAGGACGAGATGTGTGTGCATGCTATTTTCATCTACTCTCTGCAGGTTACATACGTAGTAACAGTGGGAAATGGACCTGTTACCTTTTCCTCAGTTGTTGAAACATAATCAGTGATGTGCATACAGTATTTTACATCAGATTCACTACAGTTACCATTATAGATATATGTGTCAGTTAAAGCCAGTGCAAGCTATGAGCCATTGTGAGGACAACACAGAAAGAAATTGGCCTCAGGCAGACAATAAATAACTTTTTTTTTGGTTATGTGTATTTTCATGAACTGCAGACAATCATCCACTGTAATCAGTACAAAATGACTGTGTGGGTTAGATTAATCTATTTCCTGCTCTTCTCATCAATAACTATTAATAATCTCCTTCACAATTTCCACTCGCAAGCTATGCAACAAAGATCAGATCAGACAGATGTGTTCAAAGCGGCTCACAGTTATCTGAGGAAAAGTATCCTGTGTTGATCAAAGGCCAATTAAAGGATCACTCTGAAAGCAATTATTAGGCTCAAACTAGGAAGTGTATTTTTCAGCTAGTTTTTTTTAAGTGATACTCTCACACAAGAGCAAAATCTCCATCTCAGTATCAGCGAGCACCTCTGGACTTTTACTGTGTTTGCCTTGGGACATGTTCATTATCAGTAAATTATACAATATGTCATGAATTTAAATCTATACATCTGCAATTAAATATAATAGTTAAATCTTCCAGAATCTTTGTAGGGGTCCAGTTAGGGGGACCGTGCTTTGCACTCCGTATATTGCACTCCGTGCTTTTGCCCACAGCCGCCGGGGGCGGCTGTGGGCAGGAGGTAGAGCGGTCGTCCTCCAATTGGAAGATTGGTGGTTCGATTCCCGGCTCCTCCAGTCCACATGTCGATGTGTCCTTGGGCAAGACACTTAACCCCAAATTGCTCCCGTTGCTGTGCCAACGGTGTATGAATGTGAATGAATGGTTAGATCCCCCTGATGGCAGGTTGGCACCCTGCGTGGTAGCCCCTGCCATCAGTGTATGAATGTGTGTGAAAGGGTGAATGACATGTCATGTAAAGCGCTTTGAGTGGTCGCACAGACTAGAAAGGCGCTATATAAGTACAGTCCATTTACCATTTACCATTTTCAGCTTTTTTGCCCTTTGCCAATCACATGCCTGATTTGAACATTTATTCTTCAATACACCTTACATATGAATATTATTTACGGCTGATACCCAGTTTCAGTTGCATCCAGCTCCACTTTTAACTTCTACTTTTACACATTAAGTCTCATTTTTTACCTGATTGTTTTAATGCTTTTGTTTATCACCTGTGATGTGACAGCACCTCATTTCCACACTGTCAAAGAAATGAAACTACTGTGCATCCTGGTCATAGATCAGTTAGAGTGTCTTTGCCACCTTGCTGTTGACAACGCTGTCAGCTGAGTAGTCAATCACACAGGATGGCAGCAGAGGAGGTCATATAGGCATCTGGTTCAGGAGCAGGTTAGCCAACTTTTCTAACATTTAGCACTTGAGTTGAGAGCGTCAGAGAGGTGAACAGAAATTAGTTGCTCTGCTTTTCCTCCCATTTCCCTTTTTCCACCTTTCAACAGTCTCTATTTCCATTACAGTTAGTTCTGTTGTCATATAAATTTGAGAATATGTTTGTACTGTGTAGGTTTACAGCCTGCTGTGCTGTAATCAGACATTTCTCTGTGTACAATGATGCAGTAAAATATGAGAAAATCTATTTTTTTTAATTGACAAATGAGATTTGGCTGAAGGACTTCTTGACTGATGATTGAATTAATCTACATTTAGGGAAAAGTCCTCACATTCAGTGTTTTGTATCAATTCACACAAACAAAGCTTGATATATTGTAACTGCTGCTTTGGGTTATTTTCACAGACTTGCCATGGTATAAAAGCACAGGTGTAACTGATAGCATTAATGATGACTCAGTTTTGTGTGCCAAGTGTCCATGACAGTGTGACACTGAGGCAGCATGTAGAAGACCAGGATCCTGAAACTTAAGCAGCTAAATGGATTTAAGTCACCATTAATTAGATTATTTACACCTGTGCTTTTCCTACTGTGACATGTCAAAAAAGGTCTAATGTGGTAACAAACAGCCACCTACACATCCAGCAATAAAGTAACATGGGCATCTCATTTGAGTTCTTTATATTGCTGATAGTTCAATGTAATTTCAAGACTTACTGGTATTTTAACTTTGCTCTTAGTTTTGTTTTTCTGCCCCCTCTTAAGAAAAACAGTCTCTCCAGCTTGCTGCAGTACATATCTTTACACCAGCTACTTATCCATTTAGGCTTTTCTGTAATTTCAGGCTGGGCAGTCTTGATGGGAGTTGCTGCCTGTGGATTTGGGGTTAGAAATTGGGTGTTGGTTTAAAACAAATACAGCGTTTTCAAACATCCTTTAACCAATGTGTAACTTGTACATGTTATCTATTGTATACAATTAATGTTTCAGATTGTTTTTGATGAACTTGTATTCTTGCTGTCTATATTGAATTATAGACCCATCAATACTTGATTCTTTCTATGTAGATCAAGATATGCACTGAGCAAGACATTTTGCAGGTGAAAAATAAACTTGTGACTCCACTCTTGTGGACAAACGACATGATAAACATATTTTTTGCATTTCTGTACATAAGGGCTGACATAAAGGCTAACACATTCCATAACAATATACAATATGGGAACAATTATATGTATATATACAAACATGTGGGTGTTGAAAGTAAATACTTGGTTCTGGGTAACCCTGCATTTCCTCCTGCTCTCCATCACACCATGAGGATGGCTGCATTCAATTTTCATTACAACCACAACAATAACTATTTTCCTCTTTATGCTTTTCTTCTTGCACTGGTGGTAACATGAACCTCAACTGTTGTGGTAACTGTGAAAGAGTTTAATGATGGTAAAGGTAAAGATTACAGGAAAATACATTTATATTATACAAATGAGAGACTTAGAAATTTGCATGTATAGTAATTGAGTATGGTTTCATTTAAACTGACAGTGAGGCTCTAGACATTCTCCTCATCTTAATCCCACTTCTGGTCCTGTCCTTTAAGTATCCAGAGTAACTACACTCAGACAAACCATGCTGACTACACAGCCAGCAGACAGCTTTAGGCTAAATGGATAATTAAATTTGACAATAAAGTTTGCCTGTGTAGATCACAAGATGTTTACAGTGTGCACATGAAAGATGATTGATGTATTTGAAAGTGAGCCAAATATCTATAGTTGCTTTGATGTGCAAATATTGGCGTGTGTTTTTAAATTGATTAGATACAGAATCTTTGTGAAACCACTTTTTAGTAGAGACGAAATGCAAAAAGATATATTTCAATTTGTTAATAACGTTGTTGATAACATAAATGGTTTGCATATGCAATATTGCAATATTGCTATATTGTGTAATGATGTCAGCTGATATTAGCATGTCTCAGATATAAAGAGCTTATATACAGTACTATAGTAGAGATATACCATAGTACATAGTAAACGATGGGACCATCATAGTTGTCAAAAACCATGTCCTCATTATTCTGCAACATTTATCATGTGCAGATGTAATTATCAATCTGTAACTGAGATGACTATAAAGTTGAATAGTCAACAAGAGTCATAAACTTCATATTCCAATGCACTAAATTAGATTTTCCACGTGCTTTTTCTCCCTCATTGCCAGCAGTGCCAACATCCTCCTCTCTATCCTGCCATCTATTCCTCACAGTAAGACTCTGCATTGTGGGCTGAATCAGCACCATGAGTGGAAATACAGACCCTTGGGCCAGAGAAAAGGCATTATATCTGCTTCCAGTATGCAAGTTATCCTTGCTGAGTGCGCATTTTCGTTAGAGGCAAAAAGACAGAAGAGTACATTTCCAAACGTCTCCCAAACCTTAGAGAGTACCCATGGATATCACATGATTTGCTCTCAAATTCTTCATTCCTTCAAATTGCAGCTTCATAGTAACTGCTCTAAAATAAAAGAATACAAGTCATTGAGTGAAATGAGATGAAGGCAATAATTAGTCTGCTAATTTGTTGTGTTGGTGATATGTTGTCTGCGTGTATCCCAACCTTAACACATGATACCTAAATATTGCACCTACTGTACAGTATCTGATTACATCTGATTCAGGATCACTGATGCTTCTTACAGGAGACATATGTATGATGCAGGTCTACTGCATTAAACACATTTACATGAAGCTGCTGTTACAGGTTCATTTCTGTGATAATAGAGACTTCAATCTGCAGTACAGTTAAACATACTCAACCACCCAAACCATAGAATAATGCAGAATTACACAATTATCAAATTGATGATCAAATAAGATAATTTATCATATAAGGTGATAATGAAAATAAATACTGGCGGGGAATATGTTTGAAATTAGTATCACAGTATTAATAACAGTAGTCTTCCAAATGAGTAAATACAGTGTCCAACTATTATGCATTTAATCAGGCAAAGCACCTTTTAATTCGATTTAATTACAAGTTACTTGGAGGTAGGTATTTTCTAGTTCTAGATCGGTCTGAAAGGAGTATTTGGGTGCTGTGTGTGGTAACCACATACAGTATGTACACTAACTCTGTATCTGTGAGGTCTTTAAAGAAGCCAGACCTTGTCAATGCGCTAGGGTTTAATGCACAACTGAGTATTGGTATACAGCTGCCAAAAGAAATTTAGTCGAGCAGCAGCCAGCACCCACATTTTGTCATGAATATGCTGAAGTCACTGGTGGGCTTGTGATGTGATGAGCACATTTTGCTTCACATCCTAAAGGTGATAAATACAGCTTAAAAGGTATCCAGCCAGGGGAAGATGGGTATACTCCATTAGTTTAGTAAAGATTACTCTACAAACTTAAGAAACAAATCTGTACAGTTTGGATATTGTATAATGGTTAGTTAGCTTTTTTTATTAAATGGAGGTTCCAAATTATTTAATTCAGACATTTAGAAATGTGAAGCTTTCTTTTTAATCTTAAAAAGATGCAAACCATAGCGAAATCATGAGGTACTATTTAACTCTCTCAGTTTGTCCCTCAGGGCTATACAACATATATACAACTGAAATCCACATATTGTATGTCCCATATCTTGAAGAGCAGGTTTTCACATGAGTCACTTGCACTTGGTCCTGCTTTACCAACAACTTGTAAGGTTTTGTAAACTACTTATTCACCAACCACGTACTATGCTTTAAATTTTGCTAAATACAAATTTAGAAAAAAGTGAGAACTCACATTTAGTTGTTACCTTTTGCTGTCAAAATTTGCTGTCAATTTTTGAAAATCCTATAGTTATTAGGTTATAGGCTATATAGTTAATATATATTATTATAAGGGAAAAAAATAGGTATAGTGTTAGAAATGTTCCTTTACCGTATCACTGTTGGATTGGTGTGCAGTGTATATTTGATTGACAGCAGTTGGCGTGCTGATCCCAGGCAGGAGCAGTTCAAACAAACTCTTATTTTTGGATTTAAACAACTCAACAACTGTTAGATGGATTGCAATGATATTTGATACTTATTATTGTCCCCTCATGATCAATTATAAGAACTTTTGTTGCCCGTAAAGTTTTTATCTAGCACCATCATTCACTCAAAATGTCACTTTGTCTTATAGCCTACTTTGTTTTATGACCAAATTCTTGCGAAAATAATGACATGCCCAACAGCTTCAGCTGTGCTAATTAATTAGCAAATGTTAGCATGCTAACACGGGGAAATAAGATGGTTAACATGGTAAACATTATATCTTTTAAATACATGTGTTATTATTGTGAGAATGTTAGCTTACTGAAGTTAGCATTTAGCACAATGTACTTTGGGTGAGCCTATATAAAGCCTCACAGAGCCAGTAGTGTGGCTGTAGACTCTCAGTCTGGTAAAGCTGTCTGATGTTTTGCAGCTGACTAGCTAATCAGCTATCTAGCCTGAAAACTACATGTCCGGAGGATGTTTGTTTCGTTGCTCATTCAGCAGGCTAAGGTGCAGGAAGAGATGTGTCTTTGTAAGTTATTCAAGTTATATGAGACTTTTTAAAAGTTTGTTGTTTGTCTGCTGCTGCTGTCCTGGCTAGTCCTGGTTAGTCAGTGTAACGTCGCTGCTTTATGCGAATAGCCTACAGTTTGAAAATGAATGTTCTCAATCTATCTGGACAGAGAATAATGTAATTCTGACTGGTTAATGCAAGGATAGGATCTTAAAATCAAAAATATAAAATATAAATTTGTCTCCATTTGGGTGATGATTTATTCTGAAAGCACAGGGCCTGTGATTTATAGAGCAGTTGTGTTCTGTATGTTGAAGCATACAGAGATCTAACCAAACTAGCCTAGTCATCTGCAGCAATACTGAAAATGTCTTGAAAAGCTGTGGTTGTTTTGTATGGGTGGTTATTGTTGTTGCTTATAGTATGGAGACCTTTTGATCCAGTTAGTCTTAGTCAGTCAGTCTTTTTTATCTCAACATGTACGTACTCATAATTTAAGAACATTATAGATCAAAAATTCAGTTACGTTAGTTACGTTATGTTTACGCCATCTAGTGACTGTAGTAATGCTCTCCAGAATGACCCTTTGGATCGTAATATAGCCTACCACTTTCCAAAACCGTCACAAATCACTGTTAAAGGGTATTCGTTAAGGTCCAGTTGGGTTTAGGCACAAAAATCACTTGGGTAGGGTTAGGGAAAGATTATGGTTTGGGTTAAAATGTAAAATCACTGGTGGTTATATGGAAACAGAAAGCAAACAGTGGTTTCTTGTAGCAAACTTCACTTTTTTGCCATCTAACTATCCAGCCATCCACCCAACCAACCTACTCCTAACAAGGCAAAATCATCTTATCAAGTCACCTTATATTGACGCCATCTGAAGTGCGTCACTTTCCAGGGTCATAATAACTACATCTGCTAAAAGGCATTAACATAACTACAGGTTGTTTTTGCTGCCTTGAATTTTAGAACGATTCGGTTTGTTTTTTGTGATGGTGGGTTGTTTCATTCAGTTGATTTTAGGAAGGCATGACAATAATGATCAAGCTACAAATTCACTGCTCAATCTCTAAAATGGAGGAGATATTCGCAATGTTTTTGATATTCAAAAAAGGGCCACAATTTTCAAGAAAAATACTGGAGTTTCTCTTTTAACAATGCCACACTGCACCTGATCATTTAACCTGCATTTAATTGGCTCTAGCTGTTTCACTCTCCACAGAAGATAGGTGCCTCCTCTCTTCTGAATTTGCACACATTTCATGCACAGGTAAACAAACCCTTGAGCAAGCACATGCTCATGCACACTGTACCTAACTAGCAGTAAATGGAACATAGAAGGGCCACCTGGTTCCTGTGTGTTTCGGAGAGCTTTACTTTTAGGGCGAGCCTCGCTACTAAGTTAAACAAAAGGGCCTCCGTGTTGGTCCTCTAGATAAACACACTTTCCTGAGAAAACACGGACACGGTTACACTTTAACCTGCCCAGGGAGGCCACAGCTACATCCTCCTGGACAGTTTAGGTCAGACTGGGCTATAGTTCAGACCAGCAGCGAGAATCATGCGCTGCGCGTGAAACCATGCTGGCCTGTCAAACAATGGAGCCTTTGACAGCCATACACCCCTCCCTAGTCCACAGTACAGTCAGAGCACTGTCTCTCTAGGGCTTGGGTGTCACTCCCCATCTCTGTTGTGCTCCCCTGGAGCTGACCATCTGGCTTCTAGGCTCTGGGATGTGAAAGCAGCAGCAACAGAGGAGCTACAGTCAAAGTTCAGCCCAGATTAGCCCAGCAGTGGGGCCAGCAGCGACCCAGCTCATCCAAGTCCAAGCTATTCCTGCATAAATAACCTGATAAGCTTGGCCACTCTAGAGGAGGTTGAACTGGTCTTCTTTCGTCTGACTCAGCTCAGTTAATCTCAGCTCTGGTCTGGCCCCTCTTTCCTGCTCAGGGATGCTTTTGACTTTGACCTTGGCTGTCTGTGGGAGCTGCAATTAGTGCAACACACACACACACACACACACACACACACACACACACACACACACACACACACACACACACACACACACACACAGTACAGTATCAAATCCATGCACAGACAATGTAAATTAGTCTTTTTTAACTTAAACAAATATAATTTATTAGACATATATGCTCTTTTTAGCAAACTCATGACAAGACATTTATGTCCGAACAGCAACTGAGACATTGTGTAATTTTTCCTGTATTTCTACGGTCCTCCTGGTGTAGGAAAGACCTCCATCGCTCACTCAATAGCCAGAGCCCTCAACAGACAATACTTCAGGTTTCAAGATTTAAAAAAAAAAATTGCAAATACTTGAATATCCACAAGCAATATCACACATCATTGTTTCAAAAATAAAGTACTGGAATGGCTTTAAAATCAAGGTTACTACATTTAGCTTATTGCAATAAGGGTCTAGTGTACAAGTGCAAAAATTGACAGTAGTGCAGGTGAAAGGTGAGGCCCACAAATTACTAGGTGTGCATTACAGGTACAGTCTACTATGTTTAGAGCATACTGAGCTCATGCCGTCATGTATGTTTCCTCAGTATCATTCTACATGTAGAACACAAAGGAAAAAGGAGTATGTACAGTACAGTACATACACTGTGCCTCTACTGTACAAACAGAAGGTTAACTCGAGATAGGCAGAGGCAAAATCCTGTTTCTTTGAAGCCTATACAGTAAGAATGAAGGGGTTAAATAGAGTAAAAAGCCTGAAAAGTTTTTGACATTTGAAACAATGAATAAAGGATCCTTATCTCCCTGATAGATGATGAACATAAATGCAAGCAGTGAGTGTTATCTGATGGTGTAGTTATGCAGAGCTGCCACCTCCCCCCGGCACAGCGGCAGTCGTGTAAACAGACAGTGCTCTGGAGGAATGCTGGACTCTGTGACCTCCCGCCCCGAGTGCTGTTACAGTGCACTGAGTTCAGCTGAAACAGCCCGCCTCATGCTGCGCCTCCCCAAAGCTCCGCCTCGCCCAACCCCAGCCTGAGGCCCCTCAGGGTGGAAAAAAAACACCTCTTTCACCCAACACCACAGCAGCCTCACACACACACACACATGCATACGCACACATGCACACATGCACAAACACACATACAGACAAGTGCTCAAGTGCCTCCTTTCTTTACCGCCCCAGCTGTCAGAGCAGCATGTTCTTACAGTTTCGACAGTTAGCTATCTTCATTTAGAGAATCTCTAGGAACTCAGTCTAATGTATTTTACCCTTCCTCATTCATTTCATCTTAGTGACATATTATACATATATTTGAATAAAAATGCTATTTTGTAAACCTTCAGTATATTTAATGATAACACTAAATCTACATTGTAAATTAACTTGTATGTAGCACTAAGAGGCCCCTTTTAATCTTGCTCATTATTGTTTCTAGCCCGTCAGTACTTGATACTTGGTATAACGTCTTGATGTGCAGATGTACTGAGCTTGATTGTGGGTAGAACATAAATGCACATAAGTTTTTAATCCATTTTTTTGACAAGGCGAAGGCCAGTTCAGTACATGTTTTCTAAAAATTACACTCTTTTACTGCTTACAATACACACCTAGTGGATTCTGAGAGAGGAGTAGTACAGTGTCAAGGATACACTGCCCTCTACTGGAGTACACAGAGAGAGGAGAAAGGGCAGGTCAACAAGGATGGATGCTCTTACTGTAGATCTGGGTTTGTGACATTTTACAAAGTGCTGAAACAAAGAGCAGATAGGCGAGCTGGAGACACTGAAATCCTTGTGTGATAGAAATTCAATCTATTAGTCAAATAGTGGCATGCCAGCTGTAACCCCATTCACATTCACATCTCATGAATAAATCACGCGAGTCATCAGGTGGAAGACTTTTTTAACACATAGCATGTAGTCAGGTTGCAGCTGCTTACCTGTCATGGGTTATGAATCTTAAGTGGATTTTTATCATTGATAGCAGTGAAGACAAAGTAAACCAGACACACAGACACTGATGATTATCATTTTGCTGCACCTCGTAGCTTTAAACACAAGGGACCTTGCGTGTGCACGTGCACACACACGCACACGCACACACACACACACACACACACACACACACACTCACATACGCACACAATCACAGTTAGCCGTTGTCTGAGGAAACGAGGAGCTGTCTGGTACCATAGCAACCAATGCGGATATCCCACCCTTCTAGAGCAAGAGAGAAAAACAAACAGAAGTGGCAATGACAGGTTGACAAGTCCCTAATGCGATCCCAGACACAGAGATGAACTGAGATCATCTATTAATCGGTTTTCAATTTATACATCGTCTTTATCTGTCTTTCTTCCTCTCTATATTTCTGTCTGGCTGGCTGTCTGGCAGCTTGTCACAGTGAGACTAAATGAAGGAAGTGGAAGCATTTTCAAGTGTGGCAATGTGGATTCGGGGAATTTGAGAAAGCTAAATGTTGGAAAAAGAATAGCGGCGCGTGGGTGAGCAAAAAAGGGAGAACACAAACCGATGGGGAAGGAGAGAAATGAGTCAAGAAGAAAAAAGGACTTTTCTCTTGGGCATGTCTGTCTGTTGTGAGCACAGAGCCACAGCCTGAAAACACAGACAGTGCCGCAGTCTGCATCAGCCTGCCTTTCACCACCATGACTCCTGCATGAACTGCAATCTCATATGTAATACTATTATTCTGGCCCATATACAAGGTTACATAACACTCCGAGCCAAATCCTGACCTCAATCTGCGAAAAAGAAGCCACTGTTGCGCCGATCAAACGTGTTAGACTCCATGTCAGTATGTGGAGCACCAGAACGATTAAAAGTCAGGTGTTACAGCATTTTGTTAGCCAGCATTCGAAGATATAGAAAGGTGCTTGCTTTACGTATGATCTGCTCATCTTTTTTTCTTTTTTTTTCTCCTCTTCCTTAGATGCTTGTATGGACCTCAGAAGTGAATGGAAAGCAGCAACCGGTAAGTTGAGTCTTTACTAAGCCTCACTTCCTGGGCTGGCCTGCAGGTGGAAGTCACACCCACTGCTGTGTGCTTCCACACACAGTGCAACACTAACACCAACAGTGACTGTTAAGAGGAGGGGGGGAAAAAAAGTCCCATTTCACCATTCGTGTCTGCCACGTTTGGTGTGATGTGACAAAGCGACAGATTGTTGATGGCCACTTCACCTTACTGTGTAATACTCCGTGTGAGTGAGAGTCTGTGTGTTTTTGTTTTGTCTGTGTGGTGTTGATGCTATTTATGTCTACGGTGTGCGACAGACGACCACACAAAGTGACTCACAGCGCTGGCATGACCTACATTTTTTTAACCACGGTGTCATTGTGAGGTCTAAGTGTGATGCCAACCAGTTTCACTAATACTGTTGAGCTTTGGTGTACTGCTCTCAAGTGAGCTTGGAGCTTGTCAGGGAGGGCGCAAATACAGATGAGCGAGAAGTCGTGACTTTGGCTTATCTGAACATGTCTCTTGTCCTATTATGGAGTGATTTGACTTGTTGGCCGTCATCATTGCAAAGCTAATAACCAAATATAATTTACATTATAAATTTGTTATCATCACTTCAACGTTGCGTTAATACCGCTGTGCAAAAACTCTGCACAGGTGCATTAATCCGTACAGTGCATCTCCTCTGTGAATGAAAATATATCAAGGGCAGTGAAGAGCATCCAGTTGCTCCACTGTCCCCATGCTGGAGCTCTGTTACCTTGGGTGGCCCTGAGCACCTCCTCCTTCTCTTCCTCCTCCTCCTCCTCTTCCTCCTCCTCCTCCTCCTCCTCTGTAGGATGGCAGCCCCACCTGATGCACACATCTGCTTGCCCACAAATCTACGCCACGGCTTGGTGGAGGCGGGTGGTTGGCGGGGGTGGAGTGGGGCTTGGCGCGCCAGCCAATAACAGCTCTTATCCCGACAGCATTGAAGTGACTTGAGACATGTTTTTAACCAATCACAGAGCACTGCAGCAAAGAAAGCAGCAGTTGTAAAGAAAGAAAATAAAAGAGTAAATACAGTGAGAATGTGTCCGAAGGGGGGCGTCTTTGCTGTGCTGTACTCACACACATCGGTTTGTCACAATAACAAAACTCTACTGAAACCACATAATGCTGTTATTAACTGAGATTCATAATATTAGGGGAGACTATTCATCCCCTATAGTGACATATTTTAATGTTCAAACTGTACATTCTGGCTTCTGCACTAAACAGCTCAGCCAATCAAAATCTCACTTACACACTTCAGCAATGTCTCACCCAATTAAACCGTTACTCTTGACAACATAGGCTAATGGGATGGCTGACCCTGTTGCCTTGAAATGAACTGTTCAGCGGTAATAAGAAAATTACATAGGCAAAGAAAAAACAAGATAAATATGAGAGACAGTGTTTGGTCATTTTCTCCTTTGACTTATTTTTACTTTAAATGTTTTTCAACTCACCCTGATTGGAGGCAGACTCATATAATCGTGTAGTATAATAAATGTGGATGACATTGACTCATTCATATAAGGTCACTGTAACAACAATCGAGAAGTCTTTTATCGAGGAGAGGAAGAGTGCAGTTATGTTGTGGCATTTTGAAAGGGGAGAGATCTTTTCCTACTGTACAATAGAGCTATAAACCTCTATGCAGTATATCCCATGAGGGGAATATACATGCTGCCTAAAATTAGAGGAGTGCCTTGTTACTGTACTGTACCCCAAACTCACCACAGGATGCTGCTTGTCAGCTTCAGTCTGTCAAGTCAGTCACAGCAAGGAAAAAAGCCTATTACCTCGACCGACACTGCGTGGCAGTACTGTCATAACGGCTGGAGACACATGTCAGACAGCAGTGTCCGGCCGGCAGAGGACCTCTCTATCAGTGTGCACTTTTACCATTCATGTCACTATTTCCTCAGTGTCCTTATATATAACGTGTGAATGATGGAGAAACATTCCCCATGAGCTCAGACAGGCAGTGGTTGTCTCAAGATTTAACCTGGCAGTGCTGGTCATTGGTCACGTTTGAGGGATTTTTTTTATTTTTTATAATGTTGTTGACTTGAAAGGACGACAAACCCAGATGGATACAGCTTGAAGTTTTACTAACACGGTCCAATAGGATGCCGTGTTGTGGACTTGGCATCTATTATCCTGTCTGCCTGTGGTTAGATGTATTCTTGTAACTGTGAAGGTAGTTTTATGGGACTACCTGAGAAAAAATGCACATTAATGAGGAAATAAAAACTTTCAAAAGCTACTCATTGTTTTAAATTAGAGTGCTCGAATTAGCACAGCGGTCATGTGATGGGTAAACAATTATGTTGACAATGAAATAAATAAATAAGTAAATAAACACAAAAGCTTAATTAATTTCCTCATTAGCATAACTTCATTGTTATCTTTGACAGTGAAGTTATATGTTGAGTCCTTGTTTAGTGGTGGAAAGTTCAACTTTGGCTACAAAGAAAATTTGTTTTTGAAGGTCTGAATCAAAGTGGAGGTCATGGGGTTTCTAATGGGTTTGAGAGAAATGGCAAATTTTTACTCTCACAATGTTTATTTTGATGCTGAACCTCATCCATATGCAGATGAAACATTTCCTCTTATTGAAATCAGAAATGTTATGAATTGTACATACTTAGAGACCTGTTTTCTAATATGTACTATAATTTAAGGTTATTTCTATATGCTTTTGGATGATTTATAGAGGTGCTTGAATGGCCTTTTCTTTTCTGAAGACATATTCGTGAGTTCAGAGCACAATAAGCATGTTCTCAACAACTTGTTCACTGGGTTGTTGCATAGTTTTCTCAAGAGCCCGGTGAACAGGGGGTTAGAAGTTAAAGTGAAGTCTGTTTTATGTTTGTTCTGTAGAATAATGCCATCCTGCCTGCTTTGTGCATTAGTGGGTTAAGTTCTAGCAACCTTCAGCCTTTGTAATGCGCATCATGACGCTTTATTTTCCATCTGGGTCTGATTCAGTAATATAATATATATTTTTTTTTAAGTGTTGTTCAAGCCGCTGCTGGATGGCAGCCACATTACTAAGATTCTTACTGTTTTTTATTTTTTTGACCGGGCACAACAGGAATGTCTCTGAATTTTCAACTCACAAAGACCTGAGAGAGAGAGAGAGAGAGAGCGAGAAACATTAAAGTTGAACTAAGGATTTCTGTTAAACATTTCCTTAAAATCATACTAATATGCTGTTTCGTTTCACTGCACTATTTGACAGCGATATGGGCAGCCATTAAGGCTAACTGAAACACCCTTTATTGATGCCCACTGAATAATGTCTGTATGACGATATAAAACTGGATATCATGTCAGATTTTAGTTAAGATTAATCTTTTTTGGTATTAACAGCATCATTACAGTTCTTGTTAATGTAATTTTCATTCATGACTGTATATCACCTGTCTGTTGTATTCTATCAAACCACCATCGGTCTATCAATATTGAGGTACTGATGAAAAATCATGTGATTTTTGATTTTGAGATATTGCCAGCTCTGGCTGGTTCATTACAGCTTCATCATGCGTGTCGGTGTGTAATGAGGGTTTTAGGAATGTGATTGGTAGATGCAACTTGTGTGTGAGCTGCATTGAGGAGAGAGACTGCGGACCATAGTCCCTCTGCCCGCTGTCTGTAACCATTCCTTCCTCGTTCCCTCCCAGAATTACAGCTATAGTTCATGACTCACAGAGTGTGTGTGTTTGTGTTTTCTGCATGCACTGGAGGCTGAGACTGAGGAGCGTACTAGACATGGGTGGATCTCCGCCTCACAAGCTCACCACTGCAGCAATGACAAAGAGATATGCGATATTGTATTCTGTGTGTGTGTGTGTGTGTGTGTGTGTGTGTGTGTGTGTGTGTGTGTGTGTGTGTGTGTGTGTGTGTGGTCAAGGATATGATTCAGGCTGAGTTTTTTTGTGGTGGAAATGTTGTTAAATGACCGTTTTGTTTCATGTATTCACCACAAATGAAAGTGCAACTGAGTCATCAAACAAACACAGACACAATAGTACAGGAAAACCACTGTGCTGTCTACACACCCTTGTACCGTAAGAACACTCACACACACACACACACACACACATACTACTTCATTGCAGGAAATCAGAATTTTAGCTCGGTCATAATGACTTTCGACCGTTATGAATCATGTCTCCAATAGTACTGGGAAGACACACCCAACAAAGTAGTCTTATTTATTGTCATTGAAACAAAAGCAGTTGTTGTACAGAGAGACAGGGACAGTGAAGTGGTGATTCACATATCTGAACTACTGACCTACAAATGAGGAATTACACTGACCTTAACTGGAATACACAGTAACACCCAGTGGCCAGGCTTTTATTGGTATTGAGAAGTTCAATCTGAGACAGAGGGTGGGTGATATTTATGGAAACTATAACCAGAATCTTGCATATGATGGTGAAGAACATTTTGAAGATTTTATAATCATATAATAAAAAAAACAAGGGTCACGCACTTGTTAGAGTTATTCAATAGAATTTTAACATTTATGTTTTTAATGTTTTCCTTATTTTTGTGATCTTATTCCGTGGCTATTTTGCGGTTATATGTATAAAGTCTTACTGAGGCTGTCCATCTAGTGTATGTGTCACATCCTCGTTGAATAATATAGTGCAATGTGTTTGTAACTGCTGCTGAGTTATTCTTCACATTATCTTGTCACAGATTTTTCTGTGTGTGCCTGTGTGTGTGTGTGTGTTTGTGTGTGTGTGTGTGTGTGTACGTGTGTGTGTGTGTTAAATTAAAGCCAAATTTCCTCTTTGCAAACAAAACAAAAGCAAATGACCCACAGAGTTACATTTCAATCAGGACAGATAAGTGAATGCAGCAAAAAATAATTGTTTATTATACAGATGATATTGATAAATCTCGTCAAAAGTCTTTGGCGCTTAGGCTCTCCAGGGAGATTTTGTAATCGAAGGACTTGAGTCCTGAGCAGCAGCAGAAGAAATCCCCCCATGGAGTCCAGACAGTGATGGTGGCAGCTGATGTCTTCTGCTGAGACTGATAAGGCTAATGAGGTTGAAGAGATGAAACTGATTAATCTGCGAGACTGGGTGGAGATGAGGAGGTCGCAGGGCGCGCATTACCGCAGCGTAAAAGCTCTAAGGCAGAGAGAGAGAAAATATTTAAAAAGCAGCAAGATGGTTGGCTGACAGTGAAGGTGTGTCACCATGCTATTGGTTAGACGTGACCAACCGATGTGAACAACTGACATCTTAATTGATGGCCGTGGCAATGACAGGAAGGAAATCAGGAGTGAGCATACGTGAGGAATGGGAATGGCGGATTTGAGAAATTATACAAAAGACATGAACAGTCAAAAGATAACCCTCCTGACTGAACCTTTTCTAAAGCTCCATTAGAAGATTACCCTACTCACCAAAGAAAACAACCAAGTGAAAAACTGAAACCCTAGAATTGCAGCGAGAAAAGACAAAGGCGACCCCCAATTCATCTAGTGGTATGCTGAGACAAAGAAACATAAAGTCAAATCCCAAGCAGCCAGTGGGAAAGATTGCGAAATAAAATTATTTTGGTGTTTATTTATAATGTGATTAAAAAAAGATGGAGCTAGGACTGGCTTCAGGGTGGTCAAGGCCAACACAACAAACCCAACAAATCTGGAGTAATCTAACAAAACCAAACAAAGACAACAAATTATAACAAGATAACTTTCCAGTAATGCTTTATATTAAGGTCTTTGTAATAAGCATTAATTATAAGCAGCCTATAAACTGTAAACAGATTTCTTATGAGTGAAATGTCTAACAATATATGTGTTTATGATGCTATTAACATGTATATAGTCTTAATACATAATAATATGAATGAGCATCTTGTAAGGTCTTATAAGAGTCTTATTCTCTATTAATTAATGCTTATTACAAGGACCTCAATGTAAAGTGTTACCAGCTTTCTTAACTAAAATATATATATTATGTATATTATACAGTTCACAGGTGAAGCACAAACATGTGGCTGGAAGGACAGGGAGAGCAGTTTTGCTGCAGGTGGCATCGTAGCTCCTTATATAGTTGATCATTTGGGAGCAGTAACCACCTGTGGGAGCCTAAATTATGTCAAAGCTTGATAATCCTCCTCTCACCTGCTTCAGTGACTGCGTCTCCTTGGTGATGTGTATTGGTATAAGCAATAATGGCCATCAGTGCATCTCATCAAGAATTAGAAGCAGACATACACGTTTTTACAATAAATAACCAAAAAAGCAAATCCCTTTATTTGTTAAGTTGTCCTAGCGAGGGATGACTCAGAATCTGATGCCGATATGTTTTAATGATGCAGGTCCTTCAGTTTAGTTTGCAGTCAATTAAGTGTTATTGTCTGAGAACGGTCGGTTGCAAAAGTTAATGCCACTCGCTCGTTGTCCTGCACCGACTCTGACTCTCATTCTTTCAGACTAATTACTGCCATCTCATAGATTCAAATCACTGGCTGCCCTATTCCTCCTCCACATCAGACATGTGTAACAGTCTGGTAATGTCTGTGTAATGTTTGGCATTTTCCAAACCAGAGTGCTTCGTTAGTTGTTTATTAAAATGACTCAGCGACACAGCTCTCGTAGAGTGATGTCCAAAATGAAAAGGAGCAACTTGTTAGAGGTGAGAGGCGTGAACGTAGACTGTTGACGATATAAGGATGCAGTGTCTGTGACATCACCTGTGGCTTTTTGAAGGGAGGCTTTCAAGCCTGGATTTGGGTAAATCTAAATTTGGGCAAAGGGGCCTCCTGGGAAGAGCTGCCAGGACTGATGTGAAAGGCTGAGAGGCCTGTCAGTCAAACAAAAGCATGCTATACCCACAAACAGAGTCTCTGTAAGCCTTATTGTCTAATTAATGAACTTATTGTCTCAAAACTCACCTCCAAGACATATGATAAAATATAAGGAATTGAGAACAAAACATTTAGAAGAGACATATTATAGACTGTACTCTGTGCCCATTTAAATAATTTTAGCTGAAGACTTTTTTACCCAGAATCACGACTTTGTGCCAAGTGATCATTCAGTGATTTGACACTGACACATTAAACTGGAATAAACATACTAATAGGTGCTTCTTACTATGCTTTGCTCTTCTTCTTCTTATGTGTAATAGTTGCCATGCTCAGTTGCACAAGCATGTTGGGTGTTTCACCGAGAATTTGAAATGCTAATGAACTTGTGGCACAAATATGCCCCCCAAAAATAGTACTCGAGCAGACCAATCCAAATTCAATCTCAGTTGAAGCATACTTTGCAACGCAGATGGAGCGGCCTCTCCCTCACATGCACGGCTCGCTGGCTGCTTCGCCTGCTGAGATCCTGCAGCAATAATCGCAGCCAAATGGAGCAAACCGCACGGCCTTTTGAACGACCCGCACCTTTCAAAAGATGTTTCATGTGCTTCAATAACCGGCGGAGCGGAAAGTGCTAAGCATTGTGCTATGGGATATCTCATCTGATTTGCATAGCCACTCCCTCAGTGCCATTATATTTATGTTGTCAGTCCATGTTAATTCAAATGATGTTATGTTAATATGTCTTGTTCAGGCAATGACGACAAAACCTAATTTTATCATTTTTGTAGGATTTTCCTATAAGATTACATCATTCCACACAATAATGTTGTTAATTAAGAAAAAAACACACACAAACAGATCAAACAACTTAAACGTGTTTTGAGAGGCTTTTGTAGACTATCCCTTGTCAGCTGAAGTCTGTCTATTAGGCTAGTCTCTCTGTAAAGCTGGCATAGGTCTTGTGGCCAAGCACACCATTAACTGGGGAATTAGAAACCCTGAGAAGTTGTTAATCACCACAGTCATTCACATTCCTCATAGACTCTACTCTGCGCCGGACCTCTATGGGGCATGGTCTAGGGGAAGCTGGGCCAATGCTATTGGACCCAATGGTCTTTAATTAGAGGGAGAGTTTGGCAGGGACTGATGGAGGAGAAAGGCTCTCAGGATGTGAGTCCAGGGTGAGAGGGTTCACACACAAAACACTGGCTTTTCATCACTGCATGACTCACTCAGTTTGTGTGTATAGTGTGGTGTATGTGTGGATGTGCGTGCTTGTGTGTAAGGCAGAGAAAGTGAGAAAATGTGTGTGTGTGTGTGTGTGTGTGTTTGTGTGTGTGTGTGTGCTCGTACTGTATGCTTGTGTGTGTGCGCACATGACAGCGCGTGCATGTGTTTCTTACCTCACTGCTCAGGCATGCCAGTAGAGAAAGTGGTGTGAAGTGAAAGAGCGGCTCTCACAGTGTGGGTATTCATGGATCTGGCCCCCGTGGGCCGGTCCGGGCTCCAGGGTTCACAGACAAAGCCTCTCCAGCGGGACCCAGACACACTCACACAGAAAAGGGGAGCAACAGAAGGAGAGGAACGCAGGAGAGGGGGAGACAAGGTAACAAGGGGAGAGAAAATGGAGAAGGAGGGGGGCAATGGGAGAGGGTCTGTGCGGCAGCTCACAGTCCACCAAGAATGCAGGTGTGATGGGTGGTCATCTAAAATTGAACTAACCCAAACCTTCTCTGCTCTGAGCTCAAATTTGGAATTTTTATTTGAAAAAAAAAAAGAATAACTTAATAAAACGTCATTAATTGACACCTTGTCTTTCTGACTATTTTGTCCTAAATTCCAGACCTATGGATCATATCAGGAACCACTGCAGCACCTCTCATCTGTTCTATAACTTTACTTTAAGACATTATCACATTATTACCACCATCTTTATTCTTTTTTTTCTCCTTACTGCCGGCGGAGTCCATAAATCTATCCGGCTCTCCTCCTGGGGAACAGGCTCCTCCCTCTCTTTTGAGATCAGCCAATCCTGTGTCTCTCTTCCAGCGCTCTCTACTCCCTCTAGCATTAAGCCAGCAGCTTGAGCTCTTAGGATTCCATGAGAGTTTCTTGCACTTGGCCGTCCCGTCACTGTTCCCCCTGCCTGGCCCCTTCCCTAGATCGGATAGCCTGGTTCACTGTGTCCTTAAACAACCCGTGTGCATGTACAGGAAAGGGGCCCCAAAGTGGGGAGGCCCATCTCTAACCCTTAGTTTTCTAAGAAACAGACTCGCACTGGAAAATCTCTCTGCTGCCTCTTCTTTATTGATGAACTCCAGGGGTGTCATAATTACCATCATTATCAACAACAATGTTAGAATTATCTGTTAAAATGAATATAGACATACACACACAGTGCTTGTACATATATATAGCTTATAGTGTGTGTGGTCAACATAGACAGGAAACATTTAAAAAAAGTAACAGACTAATAAAAGAAACATAACAAACCTACATATTAGACTCTTTTCATGTTATGTTTTCGTATATATGGACATACAACATTTCTTATTTTGGAAATATATTTACAATAATCTTATCTTTAAGTACAGAGCATGTGCTTTCATACACTGACACAGACCGTCAGCTATGCAGGATATCAAAATTCCTCTGTGTTTGAATAATGGCGCCAGCTCAATAAAGACTCGCTTTTGTCTATGTAGTACATGAAGCAGTCTTCATAGTTATCCAGAGGCTGTTGATATTGTAATTCTTTGACACATTAGTGTCTTGCTGATTATAATTTGAACTTTCTTTTCCTACATTTGTTGTACTTGAATGAAAATAGTTTTGTAATTTAATGACAAAAGAAAATCTTGACCGTGAAATTTTGAAAATAAATTGAAGTACTGTTATAGCCTCTGGTGCTTTGCTTTAGTTAGAGAGTAGGTGCATGAGCTTTTGTGTTGAGTTTTCTACTTACTGTATAAGAGGTTTGGCAGGTAGGTTTCTGAAGTAGTACCAAAACTGCAATTGTTTTACTAACAGAAGTTATGGATTTATTTCAATGTACCATTTCTTTCATATCTTTGAGGGATACATTAAAGTGAATACTTTTCATTCAGATACATTTCAATGCAATTTTAACTCATATAGCTATAATTTGAGTCTCCCATCCTTTATATGCTTCTTATGGATAGATGGCGCCTGCTAGGATAAAAATTGACAACCTATGTCACAAGAGTGTGAAGTGGCCAATATATGAACAGATGACAGATGATGTTCCCTCTGAAGTTAAACTAATCATTTTCAAAGTGACATGCATCAGCGTTATATATTTGAAGGCCTGCAGATACACCTGACTCTATAAATATGTATTCATTTTTGATGGTTGCCATTAGTTTGTCTAAATAAAGTACATACATTAGTATTCAGTTTGTCACTGGTTAAGAATTTCTGTAAAAGTGAAGTGATATGTGACTGGAGAATGATGAGTGTTACATAGGAATATATACCAGAGCTTACACCTGGTCCCTCCATCCATTTCCACACAAATAATGCCTTCCTGAGCCGTGAAATTACCAAACTGTTGCAGACAGAAAAAAAAGTCTACTTGCGCTGAAGAAAATGACTATTTCACCAAGGTCACCGCACTGGCACAAAATGAAGACACACAATATGATATTAAAGTGAACATTGCAGCTTGCCATTCTGTACTTACTCATTCCACCAATGCAACAGTATATTCACACCCTAAAAGTTAGATTATATGAGGTGGTACACTGCGTCTCTGTCACCTGATTGTCCTTCATTGGTCCTGAGAAGATGGATTGTAAATGTCACCAACATGTGCTTAATTTTGCTGTAGATATGTAGAATGTCTGCTCAGTCCTCCTGCTGTAGGAAAACTCTTATAAATCATTTTTCAAGCCTGAATCTGAAGTAGTCTGAGCTACAGTTGTTACTAAGCGAAGAAAACCGGAAAATGGGGGAGAACTTCACTCTGATTTGATAACAGGATGTTGGGTCGAGGTGCTGCCTATGAAATCTTAGATTGAGCAGCTACAGTAGTACCAGTGGTAGTACAAATGAGCAAAAGGTACAATGGATTGTGTATGTCATGCACATGTCATGAAGTAACTGTCCGCTTGAGTTGAGATGCATCGTGTAAATTCAGGAAAGCCTCAAAGCAAAGTACAAATCACTCATGCATCATTGTTGGACACCTTTGTCAGCTGCTCACTGGAACAACGTCATCCCAATTTAAAAGCTACCACAGCCGGCCTGTTACACTTTTAACTGAATGAATGAATGGCTGTTGAATATGTGGATACTGAAGGCACAGTAGACACACTGTCATATGGCTTTATGATCCCTTTGACTCCTGATCCCCTCAAATCCCCGGTGACCCAGAGGCCACGACCCCAGCATCTGCCAGCGGCGGCAGAAGGAGAGGCAAGCTACCACTGTCTGAACCACACCTAGACAGATGCTCTGTAAGATGAAGTCTCAGCAGCGAACCCGCCCCTACACTCATTGCCTCTTAACTGTAAGTCTCATTGGGCAAGATGAGTCATTAGACATCGATCCTGACCTCCGACTGAATCTCTGGCTCTGAGCTGCACCACATGATTCGGAGCAGACAGTTTAGATGTCAGGAAGACCCAATAAGGATTCTGTTTGGTCTAAAACTACTATGAAATGTGAGTCTAGAGCAAAACTTCTCAATCTCATAGCGTTTGCTCATTGCAACCTAATAAGGGATTTTATTTAAGAAGTATATTGGCGTTGTTTTATGACATTTTATACTGGTAACAAACTCTATCGCTGACAAATGTAATGTGACAAATTATGTGGTTAAAATTAACTCAAAGGAACATGATCATCACTAACTCATAAGCCACAGATATACTCCCGAGTAGGTGAGTAAATGGACTGCTGCGGAATCTACGAACAGGTAGTAGTTTTGTTTATACAACTTTCTGGAGTCCGCTTGGAGGATATGATCCACACATGGGCAGTAGATCAGCGTCTACAGGAAGACAGCGTAGTAGCAAATTGAGATTGAGATTCGCAGATGTCCACACAAGAACCTACACATGCACCATCTGATGACGACATTTATATCATGCTGACTTTCTTTTATACAGTCTATGGCTGACCCTCATAGGCGCATAAAGTATCATTTCGGCTTGATAGGCCAATCAACACACCAATGTGGTCGGGCGAGTGCTTCTGAATCTCTGTGTCATTTTATGTCTTCGATGGAGGTAGACCAAATAAGCATCATGGTCATACTTTACTTCAAATACTGAAAAGGACTGGAAGTTACACTCTGCAAAATCCAGGAAAACAAAGTATCACAGATTCACAAATCTTTTGGTGACATCACAGCCACGATGTTGATGTGTTTTTTGAAGTCTATAAGTTCATCTTGCTGTGTCAGGTTGGTAGCTTTGCTTTTGAAAAAAAAACCCAAAATCATAACCTTAAAATCCAAATAAAAATCTGACAACCACGGGTTAGTGAATATCAGAGAAAATGAGAAATGCTAAACATGTTTAGACAGACAAATCAAATACCTGGCGGCACACACAAGATTAGAATTTACATAATAATAACTAATTATATACAATATATATAATTAATGCTAACAATACCAATAATAGTTTAGCTTAAGGCTTTAATTAAAAAAGCATCAAAATATTGCAGTCCCTCAAGGCAGAGATTTCCTGCTATTTTCCTTTTGAACACTTGAATAATGAAACATCAGAAACATCACAAAATCATTCATGCTTTTATTCTTTATTGTAAAGGCGAGCGTGCAATTTAATCACCCTGATTTGTTGGACACATCTCTCGGTCCTCAAACATATCTGACATGAAATGAAGCAGGGGCAGATGTTTTTCTTTTCTCTTGTATGAAATATATAATGTAACACGCGCAGTTAGTCTCCTCACACATTCTCAAGCTTTGTGTTTTATTAATTGAAAAAAAAAATAGTTCTGACAACATGCTATCATAAAAAATGCTGTGACATCACCTGTGACATTGATCTTTATTTTGCTAAATCATTTGTATTCTGCTCACTGTTACTGACTCATTTTGTTATCCTTGATACATGTTTGTAATCATCCACTTCTGCCAGGATTTTGATCATTTGGGACATTTTTTGAGGAACATCCAATTGATGATTGAATTATTTATCTTAATGTAATCCCCATTTAGATGCAGAGTCATGCATTTGAAAATAATTGCAGAAATTATTTCTATTGTAATATTTTACTCGCTTTTTTTTGTTTATCTCAGCACTTTAAAACAACTCTGGTGTTACTGTAGCAATAATTGATTTACGCTGTATAGAGGGTGAGGTTATAAGAGTACATATGCATGCATTTACATTATTACCCTGGAACAAAGCTTTCAGTGTACTATTTATATGAATGAGTATTGGATTTATTTGTTTGTGCTGTTATTGTGTGCAGCGGTGCATGAATGCGAGCTGAGCTTGATGTGCGTAAGTGAAGCTGTTTGTCTCGTTGCTTCCTGTGTGTTCTGAAATCTGCTGCAGACAGTCTGGGGTGCAGAGATGGTGGATGGTGCGGGGCGTGGGGTGTGTGGGGGAGGTAGGCAGCGGACATGGCGGCAGGCCAGAATCAATTGGCAGTGTAATGAGATGGCCTGGTGCCAGGTAACCATGGAGCTACCCTCTTTGCCTGTCTACCAGTGCAGAGTTCAAAATTAAACTGAATGAATAAGAGAGAGAGGGGGAGAGAGAGAGAGAGAGAGGGAAGGAGGGAGGGAGGGAGGGAGGAGGGAGGAAGGGAGGGAGGGAGGCCAGGGAAATAAGGGTTTGAAATGGCAGGAGTGGAGGATGAGAGAAAAAAAGAAATGGCAGGACAGAGGAGGGTGGCTGATGAGGCACTATGGGCATTTTCTAAGCACTGCTGTAAAATTAACTTGAATCCTTATTCCAGCGAATAAAAAGTAAATTCACGAGCCACCCAAGGTTTTTATTCTCTGAATATTTTTTTTATTCCTTGAAAGACCTTTTCTATCCATTTACATTTTGCTACTGTACAGCACATGCCAGATAAAAAGTAGGCATTTAAGGAAAGAACAAGGGCTCTTCACAAAGAAAAGAACTCTGGACACCCTGAGTTTTCTTCCTTTATGTCCATATTGAGCTCCTTCTTTGCCTGCTGATATTAGTCATGTAAATCTCTGCATTTCTTCACCCCCACCCCCACCACCCACCCACCCAAACTAGACCCACACTCTTCCTCTTGTCATGGAAGACGTGTTAATATTGAGCATTTGGCTACATTCTTCAAGTGATGTGTACAAGCCAGTGGATGCTGCAGATGAATAGAAATTAAGTAATTAATACAGTAATTAGATCTTTCTCTCCTTCCGACAGCCTTACCCCTGCTATGTCATTGTGCTCGCTCCTTTCTCAACCCCATCTGCAAAGCATCTTTAAGAAGCAGTGTGCCGCCCATAATAGATAGTTTAACTTTGTACTTTGTCTCTGTCTGATGAATGCTATTCATTGGTTTGTTGTCAAACACTGCAGTGCAGTCCAACGGTGATAAGTAAGATTGGAACATTTCTATCAAAACCCTATATTAGGAATATAATAATGTTGAGATCGAGATGTTTCAGTCTTAATATGATTCAGTCAGCTTGTGATCAAACATGATAACTTTGATTTGTTATTCTTAATCCAAGAAACCCAGATGTTTTTTCCTTAGTAATCTTAGTAATCAAAAACTTATCAAGATAAACTTTTGTCTCCAGATTTGGTTGTTTTCTGACTCAAAGCCAGCGTCTTCATCGTCTGAGGAGACTGGCTCAAACACAGCAGAGCCAGCCACATATCACAGGCCGGCCAGACCTGGCTCAAACAAGCTATCAGTCTGTTTTGTGGTGGTGAAAGCAAATGAAAAGCATGGCTGAACATGCAGGATATATATATTGCGTGTGTGTGCTGTGTGAGATTTGGTGAGAGGGCTTTTTATCCTAATACGACCTCTGCTTTGACTATGATCCCCTCTTACGTTTTCTAATCAGGGGTACTTAGAGGGAGGGAGAGCGTGATATATTCAGTGTAGTACTAGTCTGTCGGTACAGTAAAAAGCATGTTCAGCAGTGGGCCTCATGGCCTGTGAAAAATGGTCAGGCACTCTGTGTAGAAATGGCCCAGACTTCAGGAGTTTTGAGTGCATGTTGAGAGAGGCGAGACAGTGGGCCAAGATGTCTGTGGTGTGGATTAATGGGGAGGACTGGAGAAAGGGTGCCGCAGTTGTGCGTGAGCAGAATATTTGATGGGGGAAGCGAGAGGAGGGAACAGTGAGGGACAAGCAACTGCAAGAGATGGGCGAGATGAAAGCGAGGGAAAAGAGATAAAAATGGACTGAAACATCAAGAAGCAAAGATGTATGAGTGTAAATGAAAATGTACAGTAATAAATACCGCTGCTGTCTCACATCTCCCACTGGTGCTTTATACTTCTCTCTCGTCTGATTGCACTCTACAGGCTTTACTCCACAGACATCAATTCTGTTGCACTGGGCTGGATATTGGAGTAAAATCTACACGAAGGTCTCCTTTTCAGACTGCTGAAATACAGTGAAGTTCAATGGAAAGATAAGAGTTTCTCTAAACCCAACACATGTTGGAAACAAAACATGAGCAAATGAACAAAGCAGCTACTTTGCTCCCCCTCACAAATCAACCACAACTAATTAATGACACTGTAATTTTACTAACATGACTACTTTGCCACTACTACTACTACTATACCTGTGAGGCACACGATTCCCAAACCTGTACCCATCATGTAATCACTTCTTTTCTGAACTGTACACTTCTTCTCTTGTTTTTTGAGAAGAGTCTCTGGCAGACAGATGGGTACAGTACATCTAATGTCCTTGGTTGTAGTGAACAACAACGTTTTGGTAGACAAATTGCTCCACAATTACAAATGAGTCTGTTCATCATAGTTTTGTTGTTGTTTTTTTATTACCTGGATTACATAGTTTTCATGCTGTAATTTCAGTATTGCTACTAATTTAAGCACATTTGCAAGTTCCTCAGACAATACAACAGACAGTTGGACTGTGGGCGTTTATCTCGTATTTTAACTGCTATATTCAAATAATTAAAATCAGCAGTGCCCGCCCCTTGTGATGCAAAATTTAGCTTGTAGTCAGAATAGAAGTTTGAGAGAGCAGCATCTCTGAACATGCCAGTTACTTGGGGGAAGCACATGCTCAGATGTTGCTTGGTGCCAGTGAAGAGCCGGAATAGTGACACAGTTTGTTTTTTTGTAAAAACGTCCTCAGATGTGACTCTGACTCAACTATGAGTCAAAGCTTAAACACAAATAGAGAATTGTGAAACAAGTAATGAAGTTGACATAAATTTACAAAAGGAGGTAAGTCACTGATTGTTGTCTGGAGTCTGGCTTATATCAATATGAGAGTAATACAGTCTTTCATTCCTCTTTTAGGTCAACATTAAATGAATCAGCTCAACTGGACTAGATTGTTATAATGACACACATGGGTTTCAATCCACTATTGTGATGAAGATTTGAAAACGATGGTGGTATTGTTCAAGTTGAAGTATTCTTTGTTGTTATTTGAAATGTAAAAAATACAGCTGAAATGAAAATGTCTGCTGCTTCAGGACTATGGTGTAAAAACCAACAAAACATAAAGTGCTATAAAAGATCTGAGAAATAAATGCAAGTTATGATAGAGAAGTATGCGCACATTTTAAGATATTTCATTAAGTTATCGCCTGCAATCTAACATCTATCCTGTCTAATGGGCCACACAGACCCTCATTAGGACATTGAGTAAAACTAGAAATCCATCCATAGACATCCAAGGTGCAATTTGTGTGTGAGAACTCCTGGACTTGCTACAGTAACACCTAGTCAATAATGTGCCACAACCTGTGAATAACAAGAAAATTAACAATGTAGTAGCTGTAGCTGTTGTAGTCTGACATGACTTTAAAAGGTCATCCTGTACCAATAAAGGCCAATTTCTAGCATGTCACTTACAGTACACATCCCTCAGACAGAAAGGCGTGGGTGGATTTTGTAACGCCACCTGCCTTTATTAAAGGTGGCTCTCGGATACAAAATTTAGGGCAAAAATTGAAGTAAAGATATCCAGCACACAAATGGGAGGAGTTAACATCCCATTTCTCTGCCAGTAACAGCGCCTGTGACGCAGCAGTAATAAATCTTTCACTTGAACACTAGTAAATCACTAAGTAAATGATTAGCTTATGTCGTGTCCACAGGAATTCACACAGAGATGTTTTGCGAGAGGGGAAAGGAAGAGGGTGATTGCCAATTCATTTAGAAATCTGGGTTAGATATAACATTGATGTAGGCTGTTGTGATCCCATGGCTGCAGGTTGTATGCACAAGATGTAGAATAATGAGGACATATGCTGTAAGAACTTGGTAAACAATCTACCGAAGACAGCCCTGACATTATGTTACAGTATGATACAATGTGGTAATGGTTTTTTGCCCATTGCTGGCAGGCCACTTTCTTTCCCCCTCTTTCCCAGGCTCTGAGAGTGGCTTTAAGGGGATACCTTGTTAAAGATTTTGGGGTTATGCCCATGTCAGTCGCTCTGTTTCTTTTTTCAACCTTCTGTTTTGGAGAGGCCCCTGTCTGTGTCGGCACTGTGACAGGCTTCTTGGCAATATCCTGAAAGTCAAATCTGTTCATTTAGATTCAAGTGGTGACCATGGAGCAGACAGCAGCCCATTGGCATGCTGTGGCAAAACTAGTGTCCAGGGCACTTAATATCCTGAATCCAGCATTCGTTCTTTTCCTAATACGCTGATATACATGGGTGACTCCATTTGCGAAGGTGGTGCTTTTATTTCTAAAATGTGGCATAAAATGCTTACAAATTAGCTTACTGTTCTGCCAGAGGTCAGAAGTCAGGGTTGGACTGAGAAACACCCTGGTGGGGACTTTTGTGTCTTGCTTAAGGACACTTTAATAGGGCAGCTGCTTACTGGCATGAAGCGTCAGTGAATACATACAGTCTGACCGCTGCTACTTCAAAATCTGAAATAAATGCCTCCAATGTTAGTGCAGGTTACCCCACTGGTGTGCTAATTTCTCAGATGTACAGTGGGTTATAAATGTAGTATAGTGTTTGAAAATAGTGGAAACCTACATCTTTATATTTTACCAGGAACAGAAAGACAGAAAGCTCATTGATGTAAAAGTAGAACAACAGGATTAAGTATGTGTACTGGAAGTGGATTTCCCCAAAATCTGTTTTTTTAAAAATGGGAAATACCAGAATGGGCTCATATAAATTAACCGTAATTGTGTTGCATAATTTCTTTATTAAATGTGGAGTGTTTTGAATGATGCAGTGGTGTTTTCTTTTAGCCTGTTTTTGTCATAGCTGTAGAGCTAAGACTGCATATTTCCCTACAAAATGCAGTTTGCAGTCCTTTTTTTTTCTCCAAACGGTTTTCCATCAATTTGCTTTTTCATTTTTACAACCTTGAATTTTCAATGAGATATAGTCTTAAGTCACAGCTTGAATCATGGATTGCTTTTCATGGATCGTTGGTGTGGCAGTGAACACCATCGGCCCCCAGATTGAGCCTTGAGATACTCCACTAGAAACCTGCTGATGAGGATGTTGTACTATTGACTACAAGAGTCTAGCTATCGAACTACAGTACTGTTGTAATGTCAGAAGTGGTGCTGGAGGTCAAGTATGGCGAGAAATACACTCATGAGAGCAGCCCATTCATGTAATTTAGCACTCATATTAAACTTTCGACATGATGTTTTTCTAAATATATATGAGCACTAAATGGCTATGCAAAGGATGCTAAAATATGAATGTAATATGTTTAAAACCAAGGAGAGAAAAAATAGGAAATTGTGGATTACAGTATAATGTTTGCACAATGGCATGCTTAAAATAATAACCATAGTCACTTACAGATTCAATTATAATAACTCCACAATAATATCTACATTAAGTATTTTAAATCTTAATATTTTATATCTTGTTTTAAAAAATATACAGTGGTCAAACATAAGTCATTTGTTCTGTAAAGCATTGAGGAGACATTAACACAGAAAACAGTGAAACATCAGGATACAGGAGACAGACAATAAGCCATATGAGCCTTACTGGAATACAGTCGTAGCCTTCGCCTGTCTGTTGGGCCAGGCAGAGTTTCTTATGGACTGACAACACAGCTGTACGCCATTCGTCCGGTCTGAATGGGACAAAGGGCATGAGTGAGGAGAGGGGAAATGGGGGAGAGATGCTCGCTGAATCGCCCAGCCCTCCCCTAAGCAGGACGGGGAGCACCACTCTTCCTCTCTGCTCAGAGCTGCTTTCCCCCGGCCCTCAGCCATTTTGGAGAGAGGAAAAAGTGGCTGTTTTCTCTCTCCCTCTCTCACTACGTGGCATAGCTTTGGAAAGGCTTCGGCTGCTGTGTTGTAGCAGAAGAGAAGACAACACTTTGCAGCTCGCACATGGGAGATAATATGTTTGCAGAGAAAAAAATTCTGACGCGAATCAACCTTCTTCCATCTTGACTTTTTTTTTTTTGTAATGAATTTTTGTTTCCCCTTGCATTCAGCTGCTAAGCCTCTCTCCTCTTTGCTATGCACTTTCACCCAAGCTGTGTCCTTTTTCTTAATAACTTGCGCTCTAGTTTTGTTGGCCGCTCCTTTTCCCCTTGTCTCTTTTTTAAGTTATATCTTTTTCTCATCTCTCAATTTGATTTTATTCAACAGAGTTAAAGACAAAGGGGATATGTCCAAATTTTGGCAGAACTAAGAAGAGACAGAGCTGCAGCCAAGGATCCTGCTGGGATCCAAAAAAGCCAAGCAGAATGAAGCACCAAAAAAAAAAAAAGAAAAAAAAAAGAAAACACCACCCTTTCCTTTGCTTGGTCACAAATTCCACTTTCTCTGTAGCCAGCCCTGCGCAGCGACTCCTCCTCATCCACATCTTACCGCATTCAACCTTTTGCCATTTCTCTCTTGCCGTACCTTTTTTTAAAGGCGATTTGAGGTTTTTGTACCCCGGAAAATGGGGACTGGACAACGGGTTATGAGGGCGTAACAGGGAGAAACGAGGGGATGTTATCTTCTTACTTTTCCTTGTTATTTAGCTCTTTTTCTTCACTGTAGCTGTGATTGAATTGTGTTTTTTTTTATATGTGTGTGTGCTTGTAGTTTTTAGTCATGTGTTTTATGGGTGTGCTTGGATTACCACGTGTTTAGTAAGAGTGTGGTGTTGTGAATATGTGTGTGGACGGGTATCTTATCTGTGAATGTTAGACTTTCTGCTCACAGTCTTACAGTCAGTTTGTGATGTTGTGTGTCTGTTTTTATAGGTTTCTGGATTTATGCTGAAGCACTGGCCTACACTGCTCTACAAGCCTGACTCCATCTAAAGTCCGGCGTGTGCCCTGTTGGTATGTTGGCGATTTATAATACTTGTAGTTTTTTGTTAGCTTGCTTCAGTGTTGTTTGTAATCTGCACCCTATGATTTGTTCACACTGGGTTTTTTTTTGGTTTTGTTATTTTTTTCTGCTGTCTGTGTGAATATTTTGTGTCGTTTAAGCCAGATAGTAAGGTCAAGAAAAACAGCGCTGTTAATTTAACACAAAAGGTATTTATAAACTGCTTGTTTTCTCTCCAAAATTAAAATAGGTATTAAGTTGTATTCTGTACAGGTAATTGATTGGATATGAATTCACTGTGTCATTTAAATATAGTTGAATATTTACCTACAGATGTCCGATGTGTTGCAGAATCAGCTTTTGCATCTCTGTTGGCGATTGCAGTGGAACCTCTTTCTTTTTTTTTTTTTTTTGCTTTTTTGTTCAGAATATTAAGAGACTTGTTATGGTGTAATTGTTGTATTTCATAAATCATTATAATAATCAATATCGTTTTAAACAGAACTTGTTGAATTTATTTTCTGTATTCAAATCATTCATGACGAAGCGTTTCTGTGTCCAGATATAAAACAACATGCAGTGTATTATTCTTCCTGACATTTCATAAAATAAATGCTGACCTCAGAAAAATGTGATCATTAGGTTATACAAACACAACACAAACAAACGTCTATCTCACAGTCACAGTCATGTGCTTTGGCCTCTTCAGTTCACTTTGGTTGAATTTCAAGACTCTTCTCTATAAGATACATGAACAGAAAACATATTGTATAGCCGCATTGGTAAGATATTATTTACTCTAAAATATGAAAAACATACAATCCTCATTTTTACATCTAAGATGACAAAATCGCACTATGCGGGATTCGTAATTGTAAAAGGATTTTATTATTGTCTCAGTATTATCAGGTGATGATTTATTCCTCACATATTAAAAGATTTAGAGATAGAATAGACTCAACTCAACAATTTTGGTCGCATTGAGAGAAGCGGTATGTTGAATGAGTGGGGTCCATTTTCAGATAGCAGAATTACTTTTTTATGTTTTCATGTATTGTGGGTTTTGTCCTCCCTATTTGCTCCTGATGGGGTAACGCCAGCTGCCACAAACCCGTAGATCCGAACTTGTGGTGACTGGCCGCACAAGCTCGTATCTATAGGTATGTGTCTTCCTGGCAAACACGGCGCCCGACCTGTGCACGTGAGACAAAACAAACTAGCTAAGTGTAATCGTGACTGCATCGTCATAAAAAGGAGACTTCATTACAGTCTTGTGTATATATACAGTAACTCATTTATAACATCAAGCTCTAAACAAAACAACATCAACCTTGAATGACCCTGAATTTCGGGATGCAGAATGTCCTCAAGCAAACTTATCCCACGTGCCCCATCTTTACGCAGTGACCCCACCCAAAATAACAGGGTTGGGCTACAGCATATGACGATATGATGTGACATTATAAAGATTTATAAAGCTGCCATTTTGTGCCTATTACTTGAATAATCCTGAATGAATTAGGCTAGTGGGTCAATACTTCAAAGCAATTTTGCGATTTCTTAAATTTTCTTAAAGATGTGCTGGTATCGTAATAGCAGTCTATATCGTAACGTAGAATGCGACGTTATGATATATATATATGCTCACAATATAAAATTACATTTACGACGATAGAAGATTTGATACATTTTGGACATTCCTATAAAGCGACCACTGCGGTTTCCTCCAGTGTTCCGCAGGCTGAGGTAGTAGGTTGTATAGTTCAGAGTGACAACACAGGAGATAACTGTACAGCCTCCTAGCTTTCCCTGAGGATACACCACACAACCTGGACGCCCATCAAATATTTCACTAAACTATCAACATTTTTGTGATATCACACCGGGCACAGCTTTTACTGGTTGCTTGTAAATGCATTGTTTTTATATCAAGCGCATTTGTGTCTGGCCCTAAATTTATGATTTTCTTTATTTCTTTTGTTATAAACGTTTGTATGGCAAGAAGACAAGATTAAAAAAAACAATTGGGGTGGCGGGGCAAAGAAAGCACCAACATGCTGTAGCAGCGAGGTCTGTAGGCCGCTCTAATGAAAGAGATGCCACTGAAGGGAAACACCATACAGCCGCAGGGAGAAGAACTCAGTCTTGGCAGCCAATTATGTACAAAGTTCAATTTCACTTACCCAAAACGATATATTTCCTCTGCGCAGCTATGTGGTAAAGACACCGCTGTGATCAAAACAGCCAGCAACAACTTTCACTACATCAAGGACCAAGAAAACCACAGACCCCTGAAATCATCCAGGTCCTTGACAAAAATGAGTGGCGCGTTGATTTATTGCGTTATTTGAGGCATACGGTTTGTAACATGCTTTGTTACAAACCGTATGCCTCTTAGCTGCTCTTCACACACATATTTTAGCTGCATAGTTTTCATCTCTGCAGGAGACTACATGCAACTCCCTCTCAGAGCTGTTTTCTAAACTTCCAGTTTAAGCAGTTTGAATTTCAATTAGGGGACATTCCCACAGAAAGTGGCACAAATGAAACCAACAAATCAGTTTTTTCCCCCAACTGATTTTATTACAGTATTTGTACATGTCATCAAGTAATGAGCCTGTGTCATTTTCAAACTTCCCTGAGTAACATTGTGGTGAAATTGTGTTACATCCTAATTTGTACAGCCATGTAAGCCCGTTGCGTCTCCAATGTTTTTGTTCTGAACTAATAAAATAAATAAAAAAGAGACAGTGGATGCAACCCTGTCATGTAGTTCGGTATCCCTGTAGTGCGATGTGCTGCTGTGTGCAGATGTGTAGAGCAGGGAGTGGTATGATGATGAAAGACTGTTTCCATTTAAACCCTTCGCTCTCTGTCCCAAGGCCACCGGGTTCGATGGAGGTGGGGGTAAGGAGCTCTGTGGGCCAGAATAAAGCAGGGGCCCTCGGTACGGGGCAGCTGCTGCAGTATGAGAGAGCGAGCAGTCACTTACAGTAGATACAACATGAATCTATTGTCGTTTTTTTTTTACTCAGATCGTAATTATTTGTCTGTGTGAGATGTTTTGTTGTGGCCATGGGGTAGTGTGTTACAGTATACAGCAGGAGGCATACAGGAGCTGTCCCTAGTGACCCCCACAGCCCCGCCCCCCCCCCACTCCCAGCGTGCGTGCACACACACACACACACACACACACACACACACCAACCTACCCCCCCACCCACTCTTGTGGAATCTAAGTGTAGGTTTTTTTGTCTTCATTTGAAATTTCTATAAATAGTCTCATTTAGCTGTTCTAATCTTAGTTCTGTGTGTGGCCAACTCAAAGCGTCAGCGTCGCTAGAGAGGAAGTGGAAGCACAGAAAGCCACTTTGTAAAACTGAGATTATACGGACCCTTCACTGCCCTGAAGTGCATGTGATGTGATGAGACAAGTGAGACACTGCATGTGATATCTGTGACCCAGAGAGACGTGTTTGCTTTTTAACAAAAATGCAGGAATGGAGCCAAAAAAAAAAAAAAAAGACAAGTCTCTCATGAGACTTAAGTCAGAAATAAATACAAACGTAGCTGAAGTGAGAGCTTGATTTTTTCTAATTGACCTGGAAATGAAAGAGAATACTCTTGTAGAAATCCTTTGAAACCAGCAGAGGGAAAGACGGTGATAGTGTGGGACCACACAGGCCATTTTTCTGCTGTCACTGATCTCAGCCCATTGTGTGTTGTCCGTCAGAGGAACCCTGTTCTGGTAATTCCCTCTTCTCCCCATTTGTCTCGCTTTCCTACCATCTTGTCTCCCGTTCTTTTTTCGTGAGCCTTTTTCTACTGCTGTATAGCAGCTTATACTGATAAAATATAGGACGAGCACATCAGGCTTCCAGTTACATTTCCTTTACCGCTCCCTGAACTTGTATGTTTTCTCTCCTTTGCGCCCTCCTTTTCTCTTTCAATCTTCTCTTGTTCCCACCCTCCTTTTCTCCATGAAACACACGCTGTAATACCCAGTCACTCTCACAGACACAGAGGGAGAGAGAGACAGGAACAGAATACCGGACTTGCCGACTGGAGAAGGATTCTGATTTTTTTTTTTTCCTTTTTCCTTTTCTTAAATGAAAAGGAGCTTGAAAAGAGAGATTGTAAGATAGCAATGTGATTGCCTTTCTTTGCTTTGTATGCTCTTGTTCTTTTTGCCACTTTCTCCCTCCCTCTCTACCTTTCTTTATCTTTCCTTCTCTGCATATATCAGGCCTTCAGAGTCTAAGTGATTTCAGTTGTGGGAGGAAATGAACGGATGATATTTATTTCTCTTTCCCCACTCTGCTGCTGCTGTTTCGATGCTGTCTGTAACAGGCAGAGGGGGCAAGCACAGGCTCTACAGTTTCTCTGCCCTGGGGACTTGAGCCTGCAATCCATGAAGCATGCAAAGGCAGAGGAGGGAGAGAAAATACAGAGGCACAGACACAGACAGAGAGGTGTGATATAGCGAGATCAGAAAGAAAATGTGAGACAGATGGAGCAAAGGAGACAGAGGCAGACAGACAGACAGACAGACAGGGGAAGAAAAGATGGGTAGTAGTGTCACATGGAGAAGATGGGTGAGTAGCAGCAGGCAGAGGGACTATAGCAACAGGCGTTACTCTTTTTTTCCTATTATTCACCTCTGTGGCTGTTTTGGTACTCTGTGTCTATTTTCATAGCTTTTAACCATCTCTGCAAAAATCTGATGATAAGGGAAACTTCCGTTTGTTTTTGTTCTGTTTTTAAATCTAATGTAAATCTGTGGTTTCTATGGAAAACTTTAGGGAACGCTGAGATTGTGGGTACATGTCTACATTATTGGATTGTATGTGGTATGTGTGTGTGTGTCTTAGTAAGTGCATTGTCTTCCTCCTTTTTAGGCAAGTAAACGGTTACTTATCTTACCTTCAGTTTACCTGCATACATTTTAATACTTCTTTTCCTTCCTGTCTTTCTTTTCTTTTCTCTGCCATTTGTTCTTGCTCTCCTTTACAAGTAAGCATGCATGTGCGGTAGCGGTAAAGGCCCATTCATCTGCTCTTTTTTTTTTCTTGTGCATGCCCTTTTTCTATCGGTGCCAACTAAACTGCATCTTCCTGAATTCTTATTTTGTTAGACACTTAAATATACATTTTCTTTCTATATTTTCTTTATCTCTTCATTTAGTGACTTGTTTCATCCTTAGTTTCTAGATTTAGTGTTAGTCATTCTTACTGCTTTTTCTATATATTCTTGTTCATCTCTTTTAACCCTTTAACCTCACACCTGCCCTCCCTTTTATCTCTCTTTCTCTTTCTCTCTCCGTCTCTGCATCTCTCCCTCTCTCTCTCTCTCCCTCTCTCTCTCCCTCTCTCTCTCTCTCTCTCTCTCTCTGGCTGCACATGGTACAGTCTTGCATGTCTGAGCAGCAGACGGCTAGACAGTAGCAATATGCTACAGCAGCCTTATGTGCTAGTCCAAATGTTCCATTCAACAAAGCCTAGGCAAGCAGCACTAAAATCTCTTCCTCCACTTCTCTCTCCAGCTTTTCTTTTTTTTTTTTCATACAGATCGCTTTCTTTCCGTTTTGTCTGGCCACATCCTCTGTCTGTTCCTCTGCTGGGCTGACCGACGCAGACACATAGAGAGGACTGCGGCAGCCTCAGCCACCACGGTCAGCTGGGTGAGTTTTCCTCTCTCCTTCCTTGCATCTCGCCTCATCACCCTCCCAGCCTCCTATTCCTCCTTCTCCTCATCTCACCGGCCGTCAGATATCATTCTGAGCACCTGACAAACTAGCTTTCCCTACATACCGTCAGAGCTGCATGATTGACAGGTGCGGTCTCAGAGGACTGGCAAGCCTGGCATGTCTGGAGATGGGATATCTCATAGGAGGAATGTAAGTGGTAAGGAGCTTTGGCTTTTTCACTGATGGGGAGGGATTTTAATTTTTTTTTTTTTTAAATCTGAGCTAGCCTCTGGCATTCCATTTTGCTGCTGTCCTTGTCGCCTGACTGTTACTGCTGCGTGTGTGCATGGTTGCAGGTCATTTTAAGTGAAAAATCAGAGATGTTTTACTAGCTTCAGTCGAGCCAGGATTTGGCGGCGAACAGAGGCCAAAATCTGCTGAGGCAGAGCCATTCTTATGAATATCATGTGATAATAAAGTGCTGTCTGTCTGGGTATGTATAGCCATTCAGTGGTGACTACAGTACAAGTGTGTACGGTATGTGTGTGCATGTAGAGGACATGTAGTCAGTTTTTGTGTTAAAGTCTTTCTGTGTGATTTCTTGTGCTGGTGATTTACGACATGTGTTGGTGTTTAACTCATGCGGCTCATACACAGCGTACCATGATGTATACTGTCTTATTACTGTCTAAGTACAAAAATGTTACGGATTAACTAATGCATGTGCGGTGGAGTAATGCAAACCCCCGACTTGCCAAGACCGAAGTGGACTTGCTGGCAAAAACTGAGACCTAGGGTACAGCACAGCACAAAGCCAAGGAGAGAGGAAGCTGCCATTGTCTGCTCCAGTCTCAGCCATAGCACTCGAGCAGCAGATTGATCTACTGTATGTCGCATAGGAAAGGCCAGAAAAAAAGCAATCGGTACCTCTCTCATTCCCTGAGACCCTAACTTGTGACGTTTTGCTGTGATGTGCACGGGTTGGGTTCTTGGGAGCTGCGAGGGGCACTCACACATCTCTGTAACCTAGAAAAAAAAAAAAAAAAGGACTAACATGGCGGAAAGACACAAGCGCAACAAAGAAAAGGACGGCTTCTCTTTTTTAGCCAAGCACGATGACAGGGAATGTTCATTTGATCCACCCACACGAGCGAAAAATAGAGATAGAGGGGGAACGAAAAGGAAGAACATTGGGTTTCTTTCAGGATGTGGAGGGGTTTAGACCCAGAGGCAGGCACAGCATGTGGGGCGTTGGGTGGGGGAGAGGGGGAGATGGATAGAGGAATGTGGATATGAAGGACATGTGACTGAGATGGAGAGATGTCCAGGCGAGGTGGTACAGCGAAACACTGTCAGTATCCTTGGTTTTTGGGCAGGTACAACGAATGAATGAATAAGGAATTTGTGACTAAGGTTACACCCACAGTGACTAATGTTACACATGCTAACAGACGAACAAGGACCTCATACAGTCTGTAAAAGAGAGTTGACGACGCATTGTACAGTGTATACTGACAACAATACACCAGTAAAGATGTATTCTTTCATATACAGCAGTTGTGGTGTACAGTTAAAATCCAGCTAATGAGGAAAATGAGTAGATGCATAAAATCTCACTTGGACTGCACAGTCCAAATCAACGACTACGGACCATGGCCTCTTCATGCCTTATCTTGAGAGCAGCACAAAGTACTAGTGAGAGCGTGACACTGAAAGCTCAGTACACTTGTGTTTGACCTCATGAAAATTCTCATCTTTCTTTTTCTATACCTACTGCACCTACTTGTATGCGCCTTTTTGTCTGTTGTTAAGTGAATAGAAGAGAATAGAAGACACTGAATAGGGAAACTTAATGCATGATTGAAACTGAAATTATAAAAATGCAGAATACTTACCATACCAAGTTATTTAAATAAGGACTATAGTAAGAAATTGTTATATTGTATTCTGTTTGACCAGAGGTGATCAGATAGTAGAACGAGCGAAGTGGTATTCAATCCAAGGTTTTGATGCAATACTGTATGTGGGGCCACTTTAGGTCTTAAGCTGCTGACAACCAGTGTGTCATACTGAGGACTGTCGTCTCAGTGTTCACAGTTCTGCTAAAACTGCTGTTCAGTGTGTTGAAATGCGTCTGCAGGCGAATGTCTGTTTCTATAATTGGTTGGTGATCTGTGATCACAGTAACAACTTCACTTCCAGCTCTCCCATCCCTTCATCCACACCTACAGTACTGTATGTAACCCATTACACACCACCACCTCCTCCTCCTCCTCCTCCTTCTTCTTCTTCTTCTTCTTCTTCTTCTTCTTCTGCTTCTGCTTCTTCTTCTTCTTCTTCTTCTTCTTCTTCTTCTTCTTCAGCCATCCTGAAGTCACTCTGTATTTCTATGAGCTTCAGCTGCATTTGAACAGTGATACTGTTTGATGTTTTGTCCTCATTCTTTCATTAGTTTGGATGTGATTATGTGCTTGACATACAGGTAGCTTTGAGCTCCGATTCTATTTTCAGCTTTGATTTGAAGGCATTTTTTTTACCATATCAGATGAGAGGTTGAAGAAACAACCACCATTTTTGGTACAATCCCCCTACACTTAAGGAATTCAGCGATTCATTAAACAGGCATTTTTAGCATGTGGTCAAACAGTTTTAATGAGCAATGACTTGTCACACATTTATTGGAAGTTTCCCCCAATGGTTCTGGTTTACTCTGTGAAGATGCAGCCAAAAGTGACTATAGCAAGTCAGCAAAATATTATAGGAGCAAACAGACATTCAATTTCTAAACCTCCTCATCTTGTAACAGGGAATAGCAGACAAATGTAGTGAGATGTAGCTGCTGGTGTCTGTATGATGCCTGATCTATCACATTTTGTCCAGACATTGAGCTTTCATTGTTATTGTCAGAGTGATCAGTGGTCTCCACCTCCATGTTATTGTGTGCATATTGACCTGTTTTGGATGTAATGGTTTGATTTTAATATCTGTGTTACTGTAATCTTATCTTTTATTATCTATTTCATGTTAGAGATAATCAGTGAAAGAAAGCATTTATTTTAAGTACACCATCAGATTTTTTTCCCTCCATTTCCCAAGTGTCTGCATGCAGAGTACAAAAGTCTTTGTTTTTTACAGTCAGATATTTGGTGGTAAAATGTAAATGTAGTCATGTGATCTTGTCTCGGTTCAGTGGGGTTTCCTAGTCGGAGCAGCAGGTCTGCAGCAGTAGGTCATGGTGTCAGTGTTTGCCGTGTTCAGCAAAAACATGCCAACTGAGAGAAATGAGTTTGACATGGAGACAGACAATATATAAAAGACAATTAAAGAGAAAATGAACAAACATACTGATTATTTCATCATGTTTGGTTTTAAAATTCCATTCTTTGTTCTAAGAAAAAGTAACAAGGAAAAGGAAAGAAGCATCTTTCATGTTTGCAGGTCCAGTAAGCGACTGTATACCCACATTATTAAGACCTCCCACCACAACCTTGCCCCCCAGCCTTTGCTAGATTTTTTTTCCAACTTGTAAAATGGCCGACCATTGAGAGGACTATAGATTCTTCATTGTCTCTCACTGGCAGTTTGCTTGGTGTGGATGTTTTCTTTTATTTTACAGTATTACACTCTGCAAGCAGGTACATGTATAGTACACACAGCTGGACAAGAAAAGGAAGCAAATATGAATTTGAAAGACAGTAAGCAAGCTGATGTTTGGCTTCAGTTTTTAGAGAAAGAAATAGTTTATTACAGAGTTAGTATACATTTTTTGTTTAAATGTAAAATGACCTCTGACAGTAGCTGAGCTGAGTATGTACAGAACTTGATTGCTGCCACTCAGTTGTGAACTCACCAGATAATGAAGTAATGAGAATGAGAATGAGGTAGCTACAACTTAATCAGGCTTGGATCATTTACTGTCATTTAATTAAAAACAGGTTTAGTGAGCTTTCATTGTAGCTTTGGTAAATCTGAATTTGATCAGAAAACATAACATGTGATGAGCACATGCTGCTGTAAATCACTGTTTTTGATTTAAGATGCAGTTTCTTCTTATTTTTAAATCTGAATAAGTGCATGAATAAATGCATGAATAAGCACATCTGTTTTATGCGAGTTTAAAGCATATGTCAGTCAGTGTCATTCTGTCAGTGTCATGTCTTCCGTCATCTGTCATTTCCAGCTCTTCCCCTCTGCTGTGATTTCACTCTTGCTCTCACTGAGTCCTGAGATGCCCTCTGATCGCCGGATGAGAGGCTACACTCACATTTGAATCCAGCTCGGTCTCTTTCGTCTCTCTCTGTCTGCTGCTTGTAGCTGCTATTGCTCCAGCGGCAGAAGCAGGTGTGTCTGCCTAGCGTGCCCCCCCCCACCCTCCCCCTTCCTGTTGCCTTATCACTGCAGTACGGCAGCTCTGTCTGGGAGGCAGCCATTCCATTGTTCTCGCGCCCCCTTCACCTATCGGTGCTCCTGTGGGTGCTGGCGCCACTCTGCCCGCCCCACCCTGTGGAAGGGACTGGCTCCAAATCACTGTGATACTTGGCACCTAGGTGCCCTGAGCAGGTTCGTTTACAGCTTTCTGTCTCTTCTCTCCCTGGACAGAGCTTACTACACTCTCTGCTGCAGACCGCCGCCATCTTGTTACTGCTTGTGCTGCTGGTCTACCCGCCTCTGCTGCACTCACACCAAATCGTCTAACCCACCCTCAAGTGTTTGCCAACGTCTCTCTGCTGCCACTGTAGTTTTATTCCATGCCAGTCCTGCATCTGTGTGGCTGTATCACAACACTGCACCCAGCTTATGGATGCATTTTATCGCAGAACATTGGCAGACACACCCTGAAGTGTTAGGTGTTCATTATACCTGACTGGAAGCTACAGATACCATCAATAAGATTTCATAGCAAATGTATATTTATTTGTACAAAAAGGAAAGCATGTCATTCGAAAGATAGGAACATTTCAGATGCAGACGGTGTGAGCTTAACCAGGTTACCAAAATCTTACCGCCACTGTCACCAATATAACAAACTCTAATCTTAACTAAACTCACTGGTATCTAATTTTCACATTATATATATACATTTTTTGCAGGGTATGATAAAAATGTGGTTTTCAAAAGAAAATATGAACCACAAATCTGTCCCTGATTCGGCAGATGTGTATGTTCATGGAGCCCAGTGTGTGCTGAACACATGAATATAGACAGTGTGTGTGTATGTGTGTATGTGTGTGTGTGTGTGTGTGTGTGTGTGTGTTTGATGGAGAGAGAGAAAGAGAGAGAGACAGGGAGGGCAAGAGAAAGAAATTGAGCAGTGGTAAGAAAGCCCTCCTAATTCTGTTTGGCAGAAACTGTGCAGTGTGACCATATGTGCTCTGCTCTGAGCTTCCATCATAAAATGACTGCTTCACACATGCTCACATTTACGCCAAACACACTCGTTTCACAGACAACATTTGAACGTTATCAGATTGGATAGATAAATCAAACAGTGCTATAAATGATTATATTATCATGCTATTATACTGTTCTTTTCACTTTTAATATATAAAATATATTTTTTGTAGTACTTCAGAGGCACTACACAGTGCATCAGGCTGTAAAGTGAGATATCTCCACAGATTCAGAAAGCGATGTGGACAGATTCAGAAATCATACAATATTTCAGCTTATAGAAAAAAGGTGCTGCAGCATTTAACAGTGCGGGTGAACAACAAGTGAATGTGAGTAGGTGGAGGCCAGAGTAATACAGCAGTGAGTTAAGATTCTCTGTCAAACTCTGCCAAGAAGACACAATACCAATGAAATCATAAAGAAGAACACAATCTGTCCCTGGAGAATAAATCCATACATCTCAGGCTGCCAGTCTAATCTTTTACTTGAGTCTCTGGACATACATGTACCATGCTTTGCTTCAGGGTCAAAATGTTGTCAGCTTTCATCTGACATTCCCCCTTTCAGGTCAATGAAGATCGCCCTCTGTCCCACCAGCTGTGAGTCAATCAGACAGCTGCTCTATCACAGCTACTACTGTAGATGTATGGATATCATGTATAGTTTACAGTATGTGTTGTGGTTCATTCTGGATATCAGATTTAAATGAATGCGTATGTCCATTTACAAGCTATCAACAAATAAAATCTAATGCACTGATGATGTCATTTATACTCTTTCTTTAATTTTAGTCTTTCAAGTCTTTCTCATTATTGACAGATGATATACACTTTTATTTTACTGACTACTGAAATTATGCTGAGTTACTTTGTTTAGAGTACAAACTACGGAAGCAGTACACTCAGTGATTGAGCAAATAATGATAAAATAAGACAAATAAGACAACAAATGCTATAATAGAAGGCTAAAATTGTCACATTCAACAAAAAAATTACCTTAAGAGCTTAACAAATTTGTCTTGCGTGTTATCTCAAGGCTTTTTGCTGTGTTGTAATGTGTCCCTAATTTTGTCAACTTCTTGTTGTTCAGGACATGTCATAATGGGAAGAGATGCATCAGATTTAAGTACAAATGCCATTGTTTTCACATCTCTTAAATGTATCTCAACAACTCAATTTAATTTAATTGCCATAAAATGTTCTACAGACATTCAAAGTACCCAGAGGATGAATCTTTTTGACTTTGGTTCTTGTGCCACCATGAGGTTGATTTGTACTTCTGAGTGAAATGTCTCTGCATCTAATTGAATGAATGGATTGTTGTGACATTTGGTACGGATATTCATGTCCTTCTCAGGATGAACTGTAATACCTTTGGTGATCCCTTAACTTTCCATATGGTGTGATCATTTGGTCAGTTTTTTAGGTCGTCCAATACTTTGGTGTATGACCGCATTAATTCGAAACTAACTACATTTCCACCAGCTTCAGTTATACTTTCTGTGTAGTCTCCAGGCTAACATGCTAAATTTAAACGTTAAACACGTTGAACGTTGTACCATCTTTAAACAGTAACATTTAGCATTTAGCTTTGTCATTGCGAATACATCACCATGCTGATGTTAACATTTGTCTCAAAGCACAACTATGTCTAAGTACAGCTTTACTGAGACGTTAGCCTAGCTGCAGACTCTAGCTAGACTCTTAAAGCTGTATCATAAATCCGTATGACACATTAATTCTGAGCAATTGAAAAAGTTAGTATGCATACTAAAACAGTCCTTGATTTTTGATTTTCCTGTTGATGGATACTATTCTCCCACAATTCAGTGCGTTAAGGAAATGGAGGAGCTACTCTCAAATGTCATAGTAGACTATTAACTATTGAACTTTTGAAACTTTTGCATCATGTTCTGCTAGTATAAAAATATTATTCTGGACTTTGATATCTTGTATACTAACTGCAAAGTATCTAGTATGTACTGTATACAATTAGTATTGTGCAATAGTAATTTACATATGTTTTATTCTTTCTGTTTGGATAAAACCAGTCATAACAGCTATCTGTCAACTAACAGTTCAATGCGCAAACCTTACAATAAACTATCAGTTTGAATTGGATCCATTCATCTTGTGCTCTTTGTGTCTGACTGTACAAGTATTTAACCTCACCTGGAAATCATTGCAATCTTGCCAGCAGTTCAGCCCCATAGCAAAAACAAACTGAACAGGGAGGCATTCAGTTTTCACAAGGGGACCAAACTTTAAACATGGTTGGATATTATACTTTCACAGAGTAAAAATGCCAACACCACTATGTGACAAGAGAACCCCTCATATTAAGATAATGCTTAACAACCTGTGCTAAATGCATTACAAAGTTGCTAATTTCACACTCTTAACAGAAAAAGCGTAGCACAGGCATCTTCTAACATAACAAACAAAAAAAAGAATGTCGCTGAAGAAAAAACAAAATGGCACAACATAACAGCCCTGAGGAAAATGAGCCTCTATACACTGCCTGTTGCCAGGTATGGCCTGTTGGACTCGAACTTAGCTTCATGGTGCTTACTCGCATTGTTCTCCCTTCACTAGTGTTCACTACCTCTCAGATGTACATCTCTTTGGATGAAAGCCAAAGTCTGGTAGATGAAATTATAAATTCTAATTGTAATCTCTATGGAGCAGCTTTAGTATTATTGGCCTAAGTAGCTAACCGTAATTTTTAAACCTGTGACCTCCCCTTGTCAGAAAAAAAGCAAACCACCAACCTAGCTTACTGTGTCCTACAGTAAGGGAGACCAGGTACAGTTGTAACACTTTTAGCAATTTTCCCAATAAATCAGAAACCGTCTACACTAGAACAGCCAATTTGCTATATTAAAAACTTTAATGTGTCAACTACAGAAACAATGTATGAAAGTGCTTTTAAGAAATATATTCAGGTTGCAAAATGCATCTAAAGACAGTGACTCCAATGTTACAACCGTCCCAGTGTACAGGGACAGTTATAACACATGCCAGGGATGGTTGTAACATGTCTATAAGGTTACATAATTAAGAAATAAATAATGAATCAACCAAATGCAAAAGGTTAAATATTACTTAGCATTCTTATGAAAGCGGTGCAGGGTCACATGGCAAATGCCATATGATTTGGCCGCTGCCCTGACTGTTTTTCTCTGCTTCACTTCATCTGAAGCCCTCTCCAGCACAGGAAGTGGGACTCCCCTGTCTGTCTTCCTCTTTCTGATATTTGGCATGTTGTAAGCAAACAAGTGTTTAAACTGACTATTATCATGCAACATCTCTTACCAACTTTTTAATAATTAAAACAAGCATATGATCTAGTTTATATGGGCATTTAGGTTTTTAAAGATATAAATTAAACTAAAAGAAATGTTTGACATTTCAAACATGGCTTGTGACGGCTGCAAGGCGACAAGCTACAATTCATTGTGAATGGAAGCCAGCAACATGGAACTATGCGCCTGACGCCTGACACTTGTCGCTGCATGTGTACAAATAAGCCAACCTAAGCTAGTAATAATAAGTAATAAGACACAGTGAAGCATCAACCAATCACATTTCACCATTCCCATTTGGCTAGCTGTGGTGATGTTACTTAGTTAGCTGATGTTATGCTAGCTAAGGTTAGCTTTTGTGACACAGGGACAGTTGTGACACAGGGACAGTTGTAACAAGGCGTTACAATTGTCCCTGTGTCACCAGTCATGTTTCTCCTTCATGCTATCGAGCTTTACTGCTGACTAGACACATGTTAACCATTTCTATTTTTAGCTTACAAAACAGTGAATTCAGTAATAACTGTTTGAATTCTTAGATATTTGATCTCATGACAGTATCTAAAAAATACATCTGATAGAAAAATCTAAATTTTTACCTCAAAACACACTTTTGTAGATAAATTCTCCTGAGTGCTGCAGATTTGGCTCCCTTTTTGAGGGCAAGAAGACAATCTAGCTATGCATGTGCACAGTGAGTGTCATCACTCTAGCTTGTTTCTGATTGGAGCAATTTGAGGTGTTACAACCTTTCCGTGTTACAACTGTACCTGGTCTCCCCTACTACAAAAGTTACCAATGACAGTTCCATCTCTGAAACAAAAATTAAAACGCTAGTCCAACCTTAGCAATGCAACAAGCAAAGAAGAGTGAGAGTTATCCCCAAGAGAGAAAAACTTCAAATTTCTTAAGCAAAATAGAAATCCTCCTTACAAATAATCACATCATTACACAAGCTGTATGTGTACTTCAGTGGATATGGCAAGTAAATCCAGCTACAGCAATGACACACCCACTTTACTACATGACACACCCACTTACTTTTACGTTTAGGTTTGAGGAGGGGGGTAGTTAGGGTTATGGTTCGGGGGGTGGCAGTGTGTGTCATGTAACATGCTGTTAGTGTGACAACATCCAGGGATGACGTGTAGGATTAGGTTGAGTCTGCAAGACGAACACAGCTCTTCCATTACAGAATGTGTATAATGAGTTGGTAAATTTACATAACTTATAGAAAACAGTGGCAGTGGCAGCCAGAATAAAAGTAGTTGGCATGGTAGCCTACTAGATTTAAATAAAGTATCATAATGTTTGATGATTGCATTAAAATACTTGGAAAAAAAGTCCTGGAGTTGAAAAGCCTCTCAAAACCTTGTTTTTCACAAATTGAGCTCTGATGAAGGTCTTCCTTTGCCGATTAACTCCAACTTTTCATTTAAAGTTAATCTTGAAAACGGTGTGGATAATAAATTTGCAACGATGCCCTCCTCACTGGTGGTAACGTTACTCGTGGATGGTTTATCTCTTTATCCCCAGCAGCGAGCTTAACCTTTAGCCTCGCGGGTCGTCCTTAATCTCACGGTCATGAGCGGGATTTGATGGTTGACGGTAGGTTGCTAAATCACAATTAAATTATGTGGCAAAACAGGTTTTATTTGCTTAATCTCAAATGTAAGCACAAATGCAAAACATATTTTCTTTTTTATTAGAAAATTAATTTTGTCAGATGGCTTAGCAGCAGTCCACACCATTTTACAAGTACAGTGCGGAATTGGGATACAGAATAAGTCTTGTGTCTTTAGTGAGCAGGAAACAGAACTGTTGAACTGATCACTTGTAAAATCTCTGTCACTGCTTATGTTTAACATGCTAAATTTAAGCGTTAAACACGTTGAACGTTGTACCATCTTTAAACAGTAGCATTTAGCATTTAGCTTTGTCATTGCGAATACATCATCTACACGAGTATTTATCGTGTAGGTTATATGTCTGATGTAACTCTTGTAACTGTTACTCTCATATGATTGATTTTTTATTTGTCTTGACTGTGTGTGTTAATAATAAGTAACTATTTAATACAATAAATGAATTAACCAAAGGAGAGATTTTGTTATAAAGCCGAGCAGGTAAAACACTAAGAAATAAACTATAAATACACTCTGACCAGCTATCTGACTGGAGTGTGAATAAATCACATAAAGCACAATAAGCTATCCATTATAAAATTGATTAGTACTGTAGTTGCAAAGCTTCTTCTTGCTTTAGCTGGTAGCTAGCTACATTACTGCTGTATTGTTGTCTGGAATAAGAGAATAATAGTGCAGTGAATTATCTTCCCGGCTGCAGAGATTGCATGACATGGTGCAGTTTACACATGGAATGTAGAAAGATTTCAGGCACTCTGTAATGAAGGCCAGATGTTTGAGTTATGCATAGGAAGTCAATTGTCTACAGTTGCTACTGGGTATGACAGTGATGTAGCCCGGCACCAGCGCTGGTATCTGCTGTATAATCAAATTTAAGAAAGCGCTCTCCCATAATATGGCTTGTATATAACTAATAGCCTACATGTACTCTGTTTGAAAAACAGTCTTCAAAGGACATCACATAAACAGCATAAATAAAAATAGCAATGGTATATGAATGGTTAAGTGAGAGGAGTTGCTCATGAACTCCCCGGTTACAGTTTGCATAGCAACTAATCCTGTTTATCATAAAGCAGTGCTTATTAAACCTTAACAGAGAGTGGCGGACAAGGGTGTTCATCGCAACAATTGGTTAAAAACTGATTTCATGATACCATTGTCAGGGTAGTGTGCAATTTATTTTGAGTTTTAATGCAAATTCTTGAAAGACGGCGAAATGATTCAACAGCCGTTTGTTCTTTTAATTAAAATTCTTTCAAAGCCAGTGGTACAAGAAGAGAAAGAATGCTGATTACCATGAAAATGTCCAGCAAAAACTTGTGTTTTTGCTGGACATGCTGCAGTATGCTTGAGGAGGCTAACAGAACATATACTGTATACTGAAACTCATCTCTTCCTCCTACTGTAGCCCCTTTCCCTCGCTCCTTCTCCCTGCGTTTTTCTCCTCGTCTTACACACAGAGTTAAACACACCCCCAGCCTGTCTCTGCATCTCTCTCACACACACACACACACACACACTCACACACACACACACACACACACACACACACACACACACACACACACCGTCTTTTGTCTGGAGTCAGACGGCATTGAAGGCAGATCCTGTGGCTCTTCTGAGGAGAATGTTAATATGCCCGCTCTGGTCTCTCTGGGGACAGAGAGAATGGACTCTGGCTGCTAATGCACTGTCACACTAACCTCGCTCACTCTTCTCACACAGTTAGCAACAGCACTGATCTCCAGTCAAACTGAAAATGATTTAACTGCACTCACATTGCACTGAATTGTAAAGAGTTTCTCTACACTTAATCTAATTTTAACATTACATGATCTGCAAAGAGAGTTAATGCCAGGTGGGCAATTTTGCTGTTTGCTGCTTATACTTAGTCCACTTAGTTCACATTAGCAAAATTTAACATGTAATTTTGAAATGTCATATGCCATTGTCATGTGCTGTATTGTTGTGCAGATCACTATACATGAGCATTTTGTTCCTCTGCTATGAATTGTTGGATTGTAGCTGTAACATCATCACAAACATGTAATACTGAAATGAATGTAGGGTTTAGATAAGTCAAACAGTCTTTACTGAGTTAATGGTTGAGGTCAGTGTCAGGTTTGAAGCAGCTTACAGGACATTTTTTTGCTCACGTTTCAGTCAAAGAAAGCTAAGACTTGAAGCATGGTCACCGGAGTTGAAGGCAGATAAAAAACACTTCTAAACCAAACAGTGTATCATACAATTATGTCATTTAACATGTGCCCATGTTTTCCCTAATTGTTTTTGGGTGGGTCATTTATAAATAAGAAAACCAAAATCAGATAATAAGTGCTATTTCACACAGATGTGTCTTTCACAAACAGATTGGCCAAAAGTTGAGGCTGTGTATGTTAAATAATAAGAGTTTGTAACAGAAGCTGATACAAACTATAGATAACATCATAAATCTGTAATAAATCACAGTTTGTGGTTCATAGCAGATCAGTGACAAAGCTGCTATGATGAACCTGATTTCTCGTTTATTGTTTCATTTTAAATTATGGATTAAAACCAGCCATATTATCTGTCGAATATACACTAAGAACAGCTGTGCCATCTAATGTAATCCAATACAACAGCTCTTCCATTACTTTATGAACCCCATATATTTTTAATTTTTATTGATGTTGTCAAAAATATGATAATTAGTGTGAAAGTTATTATTTGGTGGTACTGGGTGCTGGTGGTGTACTGGAGTGTTCCTAATATTTTGTCCACACCATTAACATACATGAGGAGGAAAAAGAAAAGAAAGGTTTCTTGCTTTAGCAAGACATTGATTTTGTGAAATTAAGGTTATTGCTAAACAGAAAAAGAAGACATTCAGGGTTTGTTTTGTCTTACGTCATTCAATCACATCTTAATGACCCCACAGGTGCATTAAAATGTGGTCAATAAATATGTTTCATTCAAACATAATATTAATTTAACAAAATGATAACTGGAAAAACAGCTCTTTGAAGTGTTTCATTCTTTGGATTATTTTAAGCATGTATTTTTTTTTATTACACACAGTACATTGTATTTCAGTTTTCTTTAGCCTATGTGCCCTGCAGCATATCTGTAGCTAATGGTCAAGTGAGTTCAAAATTGAATTTTCAGATAATTACATTTGGTTGAGTAGGAATAACTGTCAAATGTTTAACAAAATAGTCTCAATTCAAGGTCCAGTTCAGGGCTTGTTGTGGAGCTTTCAACCGTATCACACAGTCTTCATCAGACAATGGGTAAGGGTACTCTGTTATTTCTCACTGTAAATGCTTTAGGAAAGCAGGAACATTTGAGTTCCTAGGGTTTTTTTTTCATGGTTTCACACATTATGGATCTCATTTAAGTTTGAGATCAGGCCTCAAGCCTTCTTGTAAATGTGTTGTTGACAAATGAACTGAGGAAAGTGAGCATTTCAACACTCGACTTTACCAATCAAACTCAAGAAAAAAATCATAACCCATAGCCAAGGTCTTTCTCACATCAATCATCAATGGTCTAAAGCACTGAAAGCAATAGTTACACTAAATACTGCACATGTTGTTAACATTGATGCACAACCTTGTTGTCAAAACACCTGTTGACACTCTTCATAAACCTATTCAGTCATAGTTGAAAAAACAGAAAATCCATTACATTAATAAAGTATTATACAGTAAGTATCTTAAGTGCACATTTCTGTGCTACCCTGCATAGTGGAGTTTCTCTTTCATTCATTGTTTTTCATTCGGTTTCCCAGCTGTGAGCAGGGAAAATGCACCGCACTGTCCTCCCCTCTCCCCCACCCCGTCTCACTCCCCGTCAACTGAAGTCCTTTCATTATGAATGGCAAGGTACGATAATAGCCTTCAGGTTGCCATAGAAATGAGACAGGGGCCCTGTATGTGATTTTTTCCCCTTTTTTTTCTCCAAGCATAAATGACAGAGGACTCTGAGGCAAACTCCCCTCTACCCCCCACCACCACCCTCACAGGCAGCTCCACACTTTGCTTCTATCGTTTCCTCCCCTCACATATTTCCTTTAATCAGCATTTCTTCTTTCTTCTAGGTCTATCTCATCTTGACTTGATGAATTTATACAGGAATTATGCCAGTTAAAAGCGATTTAGCTGCCTTGAGTTTAACAGAAACCAGAAATGTTTGATCAATCCTCCACTATGCAGTGTTTGTTCACATGTCACTGGCACCATGAACAGTCCGGTCAGTTTTTATACCCGGGGCTGTGAGGTCAGCGGTTCACACACGCTTAAATCACAAACACCAGGGCAACTTCACAAAAGCAGTGTGATGCTGAACGATCCAAGACTAGATGGAGCAGATGGAGCTTTTTCACCACACGAGGCATCCGCCCAACTCAGGTCTCCTCCCTACATTGAGCATCTCAGTGCAGCTGCTAGTGTGGCCGTTGAAACTGAGCTCTGTGATCTCAGTTCACAGTCAGCAGCTGCTCTCAAGCTAAACAAAGTATTGATCCAGTCTGTCATTTTCACACTCTTGTATCTGGAGGTCGGTGAAGATGTTCGATGTGTTTATGTCATATTTGTGGTGTCAAGGAGTGGCTCAGTGATCAAGTGAGTACGTGTAATGGATAAGATGAACCGGAGGCAGTAGACAAGATGTGTAAAGAATAACTTCATGAATCATCAGCGGGCAGCTAACAGTGTTGAGAGGTGATAGCTTTAACAAATATAATAAATATCTACACATACAAATATGACAACTCAGCCTCACATCAAAATGTGTAATAACATAAAATGTATTCGTATCACAATAACGGCTCTAAAATTGTGAGATGCCTATGGTTTTATTGTCATATGACTGTCAAGTTTCTATATGTGAAAATAAACCAAAAAAAGAGGAACATTTTAAGACAGATCTGACATTAAAACGTATTTTCTATTAAGAAATTCGGTTTTAATAACCTTTGTTCAGTGAATGTAGCTGATAGTTTGTTATTACAGAGATTTTGTCAGGATTTCTGTTGTTGCTATGGACACTGCAATCACTGAACCCATGTAGCTGCATGTTGTTTCAATCATTATCTTTGCATTATGCAGTTATCTGAGCTGTTATTTGTGTTATTTTAAGTTTAATGATGTTCTTTCAATTAAAAAACAAAAAAAACGTTTTTATTTTCCTCACTATCAGTATCTTAATGTTTTCTTTCAATGACATCTTTAACATTTCTCAACACAACAAATGATCAGCTATTCAAATATGAGCATCTGCCTCCCTTTTTTTAAACCACTGTTAGAGATAAAGCAAAACAAAGGAATGGGAAGACTTGAGCTTGTCCTTTATGAACTTGCTATTGGCATATTTTCCATTATTTTCTGTCTTTTAACAGACTAAATGATTATTCAACTGAAAAAAAGGATCAACACATTAATTAATAATAAAAACAACTATTTGTTGTCCATAATTAAGTAAATGTGGATACCTCCATCACATTGACACAAGTGTACAAAGCAGATTATTGAAATATATATTTGTTATTTAGTTGTTGCGGTCTTCCTCTGCAGTGGCCGGTTAAAGCGCTGTAACTTAAAGCCTCTGAAAATTTGGTGGATTTGTCAGCTGAATAATATTAAATAATCATGACCTACTGTAATAAGCAACAATCCAAATTTAAAAATGTATTGGTCTATATATTTTTATTAACACCCAAAAACATAAATGTGCTTCATCAGGATTGTGTGGGTATATAACAGGAGCAAATGAACTGTTATATCCACATACATTGCAAATACAGAAAACAGAAGCAAATATAGAAATGCTGTAAACTATACTGAACAAAACAGGAACTGAGATAAAACATCAGTCATGTCCAAAGGATGCTAAAACTGATGTACGTGCTAGTAATTAGTAAAAAGGCTTATGTTAGTGTTCAGCCAATATTTCGGGTAATGTCATCATTATTTAATCATTAACTTTTCTTCGATTTTCAACACAAAATTGTGGACTCCAGTGTGTTGATTAATGATCATATGTGGTAAAACAGTCAATGAAAATGTCTTAACACTTTGACTTTCTTCTGCCCTGTAGTCTTTCAGAGTGTACTGTAGCTTTAAAGTTAAGCCCCTCATTTCATTTTCATTTGGCAGTTTGGTTGTTCAATAGCAATCAAATTACCTGGTATGTTGTATGAAATAAATAAACACATTTTTAGTCCTACGCAAACAAAATAAAGAAAGTAATTCATTAAGCTGGCAAAGTGCTGAAAAGTGTCTAATGTGAAATGTCCCTGTTCATAACCACAAATTCATTTTTGAAGGAATGAGTAAATGTCAGTTTCATTTGTAGCTGGTGCCATCTTCCAGTTTATCCTATTTTCTAACCTCTACTCTTAAGCTCATTTCTGACTTTGACAGAAATATGTCCTTGTTAACTCAGTAGTATTTTGCCTGCTTGTCTCCTGAAGCCCTGAAGATGACTGAAATGTTAGCAATTCTTCTGACTTTAAAACTTGAATCCTCTTAAATCACTAACGCTTTTTTTTGTCTGCAATATCCATTTACATTATGTATTCACATCTCTAGTCATTTTCATTGTTAGTGGTGGAGTCCACCATTCCTGCAGTGGGTTTAAATTACCTTCACACATGAGGGATTCACAGGAAAACGATACGTGCATGTAATTTTATCTCACTGATTAACAGCCTCACTGTTTACTGTTTGCTCTACTTACACTGTGTCAGAGTTGCATTAAGTTACTGCTTCTTACTGCTGTTACATTTAAAAGCATTTAACTGGCGAAACACAAGGTGACTGTGAAGAAGAAATTAAATGTATTCATCACTACAGTTAGCAGTTGTTCAATAAAAAAGACAACAGTAATTTGTGACATTTTTAAATGTAGTGGGAGCAGCAGCCTGCACACCTCCAACTTAACCAGCAAGGTAACCAACTTTCCTGTTGTGTGGAAAAAACTTGTGCAGCTTGAAATCAGATTGCATTTGCTCATACAGTATCCTGATGGAAACAGACCAATTATCGACTTATTTATTTATTAAAACAATGTGAATTTGTTTTGTGCACTGTAGACAAATACACAGTTTATCCATCTGCTTTTAGCTGACCCATTAATTCTGGGACTGTTTTATAGACTGATTTAGGCATCCTTTGTTTAAGTGTTTGAACGCATAAATAAAAATCAGAATCATCTATTTTTTTGATTGTATGGTGTTGGCGTCTGTGTTGTTAGAAATGATTTTGAGGAGCAAAATGGACCAAAGTGACAGGATGCTATCAAGCTCAGTGTGACCATCTGCTCTGCCTATGATGGAACACTGGTGTAACTGCTTTATGCAAGATTTGATTGGTTATATCGAACTGTTCACAGTATATGTATGTAGACAGAGAACTCCAGTGACAGAAAATTAAACTAAAACATATAAATCTCCCAGTAGCAGTTTGTAGCACTGCAATTTAATTTCAAAAGTGCAGTTGTCTTAAATTCATGTTTAATGAATCTGTTTTTAATGGATCTGTTTATATTTGTAATCTGTCTAAAAGACTATCACCAAAATTCTAATCATTATTTCTAACTCAGTGGAATGGTCAGTCTGTGAGCAGATTAGTGTTAATTTAGTATTAATATTAATGACAGAGAGCAGCGATTGGCTGACAGCACCAATCAATGTCATGAACCCCCAGCCCTGCCTTCTAGTGTTAGATGTTTGCCAACAGCAGTCTGTGAACTGAGCCTAACTCTGGTTTTCAAACTTGAAAGAATGGCTGCTTGGACAGAAACCGCCTTTTATTTCACCTTCACAGTTTATTAAAAACAGTTTGCTTGTGAAAATGTTGAAGGTCAGTTACTGAGGCAAGAAAATACAGAAAGCTAGAATCTGAGAAAACATATCAATGTTTGTTTATTAGGTTTGCAGCAACTGTTTTCCAGATAACAACTACAATTGCCACATACTTATACAGAAACAAGCAGCCTTATATAAACATCTTATTCTAACTCAACCAAGGTCTCAACAAGTGTTTGCCATATTAAATTATCATCATTTGATAATTTGTTATCTCTTATAAAACTCTGTTTTTCATGCTTTTCATTCACATGCCACTTTAGATTTTAAGTTTTGTATGCAATTATAATGAATTACACTGTATATATTTGTGATTATGTGTGTCTGTATTTATGAGGACCTGCTTAAGTTTCAAAGGGGCTTAAACTGCCTGTTGTGACCCCTGTGCTTGATGCTCTGCCTCTTAAAGACTAGACACTTTTTTCAGTTTGTCTTTCTATGACAGAAGTACATTCATTGTACAAACTGGTGTCATATACCGTATGTTGGATATTTGTCAATGCTGTCTGATTTTTTTCTGCATCATCCACATTTTCTGAGCTCATATTTTTTTAAATGCTAGTGGCAATAACACATACAAGTATGTTGTATCTTTACATCCTATAAGTGATGTCAATGTCAAAACTCTTGATCCTCAGAGACCCATGTCTCAGAAGTTTGCAGCTCACCTGTGGTCTCCTCTCTATATTTCGTTCTTCTGTGGTCCTGTCAGGAGTAAAATCAGTTTGTGACCATGAACTCAGCAGAGTGTTTTTTTCCTAACCAAGCACAGACGGATTATTGAATAATTTTTTAAAGATGAAAGTTTAATACATTTCACCCAGGTATGAAAACATTTGTTTGCAGCAGCAAACCTACACTCAATTCATGTATTTTTTCAGAAAGGAGCCACAAAATCTGTCACAGCAGCCTTGACTGTCAGCAGTGTCTGCGTTTGATATTTTTCATCTTTTGGGTCTTTACTTTTCACAATTATATAGATTATATAAGACTTTCAGATGGAAGGACAGAAAGTAAATTTGAATGAGTTTTCTGCAATTTATTAAAAGACAATGTTGAGCAATGAATATTCCTCAGTTAGCTTGGCCTCTTAAAATAGGTGACTGAGGTACAAAATGATGAGTCACTTGTGATTAACTTGTGTGGATAAATTCCCCTGGAAATAAAGATCTGTCCTTAGACCTCACTGTCTGCCATCTGTCACTGTCCACATGTCTGTGGAGCTTGCTGCGGCTCACTGGCTCGCTAACATTATGACAGGCACACCGAACAGTGTCCATCTTTCTGTCATGGACCTGTTTTTCGCAGGTCTCTGTGGCCGTTGCAACCAAAGGCTCTTTTGGCCAAAGTCCACGTGGCACAAAAAGGCCGCTGCATTCCTGATGTCTGTGGCTAATCTGTGGTGTCAGCTTGTGTTAACGCCGCACCGCCAAATTTGAGGGCACACAGGGCCGGGGAATATTAAAAACTCCCATCAGCAGCATTCCTCCAGAGGAGGGCGGGTCTGATGAGAGCAAGGGTCACCTAAGGTTGAACGGTGGTTGTGTGTAGAGCCGCTCGTACTGTAACGGTCTGATCCACTGGACAGGAGGTGGGGCCGGGACAGGACGGAGGGAACACACTTCAAAGAGAGAGCGCTCTTTCCTTGTCTATCCTCATTGAAACCGGGCTAAATGAGCTTTGTGGGGGCTTTTGTTCCTGCTGTTAGACAATTCCGAGACTGGACGGAAGATGCCGAAAAGGACGGGAGGTCATATTCGTAGTTAATTATCTGCTTCTCAACCTGCCAGACGCTTTCTGCATGCCACCCCAATTGACCTATAATGACCATGAGATATTGTTCTGCTAAATTTGAGAAGTCTAGCAAGTGTAAGGTCAGACTGTTCCTACAATTGCCACATGTCAAATTTCACACGGCCATGAGACAGACACTTTGTACTTGAGTGCAGACATTTCTCTTCAGGTATCCAACCCTGCAGCTTCCTTCTCTCATTTGAATACATCAATATCCACAACATGGCTGATTAAAAGTCCTTGCAAACTTGCTGTTATGTTTAAAATTTAGTGCAGCAATCTATGAACCTAAGCATACTACAAGCTGTATAATAGCTGAAAAACTTAACACTGGTTGTCTGAGGCCATAGTGCGGACATGTAACATGTGCTCTGCTCTCTCCAACTCCCAGAGGGGCAAGGACAGGAATGCATTCAGGGTCAGGGGTCGGACAGCCATGTGCACTGCACCGCTGTAGCCTGGCAACAGGTGCTGTACAAGAGCCACAGTCTTTAAGATTGCATCAAACTCTCCTGTTTCATCTGTTATATTTCTTTCTTAGAAGAATACTGTATCTCAGAATATTCAGCCTACTTTTTTTATTATAGGTTTTATTAAAACTGTTAAATGTGCGAGTGGAACATCTGCACAGAAAGAGAAGCTCATAGCTGAGAGGTTGGTAGCGTCTCGGGAAAATGATAGCACTGTGCCAACTATTCCTTCTTCTCCCTCCTGAGAGAGGCCCCGCCATTCAGCACTGTGAGGTCAACAAGTACAGATCGTTACCCACAATGCCTCGGAACAGAAAAAAATAAACTTAAATATGCAGGGCTGTTCCTTTAAGATGGTAAGACAGGAGCTGCCTGAATGCACTCAGAGACAGCACTGCAGCCAAGATGAAGGCGGAGGGAGAGGAGGGGAACAGGAGAACAGAAAACAGAGACATGTAGTGATGTTGGAGAAGTTTATACCGGTGCTTCCCTGCGTCTGCTGCAAAGCTGTTAAGTTGCAGTTATTCGTATTGTAAAATTATGGGTGTCAGTTTGCTGATTGCACTGCTCGGAGAAAAGGAGTCTTGTTGCTAGGAGAGGAGAGATTCAGCCTTCTCTTATTGGCCACTGGGATGCGTATGATGGCCCAATGAGAGACCTCCCCCTTAAAAGAAGTGCAATAGTAGAGCTACCCCCACATGCAGACCTGATTAATATGTCAGACATGTTTTATGGGTTAACGTGAATCAGGCGAGATGTATTGAATAGACTGCAGCAGGGATTTAGTGTGTGGCTATGTGTTTGTGTGTGTGTGTATGTATGTGTGTATACTGTACGTCTTTACCATATGCATACCAGGGGAGCATGCCACACTGACATATCACACACAGTATTTTGAGGTCAAATGATGCTTTCGATTCTGAAAAACACTCACATGCACACACACACACACACACACACACACACACACACACACACACACACACACACACACACACACACACACACACATACACACACACACATATACACACGGCACACTGTAGTAATGAACTAACTCAAAACAGACTGGTGTAGAGTGGAAATAGGAAATAGGATTCCTCACATGTACATGATTATCATGAGAATGCAGTGCCACAAAAGAGAAACAGAAGTGAAAAGCTTAACTCTGTTTTAGAGGTTTGATGCACGTTGAAAGAGCTCGGCTCATGTGCTGTAGTATATTTAAAACACACGGTACGGTTGTAGACATGTTGAGGATCTCACAACAAATCTGTCAGGCACTTTTGATCCATTCTTACCTGTCAGGACAGAAACCTGACATTTTTATTATCCCTGACAGGGAAGTCAAATTTGTGTGTATTTTTAAAGATTTGTTGCTATAATAGACTCACTGTCATCCAAAATTAGAGCTAGTGTTTTAAAGGAGAACCAACATTTTTTTAATGTCTTACTTGTGGTCTGATGAGAAGACACCAATGTAAACCTGTTCAGTACAAAAGTCCAGGGCTGGGTCCCAAATTACTCCCTATTTACTATATTATGCACTACATTTACCTTCCGCCATTTTATTTGAGTGTCCGAATGCTCAGTGTTTAAATATCTCCACTAGGCATATACACATAGTGCCTTCAAATATTCCACAATGGAAATGAAAAAAGTATGGCATGTACACTACTTTCAGCTAGCAAATACAGTGTTTTAAATTTTGATTTGTTGTCTATTTAGTGCCTATTATATTGGGAGTAGTGAATGTGTGAATACGGGAGTGATTTTGAAAAATATACCTTCCAAGTACTTAGAAACTGTCTTATTCACATGGTGTCTCTTGTTAACAAGTCTCTGCAAGCTGCCTACCATCACATTAAAGACTCACCTTGGTGTGTTAGCTACTGAGCCAGAGCTAGGACTGGATTAGCGTTGCTTAGCATTAGGGGCAGGAAGCAAGGAGTAGCTAGCCTGGCTCATCCAAAGTTAAAAAATACACCACTAAAGCTTGATAAATCACATGTTGTATCTAGTTTGTGTAATCTGAACAGAAATATAAATGTAAAAATAACACCTAACTCACAGGGGTTAGAATAAGATCTGAAATCATTTTTGTCAATGTTATGATTTGATTCTCGCATGTGCTTGAATATTTATTATATAATATATTATATATTTGCATTGGAAATAAAACAGTTTCATTAAAGTATATAAACATAACATAATTGCCTTCCTGACCTCCAGCAGACCAAGAGGCCTGTAGCAACTGTCAGACATTTTGACATGTTATACACTAGCAGGAAAAAACACAGGTGCTATTAACAATGTTAACAATATTAACAATGGCATTGTTATATTTAAGTGTCCCACTAAGCTTGTGCTTGTGTGCTTTTCCTACTGTGACGTGTCAAAATGTCTTCAGTGAAAAAGACCTATTGGAAATATATTTTTTAAATCAGTCAACCTCAGTTTAAATTTAGCCCACGGTCAATTCCAGCATCCGCAGATAGACGACATCACGTCTCCCACAAAATTGTGAAAAACAATAGTGGATGAAATTTCAAAGGAAAAATGGTCAGAGAATTATTTGTCTTACCCAGTCAAAGTCCGGCCGGCTATGTCTTAAAACTGCTGTGGTTTTTAAATAATGCAGTGTCATTTTGTCTATATTTCTGTTTGTGAGATGCATGAAATGTCTTGTTAAATAATGCTGGGGACTGAAAATAGTTTAAGTTTAAGAGATGAAGAGGGAAGAAGACAGGCATTGTTTTATTTCAATTTAATGGTGTTATTCATCTGGTATGTGTCTGTTACTGTGAATTTATCATACTTTATTTTAGCATCATGAGTGGTATCTACTACTATTAAACAATGTGATGAAGAATGAGGCACATACTGCATTTTTATGCCTCTCTCCCCATATGGAAGGTACTAATTATTAGGCAGTTAATGAAGTAAATTGTTTTTGGATTAGAATGCACAGTATTTAATGTTGAGATTATTTTATGCACAATAGACCTTTGACACATCCATAGTGCACCCACACAGATGTTTTCACTTTTACTAATTAGACGTCTTCTCAGGACTGGTTGGGCATCTACAGACTGTACTGTGCTTCCACAGCAGACATTTTGACTTGTCATAGTGGGAAAAGCACAAGTGTTATTAATAACACTAACAATGTCTTTGGTTTGTTTGGGTGTTTACTGGTAAGCCAGCTAAATGGAATTCAGCCATCATCATTTTATTATCTATCACCTATGCTTTTCCAACGGTGGTCAAAGTGTCTATTGTGAACAGGGTCTCTTGGGTTTGTGTAGCTTGTGTAATTCCCAACATATATCCAAACACCCACAATAACTGAAAACAGAGCTAATGAACTTTTTCATGTACAAATAAGGATTAAATTGGGAGTGTGAATCATGTTGATGGAGGACCACATTTGTCAATTGGCCTGCTGTTTTCTGACGCCTACAATAGTGTTTGATATACATTTTGTACTACATAAAGAGAATTTCTATTGACCACTCAAGACCTACGGCACTGTATCACCACCATTAGTCTCAAAGTAATCAATATGTTTATATAAACAATCCATAGAATGACCACATGTAAAAGGGGTTGATGCTCACAGTGACAAACACATACAGAATTATTAGCACCCCTTCCAGAGCATTTTAGCGTCTTTTGGCTGATTGTTTTGGCAGCTTTATACTGTTTTGGTTCACACTCATCGCTCTCATCAGTGTCGTTTCCAGACGCAGTGGCAGCAGGCAGTTATTTTCTGCAAAAAAGCTCTAAAAACCCATTGTATGCAACCTGCTCCTTCACTGCACAGCAGACAGACAGTTAGCGCCTAGCTAGTGAACACAATCAAGCATTTAGAAGCTAAAGATTCAGATATTTCCCTCAGGGGTGGGTAGAGACCAAAACTGAGCTAAAAGAGAACACATTTTGGACTTATATTCCATTAGATGGACAAAAACTCCAAAGGAAAGCCAGTGTTGCTTGTATCTGCTTTGGTAAATAAGCCAAACACGTTCATCAATCAGCATGAATGATAAGACTCAATGTCTATTGTGCTCACAAGTGTCCAAAACAGTCGAATGCATTTGCAGATATAATTAAAGAGGTGTGATTACCTTACATGTCAGTCAAATTAACTGAGTTGTGAATGCTCAATAACTAACTATATTCAAATTTGCAGTTCTGTATCATTATATCATTATTATATAAAGGGTCTTTCACTAGCTTACTGTTAGCCTTCTTGAAAAAATTATAGCTTACCAGTGTTAATAAGCCTTACACTTGTTCCTAAAATATAGTAATATATTACTATAATATGTCTTATCAGGCTTCTAGTGACTGTGACAGCACAGTTGTACCCTGTGGTGTCTGACTTCAGACATTTCTTGAATTTACACAAAAGGCAGCAGCTTTCAGAGCTATTCACATCGCCGACAAGCTAAAAATAAATGCTGTCCTTCTTATGACACAGCTAATCACCAACTATTAAACTGCAAGAAAATCACAGCTCCATACCTGAGACACTTTGACTGCTTCAGTAGATTGCGAACTACAGTAGTGCTGAATGAGAACATTAAACCAACTGTGCATACATGATAGTTGAATAGCGAATACAGATCTCCTGGTATATGTACCATTAAAAACAACTTATATTCAAAAGATAATAACAGGAATTTGTTAACTTCCAGATTTGTCACAGGGGAGATTTCTGTCAATGCTTCTCTTTGAAGGAGAAATCGAAAGAAGCAGTTGGTGGATTCTGTTCAATGAGCTGTTTAATTGAAATAGATCAATGTAAAATCATATCAAATATTTCATTTAGTGCTGTAATCATTTTTGATGAGTTCATTTTTCATGCTACATGCCTCCAGGTGGTTACATAAAGTATTTGAGTGTCCTGATGTATTGATTGTGTGGTCTCCCTGTAGAGAATAATGAACACTCAGAAGTCGATGATGAGTAACTTCTTAAAAGTCTCAGACCAGAGGAGAAAAAGTGTTTGGTCACATATTGTTCTTGAAATCCTTTTTGATTTGTAGAAATCACCATCGTTCTAACATAATCTACCATCTGCAGCTCTAGTTGTAACCATCATCTATGTTCTGTCCTCCAAAAGCATCCCTTAAACTTTAAAAACTTAAATCAGCCTGAGTAAAAAACTAAACAAAAAAACAACAACAAAGCTTTAGATTTAGAGCTTTGGTTTGTAGAAGTTTGGTTCCTGTTCCTTTAACCGGCTGTCAGGAACACACAGAGAGAGTTTTTTTTTTCTTTTCCCTTTTGTTCACTCCTCTATGGAAATGCGCATCTGTTCTCTGGCCACACACGCAGCCTAAAAAGTGAAATGGCAAGCTGCAGTTAGTCTCCTGCTTTAATTCTTTGCTTTGATTTTGATCAACTCCAGGTCTTTTTTATCTTTAGTTCAGTTTTTACCTGATGTGTTCTTTTACTTTTTGCTACATTCTCCCATCTCGCTCTTGAATAAATCTTTTCTTGCATCTTGTCTTTTCTGCTTTTTTTTCAGTGGAGGCACTCTGTCTCAAGTGTCTTATAAATGCAGTTGTTAGGGTCACAGACTTGGAAATAACCCGTCTGAGGTTCAATGCCAGACTCCTTCAGTGTTTGCAGTGCATTTTGAAGTGGCAGGGTGGGCTGGCGGTTACAGACTGTCCCTTTGTCAGAAGGGCACAGGTTGGATCCCTCTTATAGCCGGTGTGCCCATGTTGAGCCCGCCTTCTTCAGAGACGTTACCCCTGCCTCACATCTTTGTTGAAACAGTTGTATGAGCCAGAAAGTGGATCCATTAAGATTCACAATCATACAGCTGAAAGCAGAGAGAGCACAAAGGTTACAATACAGAGAACAACACTCACTGGAGGGAGCCGCTTCATTGTTGCTGCTTACAAACCGAGGTGGTCCAATTACACACAAACAACATGCAACTGTTTTTCTCGCTGCTGTTTTTTTTTTGTGACATTTTTATTAACATATCCTGGTCAGGTAGTGAGCTCAGGGTCTGACTCTGCAGATTCAGAATATGACTGAGTGCGCCTGAAATGGCATTTCATGCTGACCTCTAGTGGATAATGTGAGGATTTCTTCAGCAGATAAAAAAGCTCAGTCAGAGCCACTTTGCTCATGCCAGCACCTACTTTTTACCGGTTTCATATTTGGCCTTTTTGTTAATAACACAAGTGGAGCAGTGGACTTGAGTATAAAATAATCATTATTTGTAAACTAGCAGCTAATGTATTGTATTAGTATAAGTCTCTGCTTAGTCACAGTAACTCAAATGATTTCCTATCTTCAGAGGATATTCTCCATCTAGTAAAGTGGTTCGAAAACCTTAACCTGAGGAGTTCTGTTGGAGTGATAATAATTATACCTTCTGTTTATTAGTCTGACTGTAGAATTTGCATAAGTAAAAATGATGAAGAGTAATTATACCTTATTATACCTTCCCTTTTATATATGGGAAAAACCATATCCAAAACAAGGATATATGAATTTATGGTTTAAATTGACATTAAAAACACTTACATCACACTATTAAACTATTATGTAACAAGTGAAATTCAGTACCTGCAGTGTGCAGTTTCCATATAATATATATACACACATTACATTCTTAAAAAAATTCTCATTGACCCCTGTGAGAATTAAATATTAAAATAATACTGACATAAATGTAACATCTGTTGCACAACCTGGTTAGCCGATCTCCAGGCTCACTCTGGATATATCTATGTCATTACACATTCCTGGATTGAGCTTTAAAAACTAACCTATGACACAGTCCATTATGAAAACCCAATGTTTTTTTTAAATAAAAAATAGTGTTACATTTAATTTTACAGCTCTTCTTAGGTGCAGATTGTGCAAATTGATGTAAAATATGGGTTGATGCCTCATTGATGCTTCAATCCATTAAAGTTCATTAGCACAGAACCACACAGCAGTACAGCAGTAGTAAATGTGTGTGATTTCACAGTGAAATTTGCACAACAACCATATTAGCAGTGAAAGATATGTGGGCATAGAGAATCTAGCAAATGACATTTAAATTAGCTTTGATTATCACTCATTTTAGTGTTAAAAATAACATGAAAATAGCATTTAGAAACTCCAATATGCAGCTACTGTATCTGGAGCTTAAAAACTGAACATATTGCTATCAATTTTCTGTGTTGCTTTGAATAATACATTCATGTGATGTAATTCAACTACTAATAGAGCCCTGTTAACATACTGTATGAAAATGGCTGTTTTAATAGTGAGCACACTGTATTTCTGAACATTAACTTGTGTAGGATGCACAGGAGAAAGACAAGCAAATACACTTGATTTTTTACAGAGGTAAATATTTATTGACGCACAAACACTAAAAAAAGTCATGCAACCTGTAAAAAAATATTGCTCAATTAATTAAAAAAAAGTAAAAATGTATGTTTAAAAAGAGATTTCAGTTTGCACTTGGGTGGTTTGGCAATTAAAGCATCCTGCTACATGAACATTAACAAGTGTTTGCCTCATAATAACTCATGAGTCCTCTTAGGTTGATGTCTCATTCAGAACAGAAATATGTCAATTTCAGGTTCATACAAAAAGGAGTATTATTAATAATAACAGCATGTGTGCCTCAGAGTTAATTAAGTGTTTAAACAGTCTTAATGCCATCACCGTTGGAGGTATAGTATTCACCAGAAATCAATTTAGAGTATAAACTCCATCTTCATTTAGTCAGTAACAAAACACTGCATCCAGCTTCAGCATACAGTAACTCAGTACCATCAGGAATATAGTGGTTACATGTTTAACACTGTTGTATTCTTTGTATTATCGTTGAGAAACAGATAATAGATTTACGCAGAGGCATTGAAGGTACCATGGAAGCCATAGGGCATATTAACAGGCACATTGGCTCTTCCCAGCTCCTCGAATGTCGTGGCATTCAAAACCAGGAGGAATGTTCCTTTATCCTGGAGAGAAAAGTTTGGTGGATTACAACACAAAACCACAGAGAACTTGTTATAAAAAGTCAATAACAGTACATGAATGCTTCTTTGAACACATCCAGTGGCTAAAACTGTAAACAACCTCCAAACCAGGCCCTGTGTTCACAAGGCCACAGAGAATTAAAACCATCTTTGGTGTCAAAAAAATGACATGATGAATTAATTAATGATTAAAATAATCAATTTTAGAAATTAAATTAGCCATATTAGAGATTTTTTTTGCATTCTCACAGTACAGTCTCCACAGTGCCGATTGACTAGATACTGCAGCACAAAGCATCAAGCCAGATGTGCTGCCAGGAAGAGGCACAACTGTAACACTTCAAGATGGTTCACACTCTTCCTCATGCCTCTTATAATAGAAATTATATAATTTAACTTTCAGTTAAACTTAAATGAAGTAAACTGTACCACTGACTCATTTTCTGCAGTTGTTTTCAGATGTAAACACATCTGCAAATTGCATTGTTCACATTTACTAAGACGTTTTTCTTTTCAAGGTCAACAATATCTATCAGCAGGTATTTTGATGATCAATAAAGTGTTTCAGTAATTTTTCAAGCATTACTGTTGTTAATTGAATATATTTGTGTTTTAGACTGCTGGTCAGACAAAGCAAACAACTTGACACTTTCATATTTTGTAGATGGAACAATTAATCGATCAACCAAGAAAAATAATTGGCACACTACTCATGAATAATGATGAAAATAATAATTAGCTGCAGCCCTAGATTGATTTATACATTAGCCACAAATCCAAAACAGCTTTTGTTTCTGCTCCAATTTCCAACAAAACCCCACTGACAGAACTTTTTGTAAATTACAATCCTCTCTCCCTGCAGAGTTGTAAAACTTAAATTATTGGCACCACTGAGATGACCAGACAGCACGTTTTCAGCCATTGTGCCTCAGAAAGTTTTGTTGCTCTGTTAATAATTTCAAACTCTGAACTATCAAAATGTATTTTGTGTAAATTTGTCTATGAATATTTATGACTCTGCTCATCTTCCTCATGCATATTTATTATGGATTATGTGTCTGGCTGATAACAGACTCCAAAGAGAAAAACAACCAAGCTCAGGTCGGCTTACAGGCCTGCAGCCTGGTGGTAACTAAACTTCCAGCATCGCTAAACCAGTGACCTCATTATAACAACCTACAATAGCAACACAGTTGCACAGAGATTGTGTTGTAGAGAAGTGAAAGGCAGATTAACTGAGACACAACAGGATTGTGGTTACAGAATTTTAAAGTGGCACATTACAGTGATGTTACCATATAATGACCAGCACTTTTACTACTAAAGCTTTTTTTTAAAGTAGTGAGCTTTCCTTTAGCTGTTGTACAACTTTAGTTTTCAGAAACAAATACAGAAACAGAGTCTCACCTGTGAGGGGGTGAGAACCACAGAGAGGATGACACCATCGTCTTCCTGTACAGCATCTGGTGTTGGCACAAACACAGGCTCTGATGGGTAGAAACCCTTCTGGTACCAGACCTGAGGACGGACACACACGCAAGTTTAGTGATTCATAACATTTATGACCTCACTGTGCTCATAACTTCCCTGAGGCTGGACACTTATGTACATTATCCTTAAGTCAAACAAACTAAACTAAACTAAAGTAAACTAAGCTTTGCTGCACAGTGTTTTGTGTTTTGCAAAGTAGAACCGGTTTATCATTTATTATCACTACCACAGGGATTATGTATTTGACATTTGTGGATTTTTACTTGTATTATTGGCCTACTATTTTTCTAGATTGCACCTTGCACTCTGCATATCAGTGATACTTGGCAGGGCATATACATCATATTTTTCTTCTTGGTGATGTGTTTTAAACTGTATGTGATGTCTCAATGTCTTCTGTTTTAAAGGAATAGTTTGACATTTTGGGAAATACACATGTTTTCTTTCTTGCCTAAAGTTTGATAAGAAGATGAAAATCACTCTCGTGGCGTGGAGGGGCATCAAACTCTGAACATGAAAACGTATAAAAGGTCTCAAAATGTCCAAAACTTTTCCTTCAAGGTTTGTATGTTATATATATGCACTGACTAGTTGTGATTGAAATCACTTACAAAGTTATATAGTAGGAAGTGGGTGGCCACATAAAGGTAGCAGCTGTAAGGGGGTTATACTTCAATTAATTACTAGTAGTAACAGCTGCTTCAATTGACATATTTGATATCACAACTAAAATAGAGGTACAGAATTGTAAATTATTGCAATTTAAGCTGACAGAGCTGATTACAATCGTATACCATGGTGGCAACTGTCTTATTATATAGTGGTAAATATACAGGTGTTGTCCCAGGATGTACACACACATACACACACAAACAAACACACACACACACACCTTAAGCGACTTGTCTTTCAGGTCCATTTTGAGCAGAGAGTCTCCCACCAGGTGATTGAACCCGCAGCCATAGAAATAACGGTATGGCCGTGTGTTACATCTGCCATAGTTGATCTGAGGGAACTCCAGGCCACCGTACTCGTGGATGTCATCTCCATGGAGATCCTCGTGGTGGCAGAACACCTGTTGACAAAGAGAGGATCAATGGGTCACTGTTACGTAAAGTCAGCAGATTTTTTGTCATCCGTCCATGAGTTCACTGGGCATCAGCTTCACTTTGGGATGCTCATGTGAAAAGGAAGAATCTTGGTTTATTTGCAGCTTTTGGCTTAAATGAAGCTCATTAGATATTTCTGTCTGTGTGTTTTGTTGATCATTCATCAATTGTGTACTTGTGTACAGTCGTGATCAACGGCTGTGACGTCCCTAGATCAAGGCGTTCTCTTCTTCACTTGATTACATCATATCTCTGCCAAAATGTGCATTTCTTCTTAACAAGTCACCTTATCTTTGCTGATTTTGACACATGTTGCTGTACTGGAGGACCGTGTGTTCAGGTTCTGGTCTGTTGGTGTTTCACTGGTCACAGTGAGGGGCAGAACAAAACGCCGAGGGAAAACTCTGCACAGGGTGTTGTAAACCTGGGAAGGAGAAGACACTGAAAAAACTGATGTCTAACTGTGTATTTTATTGTGTATTAATTCATTAAAAAAGTTTGATGAACTCAAGTCAATATGAGGAAAAGCAGATTCAACAAAAACCTGAAGCACAATGCAGTTACTTCTGGATCACACTGATGTAACTGTAAGAGTATCTGAGGGTGGATTTTTCTTTTAACAACACAAGGGATTATCAATTAATGTGAGTTGTGTTATTCTGTGCTGACCTCATCCAGTGCGTCTCCTGCCTTGCGTAAATTCTGGATGAGGTAGTTGTTGATGGCTTGGCCGTCATCTGAGCAGCACATGTCGAGCATCAGGAATCCATCCTCCTCAAAGGCGTTGATCTGGTGGAAGGTGGACATCGCTTTGGTGTGGTACTTCACTGCGCTGACCTGTATGGAAGAGAAAACATAGTCTTAGAGTTATCAACCTGTAATCCTCCCCTTGTTTTTTTCATTATAAAAGTGTCTCTCTCCCCTCAAGGCGTAAATATATCCCCACCCCTAACCATCTCAGCTGCATCTCACCTCGCCTGTCCGCTTGTCAACGAGGTGGATTACAGTTTCCTGTTGGGGATCCCAGTAGATGCCATCGCTCAAAGCCTTCCCCCTCAGCTTGCATGTGACTATCTTCAGCAGGTTCATCTTAATTGGCTGCTCAATGAACACCACATAGTTCTCTGACATAGCTGGAAGGAAGAGAAGCGTATTACTGGGCTTTGTAGCTGAGAGCAGTAGATTAAAGACACAAATGAATGATATCCCGGAGCGCTGGCTTACCAAAGCTGTGGTAATAGGAAGGATGGGACTTGTTAGCAGGCACAATAGAACAGAGAACTTTGGCTCCTTGTAGGGTGTCTTTGGCATCTGTCTTCTCAGGGGGTACGCTGATGATGTTGTACAGGGCACCTGAAATAGCCGGGAAAACAATGTATCTTCTAAAGTTTTTTACAGAAACAAACAATCCACCTGCTAAATTGTGTAAATCTTATTGAGACTGACCTTTACTTCCATAGGAGTTCCCCATATTGTAGGTTGTACCATCAGGGTCATAGTGTGGGTGTGCAGTGGCTCCATTTACAGCGATGAACTTGCTCCAGTCCACCTATAAAGAATGAGCAGGATCAGTGGTCAATGTCACTGCTGTAGATGCTGCTGTAACACACTTCATGTATTACTGTGTGACAACCATAGTTGTACCTTTTCCAATGTTTCTAGGGTGTCTGGGTTCACTCTGTGGATGAAGTTTGTCTCTGTGCTGACGTAGTAGTCTCCCTTGTACTTCACAAAGCTCACGCTGGCATTGTCTGTGGGCTCTGTAACAGAGAAACACACAGGATTACTGAAAGCCACCCTCCTTTAACAGAAGTCTCAGTACACTGTTTTGTATTGTTCTGCAACTGTTCTACATGATTTGCTGCTTACTCTGAAGAATGTAAGACATTTTAGAAATGCCTCCTCTCCTCTGTATTTCCCCAGTGTAGCACATGTTATTATGTAAGATTGGTGGACACAAAGTAATTTAGCGACTCCACCCCTGAGTCACCACGGTGTGTACAAAAACATATACTTATGCAAGACATTTAACTGAAATTACTTGTAGGGGTTTAAAATTTCATGACTCTGATGATGATTTTTCTGCCTAAAGCTACAGTAAAATTGGTAATTGAAACTGAATAAATTGTCCTTTCCTGCCGACTTATCTACATTTTTACTCTCCTGCTCCTTCTCAATTTTTAGAAATTGGTCTTACTACAACACAAAATATGTACCTGTTGTGTCATTTATACCACAGACAAGCTAGAAATTAAGTGAAGCAATAGTCTTGCGCAATGAGTCAACAAACCAACTACGGTTGAATGCCACAAGCCTCTGCCACTCCCCTTTTGTCACACATGGTCCGTTTAAACTTAACATTTAATCCCATTTCTTCTTATCCATACTCACCCATCATCTCAAAGCGAGACAGGAAGCGCTGGAAGAAGTTTTTACAGGGGTCAGGCATGGCGATGGTACCAAATTCAGACATTACGATGCGGTCCCTTTCACTGTTCTTCTTATAGGCGTCACTGTTTAGGAACCGACTCATATATGTCACCTGGCCGTTCTCAATATTGAACTGGTGGAGCATAGCCATCCCATCAAACCAGTGGTTGTAGCTGTGGTGGTGAGACACAAACACTAAGGCTTAATCACTCTGATATGCAACATATGAGAACAACTGTTTTTAATCTCCGGTTGTTCAACTCACTGTGTGTTACCAAACTCAAACTTCCCCGGTCCATTGCGGAGGAAATTACCCTTAATCCAGGAAGGAATGGTCCCTTGGACTTCAGTGGAGGTCAGCTCTGGGGTCTCCTCTACGGACTGCACCAGAGGAGCGATCGTCTCCAGCCCCTTCAGTACTGTGGTGATGCATTCTTTGACATTCTCGACAGGCTGGGCATTATCTGTAGGAGATACATACATATACAGTATTAAGAGAATTCATTCAAACTGCTACCTGCTGTTGGTCAACTTTTGTTTCCTGAGCCAGGGATAAATCTGGAAAACATTCCTTTTTCCTCTGATAAGTCAAACTATTGAGCAGCAACTTGTAAAGTCAAATGAAAAAAATATACGACATGTTAGGAATACTTCATCCTCTTCGTAAACATGTGAGAGGCCCTATTTTGTGTTCACACATGGTGGATTTGACTACTCCCAGCACTTTAGACCACCCTGTTGTTTAGCCAAAGATGCATGTTTTACATTTCAGCAATATTTCTTATAACCAAGCAGGATTCCTTGGCTGAGGCTGAGGCCCAACGGCATGTTGCAGAAAGATAAACAGTGTTGTCCATCTTTAACACAGCTGGGTGTAGACAAATATTAGGTCTAAACGGGAGATGACAAATAGCTCAAAAGTACACAAACCTTGCTCTTTGTTTATACATTTAACACTTTTTTCTAATATCTAGTTTTTATTTTGTAGATATACTTTGTTAAGTTTGTAATGAAATGATGCATGTTTACTGTTTGGTTAACAAACAAGCTGAAAATGTGCCAACTGAACAAAACTGAACTTTAACCTCACAGATTTTGCAGCTTTTAACATCCAGTGTTAACAGTCTGAAACATTATTGCTCATGTAGTCTTGTTTTATTTTACTTTAAAGTATCTCAAAAATCAGTGTCAATTTTTAGTTTGTCACGAATCTGTTGAAATAAAGCTGATCTTGATAACTGGATACATTACTGTGAAATGTTGCTTTTAGCTGAGAGAGTATAGAGGAAATAAACTACTTTGTTCTTTCTTAGTTGACTGGGAACTTGAAACCAACCATGTAGGTTGACTCCCGTCTAAGCTGTTTGGTGCAGTGCTGGATTCGAAGAAATATTTGCAGAGGAACTAGGCTGAAGTTCAATGTTTGTGTGATGAAAACTTGGCTGAATGATGACTGCTCCCCGTGGCAGATTACAGTGTTAACAAAGACATGTGCTTTAAATTATTGTGAACAGATTGCTCCTCCGTTAGCCTTGACTGGAACCACTGACTCTATTTACCCTGTACTACTGCCAAGGAGTGGCTTGTGTCGTGTGTAAACATAATTCATCTCTATATGTATAGTTAATATAAATCATTTTTAAACTTGTATGTGTTTTGGTGACAACAAAAACATTATGTTGGTGTATTTAAGTAGTCCTCTGAATGGTATTTTAATTTATTTTTAATTAATGAAATGTTGCTATCAGTACAGTAATTCAGTTTTCTATAATAATATGAATTTGTAGTATAAGATATAAACAAGATATATAGCCTACTGTATATAGAGTACAAGTCCAGAGTCTGGACACTACTACCCATTCACATAAAAAAGAAACCAAACATTTGACACGTGTATAAGGGAAAGAGAGAGATGATATTAGTTTTGATATTAGTTTTGATGATGTCTTAAAGTAATACAACTAAACCTGTAAGGGTTTCTACTCATTCTGTGCCTCTCTTCAAAGTTAAGCACTGTATCACAATGGGTGTTTTGTCCTTTTCTGTTACTGTTATTGTATAGTTCGCTAACCAACTGTACACACACGGAAGTTCATCTTGCGACTGCAGCCTATACTGTAGATGCTAGGTAGCGTAACCATAATAATGTATTAAGTGCATTTTTTTTGCATTTCACATTTACATCAGCCTGTTAAATTGAAATCTGACACAGCAGGTTTCAGAGTGAAGCTGAAAGAACAGTTTGTACTGCCAACACATGCAGTCTTGACCAGACTTGATCGTTCATCACATTGCGCTGCCAACAAACATCAACCAGTCAAATCAGATAACCGGTATCAAGCCTGGTTTTGACAGTATGACGATATAAAAAATGTATATGCAAAACGATCACAGTATAATGTGTATGGTCTCACATATCATCCCGCCGCCTGCAATGACCGCTCTCTGACACCACGAAACCATCAGCAGGTGAATACACTGCAGCTCTGTACACAACCTAACATCCGTATAACTGCAGAGGCTTACCTGATCCCTCCAGCTCCACAGAAGACATGGTTATCGGGAATGGCTCTTGCCCTCTACATCTGCGTCCTGCTGGACCATAAAGTACAGAGAGCCACACAGAGCAGCACGCAGCAGCGCTGTTATATAACCCGGTTACGTAATAGAGCTCTAATCTACACTATAGCGGGGGAGAGAGAGAGAGAGAGAGAGAGAGAGAGAGAGAGAGAGAGAGAGAGAGATGCAAAAAAAGTAGGCTGGTATAGTTGGGTCATATATAGCAGTTCCGTGACCGTGGAGAGCGAAGGTTCGTTTCTCACTGGATTTGTCATCTATAAAGGTTAAAGAATAAAATTAGCCGGGGTGCCCCTCACAAAAATGTGGGGAAATTTTGTGAGACCCCTATATTCAAAATGGCCGCCGTCGGCCAAGCTGAAAAATTCACTTTTTAATGGTTTTGCCCACACTGCTCCATAATACATGGTTTCTGGGACTATTTGGGTCAAGAAATTCATAAATGATGTCGATTTATTGATTTGACCTATTTTTGACCCTCAAATTCAAGATGGCCGCCAATATTGGGGTCTTTACATGTCAATTTTTCAAAATCGTCATAGAGCCTTAATATTAGGCTCAAATGAAAGCTCTGCTCATACTGAGTTCAGTTATGGACAGTAACATTACAACTTACACATAGGTCATCAGATGTCTGGGGTGGAACCAATGAATGCAGGGAGACAGAGAAGATTCTTTAGCTTGGAGTTGTTTGTATTAACATTTTTAATTATGTATTTATTATGATTTATTTATTGAATTAACTAAAGAGGCTCTCCATCTGAATCTGTTGAATCTCCACACTGACTCCTCTCTTCATCACTGCTACTCTCATCTGAGCAGTCAGGAGGTGTGAGCTGCTGGGGCAAAGGGGGCAGGGTGTGACGCACTGGTCGACACTTTCCATTCACTAGTTCCCAGCCGTGACCAATGGGAGAAGGATGCTCTTGCAGGTTGTAATGGAGCTGGCAATATGTAAGGTAGTTTGTCCTTTCCATATGAAGATTTAAAGAGTCATCATCAGGTGGGAGACGGATTGTACTGTACATTTATTCTTCAGTTTTCGCCATTTGGAAACTCTGGCCTGGCCGCAGCTCACATCTGCACTCTCAGCATAAACAATGGAGAGGACAAATGCCTTCATATCCGCTCTGACTTGTTGTTCTAATTCAAGACTCTCACCCACTCGTCCCAGGAGCTCTCTTGCCTCAGAATTCATCTTTACCTTCTCCAACACCTTTTTCTTCCCATGCCCATAGAACCCTGAGGTGTGGTCACTGCCAGTGATCACATGGAGAGGTATGATGATATCTGCAACCTCTTCCGAGAGCATGGCACGGCAGTTGATTAAGGCATGCTTGTGTTTAATCAGCAGATCACCTCTGACTTGCTGCGAGACATAAGCTGCTTGGACATACACATCTGTGTCCTCGCAGTCTAGAACAACAGGTCCAGTGTACCTACTGGCTCTCACCTTTGCATAGGCAGAGAGCAGCATTGTATCTGCTTCTGGATGTCTGAAGACATAGTCCCCATTAGCCATGCTAGTGCTCAGGTTGGTTGATGTTTCTCCCTCGCAGTATATGATGTCACCCTGCACCTGACCCACTCGTCTTTTCAGCTGTTCCTTTACAAGTTTCTGTAGTCTGACCTTGTTTCCAGAATTAACCATGAATTGGTTGAACTCAGCAGCACCTGGGAACCTGTCTTCGGGCTTGGGGAAAACATTTGGGCCTTTTAGATGTTTTGCTGCCCGACGATCATGCTCATCATCCTTGATGCTGAAAGGAAGGTCATATATGTCATTGACAAGGATGATGAGGTATGCGTTGGCGTGGCGTGAGAAGATCATAGCACAGATTTTATCCAAGTAGTCACCCCAGTGATACTCTGAGCCGTCCCGCTTCCGAGACTCACGGTCTTCAGGTGTGGGGGTGGCAAGTCGCCAGATCAGCCCCATGTCCACAAGGCTAACGTGGTCTCTTGGTTTCTCACTTACTGGGTCTAGCTTGAAGAGCTCTAACAATTTGCTCTTCGCAGTCTTCCGCATTGACCCATCTACATTGTAGAGTGTAAGGCAATCCTCAGTCACTCTCCTCTCAAGGGCTGACTCAAGTTGGATCATTCCTGATCCCTCTGCAAGGTCCACTAGGGCTGCCAGTCCCGATCTCTCCATATGGGCAACTTTCATATGAGCACCAGATGGTGTACAGATAATTTCTCCAGCGAAATTTCGCCTCTTATTCCTGTGGATGGTTGCAGTGAGAGGCTTGATCTTTCTGAACACTCGCTCTTGCAGGAAGGTTTCAACCTGAGCTTGGCCATCTGGAAGTGCAGTCTTTAGGTCATGCACTAACTCTGGTGAGGCGACCAGGCTAGACTGTAGCGACCTCAGTGTAGGTGAAGAGATGTCAAAGGGCTCAGCTTCAAAATCCTTCATGCATGCCAGCAGGTCCTGAACTGCCTGCTCATCCTTCTTCATCCTTGCTGGCTGGCATTCAACATGCTTCCTATGGCGGTGCTGGCACTTGAGGCTCTGCTTCACTGTAGACTTCACCCTTGCAACGTTGTTTGCATTTCTAGTTGTTGAGAACAGTTGCTTCTCATTCTGTAGAAGCTGAATCCATCCTTGCTTTAGCTTCGAGTTCAGATTCATAGTTGTTTCTATCCAGAGGTCGAGTGGCTGACAGGAGTAAGGTAGCCCGGTCATTGACTGGGTGAAGTGAAGGTTGAAGAATGCAATTTTCTCATCTGACAGCGAAGAGAGCATTGCCCAATAATCTGGCAACCACCTTCCATAATCATGGTTGTCATATGCCATCAGTCCAGGCAGCATGTTGTATGTTGACAGTAGGTACTCTGTACCATTTCTTGCATGACATGCATCAAGACATTGTACAAGTGGGTCGGTCATCTCTAGGAATGAGACCCAAAAGTCCCCCATGTCTGTGCCAAGTTTCGCATAAACTCTGGTGATCAGCTCCTTTACATCACCATCCTCCTCAAGATCCTTGTGAGCTTTCTGTAGAGCCTCCTGAGTTTCTGTGAGTGCATTGCGCAGGGTCTTGAGATTCTCTTTGACGTCCTCTGATAGCTCTTCACACTCAAGAATCTTTGCTAGTCGTTTATGGATCAGAGCCTCTCTCCAGAGCAGGATGCAGCGCACACCCCGCCTGTAGTGCTTCCCTCGTAGTGCTTGGTCTACAGACCCCTCCACTACTACCCCTGCTGTAACAAGAGTGTCTGCCATTCCAGATCCCTTGAATCTCTTGTAGATAGCATAGATGTAGGACATCTGCTGGTGAAAAGCACCAAGGATTGGGACAATGTCCTTGAACATTTGCGCATTCTCTGCCTTGAGCTGAACGATCGTCTTGTAGGTGGGCAGGTCACCAACGAGAAAGGAGAATGGAATATTCTTCTTGTGCATGGCATTCACTAGTTTAACCATAATGTCATGCACCACTGACTTGCCTGGAGGTTCATTGTAGGTTGTGTGGTAGTAAGGCTTGCTCTTGTTGTGTGGTAGATGATGGCAGGACTGAGCACCACTGTATCCCGGAACCCGCTGCTCTTGAGGTGGTGGTCTTGAACCATCAGTGTCTATGCGAGACAATGCATGTATGACAGAGCGAGCACGCTGTGAAGCTGTGCCATTCACTGGTAGATCTACCATGGGACGAGCTGGTGGCTCACTCTTGCTACCAGGTGGGCATCTGTACTGATGGACCTTTGTCAGCTCTGCACACTTCTGCCTCAGCTGTGTAGAGATTTCTTTCTTCTTGGAGAGCCTTGAAGCAGGAACTTCATCTGCTTTCTTGTTATAGCTCTCTGGCTGCACATACATAACATTTGTTCGATGAGCTCCTGTTGAGTTGCCTGTCAGGGTGTCAGTCTTGAAGTCATCATTGTCGATAATAACAATAGCTGGCTTGCCATCTGCAATCTCCTGTGGGCAGGTTGCTGATGCCTCTATATCCATCAAAGCCCAGTGGTCATAAAGGAGCAGCGTGTCTGCGTAGCTGATGCAGACACCACTCTTGTGTAGAGTGTCTACCAAATCTTTACTCCGAGTCATGCCATGGACATTTACACCCAGGTTGATAGCAGTGATAGTGCGCTGTCCAGTAATGTGGTAGGTGATCATGGAGGCCAGACTGAGTGTGGCTGGGCTGAGGTCGGCATTTTTTCTCTGAGGCTGTTTTAGCCAAGTCAAAAGCTTCAACAGCAACTCACACAACTGTTCATCTTCCTCAAGATGATCAATGCAAGGTGGCCAGGGAACAATAGGTGTGTCTTTGATCATCTTCGATAGCCGTGGTGCCAAGTTCTGGAGGAGCTGCTCATCGCTGATGCCAAGGGATGAGACCGCAGCCTCAATGTAGTCACCTCCTCCCCCAACATCATAGACCCACTCGCTTTTGTTAAGCTCACTTCTCTCTTTAAAGCCAATTTTCTCTTGATACTCATTAATGAGCAGGTCCTTGACGTAAGATGATTTCACATCGCCTACTGCATAGCCATACTCACTGACTATGCATTTGTAGTCTGTTAAAAGAGACTGTAATGAACGGATCTCACGCTCAGTAAAGATGACAGAATCAACATGTCTAAAGAACAAATTCTTTGCCTCTGTGAGTGACACACTCTGGAGATGCATTGCATCATCTGGCTTGAAATGTGTATGGTGGATGTGCTTCATCCAACAGACATGGTGGTACATGATGTCATTTGCAAAAGGATCTGACAGTGCTGATGTTGACTCAATGAGCCTTGTGAGACGGTCCCTCAACTGCTCATCTTCTATAAGGACTGTGTGGCGCTTGAAGGCGCGCCATGCTGACTGAGTGTTGATTCTGAACAGCTTGCTGCGCACTCTATTTGGATGCCTCATGTCCTCACCTTGCATGCACCACACACACTTTGTCTTGTCATGGAGAGGCCCACCCACAGATGAACGCAGGCGCTTTGGTGATGGTCCCTCTGACTCTTTGTCAGCCTTCTGAACTGAAATTTCAGAACTTGAACACTGAGCAATGTCACTTTTTTTGTTTGTGCGCCGTCTGGCTTTTTCAAGCTTGTCTGAAGATGAGATTGAGATATAACATGATTGATGTATGTAATGATTCCCTGGCCCATCTTGCCACGAAATGGTGGTGTAAACATGACCAAATTTGTCAAACCCTGACCAGTTTTTGGCTTTGGATTGTAAGCTGTCCCATTTTCCTTGGTTGATTTTATCAGATGACTCACAAGGCTTGCCACATTTCAGCACACATTGATAGGACATTGGACAGGTTTCACATAAACCTGAAAAAGAGAAGAAAAAAAACTATTGTAGAGTACCAATAGAAGCTTGTCATCAGCTATCTAGCTAGGGTAGGCCTATTGGAGCTGAAACTAGCAGTGTTGCAAACCCTAATCCTATAAGTAGCTAGCTAGCTTGTCAGAACTGCTGGTTATGATGTTAAAGACTGTGTGAAGGCAAATAAATGATTTGCTTCTAAACACATTATACATGTTGCAAAATGGTTACAGAAAACAGGCCGCTCTCCTTAGTGGTTAACCTGCCTAGTGGCGAGTTATTGTTACTACATGTAACACTACTACTACTACTACAGTCTACAGTTTGCCAGTTAGCTGAGTTAGCGGCTGAGTTAGCAGCCGAGTTAGACGCCGAGCTAGCAACTGAGCTAGAGGCAGAAAGCTCTTAGATGTAGCGTCCATGTTTCCGGTAGAGGTGGTGACTTTGATTGACAGGTGACATTTCGTAGGGGGTGGGGTTTCAGCGGACTCAGCGGCCACGCCCACAGCGTTTGGGAGAAGAGAAAAAGGCTGATTTTTATACAACTTTGAAGCCTAATTTCACATATTTGGCCTTTTTTCTTATTCATTCAAATTTGGCAGGGTGGTTAACAACACACTTTTCTGTGGTATGTCAAACTCAGAACACATTTATTCTTACTTTACACAGACTTTAATGCTAGATAAAACTAATTAGATATGTTGCTATGTAATGCTTTTTTCATGACAAGCAGTTGGATTATGTCAGTTGACATATGTCAGTTGACATAAGTTGAGACAGCTGTCTTAGCTAACACTAATTATCAATGATAACTTCTACACATAACATTATCTCTTTGCTGTCATACATTCATAATGATAAAATTCTCTTTGGACAAGTGAATAATGTTGAGTATATAAGAACTTACCTCAAACAAAGTGTCTCAATGCAGCAAGGAATTTTCCAGTGACATGAAACCATGGAAACGTAACAGTTAGAGAGTTAAGTAGCAGTTATCAGTTATCAGTTGGATGTGGCTATCCAACTGACATCCATACCTCACTGATTGGGAGTGAGGTATGCTTTGTTGAATTACTGCAGAAGACAACTTTAGAGACATTGTATGATATTCGGAAGTGTTAAATTATTTTCCAGTTCATAATGAAATGATGGGACAAATTGGTCTACACAGTTCACATTATTAATAACATCAGCAAAGTTTGTTTCTCATCAACCACAAACCTAAATCTTTTTTACTTGTGAGATGACTTCTGCGTAGCCTACTTGTAATGTTACTGTCCATAACTGAACTCAGTATGAGCAGAGCTTTCATTTGAGCCTAATATTAAGGCTCTATGACGATTTTGAAAAATTGACATGTAAAGACCCCAATATTGGCGGCCATCTTGAATTTGAGGGTCAAAAATAGGTCAAATCAATAAATCGACATCATTTATGAATTTCTTGACCCAAATAGTCCCAGAAACCATGTATTATGCAGCAGTGTGGGCAAAACCATTAAAAAGTGAATTTTTCAGCTTGGCCGACGGCGGCCATTTTGAATATAGGGGTCTCACAAAATTTCCCCACATTTTTGTGAGGGGCACCCCGGCTAATTTTATTCTTTAACCTTTATAGATGACAAATCCAGTGAGAAACGAACCTTCGCTCTCCACGGTCACGGAACTGCTATATATGACCCAACTAGTAGTTGTTTACTTTCTTGTTGTGTAATAAATTAAACAAACATTTCCCCACTGCACACATCTAACCTTAACCGCTCAGACGCCGACATTAAGTTAGTTTAATATTCATTTGACATTCAAAATACAAACCTATTATGCGCTTCAACCATTTGAGTTTAAACGTTGTCAAACCACAAGGCCACAAGGCTTATTTATATATAATAATAATATAATATATCGTTTCGTCAATTTTTTACCACTATACATAGGCGTGTGTCTCCTCATGTAAAATTACTTGTAAGGTGGATCTTGTCAGTAGCCTAATCGTGAAATCTTAAGTGTAGTATTTTTTGGAAACAAGTGTTGAGTTACTACACTCTGAAAACAAATGTGTTGGAAATCAACACATTCTTTGTGCAATGATGATTTCAACAAATGTTGTGTTAAATTTCAGTATTTCCCTGAGGGGAAAGTTCTACACAAAATTGTGTCATGAGCATTGGCCAATCAGCTGGGGGGGGTTGTACAAAAAGGGGGGGGGGGGGGGGGGGGGTCATCCGCCAGAAAAATGTTTTCAATTTGAATTCCATTTCATGTATTTTATAAACATTTAGGGACTATGGTGAGATGGAAGAGGAAATAATTATATATATATATATATATATATATATATATATATATATATATATACATATATGTGTGTGTGTGTGTGTGTATATCATATTAAAGGCCTAAATATATATATTCTGTGTAGTATTAAAATATGTAGCAATACGAAAAAGTTGTCTTACTTTCTGTAGTTTTTAAATATAGGGACTGATAGCCAGGACTTGAAAGAATAATTGTATTTTATTTATATGTTTGATATGATTTCATATTGAGCCAAGTGAAATCACCCACAGAAGCCACAGAAGCAGGCTGTCTGTGTGATCCTCAGCCCTGACGATGCTGTGAGAAAAAAAACCAAAAACGTTTGAAAAGTGGGCGGGGCATAACCCCTATGTCTCCAGTTACACCAGCTACATCATCGATGCAAAGTCGATGTTGCAGTCTATATCAAAGTCCTTCTAAGGCTCTTATTATAATGTCTCTGTCTATATGCACCTTCTTGTATCTTAAAGGAAACCCCTGTATGTGTTAGTAGCATGGTTAGTAGTAGTTTTGCTGTGGATTTGTGACTGTAACGGGTGTGCACGTGAATGTTAGCTTTTTATGCAACAGCTAGCCATATTGCTAACTGTACTAAAATAGCAGTATGGACCTCGACTAATGTCGACGCCGTGATAGATAAAATTCAAAACATTGAGTCTCGTCAGAAGATATTTTTTCTGAGACAATTATACGAATATTTAAGTGAGTGAGGACAACCATAATTGCGCGAACTGGGTTAGAACTGGGTTGGACTTGAACCTAGCTAAAGTCTGTTATGCGGGTGGCGCCATTTTGTTTGCTTAACGTTTTTCAGTTATTCTTGCTGTAGTTTATAAAAAACAAGTAGTGGGTAAAGCCAAAGTCCTTCTTCTTCTCTTATTATAATGTCTCTGGTAAAGCTATCTGGCATACGAAAGAAGCACACGAATTGTAAAGCACAACAAAAACATAAGTGGGTTTTCGACAAGTGTATCACAGTATAAATGCCATGTTTTATCATTCCCCTTCTGTCTGCACAGTAGCTAACGAACTTTAACTTTATGCTGGTATGCAGATAATAAGTGCTTATATAACATTGTAATTTATCTAATACGTTATCTGGGAGATAATCATTGGGGTTATTATATTAACAGTACAGTATTATGTTGGACCAAATCTATTGATTCAAATAAGCTTATGGCACGATATAAAATAAATAAACATAGCAGCTAGCTGCTACTTCATTTTTCTTGTGAGCTATCCAAAGCTAACATAAGGTCATTCTGAGGTTGGTGCCAAATTGTTGCCTGCAATCCTAGCTTTTGACGTCTGTTTGTAATAGGTAGTAATAGTAATAGGTAATTTTACCTGCATTGTTTGGCCAGTTATGCTGTGTATACAAAGTCTGTTGGTTTGTAATTAAATTAATACATTCATTTTGGCATTTTAATTTTGCAGGCTTGTTTCCACAAGTTGCTGGCACTATTTCTTAAGTTGGGTAGCATAACCAAGTTAAGGCTTGATGGTAAGTAAAAGGCATCTGCAGTTTCAATCAAGCTATTTGACAAAACTGCACTGGTTGATTCTATAACTGGTATGCTGTATTATTGTGATTGCTATAAGGCTGTGATTATATTGTTATTATTTTAAATTTAGTTCTAGTCATTCAGTTGTCAACTTGGTGTTGTATTTAGAAATTCAATTTGTGTTCATTTTGTTTTGTCACTGTATATTTTTGTTTGTGCACATGTAGAAGAATGGATCCTCCCAAATCCCTCACGACTGTGTTCCTGGATGGCCAAGAAATATGCAAGAGGATGGACACTTTCTGTACTGTCCAGAACATCACTGAGGCTTGTGCATCTGCACTGTCGTGCAAAGCAGAAATTACCAGAATTCTTAAGTTCTGCTCAGTTTTTAATGAGTATATTGATATTGATGTGAACTGTCATGTTGAAAACATCGATAAATTCCAAATTCTATTCAAGTCCATTCAATCAGAGGTTTGTGATGTCAGTGCCACTGCTGGAAACATGCAGGAAACAGAAGTACAGCAGGTATGTTTGTTCAATATCATTAATTCATTCGGTCTGAATGATATGATTGGTTGGAGTTTTCACAGAATATTATGAGAATGGAATAATAATGAGTTTCTATGCCTGGTGGATCTCTCTAAGATTTTAGAGTACCATTACCTTATTAATAGTATTTTAACCTAAACAAAAAAATGTAACAAAGGTAAGGGTAGCTTTAAGCTAAAATACTGTGTATATGAAATGTTCCTTCAGATTTCAACAGCAGCCAATGACCTTGGCAGTGAGAGTGTGAAACGCCACCTACAACAAAAAGATCCGAGGATCTTGGCATTCTACGAGGAGAATGGAACCCTCACAGAAAAATGGAGAAGGGCAGTGGTCACAACTGCCGTCAGCTACCTTGTTGAAAAAAGGGGATTGTAAGTAGACGTTGTCACTTTTTATTTTGGATTAGAGGAGCTTTAATGAAAATATGCACAATGTTAATGTGTCCATTTTCCTGTTCATTGTGTTTTATCTCAGTTATCCAGTAAGTGCTGATAAAAAAATCCTTGCCAGAACCATTGTTGAACTGTTCCCGTCACTTCAGATCAAGATGGAGGAAGAAAATGAAGGATATGTAAGGGAATATTTTTAAGAGTAGCATGAAACATGCATGCTCGTTGATTCATTTTGATAGTAGCTCATAAGATTACTGATTTTTTTGTGTTATACTTGTATTCTGTGTTGTGAAGGAACACTTCTATGATACATTAAGCCACACTGGCTTTCTGGAGGACAAACTGAGGAACATCCGCCGAAAACTGAGAGATGATCAGCGTCGCTTTCAGAAAAGGGGTAGTCGCTCATCTGAGGTTACTCTTAGACTGGAAGAAGTAACAGAAAGTGATGAGTTTGTCCAAGAATGGATAACCGTGATCAAGAGGATGAAGCCTAGTCCTGAGAACCTTTCATCGATCAAGATGGGTATGGACAAAACCTACTCCCACCGAAGATATTGGATATCTAATCAATCACCTACTCTGGCAGAGATTGTTGAGAACTACCCGATCCTATCTGATTTACTCTGGTGGAGCTGGAATGTCATCCCTGCACATTGGTGTGTATGATAAAAAAAAAGTGAAGCTGCAAGCAGCATTGGGCGGGACCTCGCACCCTTGCGCACGTCGGGCCTTGGCGAAGTGGAAAGGTTAGGGGCATTTAGATGCCTTCAGACCCGGGTATTTATCGGACACTGCAATAAGTAGATATACATTACAAACACACACTCACTCTCTCCCTCTGTCTGTTTGTGTAGACTGAGCAACTGAAATGAACTGCCAACACTTTGAGTCAAACAGGAGAGGAACTTATTTCCAGTGAAACCTGTAGATATGTTTGTAGGTCATGCTCTTGTAATTAGTGTTTGATCTAGACTTTGACAGTATTGTCAGTGAAATAGCTGACAGACTGCACACATATCTAAAAACACAATACAGTCAATAAACTTGAACTAGACACAGAAAACTGAGGCACCTTTTCCTCATCAGGTATCATGAGTCATTACAAGTTTTCTCCACTGGGTGGAACACTAAGACCACAAATGAATCTGGATGATCCACTTCTGTTTCTCTGTGCCTGTTGTATCTGTTTGTGAAGTAATGTCTCCTTCTTTTGCTCTGCTCTTCTGTTTCCGCTTCACTCTTGTCTCTGTTTCTGACGTCATTTCTCCTTCTTTTTCTCTGCCGTCCTGTTTTACATTTACTCTCGTCTCTGTTCATGTTGTCTTTACTCCTTTTGCTCTGCTCTTCTGTTTCCGCTTTACTCTTGTCTCTGTTTCTGATGTCTTTTTGCCTTCTTTTGTCCTGCTCTCTTTCTATTTCTCTTTTCTTTTTAGGTGCGGCATAGTATTTGGATTTGTCAGTTTGTCTTTGGGAACCCCGCTTTGCCCATCTCTCTACAGCTAAATCCATATTCTTTTTGGGACAGAGTGGTCTGATAAGGACGTCCTCTGGAAGTTGATGTCAGAGGATATGTTCAGTGTATCTTCCTTTGAGGGAACCATGCATTTTTCTGATTCATTCCGAGATTTCTTTTTTTGTGGAGAATGTTGTGTTTTACAATCCAATTACAGTTTGGCCTTGCTCCTTCTTCTCTGTCTTTTGTCTGTGGCATACCTCTGTAGCACTGTGTCTGTCCAGTTCTGTTGCCTTTGGATAATTGAATTGCTGAATTAATGTCCACCTATAATCCATCTCAACCTTATGCACCCTGAGAGAAGTATATTTAGACAATTTCAAAATAAACTGCATCAGCCAGAAAGTGGGAGAGGCGGAGCATCTTGACCATGTCCTGGCAAGGCCATAGCATACTAAAGGACTCTTCTTTTGTCTTCAGGAGGCTGCTTTTCTGCACTTCTGCAGTGATTACTCTCTCTTATTGAGACTTTCTGTCAGGTTTCCTGACACAATTTCTGAAATTGTAGTGGTGCACAGTCGTCTGTAGTGTTCTGCACTCATTCCTGTGACCACAGATTTCGCGATTTTGACATTTTGGTCTCTTCAGCTACCTCCTTTTGACTTTCGGCAGAATCTTGATCTTTTTGCTGTGCCTCTTACTTGCACCTCTCACCTCTTCTTCTGTATTCACCCTCTCTTGCTCTGAGTCACTGAGTGGAACATGTATCATGTAACATGTTTCCATCAGTGGATAACTCCAGACCTTTTGAATTACATGATTTTGCTTTGACCTTTCCCCTAATATCTCGCCAATTGTATGTCCATAGACAGTGGAGCCATTTCTTGTTTTTTTAATTTTCTTTTCCAAAAATCTTTAGGGACAAATTTGACCACACATCAGAACAGAATGACTGACCTTGATCTAAAATATCGACTTTACACATAACTTTATTTATTGTAATTGTAAAAAATTGAAGAAAAGATATAATTGAAAAATAAGCCTTGTGGCACATGAGGAATATTAGTCTGTATGTTATACAGTTGGTTTGATATCATTCACTCAAATGGTTGAAGCGCATAATAGGTTTGTATTTTGAATGTCAAATGAATGTTGAATATTAAATTTTAAGTCGCTCCTACTGTACCATTGAGGTACCAGAGGTAGCCCACTTTTATTCATATCTCATAAGTGTTTTATTCTATCATTACAATTTTCCAAGACTTTGTCATTCAGTTTGTTTCTAATAAAACAAATACTTTCTGAATCTCATTGACTCTTTTAACCTTACTCAGTCTGTATCTGATCCAACACATGAGAATGGATACACATTGGACCTTATATTATCCTTTAGTCTACAGTTAAATGTCAGTGAGATTTGTGACATGCATATGTCCCCTCACTTTGCTGTTTTATTTAATATTACATTGCCTCTCTCCCATGTGAAACTGTGCGCCGCGAACCACTGTCTGCACACAATTAAACCTTCAACTGCTTCTGAGTTTTCTGCAGCATTTTCTATGCTACTCAAGATCATTATGGTACTCCTGATGAGCTTTTAGACACTTTTAATTGTACTTGCATTGACATATTAGATTTGGTGGCTCCTTTTAGGTGTAAACGCCCTAAGCCAGTAACAGAGCCATGACACCACTCGCACTTTGAGGCGTGTATGTAGACGCGCCGAGAGGAAGTGGAAGAAAGATCATCTACAGTCTATTGCAGTATCAGAAAGCTGTTAAAACTGCCAAGAGTCAGTTTTTATCCAATCATCTGTCAGTTAATAGCCATAGGGTAGTCCAACATGCAGCCGCCCACCTGCTGACTGGATTGAAACGGCATGATCACATCAGTCCTGTCCTTGCATCTTTGCACTGGCTGCCTGTTAATTTTAGGATCCAGTTCAAGGTTTTATTAATTGTTTTTAAGTGTTTAAATGGTCTGGCGCCATCTTACTTATCAGAGCTTGTACAGCCTCACAGAACTTCCAGAGCACTTAGGTCGACAAACCAGCTGCTCCTGGCTGTACCTCGGTCCAGACTCTCTACTCGTGGGGACAGAGCCTTCTCAGTGGCGGCCCCCAAGCTGTGGAACAGCCTACCTTTCCAGCTTTGAGCTGCACAGTCTGTTGACACTGCTGAAAACCCATCTTTTCTTCTTGGCGTTCAGTCCCAGCTAGGGGAGAATCATTGGCTTTTACTTTACTCTTTTTTAAATTGAGCTCTTACTATTCCTTTATTGTTTTTATTTATTATTATATTTGTGTATGATTATATTGTATTTTAATACCTGTACAGCACTTTGGTTCAACTGAGGTTGTTTTAAAATCTGCTTTATAAATAAAGCTTGACTTGACTTGACTTCATATCGTCATTTTCTGTTTCTGTTTCAATTAGTATTTTTTATTTTATTTTTATTTTTGCGTTTTTAAATACCAATGTCAAAAGCGCCCAATTTTACGTATGCAGTTATAATGAATGGAACTATTTATTTGTCATGGGTCCTAATTTAAAGCATCACACACTGAAATGAAATGAAATAAATGAAAGTAAAATGATAATCGGTTTTGGGTTCCCCCCTTTACTCCACACAAGTTGAACAGTGCAAGAGCTTATCTTATTCAAATGCCTTTTGGCAGGTTTAGTGGAGTGTGAATGTGCCTGTTTTTTAATGTTTGATTAAATGTCTTTGAATGTTGTCTCTGTTTGTATGTTTGCTGTTAATCTTGTTGTGTATTACTTTGAGTTAAGTCCACTGTAAATTATGTTTAATTTTCTGCGTGTTCTGTAGGGCGGCTTTAGAAAAGAGAGCACACTCTCAAAGGCCCCTCGATGCAGAAATAAAGGTTGATAATATTAAATGATAATAATAGCTAATTATGTTTTGATAAGAAATAAGTTAACATTATGCTATGATTGTTCTTTCTTACAGTAGTTTATTTTTTCGTTCCCCAGGGATGAGGACTAAGGTTTATTATAATATATCTACACTGTTATTACTAATATTATCATCCTTAGTATTATTATTATATGGTTATACAAAGCAATTTTAACAGTAAAGGTAGCCAGCACTCCTTGTGTTGGTCAGACAGAACAGGTAGCCTTTTAAAGACTGAATGAACGAATTAGAGCTAATTTTGGGATGTACCACAAAGGGCCTGCTCATGTTATACTGTACATGATTATAAAAAAAGCTAGGCAGCCACCCAAAGCTGAAGCTTTATGTTAAGCCTGAATAGTAGGTTAAATGGGGGAAACGCCTACTGTACAAAAGTTTAATCAAAGTCACACAACTAATTCAGTGTAAAGATGCACACAAGCAACACACAATGCTCCACAACACACCTCTGCTGGATGAAGCCTTTTACACAGTAACTCCATGCTGCATAAGAGTAGTAACCTATTTGGATTATTGTTTCACAGACTAAATAAATCTAGACCAGCTAAGCAGTAAAGTGCTGTGTGTTTTCTTACTGGCAGGTCAGGTGGACACCTAACAACAGCTAACTGTCCATATGGGCCTTCTGATCCAGATAATCTTTGTTGGAGGATTAAAGCAATGGCCGTGAGAAGGAGGAGGAGGAGGACACACACGACCTGCAGCTCCTATAACCTGTCAGGTACCGTATTTTATATTATTGTCTGTCAGCTGGCAACAGGAATGAATATTCTTAATAGCCTAATTGAACAGTCCCATATCAGTAAGTACTAACTAAATTTGAATAACGTTATATTGTAAACAAGTTCTAGTGGCATTTTGTTCGGACGTTTAGTCAAAATACGATTGAACTAAGTAAGAAATAATGAAACAGTCTCTCATAAGCACACAGTTTAAGTGATGTTTATTTGTACATGGACATACATTTTATAAATAATACAGGCTGATAAAGCAGAGAGTGAGCATGGCTGTTTTTGTCAGTGTTTGAATTCACATGTATTATGTTTGTGTTACACAGTGGGGGGTAGTTAAAGTCATAATTGTTTCAGTTCAAACTGGCTTATTTATGTGAGGATTGCTGTTTGGAGTTTATGCATCTGATAAAGCAATCAGCAGTAATCTCTTTCATTCTTGTTCCTTCTTCTGTGACAAGATAGAAATGTGTAATCTGTTTCTGTGCATATCTTTTCTTAGCAGGACACATTTCACCTACTGATTATAATGCATTCATCAAAGAGCTCTAATCACTGGACTCTCTCAGAGTTACTCGGGCAGCGGAGGCTCTTAGGGTTCGGAGCTTTGCTGGCATGGCTTGTCCTCTTCCATCTTCTTGTGAACGTCTGGCTCCTCTGCATCTTCACCAGTCTCTTGGTGGTCCTCGGAGGTTGGCTTGGGTCCCGTGCTGTATTGGATGCCAACAGCCTCCTCCACTTGGAGCACTTTTTGCCACTTGGCAAAGTGAATCCACCTCTGTATTCACCTGAACATGAGTGGAGGTTGAACCATGAGATCCACAGTGCCGTCCACAAAGCGATGCGGGATTTTGTGTCCTCATGGTATCGCACTCTGCTGCCAGAGGTGGAGGGAGAGTTTGAACGTGCAGTATGCAATTCGATGCTAGAGTCAGTGATGGAACTGAAGGAGCGAGCAAGGCGAGTGGACAGAAAAGCGCTGGTTCAACGGCTTCTCGAACTATATGGCTGTCACCTGCAGAGCTACATGACGGCAAGGCAGATACAGTCAACACAGAGGGAGAGCATCCCTCTCTGGCACCTCTACAGCAAAGTAGACACCCCTCACCCAGCTGTCAGCAGCGCAGCCGCTGAGCTCAGCTACTCAAGAGCTCTAGTTAACCTTGTCTTACATGTGCTTGTTCCATACCCTCAGATGGAAACCAGGACTGGAGGTTACATGGTCACAGAACTCATCACCTGCAATGTGCTGCTGCCGCTCATAAGCAGGGTTTCTGATCCTGACTGGCTTAACCAGACCATCGTAGACATATTCACCAGGTCCAGAGAGCCACAGGATATCAATATGGATGAGCTCCCTGTAGGTGCCCTGTACAGATTCCAGATTCAGAAAGAGTCTTGGACCACCTGCCCGTCACTGTCATCCTCTGATCAATTGGGTCTCACCAACAGTAGCATCTCTGACCTTGATGACCTGCAGAGCCAGAGTACAATCTTTCAGAGTGATTCCTCACAGGGCAGCATGGTTAGCCTGGCATCTGCTGGGAAAGTCCAAGGTTGCCATGCAGGTCTGCTCACACCATGCAAAGTGAATTGCTGTTTACTCACATCTGGCCACTACTCCAACTCAGCAGAGTCCAAAGTGCTTTCACTGGACTCCCTAATTGCACCAGACACAGACGATGACCTAACAACCTTTTGTGAATGTGGGCCTCCAACCAACTTCTGCAATGTGATGACCTCAAAGTACGATGAGACTGTTGGCTGCTTTGGTCCACTTAAAAATATTGGGCCGAAGGTGGTGGTGCCTGAGGACTCCCAGTGGCCAGCAGGTATTGCCCAAGAAAAATCCCCAACTTGTCCCCCAAGAAGGCTTTGTTTAACCCCCTACAACTTTGATGCAACGAACACCCCAGCTGCTCCTATGACCATCCAGAATGTGCAAATTGCTGGCACAGTCACTGCAAAGGAGCAGCGTGGCACCGGCACGCATCCTTACACTCTCTACACCGTAAAGGTATCATTAAAAGTGCATTTCTGTTCGACAGATATTTGAATATGTGTTATTGGCTGCACATACATTACCCTTTACTTTATGTTTCATAGTTTGAAACTGGGGCTGATGCTGAAAACGATGGCACTCTGCAACCTGTGGCTGGTCACACTGTCAACCGGAGATACAGCGAGTTCCTCAACTTGCAAACACGTTTAGAGGAGAAGCCTGAAGTCAAGAGATTAATCAAGAGTGAGAAATGATGCTCTGCTTTACTTGATCATGAATACTAAGACAGATACATCATTGTCAGTCAATATTATGTGTTTCAGATGTCAAAGGCCCAAAGAAAATTTTCCCTGATCTTCCATTTGGCAATCCTGACAGTGAGAAGGTTGAAGCCCGTAAAAACCAACTGGATACATTCCTTAAAGTAGGTATTATGATGATAACATAATTCTACATGATCAACAATTATTTGCATGGTCCTGTAGTTTGATTGATTTATTTTCTAGCAATTAAACAGCATTCCTGAGACAGCCAACAGTGAGGACATGCAGGAGTTCTTGGCTCTAAACACTGATGTTTGCACATATTTTGGAAGAAAGCCTTTTGTCAAGTCAAGAATTGATAAGGTGAGAAGGAATCTGAGTGATACTGTAAGAGCATTTTTTTTTGAGATTTTTACACTCAGAATTGTGTTTTGCTTATTGTTCCTTGAGTTGGATTCTTGAGTTTCATTGCAGAATGATGGATGTGCACAGTTTGACACTAGATGGCTGCTATATCTATGGTATGCTGTAGCACCTCCAAAGCTCACCAAACACGTTAAACTCGTTTTTCTGTACAAAAACTTAAGTGTAAAAACAATAATTTTCTGTTACACAAAAGGTTATGTACCTTTTTGAAAATTTCTTGGCTCCGACCAGTTGCTAGACAACCATCAGCAACTTGTGGAAGTTACTTGGTTATTGAATATAATTCATGAGTAGTGGTGATACATCCACTTGGAGTGCAGATTCAGGAGAGTATGATCCATGCATTTTATTTTTTCTTCAAGGGGTTAGTAATTGTCTTGTGTTTTTCTCCATCTTGATTGCTATTAAAGATGATGGAAAATGCTTTAGACACATTGAAGACAGCTTTCCCCCATCCTGAGCCCCTCAGTCCAATTGAAGACCTTGAAGGAGACCCTGATGGAAGAACGATGGACAACAAGAAATACAGGTGAGAAATCTATCAGTCCAATACAATAGTTCTCAAAAATCGTGTGAGACCCCATAATTTTACAGCAATGTGACCCCTCAGTTTGTTTGCATTTCCCTATGTGTTTGAGAAGTTCAATCAAGGAGTAATTGAGACCCTCAAGGCCTGTTGACCCACAAGTTAGAAATCACTGGTCACTCTTCTGCCTCTCAAATTTGGGCTGTTTTTGAAGTATTTTGTTACTTGACTGTAATGAGTGATTTCTTTTTTTGTGTGTTTTGTGCATCAGGAGGCTTATGTTCCCAAGCAAAATGTCCCCATCTCTCAATATACCTGACTTGCATCCTAAAGTGACATACTGCTTCAGTGAGGGCAGCGCTGTAAGTTGAAGGTTACATATATTTACAGTGCCATCTTTGATTGATAAATGTGTGTTTGAAAGGGGTGCTGGACACAGGTGACACATTTGCTTTTGGCTCTTTAGGTGCTCAATGGCATGTCACTGTCCAGCCTAGAGAACTTCGTCAAGGAGCAGGAAAGACTTTTATGTGAACTGAATGGGAAGGAGACTGCCAAGCAGAGGTGTGGGCAGACTGGAAAAGATAAGAAAACTTCAGGTAAAAATCATGTTCTGTCATAGTTTTATCCATAACAACAGGATGTAATAAAATAGCCACATTAGGGCCAGGAAAATCAATATGCAATATCAGTGCATTGCCACTTGAGTGCAGCACAGCTCCACTTTTGTAGAGGCATTAGCATTAGTGGTCCTAGCAGTCCCTCTCACTGTTTGTAAGTTTTGTCTGTATTTCATATATTTTAAGATGTGTCCAGAATTGTGATGCTATAAATTTAGTGTGTGTCTATGTTTTCCTGTATGCACTGAAGACACAGCTGTGGCCGATGTTGCTTTGAACATCTTGTGTCTGCTGATGAAGGACCAGTGGAGTTGGCTATGCACTGAAAACATACAGAAGACCATCAGACTGCTCTTTGGCACCTTCATTGAGAGGCAGGTGTTTCTTTTGGCTTCTCAGTAGCTTTCACAACCATTTCTCAATAGTACATACAGTTAGAACATGTTAATTTAAAACTCAGTGCCTGACACCCTGAGACACCCCGGAGATGATAAGTGAGATGTATGAGATGGTGTATTTTTATAATGCATTAGCTTATCAATCAATCAATCTTTATTTGTATAACGCCAAATCACAACAAAGTTATCTCAAGGCACTTTCCACATAGAGCAGGTTCTAAACCGAACTCTTCAGGTTTTAACTTTAAAGAGACCCAACATTCCCACATGAGCAACAGTGGCGAGAAAAAACTTCCTTTTAACAGGAAGAAACCTCAGGCAGAACCAGACTCACTTATATGTTTTTATTTTTTGATTTTTAACCATCTCCCTGTGATTGTCCTTTCATGCCACTCCATGAATCAGGGCATATTTTTCCATTAAAATTCATGTTTACTGAAAATGTGTGAATTGATTGATTATTTAAATCATTCAGCCATTACAATAGAAAATACATCAGTTATAAGTTCATTGTAATTAGTACTACTTGCTTATTCAAATATGGTATGTGGCTGCAGACGTGTTTAGCTAGCGGTAACACTGTGGCATTGGAGCTGTATTTTTCATCCATACAGCTCAATATCCAGCCACTGAGTCCTTTTCTAGCAAAGACAACAAGTTTTAAGTTTGTTCCTAAATAGTTTGTGGGATGTGAATTCTGTGTGATATTTACCCTGATTTCTTCTCAAAACATTTTTTGGTCTTCAAATGCAATGTTTATGCCCTAGTGGGTACTCCACAGATTTAAACAAGGACTTGTCTACAATTACCAAAGGATTGCTTTACCGCACACAATCTGTGGGAACTGTGCTTGTCTAATCTCTAGTGTTCTGCTGTCATTAACTTGGCTTCCATTTTTGGACTTGAATATGCCTCTGGGAGTTTTAAAGTTTGTGTGTACATGTGTTTCCCTCTCTCCTAATTAGTTATTAATGGAAGTTAAAGCATATTTGCATGGACAGTATATGTGTTTATGTCTGAATGTTTCTAACATATACTGCAGTGGCGGAGATCTGGTAGAAAAACAAACTGATTGGTTGACTGATTTCTCTTTCAGATGGTTGGATGTAGGAGTTGCACACCTTACCAGTGCCCCCTGCTGGGTGATTTACCTACAAGTGCTTCAGGAAGCTGTATGGCCAGGTGGCACGCTGCCCGCTCAACCAAGACCAGAGCGCAGTGCAGCAGAAAGAGAGGAAACCAAGGAGCGATGTCTGGAATGTCTGATGCAGCTGCTTCCAGGTATTCAATATTATGGATGTTTTAATGCTATTCTTATTTTCATTGTTCCTGCATCAGTTTGGTCCTCTCTGGTTTGTTTCATATATATGTGACTCAACAGAGCTCATCACTGACATGCTGGGCAGTGAAAAGTACAGGCTGAGCTTGGAGACCATGCTGGAGTCTTTACAGGACTGTCAGATAAACAAGTGAGTCAAAAACCAAACTGTCCTGTAAACATAAGTCAGATCCTGCTATTTCAAGACAAGCAGGGTCTCAGAAACCAAATAGTAAGAGCAAACACTTGTACCAGGAATTGTGTAATGAGTACCTCACACACTGAAATAGAAATTATATTGTATTTAATTATCATCATCATCTCTAATGTTGTGGGTCATTAACTGTGTTTGTGTGACTCTGTTCAGGCATCTGCTCTACTGCATCTGTGACCTGCTGCTGGAGTTTCTGATCCCTGAGTCGTGTAATGACGCCTTCCAGAGGTCCCTGCTGCAGAGTCTGGCTAAAGACACAGAGAGAGACAGTCTTCACTTGTGATCCGCACATGATGACACTCTAATGTCTCACAGTTGTAAGCAATAGATGAATGCTGTGGGGGATTGTGATGTGTTCACTAGATTCTCCTGGGTAACACAGAATAGAGTCATTAAGTGAATGGTCACAAACAACAGGATGTCATGTGGCTCTACCTTAGGGATTTATAATAAATTTCCCTTCCCCGTGACTTACTGTAACATAAAGATTGGGAATGTGTGTACAGCTCGGAAATATTTGCTATACATAGGCTTGTTGTCCACAACTGTAGCCACCCAAAGGGCATAGGAAAATGTGAATGTTTTCAGCAGTATCATTGCAGTATCATTATCAGCACACAAAGTGAACTAGCTGACTCACTAACATATCAATATCAACTGCTCTTCCTACAGTATGTGCCATTGGTTCATAGAATCTGGTGCAAACTATATAAACGTAATAGTTAATGCTTAATTATGCCAATCATACCTGTAGGCAAAACAGACATATGGTTTGTAACTACCATTTCTTTAATCAACTTTTGTTGTGATGTATTCATTTATTTATTCATGTGTTCAGATCTTAAAATCTTTCCCAGGCTTTACATACAGGCTGTAAAAAATTATTATACTGCATCAGTGTCAAGTACGTTTGTGATTTTCATCTGAATTTTTTTTTAACAATTTTTAAATCTGTTGATGATGACTTATTGTCAAATTGTTTTGTTGTAGTGGCTTTAAAATATGTTTTCAGGAGTCTGTTTATGGTGATTATTTTTTACTCTGTTCTTTTTTCCCCGTCAACTGATATCTTTTCCATGTAATCAGTGCCTTTAACATCATGCCTTGGCTTAGTACATGTCATTTTCACATAGAGTTTGAGCTTTGATAAAAGTATTTTGGGACATTTAGACCTTCAGGCTGACTTTGACTGAATCAATACGTTTTAAATGTGTTGTAATAAACAGTGTGAGAGAACCCCACTTTCCCCAAGACATATGCAAATATCTTTAGATTTGACCGACAAAGCTGTCACGAAGATGGTACTGTGTCTTTTACAAGCAGCTTTAGGCCATTGCTTTGTAGACATTGTCATTCATGAACACGAACTGAATAGACTGGATCTAATAATGTTTAACTCAGTCCAAGATTACAAAATTAATGTGTTTTCCGGTTTCTTTTCAAGATGTTTCAGAAGACCATGTTTTTAAAAAAAGACTTTTTACTGTTTCCAGTGTTATCTGCTTGATATTTTCTCAGGGAAACCAGCCCTGGCCCCAGAGGGTTGGTTGTAACTTTTAACTTGGTTTAAAGTTTGACTGAAAGGAAACTTTGTATGGTGAGACCTCTAAAAAGACCAGCAAGATAACTTTCCATATTTAGGTTTAAAGTAAATCTTTAAATTGCATTTGTTTGTGGGGACACTGGCAGAGATGTTTTCAACAATGACTGACCACCATCTGGGTTTGCTTTACTTGACGTTCTGTGGGAGCTGTCCTTAGATGAATAAATTAGTCAGACTTTAATAGGACTATTTCACATGAGAAGAGCGTTCACTGTTAATGATTCACCAAGGATCCCAGACTAAATATCATAAATGAAAGTGAATTAACAAATGTTAGTACAGCCAGTTTTAGTCCTCCCATGATCTTTTGATCCTAACAGGCCTTTGAATTATATTCAGGGATTCACAGACGATCTCTTTGATGAGGCCGTAATAGTGTATACGATTTTTATAAGATATTAATTTTTTAAGTGGCAAATTAAGAAAAATGAGGAACAAAATCACCAGCATCTGTGAAGTCTATCCATGACAACTGAAGTCTATTTAACAACATTTCAGCCCACAAAATATTAAGCTGTTTTTTTCTTGTGACACCAAATTGAAAGTTTTTCTGAAATTCATTTAAGTCACTATTTTGTGTGTGTGTCTATTTCAGGGTCTTCGTGACATACAAACAACAGAAAAATGTGGAAAAGGCATCAGTAGAGATTATATGCACATATGTGTATACAAAACTGTGGTCAATTCAATTTAGTTTTATTTATATATCCTCATATCACAACAGAAAACATCTAAAGGTACTTTTCACATGGAGCAGGTCTAAACTGTACTCTTTATTTTACAGAGAGTCAACATTCCCACATGAGCAGTACTTGGCGACAGCTGCAAGGAAAAACTCCCTTTTAAGGGGAAGAAACCTTGAGCAGAACTGGGCTCTAGGTGGGCGGCCATCTTCCTCTACTGGTTGGGTTTAGAGAGAAAGAAGGAGAGGGAGAGAGGAGACAGACAGTGTTTGTTGTAGAGATGTGATGATGTGCCGGAAATGAGCGCAAATACTCATCTTGGTACTGTTAGTCAGTCACTCTGTCAGTGATTCCCAAAAGTTATGATTGAACCTTTCATTCGACTGGAATGTGATAATTTCCCCCCCTCTCCTCTGTCTCCCCCCATGTGTTGGGGATGAAGACATCTTCCTAGAAGTCAAACCTAAGTGATTTTTTTCATCTCATGAGTTCCTACAGACAACAGCTCATATTTACAGGTTCTGTACTTCAACATGTGGACAACTTAGAGGGAATATTTAATTGCTTTCAGGCTCCCAATAAATGCTGACAGAAAACTGAATAATTTAATGACAAACAAGCACAAACAGTACAGAAAGAGAGAGACAGTAAGTTTTGTCCCACTGTTTACATGCAGAAAAGTGCCATCAATTAATCTCTGAACTCTTGTTGCAGAAACATCTGTAAATATATTTAAGTTCATTGGTTTTCCTCAGAGTTTTCCCCTGGTAGCAGGATTCAGCAGGTGCCTTGTGACAAAATGTAATCTGAGCGAAACTTTGTACAACGATCCTGCAACAAATACCATTCTGTATGTGGGTTGGGCTCAACATTAAGAATACCTGACAATACAACCAAATCCAGACAACACCTGACTGACTCCCAATGCTGGTGATATAAAAAAAAACTGTGTCAGATGTCAGTATATAAATCCGCTCCCTTTGTTTCCACATGCAGATCAGAGGGACTTCATAAATTGAGTCTTAGGAACATTTAGCGCAGCTCACTTCCTTTCTCATGATATCATGGGCTGATACTGGCGAACTCCCACCTCCTGTCTCATGCTCTGGGATTTCACTGGCAATGAGAGAAGACAAAACGCTCAAGCTGCATTGATGGTGGCCCCATACGTCTCAAAGTCAAACATCTGTATTTTCTACCGCAAATCTCTAAATGGGACAAACATCTGTAATGTTTCATTTTATTTCATTAAACTGTATTGTTCACAATGTGGAAAATGGTCTTTGGCTTCACCACACTCAACATGATATACAAAACAAACAACAGTAAAAAAAAATTGCAACTATTATCTAAACTGACATGCACAGCTACAGTATGATCATGTGAAATATTGATGGAATCTAATGGATTAATTAACTTAGTTCAGCTGTGTTTAGGATAGTCTCACTTTTGATTAGCTTTATGAAACAGTGACTTGAAATCAGCCCTTGAAATTATTTTTGTAGACTAATTTTATAATGAAAAAAAAATCTTATCCTCAAACTGTCATAGATATCACACCTCTACTCACACACCGAAGATCTCCCATGAAATCTGATGGACAATATAATGTCTGCAGCTACAGTTGTCAACATTTGGGGATATTCCCTACATCAGACATATTCATGTCACTTTATTTAAACTTCAGGCTCAAGTTTGCACAAATGTCAGCTAATTCTAAAAAAACAAACAGCCAAATGATTTAGTATTAGATGTAATGGAACCATGAAAGCTCACATTATATTAAGTACAATTAACCTAACCTATTGAAATATGTTCACAGTCTGTCATAAATTATGTATTAAATGAAACAACAGGCTCTGTATATTACAGAAGTTTTAAAGAAGTGAGGAAATACATGTATAAAATACTGTCATGACTGCAACCAGTGCCATGCTGCTGTTATAATTTTGCATTATAAAGATGTCTTAGTTTAAAAAGTTGGAGCTGCAAATGCAAATTTAACATTGTTCTACAGTTATTTGTTAGTAATGTGACACTGAGTGCAACTGGGCGTGCAGTCGTTCCCTGATCCAGACAGATGTTATTATGGTTGATTTAATCACAGTATCTAGTTTACTTTTAGGCCCATAAGGGACATTGTTTCTTGCTACTGTTTCAAGATTTGGTAGATTCATTAACAGGAGCTTTTGAAATAGTTGTCCAGCCTGTGGAAAATGTTTGTCCTCTGGGTGAAGCTCAAACAATAACACACCAATGGATAAGAGAGATGAAACAAGACGCTGTTCTTAATGATGCTGAGAGACATGTCCCATTAACATGATGATGATGATGATGACGATGACGATGATTCCTCCTGGTGCCAAACAGCAGATGTTGTGTGTATGTGCGCAATAGTCAGGGTGCCAGCCAGAGATAACACCTCAGCTGACCACAGTGAGTAACACCTCTAAACCACAGCACTAACAGTCCAAGTAAAGCAGAGTAGCAGCTGCAGTATGAAGAGGTGAGTAAGTTTAACGGGGAATTCCATCGTTTTCACAACAGACCTAAAAAAGATGAATGTACATACATATTTGCGCATGCACCCCCACATGTAGCGATTGCTCAGAGCAGGAGCTGACCACCACCAACAACAGCTGAGGTTAACAAGTGTGTGAATTACATCTGCATTTTGAGGAAAACCTCAACTTTTTCCATTGTGTAGATTTCATCACAGTTTAATTAAAAGCAGGATTATTCTTAAATCCTTGCAGGTCACTGGTATTGTCACTAACATCCAACAACTATGTCAGAATATGACAGAGAAACGTACCAACATTGTGTAAGCGTGCCTAACCGCTGATTCTAGCATCTGACCTTTAGATGATGTGAATCTGGTTCCTGTTAGCGGTGTGTCCTCTGTTGCACAGTGCAGATGTGCAGTGAGGTCTTTAAGGAAGTCTGACATCCCGCCTTGCTGCCCTATTTCCATTTACTTGTACTGGAAAAACTCTGGAAAACAACAAAATATTTCAATTGCAAAATGACCAGTTGCAGTCCCCCTCTCTATACTCCACCCTCCGTCCTATTTTATTCGACTCTTCAGCCAGTACTTAAGGTCAAAGAGAGGAAGTAGGGTGAGAGTGGACAGAAAGAGAAGGCAACTGTGCTGCAACATTTCATTTGCTAATGAACAGACAAAAAGTGAAAATATCTCAGTGGACTTGTGCATCCAACAGTACAATAAGTTTTAAAAAAAATCACTTGTGATAAGCAGGAGGAGAAACATGATGCCTGGGGGCTGAGAAGAGTCAGATGGGTGATGTTGACCTTCCCATGACCCCACCTTGGGACAACTGTCTGACTCAGACCATCAGTCACTCTCAATTCTGGTAACTGCCTACCTCTAATGACTCTTGACCTCTCGACCAGTTCTCAAAGACTTTTTGCTGGGTCAACATAATGTTTTAAAGCCTACCTCATTTATTATTGGTGCATTTTGTCTTTTCTTCAACAACTTAGCATGAAAAACATACAGCGTGTTCATAAAAAATATGATGCATTGTATAGTTTAAACTAAGCAGCAGAATTTGAAGCAGTTAACGCAGCTACAGCTTTAATAGTCTGCTTATAACTTCATTGACTGTATGGTCTTACACCTTCACAACATTTGACACTGTTCTTCCTGACATTCTTGAACTTTTGTGGTTGAGGTTTAGAAATGTTTTCTTTTTTCTTTTTCAAAGTATTTTATGTCTGCTTTGTTAACTTGCATATCAAAATGTTAACTAAATGTTAACATTAACTGTCTTCAAAATCCTGAATCATGTGGTAAAACCTTTTATATTATATATTTGTATATTTTCCACTACACAGTTCCAGCACTACTCGACTCGACTCTACTCGTTTTTTTGCTTTTCCATTAAGGAAAGTACCTGGTACCTGGTACTTTTTTAGTACCTGCTCTGGTGAGGTTCCAAGCGAGCTGAGCCGATACTAAAATGTGACATCGGCAGACTGCCAGCCACTGATTGGTCAGAGAGTGTCGTCACTGGAAGAGTCATGAGTCTGGCATCCCACACAAGAATCAAACCCGGCATTTTTAAATACCGGCAAGTATAGTTACAGCGAATTTTCACGAGAGTTAACATGGCTCCAATGCGCAACTACACTGTGGTCCTTCAGCGAGGTGCAGACGTTCCTGTGTCATGGCAGTTTGGCGCAGCCGTGCTATGACGACCCCGCCCATGTTGAGGAGGTACTATGAAGTAATGGAAAACAACGAACCTGGCACCAGAGTCAGGTACGTCAGAAGAGTTGTCGCTGGAAGAGTCATGAGACGCCCCACACAAGAATCAAACCCGGCATTTTTAAATAATGGCAACAGCAAAACAGCCATACAGCTCAATTGTCTTGCTTTGTGTGTGACAGAAAGCCACATACGGCAGCAAGTACACCATTGTCTCCATGTCCTCCATTGTTTATGTGTTTGTGTCGCGTATAAAACGGAGTCACGGCAGTATCTCTGAGCCGTGCTATGACAACTCCACCCACGTTGAGTAGGTACTTCTTGTAATGGAAAAGGTCGTTCCTGGAACGGAGCCGAGTCAAGGCGAGCTGAGGCGAGTCGAGTCGTGCTGGAACTGTGAAGTGGAAAAGCGCCATATGTCATAATTTTAGACAACAGTCAGGTAATGACTGACCAATTTTTTGCACTTTCTTCATCTCTTGAGGGCAAAATACTCTTCTCAGACCCTCCTTATAGGTCAGAACGTGCAGAGTCGCCCCGTAGAAGGTGAGGAGTCAGCATCTTGCTCACTGACACTCCAGTAAGGTCACAGGGGTCACAAGTTCAAACTCACTGCAGCTCCCTACTGCTCCAATCAAACAGATTGTCTCAAACAGAGACATCTGTCAAACACATTTTGACAGATGTCTCTCACTGAGGTTACTGCAATGTTTTTGCAAAAGTTTTTACTGGATGGATTAAACTGGACGGAATGTTGATCCTGAGGAAGAAAATTGGATTTGTCAAATGTGCTGTCACAGTGATATAAAAAATGGGTTTTAATTTCCCGTTATACTGTGCAAATCTTTGTTTAGTAAGATAACATGAAGCATAAATTAGCCTGGCTGACATTGGCCAATGCTGTCACCAACAGGATACCAACTCACACTTTATCACTGGAGGTAAGTCTTAATCTTTGCAAAACATACATTTTATAATGACTCGAACAGACTGGAAACATTTTAATTATTACACAAACTAGCAAAAGGAGTTTCTTACAGTAAAATTAATTTGCAGTTTGGAATGTGCATGCTGAAGAAGGGCTGCTATCTGTTTTTGTTTTTGCTAAGCAGTTTTACAGCTCCTCTCTTCAAGCTCAAAAACTAAAAATCTTAACCCTGAGTCAAAGTCAAAGAATCAGAGTGGAAAAATGTGCTCTTCATTCCAATAATTCAGTACTTCAATGAGCCGTATAAGGTAAATACTGTTTCTGTAATTTAAAACATCTGAACAGTGTCTTCATGCCACTCTTCTAATGTTGTTCCCTAGCTGCCAACATGCATTATGTATACTTTTACAGCTGTTGACATAACCATACTGATATTACAGAGAGACGTTTTGCATGCAGAGATTGTGGTTCAGCTTTGAGACAGGCAGCTGTGTAAGGTGATGAAATGAAGCATGTCAGTGTGAATTCTCTTTCCACCTGTGAACGAATGAGAGGGGGAGAAGGGTGACTCTCTCGAAATTCAGCATTATGCAACATGCTAGTAAAGTTTTTCCCCTCCCTCTGTACACTTTCTTTACACGAAAGTAGTTACAGGCTATACCTCAAAGGAAATGTAAAAAGTGACACCACCTGTCATTTTAATAACTAGCCTTTGTAAGCCCTGGGCAAGGTGGGGAGGTCCAGCACTGTAGTTTATGCTTGCAGTCTGACTCGTGTCATCCCTGGTAATAAGGAAATGTATGTGCTCACAGTGCAAGGTGATTTAATATGCGATTCAAATGAAAGTGTTTCGCAGTGTGAAACATAATCATAAAGAAACAACATGTAAAATAAGATTACACATCTGCAATAGTTATTCAGTGGATCCAAATTAGACATACAGTATTTCTATTTTTCCCAAAGCACTAAAAGTAGTATTCCTAAAGAGTGGAGGTGTTGAAAATGCTCCATAATCCACTATATGGACTCACAGTAAACAATCTGGAGATACTGTACATTATAGATGTAGATGTGGATATGAATAGAATAAGGGATACGTCCCCACCAATGTCAAGAGCTTGTTGAATTGTCCCTATTTGCCAGATTTGTGTGTTTTCTGTTAAAAGCAGGATACTTTGCTGGAGAAAGGAAGTGAGAGATATCAGGGATCTTTTCTGATGATCTGACAACCCTCAAGTTTTATACTCACTGATAATGACAGCAGCATCTATATGACATAAATGAACAGTGGTGAATAAATTATTATTTAAAAAAAATGTGTGATCAAGGCTCAAACACATTATTTTGACACCAATCAACTTAATTGTTGCAATCCTAGATGAAATAATGTCCCCCAAAAAGCAAGAGATGAAGGACATCAGGGGTGTGAAAAAGATATGATAGTAAGGGTTAAATAAATAAGATAAATAAATCAAGTAATACAGTCTAAATCAATAGGTACATTTCTTCTGCAGTGTGTGAGGCTGTATGAGGTTGCAGTAGGTATGTGGAAGCCGCAGATATGTATTCAGTCCAGAGATGGTAGTCATACTTGACTTGTATCCAGCCGTTATTAGTTATCCTGACCTACAAACAGGGAGAAAACAGACAGAGGTATGTTAACTATGTTATGTGTGTAAATCAATCCTGTCAAGGTAAAATTATGAAAGAATTCAGTTATGTATTGCGCCAGTTAAGAGGTTTAATATCAGCAATGTGTAGTGCAGAATGCAATGTAAGGAGTACAGCAGAGGTTAAACGATATTTTAAAAAAGTGTAATGTTTTGAATGTTGTTGAAAAATAACAGCTCTGACTGCACTGTAGCCAGAACTTGTACATTTATGCCAAAAACAGAAATATCTCAGGAGCTTGAGCTAATAAGAGCTTCATGCTGTCATGACCCCCACATTTCTAAATTTATCAGCAGTGTTGTCAGGTCCAGCACTCTGACAGTGTTGCTGAGCAAATGTCAAGCTACAAAGAACCAAACTTTTGCACATTCAAATTCCTTTACCAAAGTGTAATGGTAATGGGGGCCAGCTGCAATAAAATGGCCCAGCTAAGAGTTTAATATGATGTCATCAGTCAGATGACACACATTGAATACAGAAACACCCTCTGGTTTTGTCAAAATCTGAATAAAATGTGCTGTATTGCTCCCCAGGTACAGTAAGTCCTCAAGACTTTGTGTTGACACTCCCCAGATGGCAAATCAACGAGACAAATCAACATCAAACCTTTATACCAGAAATGAGGCAATCTTGACAAATCAGGAATAAAAACACACGAGAACCTGACAGTCAACTTCATATCTATCATCTTAAAAGAAAGGGGAAATAAACTTATAAAAGCATTAAAAATCCTAAGTGATCCAGACCGTGATGCCTTGTTGATTCAGTGACAGTTTAGTGACATCACTTGCATATCAAACACACCAGCAGATGTGTCCACTTTGTGGTGGAGGAGGCCAGATTCATGTGATTACACTGACCTCCATTAGTGCTAAGTTATCATAGAAAAAAGTACCAACGATCCTGAGAAACTAAAACCAAACACCATAATTCACTTCTATAGTGTCCATGTATATGTTATGTAGATGTTCACCCTCTCACCCATCTGCAATATTAACTATATAACTCAAATAACTCAAAATGACAGAGAGCATTTTTTATCAAACTCAAACAAGCAGTCGGGTCCTCACACATTTGTTTGTGAAGTGACCTGGCTGGAATGAGGTCTGATGGCTTTACGGGAGCTGTGGGACTTTGGGAAATTGCTGTAATTGGATTTAGACTGTGGCTGTGCTCCTGAGGTGTGAGACGAAAGCCACCAAATACCAGCAACCTGGCTGATCTACCAACAACCTTGTTGATACAGCATGCATGATTTACAACTCTATTAACACTCTATGAATGACTGAAGAACCTTGTTAAAGCTGAATGACTTCAGACCAGGATAAAGATGTTTTGGATCTTGTTTCAATCCTTTTTAAACTTTGTTCTGTATTCCTGAGTGTATATCTTAGCTGTCTGAAAAACTTGGAACATTTTATTTAGTTTTAATTCATATACACATTTTACTACATCTATACACTAAAATTACTCTCCAGCTATGTTGTATTATGTTGTATTATGTTGTATTATGTTGTATTTTGTGTTTTAGTTCATGATCAATTTGAGTAAAAGAAGAGAGGCTATGAGAGCAAGAAAACTTAGTTAAGTTATTTACTGTGCTGCTCTTTCCTCTTTATATCTGACAGCATCAGCTATTTTAATACATTAAAAACAACAGTGAAGTACGTTTGTTTTTCACACACTCAGGTCTATCTACTCCTAATGGCCATTGGGGGGCTTTGAGGTGAGCAGATACTGTTATGATCTGGCTCAAGTGGCCACAACAAAAGGGAGACACACCATGTTGAACTTCAACAAAAGAAAAGTTAATTAAACCAGTTAACCAGCTGAAGTCCAAATTAAAATGTAACTTAAGTAATGGAAGAATATAGTGTGGATGTCAGCAGTCAGTAAAGTCAGTAGTATGATGTGCATGAGTGAGAGATGTGTGTTGGGGTGCTGTAAGATGCATAAAAGCAAAATAAATAAGAAATAAGTAACTTAACCAAACCAAACAGAGTGGAAAGAGGTTAGGAGGAACTGCTGCTATAATATGGAATACATGGGGGAAAAAACATGACAGCTGACATAAAGCAGAATAACCACACTGAAGCCAATTCTGATGTAGGGCTGCAGTCATCTCATTGTCTGTCAGGATTCAATTCTACCATCATTCATACCATTGATACTGATGTAACAAGAACTAGGAGAGCTCTTTGTTGGATGCATGCCAGTAGCTGGAAGATTTGACTGAAAGTCAGTGGGTGGAGTGGGAACTCTGTGCTTTAGCCAATACTTGCCCCCCCCCCCCAAAAAAAATGGAGTAACTTTTGCAGATCTTACATTTCAACAGAAATACAAACTTGAGTCTCACTTCCTTTGTGGTGTCCCAGTGGTTGCTTGTTTATTTTTAACATGTGGGTAGTTCACTTACAGCCATATTTTTGTGTCAACAGTGAAAAGAAGATGAAATGGAAGATTTGTGACAGTGAAAGTAAAGTCTTGTAAATCGTACTGTATTATGTAATATAATGATATATATGTTGGTATTTGTGACTTTAGAAATAAATATTCTATCAAGCACTGCACATTTACCTAAACTCTCTCTCTCTCTCTGCATTTAGGCTGAAACTTTATGTAGCAGAATTAGCTAATTTTATGTTGTACGAAACACGAAAGAACCTGAGATCATTCATTGCATGTCTTTCTATCTATTATGAAACCTAATGGACTAGATTGAAGTCCATATTTTTTACTGAACAGAGCAAAGCCTTGACAGTCTTGAATATATGATGTGAATTTATGAAGATAGTAAGCCACAAATTAAATACTCAGCTCAGCTTGACTTCTGGAGAGAAGATGATACAATCGTATTTATGATGTACATTGTGATCAAATCTACATCTCATGCAGCCAGGGCTGATGAAGAGAAAAGCAATATTACTCATCTGTGCTGCTCTTGAGCCAGAGCTGGATTCACCTCCTCTCTCCCTCCTGTAGAGTCAAAGGGTTTGCGTTAACACTTGGCTCCACACAGAGGGACTTTCTGAAACTTGCTCTTGGAAGTTTGCTCTCTGCCACGACTCAGAACTTTCTCAGAAGAAAGCAGTGAGAGCTGAATCTGTACAGACAAGGACTAAAGAACACAAGTGTAGATTGGGACTGTGTTCCTTGCACGTTATCGAACAGTTTTCAGCTGCTCTTCACTCTTTAAGTGTCTTTGATGCTTTGGTATCTCACAGTGATTGGACTGCGATTGCTCACATCACCACTGCACCACTTATTTATTTAAGTTGTGTTCACATCACTTTTTCCTCTCTGCATGTCATGTATTTATTTTGTTCATATGGAAACTGCAGCTGGTTTACATCCTAGCTGTGGAGGTACATTGATAGTTTGAACCAGAAGATTTCCATATCAGGTTTTAGAAAACCAACATGTGAGATTAATATACTATCACCTGAAACCAATTTATCAATGTCTTGTTTGCATAGACAACTGCAACACACATAATGCTACAACATCCCTTTATAAACTCCTGAGAAAATATCTCTTAAGCTAACTACATGTCCAACTTTCTACACCAACTAGTTGCAAACTTTATCAGTCCGCTGTTTCATGCTGGACAGGTGGCATGCAGTTGGGTTTCAGATTTGTATTTATTTTTTGACTGAAAACAGCTGCCTGCTCTGACTGAAAATTAGAATGATGAGAGCAAGATATTAAAGGATATGTTCATGATTGTTGAAGTCTGTTCTAAAACAACAGTCAGGACCCCAAATGAACACTGACACATGCTTCCTGCTGTAATCATTCTTCCTGTCCATACTGACAATAAAGAGATCAATTTGTGATGCAATTTAAATGCAAGGGATGGGGGACAATGTGTATAATCCCTCTTCCATGCAAAAATGTATCTGAGGCTAACATGAGGCTTCAGCCATCCAAATTAGTTGAATCAAGTAAATCTCTCAAAGTCTTTTTTGAGCCAAATTGCCTTTTTTCTGATGATCTTTACAGCTGCAGTTGAACAGGACAACATAGACACAGAGAGGAATTTTTGATGAACAAGACTAACTGTGGAAGATATCCACTTATTTGATCAGCTCAGATAGCTGAAGCCTCATATTATCACACATCAACACATTGTGTAGATTATTTCCCTCAAAACGACAACTGTGGATCATGTCCACCATCATTGACATTGTAAATACATTTAAAAGGGATCTTTTTAATAGTCAGTTTGAACAGAATAATGATTACAACTAGCAAAAGGGCACCTGACTATTGTTTCAAGATAGACTTTTAAAACCAACTGAAAACTAAAACAATGAGTTGAAAGACACGAACATGCTTTGTAGAGCTGAGAGGAACTGCAAAGTCATATGATAATTATCTCACCTGTCACATATAAGTAGTCATATCATCCATTGTTAATATGAATACATTGATTATAATAGATCAGCTTAAATGCTTGCCATTAATTGCATTTTCAACTTACAAAAACTGCAGTGTTGTGTGAGTGAGTGAGTGAGTGAGTGAGAGAGTGAGTGAGTAAGTGAGAGAGTGTGTGAGAGAGAGAGAGAGAGAGAGAGAGAGAGAGAGAGAGAGAGAGAGAGAGAGAGAGAGAGAGAGAGAGAGAGAGTGAGTGAGTGAGTGAGTGAGTGAGTAAGTTGTTCAGTGTTTCTCTAATGATTCATACAGTAAATTCAACATTAAGCATTTACCACCAGTAGGTAATAATTGTTCCAGTCCCTCTTCAGCGTACAGTCATTACTCCCATTTCGGGGGGTTCACAAAGTTACTGGATAGAACATTGATCTCTTCTTCTTTTTAACATGTTTTGTGATCCCAAACATGTTTTATGACTGTTTTCCTCCTCTGTGAAGCACCTATAATGACACCCTTGTGCCATAGTGCTACCTATCTGCAGAAGATGTGTCAACTCTCGCCACACCCACGTAAGGCCTCCACCGCAGGCGATTCTGTGTTCGGCGTCAGTAAACCCCTGCAGGGTTATGTAATACCAACAGGAGTGGGCTGGTGATTTATTGTACAGGTGTTGGGAGGCTCAGAGCTGGTGGAGCTGCAGTCATAAAACAATGCTAGGGGCATGTTCACTGACTAGCAGGGTCAGGACGCACATGTGGACAGGTGGAAAGACACGTTAGCCTTCATTCTCATGCAGATGGATGCTTTCATACTCACGTTTATATACACATTTATTTGACAATTACATCAAGGACATGAGTTCTCTCTGGTTTTCCTTGTACTTTATGTTCCAGAGCCAGGTGTTGTGTTTGATATGAAGGTGTGTGTGTGTGTGTGTGTGTGTGTGTGTGTGTGTGTGTGTGTGTGTGTGTGTGTGTGTGTGTGTGTGTGTGTGCGTGTGTGTGTGTGTGTGTGTGTGTGTGTGTGTGTGTGTGTGTGTGTGTGTGCATTTAATGAAAGACAAGAGAGGCCTGAGGCTTCTCTTCTCAAATCTCACAAATCACAAATCTCAGAATGTTTTAAGTCATTTTCCATATTTTATCTACAGAGGATTCTCACATTTGTTGAAGGCAAGAAGGGAGGGAGGTTTGAAGCACTGCTGGTGCCTCCACTACTGCAATGCAAACTACTGTAGAGACAAAATTGAGTGTAAAATAATAGCTAAACTGTAGCAGAATAAATGCCAACAAAAAAAAAGAACCAAAAATGAGTTTGAAAACTTAAAATTGTAAGGATTTTACACTATAATCTTTATGAAAATGTAACTACATCCACTGCCAGTAGATTATACTGGCATGACTATTCTTTGATGTAAACAAATATAATCATTTAAAAAGCCACATAAGAACAATTTAATGTATTTCTTTAATGTATTTCTATTATGTAATGTTTTTCTATACTCCTGCTTGCCTTTGCTGATCTGAATACTCATCACTGTGGTTTCTATGAGGATGAATTTTGGCTCAGATGATGATGATGTTTGCCTGAAGAAATTATTTTTGATATCATGAATCTTTTTAATGCAGTAGTGAAACATTTTCCAAATTGTTGCAGTGAATGAAGTCCCTCCCTTTGTGTGTGCTGTTATGGGAGCTTCTCTGTTCTTTGTTTTGGTAGCCAGTCTGACCGCATGCGTGCCTACGTCTGTTTCCAAGATGGCAGCCGTGTCACAAACATTTTCAAATTCCAGTACACTAAGATATGAAACAGACCATGCTGTAACAGAATCTTATCTTATTACACCTGTAACATGATGTGCTGTATGTTCACACTACCCTTTTATGCACAAGAAGCAAACAGATTCCCAGTATTTAACAGTTAAATTGTCTCTGTGTCCTGAAATCACCCTGCAATCAGGCTGAGATCAGTGGTGAAGTATTAAAACCACAGAAAATATCAATTTTGTGGATAATTACAGTGTAATTTCAATAAAGGTAAAAGTTGTGCTACAAACACACTTAAATCATAAATGTTCAGTCACTTCAACTCTTTTCTAGAGTTTTGGATGTACCTATTAAGACAATTACAGATTTAGCTTAAATTTAGTGCATGGAGATATTTTACCACAAACCAGAACTGGGCGATAAAGCCTGTAGTTTAAGCATGAGAGTTTCAAATGGTGGGAAATTGGACAGAGGAGGAATCCCTGGTGTCTCTGGGAAGAGTGGGGCATTTTCCAAGTTTTTTGAAGGGTGACAAAGCCCCCTGATCTCTCACTGAGGGATGTAAAGGCCTTTGATCAGAGTAGTAGACATCTGTAGAGCAGACCTGCCAACTCAGGCAGGATCAGGTCTTCACTGAGGTTGAAATGAATAAGTGTATTTTTGGGCAGATGGGGCTGTGTGATAATCTTGACCTTCAGTTATTAATAATATGTTGTCTGCAGTTTTGCTTTGAAGTTTCAAGTTTTTTTGAGAAACATGGCACTTAGTTTAGAGTCCACTTAATTTAGATGCACATCATCCTTCATTAGAAGTATGAATATTCTGGTGCAGAGCCATACACATATTTTGCATCACTCTGTATTGCTACAATATAATATGAAAATATCCTGATATGGAAGAAAAGTAGAAACAAGAAATGATGCTGGAATTACACAAGAAGGTCCACAAATCCTTCATTAGGACTTAAATAATCATCTTCAGGGTATATTCACTAATAATTTAAGGTGCAATAGTTGTGTAACATCCATATTTTCTCAATTTGTTCATGAGGCTATGGTGCAAAATATTGTGCAACTGTACAAATCTATTCCAAGCTTGGCTAAGTTTATATTGTGGTATCCTAAACACTGACGTCAGAATTGGTTTGAAAATAAAGCATTATGAAAGAGGCAGTAATATGAATAAATAGAGTGGATTAAGACAGGTGGAAAGAATAAAGCTCTTTGGCTTAACTGAGAAGAGAAAAAAATTAGCAGAGGTTGGGTGCTGATGCTCATGTTGTCATGCCGATGCTAATGTTGTCTCCTTCAGCTCTTGGCAGTGCAAAGCTTTGGATCTTTGCTCTCAAACCCAGAAGACCCTGTTTCACACTTTGTCTCACTTTGTTGCACACTTGATACCACTTGATTTTGACTTTTTATTTTTCAGGGTTCTTTTTTAAATTATTTTTTATTCTCCAATATGTCCATTCGTATCTGCACACTATAGCAGTGTGTGTTAATGTACTGTACATCTTTGTGCAGTATGTGTATTTTGCTCTGTGTGTACATTTTTGTAGGTCAGTGTCGTTTGCAGATGCTGAAACTGTGTGTTTCTCCTTGCACTATGTAGGTATATTTGTGTGTGTGTTTGCTTGTTCAAATAATTGTTGAGGCAAGAACTGTTACAGTCATTGCACTTGAAAAATGATATTGAAGTAAACCAGATATGCCATAAAATTACTGTCTTGAGTGTTTCATTAGTTGAAACCAAACTTAGAATAACAAAAAAAGTTGGAATCAATTTGATTTATAAAGTCCATTAGGAAAAATGAACTTAGTCTATCAAAAGAAAATCTGACATACCAACATCTTTATCAGAACAAAGACACATTTTTAAACATTTAAAGGTTCTTGGAGCTGTTTGTGGATCAGAGCTGTAGTGGTGTGTATGCAGGTACACCCACCCTTGGGCAGGGGGTTTACTGTATATCTACCTATAAACAGTCACAGACACACATCAGTGCACATATTGTAAAACAGTCAGCCATGGATAATCCACTAACTGTGTTCACTTTCAGTCAGGGGGTGGGTGCAAAGAGTGCACAATAGTATGACCAACAGAGTCACAATGACCATTAATGAGAAATATGGGAAGTTGACAGGACAGGAGTTTCCCTTTTAACAACTTCAGTTTCTGTATTTATCATAGATAACAACATACTGTGGTTTGACTACCAGCTAAACTACATTTTGGAGGTACAGTATTACCGACCAACACTAGCTTAACTTCAGCCTTGGTTGACTTCATTGCAGCATGCATCACAGTGAAACTGCATGGGTGATCCATGAGTGTAGGCGTGTGAGTTGCCAGTGTTAGAAAACCAGCTATGGCGATACATGGAATTACCAGTAGATGTATTTAACTTCTTTCATTAAAAGTTACTTGCCTCTACGCACCTGTATTCCCTGCACCAAGCCAGCACCTACAGCACCATTACTGTTTGGTTTCTCTGTCCACTGGATGGAGAGACAATACTCCTGGTCAGACAGGAAACAAGCCAACACCAAAACTGTTGGAGTAACAGACTGAATTTCAAATTGCCATCTCTTACACTACTCAAAATACAGTGATCACATTACTGTAAAGTAATGCCCAACACTGGTCCTTTCTCAAGGGTGCAGTTATCCAGATCAGACTTTTCATACTGCTTTCAGAGTAGAGCAACTAAAAGACCAGATGACTGGCTCAGCAATGATGTTTCACCTCCAATATTTTCTGTCCCCAGTAATCCTTTTTTTCAAACTCTGGATGGTCTTTTCCTTGCTTTCCGGGGCTAGTTTGGAAGGGAACCTCCAGTTGGGGTTTTTCAAAGATACTTGAAGACTCATGTGCGGTTTTCCTGCTTTGATGGCTGTTTTTCTGCCAAGCCATGGAAATGTGCTGTGGCAGTGAGTTGCTGTGATGTGATGCTGACTCCATTAAAGCGGGGCTGTGAGTCAACCTCCAGGAACCCCGGGGTTGAAGCACTGGGCCTCCTCAATCTGTAACAACAACAGACTGATAGCTATGTAACACAACATATGATTCAAGAGATTAGCTCGCCATTGCCGCAGTTTTCCCGTGAGAGATACCAGTGGAAATGTTGAAGAGATCACTGTCTACAAATACTGGAACAAGTGAACAGCAATATGGAACATTGATGTAGTCATTGGTTTTCTTTGACTCTACGCGTTAGTATGCTTTTTCTTGGTATATTGTGGTCTTTAGATGGTGTTAAGTGAATCAGGATTTATAGCTTTAACATCATGAGAAAAATGTTACTGTAGGCTTGTAAAAGTTAGTTTTCATACCAATTATGGCACAACATGGGGATTATTATCACTAGTGTTACTCCAAAGGAATTAAGAGTAATGCTTCAGGTATTTATATCCCACCAGCATGTCACATGGCTCAAGAACGCACTGTGAACTGGAGGGGGTCTTAATGCTCCATTTTATGTGGCCTAATGAGCAGCTGTCCCCTTCAAAGAAGTGGATGATGATTATAAAATACAGAACCTTTTGGTTTATTGTGTGCTTTTCATTTGAGATATGGTAGCTTTCTGTGGGCTTTTCATGTGATAGATCATAGTAATATTATATGGTGCATGTGTCCTAAAGGGCTGGTATATGCCATAAAAGTCCCCTTGATTAGACCTGTGAGTGACTTGTTTACATCCTGCTGAGTGCAAACACAGACTTCAGAGTTCAATTTTATGACAAACCACTAGCAGTCTTTACTTTTTTTGACAGGGGATAAATAATGTGTGCATGCAGGATTAGACTTGGGTGGGTGTACATAAAATATTTGAAACTAGATTGACCTCATGACCTATTCCCAGTGATGTTATGGAGCACTAGTAAGCATATGCAGTCAGAAAGTGCTGCTTTATGAAGAAAAAACCAACAGAGTGACATGAGAAACACACTGCAGGGTTCTGTGGTTTTATGAGTCCTCCCTTCATTTAATGACAAAATGCTTAATCCCGAGACACCCTGTTCTTTGAACTCCAGGAGTGGACTCTGTTCATCCTGTCTGCACTATTATCCAGGAATCTATTGCTCACATGTGTGCAAATGCACATGGGCACATACACATATTTTCTCTGCCAGAATGACAGTAAATAAAGTTTTAAAACATACAGCTGTGGTTTTACAACATGGAAGGGCAACATACGGTCAGATTATTCTTTGTGTTGTCATGTTCATGGCATGGCTCTAGGATGAAACAGCACAAAATACATAGTTGGTCTATTTCCTCCAGAATTGCACAAGATCAAACTGTTTTCTGTTGTAAGGTTTGGGTAAGATTTACACACAATACAATTTGGTCAAGATCACAGATATATTGTGGTTTGTCAGTTGATCCACCACTCTGATCCAGACTTATATTTCACAACAACTATTGGATGGATTGCTAAATTGTTGTATAGAAATTCTTTTTTTCCAGAGGATGGAAGATATAACTTCCAGTTTTATGATCTTTGATGCATGTCTCTAGCCTGGTTTCCTGTCTGATTCTATACTATATAAAGATGAAAATGTCAAAAAGCAACATAAAAATACGTTCATGGCTTACAGATGATGATCCCTAAGGACACACTGCACCTTTAGCTATTTTTAATAATGAAGTTATAATTTACAGCAGAGCTATTGTCTACGCATGCATGGTGCTCTGCTGCACAGAATACTATTGTGATACGTTTTTTTCTTACAAAATATCAAAATAAAACTTTATCAACAGCCCTCTGCTTATTTATTTAGTTTGAAGATAAATCCACGGTAGTTATACTACATGTGGCACTCTCCGTGTCCCATGGGCTTTGGGCTGAAAGGGAAAAAAATAATGGAACCATGTGATGACTTTATAAGCCTGGCATCAGATGTTTGGTCCATTTTTCCCATAAACAAGTGAAAACAAAGTTGTTAAGACAAAGACAAAGCTGTTATATTTAGACATTGGAGATTTATAGGTTCCAGGGGCCTCATTTATAACCGTTGCATACAAACAAAATGGGACTTGAAAGATATGTGCATCACTTCCCACGAAAGAGCTGGGATGTCTAAAAACAAATATGCTCACCTGTATGGAAACTCTGACCCATCCATACAAACATTTTGGAAACAGGGGAAATGAACATTGGTGAGGTGGTGAATTGAAGCCAGATTGTGCAATGATTCCTCTCACACATTTCATATCAAATGTTAATTATAGATCCACTTTATTATTGTCGCCACCACTTATCCCCAACCTACAATGCTCCCCTTTCTTCCCTTTCCAGAAGATTTAACAAGCGTTCATATTCAGCCTCATGTGACAACTTAAACAACTGTTGTTAAAACAGCCAGCAGCACAAGGCCAAGAGGACCAGTTGTCCTTAATTAAACCCTCCTTGGATAAAGATGAACTGGATGATTGAGCATCTTCACAGACATCTTCATCATCATATCATGTTAGCCATAACTATTCCATAAGCACTTTTCAGTTTTTAACCACTTAACACACGCCCCTGTTTTTTATGCTGTTAGCCTAAACGACATGCCCAAGTTGTGAGCAGCACAGATCCCACATAGTTTGAGACTCAGAGATGTGTCTGGTATCATTGGAAAGGAAACACTCTCAGTCTGTGTGATTCTGTGACTTACTGACAAAGAGTGGCAGAGGTTACAATGATGGGGTTGTTTACTCGCCCATAGGTTTGCCTTTACAATGACATGTGTACAGACATTCAGGGACCTCTCAGCAGGATATAGACACAATGAGGCCACAGCCACAGGTCTTGGCTTCATGCAGTCCAAATTTGGAGTCAAAAGACCAGAAGATGAATTTTTCAGAGTTATTTTTCAACAGGTATGTCCATGCGTTTTCCTTAGGTCCTTTTTGGAGACTCCAAATGGACACTTGGTTACCAAAGCTGTATAACCACAATCAAACACCTATAACTTCACATCCCCTTTGCCTACAATCAAAATCTTGGTCTCTAATGAAAGCTGACACCATATTATTATTATTATTATTATTATTATTATTATTATTATTATTACATATAAACATATTTTTTTGTTTGGCCATATCTATCTATCTATCTATCTATCTATCTATCTATCTATCTATCTATCTGTTTATTTTGGTATAAGTCATATGTTAAGTCCAAGAAGAACCAACCGTGTACCAAAATGCCGTGTGCGTAATGATATATGGTTCAACTCTTTTACGCACAGGGCGCACGCCGGTTACGCTTGGAGTTTGTTTATGGACAGCCAAACTTAATAGCTTAGTGTCATACACCGTTGGAAACCTCTGACTATTGGCTAAAAGGTTATCAACTTCATTTCACCGAATATTTCCATAGGCTGGAACAGCTGTCAATCAAAGCCATGTCGTCATTGTTGTCGGTCACATGTCCTCATTGGCTTTGGAGACATGTACTGCCTAATCCTAAACACCGATTGGCTTGTGTGTGGTGTCGTCAGAAGCAGGAGGAGCTCACGGTCGTAAACATCTAGTCACGTGTACTCTGAGATGGACGCGCAGGTCAGGAAATGACGTAAACGGACTGTATATGGTTTGTTATTTGTGTTATTACGTTACGCGTTGGACTAAATACATGTTGACATATTGAGGAAAGTATTTCGGTTTTATGGAAACGGATTTCATATTTCACAAGAATGGATACTTGGCGAGCTGTACAGAAAGTCCTGAGTCATAAGATGATCGTTGTGGATAAAGGGAAGACTTTGAAGGTATGTAGACATTATAGCTTTTCTTACTTAGCTGAGTGGCTAGCCGAGCTAATCGCTAATACTATTACGGCTGTGAGCAACCATATAAGTCGTGAGTGGTCTTGAATGAATCAGGAGAATCTAAGCTTTCCAACGATGTACGGCATGAATATATATGTTTAAGGGTTGGTGTTTAAAACATTCAGAAGAACTTGTGGCTACCTCCTAACATCCATCCCGTCCCATAGACGGAACAGCGTGCGTTAAGTGGTTAAGGATATAAGCAAACTCAAATCTTACCCAATTACATTTATGATTTATTATTGAACTATTAATGAAATATTGAGCACCATGTACTTTCTCACCATCACATTTCCAACTCCCAGGGTGAACTCTATGTCACTGTAGCGAACTGTCATTGGAGACACTGCAGTGGCTGACACACACACACACACACACACACACACACAGTCAGTTAACATACATTATTGACTATATTGATATTGAGTGTTTTGTCTCATCAGTGATGTCTCTGTATACAGTTGATATTTAATAAGCACAAGGTGGTGTCCCTGTGCCTCCACTAGTCCACAGGCCTACCCTGCAAGTGTGTGGCAATGTACTTCTTGGCATCTACCTCCATGTTTGACCACTTTGTATAATTTCTGGAATTGTTTTGTTTGTTGCATTACCAGCCTCTCAAACTTTCTTCTGTTACTGTGCTGTTCTCCACAATAACAACATGTACATCAATATTCATGGTGGCTTTTACAAGAACCTTTTATGATTAATTGTAGTAGTGTAGGGGATAGAATATAAGGTTTGTCCATGTGTGCACATTTTCAAGTTAATTGTCATTTATAAAGGAGGAAATGCATCTATTCGCTCATGTTATAAATTTGATTATTTTTTGGAGCACACCATTTTTTGTCTTTTGTGTGCACATACACTTTTGATCCTACACACTGTTTTATACAGGAGGCCCCATCTGTCCACTCATCTGAGTGGTTTCTGAGTGGCAGAGCACACCACACATAAACATTATAATCACTATAGTAAATCTGACACAAAAGTAAAATAGTGATTTACACAAATAAGCAGAGAAAAGATACAAATATTAAACATACATTTCCTCATTTCAAACATGCTTGCCAACCCAGTTAACCCAGAGTTGCTGTTCATTTTGCTCTGAAGATGATTCACTTCAGAGACCAGGTTCAGTACTGTAGCTCATAGTTTAGCTGGATGCTACATTTGTGGTTGAAGAGGGTAAGGATTAAATGAAGTGATGACCTGTATAAATTAACAAGACAAAGAGTTATGCTAGCAGCTCTGTGTGGCTGTAGAAACAGCAGTGCTTTGGCTAGTTATTTGGGTTTGGTGATTGTCAACATGATTCCATCACACTCAGCAGCAAACCTTCAAAGTGCACACCAGAGATTACAGATGAGGCCAAAAGGACGACGTCATCAGCAAACAGCATGGGTGAAGAAACAGATGTTTCCAAAGCAGATGTTCGGTCCTTGTATGCTCCTGTCCAGAGATATCACAGACACAAGTGTATAAAACTCATCTTAAATTGGCACTCACTTTAAAAATCTTAAAGACTATGAACTCTTTCCTAACAGTGAATCTCTCATTGCGATTGTACAGCAATAAAATGGGTCACATAAGCCTCCCTCTCACTGCAGCTGCACCACCCACAGAAGCAGTTGTTTTCTTTGACTTTTCCAAACCAATGACACTTGTGTCTTAGAGTTTAGAAAATATCCTGCTGCACCCGCTTCAGGTCTATAGTTTTCAGTTCTTTGTTTGTAGGACAACATCTGACATTTCTGGTTCTCATTATGCTCCTGCTGATGTAAGATTTAATTACTTTGTTCATTATTTTGGAATTAAGAGGGAAGACTCACTACGAGCAGTGAGTCTTCCCTCTTAAAATAAAGATTTGGAAAACTTCAGCTACACCAGCAAGGAGTTCATTGGGTTTTCTTACATGTACGCTTCCAGGTATTTCCTTACAGAAACATATTGTGTGTCTTCCTTTGACCTCTTCCTCTTAGTTTTTCTGCTTCTCCTACTTCATCTCAAAAATCTCACTTAAAAAGCTGGATCATGTGAGCGTTGTTTTAATGTAAATGTAAGAGTTTGCGTACGGATTATACTTCCTTTCATGAGCATGTAAGCAGGTAACTCTATGATGTTGAAGTTTTCAAGTGAAGTCCTGTCTTTTTTCTGTCTTGTCTAATCCCCCCTCCCAAAACTCTGTCAACACCTGTGAGAGGTAGTTCACTTCCCTCCTGTAGCTTGAGTGCTGCTCCTCGCTCTTTTTCTTCTCTCTCACAGGACGTGCAGGAAAAGGATTTGGGTCAGAACGCACCACTGCAGGCATGTGTGTTTTCCATTGCACAAGTTATATCTGTCAGTGGATCAACTGTGGCTAAACAGGCATGAACTGTATTCACTTAATACACAATGGCTAGTAGAGGAATTCAAGATTGTGTCATGAGCTGGCCTTGACGTTACTGTGGATTAGCAGGAGTGCGTAAGGCCTCGCAGGCGACTTGTTGGCTTTCACTTCATCCTGGCTTCAAGTGATCAATTAGTACCAGAGTTTGGCAACAGATTTTACACACTTGACTTGCTTACCAAGGTAATTCAGGAAATGGCATGCAGGTGGCTGTTTTTGGGATAAAACCCATCCTGCTGCTGTACAGTCACGTGTTGTTGTTGAGAATGTGAGAATACAGTACTGCAGTTTATCTCAGGCAATAAGACATGACAGTGGCACTGTTTGGTTTAAAGGATTTCACATAATTTTACATAAACACAACATGCTGTATGCTGTGCTAAAACAATGATTGCTAGCACTTTTTGTTGGTGGTTTTAACTCTCTCTCAGGCCAATTTAATTTAATGCAAGATGTAGTTTCGTGCAACCATTTTTGTAGTTTTATTTACATCTCCTATTGTTAATAAAAACACCACACTCATCAAATTTTCCAACAGCTGTTTTTAGAAAAAAGACGATAAGAAGCAGTCTCTGGGCAAAAATACGAATGGACATAGGGTAATAGGGGCTTCTCAGAAACCTTCAAATTATCCAAATTGATTTTGAAGAGAAATCAAAAGCCAATTATAGATCATCACTGACTTTTTAGGTGTATGCATTTTTGATTTTAGCTGATTTTAAAAAAGTGTTTAGATACATTGGATAAACTGACAGCTGGTTTCTTACCCTGTTGGACTTTGTTGTAGGAATGTTATCACATGCCCAAATCTTCAGAATTTTTTTTATACATTACAATCAAATTACTACCCAAACCTACTCAAACACACTAACCTACTCAACTTAACATAAACATGCATGTCATCTGTTTGTGTTACTGATTGATATTCATTTTCCCAAGTTATTATTTTCTTAAATTTAAGCCTCAAAGTTGGGAGTCTAAAATTCCTGCAGGATCTTTAGATTAAGATTAACAAACATTTACTTTTCATGAATTGAATGGCAGGATTAAAAGTGTCAACAGTCAGCACTGAGTCACCAAAGAAATGAGTCTGCACATCAATACAGTAAAATCCCTGTGACTTCATTAGGTCACCTTGAGTGCATCACCTGAGGGGCTTCCTGTCATAAGTCGTAAAGCTGACTTGGACATGTGTGGGGTTGCCATTTATAGGGCAGGAGGCCGAGGGGTCAGTCTTTCCAGAACACATTTAGCAAATCAGACCACACATATTAGCGCACAGACTCCATTGGGCAATAATATCAACAAGTGATTGATCAAAGCTTCTTATTAGATTGGATTTCTTCGTGTAGAATACTACTATTAAAATGAATTTATGATGCTTACAATGAAAACATCTGTAGCCTCTTGCATGGTTAACCATAACAAATGAAGTTTAACTTAAAAGTCAAACTGCATCAGTCATCATTTCTTGTTCGAGTTCAACATCCTCAAGTGACTTCATAGTTTCACAATCCATCAAACAAAACATATCTCCATGAAAACATGCTCGTGTGCCAGCACGGACAGACATGCTAATGCCTGTCTTCTTTCTGTGTGGTGTTCAATCCAAGTCTAAGCTTTAGTGTTTCGAATGACCACATCTTGGCACGTTGAGGACACAGGCTCACACAGTATAAAGGAGTTGTGACAGTTTCTTTGAATTACGTACATCATTATCCTTAATCCTACTGTATAATGTCATTATCATGTACTCATGTGTTATGTACAATACATTCTCCTGTCAATATTAAGCCAATATACTTTTTTTACTAGTAATTTTAATTTTAGGATGCATTTTTTTGTGTGTAAAACATAAATGTGTGATGTAGAGCTGACAGATCAACAGCAAATATCTCTGTCATCTTTGGGTAAATGCACTATTAAAAATAAGTGATGCGCTGTGATTAAATGTCAGGTTGTATGTGGGAGGAAAGTTACACACTTCCACCTGTGAAATTGGTATGATCAGAGAAAAAAAGAGCAGGACCTCCCACCTGTTTTAGTAGAGACCATATGTTGAAAACCACCCGTGAATGCTCATAAAAGTCACATATGCACATCAGTTTGTCCTGTAATATTTGCATTATATCTCTAGAAAAATGATCTCATTTTCCTTTAGGGGGTTTTAACTATACTGTATCTATTGTGCAACTTAATTGAATCATCACCTCACCTTTTGGATGTCTTTTCAAGTAGAGCTTTTTGCAAGCCAGCTATTTTATTTTATTCGTACGACATGCCTGGACCGATGTTTCTCATTTTGCTCTGATGGTGCAGATGAAACACAAATTGCAGGCTACACTGAGCTCACAGGCGCCAAGGTTTGGCAAGGCTGAGCTTTACAACGCTGGCAGCTTTCGAGCCTTTTGGTTCTAATTAAAGCCGCTCTCCTCTGTACGAGACGGACACCACATCGCTTTGTGTCAAAACGTCTTTGGAGGCCTTAACATCTTTACGTCTGTTAATCAAATGGAAATGATATAGATGTACAGTAGTGGAAATAATCACATAGGAATAAGTGGAAGACTGAGATTGTTTATGGTGTCAAACAATTGATGCAGGAATGCGTGTTTATGAAAAGGCTTCTCCTCTTTTTTTTTACCAGTGCTTTTGTGTTAAACCACCAATTTCAGTCCAAGGTCTTAATTTATCAGTCACGTTGCACCAATAATGTCATATGGGTGTAGGTGTGCATCCTTGGCTGCGCTGAGCAGTGACTCATTAGTCTCTGTCAAGTTGATGGTGGGATGGCTAAAATTTCCCAAGGTTCATTTTTGCTCTTGATTTATAAATATTGTTAGTTTTGTGCACATACTCTGGCCGGACGACCTGCTTTTTTTAACAACCCTTAAAAAGTTTCCAATGCCAAATTCTATCTTCTGCTCTTCATATGTGGTGGCGGCACCACACTGACGAATAAGTGTTGCCACCTTTTATTATTTAGTCTCAAATAATAAAACGTGTCTCACTGAACAACCATGTGTGGTGACCTAAGACAATGAGTGTGTCTGTTTGTTTACAGCTCTGCCTCCTCTTCCTCTGTAAACACATCTCTTGCTTCAGTATGGCTGCAGCCTATAAAATTTAAAAAGCCAGTTGTTTTTATCTTAACAAATACCATCAGGTGTTTCTACTTAAAGCATTACGTATGCTTCTTGTTTATTGTCTTCAGTCCCGGTCCTGTGTCCCAATTTGTGTCAGAAGTGAATTGCAATCAATGTTATCTTGATTTCTCTTGAATATATTTTCTTAATAATCGTAATTATGTAGCCTATTAATGATGATGACATGTGGCGCACACGCACTGATAATAATACTTTATTTACAATCAGAGCAGTGAGGTGCAGCATGCTGTCTGGAACACCACATGTTTCTCACAGTGTTGAAAGAAATGACAATTCAATTTATCTTCCTCAAACAATTGCTCTCCAAACATGAGTAAGAGTAAGCATTAAATCATTCATCTGTGTCATCATGACTTTAGCTCTGCATATGACAAAGTGTTGTTTTATGATCCTTTTCCACATTGGTCTGAAATCACCGGACCTCATTTCTCAGTGCCAGAAAAGAACTCATGACATAATCTTATTACAGGAAAACAAGATGAACATGTGTTCTTCTCACAGATGCATCTTTTCAAACTTAATTGATGTAAGTTACAAAACAACATTTTCATCTCAAAACAAAGTAAAGGGGGGGGGAGGGTGTGGGAAGGTGTGGTTTGATGGTTAAACAGAGTCTATTTCAAACAACAAGAATGCTTCTCATCATTCTATTAAAGGGGACATTTGAGATTTTTTGTTGTTTAAGTACTGTTATAATAACCTCGAGTATTGCCTGTTCCTGTCTGCCTGTGGCTGTGTGGCGTCCTCTGGCTTCGATCCTGTCAGGAGAGCACAGAACTTCCACCTTGGTCAACCTTATGTCCGTGAGTGCTACTGTCATAGTCTTACCTGCTGCCAACTCTGTCTTCGATGACCCTGAGCCCTGCCTGTTGCCCTACACATTCTGTCTGTACCTGTTCAGTGACCTTGTGGACTAAAATAAAGACATTTTCAAACTGCTCGCTGGTGTTCTGTGCTTGTTCCACAAGTTGTTTGTATTGTCCGCATATTTTGGATCAAATTCAGTCTCGAACATGTACAGATGTATTTGATAAGTTTATATTTTGAGTAAAGGACAAGAAAAAGAAGCTAAATCCAACTACTAACTGTTTATTTACAAAGCTTCTGGTGTCGAGACACAACTCTGGAATGGACTTATTGAGGCGGGGGGCCTTAAAAAGACTGTTTCAGACAGAAGCTTATATTAGGGGCTGCATAAAGGACCAGTATAGTATTTTAATAAAAAAAAAGTTTGAACTGTAAATCATGCAAAGATATTCCAGTAGAGCCCCAGAATAAAAATATATAGACCTGGAAATGTGCATGATATGTCTCCTTTAATGTTGAAGAGGTTAATAGATGTTTTTATAAAATGTAAAATTTAACAAATCAACACTGCAGGTGTGTCCCGCACAGCATCACTGTATGCTTTTTAAAAACTTACCGACTCTCATATAAAGCGTGAAGTAGCTTATTTATGTCTGTAATACAATTTTTCTTTCTGTCTTTGTACATGTTTTACTGTGGGTCGTCATTCATAATCCCTCATGTCAGTGGTATGCAGAGGAGAGAAAAGATTCATGGTCACATCTGTGCCGTTGCTGCCAAATGTAATGCTCTTTAAATCTGAGTGGGTTATGCAACTCAACATAGTGAGTATATGAGCCAAAATGATGAATGTGACAGAAATGAAATGTTATCAAAAAGCCACAACTTTTTTTATGAATTCAAAGTTTGTCTGAAAGCTCACGGATAATTAGTCTTATCATTATCAGTACAATGTCATGATATAATAATAATGATAACAACAATAATAACACTAATGATGATGATGATGATGATGAGACCAGTTTTTTTTTCCAAAGGGGGAAAACAGAAAGAAACGAGTCCCTCAAAAATGACATAAATATCTCCAGAAAGCCATTGGGAAGACTTGGCAGACATGGCCCCAGTCATTTGATCTGATTTAACTCCATGCTGATTCAGAAAAAAACTCAACTTTTTCTGTATTTCATGTCCAACCACCATTTTATTTCCAAAGCTATAGGGACACTTTATTGTTCCAGAGCTCAAGGGCAGCTTTAGTGCACTCTGTTGGCTCAGATGAGTTTTCCATGATGCTAGCAGTCTTCGTCATATCAGGCTCCTCCTTGACAGGTTTCATTAGCTGTATGTGTGTTGGACCACATGCGTCTCTGGATCCTCCTACAGCATTCACTTCTGCTCCGTCTTGAATGAACTAACTTCACTGATTGCACTGTTGTTGGTCTGTCTGCTAAAAATGTTTAGAAAATCGTGTAAGATTATATAAAGGCTATCTACATGTAGAGATGAACTATAGTGGGAATGGACAAAAACATCTTAAACAGTGTGTGAGATCACTGAGTTCATTACTGGTCTTCATTTTTTACTGTAATCACTGTGGTGAAAGTTCATCCGTTAATGTTGTGTGTCGCTCCTGAAAAGCTGCACTGTAATTGCCACTGTTTATTTCTGTCAGCGTCTGTGATTGGGCCAAATAGTGTTCATGTACATCATCTTACACTTTGTATACTTGTTTCTAAACTTTTCCAGCTTCTTTTGTCTTTATCTACAGCATAGATTCTCTCTCATTTCACATGGAGCCACTGACCTTGAAAACAGTTAAACATGGAGTCTATTGTTTGTGTAAGTGTGAATGTTTACCCTGACCTCTACAGTTTCTAAAACAAAGACTTCCATAAAATATAAACCATCCTATTTCTTTCAGAAATGTTGACAGACAGGAACATAATTATGTGACTACATCTAGGAGGAAATCTATACCAATCACCATGAAACCATTTTTATTGTAAATCATTTTTTCTATAAACATCACCATAAAGTCATGCAAAACAATTGTTATAATGCATTGAAATGCTTTCAACCATATAAATTAAAAAGTTACACAGGCAGATGTGATTCCTCTTTCCATGAAGTCAAAACATGACTTGCTCGGTACTTTGTGTTTTGAGTATTTGTTTGAAATTAGAAGTGGTTTGGACTGAGTCATTGAATTGAACTGAGCCGTGAATCAGCATTACAGTAAATATTCAGCTTGTTAAACTGATAAGATCTTATCCAAAAAGGCCAAGAAGTGATTGATATTTAACTTGTTCAAACTGGGATACAAATATACCACAGCCACTCAAAATGTTTAACTCTGACTGGCTGGCAGGTGTACATGCATTTCTAGTAATGGGACAGTAAAACTGCACACCTATGATGCAGGTATTTGTTTGTTGTGCAGTTTATAACTCTGACAATATTAACATTCGCAATTTTTGGCACTGCATAAAAAAATGAAATTAAATCATGAAATGATCATCATTTTGCACCATCACTGAGAAGTGCAGTGTCCAACAGAGTTAAGAAAACAAACCCATTATAATAAACTTTATTTTGGGGGTGTTTACTCTTACATTGACACAAACACACATACATAATCAATTAAAAAAATGTTGATGAGAAATTATTCCAACACAAGATGAAGCTGAAGTATGAAACTTAACTTCCTGTTTATTACCTTTCTCCTTGTTATCCATGATATAATCCCCTGCAGTTTATTAAAAAAGGATGCTGGTAGATGCTCACAAAAAAGCTCCATCCTGACCTATCACAACAGTAGGGATTGTATTTTCTGATTAATCAGAAGACTCAGCTAACATGAACATACTTTTCCTCGTCTTCATCAGACCATGGCGGCTGTCCTTCATGTCGTAAAAACATGCTCTCTGGTTTAACCATTACTCTGGGATATATCAAAGCAGAAACTCTTGGATGAGTTCCACATGCTTTATTTTCTGCTTGCTCAGTACATTGCAATGTTTTTAGAGATCGTAATACTGTGTTAAACTATTAAACTGAGGAATAACAGCAGCCACTGCTCAAAGATGATAAAAGACAAGTCCAATCATGAGGATGTAACTGGTTTCATCTTTAACAATATAATTTTGGGAACTAATAAAGATTAATTCCTGCATGGATGCTTTGTCAAAAGTTGTTCATGTTCTTATTTTTACGTTTTTTTTGCACTTGTCGATAAAATGGCCAAAAATAACAGAATGTTCTGCTCATAAAGGCATGCGTACACCTATAGTTCCACGCATGTCCTTAAATTCAGGATTCAATTTATCCTGCAAGGACCCGAGGACCATTACACTGAGCCATGACTGATTGCAGATGACAGCAATGATTCCAGGCCTCCTTTTCATCTGACATGACCATGTTTCTCATATCCAGATCATCTCTAGATGTGGTTTTGCTTCAGAGGAAGAATCATTCTCTGAAAAAAACAGCCTCTTCAATACAGCTGTTCCCATTACAGCTGTGGTCAGTGTCACCACCACCCCGAGATGTATGTGGGAGATGAGGTTAATGGGAAGGAGTTCAGTTCAGTTACCATCTGAGTGCTTCTCGCTGTGTGGCCACAGAGTGCTTTGCTCTACTGGAAACCTTTAAGAAGAATGAAGTTATCTCCTTCAAGGGATGAAAAGCAAATCAAGCCTTACTGTCAATACCTTTTTCTTAATGTATTAATTATGGGATATATATCTCTGATAGTGATTTTTGTCCCTCTGCAGTGCATCATGTGTGCATGTCCTCCAGCATTTTGACACTTGTAATGTTTTTTGTTGTACGGAAGGGAAGTACCTAAACTGAATGCCACCTTATGGGATGAAGCTAAAACTCAAGTAGGAGCTATTAGAATTCATGCAGATGGATGGGATTAATTAGTGTTGATAATTTGGTTGGTTTTAAGGTTATTTGGACTTTCTGTTAATGATTTGCAGGCAGGAGATCAAACTTGGCGTTGTAGGCCTCAGGCTTCAACGGAAAGCAAAGAACGTAAACACAACCTGTAACATTTACAGATTCCCAGGTGAGGAAAGTTTACTCCTTGAAATTAACTCATTGTAATTTACATTTTTAGAGCCCTGCTGGGCTACATTTAGCAAAAATACCCCTGCTGTTAGCAGTCGTTTCCATATGGAGTAAAGTTACAGCCCTCACACTTGCAAAGTTGCATAATAAAATTCAACCGATTTCACACCATTCAAAAATCATGACATTCATAAAGAAAGAATTCATAAACAAGTAAAGCATGAAATAAACAGAGACATCAAGAACACATAGTACCATCAAACATAACTGGAATTTTCCCTCATTCATAAAATGTTTGTAGATACAGACTGTTTAACTGTTAGACTTCATGCTTGCGTAAAAGAAAAAACTTCATGCAGCTGTTGGAGTATAAATTGCTTTCCAACCACAAGAACTTAATTATTTATCTGTGCCGCTGTGTCACATCCTGTCTAAGAACAGTTACTGTCACTGTCCGTCATCTGGTCCGTCAGAGGTTGGTTTTCTGGCAAATGTTCATTAGTCTGATAATAAATCTTATATGTGTCAACAGTTTCTGTGGGCAGAATGGATGTTAGATTGGAAAATGATACAATATGCCAGAGCAAAGATCAGAGGAAGCAAATTTGAACATTTTTGTGGTGTTAGATGTCATGTGCGTCCTTTACTCAATATATAACAGGATCCAGAGCTGGAGGAACAGTTCAACTAATCAATTGGTAGCTGTTCATACCCTAACCCTAACCTAACCCTCTTTAATGCTCAGTTAGCATGAGGTTTAAGATGAATTTTCTTTTTAAAATAATTGAATGTTTGTGTGTCAATCATACAAAAATGGCTTAATCCTTGAAAAAGGCTGTCGTCACCAATCCCTCCTGGAAAGTGTGTCTGTGTGTGGCTTTCACGTGCACAACTACCTCTGATTGTATACATAATGATATTAAACATGTTCAGTATAGAAAGTGGTTTGAGTGACTGTGCATTACTGGAGGCGGAGTGTAAATTATACTCGTCAGGCCTTTTGGCAGATTCACACCTGGAGGGAAATAGATGGTGGAGGGTGAAACTTTCCCCCCAGACCCAAAGACAGTCAGCAGCTTAGAAGTGTAAAACTGTAATTGAGACTGTCATGTAGAGTAAAGTAAACCTCCCATGTAGACTGAAGATTAAGGGCTTAGGAAAGGTGTATAGAATATCTTTATTGAGAAAATTGGAGGTTTCTCGACAGGAAAAATTAAAGGACAGCCGATATAAGTATACCTAGTACAACACCTGTACCTGTACTATATGTGCAGATGAATCAACATACACACCAAAGCTTTTTTTTTTTTTTTTTTTTTTTTTACAAGGACAGTTTCCACCTTGATCCACTGATGCTTTGAATGAAATGTTGCACTCATAGATTAGGCTGTTTTCTGTCAATAACTGAACCAGGTCCTCTCAGTGAGCTGCTGTCCAACAATGTTTCTCACACAGTTTGAATGCTCTTTTTTTTGTCACCCCCCTCCTCCCTCCCTTCACACAATTTCATGCCAAGATTTCCATTTTATGTGACACACCATTTGTGGGAGAGTGCATCTCTACATGTGGAACCAATTTGGTGTGAGCTAATGAGTTTCGCAGGTGGTTGGAGTTCTTGCGTGCTATACTGTAGTGGGGAATAGAGAGCAGATACTGCAGTTTGGCTGAGGTAACTGTTGCCTGCATTGTTATTGAGGGCACAGGCATATTGGATTCCATGTTTATCTTTGATGATGTTTTAATGATCAAATGTTTTCTCTCGGAGTGTAGATTTCAAAAGAAACATATATATCATGTGTGTAATATTCTTTGTTGAATCCGAAATTATTTTTATTATTATCCTCTTTATTTACGGATATTTACAGAAGAATTCTGGTTTCATTTAAAGAATGTTGTTGTCATGAGGGAAGCTGAATACAGAAGGAAAATAATGCACGACTGGTGTTTTACACATGTGAATGCTGGACTGATGCTGCTGATGTGTGACTTTTGTGCTGAGGAAATGTGTATTACACTACCACTGTTTGGCCATTGCAAAATGAAATGGATAGCTTCAGAGGGAGAAAAGAAATGAGAAGGGGAAAATAGAATATTCTGTGAGTGAGTCACAGCGTAAAGGGCGGAGTGATGTCGGCCCAGTCTTCACAGCTGAGAGAGAGGGAGAGTATGTGTTTGTTGGGGGTGGAGGGGGGGCACCGTGAGGATCACTGGGGCCTTCTGGACCCAAGCTGTTGTTTCTGAGCACAGGCTGACACACATGCAACCACACAATAATCTAATTCATGCTCACAAACAATAAAATCAACCTGATTTTATTTAATTTTTTTCAGTATAAGTCCTATCACACATACCTCAGTCTTCTCTTTGCTGGTGTGTCTGTCATCTTCAGATGTCCTCAGATCGGGGTCACTCCCAACAAAGCTTAAACTGTAGCATATGAAAAGATAATTGTTTCATTTTTTATGACCTTTGTGCTTTACATGGAAAAAATGATAAAAATTAGCCACCTGCTCTCGAAAGAGCTTTCCAGCAAATGTTGTTTTCATTTGAATAAAAGTGGTACACTCGCCAATGCTGTAGCCCTAAAGACAAAATCATGCAATGTTATTACATACATATCATGTTTATTGAGATGAATATTTATTAAATGGATGTCCATGATAAAATCATATACATCTCTGAATTATTAGGTTAAACTGTATAGGCTCAAATGAGTAGTTCTTACATACAGACATGTAACATACACTGTCTAATCGATTTATACCTACTGCATGATTTCTCATGTCAAAATATTGTTAATTTAAAAGCCCTTTTTAATGCAGTCTTAAAACCTCAGAAAAAGTGTTTTATATGTTGCAGTTGAACCTCATGTCCAGTTGTGGCTCGATGTCAGCTGGCGGAGGCACTGGTCGACCAGATGCTTGATGGGTATTTCAACTGTTGTGTGCATGTGCGTTTATTTCACCTGATACAGACAAGTGTGTTTATGTAAGAGGAAAATCTAATTTAACTATCACCAGAACAAAGCGGAACATTCCCACCCAAAACTGAATGATTGTGATGGATTTATGGATGTTTGCATGGAAACAAGATGGCAATAGTGCAAGATGAAGAGTCAGACTGATTCTAAATCAATGAAATGAAGATGAATAACATCCAAGAATGATTCACGTTTTGAAGTCAGTCCATATTGACTTTTATGCACCCAAGGCAGGTTCACGTGAGCAGACATACTCTTTTTCAGCTCTTCTCTACTATTAGACTTACTAAGCAGAGAAGTTCAACATCACCTCAAATGTTCGTAACAAGGACACGTCTATAGTGTATATAAGATTGCTCTTTCATCCTCATCCAGCTGAAGATCTGTAAAACTACATAGACCTGACCATTCTCACTGCAGTCATTTTGAGTTGTCACAGCAACAATATCAATTGTGTACTATGTCCATATGGAGAGGTTAGGATGAATGTGTTATCAAACAATTGCTAACTTCAGCTCTTTATGGATGTCTGTAACTTACATGCTTCATCATGCTCATCTGTTAGTTGCGAGTTGTGTGCCATTTGGTGTTGAGCAGATAGTATGCAATCAGTTTATTAGCAGTTTATTTGTAACTGTCAGTACTCAGTTTTACAAATCTGCTCTCCAACATCCAGTTGAAGCTTACCTGGTCTGCCTAACCATACTCTAGTCATACATGTCTTAAGATCTGGATATAAGGAAATACAATTGAATCCTATTTGTTTCTGTTGAATTTTTCTGGTGAAGATCTTTCTTTGACAAGTGTCAGACAAAAACTTTTGAATACGCTTCTTGTAGCCCAGACCTACTGTTAACCAGTGGTATGGAGAAATCTTTAAAGTTTTCTTTTAAGTGGTAGAGTTCAGTTTTAAAGGGAAATGAGAGATGTTTTGATAAGAGCACAGCATACCTTGTACATTCGGGGCATTGCACTGTGGCTGCATCGCTCCAGTTCCTCAGGGAATGTTTAGTGCTCTCTTCTGTGTATAATACTAGTTTGCATAGGTTGTATACACCCTGATTCTTGTAATGTATCCAAGCTCTGAAATATTTGTATAATGTCATCTTATGTAATGTGTGTATACTTGCCATGCTGGGTTTGGTTTTTTTATCCCTTAACATTTGTGACCTATTATAACCTTTCTCTGCAGTCATTTGAGTTTTGTATTATATTCTGTTACTGAAAATTCAATCTTTCAAACAAAATAAAAGAGGGAAAAAAAGGAACATTTTTGTAGCCTTGTGGGTTAGTAGAGGTGTGGGTCAAAAACAAAATAATCAGAACCACCTGGCAAGGACTCTGGGACTCCCATTAATCCCATTAATCTCTATGGACAAATTTTGTGGTGTTGGTGCCCTGAGGCCTGAAGAGGAAAAAATCTGTTAAATCTGTCTGTTTCTATTTTAACATTTGCAAAGAGACCCGGTCAAACAAGAAGCTATGGTCTTGATTAAACACACTTTTAAAGAAACAGTAGTTGCATTAGGTTCTTATAAATCAATTCCGCTGAAACAGGTAAATGACACAGCTGCTACTGTTACATAGATCTATCATTACATAGCAGTGTGGTGACTACGCTATAATTTCAATGTTAATATTGAAAGTTCTGTTGAAATGAGCTAATCCAAAAATGACTGATGGTCTAAAGCAAACCACCGAGCAAATTCAAACACATCCAAACATCCCATATTGGCGGCTGAATGAGTTTTGTGCATTTATCTGAGCTGCTTTTCAAACTATCAACACCCAAGAGAAAGCAGGATGTCCTTGAGGATGATAATTATTTGCTACATGCATATAGACGACTGCCAAAACAAAATAGTTTGAGAAAAATTCAATTTTTCATGCTATTGTGGGTTTGAATGGATAAATCATTTTGAGGACTGGTTGCAAATATAGTCAATGAGTCACTTCTCAAGTGACCCACTTCTTTTAGAGCGTGGTAAGGAAGCCTGTAAAATAACCAGGAACACTTTGTTTTTAACCACAAGAAATCATTTTTTACCCTCTCTAACCCCTTTAACTACTTTATTCTGCCCAAATCCCCTTGTCATCTCTGAGAGGAAGCCTGATGACATCCTAATCTCTGTCCCGCATTGCCTTTAAATTCCATAGCTACTCTCCTGCTAATTGCTGTAACTTCAACATTCATCTGGATCAACCTTTTTTTCACTGGGTGTTAAAATTGGTCCTTCTCTTGCAGGACAGCTGCAAAACATCTTCTCTCTGGCTGAAGTCTCCACAGTGGTGACTGTTCACCACCTAAAATGTAACATTTTATAAAGAGTAGTGAGACCCTCACCTACTCTTTCTATGAAATCTAGAAATCTGTTCTTAAACATCCTTTTGAGGTTTACTTGGTCTTCTGCATGACCATACTCTGACTTGCAAACTGGCAATTTGCAGAGATGCAATGTCTTTGAGTGTCCTGGTCTGCCATCCATGGTAGATATGTTTTACACAGCCACGCTGTGCTTGTTATGCTCAATCAATTGCCATGAACAAGCTATCCAAAGCTCCAAGGTTACACACTAGGCTACACCATAGCTGGCATGTGGCTCCTCAGAAATATAACCACATGTTGGTGCTATAGTTGCAATGGAGACCACATGGGGACTGCATGAAATGTGATTGTTCGGCTTATATTTTAAAGATATTACACATCAAACCTTCTGTTCATCACAACTGTGAAACACAGTGATGCCAGTTGCCTTGTACTCAATAATGAGACATGGCAAAATAATGTTACAAGCCACCTGCATGTAACTCCATTTCTATAGCTGTATCCCACCACCGCTGTGTGTCACAAAATAAATTTTAAAAATGTGTACACAGTTACTGAGGGGAATATAATTAAAGAATAATATGCCCATATCATGTAAAAGACATGCATCCAGCATTGTGGTGCTGCTATCAACAACTGAAGTTCAAACCTTTTCATCGACTGTCAATCCAGCTTAAATCTTGTCTTTTGTCAGTGTAGTTTAAGATGTGGGAATTGGCCTCTGAATTAGTGTGTTCCTCTAGGGCACACAAATATCCAGGACTGCGAACCAGATCAGTCAGGTTTAATAGAATCTCCACAATCAAATATTTGCTCATGGAAGAAAAATTCTCCGATTCAAGTTCAACTTTGGGCAACTAGCACCCCACAGAAGAGTGTTGTTTTCGAAAGTTGTAAGATAAGAGTGGTCAGTGAAAATTACAGTTCCTTGAATTAATTGTGAACTTACTAGTCAGTCTGTGATTGAGAGCCCAAAATGTCACCAAAGTTCAAGCACCACTTACTATATTTTATTGATTGCACTCATTCATTTTTCTGTCACTTTCTGGTGTGACAGGACAGTCATGGCCTTAATGCAATTCTCATATTTCTATTATCAGTAGATGATATTATAATACAGATGCACCAAATGTATTTGTAGCCCTCATTCTTCATATGTCCTGCACATCACTAACTATCCTCTGGATAAATGCACATCATATGTAGAGACCCTCTCTTACTTGCACTTTTTGTTGAATTTTCCGTATCAAACATGTCCTTTGAGTTAATTTTCTGCTTTGGATGCATTCTTTCTTAGCCGCAGGCATAGACTCTCTGCCTACAACTTTCAACACATGCATCATCTCTTTTATGTAGTATATAAAAAAGCAAAAAGAAGAAGAATAATAGTGATCAAAGAATATAAAATGCTCAGAGAAATCCCAGCAGAGTAATTTCAGGATATAAACTATAGTTCTTCTGTTTGTAGGATGTCACTAAAGACACAGATTTACTGCTCTGTCCTGTGTTGACATGAACTCACACATTGATGTCATCTGCTTATCTGGCACACTGGCCTAGACCCAAAACCACACCTGCATTAAGGGAAGCCAAAGATGTCTGTGTGCTGAAAGGGAACTGAGCTGCTGTGACAGCCAGCAATAATGAAGACGTCCACATCCGTTTTGGATAAACTTGAGTCTCTCTGACTGACGCCTTTGGCAGTCAGCCAGACGGAGCCTGTGGGTCAAGGCACTGCAGGGGTGTCGAGTGAAGGACACAAAAGAGATGAATATCCTGCCAGACATGTGTGCACTTGATAAGCTGTCTGAACTGGCCTTCTCTGTAAAATGCATCATGCCGCTATTCACCAGTGGCTCTCAGAGGATTTTTATGTTTTTTAATATGGTGATTAGAAGTTTTATAACCGAGAAGTTAATGTCCTGCTTAAGAATGTCCTAAAAAATAAGAAATCATATGCATTTAATGATTCATTTACTTTTATGCTGTAGTAAGTTAGTTAGCTGGTAAGTTATTGGTGCTCTGATCATCTCCCAGTAATAGATTTTATGTCACCAAAAATGGTTGATTTTATACTTTCTGGAAAGGGCATTTTACAGTTATTCCTGGGTGCAAGAACTAAATGTTGTATTCTGGCCTTATTTATGGTGTGTTACAATTGAAGAACATGTCCTGTGCAGTAGTGTGAGCCATACACAAGGTCTGCCTGATCCTAATGTGTTTGTAGAAATGTAATGGAGCTTTGCATGAGTTCAGGCAGAGCACCAAAATCCCTCATATCAACTGTTTGGTATCAGGTGTGCCATGTGGCTACTAGCTAGCTGATAACATCCAGTCACATTCATACAAAGGTATGATTCCTAACTGATATTCTGCTGATTCTTAATGTAGCTGTTGGTTATAGATGTGCTTTATTATCCTCTCTCAGTGCTGTGGTTACCCTCACTTAAAATGACCACATTATTTTGAGGAACGAGGTTACTGCACTTAATCGACCAGAACTGAAACAATGAAACAGTGACAAAATCCAAACATAACTACAGATAACTTTTTCCAAAGCATGATGAATTTGGCTGTGCCAGACAGTAAACATGAGACAGGATAATGAACATCTGCAATGCAGATGTCTAGAACTATGCCTCTTTCTGTATTATCATGGCATTAAAATAAATACCGTATGCTATGATGCACTACTTTACTGCCACCAGTTAGCAGAAATATGTATCTTATTACCTCTGTGCTTGTGACGTACACAGGATACAAACAACGGCTGCTGTGGCTCAGGAGTTAGAGTGGGTAGTCCACTAATCAAAAGATCGGTTGTTCGATTTTTTGTGCCATATCACTCATAGAAACAACATCACTCATTGACACCCCCTCTTTGTGACTTCACTTCTGCCTGTGACATCACTAATAGAAACATTATCACTTCTGTCTGTGTCATTTGTGACATCACTTTTGTCCCTTTGTGAGATCAGATGTCTGTGACATAACAACTAGAAACCTCTCTTCTGTCTGTCACCTCTGCCTGTGACATCCTGGATAGAAGCGACATTGTTTCCATTAGTGATGTAACAGAATGAGATGTCACAGAGAGAGGTGACAAAAGTAATGTCACTGAATGAAGTGTTATTTCTATTAGTGATGTCACAGACATAAGTGATGTCACAAAATCACTTCTGTCAGTGACATCACCTCTCTTTGTGACTTCACTTCTTTCACCTCCCTTTGTGACATCACTTATGTCTGTGACATCACCTTAAAGAACCTCACTTCTTTATGTGAAATCACCTCTGTGACTGATAGAAGCGGCATTGTTTCTATTGGTGTGTAACAGAGAGAAGTGACAGAAGTAATTTCAGATGTCCCAAACAGAAGTGATGTTGTTTCTGTTAGTGGTGTCACAGACAGAAGTGATATCTCAGAGAGAGGTATCAAATATCTTGGTGATATCACCTTATCACTTCACTGATAATGTGACATCACTTCTGTATGTAACATCAGTTCTGCTTGTTACATCACTGAGAACCGGTATCATTTTTGTCTGTGACATCACTTATGTCTTTGACATCACTAATAGAAACAAGAGCAATTTTATCTATGGCAGGGGCGTCAAACATGCGGCCCACGGGCCAGAACTGGCCCGTCTAGGGGTGCAATCCGGCCCACTTTCCTTTCCTTCCTCTTTACCTTCCCCTTTTCCTTTCTTCCTTTGTTCGTTCCTTCGTTCCTTCCTTCTGTCCTTCCATCGGTCCTTCCTTCCTTCCTTCCTTCCTTCCTTCCTCCCTTTCTTCCTTCTGTCCTTCCTCTTTTCCTTTCTTCGTTCCTTCCTTCCTTCCTTCTGTCTTTCCGTCGGTCCTTCCTTCCATCTGTCCTTCCTTCCATCTGTCCTTCCTCCCTACCTGTCCCTTTTCCTTTCTTCGTTCCTTTCTTCCTTCCATCTGTCCTTCATACCTTTTTTACTTCTGTTCTTCCTTCCTCCTCCCTTCCTTCCTTCCCTCGATCTTTTTAATGATCCGGCCCACATGAGATTAAATTGGTCTGTATGTGGCCCTTGGATGAAAATGAGTTTGACACCTCTGGTCTATGGCATCACCTATCTCTGTGACATCACCTCTGCCTCTGACATCACTCACAGGCAGAGCACTAATTCCTCTCTAACTTTGACAGGAATTAACCTGTGTATGAGCAGATGGGGATTGTCCGAGATGGATTAATTATCTTTGAGAAGCCAAGGCTGTGGGAGAAGGTCCAAGTAAGGAGACCCAAGTGGGTCAGTTGTCAGGAAGTGGCCAACCTGGCTGGAGCAACCAACAGCTGGAAAGAAAAGAGGCCAGGATCTAAACTCCCAAACATTAGCGTGGGAATGCTTCCCCCATTAGCCAAGGCTTGCTTAGTGGATGGAAATTCTTTGGAAATAAAGACAGTGACTAGACAAAAAATCATTTTTCTCTGTTCCTAATGACTAATCAGCCTCTCTGTGTCTAGAGTTTGTACAAGTGAGAGTGCAGTGTTCCTGGACCTTAGAAAGAATAAATTGTCATTCAGATTTGGCTTTGAGTTGATGTTTCTCCTGGTCACTCTTAGAACTCCTCTGTCTATGACATTACTTATAGAACTGACATCACTTTGTTGTTTATTGGAAAGCAAAGTCATTCCCCAAAACTGTTCCTTGGCCCACTGTGTCACGACCTTGACTCCAGGGACCACTGACAGGTTCTCAGCTAAAACATGAATATCATTCATAGTCTATACTTTGAAACAAAGGGTCGTGGATTGAAGGATCTCTGGCAATTAGTTGTGGGTTTTGTTAGCAGTAGACTGAACTCTTCTGGGACGTGTATCAACCATAAATGCAGTGAAAGCACACAGGGAGACTTGCCAGCAAAGGCAAAGCTCCAAACCATAAAGAATTGTTTAATGTGGCTAGGAAGGACACACATCATAAACCGGCATCATTTTTGTCTGTGACATCACTTCTGTCTGTGATATCACTGATAAAATTGACATTACTTCTGTCTATGACATCACTTATAGTACCGACATCACTTCTGTCTATGACATCACTGACAGAACTGACATCACTTATAGTACCGACATCACTTCTGTCTGTGACATCACTTCTGCCCGTTACATCACTAATAGAACAGGCATCATTTTTGTCTGTGACATCCCCTATGTCTGTGACATCACTCACAGGCAGATCACTAATTCCTCTCTAACTTTGAGAGGAATTAACCTGTGTATGAGCAGATGGGGATTGTCCGATAGATTAATATCTTTGAGAAGCCAAGGCTGTGGGAGAAGGTCTAAGGAAGGAGACCCAAGTGGGTCAGTTGTCAGGAGGTGGCCAACCTGGCTGGAGCAACCAACAGCTGGAAAGAATCTGAACTCCCAGACATTAGCGTGGGAATGCTTCCTCCATTAGCCAAGGCTTGTCTTAGTGGATGGAAATTCTCTGGAAATAAAGACAGTGACTAGACAAAAATGATTTTTTTTCTGTTCCTAATGACAAATCAGCCTCTCTGTGTCTAGAGTTTGTTTAATGAGAGTGCAGTGTCCCTGGACCTTAGTGTCCTTAGAAAGAATAAATTGTCATTCAGACTTGCCCTTGAGTTGATGTTTCTCCTGGTCACTCATAGAACTCATTTTCACACCGCACAACAGCTACTGTGCAACATCACTATTGGTGCTTTTCCATTATACAGTTGTAGCACTACTTGGCTCGACTCTGCTCAGTTTGGTGCCAGGTACGTCATTTTCCATTACTTCATAGTACCTCCTCAACATGGACGGGGTCGTCATAGCACGGCTGTGCGAAACTGCAGTGACACAGGAACGTCTGCACCTCGCCGAAGGACAGTGTAGTTGCGCATAGGAACCATGTTAACTCTCGTGAAAATCGTTGTAACTATACTTGCCGGTATTTAAAAATGGCAGGTTTTGATTCTTGTGTGGGATGCCAGGCTCATGACTCTTCCAGTGACGACACTCTCTGACCAATCAGTGGCCGGCAGTCTGTTGACGTCACATTTTAGTATCAGCTCGACTCGCTTGGAACCTCAGCAGAGCAGGTACTAAAAAAGTACCAGGTACCAGGTACTATCCCTAGTGGAAACACACAAAAAACCAGGTACTATCCCTAGTGGAAACACAAAAAAAAACGAGTAGAGTCGCTGTGGGCAGGAGGTAGAGCGGTCGTCCTCCAATTGGAAGATTGGTGGTTCGATTCCCGGCTCCTCCAGTCCACATGTCGATGTGTCCTTGGCAAGACACTTAACCCCAAATTGCTCCCGTTGCTGTGCCAACGGTGTGTGAATGTGAATAAATGGTTAGATCCTCCTGATGAGCAGGTTGGCGCCCTGCGTGGTAGCCCCTGCCATCAGTGTATGAATGTGTGTGAAAGGGTGAATGATGTGTCATGTAAAGCGCTTTGAGTGGTCGCACAGACTAGAAAGGCGCTATATAAGTACAGTCCATTTACCATTCAAATAGTGCTAGAACTGTATAATGGAAAAAGCCCCATATGACACTCTTCATTTTCTGATCCTTTTATTTTTGTTTGTGTGCAGGGCAGCAGAAGGTTGAATCCTGTGCATATTTCTGCTACTCGGGTTTTACTGTGTAAATCAGACCACCTGAGTCTAAAGAAGAAACAAAAGGGAAGAAAATAGTTTTTTGGGAGAAACTTGAACCAAACCGCTTTATGATGCGAAAAATTCTTCTTATATGCTTTGGTGATTGTAGTTTTCCTTTTCACACAAAAAGTGAACTTATACAGGCATTGCAGTCTTATAAGTTCATGAGTGACAACATGTCAAAAGAGCAAACTGTGATGGCGTAAAATGAGATGAATATTTTCTTATTAACTTAATTACACTACTGTTCAGTATGTTTGTACCTTACTGTAAACTTACTCCACTGAATTTGCCCAGTAAAACATTTCATGTCAAAATAGTTACGTTTTTTTCTTATGTCAACCTAATCATCTTAATTTTACCATGTAAAAAGTGCAATAACAAGAGTCAGAGTTTTCAGGAGCCAACTTAAATACAAGGCATCACAATATTTCCATGGCACAGCAGATATATTTTTAGGCCTCCTTTCTCAAACATATCTTTGTATCTTAAATTATAAAGCAGAATAAAGGGATAGTTTTTCATTTATTTAACCACATGCTATAAAAACCAACACACAGCAGGCTGTGTCAAACAATTAAATGAAAAGTGTGCGCTAACATAACAAAATAAATACAAAATAATATTGATACTGTGAAATGATACTTATTGATGGTATCAGGCTGGAATGTGAACTATTCGCCCAGCGCTATACATTTTAAGGACAGACCTTTCAAAACAGATATATCACCTCCCATATTGAGTCAGTTGACCTGTTTTTAGAGGAAACAAAACAGATTATTATCATTGGAAGCAAATCATGTCAGTGATAAATAACTGAAAACAGAAATCATGCAGGCACTGGGTGATTTCTTTGGACAGGCAATTGAAAAGTTGAAAAATGTTCAATAAAAGACAAAAGAAAATGCTATAATTTTCTTTTTTCATATTTAAAGTCACAAGCTATGTTGAAAAATAATATCATGCTTCAAATAGGCGGAAAAAGAAATGATGTATATGACAAAGCAACGCATCAAGCTTCCAGATTATAAAACATGTTTTTTAATCAAATCCCTAAAACTCTTGTACATTTGGATCTACAGAAGCATGGTGGTCTTTGTAACAAGCCAGACCATGTTGGTGAAATGTTGTTTATTGGAAAGTAAAGTCATTCCCCAAAACTGTTCCTCAGCCCACTGTGTCATGACCTTGACTCCAGGGACCACTGACAGGTTCTCAACTAAAACATGAACATCAATCATAGTTTATACTTTGAAACAAAGGGTCGTGGATTGAAGGATCTCTATCAATTAGTTGTGGGTTTTGTTAGCAGTAGACTGAACTCATCTGGGACATGTATCAACCATAAATGCAGTGAAAGCACACAGGGAGACTTGCCAGCAAAGGCAAAGCTCCAAACCATAAAGAATTGTTTAATGTGGCTGGGAAGGACCCACTAACAGTCACACACGATATTACATTAGTAATAAATATCACTTCTCGACTCATATTTTACTTTTGCAATCTGCATTTGGATTCAGCTGTAATTCCCTGTGGATACTGGATTTTTTTACTGCTGACATCCCAGATAATGTTATAAGAGAGATAAGTTCAGAATAATAAACAGAAATCATCTTATCCTGTGAGACTAAAGCAGCCTATTTTGGAGCGTTTTCATTCTCCCTGTTTTAGAGAAAGACAAACATTAAGAGACCCATGGGTCAGGAGATTTTTTTTTTTTTGAGGTAAAACAGAACATATGTCTGATATTTGTGTCCAATAGCAGTTCTCATTAAAACTCTGCACACACAATATCAGCTCAGTGCTGGCTCTGAGATACAGGGATAAAATTCTGTCCATGTTATCTCAGCTCACTTTCTCATGGAGTGTCAATTCCAGTGTATCCACTCAAAGCAGACTAAACTCTGCTCTGTGTACAAAATCAGTGATATCCAAGCTGCGCTCCCAGACAAATGCAGAATAGTTGTGCTGACTCTTGTCAAATAATGTTTGTTTTTGTCTTTTAATTGAAGTGAATCCAGACAAACAATTGATGATTGAAGTGTTCCTTTTGCACCACTAAACATGAATTTATAGATGTAATGAACTTCGGGTACACGTGAACTGGAAAACACCCATGAACATTAACCAAATCTCTTTAGAAAGAGTAGTTTCACAAGATTCTCTAAATCAGGTCAAGAGGTTATGCAGTTCCTTGAATACAAGGTGAGTTATAATCAAAATATTTCAGTCAAGTAAACCGATACTAATGAGGCTGTGTGTCATCCACTGATCCTTACAAATAAGAGAGAGATTCTTCAGATGAGTGTTTAACTGGATTCAAAAAGGTTGAGAAACAGAGAGCACTCTACAAAATCAGCAGGAGTTACACACACCTCTTTCTCCTAAAACACTTCTCACTTTCACACAGCAAACAGCAGGAACTTGGCTCAAACTCATGAAGATTTAAGAGTCCTCCTTTTCGTCCATTATCACTTTGTACATGGTGTCCTAAACCAGTAACTTCAGAACACTGAACACATCAGTGTAAATGTGTTTCTCTCAGTCATGGAGCAGGTGTTGATCTACAAGACAACTGCTGATGGTAAAATTATGGCAGACATTTATATTTGTCTGTCTTATCATTGGATCAAAAAAACAACAACAACAAACTGGTGAAAGGAAAGTTAGGATGAAACTGTCATATTCATGACACTCTGGAACAATCTAAACTATACTTAATCTTAGACAGTGTGTCTTCCACACAATGTCAAAAATTAATAGTGGCTTGATGCAAAAATGGTTTTAAAAGTTCATGGATTTCCAATATCCCATAGGCTGCAATTCTGATTTCTACATTTCACCCAACTGTTTTTCCCCCTACGTGAGTCACCATAGATAATTATCTGGGCATTCTTTCCAGTATGTTATTTAGTGGTTTTTCATCAGTGAACAACCAAGCATATAGCCCCAGGACAACAACAAATGCTGACCACATACAAACCACTGTGTCTGCAAAAAAATAAAACAAACAGGAAGAGGAAAACCCACATATGTAGCAGGTCTGCTGTTGGTTTTTTTTTAGCAAAAATGAGATGTTGTTGTTGTTGTTGCTTGTTTCAGTAGTATACATTTCATGTTTTGCACCTCTAATGCATTATTATAGATCATATATATAAATATAAAGGACCTATCAGCCATCACCTATTGTCTGGCATTGACCTAACACACCATGTCAGCCCAGTGCCATCACAGACTGTGGAGTGTTATTTTGAGATAGGTGAAGGATTGTTTGAATTTCTTAAACCAATTAGATTAATCTTGGTCAGGCCTCATCAGCTCTGGTCATGCCATGGAGATGTGTGTTGGTGTTGGATGATGTTTTAGTCATGCTAGCGTGGCTATGGATAATTGGTTGATCCACCACTGAAATATCAACAATATTGGATGGATCACCATGAAATCTTGTAGAGACATTCACGCCTGCATCAGGATTCGTTAATCATGAATAAATGTGGTGTTCACTTTATTTTTCATCTACTGCCATCAGTGAATCAAATTTATATTTTGTCCAGTATTTTGGTTTATGACTGAATAGGCTTGTGTTGATGTGAGCTAAACCAACATGGAGAATGTGTCAAACATACCTGCTAAATGTCGTCATGTTACTACTGTCATTATAAGCATGCTAACATGCTGAAGTTAGCATTTAGTACAGCAGACTGGTTTAGCCTCACAGAACTGCTGGTATGTCTGGCTCTTAGTCTTGTTGCGTGACAGTGCATTAAAGTGTATTTTGAGAGAAATTGCATAATTTGGTGGTTCATGGTACATGTCAACGAATGACCAGCACTGATGGAGGGATTAGAGGGTAGATGTGTGTGTGTTATGGGGGGGGGGGGGGGGGGGGGGGGGGGGGGGGGGGGTGGTCCTCCTGAGCTGTAGTAGGGGTGGCTGCAAGATCTTATTCATGCCGTCTGACATTTGGCCTTACAATACTCATACATCTGAATTGTTAACCTACATTTATACTCTCTGTTGTTATGAATGCAGAATACAATCTGTTTTTAATACTTCATTTTCATTTGAGAAGAAACTTGCAAAATGTTTTACTGTTGCTTATTGAACAAAGGGCAACATATTAATTTTTTCATATGAACTAAAACATACATCATTTTGTACAGCTCTGTTCTTACCTTCTTATTAAAAGTGGAAAACCACCAGAGCCCTTCAGGTCACCCAATTATGATTTTGAAAGTGCTACAGTTGTAAAAAAAAAAAAATGGGGGAAAGATCATTTATACAGTCTCATTCTTTTGTGCTCTGTTTGGCGATGCATTTGGCAGTCCAACCTCTATTCATGACAGCCTTTTGAGAAATAGGCTCATAATGTTTGGGCCAGTTGGCTTTATTCTTTTGGACCTCTCTAATGACTACACAGCACAACCTCATCAACATGTGGGAGAGACTGACAAATGTACATAGCTCGGTGTTGTTTTGGCCATAAAGTCATTGAAAAATGAGAAGATTATTGTCCTGTGACCATCTTAAGAAAATTTAATGTTAAGATTTATTTTTCTCATCACTCTACTTCTCCTGACTTCTTTAGATTGTGTTTCAGTTCAGATCATTCAAAGGTTGACCTTATTCAGCTCATGGGACTCCCTTCAATTAGACTTTCCATAAATTACACAGCTGACTGGTACTGTACCTCTGTCCAACCAAAGCCATGTTATGTTTGTGTTAATGGCTTATTTTCCTTGGAGGTTTTGATTGTCTCCTGTCATTTTTATCCTTATTGATTTGGTGTCTTTTGTGTCCTGCAAATCATATTTTGACATAATATCAAACGCTTCATACTTGACTTGACTTGTAATTTATTTCAGGCTGCAACTTGAGCCTAGCAAGTTCAATTGCAGGGTAGATTTGAGTCAAATAATTCCTCAGTATGCCAGGAAAGTAGCCAAAAATCAATACTCAAATGTCAGTAATACTGACAATTCAATCTATGTGAATTACAGGGAAAAAGAAGCAGTATATAATGTACCAAGGCACAGTAGATGACACACACTTTGAGTTTAAAATGCAGAAGTAAATAGCATATATCTTGTTTTTTTTTAACACATTGTCATAACAGATGGAACGTCTTTAAAGTTGTCTCTTATAGCCTTAAATTGGGCATATCATACTTTTTGTAATTTTCTGTTGTGTTGATACTGTTATAATGTCGTATATCTGTGTTAAACATAGTCAAAAACTTGAGGTGAACAAGTGATATGTAAAAATGCTCCCTGCAAGTCAAAACCCAAAACAAAATGAAATCCTTCAACTACTGTTTATTTACATGGCCCACTGTGTCAACATGCAGTATCCAGATGCTGGCCAATCTGAACAGGGTGGGCTCACTGGAAGGCGGGCCTTAAAGAGACAACTCCTAAAACGGCCTGTTTCAGACAGAGGCTGAACTGAGTAGCTGAATAAAGAATGAGTATACATTTTAAAAATGAGGAGTTTTTAAATTGTAAATCATGCAAAGATATTTCAGTAAAGCCCCAGAATAAAAAAAATTACCTTGAAATGTGACACATCTTCTTTAAGTCTGCTTGCTGTTTGGTACAGCTTGCGTGTTTGACAAAAAGCTGCACTGTTTTAAATCATCTTATAGTTTACCAAACCAGTATAACAGTATTTAAAAAGTCAATATGTTAGACCTTGATTTAATTCTCTCAAAATGGGTAATACCAGTTATCAAGTGGCTCTTTGGCCTGTGTACCTCTTTGAAAATGTTACATAAAACAACATAAAGGCATGATTACCTTCACAAGCACACATTAAAGTGGCAATGAGTTCTGCAATGAGGAAAATAAAAGAGGGACTATCATTACCATATGTGGTTTTATTGTATTTTGTTTTTCATTAACCATAAATGTATTGTAAGTCCGTCAGTGTGTTAGTGTTTCGCCTGGAACAGTTCAATAACTGTAGTGGAAACATTTGCTTTACATAATGAACTCTAAAACTATAATGGCCAAGAAATTCTGCATTTATGACCCTTAACTTCAATTATGAAAATCCTTTGTTAGTCTCAGATACTGCAGGACTTCACCATTAGCAACCAAGGGTGGAGTTTTCTTCTTTTTGTTGGCTGTTTTTTCTATTAAAACCCTCAAATTTAAGAATGTGAAAGTATTTCTAACTGTGAAGAGGGAGAAGAAACATGAGCATTTTAAACATATTTTTACTCACCTTCATTCTGTAGGGTTTAGAGAGTTCATTCCTATTGTTCCTTAAATCTATCACACAGACATTCAGTGCATGAAATAAACTGTGTCATCTTATAAAAACGGTCTACACCTTCCTCTCTGTCCCCCTGGAGATGACCATTTATAGGTTGTTTTTATTCTGCCCAAGTGCTTTTGGCATTCAGTCGTGTCACAGTTGCTTGTCGTCTTCACTTCAATAGGAAACTTAGAAAAGAAAACAGACATTATTCATCATCATAATCTGAATCATTACTCATGTCGATCTTTGAGTTTCACAGCTGGAGAATGATGACCTGAGGCCAGTTTGATAAATCGGACTCGCAGGAATACGTAAATACTCGTAGAGACTGAAGCACCAACAAACAGAAGTGCACCTGAAAATAATCTATCAAGTCTGGTTCTTCTAGAAGTTGTTCCACATTTGCAACTGGAGAATAGCTACATTGTTAATATACGTTTGTAGACTGTATGAAAAGAGCTTTATTTTGTGTTGGTTTCACTTTTGATGGCATTGAAAGTTGATCAAGAAAACTGAACAAAAAGAAGCAAAATGAGAAATGGGATCAGATACATGACAACACTTGCCATATACTTTGGCAATACATGAAGAGAGACCTGTGGAGACATTTGCAATTTATCCCTTACTATGATTAATGACTTCACATGGGGCTGCTTTTCTGATATGAATTCCAGTTCACCCCATGCTGACATTAGCAGCCATCAGGAAGTTCTGCTGCTTTTGCACATTGTACTGCTAGAAACACTAGTTTCTCTCTTTGCTTCTTACGTGTATTTTTTGTTGATGCTTTGTTTCACAGTAAAGCATCATCTCACACATCTGCACATAATCCTGACTTAAATATCTTCACCTGAGCTTTAGGTTTGTGTCGGTCACAATGTTATCTAAAATCATGAAAGTAATTATTCTATTTAATGTATCTGAAGTACACAAACTTTGGTTTCTCTATATATGGAGATGTATCAATTTCAAACAAGCATGCATACCTCTCTGCATATTTTCTCAACAAACAGAACATGACTTTGCGTCTGCACTGACTTACTGTATATGAGTATTATCCACCATGCAGCATATAACCTTGCAAAGCGTCTTCTGAATAGGACCAGATCTGATGCATTTTCCAGGCATGTTTGAGGGTGTTTTGCCCACAGCAGGTTTACATTAGTGAGCTCCCAGCCTTGATTCCTCTTGTTCATAAATCACAACTTATAATTAGAGCTTTCTACTGCTCATTTAGGGATTAAAGGCTTAAGGTTTGGACAAGTAACTTTTATACTGCCACGTTGTCTCTTGCACATTGTAGTCCACATTTTAATTCAGACAGAGATACCGTAGAATAAAATGGCCATACTCCTGTTAAACACTCGGTTTTATAGATTTATAGCATCACCATATGACTTCATCCTCTCACTTCTCCCTTCAAGATGCTTGGCCAATGAGAAGTGAACTCAGTCTTTGGGGACTGGCAGGGCCAGACTGATGTGGCCAAAATCCAAACACATACTAACCGCAGGCAGCAGGACTTTACTTCTCTTCTGGGCCAAGGTTAAAGGCATAACTTGACGTTTTGAAATTCAGCAGATTATTTGTCTCTGCCAGGAACTTGTCACTTTGTAGGAAAAACTTGCCATTCTGTTTCCCTAAAATGGCTTGCTAGCATCATTAGCATTCCCTGTTGAAACCAGGAGGCACAGCCAGCAAGAAACTCCCAGTAGTATTACAGCGTTTGCTCCACATTGCTACAAATGAAAACTTCACCTACTTTTTTTAACCTTAGATATACATCAGTGAGTACTCCTGAAACTTGAGGAAATGAATTACAGATTACCTTCATTTGCAAAAGGGTAACTATAGCTACAATTGCACTATTCCTGGACACATTTTAGTAAAGTCAGATTTGCTCTGAGTTCAGGTTAAACAAAGGACCTAAAGCTGCCAGACCACCCAAAACATCCATGAGGAAGATTGTAAGCGGCCAAAGCAGCCAGCTCGTGTCCTGCTCTTTCAGTGCTCTGTATACACTCTGTGACTTTGATCACAGCTCCATGATTGATGCCATATTTTTCATTTGCCTGGCTTTGTATTTGTGATCCAAATTATAGTGTGAAGAATAAATGTCAGATCTCTAAAACAAGCCCCCCACTTTTGGGTCCTTACCATATCCCCTATTATAAAGACACACATGGTTTTACTTAAACTCTCTCTTCATTCTGGGACTTTAAACACCCCTTGATTAGAGTAAATGGAATATGAAACCTCATATTTAGGTCTGATGGTGTGCCTTTGGATGAGCAACTCAACTGAAACATTAAATTATTTCTCACACAGCTGCACTGAAACATTGCTCGGCTGGCTGCATTACAGGGCTTTTGCACTGTGTTTGGACATTGACGTATGCACTGGCACATACTGACCACTCAAGACACTCAAGTGGCTAGTCTGACTGTCAACAACTTACCTTCTACTCATAGCTTGAGCAGATAAAATGAAACTGAACTGATATGAACAGCTCTCAATACATCTAACACACACATCAGACATGCTGTTTTGTACTAGTCACCTTGCATTGTGAACATTTTTTGGCTCAATCAATATTCTCTCCAAATGCTAACATTAAGAATGTTTCCCCATTTTTTTCAATACAATGCACAGGAGCTCCTCTAATTCCAAATGTAACAAAAAAAATAGAAACCATGAATGTTCATGTTTCTGTTTAAGTTGTTACACTTTAACTCAATAGGTCAAGGTTACATGTTGGGTGATGCAGAGTAAATTCAAACTACTCGAACACTGACAAATTAACAAGTTAACAGTTTTACGACACTGGTAGGATCTTTTAATGTCAGAGAAATACTGCAATGTGCCGCCATTACAAAGATATTACTGCCTTTAATCCAAAAACAGCATCTGGATGTGTGTTGGAAGTTTTTCAGTGAGCACCACATTCATTAAATTCTCAAATAAAAGCTTGCCTATTTGTGTGTTAATGTGAAACAACAGCAAATAATATGATAGCGTGGTGGACGTTCCCAAACCGGGGTTCTGCACCCCCATAAGATAAATCTCAGGGGACAAGGGAATGATTAACTGCACAGGAACCAGAAATGACATAAAAATGTTTATTTTTCCATACTTTACCCCCTTTCTAGTGAATTACTGTTTGTTTTAACCTCTTCAGGCCTCTAAAAATAAGATAAAGATAAAATCATATTGTTTTAACCGGTCACAAAAAGTAGATGTATGCAACAGCTGACGAGAGGTCAAAAGAGACCTTTTTTGTTTGTTTGTTTTAGTAGGTCACAAGTAAAAATGCTTGGAAAGCACTGCTCTTATACGTGACAAAATATGCTATGAGTCTATTTAAAACACCAAATTAAAAGCTTGTTTCTAGTAATGGTCTCTTTCCAATAGAAGTGTGTTTTTCTCTACACTTAGGCATATAAAGGAATTTTTGGCTTTTTACTCTCCAAACTGAGCTCCAGGTGTGGACAATGACAGGCCCTGCTGCAACTCTCCCAAACCTGCAACAAAAGAACTGTGGTGCATGCAGCGTCACTTTGTCCTGATCAAATTTCATGTACCACCTGAATTCAGAAACCAGTGCTGCTAAAACGACCTTCCTTTTGCTTCAACCTGACTGGAGGCAGAGAATCAGAGGTTTTAGTGTCTTTTAACAGATTGAAAACCTCCCAAAAATTCTATATTTTCTGTGTCTTCCAATATATCTTATGGTTGGAGATGGAGAGGATTACTTACAGGGCCTCCGCTCAACTGGACCCTGATGAAGGTGTCTAACAGTATTATGACACCTCCCTTTTAAGACTCACAGGTCAGTCTCTAAATGCTTCAATCATAGAGACTGAGGACAATCTCTCAGCTTTCATTGTTAAAACTGGGTGGAAAAAAAAGAGTTTAAAAAAAACTACATTGTAGAACCAATCCAAAGTCTTTAGGACGGCCCTTAGTGTGACATGCAATTTACTACAGAGGAGAATGAGGGGACAGCATTATCTCTGGTAAGGTGTGTCTTTGACAAAATGCAAAGGGTAAAGGTTTGCTGTTCACTCAATTAGAGTTCCCCAGACATTGGTAGGTGGAGATCTCCAATTGTCTGGCTTGTGAGACTAACCCCCTCTTGACAAAATGCCAATCAGTGACTCAGATAAGGCACAGAAATTGGGACCATTAAACTAAGCGTCAACATGTTTCCACACACAAGTTTAGCCTCTCCAACACTTGTTTGTTTTCTCCAATGTTGAGTAAAAATGCATGCTGTGGTCTAAATACACTCACAGAAGTGTACATCTGAAGTTCACATCTCTTCTGAAGCTGAAACTAGATGCCAGTGCTGTTCAAGCAGTGGTACTGATGTCACTGTAGATTATGTGAAATGTCCATTTAACAGCTCTCTCTTTTTAATGCCAGGCTTAACATCAAAGGGAAAAAGGCCATTCATTCCCACTACAAACAGGCAAAAGGCTGTTTTCTGCAGTATCGAGTGTTCACGAACATTGTGGATAAAGTGTAAAATGTCTGCATTGTGCAAACCGCTATCAAAGCTTTGCATTCAGAGCACTGACACTAAATGCTTGGGTTCAGAAAGTGGTCATTACTCCTCTTAAATGCTCTGCGATTTAGTAAATATTAGGCTCTGAACAGAGGAATGTCCTCTGTGACCCTATCCTCACACAGACACATCACATAATGGCATGTTGAAGTCGGGGATGTATCTCTTCTCAGATCTCTAAAATACTCCTTGTAGCAGACTGTGTTCTGTCCTTTCTTATAATTTTCTGCTTTAAGTTTACACCCCAAAAAGCTATTTTAAACTAGACATTGAGATAGAGACCAAAAATGAACACAATTTCTGGATTTCCAAAAACTCAATGCAGTTGAGGTTGAGAAAAAGTAGAGTAGAAGTATTACCTTCTCCTTCTCATTCATCCTCTTACATACGTCTACAGTGAGGTCAAAGGTGAGCATCACAGTGACAGGTGACTTGGAGGTGAGCCACCAGAGTTAACTTTTACTGTAGTTCTGTACTAACAGGAGTATCATGAAGCATTCTGCAATGTTTGCACACTCCTAGTGTCCGCATGTTCACATCAAACTATTAAAAGCATCAAACAAAAGAATAACAGGTTAGGGTCCTACTTTAACAATCTATAGCGTATGGCATGAAGCGCATGACGCAGGTGCCTTTGGGGCGGGTCCAAATCCACTTTTGCTATTTTAACGGCGGAAAAATGGTCACTGCACCAGGCGCATGGTCTAAAAGGGATGGACTTAAGTCCCTTCATTAATCATAGGTGTGTTTTGGGCGTAACACGCGGTAAACCAATCAGAGTGTCATCTCCCATTCCCTTTAATATCCAGGCGCGCTGTCACATTGGTGGATTGTTAGTTTGATGGAGGATTTACCAGGATTGGTCACATGACTAAATTGACAGTTTCATTGATCATTACTTTGTTCGGCTGATTCTGATACATAGTGACACGTCATTGTGACTTTTTTTAATATGTTGATGTGCATCATGATACGAATTCACATTGTGCTCCTTTTATTTGTGGGGTTTTGCATGTTTGTGTGCTGCTGTGCGCCTGTGTGTGCGTAACAGGCACAGTGCCTATCTAGTTCTAACTATCACATGCGCCACGCCCGCCATCTGCTGTGCGCCGACTGCGAGATGGGGCCCATAAAGTGTTTTTGAAGCTATTCAATAATTTCAACAGTGCAGGACTAAATTCATTTTTTCAAGCTACTCAATAAGTTTAACATTGTGGGACTAAATGATACATTGATGCCAGAGAATTGCTTTTGACTTGAAGATTATGTGTGGTGTCTGACGAAGCCACAACCACACAATAAACCTGAATGTGTCAAAAAAGTGGCATGCAATTTAATTCACTAAGCTGAGTCATTAGAATAGTTTTCCATGAGCAGAGGTCAGCTGTGAATCTGTCATCACTATTGTTTGGGGGACATATCCAGTTCCTGCTGCAGTCAGCAGACCTCCTCAGAGATGCACATTAATGAGGCTGCTCATCGGGCCTTTGCATGTACCCATTCAGAATCACATGGACCATGTACAAAGTGCTTCTTTGAGAGTGGATATCTTTAAAACGGTCTGTGGTGTGCAGTCCACCCGACTCAGCAATAGCCGCAAGAACAAAAATCTGCAGCTGATCAGACAGAAGACGCCACATAGAGAATTCGTCACTGGGCTTCTCACCCTAATTACCTCCAGAAGCTCTCAGCTCTTCACCAGTTTATAATGGTTTCACTAATTAAGGATAAGACATTTCTTGGTAGGGGAACCATAAAAAGTGAGCAAAAGAATTTGTAGTCAGGAATTAATTGTTTTTTTTAAAACAGGAAATGAAATGATGCGCTGGTGGCCAAGCTTTTGTGGCAGTGTTCAGTGGACTGACTTATTGATTGCAGACATAAAATAAAATGCATGCAAGCAAAGCCTTTGTCTGTTTTGTTCTGTATGTAGGAGCAGTTAGCGTGTCATTGTTTTACTGAAGGACATTATTGTGTATGTATCAAAACATGGCTCTTATTTTCATGGTTTTGAAATCATCAACATTGTATTGACCAACGTCATTGCTGAGATCTGGGAACACTTTGACATCACTACAAATACCTGACTGGGCAAAAACATCAGCAGTTAGATGATCAGATGGGCTGGACACCAGTTTACCCAGGTTATCTGAACCATTAGGTTACACCAAAAGGTCTTTCATCTTTCATCTTAACGTTTCATTACACAGAAAAACTGTATAAATATAATTACATTAAGGATGGCAAAGGTGGACCAGGAAGTCAACCTGTATATCATGATGGATGTATACAAAGGATATTCTGGCCAATCTTTTGATGGTTCAGCCTTGTTGTCTCTTTTTTCCCCCTAACCTTTTCAGCATTTTCACCATACTCTTCGAACTCAGCGATGAATAATGTTATTAATATGGATAAGAATGACTACTACGACGACCGACACTATGAAAATGAAATTGTACAAACTAATAGAATCTTTAAAGATCTAACTTGTGATTTCAGTCTTGGGATAGCCTCTCTGTCATCTACCCCTTTCCTCCTACACTGGAGAATTCATTCTGCAATGCTTCTCTTCCTCTATAAAGGTCAGTATGACTCCAGGGAGGGTGTGTATCCTCTAAACTGTACACAGTTTGAGAGATTGTGATTAATCCCCACAGCATTAAGTTCAAATATAAATGGGCCTCCTGATGTATGAGATTTATTTTACCCAACTAAAAACATTCTTTTTGATAAGGAGTCTGGCAAAATTAAAGCCATCAAACCGGCAACTAGATATGACTGTTAACCCAGGCATGAGGCAACTAGGGGAACAAATAAATATTTCCATTGGCTCTCCTCCAGGTTTTCTTCTATCTGTTCTTATGCAGGTCAGACTATTCAGCCTAGTTTTGACATATCACTTTCTTTGCAAAACGTTAAAAAATATCTGAAACAAGCACTCCCGTGCTAGACGTTGACCTTTTCCTCAAAGTCTTCAGACATGCATAAGTCATCATGTCCCAATCGCACAATTCAAAATTTCCACCTTCTCACACACAGCTGCATTCTTGGACTGGTCACAGACACAGAGAGGAAGTCCACATGACTGCACAACCATTGGAAAATATCTGTAGCTGCATGTGTGAAATGTTGACCGTGAAACAAATCCATGGCAAAGTGGAATTTATAGGCTACAGTGAAATGCTACAAGGTATGCTGGCCACACATCTCCCCTTTGCCCTTACTGTAGCTGCAGATGTGAGAGCTGGTAATTAATGTGGATATTTCATAGAGAGCGAGCAGAGAACTCAAGCATAGTAGTTGGCACGTGTTTATAGTTCACACTTCATTTGCTTCCACTCTTTCTTCTGTTTAATTTTAATGCTGATCATTGCAACAAGTTTGCTCAGCATGGATTCTGCAAGTTCTCTACTTATTTTTGAAAAAAGTACACTTTGCTCCAACTAAACAAATTTTCTAGGGTAGCTTGAGGGAAAGTTTCTTATATTTAGAAAACTTAGAAATGCTTGATTGTTCAGGATTCTGTGCAAAAAAAATAGGTCAGGTCAGAGCAACCCTTTAGAAATTATCTGTGAGAAAGACTTTGGACTCTTTGGTAGTCAAAAGAAATGTAATTATTGAAATTGACATAAAATAATTGCGTAATTGGAAAAAATGCAAGTTTCAGTTCTAATTGTTCATTAATTGCTTTATTTTTGGAATAAATATACTGAAATCAAAGACACTTACAAATGCCTGTGTAAAAAAGACTTACTAGTATTTACATACATTTTTGCACAGAGCTGAATAAATGTATACATAGTATACAGTACAGTCCATGTCAGGTCATTGTTTTCTTTTGCTGTACAAAGTGCAAAAGCTAATTAAAAAATAAAAAATAATAATCCAACTATGTAGAATGCATCCTGCAGTTGGATGTTGGACTGGACAATGTGGCCCCTTTAAGAAACAAAACAAGAATATAATGGATTACAGGGTTTCATCGAGTGTGTAGAAAGAACAGCTTGGCTCAGGCTGTGGGGCCATGAACAAGGAGATCCAGGAAAACACACGTTCTGTACAGCATAAGAGAGGGCTTGCCAGTTTTTTCTTCTCCTTCGCTTTATTGTTTGGTTGATAATAAATTATCTCTGGTAACTGTGCCAGACAGGCATGACTTAACAGGCTTCACAACTGGCTGAACGCTATGAAATGAGAGGACAATCGTTGTGGTCAAATGATAGAGGAAATGAAGGAAGCAATCAAACATGTTGAACACAGAAAGCAGGAACTGGGCACAGTGTGTGTGTGTGTGTGTGTGTGTGTGTGTGCGTGTGTGTGTGTGTGTGTGTGTGTGTGTGTGTGTGTGTAGGATATCAGGTTAAACCCATAAGTCACATGGGCAGTGGACTGTGTTGGATGGAGCCTGATGAAATCAATGTGAGCTAGCGACCACACCTGCTGACAAGGAGAAAACTGCTGCTCTTTGTTTCCTGCCCTGATTTGTTTAGTTAGATCTGTTACGAATGCCACTGCTGTGACTTCAGATTCTAGTTTAAACTGTTTCCATGTCTGGTGCTGAGTGAGGTCTGCAGAAGATCAGTGTCTGGAGCGCAGGTGATATCTTCCTAGTACCATGAAGATGAGAAAAGCTGGCTACATCATTATTGGGGTTTTTTCTGCATAAGTTCTAGTTGTAAAAGATGTTTAAAATGTGGTTGTTACTATTTCTAATTGAATCTCCCCAGTGTTGTATCAACCTTGATTTGCAACAGCTGTTAACCAACAACTTCAAAAATATATTTTTGGATTTGATTTTAAAAAACACAGCATAATCCAAAAAGTGTGTTAAAACTAGGCTACATCTGTACGACAACACAAAATATTTCATTTCTGACGGTCGAAAATGGTCAATGAAGCGTTCATCATCATTAACTGGGTGGTCTTTTACTGTATAATGTGTTGTGAGGCACACAGGTGTTAGTCCAGTCCAGTATATAAAAAGTTGTCAATCCTGGTATATTTACTTTTTGAAAAATTAAAGGAGTCATTTTTTTGGAAAGCCAGCAGCCTTCCCTGATCTATTTGAAAGATCAAACTAAAACTTAACCTGCTTTACTAAAACCTACACAGTTCAAATATTATGACATGAGATGGGTTCCAGACTCATAAGGTAAACTCGATTGATTACTTGTTTTGCCATCAGAGTTCAACCTGGATAATATCATTTGAAGTCAGAGTAATGGCAGGGGAAAAATATCATCCAGCATTCATCCTGCTCCTTTCACTCTCCTTCTTTTATTCTCGTTGTTCTTCTAAGCAAGTGTCCCACGATGCAGGAGGAAAAATCTGAGTTTGAGCGATGCTTGCAGGAGGATCCGGTTTAGTCCATTTAAAACGTGACAAAGATTTGTAGTTTATTTAGTTTGTTGTTTGCTTTTAGTCACTAGCAAGGGCTTAGGTTACAGAAGTCCAGCTCCTGTGGTTTGCGTAAGCCTTTGCAATGGTCCCTCGGGAGCAGTTGCCCAATCTGGGTTTTGCACTGCAACGGTCGTCTCTTGAAGCCCTTCCCACAGGTTCTGGAGCAAGGCGACCACTGCCCAATATGCCACTCTGGACATGGGTCTCCACAAGCCCTTGTAGCCGGTGGCCTTTGTGAAGAATTGCAGTCCAACCCTGGCTTCCCGTCCGGTCGCAGACACTGCACCATCCTCCTCTGGATCCCATTGCCGCATGTGGCCGAGCATGCGTCCCAGTTTGTGGATATCCATTTCCCAAGAACAGGATCCTCCTTGCTATAAGACTTCTTCAGGGTGTCACCTCCCTTCTCTTTTACACCATCCTCAGCCAGAACACTGTTATGGGAGTTTACACGCCCCTCTTTCTTCAGAGTCTTGTCCTCCTTGGTCTGACGGGCGAGGTAAAAGGAGTAACGGATGCGAGGAGGCGTCATCTTGCCCGCACACAGCACCTCCACAGTGAGGGCTTCTCCCAAGGGTTTTACAGCCTGAAGGGTCTCAGAGAGGCCAGCTGTGCCACTGTAGCGCAGCAAGCTGTTCTTTACAGCGATGTCCCTCTCCCCAGCCGACACAATGAAGTTCCCATTGAGCAGGTAATGACCCTCGCTGTTCTTTACGGCCAAGTAGTTGTCATCATTCCTAATTCCCTTGTAGCCTCGCTGACGGACATCTATGTTGGCTGCGCCCACTGGTAACATGACCACAAAGTTGTATCCATGCCTGCGTACCAAAACATAGTACAGTCAATGAGATCCCATAAAAGTGGAGTTGATAATGCTATCATTTTGGTGTAAGGGAGAAAAAAGAAAGTCATAAGCAATATTCTTTATGACAATGTGGATTTTACTCACATAGGCTTTGTAAAGAGTCCTGACACTTTCTTGCAGCCCTTGTTATCACCGCCACAGATTCCACACTTATCAAACTTCTTGGTGGAGCCAATTTTCCCATCACAACCAGCTTTGATGCACTTCCCTTGTACACACACACCTGTGGAGTCTGGGGAGCATGGAGTGCCATCCACAACCTGGAGAGTACAAACACACTAAAAGGTCAGCAGGAAGCAAACATACCCAAACTTTATCCCAAGTCAATAATATACTTTTTCAGGGATTAATTTGACTGCGAATACAAATTAAATTAGCGATTTCCAATTGTATAATGTTTTTTATTTCCAAGATGAATTTTTGATGGTTCACTTCCTGTAGTTTATGTTTTTTTACCACAATCTACTGAAAACTATTGCCAAGCACTGTTCTTTTCTCTATATTCTCCCTCAGAAATGTTCCATTAACAGATGATAAAAATAAACCATAAAGGTCCCAAGATAATGTAATACACTCTATGTTCCGGAGCTGATATTTATGTAAGCATATCACAAACATCACCTTGCTCCTCTCAGCTTCACCTTCACTTTAACACATGACCAGGAAGGCTGTCAACCAGATCAACTTCACACTGCTTCGCTGTATGTGGCTGATAAGTTTGCTAAGTGTGGTTGTATGGCCCCTGGCATTTTTTTCATCCCATGTTGAATCATAGCTAAAAGCTCAGAGTTATTCAACTGTTTCCACTCAATAATCGAGCTCAAGCATTAAACTAAACTGAAAGCAAAGTTTACTGTACATTTATTATATGGTTCAGTGTTTAAAACATCCAGCTGCTCTATGATTCAGAACTATGTGTCCCCTGAGTGCTCTTATCTACCCCTCCTCAGTCGGTATGATGGAGTGAAGTGTGAACTCTCTCTCACTGCTGCTCAGACTCACTCCACACCCTGCTATCTGAAAGAGATAAACTCTCCTCCTCCTCTCCTTCATTCCTTCCTTCACTCTGTTCGCTTAGACCAGAGGCAGCTGGCTGACATACGTATTCACATGAAATCACTCTTATCTTGGCTATGTATCTCAAAATCTGAAATATCTAAGCTTTGTGTATTCAGACTTTTGGCTAATCTTATTTACAATGGTTTATGGGAAAACATTTGTGGTGTAGCTGTTTACCTTGGGTGCCAGGACATAGAAGTAGCCGGTGCCATTTGCCCTACAAATGAGTTTACATCTGTCATCTGTGCTCACTCCAGAGTACTTGGGTACCCACACCACTGAGGGGGCAATACGGTTACTGTTGAAACTGAGGCCGCTGGTCTCACACTGCTCTTCCCGATAAGTCTTACCTGAACAGAGGGGAGGGAGGGGGGTGTAGAAGGTGAGAGGTGGGAATGCTTTAGGGGGAAAAGTGTCATTGGACATAGTTGTCTGTTTCTGAGCAACTCTTACCTGTGTCAGGGCAGCGGTTCAGGTTGCAGGAGCGGTATTTGACCCGAACCCCTTGGCAGTATTTACCCCCATTTGACGGAACTGGGTTGTTACACTCCCTTTTAGACAGCTGGACACCACCTCCACATGTGCGTGAGCAGGAACCAAATGGCCCCCACTTGCCCCAGCGGCCGTCCACCTGGAAGTACACAAATCAGCAGCATGTTACAGAAGGTATAACAACAAAGACCTTAAGCACAGCTACAGTTAAGGTGTATGTTGATATCAGTCTGTGTGTGACTCTTACCCTCACAGGTTGGACCTGTTTGTCAGCGCAGACCCCTCGGTCGCAGACCTGTCCGTCTCCGCAGGGAGTGCCGTCTGCCCATGGGAAGTGCCGGGTCATACACACCAGATGGCCATTGGACTTTCCAGTGCACCACAGACGAGCACATGGCTGCGTGAAGGGACAGGGCTTGGAGTTTTCACCGAAAGCGAGCTCACACTGACGTTCAAGCATGTAGGATGTTCCTGGCAGCACGTCAGGGAGGACCATCGGTTTTTGAGGCTGGTCGAGCAAACACTCCCCTAGAAGATGAAGACTAGGTAAACAACACACTGAAGCAATAACATCTGTTATGTCTGCTTTTGAGACGTTTCTTTACCAGCTGAGAGCACTTATTATTAAAGATGAGGCTTTAAACATTTCACCAAAATATTTTGTTGAAATTTCGTGATTTTTTTCATACTTATGTATCATTATTTCCATTATCCCTTTCTTGAAGTGTGTGTGGGTTGATTCATGAGTTTGTGGGTTTGTGGGATGGAGGAAGTAAGCAGCTATTGCCCTTGTGATTTCAACTCTTTGAAAACAGGGCTTCAGAAAGTGCAGCATATGCCACGTACCACACACAGACACATGCACAAAAACATGAGCACCTCCCCAAGATGGCATAGAGCTAGCAAACAGGGCCACCGTTGAAGGCGCTGACTCCTTTACAATAAATAACACATAGATACTTTTCCAGGAACAGACTAATGACAAGAAGAGTTTGACGAGCAGGTGCTTGAAAACATGAAAGATCAATGTCAGTGGATGAGACGGGTTCCAGGAGGAGGTTTTTATCGCTCTGAGACAAACACAACTTCTCACCCTTATGAGGAATTTACACATCCAAAGGAAGAGGGGAGGAAACTGGGTTCTCTGACTTTGAGCTGTTTATTATGCCATTTGTGTTGTGGTGAATTCACAAGAGATAATGAGGGAGTGGACGAATGAGCTGTAACTGGTGGCAAATTTGTTTCCTCCCATTTCACTGCATATTTGGCAGAAGACACTAACTAATATGCTGCTTAAGCAAGTCACTCTACACTGAATAAGCTGAAACTCACCTCTTCCTTCCTACTCTGTTTCTCCAAAGAGAGATCATTCCAAACAATAATTAGCATTATGTGGAGAAATGAACACGTTACAAATAATTTTGGGCACAGCACATCATGAAAACTGCCTCAAACATGTGGCAACAGGTTTTTTTTCCTCCCCTCTGCTTTTTGAAGTCTAGATTTATGACAGACAGCAAGGAGAAACCAAGTTACAACCCTGTTAAATAGAAATCACACCCTGTCAAGTCAAAAATGTTCTCCAGTGTCTCTCTTCCAACAAGTTTGTGTTGTTTTGTTCTTAGACCGTCACTAAAGAAGAAGCAAAAAAGTTGGTCTATTTGAAGTAAACCTGCGAGGGAAACGCTAGGCAGATACACCTCACTGTCCAAACCACTGTGGTGACTCTCCCCAGAACAAACCCTCTAATTTGGTACAAATGTGGGGCAGTTTTAAAATAAAAGTTTAGTGTTGCTCTGAGGCCAAATCGTGTGGTCTGTCATACTTGGCAGACAATCTGCATCCAACCAAATGAATTTCTTTTTGGCTTTCTGCTTGGCTTTTCTATGAGCGTGGTACTATAAAAGTTTAGGCAGATGTCATATTTGAAGCATAGATGAATGCTGAAATTCAATCATGCTCTCACTTACATTCACCTCAAATGACTGTAGTCATATTGGACATTGAGTGGCTGTTAACCAAGACAGCTTGAGTCAAAACCAAAAAATGTCAAAAGGAAAGTCTGCGATCAACACCTATCTAATACAAGCAGAGGGTCACCTTGTGGTCCCTTAGTAACAGCTTGCATCTGTCTTGACTTTGGATTCACACCTATTTAAACACACTGTGATTGCAGTCAAACACAGAGGTCAGGGGTCACAGAAACTCACCATGCCCACTGTCCAGAAATTCAGTGATGATGGCAGCACTGCAGGGAGACCAGGGGCTGGTACGTTTGATCTGAATGAGTGTGGGGGACATCATATGGTTGTCCTGCAGTTTTCCAAACACATCCTCACAGGCCTTCACGTTGTCGTGCGGCATGTTGAACACATGCCCTGTCAAGAGGAAAGAGGATGTCAGATGTCTTTCATGAATATATGCTTATCTGTAAACATTCATACTTAGGAACTCTGGGAATCATCACAGAGCTAATGTGTATTGAATGGTGGATGGTGCTAGCAAGGCCCACTCACCAAGCTCATGAGCTGTGGTGAAAGCTGATGGTAGGCCATCATCTTCTATCACAGAGCAGCTCCTCTTGGGGTCACACATAGTGCCAACATCAGCCATGCCAAGAGTGTCACAGGTGGAGGCTCCACATAGATCCTGTACAACAAAAATAAACATACATTAGTGCATCTAAGATGGTCTGAATTAAAGACTAAGCCAGCAAAACATGAAGAATAATTCCAGTTTATTACAATATAAATCTCATTTTCATACTTTGGCTATTTTTTCTCAAATTGTAACAAGTAATTTGCTGTGATCTGGGAATACAGTGAAATTGCTTCAAAAAACTCAGATAGGAAGAAACTGGTTATAGACAAACTGATTGTTTCTCCAGATTAAAGCACTTTCTTTGGAAGTAAAAATCAAAAGTAAGAGCTCCAGAAACTTTCATTGGTATTCCTCGCTATCCAAGAAAGCTGTCACACAACTATGGCAAGTGCAGTAGGTCATAAGTGAACTAGGAAGTCAATCTGTAAATTGTGATGGATGTTTACAACAAAAAGTTGGATGATAATTTAACGTTGGGCTTTGTTTTCTCTAACAAAAATTCTTAACTAACTAATCATCCATCTTCTTGTGTTTCTTGCCCAGTCAGATTTCTTTTCAGCTAAGTCACCATGTTCCCAGACCTCAGCAATAAACTTGGTGAGTACAATGTTATTATTACTAAACTATGAAAATAAGACCAAGGTTGCAATAAACTAGAATGATCCTTTAAGTTGTCTTGTTGTTATTACAGTAGGATTTGTTTCCCAGGGATTGTGAAAAGATTCAGTGTTGTTAAGCAAGGCTTTCCACCACCCAGTCTTTAAGTGTTGTCCGTGGGCAACAGTGTTTAGAGCACACCTTCTTCTATGAGGTAATGTAGCTGTCCCCAATCATAACATTTCCATGCCAGAGCAGTTTCCAAATGACCTATTTCTCCACCACAAGGTTTTAAACCCCAATCTTAGTGAGTATCCATTTGGAGCAGTTGACTGAGCCTCCTAATCATGGGACAACCTCTGCAGCAACCACCACAGAGAACCGCCCATCTGCCTGGTCCCTAAACAGCACTGTCTCTACATACCCAATTACACAGAAAAATACTTCGAGTTAGCTATTACAGATAAAGCAAAGTACTGCTTTAATCACACAATCCTCTGCTGCAGTGAATGTACACATAAAACACAGTGCCAAGTGAAGACCTTGAGCGCTGTGACAAATCATTCCTAGAATATACCGCAAAACCACAATTGTTAGCCAGTGCAAATCTAGTCCAGATGTGCTCATGTGTGCAGACGACATCTCAAAGTTTGGACCGTTTATGAGCAAAAAATAAAAACTGCAAGATGAACAGGGGAGAAGAAACAGCAGTGCCAATGAGTTTGTTCTCTGCTATGACCTACTTCCCACATCTGTCATCTATCTTTGCATACTGCAATTTAAAAACAACATGCATGTTACCTCAGTAAAGAAATATTTCCATTTTACTTTGTGTGCAGATTTACGTGAATTTAACTACCGTGCCTACAGCAGTTTGTGTTTTGACTGCAATATTAAGTATCACGTTGCTCAGAGTTTCAGTTACTTTCTAAACTCAGACTGCATGGACTGGAAAAATGGGTCTGATACAGCAAGATCACAGACATAGTTTATGAAATGTGGAAATATTTGGGTGTTCTCTTTTCCTTGTCAACCCATTATCTATCATGTACGTAAAGTACAACCACCCCTCTCCCTGGGGAAACATACATTTGTCAGACTTAAAGTTAGATGAACTGTTTTGGAGACTGAAAGTTCACATATACAATGAACTTTTTGTGTAACTTAATGAATTGAGTAATCTTACAACATACTTTACACAAAGATCATGCTGGCTACAGAGTTTAAAGACATCCAAGTTTGCCTCTGGACAACACCGAGTTGGTCTTCATAAAACCTACAAATGACTCTGTGAGTTGGTAAACACCAGACAATGGATGTGCCTCAAATGCACATTGACAGCCAAATAAAGTAAAACAATACCACTGTTTTGGGTCACCATATCATGAATCAACAGACGATGGGCTGTTTTCTGAAATTTTTGACAATCTTTGCTGATTTAAAGAGCAGAATGCATGTTTACATGCAATTTCATGACCATGTTAGTTGGGCTCTGGTATACACTAGTAAGGTATACTTGTGTACTTAAAGTTTTTATATCCTGGTTGTTTTCCCTATAATATTAGTAAGCTCAAGGCAATCTTGTGTATATGCCAATAGAAGAGAAAGTTAATTGTGATAGACTCAATTGTATCTTTGTTCATAAATAAAGCTAAAATGTTTGTCATTGCAGCCTAGCTTATGTATTACTGTTGTATCAAACCATAAGCTTGGTTTGACAGATGGTGATAAATGAGCTGCTGAAGCGTCTTAAAGATTGTTTACATTCTTTGTTTGTTTAGTTCGTCTCAAATCGCCATCAGGAGGAAGCCGTTTTTCACACATAAAGATTAGGTCAACCGACAAGAAATTGTCTTTGTTGGACCACTTCTGGTAGAGTTGAAATACTGTACTCGTTACAGTTTGTGAAAGCAAGAATCATACCACTGCTCCAAGCAGTTTAGGTCACTCATTCAGTGTAATATAATGTTAACACAAACAGTGAAGCCTGTCTTTCTGTTTTATAAAGCAGATTACAACTGCATGACTCACTGTCTGTAGGCAGTGTTGAGTTCAGTTTGAATAGGGTCATGTAGACTGACCACAGCATTTAAACAAAGAGCTTGTGATCCCAAAACCTGGAAACACCCAAGATTTTGTATTTCAAATATGGAAACTCTCTGAGGTGCAATGACCTAAATTGGAAGTGCATACTGTATATGTAGGAATCTTACAAAGAAAAAGAAACTAATGAGTGAGAGAGGAAGTGTATGACAGAGTGAAGAATGTGTTGTAAAGATGCAGTTGTGCAGGCTGACTGCAGCTGTGGAGAGCTGCCCCTCTGGAATAGCTTGTTTCAGACTTGGAGCAGGTGAGGCATAAACAGGGAGGGATGTGACATCTGACATGTGACATGTAACATGAACGTAGGAACCCCTCCTACATCAACCTCCCTCCCTCCATCTACCCCCTTGGGGCTGTTTAATGGGGAGCAGGCAAGGAGGTGGGTAGGGCTGGAAACCCCACAGCTGGAGGAGGAATGGGAAAGGCTGAGAGAAACAATACACTTCCGACTGTAGCACATCCCTGAGGGTGCTGACACTGATTATATTTGGTAAAGTTGCAGGTATAACATGCGCTTGTTTGAGTGCGATCATGTGTCCTGTGATGTTAATGACCTTGACCAAAGGAAATTTATCACCTTATTAAGTTACCTTTAACTCTTTGAGACTGTAATTGCATCTGCAGTTGACCATTTTACTGAGCAACAGGTAATTCAAACATTATAGGTTACATGTCATGTCTCTGCTGCCAAGTCTTAAATACCCAAATTAAATCAAACAGGCCAGAGTCTACAAGGCAGACAGCTCATAGATCAGTTGGTTCCACATGAATGTGAGCAATGACTTCATCTCTGACCCTGTGTCATCTGCTAAATATTTGGGAGTGCAGAAATCTGTGGTGGGTTCCAAGTCTATAAAACTATCCTCCTCCAAGGATCCATGAAGAGCAATCAAGACCATTTCTCTGTTTGGCTCAAGTTATTTCCTGTGTGACCCAGCCTCAGTGTCAAAGCTGTGATGGTGTTGGTGAACTGGATATTCACTAAGCGCCTGCTCCCTGCATTCACCAGAGGTGGAGAGCGTGTTTTGAGAGCAAACCAATTAACTGACACAGAGTTGAGGGGGAGCCCGTTATGTTAAGTCTACAGCATTAGGTTACCGTCCTAGGAAATATAAAAATACCTTAGGTACACAGGAAGTTATGACTATTGTTATTGCTATTGTTAAGTTGAGATGAGATGAAAGATGAAAAAATATTTACAGATAAGAAAATCAACAGATTTACGCATTTCTGTGCGTAATTGCACATTCTACCCCCAGCTGCAACCTCAGACCCTGTAGTGTCACCTCAAATAGAGCATTTTACCTGTCTGGTGAACAGGATTGCTGTGTCCCAGTAGTCTGCATGTTTGTCGTTGTTTTTGTTCATCTTTTTTTGCCAGGTGCAAAAGTTCCGCAGCGTCATGGCTGCGTTCCCGGACACCTTGGGTCCTTTGTCCGCCTCCGATATAATCACGATCTTCACAACTGTTATGCTGATGGAGTTGAGAATGCTGGGGTGTTTGTAGAGCCTCGCTGCCACTGACATCAATGTCAAGAGGTAGTGTTTTAGGTCATCTCCATGGAACAAAGCCATGGACTCGTCCGCTACTACAAGTGTCTCCACGTATCTGGGAACTGAAGCGAACCTTTTAGCTCTCCCCATCCTCTTCAGCATGGTCTCGGTCACATTGCTGTAATCTTTTAGTTGCTTGTATTTCTCCAGCGATTGCGCAACCTGGAGACTTATGTCGCTGTTCACTGCGCACCTAGAGGTTGTATTGAGGTTCAGGTTGTTGCTGGTTCTGCGCCGGATGACGTGCGCACTTTCCGCGCTTTTGGTGTCATTTTGGGCCGGGCTGATAAAATATTCCCAGCCTTGGTAGCCAAACGCACCTTGTAAACCTTTACAGAGGCTCAAAGCTGCATAAGAATAGCGGTCACCATTCACGTACCCGGAGTAAAAACACCGGCTCAAGTCAGTGGTGACATCGGTTTTGGGCAGCCAGAATGCGTCTTGGTTAGAAATGGAGGGGGCAATGAATTTAAAGTCTTGGTGTAAATCGATCACTAACTCCTGCTGGAAAGCTTGTATTTTTAGGACACTTTTTCCATTAAGGATATCCACGTCGTTGTCAAAATCTCCCCTGTCATGCTGGTGGTTATCCAGTCTAATCGGGAAGCAAAGTTCACTTTCCATGCAACGAACAAGTTTTGACAGTGACACCACAAAGTAGAGGAGAGAAGTTGCTCTGATAAACATGACGAAGTTTGCATTCAGTAAAAAATGCAATGGACAACAGAGAAAACCAAACGGTATTTAATCTGTGAGATCAATAGAAGCGTTGAGAGCCACAGATCAAGATGAAGAGCATAATCCAATGCGCAGGATTTTAAAACAATGCAGGTCGCACAAGTCCACTCAGTGCAAACTCCTCCTGATCATGACCCATTCCCATGCTCCACCTGTGTGTGCTGAGTCGACTGCTGGCTTCTGTGGACTTTATGCATTTTCGTCATGTGTAAAAATATGGAAACTCTACCTCTCTTTTTGGAGGGGGCAGTCTTGAAACGCTCATTGGATGCGCGTCTCAGCTCAAGACTTTCTTTGCGGCCACTTGAAATATAGCAAACGGCAGGCCCATCATGTTCCAACACACTGCGATTATTTACTGTTAGATCCTTCATTTCCAGAGCTTTGTGCGCCGCCTGACTCCACAAAAATCGACATAACTTCAACAAGTGTAGACAGTGTAAAAAGGCTATGTCCTCCCACCCTATCATCATATAGGATATGAATGGAAAAAGGAATAACGCTTTCATTTACAGACACTGGTTTAACTGGAACATCAGTGGATCGACGGATGTTATAAATATATCAAAATACGGTGACCAGGTCAGTAGGCCTATAATAAGATATCTTTTCACACTGCTTAAGTCATGAAAGGAATACTAGGTTACTGTGAATCTTCCTCAATTCTCATATCACGGTCAGATCTGGTGTGTAAATCGCGTACGACATCTGGTGGACAACTAAAAGAACTGGGAGTTGTGTCTGATTATTGCCTGGGTGACCACTTGCCCTGTAGAATCTACAGGGTAAGTGGTCACCTAGGCAGCAGGAGTGCTAAGTGTAATCTTCCACATCTGGGAGACAGGTGAAAAAGAGGTAGGGGCCTATAGCAAAAGGTTAAGAGGCACAGAGGTGAAGAAAGAAAAACAATAATGCAGGCTAGTGTGTGTAGTTTGATAGCTATGAGCACAGAAAACACTGCTCACTAATATAGTGTGCATTCTGTGTTGAATAATTTGTGGATCATCCAGGGAGCCGCCCGCCTGCTTTGTTTTCAGTTTGCAGCTCGTTGCCAGGGCCGCAACAGCGGTTGCTATGCTAAGGACCCCTGCGCACATGCTGTCCGTAGAAATGCCAGTGTCTGACTTTTGCATTAGCAACGTAAATAAATGATTAACCCGAAGTATTTATTGTTGATGTAAGTTATTAAAAGTTATGGGGTACAAATACTAAATGTGTATGTGTTGCAAGTCAAATTTCACTCTGTGTTTCGTTATTTTTGTGAAGCGGCAGTTAGACTTGCTTTCCAGCAGCTTTGTCGTTACCACTGCCAAAAAGTACAAATAAAAAAACAAACTAGTGGTACGCATCAGTACCTGAACACTGTAGGCAACAAACCATAACTTGTGGGTTGTAAAAGTTTGAATTCACAAGTACAAGTTATCTGTATTTGCTTAGGGAGGATGAAACAACTGCCTAGCAGATGACTGACCAAATCTAACGGGTAGAAAAGTTCAGCTCGTCCTCGACATGAATTCATATCACGTTTTGGAGCTGGTGGGAGAGGGCTCGTTTGGTCGAGTTCACAAGGGAAGGAGAAGATTTACTGGCCAAGTGAGTAGCTTTTGTAAGAACATGCTTTGTTAGACTGGTTTGTTTATCCTCACATCGTGTCTGTGTATCATCAGGTGGTGGCTCTGAAGTTCATGCCAAAGGTGGGCCGCTCTGAGAAGGAGCTGCGAAGTCTCAAGAGGGAGATTGACATCATGAGGGGTCTCCAACACCCAAACATTGTCCAGTTGTTTGACAGCTTTGAGACTGAAACTGATGTCAGCATATCATAATCTTCTGTTTAAAACACCCAGAATACATCTTAGTTCACACAACATTAATTTAGTATCTTTAACAGCGTATTATGAGTAGTCAAATGATAATATTCCCCTGTATGTGTGTGTAATAGGTTGTGGTTGTGACAGAGTATGCAGAGGGTCAGTTGTTCCAGATCCTTGAGGATGATGGGAGTTTACCAGAAAGTCAGGTATTCATTTCCAGTGTTGTATCAGACATCAGACTTGGTTTCAAACTGATTACTTGAGATTATGATTTCACATGATCAACATTTACTTCTTCTAGGTCCGTGAGATTGCCTGCCAGCTGGTCTCAGCTCTGTATTATTTGCACTCTCATCGCATTCTTCATCGTGACATGAAGCCACAAAATATACTGCTGGGGAAAAGTGGGGTGTTGAAACTGTGTGACTTTGGGTAAGTGGATGTTGACCCCTCAAGGTAAAATCTGTTTTTATCAATAATTTTCCACCAGTATAAATGATATGTGATGCAATCTGGAACCAGGTTTGCAAGGGCCATGAGTGTCTCCACATTGGTGCTGACTTCTATCAAGGGAACACCACTATATATGTCCCCTGAGCTGGTGGAGGAGAAGCCATATGACCATACAGCTGATCTATGGTCTCTGGGCTGCATCCTGTATGAGCTCCACACGGGGGCGCCTCCGTTCTACACTAACTCCATCTTCCACCTGGTGCAGCTTATTGTGAGAGACTCAGTCAGATGGCCAGACACAATGAGCGATACCTGCACGGTACAGTACAGCACAGCTACACTGTTATACTACTCATACTGTACCATGTGTGGATCAAAACTAACATCTGCATTGCATGAAGAAGCTGACAAAAGAATTATGTTTCAAACATTGCTGTCACTTAGCAAGCTCATTTCACTGTGTACACTCAAAACCTTGTCATACCATTTCAGAATTTCCTGAAAGGTTTGTTAACCAAAGACCCTCAGAAGCGGTTGTCATGGCCAGACCTCCTGCATCACCCTTTTGTTGCTGATGGTGTTCTAGGTGATGACATAGAAATGTATTTTAATATGAATTTTCAATATATGCATTACTCTGTTCAGTAATGAGATTACTGACATGTCTGATGTTGTTTACAGTACTGTCAGACACAAATGTTTTCAGCCCTCTGACGGTCACACCCAGCCCAGACCTGTTGGCACTGAAACGTAAACAAGTGGCAGCGAAGACAGCACCAACCTCTGGAGAGAGCAGATTACTGCGAAAGGTTAGGGAACAGAGGGACAACAGTCATGGAGGGAAACCAGTGAGCAACGACGGAGTGAAAGTGAGTCAAAAATGTCTTTTTCATCAGCAAAATTAGTCACATGTAAATTCATGGAAGAGTGTTAAGCTTTCCTGTGTACATTTACAGAAAAAGATTAACGGGGCGGAAAGTCAAAGAGCCAATTCTGCACCAGCAGCAGCATCCCGTAGAGTCAAGGCTCCCTCAAGTGACGTCTCTGTTACCTCAGGTCACTCAGTCAGGACAGCTGCTGATCAAACCCTCAATCCCAATAATCAAGCCCCTGTGAGATCAAAACACAGGTATTTATAGAGCATAATGTTACAAAAGAATGAGAGACAGCACTTAAATATATACAATACAGCACCAATATAAACTGAGGTGTGTACTCACAATTATGTGCATTTTTTCTGCAGGGGTCAGATCAGCCAGGACTATGAACAGGAGTTCCCCTCTGTAGAAGTTGGACCAGAACTACTACGAAAATGCAATGAGGACAGTCAGACTACACTATGTAGACAGGTCAGTTATGTATTCTCTTCCAGTTATACATCTGCCTGGGTAATTAAGAAATCATTATAGAAGTGTGCTCTTGTTCTTTCAGCATGGTGACAGTGAGGAGTACTGGGAGAAACTGGTACAAGAATCAGATCCAACCAGGCAGCAGAAAGATTTATTAAACTACAGTGCCATTATTTCTGAACTAAAATCTAAGGCTCTTGCTTTTAAAGATCAGGTAATGGGTTGCCATTTTCAACTGATTGTGAAATGGCTCTACTTAGAAACAATTGTGCATTTAGTCTCTTTTGTTGGGTTAGCTCACAGGTGGCGTTGCAAAAGAAGCGTGGCAGATTTGCAGACAACTGAGGGTCTTACACAACCTGATTCTGACCTCTGATCTGGAGAATTCATACCACATTGGCTGTGAGATTGGACTACCCCATGTCGTCTTTGACTTGGTCCAAGATACTGTGGAAAACTCGCATTTCATCAAGGTTATTGTTTGGAAATGGAACCATATTCAGCATCGCATTAGTCAGGCATCTATACAACATATTTTTACTTTTGTGCTACCTTTTCCCGCTTTTCAGCAACCATGGAGTGTGCCAGCACTTGGAGAAATGATAATTGTGCTGCTGACTTACTGGGAGAAGCACAGTGACTGGGTGGATGAAGAACATAGGTTTGATTACTCTTTTTCTTCACTGACCTTGTTGAATGTCACAGCTGTTTAAACTATTACAGCTCATCAACTGTTCTCTTACTGTAGACTGGAAGAGTTCACCAAGCCCTTCATCACAATTCTCAACAGAACAGACCTCAATCCTTTGGCAGTAAGTACACATTGAAATTAGTACAAATTTAAATTTGATTAGCTTTCCAGTTGTGTGACACAGTTGATTTTGCTGCCTCTTCTTTAGCCGTTGGCCGCCTCTATTTTATCCATGTTCACACAAAATGAGGTTGATGTCGAAGTTGATGTAGACAATCTAACCTCATTGCTGAAACATCTTCTTGTGGACTCATATGAGGTAAGTAATTTGTGTATTTGGCAATAATTTGACTTTTTAAAAAAAAAAAAATGTATATACGTGATCTGCTTTTGTCTGAGACAGTACCTTCTCATCTACCTTGCTAGCTCCAGTTTTCACTACCCTCTGGCTGGGGACTCTGTGATGGGCTCCTGTCTTTACTTCTACACACACTCTCTGAGGTGAGACAGAAACAAAAATGTAACAAATATTTGCTTGAATGGACTTAAAAGATAGAATTGAAGTTAACCTCTGCTTTGCCTGTATTTCCTTCAAATAGCATGAAAACGGCCCTAGATCTTCCTGTTTAGATCGAGTGATGTTTCTGGATCTATGGAAAAGAATAGGCACTTCAATAGCAAGGACTCCACCAGACACACTCTTCTTTTCAGCAAATGGTAAACATACATAACATATGAAGCCCAACCTATCTAAACATACTTTTAGGTGTCAAAAAGGGTTTTTTTTGTTTTCACATCAGGGCTGCATTCCTTTCTGTCTACTGTGCTGCTCGTCTTCACCAAGGATCCACACTCATGTATTCCTCTGTTTTCTGAGAGCGAATCAAAAAGTGTGTACACTCTCGGCCGGCTGCTGAGCACTGACTGGTTTGTGTTCATGCTTACCTAAGCATCAGATTTTTTAATTATCCTGCCGTTTCATTTTTACCATCAATCTCAAAGCTGTACCCCTACAATAACATCTTTTCTATCCTGCAGCCTTCACTTGTTTGCTGAAGGCAGCCCTGGGAGACTTGAGGTGGATTTGAGTCATGACAGCTTGTCCGTGTTGAGCTGCCACTTGCTGTGCTTTCCTTTTGCCCTGGACCTGCCTTCACACACCATGTCCAGGATTCTTCAGTTGTATGACAGCTGTGATATTGTTGCAGGCCTCCTACAGGTTAGGGCCTTCCCATGCTCCAATTTACAACCCGTTGACTGTTGTGGCAAACAATTCTCTGATGCAACACAGGATAACTCTTGCAATATGCTCTCATCAGGCACATATTACTGTACCTCTTAATGTCTCTGTACTTTTGGGAGAGGATTGTGTTGTCTGTTGTCTGCTGTTTGATCTGTGACGAGGTGTCTGGATTATTTTGTTTTTTTATTCTTTGACAGGTGATTCGAACTCATCCTCCTCCTTTGCTAGAGCTGCCTCTCTCCCTGCTGAGCCGTTTGCTCCTGTGTGATCCCGAGCGCTCTGTTTCCCACCTCAGAAAAGCTGCTCTTGGCTTTTTCTCGCCACCCAGAGGCAGCCAGCTCACTGCTTCCAGACATCAGACTGCACCAACAAGAACTGCCAGTTCTCTGCTCTCTGACTTGCTGCACTTGGATGTGCTGTGGGACCCAGCTGTAGAGCTCATAACTCTATTATCCCATGTAGCCCGTTGTTCCCCTCACCCCACCTGCCTTCAGCTTTACCTGGAAGCCTCAGTGCTGCACCAGGCACTGGCTCACTCTTATGACCAGATCAGGGCTGCAACTTGCAGACTTTTGGGAAATTTGGATCCGTTTAGGCCTCATACACTGCCCACCTTGCAACCTGAGATTTTCAAAACCATGATAGACTGTCTTCATGATTCATGCATGCCGGTCCGGCGGATGGCTTGTAGGGCAGTTGGAAACTGGTTGGGACATATTGCAGTGCGGGCAGGGTTGAATATGAGTCGGTCCAGTGGAAAGGGCAGTGACACCACAGGGTGGGGAAAAGAGAAGGGCAGAGATAAACACAAATGTTTACACCGTGGGGCAGGAGGAGACATGGCTACTATAGTAGAACAAAGTGTGGACAATGAGGAAAAGAGGAGGTGGACAGAGGAGGCCAGGAGGACGGCAGCCATGCTGGCATCTCTGATCACTGACCCTGACGCCCTCACACGTCGTCACTGTTGTGCAGCTCTGGGTAACCTGGTAAATGTTGATGGTGCTATATCCATGCTGTTGGAGGAGGATGTGTCCAGCTTACTTCTAAGAACTGCATGCACAGATTCCCATAATGCAGTGAGACAAGCTGCCATAGCAACCCTATGCCTGTACAGCCAGCAGGACGCTATACGTCAGGTAATGAAATGCACAGGTAACAGGATACTGGATGATGAATTTGTTTTTTGTTTTTTTGTTTTAATTGTTAATAATTTCATCATAAAAATATTTGTTAAGAATATAAATAAGATATATTTAGTTTCTTTATGGATGAAAACAATTGACACTATTTGCCTTGAGTTCATGCATTCTTTTCATAGAGCACTGCAAAATCTTTCATGGGTTAGAAAAATTATAAGACAGTTTTCTCTCAGTCAGCCATACGTCTGTGTGTGATTGTGATGCCACTTTCAGCATGTTCTAAAGTATTTTCAAGTTGTTAAGTTTCTTTTGTATTTATTTGAAGGTCCTGATATCCCTTGATGCCAGTAAAAAACTTCTTCAGGCTTCACAACATGCACCTCCACAGTGTGACTATCATCAGCTCATTGGACAGCTGTGAGTGAGTCCAGACAGTTCACTTAAAATGATTGCAGATTAAAATGTCATGTGTAAATCATCCTCTCCTTCCTTACTTTACTACCTCCTTCTGTAAGCACAGTGGTAGAGAACTACTGACAATCATCATATCCCCTGTTTTTTGTTTTTTTTTTGGTCTGTTTGTTTTGTTTATCTCAGCACTCTTTAGTGTATAGGCTGCAATATACATTCTGTCATAATGGTGCAAATAAAAAGTGACTTTTCTTCATGAATAATCTGTGTTTTAAATGTAATCTGATGTTTCATAACTCTAATCGAAATTCTGCCAAAACAACAGCAGGGTTTTCTTTGTAATTTGTGGATGATCCTCTTTTGAACATTTCGCCTTTATGTAGGCCTAGATTTAGTTTACTTTTCCTACTCTTCGTTAATAATCATACATTGTCTTTAAAAGAGCGTTAAATAGAAGGGTGGATTAACTTGTGTTTCTGTTATGTCATTGTCACAGCAGCGCAGGTAGGTTGTATTAAGTGTAGCGGAGACGTCATTGCTGTTTTTTTTTTTTTTTTTGGAGGGGTGATTTTCTTACCCGAAACGAGGATTTTAAAGCTCTATAAGGTAATTTTGTGCTTTATGATTTTGCTTTGTAAATAAAATTGACATAAATCCCGATGCACTGGGCTGAAGATTGAAACAGAAACATGTTCCGGAGAGTTTGACGTTTAATTAATTGTTCAGTCTTTATCGAAATAGTTAATTTTGCACGTAACATCGACTAAATAGGAAGGAGTCGGTAAAGACTAATAATAAATCTAATAATAATAATAATTCATCTGATTCCCTCTTGGTAACAGAGCTGAAGTGGCGAGGCCCGGCTCGCTTGTCAGATCCATCGGGCCCTGCAGCTTTGAACTTTACTTTAACACTAAATATAAGCCATTTACTGTATTATATATCCCAAAAAGCTAAATCTGTTTTAAAATCAAATGAATTTATACAACGTAATGTAATTGTTGCATTAGGCAGTGAAAACAGAAATCATTTCCAACGAACGGTCTCGGAGAGAAATACTCTTACAACGGACTGAGTTGATGACACACTTTATTTCTGAAATGAAAAATGTCAACGACACACAAAGGCAAAACGCCGGTGATTCAATGAAACTGAAATTACAAAGCGTTATAATGCGAGTTCAGATTATTTAAAATGATGCTGTCATTAAACATTTTTTTTGGTTTAAACAGCCAGAGTTGATAGTACACCGCAGGGGGGCAAACAAGAGCCAGAAACAATATAAATCAATTCCTGTAAATCAGCGCTCATATTCAAGATTGTCTTAAAATAAATATGCATAGAAAAAATGATCCTCAGTAGGCTGTAGGCATTTTAACAGTGACGGTAGTATTTGTTTTGCAACAAATGAATTGGAAAATAATTCTTCTCACATCGAAGCTAACAGCAAAAGCTTGAACCAATAATCTAATGAGATTTTTTTCAGTCAATTTTCTACAAAGAAAAGTCTATCACACTCCACTCCCTGAACATACAAAAGTTTTTACAAATTAGTGCAGATCAGCCAGAGGCCTATAAAACTTATTGCCTTAACAAGCAGATAGAGAAAGACTTGTATCTGATATCCTAATTTTTCTACTCCAGAGAGAGAGAGAGAGAACATTTATGGAAAGACATGCAGAGGGAAGCTGCTAAACTCTACAGATTACAATATTTGTTCATGAGAAAAAAACTTTTTTACAAAAGGAAAACTTGTATGTCAGTGAATCTTTATGAAGGTCAGAAGAGCCTTAAGTTTGTGGTGTCCTATGAATCACCTGGCGGACATATTGCATATCCTGAGCTGCAAAATAGATTGTATCATTTGCAATATGCAAGTGAAAAATATTGCCACAAACATAATAAAATATTTCCACATACTATGTGAGATAAATCAGTTCTATTTTGGTGACAGAATCTAGATTTTTTTGGACATTATTTGCAATCGCTGCTAAATGAAAAATTGATTGTTACATTAGAAAGTAATGTATGAAGAAAATAAAACAAATACAGTAGACAATGTAATGCTACTAAAGCGGGGTAAAATGTAGACATTTGTGCTTTATCCAAAAGAAAAAGGGTTGTGTGTACTGTGTACTCAAAACATAGAATTTCCACTAAGTAATAAATATTTTGGGTTTCAATAAACCTGAAGTCAATGAAATGCTTTGTCAAAAAACATCAACACTATTAAAATGATTTAAAAAAATTAACAAAAAGTTATTTTTCTCCTTGTCGCTATTAAGGGTTCTTTCCACATTTGTAAAAATCAATACATATTCAACAACAATTCCAATATTTTAAAATATTCATAGCAACTGAAATATCGTGCTGTTCAAGGGAGGTTAGAAATGATTCTATAAAAGTATTTGGATTGAAAGATGTGTTCAAAATGAAATGATGCTGTTTCACCCGTTGACACAACATACAGTATTTGACTACTTCATACATTAAAAAGAGTGATACAGTTACTGCAAATAAAATGTTTTAATTAAAAAAAGTTCTATTGCTGACATCAATTCGAATGTAAGGCTATTCAAAATATTAAACCTGCATAATGAATAACATTACTTCTTCAGAAATAACCCTATTTCAATTGGTAGATTCACGCAGTGTGAGATCTATTAAAAATGATTGTCATTTAAAGCATTACAATGCCACAGTGCAGGCTCAAGTGATTCGAGTGCGAAAGCAATGAAAGCATTGGATAGAGTGTTGATTTAAAATGTAAAAAATAATTCACATTAGCAAAGCATGCATTTACCCCGCCCGCTATGAAAAAAAATTGAAACATTCAATTTTGGACAATCATAAAGACACAAAAAGCTCCACAATTTCCCTGTTATTCCCTCTTTAAATGTACTTGCAGGAGTTTGGTGTTAAGCTGTCGTGTCCTGCTTGAGCCTTTGGCTACGGGCCTTGTAAACTTCAATCAGCAGGTCTTTGACATACTGGATTTCACGTTCTACAGACTCTGCCTTGTCCCGGAGCTCTCGGTTCCTCCCTTCAAGGCAATGCAACTGTTCCTCCAAAGTATCGAGCTCTGCCCTTTTTCGCTGGCGATACCTGCATAAAAATAAAGAAAGACTGAATGAAGGTCTTTACCTGTCAAATTGTGTCCAATGTTGTATTTTGTGAAACGGACACTAAAACTTACCTGTGAGCGGCAGTTTTGTTCTGATCTCTCTTTTTCTGTTTTCGCTCCCCCCCGCCTTCTGCTGGAATGATGTCCTCTTCGAATTTCATAGCACAGTGGTCCTCCTTCAACCTGCATGCTTGTCTGTGCCCTGAAGACTCCAAGTTCAGACTCTCCCTTGCCATTAAAAGACACTCTGGACCCTGATCTTCAAGGAAATTACAGTGTAAATCATGTTGCCCTATCTGTAGACTTTCCGCTTTGACGTGTTCATTGATGTTGCCTAAGAAGCTATGGTAGGCCTCAGACTGTGATGTTGCTGGAAGATAACAACTATCATTGCTCTGGGTCTTCCAAGAAACCGTGGCTTTTGTCACCTCCACACTAGTTTTGATACTGTTCAACACCTCGCTGCTACCAGCGCCGCCGCTGACCTCTCTCATGCTATACATCAACAGATCCTCTTTCTTATGTGGGGCATCAAGTGATCCACCAAAACCAAATCCAACACCAATGCCCTTTGCACCACCTATGGCATCTTGACTGAAACAGCAATTTTTCTCTTCTTTTGGTAAAACGGAACATCTTCTGACCTCAACTGCGCTGCCCAGACAGTAGCTTTTCCCTACCAGCTGTTCTTCTTCTACACAGCCGTAGTTGCCTGTGAGGGTCACGGCTGAGTTACCTGAGTTATTTCCTTTGGAACCCAATAAACTGCTATCATAGCCTTCACTGACCCTCACGCCATCAGGAACTCTTTTCCTACCACACCCACTGGGGCGACTGCAGCTGTACGGGGCGTGTCTTGGAATTTTGGATCGCCCAATGGGCCCACCACAGATACTCAGCAAGTCCAGTTCTCCGGTTGCCAGGGTAACAAGAAGTGGGCTGGATTCCGATTGGTTGGATGTAGAGTATGATGCGTATGGCAGCTGACTGAACGGCTGAGGACCCGTCGGCAGTGTACCCCTGTCGCATTTTCCTAACCTCGGCCCTTTCTCTGGCAGTGGTTCAGACAGGAAGTAGTCCTCTAGTTGGGCGAGTTCCTCTTGCAGCAGAGAGGTCATGACCTCCAAGTCAGAGGGCACCTGGATATCATTCTGAAGGGGTGAAGGGGGAAGGGAGGCATTGGTGGAGGAGGGAGGGGAAGGAGGGTTCGGGAGGTACGAGGAGAAATCCACTTCTTCCGTCATCCAGTCAGTGAGACCATCACCTATTGAGGAGGGGAAAATATTGCAGTCGTTACAAACTAATACAGTAAGGAAAAAGTTAGAGCTAAATAATAATGTTCATGCAAATATTATATAAATATCAGCCATCCATTATTGCATGTCGCAGTTTCCTAAAGGCATACTCTGATCGACAGCAGAAAATGCAAAACAGTATTTTTTTTTAAGAATAAAGTTGCAGCATATATTAGGCGTAGCTACTTTATTACTTACTGTTCAAGAAGGACGAATGTGCTGCAGTGCCGAGCCCACCTGAAATGGGGAAAAATATAAAAAAGCGTACTCGCTGCAACTCACCAATTAAGTGCTGACTCTCCTCTGACACCTCCCCCCTGCACCCCTGTGATTGGCTGTGGTTAGCCTGTGGGTGAGAGAGAGTGAGGGGGTCTGCCGGGCAGACACGAAGAGTCTTCCAAACAGGAGCTGATGTTGCCATCATTTTGTCTGGTGGTGCTTTGATTCAGTCCAAGTCCAAGCATATGATGAGAGCAAACAGGGTCTGACAGATGGGCCACAGAGAGCGGGGTTGGGTGAGCATAATGAAACCTAGAGGGTGAAAGAAACAGGGTTTAGAAATGTGTCCAGCTAAAATGACCCAACTCGTTCTGTCGGATGGTGGCTGATTGATGATGATGATTGCTGCCCTCAGCAAGTTTCTCAACATGACTCAGTCTGTTCTGATGGAGAGGCAACAATCAAGAAATCACCTTAAAGTCCTCTTGAACCAAATGGGCTTCAGTAAAATTCACAATTAACTCTCATGAACAACTACATTTAAAGCAAATGTTAATCACTGAAAAAATTGAGAATAAAAAAATAAACTATTCCAAAACCCAAAGTGCTCAGACCTGGCGCAGTTATACAACAGAGACCACTGTCCTCTGAGCTTTGAAATGACTCAAAGCAAAATGCACTTGACACCCTCAAAACACATGGGACCTATGACGCTGTCAAGGGCCCAGCTGTTGACAATAAGCACTAGCCTAACCTCAGCATCTCTCTCTTTCTGTCTCTCTGAGAAAGATCATTAAATTGGATTAAGGCAGATTAGCTATTTCCAATCACATGTTCTTTTTGGAATAATCACCTCTTTGGATCACTTAAGCCGTTTAGCAGATTAAGTAATATAATATGATATCTAAATGAGAACCTGGCAAGACTTTCAACTAAATGTGGATACCAGCTATACCAACTGTATAATTAAATTAAATATAGTAACACAGCTATCTAACCAACCTTGAGAGGAAAATTAATAAAGAAGCATGCTATATTAAGGCAAAATAGAGTATATGAAGATGTTGAAATAAAATAAATTGTATAAAGCAGAACATCCAGCCAAACAACAGACCTCTCCGCAGCTGTATGTGCAACAAGCAGATAAACTGCAACAATAACAACACAGTAGCAAACTTCCCACAGCTGTATGGATAGTAGAGAGAGTGTGACTTACTCCATTCTTGCAGAAAACTGTAGAGCTTTTTGGGTGCGTTGCAAAAAGCAAAGCACGACTTCTTTTTGGGTCCCAACTTGTACACGAGTTTAGAGAGCCATAATTTTTTTTAAGCTCGGGATATCCAGAACAGCGCAAAAGGACGAGTTGTTGCTTTGTTGTGGTCGACCTGTAAACTGAGGAGCAGCTTAATTGTGAGAAAGCATGAGTTCATTCACACCTAGCAACCAACTGCGTCACCGGGACAACGAGTGCTGAGCGTGGATCCCTCCGCCCCTCGCCCTCCGCGCCTCACCCGAGTTGTGTGTAGATCCCTCCGCCCCGCCCTACGCGCCTCGCCGAAGGACATCCCACAAACTCACAGCTGGGCGCCTTTATGAAAGTAACGACTCTACTTATTACTTGTTGCGTGTTTATAAAAGTGAACTAACAGGAAACTTAGAACCCAGAAACATCTAAAATAATTTGCAATATTAGGGGAAGGTTAGGTTAACTTTCCATGGAGAGGGAGTTCATATCTGTAAAGGTTTCAAGGTGAAATTTCCCCTTCGAAGTATAGCAAAAACAAGTGGTTCCTACTTTGTTTTAGTGTTGAAATCCTAATTCAAAAAGTAATCACATTACTTGTAACGCGTTACGCCTTGTCATTGTTTTTCCAATAGAAGGTTGTTGCTATAGCGACGGGGCAGTACCGACGGGGCGTCGACAGCTCATTGAAATGAAGGTCCATAACCTGCTGATAGGCTTGATTTACGTGAACGTGGCTCTGAAATACACACCCGCACCACAGCTCAGAGAGTGTATCGTATTATATGGCATGGTATTGTTTTGGAAGGGGACTATTTGATTTACAACACACTTTGTTGTTCAGTAGAAAGTGTGTTCAGTGTGTTCAGTGTGTGTGCTGTTGCATCTCTGTTGCATCAGTGGTCCAGGCTCACAGAGATTGGCTGTGCGTGCTCAGACTGACGCGCCGTGATTGGTTGGAATCGGCTACATGTGAAATTTGATTGGTCGATGGTAGGCAAGGCAAAGCATCACTTTGTTGTTGTCTTTTTTTCCTCCTGCAGTGCAGTGTGCACATGTTTCACGTAAACAAACCGGGTGTGGAGAGGAGTGCTGCAGTTTTTAAAAGCTGAGAAAAGCTTTGGCATTTTGTTAAAACAGAGCAGCTTGTAGTAATCAAGTCTTTTGTTAAAAGTTCTGTCTATAAAGTTAAACAAACTGAAATGTCATTTATTATCACTCAGACTTTTACTCCAGGATTTAGTTGGAGTTGTCTGATAATATGACTCTAGTATGTTGTCATAGGCAAACAGTCTCTTTATATTATTTTTGCAATTACTCATAATCATGATTTAATTTTTACTGGATTAACATCTTTAATCAATAGCTGTCAGCTCACATCGGTATCAGCATCACTGGTGCATTGTTCAATGAAATGGCAGTGTGTCAGTTAACAAGGGAAGATAAATTATTCAGCCCATGTTGTTAACTGTCACCCTAATATACTTTGAGAATCCTTATTTTTATGGTTAATTTAGAGAGACACAGCTGGCAGAACTAAATTAATTTACTGGCAATGACTGTCGATAAGAATTATGTGAGGAATAAAGCTTTGTTTTTCCCCTTTCAGCAAATCCCGAAGCTGAGTGAATGTGCTGTTCTCCTGTTGCTATAGCGATAGCGGACACTGCCCCCTATTTTAGACTTGTTTTCTGGTTGCTGTTGCCATGGGATTTGCATCTCTCTCTCTCTCTTTCTCTCTGTCTATCTTTCCCTCTGTACCTACTGTTTTCCTCCCACCTCACCTCTGTTTCTGCACTTCTCTCTGTCCAACTGTTCCCTCTTTTCATTTGCTGACTTGCATCTCTGTGACATTATAATTTTTTCCAACACCAACAGGCTTACATCCCTTTCTGCTGAGTTTTCATATTTACGGGACACTCTCGTCTAGCCTCTAATAGATCTGTCCACTTATGTCTGTGTGTTGAGTGGAAGTCAAGAAACATCCAACTTGAATTGATTGTACATAATCACATTATCCACAATGGCTAAATGAAACATTTCCTTTGAATGAAGTTAAAGATCCTCTCCAGTCATGTTGGAAGACATATAAACATGCTGTGCTGAATAATTTGTGTCTGATATGTGTTTTTTTCACACAAAAAGTTAATTTAACGAGTTAAAAATTCTGTCACTGCTTCTACTTCACTGAAAAAACAAGAATCAATGAACATTATTGGAAACAACAAGTCTGTCTGCTTCACTGAAAATGTAAAATGTTCTGACATCCAGAAGTCCGTGTTAATCTGAGTCATTTAAAGGGACAGACTTCTTACAGAAGAGCTGTTCAGCAAAATGCCCACCATGCAGTAGCTACCATATGAGTGGAGTGAGATTTGTAGAAAGGCTACCTGATGCAATCTAGATAAATGTGGTCGTAATGGAGACCAGATTGAGATAGTGGTAGCTGGTAAAGTTGGAGGGTCTCCCAGGAAATCGCTGACTGCTCTCTCTGACTGTATTAATTGGTCCACTGAGGGCTTTCTGTTTGCGCATCATAAGAGAAATCCAAGGTGCTGCTCATGACAGCGCTGCTGCTGCATTTCCCTGTTGTCTCCGCTATTAACCACAATTTCCTTTGTCATTCACCAGTAAGATATATAAAATGGTATAATCGCCCAGCAAAATACTGTTACCTTTCCATTTTTGCTTTAGATAATCAAATAGGTACAGTGTCTCAGAACATAATATGGATTATCAACATTTTCTAGGTTGTTAAAACAAGATAACCAAACATAACAAATTATGAATTAAGGAAAGCCCATGAGGTGACATGAGCAACTTTGGATCCAACTTAGGTGTATTTCAGTTATTTGTAATCATTGTCTATAGAGAGATATTGTGTATGAGCGGAGAAGTCAGAAAAGTGGATGCTGCATGCCAAGTACACGTATGGCACGTTAGTAAGGGTTACACCATCATTTCATCATCATCTCTCTCAGAATTTATTGTCCTTAACTTTTGCCCCTCTTTGAACATACGATGAAAACATGTAATTCAGTTACAACTTGTGAATGGAAGCATCTCAGAGGGGATTTGTGGTTGTTTGTGTGTGTGTGTGTGTGTGTGTGTGTGTGTGTGTGTGTGTGTGTGTGTGTGTGTGTAGTCTACAAATCACTCCCATTTGTTTCTGTGTTTGGCATAAAAACAATGAATCAAATCTATTTAAAAAAGTGACAAACATAATATATTTTTCAATTATGAATGTTTAAATTAGGCTTCATTTGCATTCAACTGTGACAGATCTGAACCAGGCAGTCACACGTTTATGTTTATTTACCGCTCCTCAAGGACTCCATGGTAAATCTGGGGTGTTTGATGTAAAGGACTGCAGCGCCTGTTTTGTTTTCCTCTGGGGTGTCATGGGTTTTAGGAGACCGTTGCTAACTTACTCCTAAAGGCATCCTGAATAAAGCTGTGCATGACACACAAAGTTCAGCCTGAACTGACCTTGTATGATAAAAATTTAAGCCCATAGTGTAAAAGTTCACTTCAATATCAGCAGGAAGACAGCTCATGGGCAATTGTGGTTTTTTTATGGAAAATTGTTTAGAAAGAATTAAAAGCCTGTGGGGGAGAAAATTATAGAATTTACAGAAATTACAGCTGAAGTGAAGAAAAGCAGAACAACAATAATAACAGAATAACTGCAAATTGCTGTAATATAATGGTCAAGGGTCACAGATTTTTACTTAGATTTAGTGTTCGTGTCGCACTTGTGTTCCTCAATATTTTAGCTCTTTAAGCAAACATGATAAATGGATCCCAAATGGTTTCTCAATGTCATTCACAGCACTCAAACTGTGTCATGCTGCTGTGCAGAGCTACTTCAACCCCAGAGGCTCCACGTCTGTCACCTTTGAGCTTTACACAGCCAATATTTATTCAGGTGACATGTTTCATTCACATAACACAACTTATAACTTAATACACACATCAGAAGTTAAGAATAGTTTCACTTTTTTTCTCAATGTCTTGAAACAATACTTACATATGTATTGGACACTGAATGAAATCATGATTGGTTGCTGTATTTGTTCCTCGTGTTCACACTGGTGGGAAAGTGATCACTTTTTATATTTTTCAGTTTCCATATAAGTGATGTGGGACAAAATCCACAGTGCTCTTCATGTACTGTCTCTCTGCCACAGCTCAGCAAGCAAACACTGTCTGTAGAAGCACAAAGAGGGATTTAAAACTAAAATCTCTAGAAGATATTCACTCAGACTGCTGAAACCTCACATCAGTTTCATCCTAACTAACACTGGATGAGGACTGTGGGGTTTGTCACTTGAAATGGCTTAAGTAAACTTTTTTTTATTTTTATGTACACACAGATATGCGAGTGGATGAAGATGGGTTTTTTTTTCCAAAAACACGAAACTCTTTAACACAACCACATAAGATTTATTCTGTTTTGATTTTAAATTCTAAACTGAATCAATTAAAACTGCTAGCTTTACTGGTCTGTGCCATTACATTTTTATTCATCACCATTTTATTTGTTATTTTCTGGGCGGGTAGCTGATTCTTTGATTCAGAGCATTAATTAAACTGTGAATCAAACTCCTACATCAGCGAACTTACCAGCAAACAAATATACTGATGGCAAAGGTCAAGGTCATGGTACCACAACAATGTTCCCCAAAATAATAATATCATAGGATAGAACTGACACATGATGAAGCAGTAACCTAATTATTTTTTGATACATTTTTATGCACTATGTAACCATTTTTACTATTTGACAATATAACAAGGACTGAATACTGTACATGCAGTATGATATTCCACATACATGAAGTTTTCATACAGTATTGACGTTGAAAAGTACTTCACTTTCATGGTCGGCAGTCAGTGAAATAAAATAAAAACACATCCCATGCTGGGGCGCAGCTATAGTGTTCATATAGATGTTTTTGTTGGCCTCATTAGGTCAGCGCTGGCGCTTTTAGTTATTTTCCCCTCCGGATATTTTTCAGATATTATTGTTGTGCTTGCCATGAAATTCGAAAACATGTTTCTTTTTATTGTAATTTAATGATTTGTGTATCGTGTACGCTGTGTTGAATTAATGACTGTCATTTTGCATTCCCTTCAAAGAGAGTGAAGATGATTTGTTCAAAGCTGTAAACAGTGAGCGTGGAACTTTCACTGGTGTATCAGATGCATTTAGTGAAACATGCTTTCATCTTCTATGTCTCTGTCTACTACGAGCGTATGTAAGTATGAGGGCATGTTGGGCAGGAGATATATTTCTCTTTAATCTCCTAAATTACTCTGAACTCACATGTGGATATGAGAACTTATAAATTACACATGTCTGTGTTGAAATGTTGTGAAGGATGTGGGAGTGGATCTTCTTTGACAGGTGATGGAATAAACTTGCCCTCTGAGCCAAGTGATATCTCCATTTCATCAGAATGTTTCAGGCTGTTTTCAGACAAGGTTAATATCTCCCGTTAATATTGACAAAATCATGAGAAACCCTTACTAATTCACTGCCTGACTATCTTAATTGTGCTGTAAAGGATGGAGGGGAAAGGCCAGTCTGTGTGTGTGAAAGTGAGGGGGGGGGAATCACTCTTGGCTAATTAATATTTCACCAATAATAAAACTAGGTGTCACTCATGCTCATCACCACACTAATGAGCTCACATGCTAAATATCTGTTTATTATTCAGCTGAGTGCACCACAGACTGAAAAATACTGAACGACAGGATGTGTGAAAATCTTTCCTAAGGTCAGAGAAGCGCAAATGATGTGAACGCTGTCAGTGAAGCTGCTCGTTGATAAAGTCCTCTCTAGTGTCAGAGTTAGTATGAACTCTTACCTGTACTGAACAGGAGGAGGATTGGATGCTCATTTTAATAATATCACTAAACATAACATGTTTTTCTCTTCGAACCGGAGAATTAAAAATTAACATTTCAAGCGCTGAATATAATTGGTACCTGTCAGGGGTAAGGTGTGTTTCCGTGATTACCTACGCGTCTGTTAAATATTCCAGTGATCCCTGCAATAAATTAATCACACACACCAGTCATACATTATTATCCATCTGCACATGCAGCTCTCTTTCACCGATTTGAAACACGGGCACAAGAAGAGATGCACCGTCTAAATATTTTCCTACAGAAACTTATACAAGAACCTGTTTTTGCTTGACCGGAAAAAAGCGGGAAAGTTTTAGCAAGGAGTTTTTTCTTTTTTTTCTTTTACATGATTTCAAATTTCTCTATGTTGAATCATGCATGTTAAGTTGCATGTAATTTCATTTCATGTTTTTAGCCTGGTTTTATTTTTATGTGACCTACCTAGTGCAGAGCGAGCCGTATAATTAAACACACTGTGCCAGAAATACACGCAGCATGTGGGGGTCAATACTTCTGCAACAGCTCCTGTAGATAAATCGGAGTTAATGAGACAATTAACTAATTACACCACCTGACTGTTGTTGTGTAAATATACAAGTTGCAGTTTCTTAAAGCGGGGGAACACCTTTTATTGTGTGTTCTCATGTAAATGTGAATGCGAGCAGCTCATTAGGGAGCATGAAATTGTTTTAAGAAAGCTGGTAATTAATTGACTTGTTTGTGAGGAAAGACTAATTAAGGAAGCAAGAACAACTTTGGAAGTGTGTGTGTTCAGTTTAGCCCATTTGTCAGCAACAAACTGCCAGTTTATCAGACAAAACAAAACAACCGTTGCATCATATATTGCATCATATAGTTTCATTTATTAGATGTACATGGTAGGTTTACAATAATGTTATAGGACTTTAATATAATCTAATTTATGAATTTTGTTAAAATACTAATAAAAAGTTCTCTTTAACATATTGTGTGTAAAATACATACATGTTAATGCTGCGTTATTTGAATGAAAAGCCCTTAGAACAATATATAGAGCAATATCAACATTTGTATTGTAACAGCCTGACAAAACATTACGTAAAGTATTTGGCACCAAGTAATGCTTCATTTGAATAAGTAACATAATTATGACTCTTAAAATATTTTTAGAATATTTTCTCATAAAATATGTTTGCTTTGTTTTGAAAGATTAAGAGATTATTTTTTCATCTGATAAAAGTACAAATGTATCAAAAAGGCAAAGAAAGGCATCAATTAGAATGAAAACACTGCACACACAGATCAGCTTCAGAGGTGTAAACAGTTTGAGCTCATATGAAGTAAGAAAAGTATTTCTCCTGAAGCCGCAGAAATTATATAGTAATTATTAACAATGTGTTTTGGTGACAGAATGTGATTATCTAGATGAGAGCTCCCTCCATAGATCCACTGGCAGGTTGTTCAAACTATTTTCCTTCTCATACTGGCTAAAAGATACATTTTTTGAAAAGCACCTCTTTCATTACCAAGCCCTCATTTGCTTGAAGGTGTGAGGCTTTTTGTGTGAGCCCGCAGATTATTCATCTCCTCAGATGTCCATCCATCACACACCATCAAGCTGCGTGTTACTGATTTCAGCTCCAGCTCCGCTTCAACGGACCAGAGAGCAGAGAGCAGCTCAGGTTGACTTTCAGGTGTCTGGGTGCTCGCCCGGTTCCTGTCATCCTCCAAATCTGTCACCCAGTGGTCCCTCAGCTCATGAACTGTGTGTAGCCCTCAGCACCCGTTACTATGACATCCATCCAGATCCTCATGGCCTCCGGGGACGGGGCCACCATGTAGTAAAGTCGGTCGTGAGTTTTCACACAGAAGGTCAAAGACGGATTGGGACTCTAGAGGGAGGATCACAGGGAGAGAGGGGGGAGACTTCTTTTTAGACAAAAGAAAGCAAACAGCACCTGTTGTATCATTTTCCTCAGAGACTATTGTCAGAACAATAGAATATGTACAAGTGTATTTTAACAGAGATTAAAATAGACTTTTTAGAGCCTGTAACATTGCTGTAACAATGTGCATCTTTGCATGTTCAGTTAACTGATTAATTAAAATTAAGAAGCACTAGAAAAAAACTTTAATTTAGATCCTTTACATGCCCCTAACCCTAACCCTAAAAATAGCTCCTAATTGAAAATATTATCATTTTTATGTAACAGACACTCAATTTGGCAGCAGGACATATTAAGAACTGTCACACGCTCACCGCCTGACAATATTTGTTACTGTCAAAACAAAGTGAGTGAATGTAGTATATCTACAAATAAAAGTTTACTATGTGTGATTGTTTGAGTCAGAGCTAATTCAAGACTTTCACTTTTAAATGATGGCTTTTAGTACAGAGTCATTTGTGGTTTTGCAATACTGAGCACACCTTTCTCTATTGTGAATAAATAGCAGTTTTGAATTAAACTCATCAGATTTGATCTCATTCAGTTGACTGATAAATTTAAAGTTGATCCATGCAGAACATTATAAAATACTTGATGAAGTAATGACAAAAATAGAGTTGGTTACCTTGGCGGCACTGCGTAGGTGATCATAATAAACCTCTTCAATCGCCTGAAAGTAAATGAGTCCTTTCAGCTTGGTCTCATGCTTGTCTGAGAGGAGAAAAAGAGGAAAAAAAATATTAAGATACAATACATTACGTCTTGTACTGATGCAAGACCTCTGCCAGCCCAAGCACCAGACAGTACAGCCAGACAGACAGTGATGTGGGGGTACATGTTTGTGTGGGACTGGCTTTTGTCAAATAATAATACATTCATTTCAAAAGTCATTTTTTTATATTTTTATTATTTTAAAAGTAGATTAGACATATGCTATATTATGGTATATTTCATATTACAGTATCCTGCATATTGTCTTATATTTACAATGACATCAAACAGAGGCTACCATAAGATGTCTAATCTAACGCAACAAATATAAGCTATTGATCTCCTTCTGCCTTTAAATTATTTGTTTAGAAATAAATTACTCTAAACACTTTTTTAATTTTAAACTGCTATGTCAGCTTTGAGTAGGTAAAGACAGCATACCGTAAAGGTGAGAGGGTTATATATTTGACATTCCTGCTGGAAGGTCTGTTAGTCTGGGTCGTTATAAAATGCAGAACTCCTGTCTCTAATGTGAAATGCTGTGTAATGTAATGGACAGGATCATACAGTACACTGGTGAGGCCCAGTAGACATCCTGATGAATGAGGGATCAAGGGACATAAAAGCTGTATAATCAGGTTACTTATCCAGGGTAAGATGTCAAACTACACAGATGAAATGTAACCTTTGCCAGGAAGTTGGCCAAAATGAGTAAAAAGTTAATTTTACTAGTATTACTTTAAATTGATGAGAGACTTCTGTTTTATTCACTCCTTTTTAATATAACACTAGAATTTGTATTTTTGAAAAAACTTTCCACCTTTTCTTTCAGTCGTGGCTTGAATACAACTTAAGAAGCCTTAAATTGCACAAAGGTCAGAGCAATGTAGTAATGAATAGTAGGTATATTTGCATTGATCAGGATTGTTGTAGCTTAATTGGATGAATTCACATTTGCAACAACAAACAACAAAATCTGTTGGGTTAATTAGATAAGAAGAGGACAATACTGCACATTGAGGTGAAGGGGTTTGAGATCCTAGTCTTGAATTGTTCAGGGGTAGTCAGTGTCAATCTTAAGGATGTGCTGAAGATGTTATGGGTGGTAAATGTCCTATAAGGGATTTATGGATGGAAAGATACAGAAGTTTCTTTCCATCCATCATGTGCCAGAGAGGACCAAACGACTCTGTCAGACAGAAAGAGATGGTGGGTGTCAGAGAGATTTCCGGTAATGAATCTGAGGGCTGGATGGTAAAATGAGTCTGGGGGTTTGAGACTAGGAGCAGCAACATGTCTGCAGGTTATGTCACCATAATCTAGGATTGACAGAAATACTGCCTCAATAATACTTTTTATTCAAAGGTAATATGGATCTGTTTCTGTAGAAAAATATGGGCTTTGACCACATTTCAATGATTTCAATATGATGTTAAAATGTAAATGTTTTATCAAGCTAAACACTACCTAAACTAAACTTTAAATCTTTGATTAACAGCTAACATTTGATTACTTCTATTGGTAAAGTTAAGATCTATTAAAGTGGATCTGTCATGAGATTTTGGATTGAGCTTGGTAGGGTCAGTAAGCAGATGTTAAATGTTCAAATTACTGCATAATTCCTTTGGCTGATCAGAAGCATTAGATAACCGATCAAGATCTAAATCCTCCCGGATTATCAATTAACATATTGACAGAGGAGGTCCTCCAATTTAGCTATGGAATAAAAGTTTGCTGAAGCAGGCCCATTGATCCCTACCACCACAGGGGAAGAGTTATAGCCTAATTAAATTTTCAGGACAATACATTTAAAGCATTTAGATACAGTAATAGCAAACAGAATATACACATTAAAACAACTGTCAGAATCTACCAATATGTTTAAATGATCAAATTCTTCTTGATGACACAAACTTCCAATGTTCAAATAAGAGAGGGCAGAGTGAGGTGGTGAGGAGACAGTAGGCTGCAGCCGGGTAATTTTTTTTAAGTTTGGTGTCATGACAGACAGCTTTGAGTGTTGCTGATTTATTGAAGTAGTCCTGACAGGATTGGGAACACTTTAATACAGAGGTCTTGTTTGAAACCAAGTCTGTGCTGTGTACAGTAATTAGTGATCTGGTTGCCTCGGTTGATGCACAGGAATTAGTTCATTTCAGCATCAGGTCTATATTACAGGCTAGGAGTCATTTGCCTTTTTGTAGAGATGTCAAAAATCACCAGTAAATATGCAAAATGCATTGAAATTGTCCGCAAATGGGATACCATGGGTAAAGCAGTGTCTTTTCAGTCAAACATGCAGCTGCCAGATAGGGCTAAAGTTTATGTGGCCAAAACACAGCGAGGGCAGAGTGCCGGAGACAACACATTTCCATCAGCTGTCAATCAGTGCAATAACATCTTATTTAAGTGTCTAATTGCTAAGATGTAATGTAATTTGATCCAATATGTAACTGGATTGAGCAGGTCAGGGAGTGTTGAGTTTATCTGGCTTAAATTAGTCATTTTTTAATATAATTCATTTTCTTTCTTAATCTTTTTAGTTTCTAAAAATTCAAATTCTTCCATAAAAGTATTTTACGCCTTAATTCCAGATGGAGAAGACAGACACAAAAACAGTTGTAAAGAAGAAAGGTGTTAAGTATTTTTCCCAGCAACACATAATCCATGAATAGGTATGAGCAGTGCTGTATCAGAGTAAAACTTAATTAGAAGTGCAAGTCTATTTCAAGCTATGCCTGAAGTCTTTACCATCCTATTAATTTGACTTGTTTTCTTCAGTCACACTTTCTGGAATGTCTCTGTGGTTTTTTGTAGCCTTTTTTTCCCCTGCTGGCGAGGTGAATATCTTTTGTAAATCTTAAAAAGAAATGTCTCTTGTACACATCAGATTTGATCTTTCAGTTCAACATTTGCCTTCAAGCAGGTCAGACCTTCTGTCCAGTCCTTTGGATTGTTGCTCCCTACTCACAGAATACCTTTAGGCATTTTAAAATCACTTCATACTCAAGAGTTTGATAGTTGTGTTTCAGTGGAACATGAGGATGCTTGTAGGATGAAGCTTATAAGACACAGTTCTGTTCTCTAGTTTGTGGCCAAACCACAAATGTTTAAGGTGAAGGAGACTTTCTCTCCTCTAAGATCAGATTTGTTCAAATCAAATCCCTTTAAAGAGTTTTCTGGATTCCACTCTCGTTCGAATAAACAGCGGTCTTGTCTTTTCGTCTCCTCCATGCACACTGGCGCGCCTGGCTAAGAGACAAACATCCACCAACAATTAAAGGCAGTCTTTTGAAATATGTCCGACACTTTCTCTTGCCTTCCCTTTTCCATAAGTCAAAACTGCTTAGTAATGAGATAAATGTTTTTGAAATGTGAGTTTCGTTTTATTAGTCACGAACAAGCCAGGAGCTAGCCTCCTCCCCAAGAAAAACACATCCAGAGAAAGTATTGCATCTTATTTCATCACCATCATCACCATCATCTTCGTCAGTAGTGAGGGGGTGAAAGGGCTAGGCAAGTGAGTGGAGAGAGAGGAGCAAAGAGAACAGGGGTGTCAGTAATGAAAATATACTTGGAACCTATTTGGAACTTGATTGTAAAATAACATCTCAAAAACACGCTTGTGAATTATTCAGAAAACTAACTGTTCTCATTTAAAATCCAGGGGACAGTCTGATAGACGGGAATTACAAACTGACTCCAGTTTGAACACACAAGAACGAGGCGGAAAATGCCACTCGGTGCAGCTTTAATTAGTGTTTGGTTCCAGCTGTATAAATGCCGGTTGGGACAGAAATCAGGTTTACTATTGCAAAACATAACAAGTGAGCGAAGTGTAATAGCCTTGTTGCTGCTGTCGGGTGAACTAAATAAATCAGATGCAGCTGGGAACTTTTCACCATGAAGTTCACAGTTTATAAATACTACACATGACTGGAATTATATGTGACCGAATAGGTTTGATGACTTTAATCTGGGCTTGTGCCTATATTGGGATCCTTTACGGAGAATTCACAAAAGTTTATAACAGTAGTGCTATTAGTTCTTTATCCTGTGCAGTCCAGGCGGTGCACAAGACTTTGAGCAGTAATTAACTGAGGCTGTAACTTTAGGCGTCAAAGGCATGCGGAAGCCAAATTAGAGGAGACATAAAAGCTCAACAACAAGCCAAAGTGCTTTATATTTTGAACTTATCTTCCCTCGACAGGTACTCACCTCAGTTTACATCAAAATTCATATTAAATGAAAATCATCATCAAGTAAAAAAAAAAAATTATAACCATGACAGCAGATCAAATGAGATGTTGGCTTTTAAAGTACAAACTCAAGTTCCAGAGACTCGTTCCTCTGAGGGACTTCTGATAGTTTTGTGTGACTTGCTGTGATCTTGAATATGTGTGATTTGTCAGGAGGCCGTTCTTTGTAAAAGAGATTTTGATCCAAGTGACACTTCATGAATAGATACAGGCATGTGTATTAGCCAGTAATGATATAACTTTATATGATAGATAAAATGTAATTATGTCTTTAAGCTGCAGATCCTCACCCCCGTAGTAACAGAAGTTCCTCTTCAGACGGTCAAAAACGAACCAGCGCTTCTTCCACGATTTGATTTTGCCACCCATCTTCACCAGGTGGCCCTTGCACATCTTCTCTGTGAGGATGATGTAGGGGCAGGTATCTATGCTGTGGCCAGATGACTCCACATGGGCACGTAGGTCAAACTCCTCTTTACGGTTTGGTAGATAACGCGTCATGGGACGGGCCTGTGAATAAAGACGTTATGTTGCTTTAATGCTTACCAAGACATGTGAGATATGGGAAGGATTATAACTGTTTGACATATAAATCAGGTGTTTCAGGAATTCTGACACCGCTTTTAAAAAGGTTTTTTTCAAAGCTGTTAATTGTGTAACAAAACAAAGACTTCTGCTTGTTTTCTTGTCTTTGAGCATTCAGGTCTCCTGTGAGATTCCAAACACTCAAGTCCAAGGCAAGACTTAAACTTGCATCAACAGATTTTTTTGGCCACATGGGTGCTGTGGAATCAAGCTGTAAACACAACACTAACATATTGTCATTTTGATAAGTTGCACTTATTAGCATACAGTTGCTTTTTATTTTTACAGATCCAGCAGCTACACCTGAAGAATAAAAGTACAATATTCACTCTACATTTGGCTGTCTTTATTTGTCAACTCTAAGGAAAATATCTGCTATTTTTGCTGCTAAATGTTCTACTACATTCAACAACTTTGTCTGTGTGCTGTTCAGTGCCATGCAGGCGCTATACGGTGGGTTCATCACTGTTTTTGGCAGAAAACAGCTGAAAAAGTGAATCAAAACAGTAAAGTTGGGATGATACAGTAAGCCTGTGCAGGTTTGTCACTTCAAGCACCTTTCACCTTACACATAGTTATTTGAACCATTGTTAATATACAAATATTGATTATATCAGTTTTAAATCAGACTCAAAATGTCAAGTTTGAGTTACAATAATTGCGATAAGTGTATTTGTATTTGATGATTTGAGAATATTTGTTTGTGTTCTCTTGGCACTTATACCACAGAAGCCGGCAATTAAATACAATCAGCCAAGATTAAAGCAGGAATTATGTGTATATTATATTTTTGTGCGCCCCCCCCCCTCGCTCTTTATTCTCTGTTCTTCCTCTCACACTATCCAGCCTACCCTCCACTCTCTCCCTGTTCTCTCCCTCCTCTGACAATCTTTGATCTTCCCTTATACCCAGACTCTCTTTAGTGTCTTGCCTCTCATCCTCTCCCCCAAGCCTCCCTCCCCTCCTCCTCTCCTCCTCTCTTCTTCCCGCCGCTGTCTCCTCCCGCTGCTCCACTGACCTGGGAGAAGTGCTTCTCTCTCATCTTCACCTCCTCCTCCACCAGCCTCTGCCTGTGGGTCGTCTCGTCCTGAAGCCTCCTCTCGGCCTCCTCTCGCCTCCTCCGCTCCTCCTCCAACATCTGCCGCCGAGCCAGCACCTCCCTCTCCTGGGAGCGTCGGGAGAGGAGAAAGAGGAACAGATGGAGAGACGAGAAAAGAAAACAGGGGGAAATAGGAGACAGGGAGAATATGTTAATGGTAGGCAAATATTGCAATACAAAGTGAATGACTGTCAGAAGAGGCACATGAGAATTCAAGTCCCAATCCAGGGTTTTGTAAAATATATCCCTTAAGTCTGTATATAGAAGGGTAAGCTTTGCTGATGTAAAATGATCATTTGCAGCTTTCAGACACTTACATACACGTCTGCTTTGTTTCAACATGTGGAAATAATACAAAGGTAAACAAAGTACTTACAGCATCATTTCACCACACCTTAAACTTTGTGTTTTCTAACCACTGAAAAGGAGAAATGTGAGACTCCTCTGATAAAGTTCATGTTGATCGACTCTCAGGGGAGTTGCTGTGTATTACGACGATATGATTGTAACATTTGATCAAAATCTGTAGTCCAAGTTAATGATTTCAATCAAATTGTAGTTGATTGTAGGCTTGCTGGATCTGTTTGAATGTAGCAGTTAGTATTTATTGTATTCTGTATTTGTATTTGTATTAATTGCATTAATTATATTAATGTTTGTATAAATAGAGATGGAAATTAACTAACTAACTAACTAACTAGCTAACTGGTATAGTACATCTCTTCTTTGTGTGTGAGATGACTGTTTTCTTTTGTGCATGGTCCCAGACAAATAAATGTAATAAACTAAACTAAAGCATCAAGTGGTTGAAATGCGTGATCTGAGAGACTTAACAGCTGATTATATATTTGCTACAAAGCTGTTGAAGTGTTAACAGTGCTAACATGATAGTTTATATATTTTCATCCTACTCTGTCCATCAGTGGCCATGATGTATCTGAATCTGTGCGCTTCATGGTGTCCTTGGTATTTGTTTATGAGATTATAGTTTGTGGTTCTTTTGTCTGGTTGATTGTAAGGTTTTGATTGTTATGTGCTTGTTTGTGTCTGTACCAGGTTTCCTATTAATTTCTGCTGTATCAAAGCTTTTGTAGTGCTTTGATGTTGTTTTGTCTATAACATCAACCTGCCCAAGGACTGCAGACGGAAATTAACAGATAAATCTATTATGAATTAACCTATTTACATCATATTGATGTTAATAGGTTTCGTCTCTGATCACTAAATAAAGTGAAGTGATATAGTGGTTAATTGCATTGAATATCAGTTTGATTATTTCATATGTGATTTGCAATATTTTTATTTTTTTGCCATATAAGAAAAAGGTTAATAACTTGGCACTTATTTGTATCCTTGTTTCCCAGCCCATACTTCAGAAACCATCAAAAAAACATTTTCATAGGTCTCCTTAGCTGCAATGCTATGTTTTTAATATTTGCCAGAAACATAAATATTACTTTTGAGAACACAAATCAATTTTATGCTTGATGAAAACCACATAAAACATTCTACTAGTAAAGTGAAAGTTATGCCAGAAGTGAGGAGGCAATGACTTCAGGATTACCAGTTGACACTTTGAATGAACTTGAAGGAGATAAATGTCATAACTGTCGTCCAGTCATGTTGAGAGGAAAACAACTCTGCTGTACTCAAGTTGGAAACTTACTCGGTTCTCAATCAGCCTGGCTTTCTCCTGCTGTGCCTCCTTTAACATCTTCTCCATCTCTTCTATCCTCTGAGTCTCTAACCCACTGGCACTACAACACACAGAGGGAAGGAGCGTCTGATGACATGGATACAACAAGGCTCGGGATGAAAAAGTCAACAGACATGCCTGGAAACCAAACTCTAAAAGCAGTAAGAAGACAAAGGTTTCTTCATGAACACCAGTAAACAGAGTCTTTTAACTTCATGAAAGACTGGAAACTTGAAGGGGTTGGCATGGCAACAGCCGGTGTACCAGTCACAGGAGCAGCCATGTAACAAAACATGTTGTCACGGAAACAAAGCACAGTGACCCTTCTCCTGGGAGACGGGGCAGACTTGAATGTTCCCATGGAAACAGAGCCAACTGCTCATTTTCCAGCCTCTCACCTTTCTGGGGTACAGGCGGAGTTGCCAGTGGAGACGCTGGTCTCCATGCTGTCTGAGCTCTCCAGGCTCAGAGTGTCGTACGCCTGGTTGCCGCTCGGTGGCGACTGATGATGCAGGATGGAGTGATGGACCGTGGGAGACAGATCTGTGTAGGAAAAGATGGTGAAGACACAGCTTTAGCAGACTCACAGTGCCCTCTACTGATAGTGTTTAGTCATTGCTACTACTTGAATCTAACCAAACACTATAAACTGAGCAGGTTTAACATACTGTAAGTTGACTTGACACATTGGTGACATACTGTTCCCATTGACTTTATAAGAGACTATATGCCCTCTCAATGTCTCAGAATAAATTAGCACAGCTCTCCTATGCAGAGTTTTTTTCTGTCTAAATGTTCTGAGGTCATGCCAGGTAAGATAGACATAAGTACCTTTGCTCTGCAGAGCTAACAACCTCCTGGAGTCCATGTCTAATGGGTTAGACATCTCCCTCAGCAATAAGTGCAACCCCTGAGAATCACATGAAAACCATCACACAGTGAACTACTGAGAGGATTTCATCACAGTTTACATGTGTGAAAAAGTGATGTTCTCACCTTGGTGGATGCATTTTTGTCATGTGCAACACCACTGGAGTGTGCTGGAGCTGCAGCACTGCTGACAGGAGGACACAGTGTCGCTTGCCCAACCTCACCATCTGATTTGGACTTCAACAACTGAGTGAATAAAGATAGATCTGTTTAGTGTTTGTTTTTCATTTGAAGGTACTCGCCTTTTATCAAACCTTTTCTGTTCCCAGGATCTGGAAGATTCTTTCAAAAGAGACTTTTCATAGCTTAGTGGCTCCCCAAACTCTTCACCTATGCACTTGTTATCTGCCCATGACACATTTCATTAATGTGTCTTTTGGTTTTAATCAGAAGACTCTTAAATAATTTGTGTATATTCTTTTCTTTTTTGTGCTTTATGACTTGTTGCATCAAAGCTACCTATAAAGTCTGAATTCTGGAAATGCTGGACTAATCTGGGCAAATGTATTGGGTTATGTTTTACTTTTGTTTTTTGTTTTTTTCTGATATATGTAACACTGCTGTTGTCCTGGTCTGGTTCATGTTTGCACTATTTTCTTCAGGATGTGATAAAATGCTTCATTGGGTGCCACTATGATAATCTCTAATCAGCATATTCTTATTTACATAGCCTCAATTATTTCTGCTTCTCATTTGTGCCATTACCCATTTTCTGGTTAGTGGGAGTGGTTCACAGACTACCCTGTCTTTTTCGTCCACTAGAGGTCTTCCTAGTCAAAAAAATATGGTAGTAGTAGTAGCTAGTGAGCAGCTCTGCTATATTCAGGGGTTCAAGACACCATGTTGCATCTGGCCAGCCATTAGTGCCCTTTAGCAAGACACTGAACTCTCACACTGAAAACTAGCAACCAAGACAGCAGGAAGCAATGAGCAAGAAAGACTGAAGAATTTACCTGCCCGTGTCTGCGTGCGGAAAAAGACTTGGCAGGCAGTGGTGGAGGACCAGACTGAGGCTCTCCAGCAGCCATGATGTCCTGGTACCAACGTTCGAGGTTAATAGGAGGCATTGCATTCCTGCTGAGCTCAGGCTGGCTCTGACGTGATGAAAAGCATTCAGCCAAAAGGAGAAAGGAGCAGTGAAGCAACACAATCAGTGTCAGAAGCATCAGAAGCAGGTGGGAAAGATTAACATGGACCAGTTCTTATAGGCATATCAAGCTGAGATTGCAAAGATCTACTTTGGGATGCAAAACTGATTGGAGCATCAGTTACAAAATAACAGGCCTTAAAAATGGCACCCTATTGACTGGGAGAAAATAACAAACCTGTGCAGAATGAAAGGAGGAAGGACCACATGCAATGGTTTCAGAGGAGGCAAATTGGAATGATGGAATAGAGGAGGAAGAGGTGGGATTAACTCTTTGCATCCCAAAGATCTGGCTCAACTGATTGACTGTGATGTACTCCTTCACAGGGACAACCAGCCGACACAGAAACAGAGAGACATACAACACATACATACATGTACATAACAGGGAGAGAGCAGAAAGAGGAAAAGAACATTAAGAGAGATAATTGGAAATAACGTCAATGTGCTTTGGTGGATTTGGTATTTATCACATAGAGAAGTCAGAGATATATCAGAGAGTATGGCAGAGAGCAGAAAGTTTCTACCTCACATGGCAGAGCTGGAGCTACAGCGAGGGAGAGGCAGTGGAGAGCAGCAGGGGAAGGAGAGTGAGGTTGCATGGAAGCATTTCCGTACATCTTATACACATCAGACAGCCTGAGGTACTCCTGCATCAACAGCCAAAAACAGAGATAAGCCGAAAATGGCAACACTTAAGGTTCAACACTTACAGATTTAAAGCAGATAAGTCATGCAAAGATTTCAAACAAAACACAAGGACATCTTAACTTTAACTGAGTATGGATGGCAGTCCTTTCGCAGTTTAATAGCTCTCCACACATGCTTAAATTCTCAAAGGCATAACCACTAATGTAGAGAAATTACAAACCACTATAAAGCTACAGTATATAGAGACGCAGACATTTTCTACCAGCAGACACACTATAAGCGTGTTGTTTTTCAGTATTTGCTAACACACCATCATGCCTTTTTTTTCTTTTATTCGAAAAAAAAACTGCCAGCATTTCATGATTTGTTAGGTATTGTTGCAAAGAGGATTTTGATGAGATTTACCTCCTGTAGCCTAACAGGATAGAGTTCAGGGGAGGGGATGTGAGAGGAAGAGGAGAAGGAGGCAGAGGAGGGACAGGAGCTATGAGGAGGACCGTCCACATGAGCAAGATCAGGTTCGCTGATGTGAAGCCAGTTCTGTTTGAAAAGTTCATCTAAGTTAAAGAAATCCACTTCTTTTTTCTTTTTTTGCTGGGATTCTCTTCCAGGTGGTTGATATTGTGAACTCATGTCTATTGTGATACTGCTCACCTCTTTCATGCTGCTGTTAGGCTTTGGGAAGTGTTTCCCTCCTGTCAAGGTGTGGTACCTCTTCTCCAGGGCACATAACCTGTCTTGCTCCTAAGAGGCAGAACCACCATGATGATTACCAATTACATACAATGCATTTCACACTGGGTCCAGTAACAGTGAGAGGCTAACCTTGTGTAACAGCTGCACAGTCAGCGTCCTGTCTTTAGCCATCCTCTCACAATCTTGAACTGCCTGTAACCCCAGCTGCTTCACCTGAGCTTCCAGAGTAGTCATCTTCTCCTTAAAATCAAAATGTCCACTTTCTCAAAGCCATGCTATATAATCTCATTATATTTTCTTTCTTACATTTATGGGTTTTCTTTTATACTTTACATGTAACCTCACCTTCCTCTTGGCCACACTGCAGTGATACTCAGATCGCTCTTGGAGAAGCTGCAAGCTCTGTGTCTCCTTCTTCTCCTCCAGACTGCTTTCCTCCTCCAGCTGGCAGAACTCCAACTCCTCAAACTGCTTGGTCCCAGACTCTAGAGCTTCAGCTTTCTGTCCACACACAAATACGTAAGTGTGAAATCACAGAAACAGAGTGGTTAAACGATAAAGCTGGTAATATTCAATTGTTTTCTTATTGTTAACAAATCCCATGAAAAGACCAAAGCAATGAATTGACCTGACAAACACATATAAGTAACAAGTGTTATAACACTATGAAAGCAATACAATGTTGCTGTGGTTGGGTTAGGGTTAATTGAAATACTCACGTATTCATTTGAGAAGAAAATAGTAATGCACAGTTTGCTTCTAGATGAGTGATGTTTGCATTGCCCAACTGTTTTAGAAAATTCCTTTGCATTTTTAAAAGATGAAACTATATATTTGTGACACATCGACTGATATTTTTGGCCACTTGTGGCCACTTGAACACAACATGACATATCATCAACTTTTAAAATATGTTGTAAAAAAAAAGTCCTATAGCTTTTAGCTTGGTTTTTCTCTACCACTTCCTGAGTGTTATATCTGGCTTTTTAACTGCTAAATGCACCATATGTTCAACAGTTTCATGCTGAGCAGGTGTACAGAGGGATTTTAGAGCCTTTTCTATGCAAACATCTGCCTGCTTCAGCTAAACAACATGATGAGAGTGGTGAGAGTAAGTCAAAATAGTTCATTTGCAGCCAGACAGCTAAACAATGAGCTGAAACTCGATGTAGAGTTCTGTAAAGCTGAGAGGAGCTGCAGAGTCGGGTGATAATTCTCTGTAGGTTTATCACTACGAACAACAGCTTTGATGCATTTATTGTTTTGTGAAAAATATCGATTATAGCTGCTATGGACAAGCATATTGTTTGTTTTGGTGTTTTCATAGGATTTTTTTAACATAAGAAAAATGAATAAAAACATCAGCCTTATCCTTAAATGTCTGTGATAACGTATCCAAAATGTAATACCGTCAAATCAGGCAATGCTCTGATGGACACAGTGAAGGGACTTAAATCATTCATGGTAAAATGCATGCAAATTTTTAGAGCGAAGCTGTTAATAACATTATTGATTATTACTAATTGCATTTGACACTTCAAGCATCCAGAATGAGGGAACAGCAGAGATTAAGCAGGAGTATGAAATTACTGCAAAGCTTCGCCTGCTCAAGTCATACCTACAAAATGCATTTATAATGAAAATAACATAATAATCTAATATGTGTAGGTAATGAGGGGCAACAGCAGAAAAAGAGGAAATGCACAGTCTGCAGACTTATGAGTGCTTCGAAACAGAGTCAGTGTTATGTCTGCGGCCGTTCCTGTGCAGATCATACAATACTGTGGTATTCAGTATATTATAACTCACTGTTGCCAGCCAGTGGGCTGCGTGAGAACACTGACCCTGCTGAGCTGCTCCTGTAACTGTTCCCTTAGAGACAAGGGGCACTTATCAAACTGCCTCTTCAGCTCATTGTACTCATTCCTCTGCTTTTCCAGGACCTTCCGCTCAGCCGACACATTAGCCCTCCCCTAAAAACACATAGAAACACACACATACGCACAATCGTATCCACATTCGCACAAATGTACACACGTACAAACACACACACACACCACCCCGTGGAGAAACAAAAAAGAAAAATCACAGACAACTCAAATCCATGCAGCCAAGCTTTGAAGCTTACAGGCCAAGGCAGTTAAAGTTATAGAGGATTGAAGCAGAAGTTAGGTTTGTAGTAGTGTTAGAGGTCGCAAGGCTTCACGCATTTTGGTAACATCAAAATGGGAGGAAAACAAAAAGGTATATGCAAGTCTGAATCAACATTTTAGTGTCACATCCAGCTAAAAGCCTAATGCACATTAACGCAGATTTCAACTGTTGTCTTTTTAAACAGAAGAACTGTTGGAGACAGAAGACAGTTTGGGTTTTGCATTTTTGGAAAGAAGTAAGCAGTGCAAGTCAGTTGAGATCTGAGAAAGGGACCTATAGATACTGTATATGTTGACTGTTTGCACATTTGGTGAGTGAGGTTTTATATATTCAAACATCATCAAGAACATGTCCAACATTCACGTGCATACACTTACTGCGTGCGTGTAAGACACATTGTTATGAGTAAATGGACATATCAAGTATTTATTCTGGTTCACATAGTTTTGTCCTGGGTGCCCACCTTCTCCTTCTCTTTCTGAGCGGCCTTGTCCAGCTGACTGAGTTTAAGCTGCAGCTGAGAGATGATTTCATTTTCAGCCTCCACCTGCTCCTGCTCTGTCTGCCTCTCTGCCTGCAGCAGAGCTTGCTCCATTTCCACCTAGATACAGATATACAGTCAGAGAGCACAAACCGTCATGCAAAGGTGTTAACTCAGGCTCTAAAAACAACTTCAACTCCTGTAACTACAAGGGTGAGTTGATCCAATTATACGCACAGTATTTCATCAGTGTGTGTGTCTCACTGTGTGTGTTACCTCTTGTTTGGTCTCTTGTAGCTGCTGCTCTAGCTCACTGACTCTGTGCTTTAAGTCATCAACCCTGGCTAAAATCCTGTTCCTCTCCTCCTCCAGGTAGATCTGCTCCTGTTCTTCACACTGTCAGATTTGTTTTTTGTTTTTTTAAAGACAGAATAAAATACTTGTATAAATATACATATATATATATATAAATGCATGTCTGCATGAATGAAAGTGTTTATTACCTCTTGATGTGTGCTTTCTGTGCTGCTAGACTCCTCTCTCTGGGTCTCCTCATCATTCTCCCTCACCCTTTGGGGTCTGTCTACACCCTGGAGGGACATCACCCCTCCTGTGCCTGAGCAGGTTGCTCTAGCGCCCTCTAATAGCCCACGCCTCACCACTTCAGCCAGCTCTGCAGCATTGTCCTCATGGTTGTAGTCTGCACAAAGATTCAGGATGGTCTCCAGCCTCTGTCTCTCCTATAAAAGAGATATAAGTTGTTAAGAGGGTGTTGTACTATATAGATCATATTGCAGATTAGCTCCAAGTGTCCTTGTGTGACATTGTCCCATTTAGGCAGCTGTCCCTCTGCTACTGACACTGGACAACTGTAACCTGATAGCAGGAGGGCTGAAGCTGATGTAGTTGTCTCTCAGAAGGGGATTCACAGTAAAAACTGTCAGAGAGTTGATCGGGAAAACAGAATCTAACAGACACTAATATCAGTGAGAAAAATACATTTAAAACATCAACCAGTTTTTGTTTTTCTGACTGACAATGTCTCAGATTACAGAGTACTGTTATTAATTCTACACCAGTTGTCATTTGGTTTTTATTCTCTGTACAGAGATGCTTTAAATGTTGCTCTTTTTTTATTTTCCAGTTTCTTTGATATGACATATGGTTCTAGCTTGTGGCCAGCCTATTGTTTTTCATTACTCCAAACAATAGAATACTTGCTTTAATTTACCAGAATAACAGGCCAGAATATGTAATCACTGTTCCTGTTGAACAATAATTAGGAATCTGGTAGGGCTTAGAATAACTGTGCTTGATGGTGCAGCATTGTTGTTTCAATAAACACAGCCTACTTTTGTCTGGTATTTAAATTATCCAGGCTGTGAAAATAACCACTCTAACTCTGTCATGAACATTGACAAAAGCAAGATTTACAGCTCAGTGTTTATACTTATTCCTTGATGAAAAGCAACAGTCACACTAAAACTGAACCATATTTATCTGAACTTAAGAGTTGGGAACTAAAAGGTTAAGTACATTTAGGCATAACAGTCCGAATCTATATCTATAATGAATCAGGTACTTTGATTTAATAGGTCATAAAATGTAACATTTAACTTGTAAATGCAGGTCATTTGCAATAACAATAACAATAAACACTAAAATAAACTTCTCTATTTACTATTTATGATTATTATTGTTGAAATGTTGCAGCTTAATTTGGCAGTGAAAATATTATTGCCTCATGTATCACCAAGGAAACCCTTTCAATTAACCAGAATCCTCTCAATAACAGACTCAAGCCAGCAGTTGGGCGTTTTCCCTGTGGAACTGATCCTAAAATTAACTTTTCTATTACACTTCTTCCTCTCCAGCTATGCCCTTTACTTTTATTGAGAGATAAAGTGCAGCTACGTCCATGTGTGTAGGTTGGATTCAATGACGTGAATTTTATTTTAAAAATCCTGCACAACTGTGCCAAATGTGCCAAGAGAGCAGCGTGCCAAATATAGGGTATTCATTTCACTGAGAGGAAATCCTCCCTTTGTCCCTTTCATCTATAGGTTCACAATTTATCAGGTTTGTTTCTTTCTTTCTAGGCTGAAACACCAACAAATCAAGAACATGACCCTTATGATGTACATGTAGCTCATTTTTCATTAAAATGTATTTAAAATAGCAATACAATATTAAAAGCAACAAAGGCAATTGATGTGGATTCAGAGGAATAGTTTGATATTTGATGAAAATATAATTCTTCATGCCAAGAGTTAGATGAAAAGAAATATGCTACTTTTATGTCTGTGCACTATGTGAAGCTAGGAGATAGTTAGATTAGCTTAGCATAAAGGAAACAGGGGGAAACAGCTAGCATGGCTCCTTCCAGAAGTAAAATGAACCAAAAACATGGTGTAGCCTTGTTTATTTAACCCACATAAAAATGTAAAATGTAAAAATGTTTTACTAACTATAACTTAAATAATGAATTTTAAAGGTACTGAATTGTTTTGTTTTCTTCCTTTGTACAGACTAGCTGTTTTCCCCGACTTCTAGTTTTTACTCTAAACTAAGCTAAGCTAACTGGCTGGCTGGCTGGCTTCATATTGAATGAAAAAATGTGAGAGTGGGTTAAATGGTGGAATTGCAAAATTAGCATGTGCATGTGTTGCTATTTAGTCACTTTCCTACCACCATGAATACAGCATATCAGTGGGTAAAATCATGTAATGGAGGAAATCCTAAATATGGATCAAAATCTAAACAACAAACCCTTAGGCAAACAAATGTCTGTACTCGCTTTCATTGACTCAATGCGAGGTTCTGGAGCTTTGACAAAACATGTGCAAACTGCTGTCACACCTGTACCAGTCCAGCTAAGCCACACGTTGTCAGTAACTATCTTATTTGTTACCAGAAACCTTTTGGTTCCTGAAATAGTCTGTGGACGATGAAGGCCGACACTGCCCCCCACTCCCCGCCCTCTCTCTCTGTGGTCCCTTCAGCTGTTAGAGGCAGACTGCTGTGGGGGCTGAAGAAGGGTTGGGGGGTTGGTGGGTGTGGATTGAGGATGGATAACAAGTATGCAGTCTGATCTTGTGTGGGTACAAATAAAAAAGAGTCTACAGTAAAGCAGAGGCTGCTTTGAAAGTAAATACCACTCGTCCTTTTGGTAAATATAGTGTTGAGCAATGACCAACCACACCCTCTGCTCTGGACCTCAAGACTTGTGCAAGAATGTTCCCCTGGGTCACCCGGGCGACATGGGATCAGCTGGCGGCTATATGCCAGGAGATTTAAACAAGATATCTGAATGCAGACACAGTGTCACCATGCCAGCAGTGTCAGTACCTTCTCCAGTATGAACATCCTTTAAAATCATCTTGTTTGTCGACCCTGTGTTTTTTGCATGAATCCACATCAATTGCCTTTGTTGCTTTTAATATTGTTTGGTGAAGCTAAAGATAATTTGTGAAATTGTCGACGATAATGTTCCCAACTAAATAAATAACTTAGTTCAGTCTAACTGCCATTGGGCCAAAAATTATCATTGCAGCTTAAAAGTAAATACAAATATTACTCATACTAAAGAACAAGAACAAATAAACCAAAAGCAGCAAATTACATCCTGAGCAATCCAAAATGCAGTGCCAAGTTCACATCAGTGTCCAGATTTGGACCGAACCATGTCAATCGTATTGAAACATTTGTCCATTTTCAAATCGACTGCAAATCATAAAGTTCTGACTTACCAGCTTCTCCATTTCCTGCTCACGCAGTCTCTCCTCTCTCTGCCAGCGGTGGTATTCCAGCAACTCATCCTCATTGTCACTGATAGCAGAGATGCTATTCTTGCGTTCCCGGGTATATGGTTTCATAAGACTTGGTTCTTTGCTAGATGATCCTGTCATGGTCACACAAGGGGTCTTTCTTTGGTTGTGAGGGCTAGCAAGAGGAGATGAACCAGACAGGGGATTCGAGCCTGAGATGAGAGGATTTCCAGTACTGGGCCTCAACTGCTTTTCCTGTCCAGAGACTGGTGATGGATTCTGGGCATAAAGTGCCCTCATGGCTTCTGCTTTTGATGGAGCCATGAGTTTGCGGTGGCCCTGGGGGCTCTCAGGCACAGGTTTAGCAGTGAAGCTTTGTGTTGCGAAGGAGGAAGCCAAGCCCTGTGATCCTGGAGTCCCTCTGCGGGACATGTGAGGGCTGAGAGGTGGAAGCTCTCTCAGGCTGGTGGATGCAGTAGGCACATCTACATGAGAGTGCTGCTGACCTTGATCTCGCATGGGGCTGGGGGATCTCTTCTGTAGTGAGGAACCTCTTGTTCGAGGGCTGGATGGAGCTGTTGGGGAAAATTTGATGAGGGATGGTTTGTGACTTAGACTAGAGTTTTCTGAACTTTGTCCAGACCCCCTGCCAGGGGTTGTGGGGCTTGACGTAGCCTCTGCCCTTACGTTCCTCAGAAGCTTTGGGCTCTCTTGGGCCCTCTGACCACCACTAGTACTGCTGGACGCCACAGACAGTGAATTCCGTGGATGGGGGACAGGAATGTTGGACCTGACAGATACTGGAGGGGTTTTGTTGCCAAGGTTTTTCCCCAGAGAGCTGCTGCTGTTCTCACTGATGGACCTCTCTTTCATGGAGCCATTTTTCCCATTGAGTGTGTTTAGAGGACAGGTCTGAGGAGCAGGCTGTTTACCAGACCCTGGTGATGATGATGTGGCCTTCAGCACCAGAGAGTCCTGTAGGTCCTTTGCTATGTTGTTGATTTTGGAGTCGCCGTTACTGGAAAAAAACTGATGGTTCCCGTTCAGGGTGCTATGGGTTTCTGAGGAGGAGGACAAACACACTTAAATGGACAGTTGCAAAAACACACATAAACAAACACACAGTGGGAAGAATGCATCCTGTGTCACCTTTGTCCTTTTGACATCCACTACACCTCAGGTCAGTGCTGTACAACAAAGGGGAAAGCCCATAAAAGGAAAAATACACATGCCTGAACATGTTGTTGCACACACACACCATTGCTCAGGTGGCGTAGATGGTGATAAATGTCTCAGAGCTCCTGTTCTACTGTATGAACCAAACCCAGAGGTCGGGATGTTGTGCTCCTCAGTTGTGTCGTAATCCTTCAGGGATCTGGTGCTGCTAAATATAAAAGCTGCAGCCCTGTGGCTCATTCAGAGCAGATGAAATCAGGGCCTGGTCAAGAAAGAGTGGTCCATACACACTGCATAGGGTGTGGCGGCTCTTACTGTACTGCTCAGGCACTGACAGCCAAACCGATAAGGTCAAAGGAGAATGGAGTCTAAATATCATCGATAGCACGAGGCAACAGTCCCAGTGGGCGATGGGCCAAAATAATTAAACATGTAAATGCAACTGCGAGAATAATAAAATGACTACAGGCAAAGCTCTTTTTACATTGTACTGAGCTTTCACACGCGTGTGTAAGTGTAACAACAATCCATTTTCACAATGGGGTCAACCAGAGATTTAAATGAACCAGATCACAATGTAGGCCGCAGATAATTAGCTCTCAACAAGCTATTTCTGCATCCTGCCCAATGTTTCATTCCAACATCAGGACCAATCAGCTTGGAGATATGAAAATCAAGAGCTAGCAAACTTAGTGTCCATCAAAGTTGAGAAGCACAAAAAATATGTATAATTTCCATATGACATGAATGTCACGTCATTCAGTTGTTGGTTGTCATTAAGTTATCAAACTACTCAAGAGTTACTTTTATTATGTTTACCGTATCTCATGAACCATTTGTGAGGACAGAAGCCCAGAAACAAGAATATTTTAAACAACTAATTTTGTACTAATCATGTAAGTACTATATCATCTTAATCAAAGGTCAAGGTATAATCCTTGCTATGCATTAACGTGAACATTGTCATGTAACTTGCTGGTTTTACAATAAGATGGTAGGAACCCAAAGTGGTTAGAACAGTTTATGTGACTAAATATCTATCAGCCAAAAGCATTTGCTCTACCCAGAATAGCTTCTGAGGAAACAAGCTTTGTACACACAGTTGTCACTGGCTGTCTTATTTCTGGATCCCAGGAATTGTTAATTTGGAGTTTAGATGTTGCTTTACCATAGTGTCTAATTATCAAAGCAGGCTCTTTACCAGAGGGATGAGTTCTTGCGGTGCTCAGTCCGTGGCTCCCTCCAGGCAGCATGCTCTTTATCCTCAGGGCCTCTTCTGGATGGTTGAAGCGGAAAAAAGCCGACTGACCAAAACACAGCATGCACCCTGCCAGGAAAGAAGAGCATGTGGGTTGCAAGCTAACCATGATGTGTCACCATCAGAGAGGCAATACCATCACATTACCATAAATGTACAGCTATAACAAATTCAACTGGTGAGGTGGTGATTTTTCTAATCTCTAACTTCAACTATATAACTTTTCCAATTCAGTTTTGACACAATATCCCATGGATAATGGCTCAACAAATCCCATATGTCTATAATGTGCTGTGTGTCCGTATACAATTTCAGGATGTTACCCTGCTTCGTTGAACAACAGCATTTACTTTAACAATCCTGGAAAGAAAAATACATTTCAGCTTGACATGCAGTAAAATAAGGAGTTCAAGTAAGTATGCATACAGTATATATGTTGTCAATTACAGAACTTTATCAATTATGACTTTAAAAAAAGTTTCCTTCTCATTTGCTTGTTTCTGATGGTAATACTGTACACTCATCTTCCCATAGACTTTTTAAATAAATAAACTCACGTGTGATTAACCAGTAAGTGAAATCAACTGCTTCTCTTTTCCCTTCATCTCCGGCTGCTGCCTGATATATTTCTGAGAATCACACTCTGAAGTTTTCCAATTATGGATATTCCACCGGGAGTTAAATACTTATTAAATCCTTCAAAGAGAAGTTAAAGATCCATACAGCATTACTGCAACATTATTCCTTATATGTTTTTAAATGCAGTTTCTTCCATCCTTGAGTTGTTTTGTTCAGAGTTTCATGATTGTCCTTTGAATGAAGCAAAGCTTGTTAAATATTCTTGCTCAGCAGCTGCTGCCTCCACACACACACACACGCGCACACACCCGGCTTCATATGACATTCTGGTGTAGCTGCTGGCCAGGATCCCATGGAGAGGGGACTGAGGGGGTGGGACTGTTATGCCTTTTTTACGGCAAGTATGCATGTTATTGGAAGGACATGCATACTGTTTAGCCACTGTGACGTTAAACTGTTTTATGTCCACATTGCAGCCAGTTTAGCTTCCAAAGCCCTTTGTATTTTAATACTGCAATACATTTACCATTTTGATAAATGATCTGACTGTAAATCAGTGTGATTTCACAGATTTTGGGGTGTTTAAAAACTTCCAATTAGACTCTCCCCATAGTGGACATGGCGTGCTCTACTGACCTAGAACTCAGTCATTGGTGGTTTTATGGCATATTATTACATAACTGATATAAAATTCAAGAAAAACAAGCTTACAATGTCAGCCATTTAAGCATGTGACTGTGTTTACCTTGTGTCAGGCGATAGGGTTTGGTGATGGGAAGGCCATCTGCAGAGCACTGGTTTCCACATGGGTACAAGATGATGCTGCCCGCCTGGTTTTCAATGTAGCAGTGCTGAGCTGCGATGCTAGGGCCTTGCAGTGGGATATCTGTCACCCCGCTGCCTAATGTGGTTCTCCCTGCAATGACAACAAACATTTTCCCAGTGTCAGTTACTGTGTGGACCTGTGACTACTTTTGTGAAGTATTCTTAGGTCTGCGGTTCAAAGCCAGACTTGATGGACGATCATCTCAGAGGTCAAGGCCACATGGGGCAGAGTCACACACAGAGTCAGCACATGGTCAAACGTTGAACGACAGGTGTTAGTCATAGGAGATGTGCTTTGCCTGGCAGATGAAAGGCATCTTGTCAGTGGGAATTAATATAACCATCTACTATTTACTGTCTTGTAATTTGATTATCAGTCATATTCTGTCACTGCCTGAGGGGTACAAAAGAGACATAACCCAACACAAATACATTTGATAGGATAGAGAAAATCCCAGAAGGCCTTTCTCTAGGGCACTACTGTCTCCTTTCACTTCCTCTGTGATGTCTGGCTTCAGTGCTAGACAAATGATGCAAGAAAATCACAGACAAGGGTGAAATTGCAACAGTGGCACAGTATGAGGTTTGAAGGTGGCAGTTCATGACAAGTGCCTATACACAGGTTCCACTTACCTATGTATAAACAATTGATTTATTTTGAATGATTAAAGAAATGTCTACATGTCTAATAATGCTAACAGTTACAAGAATTATTGATCATACAGTCAGTACAAAGATGTCTGGACTGATACAAACTGTATTTTACCATGTTGGACAAAGAAAAAAAATGTCTTCAGCATGTCATACAGTTCGAGCTTTGGTCCTTCATACATGATCAGGCAAAACCATGACAAGAGATTAGTGATTTGTGGTTTGTACATAAATTAGGCAAAACAGAAACTTGAGAAAGGTTGCTCAACAACTACATGAAAATATCAGAAAAAGAGATCTTTAGATAATGAGAATTGTTGACAATCTAGATGATTAATCTCCTAATTAAATACTTATTGTAATGAACCTGACACCCTTTAATTCATAAACACACACACACACACACACACACACACACACACACACACAGGTCTTCACCTTCCAGCAATGGTAGCAGGGTGATGGCTGTACTCAGGCGTCCACTTCCCAAACTAACCAGGTGGGGGCGCTCTGCCTGGACTTTCAGGGACTTGCCTGTCTCAATCAGGTCTAAAGGAGTACTCTGTCAAAACAGGATTAATAGAAAAACATCAGTATTTTATGATCTGACGAGAATATGCTATCTTAATTACTCACACAACTTTTTAACCCATTCTTGAGGTATGAACAGTGAACAGTGAGCCTATAAATTAGGTTTCCCACAACAGTTTTGTACAGAATCCCAGCATTAAATAACTATCACATGACAAGTGCACTATGTGGACTTGATTAAGGTCCTGACGTATGCCTTTTTTAAAATCAAATCAAATACATGCATACATTGAAGATACAAAATATGAATCTGATGATACAACACTGACAGAAGAGCTGTAGCGTCTGTTCTGCTACAGCAGTGAATAAGGTGACACATGATCAAATACATATGTAGCTGTACCCCGCTAATTAACTGGTAGGGAAATGGTGTGGTATGATTTGAATGACATTTTTTAATTTTGAAAATGTTTTCATAAAAAGTCAGAAACACTAAAAATAACAATTACAGTCCATATTTGAGAGCATAGAAATAACATTAGAATAAATAACATTTACAAGATGCACAACTTATAAGTACTAAGTACCAAGTTAAATATGTATATTTTTTAAAAAGCCTATTTAAACAGAAAATGCTGATTGGCTGATTGAGTGATTTGATTTGCAGCTGATTTACAACTAAAATCTTACTTCTTTAATTTCTTGAAACAACCTTGAGGGCTAATACAGTCAGTTACACTTGATTTAGCATCTCAGTTGTTTCAGCTGCGAACTGACACTGGCCCTGAAGTATGAAATGACTCACCTGTAAGACCTGGTGTGTCTGTCGCCCATGTTCCACTTTATTCCTGCTCATGCGGTCCATGTTGGCTGAGCTGTCAGGGTGATCTGATGTATGAAGATCCTGAAGCAAACACATACATACACATGGATAGAGAGAGCAGCAGGGGATGAATGGGAGTGCTGGGAATACTGCTACTACAGTTGTACTACAATGGGAACAGTGCTTTCCTTACAAACCCTGCTGCCCTAGTTATAAGCCCACGTGACCAAACTATTATACTGGGTAATTGTTTCTGCAGAACCAACTAGACAAAATGATCCATTAAGAAAGCTGGCATTGATTTATGCCTATATCTAAGAGACATTACTGATTTTACATGTTAGAGAATAAACACAGCAAACCTGGCTGCTTAAAAACAGATGCCTGTCATGATGTGAGTATCATTACTTTTGATATGTAGCAGAAGGTGTGAATGAGTGCCTCAGACATCAGGGGTCAGATCTACTTCCTCTGATGAGTCACTGTGACTCACATGCAGATCTTACAAATACACACACTGTATGTTTGCAGACAGATGCTGCAGATTACATCCAGCTGTCTGCACATCACACTCACATCAGACGAGAGGAAAACAACAGCCTACGCGGACCACACATGCCTCAAACAGTCACACGTAGACACATAAGCTGCCCAGATGACTGCCCATATTATATCACCATGGCTGATATTCCCGTCTCTCACCCACATGTTTTGCTTGCTTGCATCAGCAATCTAAGTAAAACTTAAATAGACACAACTACCTGCTATCTAGTGTCTGTTTTGTCTGATATGGCGCAAACCTAAATAACTGTATGTTTGACTCACTTTCACATTTCAAAATAGAGATATATTTACTTGAATAATCTGTCAATCCACAGATTTGATCACAGAATGGGTGACAAATTGAAGAAATATGTCAAATAAAGTTTCTTAGTACGTGTTGAGACACCTTGAGTGTCTAAGTTATGTCTCTTATTTATTCTGTGTCTTCTTTGTGATTTTTCACCAGTCTATATATCAGGGTCTATATGTCAGGAAATGACCACATAAGCCCATTCACACAACAACACATGACTGTTACATCAAACAAAAATGTTTGAAGGCTTTGTCGCTTGGTGCTGACATCATTCATCAATTAGAATTTTTAACAAAAAATAGTCAAAAAGCACCCACAACTGCTGCAGTCCAAGTTTAGCACTGGCAGTTTGAGACAACAGGGCGTTCTATCTGTGTCTGATGTCACTCAAGACGAGGCTACCGGGTGAAACCACACTATATGACAATCCCGTCCAGTGTGTGTGTGTCTCAGTGGACCCAGTGACACAGAGAACAGACCGTCCCCTCTGTTCAACACTGACACTGGACCCCTGACGCCTCTGCTGTCAGCCCACTGGCTGTCAACACTTGCCCTCTTTGAGCCACGCAGTCAGATACAAGACAGGAGAGTGGGCAGGGTAATGTGTCTCTGTCTGTCTGACTCACACACACACACACACACACACACATATACACACATGTGCTCCTGCTCCCACAAGCCTCACTGATTTAACATACAGTACACACCCAGGCCGGAGAATAGTTTTAATGCTAGCAAATGCATGGCCTTCCACTGTAACCTGTGATTATGGGGGCAGTTATGCCCTGCAGAGCTGCCATGAGCTTCTGAAAATAGACACCGCCAGCCACACAGTCTGGGCTGCTACTTTTAAAGAGAAATGACTTCTGGTGAGACTGAACACTGACAAAACAGAGGAAGAATCGGAAAATTGTACACTGAAAGTGAATAAATAAAGTAGAGTGACATTTTATAGATAGGGATATAAAAATAGTCAGTTTACATACACTGCAGTGCTGGAAAACACAGTCAACAGTTCACTTACTTCACTGACAGATATACAACACTTACCATCTCTCTTCTCTTACAGAGTCCAGACAACAGCTAGATCCATGATTTCGTCTGTAGATTTTTATTCCATAGAGCACTGTCCACATTATTGTTTATGTCTTGCTCCTTGCCTTTTTCATTCACTCTCTGAGTTCCTCTGCTATTTCCCTCCTCCCAGCCCCTTCTCCTCCCCATCCCGGTGCAGAGTTACATCCCCAACACGCAGCAGAGGGGGAACCGGCACCGGCACTACCTCCAAAATGTGCTTTTACTTCCCACTAACTATTTATTGACTTCCTCTCTCTTTTTGGCAAATAATCTGTGTGATCCCTGTTAGTAAAGGACTGAAGTCTTCAGTTTCAAAACACACCACAATATGAGAGAGGGTTGTGTGAAAATTCAGATCCACCTCAGAGAGTCCCTGAGATGACTTCCCTCCTACAGGACTTTCATTGATAGAAAGATCAGATGGACCGCACCAGATGATCAAAGGAAACAGGAAACCAAATCCATGCAATGCTGTGTGTCCCCTCAGCGTTGTCGATTGGTAAAGCAGGTGTCAACAGTTTAACAGGTTAGAACCATGATCCAGGGCAGAAATAACATGTGGTGTAGGAGCAGGAGATGGAAAAGACCTTGTGTCCTTTGACTTCCTGCTCTGAGTCCTGTGCTGCTGATGTAACCAAAAAAAGGGTATTTCCATTCTGGAAAACTGTTGAATGGCCATTTATGATAATATGAGTAAGCAATGTATTATAATGCGTCCACTGTGTTTGATACATTAGTGATGATGGGATAGAGAAATACTATGTTCCACAGGAAGTGGGCGAACACATGTCAGCCATCTTTTCAGATGTCCCACAGGAATGATTTGGCTTAGAGACAGACAGAGAGTGGAAGAGAGTGGGAGAAAGACCTCTACTATTGATCTCTCAGGGCTTTTCCCATGGTCTGGGCCAGAGGGGAGATAGAGGAAATGAAGCAGATGATGAGTCACTAAGGAAAATAAAAACAAACAAACAGAGGCAGCTAAGTAACCAGATGGTCTTAAAGCAAAGTCTGCAGTGAAGGTTCATGATCTGAGTCAGCCGCCTTCAGTGATAATCTGGAATTTACAGCTGAGGGGATGAAAAGTTGCTGAGCTTCCCTAAACATTTTTATTTTGAATGTAGATGAATCACTTGAACTGTCTGCCGCAAATACACTAACAAAGCAAGTGAATAATTATAAACAATATAAATCCTGATGAATACACATTAATACACTGTGCTGAATGTTATTATTAGCTCATTAAACCTGACAGGTCATGAAATATGCGTGTTCAGCCAAAACAATCACAATGAGTTTCTACACCAGGATATTAAGTACTTAATTTAACAAATTGAGTTTTTACTGTGTCACATCTTATCTTATTAATTGCAATACATACACTGGAGTATTTAACTGTTTGCTAGGGCTGTATCAAATTATTATTTTCATTATTGGTTAGTTTGACAAGTATTTTCTTTATTGATCTTTTAGTCAATGAAAAAATAATATTCACAATTTCTCAGAGCCCTCAGCGATGTCTTTGATTTGCCTGTTTTGTCAGTCAAGTCAATAGTCCATCACCTTACGATATTCAATAAACTATCAAATGTGAGACAGAAAAAGAGCAGATTGACACATTCATGAAGTTAGAATCAAATAATGTGACTGGAACAATTACTAGATTATCAAAATAGTTGCTGATTCATTTAACTTTGATCAACTGAACTGATTAATTGACAGATCTTTGCAGCTCTACTCTTTCTTTTTAAAGTAGAAAATAGGATGTTGTATCAAGCAGCATTAATATTATTAATATAATCTTAAAAATAAAGAACAATTATTAACACTGAGAACTGAAAAAATTGAGTTTGAAGCATTTTCATAACAAAAAGGCAACAAATCACACTAATGCTTCAACACAGTAACATCAAGTTAAATATAAAGCTGATGGAATGGTTCAATGCTTCATGCTAAAACCATCTGGACTACATAAAAGTGTTTTTATTTAGCTTTGGAGGTTAAATGTGTTGGTTTGGACAGGTTTACAGCTAAATTATGCTGAAAATCTAGCTTGATTAATGACCAATATTAAATTGAATTTGCCATCTGATCTTGTTTTCTTGCCAGTGCTGTAATTTTATGTAGATTCCCTTCAATAGTCTTTGTGATGGTTGTATCAAAAAATGTGACTACAGTGATGCCTCAGCTTTGACACATGTTATGAGCTCTGGGTGAGGATGATACATGTCCACAAAGGAACAGTGTGTGTATTTACCGATCACACTGGGGTGAGGATTTCTCACAGGTCTTGAATTATGTGTCTGACCTGTAGTTACACAGTGCCACACACTGTCTACCCTGACCTGCAGAGCAGCTCTCTGCAGATTTCTACAGGATGTCTGCATGTATGAGAGTACACAGATGGAAGAATGCAGAAATGCAGTGAGGTACAAAATGCTTGAGCTGGATTCAGACTACTGAAGTAGTGGCTCAATCAGATAAACAGACACATGCAACAGGCACAAGGATGTGTTTTTTGGTCACTGTCCTTCTCACATGATTTCAGGTAACAGGGAATTCCTCGCTATGAACTCAGGCAGCACTTCCTCTCAGACTGCACACAAATATTGCCTCTTCCTCTATGATCAACAGGCCAAAACATTAAATTTGCCCTTGACCTTACTTAACTATTAGAGAGGTGGAGCTTGTTGTAGTGATACACAAGCTGGGAGAAATGCTACAGGCATGAAACGCTCAACTGAGAGAGAGGAATACCCTTATTCTGAATGAGGAGTGATAAAAAACTGATTCACATGTGGGTTATAGAGGTTAAAATCTTCCACAGCACAGAGTTTGGTATTGTATTTGCAGAGCGCTGTCATACAATATAACATGGGGTCTAATTTGTGGAACATTATCAAAAAAAACTAAACCTATCCTGTGAGTACAAATGAATGCCACTTGTGTCTTATGGTTTCCTCTGCCTGATATATCATGTGATCATCCAAATGCTACTCTGATAAGACATAAAACCCACACAAAACCTGAAATCAATTAGCAAGAAAAACAGGAAGCTGTTGATATTCCCAAAACCTTTCTCCTGGGTGAAAGTCTCCCACCTAACAGATGTGCTGTAACATCTGTCCACTGGTCTCTCACAAGTTATTATAAACATTCAAGAAAATACACCCTGGATGACATATCCACATGTAAACAAGCTGTACTCACAAAATACCTCTACCTGTTTGAACAAAAGTGAAGGTTTTTATCCATTTAAGTTAAAAACATACTCACTCAGGCACCTCACACTCCTGTCTGGGGGAATACTTCATCAGACTGTAATACCACTAAAGTACATTACTGGACTCGTGAGCCCCGAAGGCAGTCACACACATATAAAAGTGTCCATTCACAGAGCTGGCTGGATCTGGCTCATAATCTTTCTCTCTCCTTAAAACCAGATGATTTCCACCTGCTCCGACTATTCTGTAACATTAGAATTGTGAATTGAGCTCATAAGAAGCCAACAATAAATTACTATAAGAATGCTGAAAAACTATGAAAACTCTCTGGCACACAGTGAACAGTGAGTGAGAAGTAACTGGGTCATATTAGGCTGATAACAATGAGTTGCCACAATAGCACCATTATCTCCTGCTCTCTCCCACTTACTCATTCTATCAGTGCAACATACAACCACAGCAAATATTTGTGTTTCTCATTACCCGAGCTGACCAGGGACATCGTCTTGTCTGTGGGATGAGTCAATCCAAAGATTAAAAACACAGGAGACAAGGCGTTCTCAAAAATCCTTGTGAGAAAAAGTCTCCACATGCAGTTTACTTCTTGAGGATGGAAACATGCTGTCAGTTCTTCACTGCTGCTGAGTTTGTTTCAAAGTGCCAGGTCCACCCCTCTTTCCGGCCCTCATTCTCTCCCCCACTTATGATTTCTTCTCCCAGTCGTTTGAATCTACCCACTCTGTATCCCTACATAGCCCTCACAACACAGATTTATCTTTGGATCTCTAGATTATTTAGATTTTAGAGTTATAGGATCATCAAAACTGTTGTGACAAAACATTAGTGGTGAGCTTAGTGGGAAGAACTTTACTTCCTTGAGCTAACATTAGGTAATACCTTTTTGTTCCATTCACTGTTTCATCAAGCTGTAATTAACAAAATGTGGACCCGGTGTCTTTTGGGTGAGATCACCTCCAACTCATTAAGGATTAGACTGGGAAAGCCAATGTTTGTCTGCACTTGGGAAGAAGCATGTGTGACACAGACACTCTGTCTCTCAGGTCAACAATGTCTATAACTTCTGCCTCTCGCATGGAAATAAAGGAATGCTGAAGAAGAACAAAAAAAACAAGCAGAACAAAACAAAAATCACTAACCAAGATGTTTCCTTGGTCACTAACAGCTGTGAAGAGCACCGCTGGTAAATTTAAAGCACCAATCAGGAAATTATAGTCATCACAGCCAATGAACTTTCAGGTTTTTTCCTCCCAGGCTGGAATTTTTAGCCTGGCTGTTGGTGTTGGACACGTTGTCAAGGCCAGAGTAATTGGTTCAGCCTGTCCTGGGTTCAGTTCAAACTCGGTGCGTCATGCCGCTTTTGCCACTAATAAAACAGTCAAAGCAGACAGAAATATCTGCATGCTCGATAGCTACTCCTGCTGAAAGGTTGCAGGTGTCCATACAGAAGACATAAAGTGACTATATGCCCCATGCATAAAAAAGGTTTTAAGAAGTATACAATCATTAAGTTAAACTAATAGATAGCTTTTCAGATATTATCCGTGACTTCTTAGTGCTTTCATTTCCAGAAGTAAACCATGTTCACTATGTTTAATTGGAGGACATTATCCATATTTTGTGGGATTATGATCAGGATCCAAGTTGAATATTTGAAGGAACAATGTGTGCAGTGAGCTGTCTTCCATTGTTATTAAATATAAAACACATGTGAGAATAAGTGAGGAGAAAATGGAGTGACAGACCTTTTTTTTTCTGAGGAATGACAAGATATTTGTGCCACACATGTATCCCTTACTTTCAGATATGAAGCAACTGACCTCTGGTGGCAGAGTCAGAGAAGTACAGTCCCAACTGTTGTTTTTATGTGACATTGTCTGATCTATACTATAATTAATATGAAATAAAACATTTGTCGTATTCAAAGTTCAGTGAGAATTTGTAGAAAACAGTGGACAGAAAGGAGTTAAAGTTGATACAACTTACATTTGAAACTCCTGGATGTTTGCTATCTTAATTAGACTGTCTTGACAAGGTGCAGAAAGCTTTATTTTATGCAGCCTGGTGTGTTTAACTGACATGTGGTTTGTTTGGCAGGCAGATGAGACATGTTTTATTTTTATTATAGACTTTGTTGGCGAGCTGAAGTTTCAGGGTTTGCCCATGCAGATCCTGGTGTTCACATTTGTATGACTTAAATGACATACTCTAACTTTATCCCAATGCTGCAGCCTGATTGTTTTTGTTTCTGTCACAATAAAGATGTCTTATTTCTGGCACTTTTTAAACATTTTGGATAAAGGAATTAAAATGTTGATGTTATGGGCCCCCTTGTTTACCCTCTGTAAACAGGCCATGTGTATTTGATCAGATGCCACTGTGCACTTTGCGATAAACAGCTTGCAGGTGTTTGTATCTCCACATGCAATAAGGAAACACCTGGACCTTCATGCAGAAAAAACCGTTAAGTGTTATGCAGGCCACAACCGCACAAATGTTTAAACTCTCTATTCAGTGCACTTTAAACCAAAGAAAACAGTTTAACGAACAAAATTCCAAGGGTGCTCAAAATAACTTGGTTTAACTTGGTTCACCCATCAACATTTGCTGTTTTCAGTGTTTACGGTTAGCTACATGTCCAGTACAGGAGGTCTGGAAAAACCCTTCAATGAAGATAATGCTTCAGTCATTGTTATAGAGAGGTGTTTAATCTATATCATGGAATTTTGGAGAGAGTAGTTTCTAACATCCAATTACTTCCAAAGGAGTTGAAATTGTAGCAGCAGACGCCAAAATCTCAATAACAGTTTCAACTCAAATTTAATATCACAACCCTCTTGAAGGCAGGATTTACTGCAGGATTCAAGGATTAAAGAGTGAACCAGTGAACCTGCAAAATTGTCCAGGAGGAAATGTGTACAACAGTGAAGTACAATATGAATTCAACACTGCTATATGCAGGTATAGTGCCTGAGAACTCTGGATTAGAGTAAATTAGTTTCAGGTGAGTGAATTTAATAAATTCAACTGGCCAAGAGTAATTCAGGGATTATTCTTCAAGACTATTTGGGGGGCGGGGGGTTACATGCCGAGACTACTTCACTTTATGCAGTAAATGAACTTAAACGTTTATGTTTAAAGCTGCACAGTCATTGTAGAGAATTGGATTGGCAGCACTCTGCAAGCCCCGCTGCATGATCTGGCCTATGATACCCAGTCGTGCATGATGGTAAGGCCTCACTGTTTCCCCACCAGACCTGCAGTAGCCTGCTGCATGTTTATCAACCTAGCTTACGATTTACACTTAAGGCAGATCAGCTGGCCTGCTAAACGTTTGCAGGACGCCAACAACGAACAGGAGCGACCACTGTTATAAAATAAGGCGTTTATTAAATAGAAACATGCGAAAGTTGAACAAGACAGCGATGAACAGGAAAAATGCTCTTTCAATGAGGGGTGGGTGGCCCTTAAAAGGGCCTTTGGGGGGTAGTTATTAGCCTGCAGGCTAGTACTCCTGAGACTGAGAGGAGGCCTTCTTTCCCGCCTTTCCGGAGCTCGGTGCGGACTGACCGGTCTTCTTGGGCAGGAGCACGGCCTGGATGTTGGGCAGGACGCCGCCCTGGGCGATGGTCACTCCGCCGAGCAGTTTGTTCAGCTCCTCGTCGTTGCGCACAGCCAGCTGGAGATGACGGGGGATGATACGGGTCTTCTTGTTGTCCCTGGCGGCGTTACCAGCAAGCTCCAGGATCTCAGCGGTGAGGTACTCCAGCACGGCGGCCAGGTACACAGGGGCACCGGCACCAACTCGCTCCGCGTAGTTTCCTTTGCGGAGGAGACGGTGCACACGGCCGACTGGGAACTGCAGGCCGGCCCGGGAGCTGCGAGTCTTCGCCTTGGCACGGGCCTTAGCTCCGGTTTTACCTCTTCCAGACATTGTTAAGTTGATCTTCTGTGATACGACGCAGAAATCAAAGGTTTCCAAACGAGTAGGAAAAAGGCAGCCTCACAACCTGGATATAAACCCCACGCTTTGTCCCGCCCTAAAACGCGATTGGCTGTTTGAGTGAAAATAGCTGAGTATGATTGGCTCTGAAATAATAAAGGGAAGAGGAAGTCGGTCACTATCCCGGTCGTCAACCAAATAGGATAGGCGCTCTAGAAGGAAGAAACGTGATTGGCTGGATGGTTATTGTGACGCAGAGGGGCGGACATAGAGGACCAATCCGGTGTCTTCCCTCCAGCTTCAAGTTTTTGGCGCTTACAAAGTCTGCAGTAAAGCAATTGTAGTGCAGCAGTTCGTGCATATTGATGCTGCATATCACGTAGACACAAGCACATTTTCAGTTTGCCAGTAAAGCTGGGTCATGTTCAATCTATTTTCAATCCAATTTGTAAATCTTTAAGTATAGTTGGCCCCTGATGATTTTGAATTTGAAGCCCCACAGAGAGGATACTACACTCATCATGAGCAGATGTGAAGTACATCTGTCAGACCTCATTTTGATGCCTTTTTAGACAATATTAGACAATGACAACAGGGTCATTTCAACCTCAATGCCTCTAACAAAAGAAACTAGTATTTACAGCTAAAATTAAAATGTGCCATGCCTTCAAAAACTGAATAATGCACATTAAAATAGATAAAATGACAAGTTGTCCAGAGTCACCTCCAGATTGAGGCTTCAAAAATAATTTATTTGCAATAAATAAAACATTTTTTAAATATTACAACAGAAATAATACATATCTCAAATTTTGCAGCTGCTTTCTGTTTCACGCTTCAGCCATATATACAATGTGCTGCCCTTAGGACAATGAAGTGGCTTTGTTCATTTTTTCAGCATTTTGACTTGGTTGTAGTTCTGTAAAGCACGTAGTGCATGTTCATCACAGTTCTTATAACAGCAGCACCTCTGTTACCCATTTTAATAGATATCCTTTTCATGATGCAGAATAAACCTGAACATTTAATCAAAATAACTTAATTTGGTTGTTATGAAGTCACACAATGAATGCTGTTAAAAGTTTTTTTTTTCTTGAAGTAAGTTACAAACATAGCCTATGTACATTTTTACATCCTGAATCTATCATTTTGCCTTTAAAAATGCAACACATTGCTTTGAATCTTAGCTCCGGTATTATGTCAATCATATCCAACCCTCAGTATGTCCACTCTACACATCACTGTGTCGCAAACTTTGAATAAATATCAATCCTTTGCTCCTGAAGCATCTCTAAATACTTCCTTGTGACTTCATAGTTGAATTTCTTCCAATCTAAACTACAGCATTGCTGTGGTATTACCAGTGATGTGAAACTTAAAATTTCAAAATGGATAAATAGTGCTGTAAATGTTAATACATGATCAAATGTTTGGTTTGGTTTTGCCTGCAAGCAATGCGAGGCATTTTATATGAGAGCACAATAGATGCAATCTTGCTGCACAGTATTGATGGTTATTGCAATAATTTAATGTCCATACAAGTATCAGCTTAAGTCTTAATAATGTGTCCAAATGCACTTTTGAATTAATTGGAGTGAATAATAGAAAGAATGACAGCAGGACCTGAACATGTTTTTTTGTTGTTGTTTTTGTCTGCCAACACTGTCAGAATTCAAGCTTAAACTCTGCCCAGAAAAACGTCTGCTAGAAATCCTTCAGTTTGTACTACATTGACACTGAAAATCTGTATTTGTTGTTTTAATGACAAGTCTGAGTTATTTTGAAGAGAGGGTTGAAGTTTCATAGGCAAACTGAAATTGCAATGATATTTCACAGAAAGCACTTTTGTAAAATAAAAAGTACAATAAATCATCTTTTTCTGCTTCTTTTAAGATACAACATTGAACAACATTCTAAACTCATGTATAAGCAATTATGAATGGACATAACTAGATTAAGAGTGTTTTTTATTGTTAGCTTACTTAACTATGTGTTTAAAATTACCTCTGCATGGAAAGACTATTTTACAGTGTAATGCAACTATGATGACTCATTTTTTAAGTAAAATAAATAGCACTTGATTTCATGAGAACCACATAATAATAAATTACCTTTATACAACCCAGGGATTTTACATGTGCTGTTCAAAAAAAACAAAAAAGTCCAAAATGCGACCATTAGCATCATACTACAATTTTATATCATGAAATAGTTTTATAGTATTTCAACCATCAGTCACAATCAAACTATAGTTTGTGTTCAAACACAAAGCATCTCTCCACACCAAGCAGCAGATTCCTTCATAGAAATAAGCTTCATAATAATTTTTCAACTTCAATAATGTAATTAAGCCTAATTTCTGTACTGAAGGTGCAATCATTTCTCTCCAGAGGAAAGCCCTCCCAGAGGTATCCTCCTTTTGAGATGTACAGGCGACAGCCCACCTGGGGATTTCAACCTGTCAAAGACTGGAAATGTTTAGTTGTTCTTCTGACAGTAACAGCAGGGTCACGCAAGTCCTACCCCAGCAATGATAATCAGTTATCCAGTGAACTGGTTCCTCCATTGGTACCAGTGGTTTTGCCTTTTGATTTGCCTGATGAACGGAAAGAGAAGCGTTTGATGAGACGCCGAGAGAAGCTGCCAGACTTTTTACGGCTGCTGGTTGCAACAGCAGCAAAGTTATTGCCCATGTTGGAGATGTCTTCATGTGAATGGCTGAGGCAGGACTCCTTCTCTCGATGTCGTCTGCGGAACAACAGCTTGGTTCCACTCTGTAGGAAGCCCACTGCAGGAAGCAGACAGAAAACGTCAGTTCATTAAAGAGGCACCAGTCTATTTAATTAATTAATTCACTAATTTCATGTCACAGCTCGAATGATTGCTTTTGACTGATAATTCCTTTAGAGACCAGTAGTCTGGTTGGGTGTGCGCTGCAGCATGGGCTCCAGGGGGCAGTAGCAGGACTGAAGTTTAGTCAGTCATGTTATACAGCCTTTAAATCAGTGATTGCCCAGTTGAAGGTTTGATGTTATGTAAGCCTGTAACAGATTTGTTTGCATCATACATAAGTTTATGTGAGGATTTATGTATCTTTAAAAGTACAATCAAACACAATAATGACAAGCCCCCAGCTGAACTCAGGCAGCTTCACAAAAACAAAGAGGCTGCCTTTAAAAGTGTAAGCACAGATTAGTACAAACAGGCCAAATACATATTGCAGAGGTCAGGACCATCAGGGTGATCAAACAGAGACAATCCATGAACCTGAAAAAATAATTTACATTTAACGACCCAGCTGCTGTCTGGAGAGGACTGCAGACCATCACAAAACCCTCACCACTTGGACAATTCTCAACTTTCACACCACTTCAGTTTATTCAACAGTAGATTCAAATCCTCTGTAAGTCTGAGCTTAGTCCCTCATCACTCTGCCTTCTATTTCAAACCCCCGAGCCTCCATGCTTCTCTTCTACAGACCCCTCACTCCACATGAATATCAGCCCCCAGCCCCCCCTCTCCCCTCCCCCCTCCCCCTCTGTTGATAACCAAGAAGGAAGTCTGCAAACTTTTCAAAACTCAGAAAGCCAGAGTAGCCCCAGGAACAGGATATGTCTCCAGTCCTCATCCATCTAAAAGGTCTGTGCAGACCAGCTGCCCCCTGTTTTCACAGACACTTTTAACCAGTCCCTATCCCCCTGCTCAGTCCCAGATAGTTTAAATAAATCTACTATAATCCCTGTCATCAGAAAGCACAAGATCTTGGAGCTGAATGACTACAAATCTCTTGCATTAGTTTCTGTGGTCATGAAGGGCTTTGTTAAACTTGTGCTGAGACACATCAAGGCCATAATAGATCCCCACATGGACCCCCTGAATTTGCCTGCCGGGCCAACAAGTCAGTGGAGGGCGCCATCAACCTGAGCCAGCACCATGACTTCCTAAACCGATAGACCGGAATCCCGTTAGTGGATTTCTGCTTTGCGTTTAAAACCATCCAACCAGAGCTGAGCCAGCTGTGCCTGACGGGATCTTTAAGTGGATGTTCAGCACCCTGACCATCAGAACCAGTGCCCTGCGGGGCTGTGTGTTCTCTCCCCTGCCATTCACCCTTTACAATAATGACTGCATCTCAACCAGCCCCTCTGTTAAACTCTCAAATGAACACGTCTTAACACTAAACAAGGCAGCAATTTAATCACTTCCCTCACTTTTATTCCTCGGCACTACCATCAGTCAGCACATCAATGGGAGAAAAAAACACTTTTGATCTGTAAAAAGGTTCAAGTTCAACAGACGCTGTCCTTTTTGAGGCACCTTAAAAAATGTCATCTGCCACAGGGAATACTGGTGCAGTTTTACACGGCCATCATCTGGTGCATCCTGATTTCCTCTATACTGGTCTGGTTCCCCTGACTCAGACTCAGAGAGAGAGAGGGACAGGTTGCAGTGCATCTTCCGCTCTACAGAGAAAATCATTGGCTGCAGCCTGGTCTCCCTCCATGACATCCACACCTCCAGGGCCAGGAAAAAGGCCAGAGGCATCCTGGCTAACCCCTCAACCCCATCCACCACATATGCCAGCCCATCCCCTCTGGGAGGAGAAACCAGATAATTAAAACCAATACACTTTTTCCCCATGTACCATAAAACTTATTGTCTCATCCTACAGACCTGCTGCTATCTGCACCTGCACCTCTGACTTTATTCACCGCCTCTACCCAGCATCATCATAACAGTGTCTGTTTCATGTTGTTATATTTTTATTCATTACATCTTTTATTGAACCCACACAGCGTAGAGGCCATGTTATTTGTTTGACTTTTTACTCAATCTGAATGTCTTTGTGTGTACTGAACGATGAACCAAGGCAAATTCCTTGTATTTCTATACTTGGCAAATAATTGATGCTTGAATCCTTGAATGTTACCTTTATGGTCCTTGAGGCTGCGGGTCTCCAAGGCACCAGTGGAACCAGTATCTGATTCCACATCATCTACAGATGGCCGCTCTGACACATCAGAGGGTGTTGTTTCATCCGGGTCTTGCTGATTCCCCGCTCCGTAATGGTTGCCATGCATGGCTGCATCCATGGATGCAGCGTAGCCGCTTGATAATGCACAGTCATCTTCTGATAGCGGAACCTGATGAGCAATAAATTGAAGCATGAATGCAAAAAAGTTAGCATAGTAATTAATGGGTGGACAGAGAGATGGATGTTGGAATCTTGTGTTAAAAGGCTACTTAAGATGAAAACTTAATGTTATGACTTTCATTTTAAAATAAGCAATGTTCATTCATACACTTTCAACATCACAACACTTACACACCCTGCTGAAATGTGTGTCAGGTCTCAACTGCAGCCTCTTGCACTGAATGCATTTCTACGAGCTTCAAGGCAAAAATCAGGTCAAGAGACTACATAATGTGATCCAATGGAGGTCTGTGACTCTGGACTAAATTTAGATAAAACTCATTTTGCCTGGCTCCATGTCATTATATTTTAGATTCCCTAAAAGTAGGATTTTTAGACTACGGTATGCTAAATGCTCACTGATCAAGTATTTGGTGTAAAGTTTGGTAAATCATCTAAAAAACGGGCTGTATAACTGACATCTCATTGATAACACTACAAATACTGAAAATGATCAAACCAACTTAAACAATATACTGTACTGCAGGTAGAATAATAAATAGAACAATACCTCATGACTACTTTTTTGTTTTATCAGTGATGGCAGAAATTTTACAAGGTACTACATGTAACACAATTTCTACTCTCTGACCTTTGACACCCCCGAGATGATCAGCGTGCTCCTTTTTGTTGGTGTCTTCCGCGCTAGTTTGGACGCGGACTCTGTCAGCTGGCGGATGGCTGTCTCTGCAACAGGATCCAGGCCATTCGAAAGGCGGCTGCTCACTGAGCACAGATATATTAATCCATTGCATTGTAGTAGTGAACTTTTTTCAAAAATGTACACATTGTTGAATACATTTTTGCTGCAATGAATGACAGTGTGAAAATGTGTGGTTTATTAGAAATATATATCAAACAGAGAACATTATTTTGATGTGTTAATCAGACTGTTTTGTACGTTGAAGCAAGTTACCTGTGACTTAACTACATCAAGGCTTTTTTGAGCAGGAGTACCTGAACATGGAGTGAATGCTGCCTGTTGAAAAGTTCATTCTTCTCATCTCGTGTTACACTGCTGCTTGTTGCTTATCCTACTTTGCATCTGTTATGTAAAATAATAGGTCTGGCTTGTCACTCTAGAACTTACTGCTGGGGTTGGGGCTGCTGCTGCTGCTGCCTCTGCTGTCAGATAGGATGGTGGGTTTCTTCTCAGTCACTTCCACTTTGGACGGGGAACACAAAGGGGAATCACCTGAAAAGCATCATAACAATTTTATCTCATTGTTAATATTGTCACAACCTTGTTTTTTTTATTGCTTGTTTGTTGCCCACCTACCATGTCACAATATAATAATTCCTGCTGTACATTTACCTGGACTGCGTTCCAGTTTCAGTCGAGACTGGACAGTGGTCACAGTAGTGATGATGGTTCCATCTGGCATGATGGTTCGGTCTACGTCGACTTTCTTGGTAGGGGTGAGCGAGGAACGAAGTGGAAAAGCATTAAGTGTGCGAGGTTCCTCTGTTTCCACATACAGAACCTGGAGGGGTAAAAAAAAAACCCAAAAAAACATGAGAGAGTCAGATGCTCCTACAACGTCCACTTTTAAGAGACTTCACACTGTTAATCAAGCAAATAAAATGTGTTCTGCTGGTGGAGGTGGGCACTTTATTTGAAATGACATCTGGACTGCAGGGGAAATATTAGATGACTAATCAGTGGAACATACAACAGGAGGAAAGGTACTGTACGTTGCAGGAGACGTACAGGAGATGTTCTATCAAAAGGCAACAAGTAACCCTAACAATAACCCTTAACCTGGCTGAAAAAACTAGTAGAGATCAGCTGTAAAGACATGACAACAGACTATGTATGTATCAGCTGTTATACAACACTCTCTTCTTTTGTTGTGTTTCTTTGTTTCCTTCCAGCTTGTCTGATGTTAGATAATAAACTGTGATGTAACTGTTCACTTCAGAGCATTACAAAGTGTTTGAAACATCACCTCTGCTGTGATGGTAGCGTTTGGTGCCAGGCCGTGTCCGGGGCTTATTGACAGTGTATGTTGACCGGTAGGAACTTTGTGCTGGAGGTCAAAGGCTATGGAGGCGTGACCATGCAGGAACTCTACCAAGATTCAAAGAAAACACACATCTTAACATATTTGTACCAACAGCATGAAAGCTGCTCATTAACTGTAATTCTGACGCTGCAGTGGGAGCATCTCCTGACATTTTTATCCATTCTAAAATGCTAACAGAAACCATTACAGTGAGTCTGCCAACAGTGCATTTTAGCCATTAAAGGTTTCGCTTAAGAGGTCTAAACATTCTTGCTGAACAGGTTTCTGAATAGCAGCCAAACGTGAATTGCTATCGATCTGCGACTTACGTTCCTTTCTACCGTTCCTCTCCAGAAGTCTTATTCTCAGCTCTTTGGTTTCTGGGCTCAGCTCCCTTCAACACACAGGATACAACTCTGTTAGAATTAAAGTGAAACACTGGACTTTTTTTTTCCCAGGCTGGTTTTTCCCCTTATATCGGCATGAATGCACACAATGATGGCACATGAACAGCTGTTTGACGTCACAGATGCTTCCTTACAGAGTCATCTCTTCACTCCATTCCAATGGGATGTTCGGGTTGCTGGGCGCAGACAGGAAGCAGGTTGTCCTTTCTATAGAAGGCTGATCCAGGTTCAGGACGCAGCACAGCTCCCCCGATCTAGACCCCTGACCTGCAAACACATCAAGACACAGTGAGACCTCGGCAGACTGAAATGATCTAAAGCTGAGAGAATATATCTGACCTTTACTTAAGGTTGCCCTGAGCTGCCGAAGCAGCAGGCGTCGCACCAAGACGCTCTGGGGTACAGAGTTTAATCCCACCGATAGATGATCCATGGGGGGCTGAGAGAGTGCAGAAAGAAGGGTGCAGAGCTCAACAACAAAGTCACTTTTAGCACAGGATGTATAGCATCCAGTCACAGTAATGCATGTATTTCAGTCTTATTGCTGTGGTTGCGGTTTGCAGTTAAACAAGAGAGAAACATTTCTCACCAAAGGACTGGAAGCACAAGTCTTGAGATTGAGGACCATGGCTGGCTGAGTGCTGAATAGAGTATCCTCTATCAGTCCTTTAATCATGTCCAGGTCTGCCTCACCCTCAGTGCCCTGAGGAAAGAAGAAGAATCAACAGACTACTCTCTAATGATAAACTCGTATGTGTTGTAACAGGAAACTATGGACACAAACTGAGGCTATTAATTAAATCTGTATATCTGATATAATCTTCTAATCAAATAATATTATATAATATCCAAGAAAAACAATTAGGATGTAATTGATTACTCTTGCTTTAGTCTGAGACCAATTTCGTTTGTTCAAAAAACATTACATTTTTAGGGGGACTGAATCCATCCCAAATTTTCATAGTCAAATTTATCTTGACTACAAAGATCAAATGTAGACTTTTATTCTTGTTAAGACTCAGTGGGTATCCATAAGGGCTTTCTTTAGTAATGAAAACAATGTTTTTCTTTACTTAACTAACAGTTGCTGTCTCAACATTCAGGATTAGCATTTTATTCATGACCAATGACGGTGACTCACATATAAAATATGTTAAATCTTAATTGACAGAAAGCATGAACATCTTCTCTGTAAAAAAAAAAAAAAAAAAAAAATTCTGCATTTTCTTTTTTAATTGAGTGGAACCTTTTAGTTCATCCTACAAGAAGTGGGCATATCATATTAGTGGTATCAATGTCAGATCATCTCACCTGTCTCTGCAGCTTGCATGGAGACAAGGTCAGAATAAATGATGGCTGTTTGGAAAGAGTCCAGGACATCAGCAGTCCCTCGTCCTCCACCTCTTCCAGACACACAACCACCTGATGGAGACAGACAGGAGGCACAGGATTGGAAAACACATCAGACAAAGAAACAGACAGCAGGATAACAGGCAAACGTTCTCGGTTCTTTTACAATTGATCGCACAGTATTATATTAAAGGTGCTATGTGTGGCATTTTTACATCAATAAATAATTGCCCCACTATTTAATTTAGAGGTCTATCCCAGAAAATTGGTAGCCGCTAAAACACTATTGACACAAGAAAGCCACAGGCAAACTTTAGCAGACAAACTGTGGGATTTCTTTTTAACACAATACATGAAGAGGGTCCTGTTCTTCCAGTTCAAACATACTTATTTCTTGTTATGCTAGGTGGTGGAAGGATCGAAGTGCAGATAAATATCAGTAAGAGAGAAAACAAACACAGCTATGACAGGAAGTCACAGAATTCGTGGGAAATTGGTTCTTAATTTTGATAAATATTAGATTATTTTAAACTAGGAAGTGATTGGTCTACAGTGAAATGCAAGAAGGTTAATTTAATTGATGTAACGAGAATTACAGTGAAGGCAGGACCAGTAAATGTGATTTACGGGTAAATGTACACATTTGAATAACAATGCAAATGATGCTCTGACATTCTCATTTGTTTTAGAGGCTCGCCCTCAAATGTGCAAATTGTGAAATCCAGGTGGTGTGCTTTTGTACCTTTGCCTCCATAGGTGCTATATTGATCTGGTAAGTATCCATGGAAACGGCAGCTGGTGACTGCTGGGTGACCGTCACAGGAAATGTAACTGTGTCCACCTTACATTTACAGTGTAAAACCTGTCAAACAACAAAAGGCTGTCAAAGGAAAAATAATGGAATTGGAGATAACAAAAATAAAATTCACTACACTCACTAGAAACAGACAGCATCAAGGTCATCCTCATACCATCATATCTATGCTTTGACTATTAAAATCATAGACTGTAAAGATGGACGACATTTGACAGCTCCTCAAAAATTAAGCTAATAAACACCTCGTCCACCCCCTGGTCACTGGCTGCAGTATAGGTCATACCTCCTTCCCCCTCCATGATAGTGGATGGGACATGAGCCAAACTAAAAAAATCAAATACACATCAAATACATTTTTCCCAGAGATGCTTTCTGTCATTTAAGGTTGGCATCATCACACTGATGTTTGTCCAAATGCTCATTGTTCTAATAGGTTTGTTGTTTTATTAGTTATTTGATGATATAAAAGGGGGGTGTGTCATCATAACTGACAGCTGTGACAGCCACTTTCAAACCTTCAAACCAATCAGGCAGCAGGACGGCTGTCATTCTACAAATTCTACTGCACAGACTCTGGCTCCAATGGCATAACACAAGCAAGATGGCAGCTCCCAGAAAGGAGATATATTGGCTTCACTTTAGCCACTTTTGTCGTCCATATTTATACACAGTCAATGATATAAATCCACTGATCTTTCTGTTGTTAAAGAAAATCTAGATCTTGACACAGTATCAGATTTTCAATCAGATCAAATGTTTGTATCAGATTTTCTGGCATGTATTGCTCCAATAACCTTTTCTGTTAAGTTAACCCTAGACACAGCTGTAACGAACACTTACAACAAAGTTTACTCACCATACGGTGTGATGATTGGTCAGTGCAGGTCACGCTATCTATTGCGGAGGCAGCAGTAAACTGGAGACTGCTATCAAAAGTGATCTGGATGGAGCTCTGGGAGAGATAGAAGAAGAGAACAAACATTTAAAATATTACATAAATGAACATGAACTAAAAGGGGAGAGACACTTGGGGATGATATAAAAGATTTTTGTACTGCAGTGATACAGTCTTTAATGTGACTGGCTAGCAGTTAGTCATAATCCTCATGGATCTCTTCTCAATTAGAGAACGAAACTGCTTCTGTATGACTTGAAGTAGAATGCAAATTAACTGGGGCAATTTATGAATTTTAAGCATGTTTTGTTTCAGATGTTGAAGAACTTGCAGATTGTCGCGTGAAGTGCTGATCACATCATTCTAATCACAAAAAATAACACTTAAAAATAAAAATCTACTCCAACAAAGGCTCTACTCGAACAACCTCACATCTTTCCAGAAAAATAAACATTACCTCAGGCAAACTTTGTGATAGAATCCAGAGTATTGATGTGATATCTCATATGAAATTTTCAGCTTTACAAAATAGCAGTGTTAAGTCGAATGCAGAAAAAAAACATGAAGTTAATGTATTGTGGCAAAGCACAACTGTGACTGAAGCTTAGGCGGCACTGTGGATTTGTGCATTCAGATGAACAGTGCCTGAAGATACTGGCAAAAGAATTATTACGACATATGTTTGACCAAAGGCTGGTAGGGAGTACATTCAAGTTAATATGAGGTTTTTGTAATAACGCAGAAGTTTCATTAAAATGTGACTCTTTTAAGCTGATCAGAAGACACTGTGCTTCAGCCTCTATTATCCAAACTGCCTCCGTCAATGCTTAGTCACAGAAAAGCAGCTTTTACTGTCTGAGTGTTGGAATTGGAAGGCACCCTTAACAAGAGGAATTAGTATCTCTGTAGAACAACAATTCACCAGAACCGTGAAAACACCACAAGGGCCTACTATCACTGCGTCTGTGCCAGAGGATCTGTTTCACTGGATGGCTTTAATTGGCTCAGGAGATACAAGTGAGAGAAAACAAATCCCCTATTGTCAGGGCATATGTTCCTCTCGGTCCAAGTCCAATCTCTATCGAACACAACGGTGGAGGCGGGGCAGAGGTGGGAGGATGATGTAACAAAGTTTGTGTCTATGTGGTGTGTGTGTGTTTGTGTGTGTGTGTGTGTGTGTGTGTGTGTGTGTGTGTGTGTCAGTGTTACTGCCAGGAGGGCCGGAAGCCAAGTGCAATGCTGCAAGCTTACGTAGTTTCCCTGGACCAACACTGCAGTCACATGATTACACCCTACAACCGGCTGTGTTTACTTCGGCTGGCTGGAGCCTCTGAAACAGCTCAGTCACCCAACCGTTCATCAAACCCAAAGTGCAGAACAAATATGATGCGATGTATTTCGGATTGTGTTCCCTTCGCAGGGTTGAGGGTTGTGTGTGGCTCACAGATGCGTGTTGCTAAAAGATTTGCGTCCCTGCAGTCAGACACCACTGGCATCTTTGCAATGAGGCTAATTAGAATCATCATGATGTTGTGAGTGAATGAGTGTCAATGGTTTTTTGGGACACGTGAATTCTGCAAGAATGAGCCTAATCAGAACTAACAGAATTATGTTAATATTTAAACTGGATTTTTTTGGAATTTTGCCTTTATTAGGCATCTGGGAGTGTGTGAGGATCCGGGAGCATGGTATGACATGCATGACATTTTATTTCATGCTTGCTAATAATCCATGACGACCTTAAAATTTAGCAAAATTGGACACACAACAGTGTGGGATTGTCAAGATGAGTCAATCAATTCTTTAATGTCATGCCTGGAAGTTGGGTCATCAGATTTTTATTTCCATTGCATTTTTGTTATGTTTGCTAGCAGAATGGTTCTTAGGATGCCCATGTTGTGGTTCCCCACTTTGGTCCAGACTGAAACATCTCTACACTTACTGTAAACAGTTTACTGACTTGTGTTTTCCTGACCTTTCATCCAGCACAGTCATCAGGTCAGCTATACTTTGTGTTTCATCAGCAAATGTTAGTATGCCTACATGCTAAACTAAATACAGCCAATCCACACATCAGGAAAAACTTGTCTCAATGTGCCCATGAACATTTTTGCAAGCCTGAGAGAAGATTAGCTCATCAGATTTACAGTGTGTGTGTTGTTGTTGAATCAGTTTCATTGCTGGCATTGCATGTCTGTGAGATTACTATAATGCCAGTTAAAAATTTTGAAATGTGCATGTCTGGAAGTTTGGCCTGAATAGTATTTGACTAGAAAAATGGTCTAATGAGGCAAAGCATAAAACATTTAACTGGTCGTAGGTTTATGGTTTTCTATTCCCCACAAAAAGGTCCGACTGGCTTATGTGTAGCCATCTGGTGCACTGTGGTGTTGCGTCTCCTCCTGGTGAAGGCCACAGAGCAGGCACTGCTAGCAGCATAACCACTTATTTGTCCTTGTGAATCACTGCTGTTCAAGTGTGTATGTGGAGGGTATTTCTGGAGAGAAACAGATCCTGAGGACATCTATGGTGTCACTTCAGGTTTGTCAGAATCACCCCCTTTGGGTCCGGCTGGCTGAACGCTTCACAAAAGCATGTGGGTCAACCAGAAATACATTCCCCCTGTGGCTTTTGTTGACCCTCCTCTTCTTTTCCTGCCTTTCTTTTAGTAGTGTGTATCTGAGGTTCAGTTTACACAAGTGACAACACTTCATGGTGGTAAAGAACTACTGAGGTACGTTTAGTGATTGAGAAAACACATATAAGAAAATCCACTGTCCATAATGTAGAAGTGTTGCAGTGTTGAACTGACAGCATTTTATCCTGCATGAATGCACAGTGACTGTCCCAAAAGTGTCATTAATGGGTTTCCCAATTGATATTTTTTAGAGACCAGAGTCTTGAAAAGATTATATTTAGTCCATGAACAACTAAATATATTCTGTAAAATGGCATGATGGGAGATTAATGCTTGCCACAGAATTACGGTAAAATTATAATACATTTTGGCTGTTAAAGCAAAACTGACGTGTGAATTTGCATCTCATTAGCAGCTATGAGCCAGGGACAGAAAGGTTTGTTTTCTGCACCATCATACCAAATGGGTGCTGGGTGCTTAACGTCCCCTTTCCTTAAGAAAAAATCTATTTGAGCATAATCACAGAGCATTAATTATGTGAACTGTGGCCTCTGGCTAATCACCAGGATGTTTATAATTGCAGATCTTGAATGGACAGGGAGCTTCCTTCCCTGCAGATGCACACTCGTCTGTTCTATTAGTCCTCCTCTACCACCCACCGAACCAAGTGACAATGGCTTGACATAATGTGTCAGCTGCAGATGCACACACAGCCTGACGATGCTATTATGATCTACAGGTCTGAAGGGGCCAACCAGTCCAATCCTTCAAGCCTCCTCCACAGGCTAATCCAGCGAGAAACATCTGAATGGCTCCATATCAAGTCCTCTTGCCAAAACAAGATTATATCCAGAGGCTTCTGCAGTGATACTTCAGTAGACAGACACTTCCTCTGGATAAACAAATGAGTAATGAAATGAGCTACATCCAGAGGTGTAGGAGGGAGACCAAAAAAGACACCATGCGCTGTTGGGGTTCGCTTTTTTCTGCTGCTGAACAGATGTTCTGTTGTTACTGTGTTAAACCTGCTCATGTTAAAGTTGACATAAACTGACACTGTGCAAACCACCCTCATAGCTTGTGTTTAAAGCATATTAACCACCATTTAGAGCTGAATCCAATGATGTGATGTTGTGTCTGGTATAACAAACATTTAACATAGTCGTGTTAATTGTACAAGACTTTGTCTAGTGACCTGTGTATGTTTATGCAGCAGGTGGAGTGGCTGTCCTTCTATTGATATCACCACATAAACAGCTGCGACAAAGCCAAGGGCCAAATCTGTTTATTACAGGGGCACATAGAGAGTGAGAAAGGCTGTGTGTGTGTGTGGGGGGGGGGTCTTTTTGGCAAAAGTATAAGTCACCATTAGAGGCGGTACAGTAGACTTGACATATTTCATATCTGCAAAGAACCCAGCTGTAATGCAAGGACAGCGCTCAACTGCTCAACCTTCACCCCGGGGTTGTGATTCTCTCCTCTAACCTATCTCTTAAAAAACAATGCAGTTGTAGACCCATCAAACTCACATAGTATACTACAAGTGTTGTAGTCATTCCTGTATTTTTATGTTATTGGTGTAGTCGTACCTAAATATCAAGAGCACCCACTAAACAGAAATAGAAATGCATCCATTGGAGTATAATGTTATAGTGTTGCTGCTATTCCCCATGCTTATGTAACCACTCTCAATTTCACTGTCAGGATTCAGACTCCTGAATCATATTTTAGTCTGGTCTTGTTATTTTGAATGCTGGAGTTCAGGGGTCAGGGTCAGGCTTCCCCTCAGGAGAGCGTGTTTTGCTAAAAGGCTACAGCATTCTGACAACACTAAGAATTAGTGATACAACATGAGCTGTAAGCTAGCACTGTGTTTACATGTTCCCACGTGAGTATTGAAGTGTTGCATCACTCTCTGCTGCAGTGAGCAGTCAAGAAGGCCGAAGAGAAAATCCACAAGGACAGTCAGACCTGAAATGAATGTGAGCTACAGATATGCACATCTCTGCCAGGTCACCAAGCACAGGAGTCATTTTCATCCATATTACTGTGAACAGCTTAACTCACTAAGTGTAGTTACCCTTGCTTCCAGTGAATATCATGTTACACTCTTGAGAGTGACAAAGTCTTAAAAATCCATGATGTGAAAGGTCACACTTAAAGGCAACACCAGCCTGCATGTGATATTAACTCCTTTCCTTACATCATGTGTGAATAAAGAGTCAATTATTTATGTAAGACATGCTGACAAATTGTGAGAGCTTGTAAGACTTTCAGGCACTGTGAGTGAGCCATTTATAACAGGCTGACAGCTCTGGAAGGATCTGCACACTAAATCAAAGCACTCTTTAATTTCATTTGATACTTTCCGGCCAACTACAGGTCTTTCTCAGGCAAAGGGTAAGGTTTGTTAGAATTTGGCTAAAATTCTTTATCATGGTGCATGTCATTTTACATCACAAATTTGTGACATATAAGACATTTTTTGAATAAAAACATTCAGATATTGTCAATGTATACAATAGTCATGCAGGAATTCAGGAATTTCTGTTTTTGGTTAATCAAGCAAGTTAAATATTTGACAAATTGAGGTACACAAATATCATCTAAAAATATTAACAGGACCATAAAAACAGTCCAGCTCATTGATCTACAACATTGCCTACAATGGCCCAATACAAGAGATATTAATAATACTAATAAGGTAACTATGGTGATATTAATAGTAAGGCTTATAGCTGGACCTGAACCCACTTACTGAGCCCCAGAACCACTTTTAAAATGGCATATTTGTTCATTCATCACTTTTTGATGACAACTAACTGTATAATTTGGCCTACAACTAACAACAGTTTTTATTATAGTAATTTTCATATATAGTGGATGTATAGTTTTAGAATTATGTTTTTCAGCTACAGTGCATTATTTCAAGTATCATGTTGGGTCTCACATGGAGAAAGGAGAAAAATTATGTGTCATTCACTAATAAAAAGCCACTTTATTGCTTTGCCCAACATAATGGGGCTTGCAGAGGGAAGGGTTTTACTAAACCCTGTTTATTAATTAACTTGCCTTTATTTGGATGAATTTCAACATAATTATTTAAAGACCTCTGTCAGCATCAATCTTAAATGCCAGGGAAGTACTTGAGTTAATGCTATAAAGGATTTGCATGCTAATCCCCACATGATGACAGTGAAGCTGTTTCTTCATCGCACTGTGTTCATCCAGGGGGGCTCTCGTGTTTTGCTGATGTCGAAACATAAACATGAAATGCAACATAGAGGAGAACAAAAGTCTTCAGTATCACAGTTTGGGCCGTTGCTGGACTGTCTGTTTTTCAAGTGGCCACAGCAACACGCCTGGCAGGTGGCAGGTGCTTAATCTATGTAAGAAGCAAAGAATGTGACGTGACTTGCTTGAAACCATTTATTACTTGCCATATTGCCACAAAACCCCCACAGCAGGTTTTTCCAGTCAAGTTTTCAGGGAGGAGATGAAAAGTCAGAACATAAGGTGAACTGAGTTATAACAAACAAGACAAGGTCAGTGTCCTCAATCACAAGGCCACCCTGGCTCTTAGATTACATCCTGTAGATATATCTATTTAAAACAATGTTTGTATTTCACATTCTCAGTGTCAAGTTTAAATCAGTACAATTAACAAACTAGAAAAGGTGATTTGCATATGCCCCAGACACATTCAGAACAACAGATTGCTCTGCATGCAGACACAATGACTGGTAGATATTTTATTGTGATGAGTGAGCTCGGGAAGCCTTGGCTCACACTCTCAGTTCACAAACTAAACGCCACATGGACAAACAGACGTGGACAGCTTGTCTCTGTCTCCTCTGCCACTGACGCATTTACCCAGTCTGGACAATTATCTTACAATAAACATCATATGATTTATCACTGGAAGGTAAAAAAGTTCCAAGTGTTTCATGAGTATAAAGGTCAAACTGTCATAGATCAAACCCACAGAAAGCCATGAAGGCATGAGTTTCATATAATAAATCAGGATGATACTCAGAAATATCCATTGCAGCCCTCTTTAAAAAAAACACGAGCCTTTAAATACTGCCTGTCTACTTTCTACAGCAAACCTCCCTCGTCTATTTATTACAGCCAAAGGGTGATTTAGAATCAAATTACCAGTTTTATTCCTAACAGAATAACTGCCCTATGAGCAATTATAGCTAGATTGTATTGTGATTTATTTTTCCTGCTTGTTTGAGAGAAATACAGCATGTTTGTCCTCTGGAAACGCCATCAAGATCTCTCTACACACTCCAAGGCTCACCCAAAGTCACTTCAGTGTTGTCGAGTTTCTTGGTAACTGATAGCAACAAAGGTCACATTGGCTCATATAACCATTGGGCAATTGTAAGATAACTAAGCTGGCATACTCCCATTTACTACCATATGTGAAAGAGATGCAGCTCCATAGAATCACTGAGCCGTCTAATTACCAGCACAAAAACCAAGCTACTTAACCCTTTGATGAAAACATAAAAAGAAAAGCTCAGTGGGCTTAATGCTGCATACCAAAACATAATGTGGTACGCAGAGATAATACATACAGTATCTTAGACCATGAAGGAATCACATGAAGAAGCATGAATATTAAGTTACCCCAGTCTTCACAGCTCATACTGGTTTGTGTTTACCATTTTAGCACTGTGTATGTACAGGACAGTAATGTTTACACACTCTAATGTATCCTTCTCAAAAGAAGAAGGCAATGTACTCCTCATTTTTAATGAAGGTCCTAAACATGACACAAAGACTATGCAACTTTAAAGGGATAGTCTGACATTATGGGAAATACACTTCCCTTTCCCCTTCTTGCAGAAACTTTAGTTGCCGGGCAACCAACAGAGACTGCCAAGAAGTCACCGACCCGGCCAAGAAATAAGTCCAGCATGTAACTCCCTGTGGAACCACAACTTTGTGGCTTTTGTACGGATTAAACAAACCAGATACATAACATGTGGATTAGCTTTAGAGGTGCTGGAAAGTGTTATCTTTCCTTTTTGACAAAGCCAGGCTAGCTGTTAGCTGCCACAGCTAGGCCAATTAGGCCATGCTGAGTGTTCAGACACAAAACATGTATATATTAGGGCTGCAAATAACAATTATTTACTTGTTCAATTAATCTGTTGATTATTTTCTTCATTAATCAATCAATTAGTTGTTTGATCGATAATATGTCCAAAAATGCTCAGGTGTCTTGTCTCAACAGTCATCAACCCAAGTATATTCAGTTTACTGCCATAGAAGGTAAAAGAAAACATTCTCATCTGAGAAGCTGGAGTAAGAGAACTTTTCTTCCTTGAAAAATGAATCAAAACAAGGAATTGGCAATTAATTGATTAGTTGTCAACTAATCAATTAATCATTGCATCTCTTATATCTATGTTCTCATTTAACTTTATAGAGAAAAAAGGCATACATGTACATGTATTAGTACTAAAGCTGATTAAGCAAATGTGTGCAAAATCACAAAGGCTGTTGTTGCCTGTTTATAATTATTTGGTTTAAACTTAGTAGACAGGCAGCCATTAGCCAAATAGATCTTTTAATTTGATCATGATGGTGGTGAAACATGGATTTCAATCCTTTTGAGTGTGCGGTGTCATACGAGTGAGTTAGTCTGACATTCTTTTTAATCTGGTTGCTAAAAACAGGCAAAGAGCAGCTTGTTGAACAAACACAGGCATATTCATTGTATCATTAGGCTATGACCAAAACCAATATGCAACAGCTGCACCATCACTGAACAAGTAGCGCAAAGTATTTACTTGAATATCTGAGAGGAAACCTTTCAATCAGCTGAGGTGAGGTGACCCTTTCTGTGGATTGATCTAACCCCTTTAAACTCCCCACCAACTCATCTCTCACTCAACACACACACACTAGCTAAGTGGGGGGTAGCTCTTCTTTCAGTGCTCACAGGAAACATCTGACTGTGTGCTACACTTTGATTCTAAGATCAAAGGAACTGTTTTCAAAGGAGAAAGACCTTTATAAAGTTACAGTAAGCCTCCAACATGTACCAGACTACCAACAGTGTGGAGCACTGACCACACTGAAGCCAACAGTTTTGTGTGAAGCAGATACAGCAGCACCATTTTTTGCTGTTTTTCACACACATCTCAAAAACACTGTCTCCACAGCAGCTCAGACTGGACTGGTGGTTTGGTGACAAAATGTGATGCAGTTATTCATTCAGACTTAAAGGAAGCTTCAAGGCTTCTATTTTAAATGTTGCAGATTTCATATCATTTGACAAATGCTGCTTTATCACTGGTAGGAAAGGTTATGAGCTGCAGGAAAGGTGAGACAATCATTCTTCTGTCTTGGATGACAGGATCGATTCTGCCTCTTCCTGATGTGATTGAACCCCCCTACATCGCCCCCACCCCCAACCCCTCACCCTCAGGCGGAGGTATCAGACTATTTATATGAGGTGTGGGTGTTTATTCTGTGGCTACGCTGACTGGTCTTACCTCTTTGCTCTTATGTGCATTGATTCAGAGCTGTTACGCAAGGCTCTACCCCTCCATCCTCTTACCGATTAGAGACACTCCAACTCCCACACGTCCACCTCCACCTCCCTGCCTACACACACTCTTCCAGCGCACTTAGGCACACCATTGCATCACTGCATGAGCCCGTGCTTAACTATGTATGCCTCTGCTTAGTGGAGTAACCTTAGGCATGCTCTTCTACTCAATGCTGTCATATTTAGTCAGTCATCATCCTCCCTTTAACAGTTTAAAGATACCATTCAGACTTGTACTAAAAAATAAAAAGACTGTTTGGAACAATATTTAAATGTCTGATATGATTTTTACCACAAAAAATAAAATGACCATGTTATTCTCAGTGCTTGTACACAGGAGGCTTCAAGTTTCCACATCACACTTTTATCAGTTGAGCATTGGAACGAGATTGGCTCCAATTATTTGTGAGGTCATAAATGAGATTGCAGATTATTAATGAGCACAGATAAACTTCCTCTTTCAGCAAATCAATGTGAAAACAACCTTCTAGTGTCAAACTCTGCACATACATCATTTGCTCAAACATCCAACTGAAGGAATAAGAAGAAAAACACATTTTTGAGTGGAGGGAGTCTTTAAAGATCTCAACTTACCCCATGCCTGCAAGCTTGCTCATTCAGAGCATTGACCCAGGTTCTCTGCCAGTGCTCCCTGAAGGACTTAAAGGAGAACAGGGAGGTCAGCAAGCCTTTAACCCCTGCCTCAGATGCTGGTCCTCCACTCCGGCCCGAGCAAATCTTCAGCAGGAAGCCCCACACACCTGCAGCCTGGCTCTGGTTGAGCTGCGAGGGGGTGCAGCTCAACCGGGCTGCTCCTCCTCTGCCCTGCTTGGCTGTCCTCTTGGCTCTCCACAGCCGCAATACGGTCAGCGAGTACTGGAGCAGCCATACCAGCACAATGAGCAAGGACGCTAGGAAGAGACCCACCAGACACAGCCAGCCCAACTCCTGGAGCTCCATCACCGTCTTCCGGAGCCTCTCATATCACCAGGTTGAGATGGGAATATCAGGACTGACAGTCAACGTAAACCAGCCTCCTTTAGCCTGTGAGTGGTGGCAAAGGGACAGTCAATCATCCAGCATTTTGAGTCCTACTTAGACGCTATAACTGAGTTATAACCCAGAATACACAAGAGACACACAGAGATGGTAGCTATGACCGCATTAACTTTAATTTGCTTGTTTTAAGTGTCGTTAAGAGCCGCTTGTGTGTGTGTGTGTGTGTGTGTGTGTGCGTGCGTGCGTGCAAAACAGTGGAAATAGCATTAACATTACGTAGATGTCTGAGGATGAATCGTGCATTACCAGAGAGGACGATGCAGCGCAGGTTCACACACAGAACTCAGCGTCGACACTCAGTCTGAGCTACAAACCAACCTACCGTTTAAAGTGAGTGGTCCGAGCTGCGGGATGCAGGGAATCGAAAGCAAGTACTGGTAACATGAAGCGGGTTTCATGGCGATGTGAAGCGCTGCGCAATACAACTGTGTTCGTCCCATGTCAGAGTCATCTCTCTCTGCTGGCATCTACTGATTTAAAAGCATAGCCTTGAGCTCTCACTACAGCATCCAGTGGGTTTGAAACCTCCGCTGCTCTTGCTCTCCCAGTCTACAAACAGCACCAGCGGCCCACAGATGGCGCTGCAGGGAGGGAAAGCGGCGTTATTACTCTTTCACCACCCGCATTCCGAGAAGACCCGCCCTACTCTGCCTCTGATTGGCTGTAGTTATGATATTTTTATCCTTACCCAATCGTCTCACTCGTCGTACCTACACTAAACACTAAACAAGGTTAGGAAACGAGGACTAACCAATCAGAGCTAAAGTAGGGCGGGTCTTCATGAATGTAAAAGGGAAATTAAGTAAGGAAGGAAAGTGAACTCAAAAAGGAAGTGTAAAACAGCCTTTCAAAATAAGAGAGCTTGAAAAGCTCCAGGTCACCGTACATCAGTTGGATTTTATTAACTTGATCAGTTATTTGCAGAGCAGATCTTAGGCGTTTACAACATTTGTGGCTAAGCCCAGAGCACCCACAGCCAGAGCCTTTTTTGGATGGTTCACATTCACATAATTTAATTTTATTGCATTGTATGACAACTGAAAACAACAGTAGTAGTTGTACTGATTTATTTTGGACCTTATTAACTATTTTCCAGAAAAGAATGCACGTAGAAATAGATAAATAACAATAAGGCATTAAATCAAAAGAAAAACAAAAAAATTAAAAAATTAATAACAATAATCATTGTTAACTACATTTTACTCAGTAACATGTCTTCAGAAGTTTCATTCTTAATCATTATTGTTGACCAATTGAAGTGACTTCAACTAGAAGACTTCAACTAAAAGTCACTTCCCTGATTGTTTGTGAAAATCAACTGAAAAAATAACCTTAATTATCAAGAAAAGGAACCTTAATTATCTTATATGTTTAGATTATAGTAAGATTTTAAACAGCACCAGTCAAATGCTGCAATGGTAGAATGATATAGTCATTATTATTGGTGGGATGTTGAACATGCAATATTCTACTACAATATTCAATAGTGATGCAATATTATTTTCCTGGATTTTGTATGTATGTATGTATGTATTATGTAATGTAATGTACCCACCCTCATATCTTCCTACCAAAGCGATATTCTATTGAATAAAGGAAAGAAAGAAATGTAATTGCTTTTTTTTCAAATGCAGCTTACAATTTCAGAGCCTTTGAAGGACCCAGCTGAGGATTTATGAAGCTTATAGTTGAAGCTCTCACAAATGAGCTTTTGACAACAGATGGCAGAAGTTTATTATACAGATGAAATGTCATGCCCAGAAGTAGATAACTTACATTTATAAATATGACACATATATCATTATAAGGAAGCTAGAGACAGTTGTCTTAAAAACAAAGCAGATGTTCTCATATTCTGTAAAATAAATAGAATATTTAGAATATATGAAAATAATATGCATTTATTGAAGATTTCTCTTCGCTCTCGCGATAAATTAATCGCGAGAGTTCCTCGCTGATTATTTTGAAGACTGTGACCGGAAGTGTCATCTTCTACAACACGGAACTTTATGGTTGAACTGAGAGACGTGGAGTTTAGACAGCCAAGTACTTTACAGATAATACCATCAACAACCCGTAATGAAAGATGATATGGGTTATCTGTGTGATATATGGATATATTCTTCTCTGACAGCGGAGTTACGCAAATGTCTGCTGCTCTGAAATGACGGTATGACATGATTTTACCTCGGTGAAGACAGCCAAAGCTCGTTCATCGATCGTCTGAAGGGGCAACGTCAGATTAGCTACAAACGTGATTTGATCTGTCTGAAACAGACCAACCAAAAAGAAAAACAAACCCAAAAAACCCTGCAAACATGTCTCCAGTACCCGTCCTGCCGCTGGTGATCAACTGTTTCATGTCTGTGCTGGGATGCATGGCCACAATCAAACTCATTCCTGCCTTCAAAGACCATTTTATCTCAGCTAGACTGTACGGAATGGACCTAAACAAAACATCTAAAAAGGAAGTGTGAGTCATTTTTGTAAATATCTTATGATTTATTGTCATTCACTGTTTAATATTATGTCAGATTTGTGCTGCCCTGATGCTCTCTTTCTTTTCCCTGATTGTAGCCCTGAGTCCCAAGGTGTCATCAGTGGGACAGTCTTCCTCATCATCCTCTTCTGCTTTATCCCAGTGCCTTTCCTTAGCTGCTTTGTAGGAGATCAGTGCAAGGGCTTCCCACATGATGAGGTAGGTTGACTGATGTGTAGTAAACCTGTGTGTTAGCTTTTTACTGTCATCACTCTAATCCCTGTGTTGTTTTTGGTCAGTTTGTACAGCTGATAGGTGCCCTCTTGGCCATCTGTTGCATGATCTTCCTGGGATTTGCTGATGATGTGCTGAACCTGCGGTGGAGGCATAAGCTCCTCCTTCCCACCATGGCTTCCCTGCCACTGCTCATGGTCTATTTTACCAACTTTGGCAACACAGTTATTGTGGTACCTAAGCCATTCAGAGCACTGTTTGGATTACACTTGGATTTGGGTGAGTTGCTTGGTTGTTTAAAGAATACAAGAATACCCAAGTCATGCCCTCCAGATCTTCTTGTAGGATGCCAAGATGCTCCCAGCCCAGCTGGGACGTATAATCCCTCCAGCCTGTGGTTTTGTCTGGGGTGTCAACTGGGAGCCATTGAAAATTAATGTAGTTTAAATATATTTCCACAGAAGACAGACAAGCAGTTGTCTTTTGGGCCCCCCCCCCCTCCCCAAGACAGGTGTAACTGCTCAGAGCTTAGCTTACCTGGGGAAAACTCTGTAATACTATATGTTCATTCCCTACTCTTGTAACATTTGATATGGGAACTGAGACATTCATGCTAAGTCTTTCTGTCATTTTCTTTGACAGGTATTCTCTATTACGTCTACATGGGAATGCTTGCGGTATTCTGCACAAATGCCATCAACATCCTAGCCGGCATCAACGGCATCGAGTCAGGTCAAGCTCTGTTTATCTCCGGCTCCATCATCGTCTTCAACCTGCTGGAGCTCAGTGGTGTGTGGTTATCTCTTTTCTCGTCAGCATTACAGATCATCTCTCTCTACACTGCAAGTCATGAGTGTATTTGATATTTATATATTAGTTTCTCTTGAAAATCCCTTAAAGAACTGAAAATACTTTGAAATAAGTGAGGACTAATCCAGCAACACTGGCAGAACTTGTCACTCTTTGAAGAAAAGATTTGAACACTGATATGATACTATAGGATTTTATTACATTTTTGGTTTGACATTTTATTTGTTGTATCTTGTTTGTCTTATTTATCAGGAGATTACCGTGATGACCATGTTTTCTCCCTCTACTTCATGATACCCTTCTTCTTCACAACATTAGCACTTTTTTATCACAACTGGTGAGTTAAACCTGTTAACCTGAGTCGGCTCTATACGAAAATGTTCTTCTCGTTTGGAAGTGTAGAGGACTATTTGATGTGTCAGTCCTTATATTTTGTCCATTTACAACCTATTTTGTCACAGGTATCCCTCATCTGTGTTTGTGGGAGACACTTTCTGCTACTTTGCAGGGATGACATTTGCTGTAGTTGGCATCCTGGGACACTTCAGCAAAACAATGCTGCTGTTCTTCATCCCCCAAGTGGTTAACTTTGTTTACTCCTTGCCTCAGCTTTTCCACATCATCCCGTGCCCCAGACACAGACTCCCCAGGTAACCTGCTTCTCATTTACTTAAATGTGTCTCTGATATCCTTTCATTCATCCTGTATGCTATTATGCTCTTTCATTGTTTGTATTTCCTCATTTATTTTCTCTCTCCCTACATTACCAACACTGACAGACTGAATCCAGACACAGGCAGACTGCAGATGAGCTACTCTAAATTCAAAAGAAAGGACCTTTCTAAATTAGGAGATCTCATTCTAACGGTAAAGCTCTCTCTCTCTCTCTCTCTCTCTCTCTCTCTCTCTCTCTCTCTCTCTCTCTCTCTCTCTCTCTCTCGTGTGTTCTTATTTATTTCAAAATGTAATTAGAGGATAAACCCCTTGAGATGGACCCTCTCTTTTGCGAGGGGGATCTCAGGCACAAAACATAAAACTTACAGCGTTTGAACAAAACAAAATACATTAATAGTGAGGATAATACATTAAATACTCAATTATACTTTTCTATTGTCCAGTTTTAATAAGCGAGAACATTTTACTCCTGGGCTTGAATGAATATATAATAAAAAGGAATCAGGGTAACAAAGGGAAAAGCAGAAAATCTTCACATTGGAGTAGACAAAACTTGATAATTGACTTAAAACAATTGGCAAAAGTGATTCATAAAATTGTTGATAATTGATTTTTCTTTCTCTCGACTAATCATTTATTCCATTGATTAGTCGACTGTGCTCTATTTCACTCACGGCGTCAGTGTACAGTTTTTGATGTAAAACATGTATGTTGTGTAATATTGCACACTATTTACCCAGTCCAGTTTTGACTTGCCATGATGATGCAAGGCAGCAAACAGTAAACCCCCCCATTCATGAAAGCCAGCAGGTATCAGCTTGCCGGGTGGTGCACATAATTTTTAAATGTTGATTAGCCCAATAATTATATGAAATTGACATTTTGTTTTTTTACTGCTATAATTACCATTTGAATAGCTGAAAGGATTTGGCACCAGTGTTCCAGCTCTTTGTTATTATATCATTATTGGTTAATTTAAAAAAAAATGCCTTTGTTTCTCAACAGGTGGCAGAGTTATTGAAGCTGCTAGAGGTGCGAAGAGGCCAAGAGGGAGATGATGAATTTATTGAATGCAACAACATGACCTTAATAAATCTTGTACTGAAATTACTTGGCCCCATCCATGAGAGAAATCTTACAGTCATCATGCTCATCATACAGGTACAACAAAAGCACCTGCTGTACTCAAATGTCCTGGAAGAGTGTTAGTCATTGGGGAATATATGAATACACTGGGTGCTCATTTCTGTGTGTGTTGCAGGTGATGGGCAGCGTAGTGGCTTTTGGGATCCGTTATCATCTGGTGCGCCTCTTCTACGACGTCTAGACAGCTCTCCTGAGAGGGAAACCTGAGAGAACACTGACTGAGGAAATATGATATTTTTGTGGAACTATTTTACAGGCTCATCGTCCATATGCCTTTCAATAGATTCCATTACCTCGCTGTTACTTTTCTGCCTCAGACTTTGACCCAGTGCAAGGATTTGAAATTATATTTCACATTGGTAGAACATTTTCATATATCATGAACGGCGACAGCAGCACCGTTCACTATTCTCCTTCTACTGTGTGTCTCATGGATTACAAACAGGATGAGGTAACAGGGTTTAAACTATAATCAATGTCCTCCCCAAAAGTATATTTTTTTATACTGGGTTTTTGTAAGGAAAGTAGAGTAAGCCGGGTGACTTTTGGTCTTTAGAGCTGCCAACATCAAAAGCTGACTGCCCTTAAATTGTTACTGTTGAAGAACTCAATAGAAGGGCTCACTCACACTTCATTTTGCATGACTGTCAATCCATGCAACATGTGAGGAAGTTTTTTTTCTTGCTTATACATCTGAATAAACGCACACAGAATGGTCATCCTAAACAAAAACAGTGAAGAAACAAGCAAGTCCAAAGACTGTCACTGAGAATATAGGTGGAGACAGGTAAATAGATGGGATATTAGATGAAATTGGGGTTGTAAATCTTCTTTGAAAGGTGAAAGGTATCCTGACTACAATAATTGGAATTTATTGTTTTTCCCTTTCTTGCTAGTACTGGAGACATATCTGTATTTTTATGAAGGATATGTATTTTTTCCCCAAGGGTTCATCAATGTGAAGTCGACAGCCACTGGACTGTTTAGGAATGTAACTACAAATGAGAAACTGTTTATTGTTGAGATGGGAGGCTCAGATTGAAAAAATAAAGATGAGATAATTAAAATGTAACATTGTATCGTTGACTATTATCACAATTTTTTTTTTTAATTCTCCATTAGCAATTATAGTCATTTACAATCAATCAAAAGTATTTTAACCTAAATGTGCTTGCAAGTAAGAGCTTTTATTTTATTAGTGTAAGGAGTGTTATTATTTAATGCTAGCATTGTTGTAGAATATGTCACTAACAAGGAATTGCAGTGCAAAAGCATCTTGGTTACACTTATTTAGCAACTAAATTTAATGGGGATCCTTATCAACAATGTCTGTCTATGTGGGAACTTACAAAAATTACCATATTTTTTATTTTTAAAATATTTAAATATCAATATGGAACTCAGAAGTCCAGTATCAGGCAGGCTCTGATATTTTTTATAGTGTTGGGTGTATAATTGACTGAATATCAGTACATTCATATATAACATGTATATACTGTCAGTGGTTTTTACATGTAACACTGCATGAGTTGATTATAAGTACTGCCACTTAACTATGGAGTCAAATGTACCATGTGCTTCTCAAATGTAGCGTATAGTAGAGTATAAATATAAAGTAGCTTAAAATTAAAATAGTCTCAAAATTGCACAGTGGAGTATAAGTATTTAATTACTGAAAATTCACCTTAAATCAAAAGGAGAATGGTAGATACTAGATTGGCTCAGTCGGAGAGACAAACTCTTGTGAGGTTAGAATATCTTATTGTTACAATCTCGTGAGGGTTTCGCACATGTTCTCTCGAGCACCAAAGAAGAATTGGAGCCCGAATTACAGTTTCTACATTTTCAAGAAAGGATTGTGACACTTTTTTAAGAGATATTGCACAATATATCTCTTAGGTAGATGACCAGATAATCAACTAACAAATTGCAGAGCTTGATGCAGTAATTGGTCAACTCTCTCTTAATAAAGCCCCAGGTTCATATGGTCTCACACAGGAGACTTCTACAGACACTTCTGGAAAGATAAAAAAGAACTGCTCTCTAAAGTTTGTTTTTTAGAAATCTTTGAGACTCGTACACTCTCAGCCACAATGAGACACAGCGTTAGAATCTATCCCAAAACCTAACAAAGACTCCAGATTTAGAGAAAACATAAGACTCTTAGAAATTCTACAGACTGCAGACTTCTCTAGGGCTGGGCGATATGGACAAAATCAAATATCACAATATTTTAGACCAAATACCTCAATATCGATATTGCAACAATATTGTAGAGATGACTGTCGATGCTTTCACATTGTGAATGACATTTATCCTTCTAAAGAATTACTTTGACTACATTGTACCATAGAAGATAACAATTGTTGATTTTGTGAAAACAATATCGAAACTACAGACCATATATTTTTCTCATGTTCACAAATGGTTGGAAGAAAAAATCCCATCATTTCCGGCTTCTCTCTCAAGAGATGACATAATATTTGGTTTAATTTTAAAAAACAAAAATTATGAACTCTGTGTCATATATTGTTTGGTGTTTGGCCAAGTTCTTTATACACAAAAATAGAATGCAAAAATGTCCCCCCAATTTGTTTTTCTTTAGACATAAATTCAAATTATACTTAAAATGTTTAAAACTTGTTAATGGATCTAAAGCCTTTCCAATGATTTAGAAAGCTGAATTAATGCTGTATTGCCCTTGTATGTAATATTATTTTTTAAAGCCATTGTTGTTATTGTACAATAAAGAGAGAAAAAAAGAATTGGAGGCGGAACAAATCACACCCGGAACCCTGGAGCTGGTCCTTGTTTCTTGGGAGACATCTGCCCTGAACGGTCAGAGCTTCTGCGATGTTTACATGATTTCTGTGTTTCTAGAAGAGCCAGTGGCGGTGCGGAAGTTCGTATTTAAGCAAGGGTTTATCTCTTTTTTAAAAATTTTTTTACTTGTCACATACTTGGAGGATGTTATTGGTGAGGTTTTATCAGAGCCGCAGAGAGTTTTAGAGACAGCCTGGTAGCTTCACGCCGGGTGTAAAACAGACAGCACATTTTAGACAGAGAGATGCCTCATAATAAACGGACCCAGAAGAAAACACTGAAGCTGGACTGTGAGTGGGGGTCATGTCAGGAGTCTTTCAGTTTGATGGAAAACTTCTGCAAGCATGCGGAGGGTCACCTTGCTGTGAACATGGCGGAGGAGGAAGAAGATGAAGCAGAAGGTGAGATGCTTTTGCTAGTATAATGTACAGTGTCTACCTGTGGTTGGTCTAATGTTGGCATATTTCAAGCTATCAGAGGTGCATCCAAACACTCCCAAGTTAAAGCTTAAAGGTGCTTGATTTTATAGCTAATGTGTTAGAATACTAGAGATGCCCACTAATGCAAACTCTTTGCTATTTGTGCCAAGAGGAGAGAAACTGTCTCTGGAAAGACTGTGGTTTCTGCTCTGTGGAGGGCCCTGAAGAGTTGCGACGACATCTCTACTTTCACTGTTACCATACTAAGCTAAAGCAGTTGGGTCAGCAGGTGCTTAATGCCCAGCCGGAGATTGGCAGCTGCTCCATCGGCTACCACAACCGCAACATCATCCCTGAAATCCCAGACAATTTTATCTGCCTTTGGGAGGAATGTGAGGTAAGCTTGACAGAGGTTTCACTTGATTGAACAGTTTTGGACATTTGGTGGCAAAGAGTATTAATGCTAGGACATTAGAGTACAGTGACTTGTCCTCAAAGTGCACCCAGTCGATGTAAATGGAGAGATTTCTTCACTCAATTTTCAGTGAAATATAATTTTGCCATTTTTAAAAACAATTTTCTCTGCATATTTGTCAAAGCATCCACCGTATGAAAACCCAGAGTGGTTCTACCGCCATGTGGAGATGCATAGCCTGTGTATAGATATACCAGCTGGTGACTGTGAATTCCCAGTACGCTGTGGATGGAAAGGTAAGTATTTAAACATGATTTATTTTAATATTAAAGTTCAGAAATGTCAGTGTAAATAGATAGATTTCAGAGGTTTGAAAGGCTGAGTACATTTTGTGTGTAATATGAAGGATGTCAGGTCATTGAGTAAAAGTTCTGTGACTGTCATTCTCCAGATTGTGAAGCCACTGCTAAAGGGCGTCCTAAGCTGCGGGAGCACTTGCGCAGCCATACTCAGGAGAAGGTAGTGGCATGTCCAGGCTGTGGCGGGATGTACGCCAGCAACACAAAATTTTTCGACCACATAATTCGACAGAGCGCCATGGAAGGTAACATTTTATGCTCCAGACATTTTGACAGCAAGGTTAAACACAATGTGTTTCATTTCGGCTCAAATAAATCTGGTAATACTTCCTTTGTGTGCTTATATTTGTTATATATGTTTCTGTAGGTCAGAGGTTCCAGTGTTCTCACTGCTCCAAGCGTTTTGCAACAGAAAGACTACTGAGAGACCACATGAGGACCCATGGTCAGTCCACGTATAATAGCTCTCTCAGTATTACCAGCTGATCCCAGAAAATTCCCAAAATGTGAAGATGTATATGAGAAAAATAAAGTGAACCCTTAAAACACTAAAGAGCTATTTTGGCATGTTAAATCTGATACAGTTTCAGCCACTCACAACCACTTTCACACCATTCTTTAGATTGATTTCTACCTGCAAGGTAGCCATTGATTTCAGATCAATCATGTCATGATCATCAACTTGATAGATCAATATCATAACTCATATGAAATATTAACTATTCAATCACAGTGAACATTTCATTGACCTTTAAAGCTTGTGATTTTTGCAGAGCGTAGCAATAAATCTTTTCCCACTTCCCACCCACAACACTGCCAGTCGAATTAAAATGGAGGTGGGCAAGGGTTTCACTCCTGTGCCACTTGTGTGCCTGAGTTTGGGAAAAATTATTGTTATGAGAATCCTATATTCATGAGAGTACAACTCAAGACCCCTCCATCCTGTGAACAGCGATTCCCATGAGCGAATAAATCACTACAATGATATGGCAAAGTGTCAGGTTTTAAAATCAATTATTTCATCACAACTTCTTGGTTTAACAAAACCATAAGTATCAGTTGACCTTAAAAATGTTTTTTTTTTTTTTTTTACCAAATGACCATATGATTAACAGCTCTGCAGTATTCTTGCATGATTTTAATCTTATCACTGGTTTGTCTTTTTTGTTTTTTCTTGGTACAGTGAGCCACTACAAATGCCCACTGTGTGACATGACTTGTCCATCACCGTCATCACTGCGCAACCATATCAAGTTCCGCCACAGTAATGAGAGGCCATACAGCTGTGACTACTGCGAGTACAGGTATCACATCCTGTGAAGCTACAGTAATGCAAATCAAGATGAAGCTGTGAAACATGCAGCTGTATTTACGTTTTCTTAATACTCTCACCCTTGATTTTATTTTTGTAGCTGTAAGAATCTGATCGACTTGCGTAAACACCTGGAAACCCACAGCAGCGAGCCGGCATTCCACTGCGACGTTTCTGGCTGTGGCTTCACCTCTCGTACCCTCGGCACCATGAAGATTCACCATAAAAAAGAGCATGAGGTGAAATGATGGCTCTTTTAAATCACTAACTTGTACTCGGAGAGGATTTTTTTAAATGTAATTAGTCATCCTCTTAATTTTCTTTCAGGGGACTTTTGTAGCTCGCTACAAGTGCCACGTGTGTGGTCAGTGCTTCACCAGAGGCAACAACCTCACTGTCCATCTGCACAAAAAGCACCAGTTCAAATGGCCATCTGGACATCCTAGGTTCAGGTAAGTCCTACAAGAATCCCTCCAGCAATGCTGAATTTGAGATGTGTGGAACCTTGCAGCACTGACAGCCTCCCTATCACTGTGTCAGGTACAAAGAGCACGAGGACGGCTTCTTGAGGCTGCAGCTGATTCGCTACGAGAGTGTGGAGCTGACAGAGCAATTGATGAGAGAAAGACAAAACAGGCAGGAGGATGAGGATGGTGGTCAAACTGAGGTGGATGAAGTATCCCACGGGGCACTTCCTTCAGAAGTGCAGGTGGAACTAAGAGGGGTGCTGCTGGAGGAGCAGAGGAATGAGGAGCCGACTGTCAGCACTGAAGAGGGCGGTCAGGAAGAGAGCATGCTGTACGTTCTCAGTGGAGGCTTGTCACAAGCAGGGGAGGACACTGTCATGCTACAACTCCAGGGTACTGCTCAGCAACAGGGTATGCAGATGATTTGAACAGTCCTGCGTACATGGCTAGACACTATAATCTGCTGTGCTGTTTCTCAGATGCATGGCAAATGTATAAAGAATCCTGTGGAGTTTTTGTGCCTTTAGTGTGGGCTGGCACAGAGATGTAGATTAGGTGTAAAACATCTACATGAAGGGATGTGTTCTCAATGATGACCCATCTTGACTATAAGCCTATATTAGGCAATAAACCAGTTTTTATGTGTGTGGGGTTTTTTTTGATGATGTTGAGCTTGTGTGCAACCTCTTGGCCTGATTTTTTTTCATTTAATGTGTCTCACACAATGTATCTTCAAACAGTTGAATGCTAATGCTGCATTGCTGAGTGGATGACCATTTTCTGTGAGATGGAGAGGTTAGACCCAAATTCAGAAATGCATCAGCCACATCCTTGAATGTTCACAAAAATGACATGTTAATTAAAATGTATAGACCCCAGCAAAGAAGGGTTGGGTTGTATTGTTTTTATATGCTTAATCTACAACTTGAATAAACCTCTGACTCAATGTTTACAAAAATCACACTGAAATAGTTTTTTTTTTAAATTATTCTGATGTTTTTTTGATGCATATCAAGATCTTACCAGTACAATGGCGCCCCCTGCTGATAATATTTGCTGTAGTGCAGCTCTGTTGTCCCAATCAATGTTATTCATATATGTATGAAACTGACTGATCTCTTGTTGATAAACAGTTATTAGGTTACTTAAAACTGATTTTTTTTTTGTATTATTGATTGCTGGTCAGTTAGTTTTCATGTATGTGATTTGATGGCAAAAATGCCAAATGGCAAAACACATCTGGTTGTTTTTGAGGGAGAGTGAAATGAGGGCACACTTTGCCTGGCAGTTCACTTATTCAGTGAAACTTTCCTGCATTAGATATATTCAGAATCCTACCACTCTACTCAAGATGTACTTACCAATGTCAATGTTCTAACGATGAAAATATTGTTTTCATAACCTTGACAGTAACAAGAACAATGGAATGTGATCTTTTCATCCAGTTTGTGCTTTGATTTAATCAAATCTCTGGCGATCAGGCGACTTAAATGATGACACACCTCTGTCAAAGCTGTGATCCCAGTCACAGAATGATTAGCAGTGTGTAGAAGATTAGGCACCACACACAGCTTAGTTTCAATGTTACTTACTGTGCTCTACTTCTTCATTCTGCAGCCAGTGAACGCAGCTCTACTGAGACTGTCTGACGGCTTTATGTCTGTTGACTTTGCAAGGATGATGATGATGTATAGGCCAGTAATGGACGGCAAAATGACTTAGCCTCAACTCGCAGATCCATCTGCAGTTTTTCCACAGAGACAGATTGCATCAGACGAAGAGAGTCATGAGGTTGTATCCACTGCTGCAAATGCTGCAGTTGTTGTTGTTTGGGTCCTTCCAAAGAGTGATTTCTCAGGTTCCTGAAAAGATTGGAGCGATGGAAGGTAGTGGTAAGACCTATTATTCCAATATGTTTTGTCTTTTGTCTCCTGAGTCATGGGACAGAGCTCACTGCATTTTGGGAACAGATCACCACAGTATGGCAATAACATCTTTTTTTAAATCTTGTAGACTGAAGTGAATTTTCAGTTTGGGTTTTGCATGGACAATCATTAAGAACAGTTATTGATTTATTGATTATATGGTTGTTTATGATTTGTCCTGTTCAGGTGTATGAAAACTCTAAGTGAAGTGTTTTACTGTATAGGTGAGACAGAATGGACACCTGAACTGGATTTCATAGATGACAGCTATTGGTCAGGGACAGCACCACTTTGTTTAGGGGGCTGTAAGTCTCTCCACCAGGAGCTGAGGAGAGATCGCTGTGGGGACTCGAGCTGCTGCTGGCTTGGCTACAAGTCCCTGTGCAGAGGTAAGACTTGGACTACAGCAATGTCTGACCTGAATGGAGCTTTGTACCATTATTTGCTTTGTGTTTCTCCTTTATGGCAGTGAACTGTGGGAGGCCAGATGTGGACTATAATGGAGTAGTGTACGGTAACGACTGGTGGGTGGGCTCTGTGGTGAGGTATGCCTGTCGCTCTGGCTTCAAGCTTGTCGGAAACCCCACCAGATCTTGCCAGCCTAATGGCCTCTGGACCCCAAAACCTACCTGCCTCCGTGAGTAAACACAATACCACATTAAATCACACAAGATTTTTGATGGTACAAATCAAATACTAGTGATATTAAAACTAAACATGACTCATAATGAATTAATGCATGAATTAATGCAGGAAGTGTCATGAATTCCTGATGCTCACGATTAACAAATTATCAAGTCACTATGACTTTATGTGACTAGTTCACACTTAATAGATCATCAGTTGAAGAGTGTTAAGTCACAGTTCATACGTTGACCAATAAGCAAATATATTAGCTGGATTCCACTTAAATAAAAGTTACTTTGGGACCATGCATTTGCTTAGCCTCTCTCATTAAAGGAAAGCTTCATATTTCTATGAGAATAAACCCAAGTGGGCAGAAAATGTTTTTCTTTAATCATATTTGTGATGTAATTGAAAGCAGTAGAGTGTAGCACAGAAGTGAAAGATGCATTAAAACCAAAATCATCTAGCCGGTACCAATTGACAAATTAGAAGATAATTATCAGACATGTTTAAGGTTAACAGAAGTGCTCTGTCTTCCCAGTAAACTGATAACTCAGAGTCTATTCTCATAAAAACATGAAGCTATGGAAATATGTTGAGAAATGCACGGTCCTGAAATCAACCTTTATGTAAGAGGGTAATTTGGTTGTATATCAGTACATCAGTTAATGTATGAAGTAACTGTGAATTAACAGTCTTTAATTGATTATCTATTAAGAATGAACTAATTACACAAAGTCATAGTGACTTGATCATTCTGTTAATGTTCAGCAACAGGAATTCATTATATTTCCTGCAATAAATCATCATTAGTCATGTTTAACACTAGTCAAGCATTACTTCTGTGTATGATTTGTTCTCTTATTAAAAAGTGTTACAGATTGTATCATCTCTGCTCCGTCAGCTTGCCATTTGATTTCATATTTCATATTTTGTAGGAATGTGTCAGAAAGGAAGTATTGAAGTCAGTGAGAGGGAGCTCAATGGGACCTGCAACTCCACCTGTGTGAACAAGAGCTACTTTGGTCCACCCAAACAGGGCTGCACCCTGATAGATAACTGCAACAAGAAGGAAACGGGCTGGAAGCGGTTCTTTTCACTGTGTATCCCTTGCATTTGTGACTGTACTTTATCATGTGGTAAGTAGCATCCACACCACACTCTCAGAGATAGAGGATTACCTTTTTTTGAACTGATGCAATGTTGGCTCAGTCTAAAATTGACTGCAATTAATCATTGCTTTAAACTTGGATTTACTGTCTTTTCTTGAGGGATTCCCTGCAAAAAATACAATAACATTTTTGTCTTTTTTTTTAGTTTTGACAACTAAAGTCTAAAACATGGAGAAAATGCATGTTGACTGTACAGTGAGACATCAAATGAAGGAGAAAGATATGGACAGCTTGTACACTGAAGAGGCACCCTATGGTTTCGCTGCTTCATCTGTTGTGTGGCAAACTCAGTGCACCAAAATCTGGATGTTTGGGGACATTAATTTATTATTCCTGGCACTCTAAATATAATGATTTCTCCTTGCTTTCTATAGGAATATACACAATGATTAGGAGACTTCAGTGCCTCAGGTTCAAATCTCTCTGAGTCAGTGGTGAATTATGAGTGAAGCCGGACTGCAAAATTCAGTTAATCTCTGTGTGATAAAGGGTAATGAGATAGAAAAGAAAAGTGAGATGAATTTAACTTGGCTAGAAGCGTCAAATAATTTAAACGTCATCCTCAAGTACCAGGTGATGAGCTCTATTTTAATAAAAAGCTCATTTTCAAGAAGCAAATTATTGTTCACAAGACAGAAGTTGAATTAACTCTGCTAAATTTTGTGTCACAGATCCCACCGACTAGTAGCGTTAATGAACACACGTGTCTGTCTGTAAAACATGTTTATGTTTCTGAGGGACAGGTAGAAGTAAAGATGAACACAAGGAGAGTGGGAAGTGAGACCGCTGAGATTAGTGTCTCTGGCTCATCACTCCACCTCTCAGTCCATCTGTGCAGGAAGGAGCTGAAACCTTAATCTTGTTAGAAAGGGAGGAGCTTTGGTCAGGAAGCTCAGGGGTCAGAATTAACACGGAGAACACTGTAGACCTTATACTCAGAATAAAACCTTAATTTTCATATAGATGGAATATATGAATATGAAATGTTGTCTGCATTTGAAAGAAATTTAAAAAAAGAAAAACTGCTGCCTCACCTTAAGTCAGACAACTTAGAAAGAAGTAGTTTCTCTGAAAGTTTAAATGTGTCATAGTGTTTAAAACCATGACATATTTAAGCACTTTTTAATAACACTTTCATGAATTAAACCTCCACCAGTTTATGATTTTTTAATCCAACACCTTCTTGGCTTTAAGTTGAAAGCAGAAATTCAATGCTTGAATCTGCTGTATTGTTATTAAACAGACTTTAATGTGCTATGAATGGCGGGGAGCCACTGCCTCTAATAACAGTTTGACAGAATAAAATCATCAAGTTTCACCTTTCCTCTACTCACATTGTTTCCAAGTGTTTTTCCAGAATGTTGTGCAGTTCTAATGGACAGTACCATTCCTGGTCTGTGACATTTCTTCTTATATTGGCTTTGAGTTTTTCCATAATGTAATAATATGTTGTAGTCATTCTTGATAACCTGCATATTTTAAAAGTACTTCTAACAAACTAACAAAGAATTTCAGGTGACACAAGGAGAGGTCATAGGTCAAACATTCACAAAATGTAAATAATTGCTTATATTTTTCAAGTGATGGCACTGATATTTGCTCCTTTGTTTAATGTTGATACAGACTCAGATTCTATTATGTGTGCATTTGACAGATGAATTCACTCTTGTAAACCACTAGATGTCACTGTAGAGTTTATTTTTCACACAAAATTCAGCACCACTTTTGAACTTTGTCTTCTAGAGATAACCATAATAGTAAAGAATTAAAAGGCAATAAAGTTTTCATCTGATCGTCTCCCACATCTGACCCTGAAGATTTACTGCTGCACAATGAGGATGGCTCATCACTGTCGGGACCAGTTGCTGAACTTGAGGATGATATGTTCGTTTTCTTTTGGTATGTAGCAGCCAATTCCTATGAAAAGGGATAACAATAATAATAATAATCATCATCTTTATTCTCCATAAAGGGGAAAATTTGCCCTCAGCTTCACCAGTTGGTTAAACACATTATACAACAATAAATAACACAATTTGCATGGCAAAGCATTTGGTATGAAAGACTGCAGTGACTCTCAAGTGTTTTCCCAAGGGTAGTTTTATGAATTCTTTAAATAAAAAAATAAAGGGCTGGATGAACAGGATTAGACACATTTGTTTGGCCTTTTTCCTCACCTATTTTACATCCTAGTCGTCCAGTACTGAACAGTCTAATTTGATTCTTAGTCCCCTGGTGCCAATATCATGTACATATATTAAAAGTTAAAACACTTTCAACAAGACTTCTGTTTCTCTAAAGTGTTCTTGCTTATATTGTATAATCACATTTTTTGAATAAACACAAGAGCTGCATTTAGAAGAAAATAGGGAACTATAAGTACATAATATTTTCTCCAAAAAACAAATAAGTACTCTAAAATTACCCAAAGTTTAATTAAAAAAGGCTTATTATAATTATGTAGTTGCACTAACTAAAATGACAGCAAGTAATATAAGGTAGAAATTGGATTATATACAATAAGATTTTAGCATAATCACACTAAGGGACATGCTGAGGCAATAAGTGAAAGAAAATCCAATTCTCCTGCCTCATTAAGTCTTCCTCAGATATGTTGTATTAAAACTCTGGGGAGGATACTCACCCACATCGAGCCTGCTGTACTCTCCTGAGCTTTCTGACAGGATCTCCCAGTACGTCTCCTCACCTTCACTTCCACTCACTCCGTTCACACTCTCCAACAACAGGCCAAAGTCTGAGTCCACCTTCACTGTGAACCTTGAAATGTGTGCACAGGAGTGTCTTAAAGAGTAGAAATGTCTTATTGCAAGCTTAAAAATGCTGAGGAAACAGTTAAGACACATTTAAGAATAAAGGATGATATGCAGAGATATTAAAGGAATTGTCACCAGTGGTCTTACTTGAAGTCCTGCTGTGTTTCCTGCAGTCTACTCAGAGCGCCCAGCAGCACACCTCCCTGTACCACAGAGCTGGAATACGACTCAGGAGTCATGTTGGATAGGTCATTCACCACAGACAGTCTGATAGGAAGAGTTACTGGACCTGCAAATAATGTTACATTCACTTATGTATGATCCACTCACACACAAAACAACTATAGTGAATCATTTAAGGTTGGATTTTCTCATATTATTCACCTCTGCCTGCGAGAGTTCCTTGTATAAGCAGCAGCAGGAGGCCCACAGAGAGGAGAGCAGCTGTATTAAGCACCATCCTGTGTGATGTTTCTCTTCAGATGTCTGTCTAATATCACAGCAGCTCAGTATTTATACTGTGCGTAGCCCTCATTTCTGCAAACTCCAGTCCCAGAATACCTTTAATCCTGCAGTCACCATGCCGCTCTGCAAAGACAGCTTTTGTTGGGTTTGAATAATCACAGTCTGCAAACTAACACAAGTGTTTGCAGTCACTGTTAATGGGTGACTTATGAATGGAAAGACTGTTAATGATCACTTAGTTGATTAATGAGCTGCCTGATGGTGGTCATGTTTTATCCAAAGCTATGAATGGTGGATGATTTTAGATAATTCATGCATGAAAACTTAAATTCATAGTGAATGTAAGGAAAGGTCATCCCTCTTTTCTCAAGGCAAATATTTCATTACACAATCAGGATTTGGCCTTTGAAGTAGAATTATAGATGGAAGTAGCACATGGTGTACTTCTTGGAATCTGTCTGCATTTATCAATCAAGCTTAAAAATGGTCATGCACCACATGCACTGGGGCTTTAAACAAAGCATTCATCTTTTTTTTTTTGGATGCTGACATGTCTCCAGATCAAGGCAGGGTTATAAAAAAAAATAGTGGCTGCAACATAGTGCAACCTCTGATGAGATACAGTCATATTCATGTACATGTAGTCTGGATTTTCAATCATGGATTCAGGTCTATATGTGTTACCCTGTCTGTGTCTAAGAATAGGTATCTGCTTATTGAGCAGCTATAAAGAGGCAAATCACAGAGATATGTCTTTCTTTTCTGAGATCGCTCATGTGGAGACGCGAGAGCTCGTTTTAAATTGGTCTGATTAAGAGGCAGGTGCGATTGACTAAAAATGATTTCCTCTCAGGGGTGATGTAAGGCATGTAGGGCCTGCTTGAACGCGAGTAACCCCGGCTGTTTTACCGAAAATAACCCGGGCACTGCAGCATCAGCACCAGGCAGCTGCGCAGGTGCGGCGCCGTTAAAGAGACAGCGGGGCCTAAAAATTTCACCAAAACCTCCCCCGTGTTTCTACTGACTGTCAGAAGCAGGACACAGAGATGGAGCCAAACTGAACACCTGTATCAGTATTGTGATTATAGGGAAGTGTTTAAATGGGGGATCTTATTCACAACATTTTATTTTCATAGGGTTATTCCCATTTCTCTTATTTTAACAGAGACAGACGCCCAAACTAGTACCAGAATGAGACATATAAAGGGTTTAAATTGGCATCTCAGAGGCTTATTTGACAAAACAGGCTATGACGGTCAGTTTGATCGGAATAGATTTAATTAACAGGAGTAATTGCCTCTTTTAGGTCAGAGCCCCAGTCTTAAATCAACCATCCTTAAAATGTTCTTACTTACACATAAAATTTGTCTGGAGTCTGTCTGCAAGAACTAATTAATTCTAAAACATGTGGTCAGAAACGACCAGGGGATTAGGAGGAAACAATGCAAATCAAAACAGTGTGTTTTTCCTCCATAGCATCCTGCCAGCAACGCCCTGTAGGCTATCCGGCGTGCGTACCACACAGACGCACAAACCGGTGAGAGGCTGCTATATCGAGCTGATGCTGATGCTGATGCTGCTGCTGCTGAAGCATCTGCAGCACTGTCTGGTTGTTTTTCTCTCATTCCAGATGTCAGGGACTGTGGATTGCCATCAACACCACTGCTAAAAAAATGTGTGTAAGTGTTGCGACGCGTGTTCAAGGCGGATGGATTTCATGAGAGGAATAATCCTACCGAAGAAAAAATTATGACAGGCATCCTGCTCCCCTGACGATTCTCTCTGGGATGCAGTCATAGTTTGAGGCCGGACATGATTTTAATCTGTAGAGTTGCTGTAGTGGATGCGGGATGGTGCGCGCCGCACCCCGAGAGATATTGATGAGGAAAACACAGCTCGGTCCTTAAATGCATCTCTGTCGATCCGAATTTTTCCTGGACTATAGCTCACAGTGAGCATCTTTTTGTTTTGTTTTTTATTTTGTTTTTTTTTCTTCTTTTTAAAAATCGTTTTGGCTGACTGGGACTGTTTGGGGGATCTTCTAATGTGGAGGAATTGTGCTGTCTGAAAGGATCCACTGAGCACTGTTGCTCTCTTAAAGCCAGAGAGGAGAACAGGCTGAGTTTCTCACCTGGTCATCTCATCACACAATAAGTATGTGCAATGCCTGTGTGTGTGCATGCGTGATGCAAACTGTGGGAATGAATGGTTAACACACAGTAATCTAAATATATCCTCAGAGCATTAATTCATGATTCATCCGCCTTTTAAAAACAGTCTATTCCCCCTAGTGCTCTTTCATTTTACAGCCTAAATACTTCCTCATGTTTTCATTCTCATCAGTTTCCTTGTTAACAGGTGTTTTCTTTTCAGGAGCTTGGAGCATCCCTCATCTCTCACAAGTCATTGCAGAGCACAGAATCACCACGCCAGTGCAAAGCTGGATTCATTTTATAACCATATTTCATCCATTATAGACTTTTACTATTTGCTCACGTGTCCTGGCTTTCGAGCTGCACATGACAGAATATGGAGGCTCTCATCTGACTGAGAGGCCATTAAAGTCTGTCAGTGTTTTACAGAGCTTACAGTATATGCAGGCTGGTAATGGAAATTCACTAATGGTAGGGTGATCAATAGAGGCCGTGGTCAGTTTTCTTCACCCAGCCTTTTCACAAGAGGATATTTTATTACATACCGTATAGGTGGTAGACAGTAGCCGGAGAGTACTACAAGACTGTGTGGCATTGGGTGACAGAAGTGGATGTTTGTACACACAGATTATGTGTACACAATGTGATATGAGAGTCAGTCATATACATTTGTGGCTTCCGATTTTGAGTCTGGATTTTAGGGGGTTTTTTTGCTCCATGGTGTCTTCTATCATGCCACTTATCAGAGTAGTGATTGTATCATATTTGTGAGTCTTTACCACTCTGACCTTGTTTCTAGCCTGAAAGGTGTCACAAATGATTGTAGTATGAAGACAAGCGTCCAAATGTGCCAGTCACAACTTTGTGAAAGATGTCTCAAGGAGTAGCTGCTAATATGTCAAGTTCAACGATTCATTTGTGACCAAAAAGACCAAAAATACATTACAAGCAGCCCTAAAGGTGTTATCTCTGTGATAATGTTTTTGAATCAAATTTTCCAGGTTTCCAGTTTTTTTTCACTGCTTCTGAAATATTTGGACAGAATTGCTAATTGAATGTAAACAAGGTTATTTTGGCACTGTTGCCTGTAAAAGTCTACTGCTGGAAGAAAACATCCTCAGATGACTTCTGACTTCTTTAGGAAATTAGGTTATTAAAGCTCAGGTCCAAAATCATGATCTGAAGCCAGGTGAAGTTTCTGTAAGTAAACTAAAGTCAACAAAAGCAAGTTTTGTATTAATGCTTCAGCTCCAGAGCTTGAACATAGTCATTAATGGACAAAATCTTTCTTGATTTAGCACTTCTATAATCATGTATTGTCTTAAGTGTTAAATCTCATATTTATATTAAAGTGTATACTTTGCATGTTAAGTACTTATTGGTAAATATTTTAAGTCCACCTTGAACTTGTCTTTGGTTCCATTAGTGAATAGGATAAACATAATTAATGCACAGTAAATACTGTTAGCCCATTAGTTTAACTGATAGCATTTAAACATGAGGATAAGCCATCAACTCATAACTGCAATGTTCTTTATTGGCAGCTAGAATACTAATTGAAAGCAGCTGAGTTAATTAACTTTTGATGAAAATGTTTGAATCATGTACATAATCTCCTTTGTTAATTTTGTATTTTTTGTTGAATAATTATTGACTTTTACCTGAATGATGGATAATTCAAATGTCCTGATGTGATATCATAGAAACATTGTGTTATTGTGCTTCAGATTATTGTAAAGCTAATGGAGGTGCAGGCACTACATGGTTTAACAGACACTTAAGACAGGCTGCCTCGTTTAGGAGGAAATTTATGTGAATCAGCAGTCTAACTGTGCTGCAGGGCTGAAACCAGATCCCAACTCCTCACACTCAGAATCTCATTCCCCTCAACCAGCCAGTCCATAGAATAAACTATAATCAGATCATGTCCAGCACCCAGTTTTGAGAAGATATCTGCACTCAACCTAAAGTCATTCCTACAACACACCTCTGTGTCCACACATCTGCTGGGGCAGCAGTTTCTTTTCGAGCCCAATCAGTCAGTCAACTAGGATACAAATTAAATAAATCAAAAAATAACATGTTTATCTCCTATACTTGCCAATGTTTGTAGGATATTTAAAATCTCTAAAGCATTTGAAATAAGAACCCTTGCAGTCTGTCTTACCTGGTTGCTCTTTTTCAGTCTTTTTTCTCAGTTTTTATTTTTTGAAAAATAATTCATTGAGGCCTATTTAACCATTCCGTCCCATTTCCATATGTTGGAAATTTCAAAAGGAGAATTCACTTGGTAGATTGTAATAATAATGCATAATTTACTTGAGCATACATCTGTTCCCGAGGTTCTTCATGTATGAAAATGTATAAAACGAAGCAGGATTGATACAGAAACTGATACATCCTCCTCTCAAGCAAGAGAGTGGAAATAGCTTGAAAACAGGTTTGTAAAGTGACATGTCTGTGCTTCTGTGCAGCCTTTCAGCATGGCTGAGAGAACACTGGAGCAGGGCACGGTCAGCATCCCCATGGAGGAGACCAAACTCCCTGGTGTCGCGCCTCAGGAGGCACCCCTGCTCACCCATCTGAAGAAAGTGGAGAACCACATCACTGAGGCTCAGCGCTTCTCCCACCTCCCACGCCGCTCTGCTGTGGACCTGGAGTTCAATGAGCTCTCCTACACCATCCGCGAGGGTCCCTGGTGGAGGAGGAGAGGTACTACAAGCTGACTTCACATAGTAACCATGATGGATGAGAAAGCAAGCACCACCCATGACGATCAATAACTGGAGTGTAGAATTTTCAAGGGAGGCATTTAAAAGCTGTTGTGACATTTAAGAAAATATATTTTCCATCTATGTCTCTTTATTCGCTCTATTGTTCTGATACATGTAGCACGGCCAAGTCTCCCCCTACACACACACTCACACACACCCAGACTTCCACCATGTTGTAGCAGGCAGTATGCCTTTAAGCTTTGCTGCACTCAGCAGAGTTTAGACATAGTAAATAATTTACACTTGCAGGTTGGCACACTGCTTGCCTCCCCTTTTCCTGTGCTGTCTGACTATAGGCGGTGGCAGTGAGTCAGGCCCACGATTGATCCGCTCATGAAATATGTACAGCATTTAAACTCACCACCCTTATTAATGATGAGACTTTAAGTCTCCAACCTTTGGTCATATCTGCTTATCAACTGTACCACCCTCTGTAAAGTATTATGTATAGCTGATCTGTATATTTAGCAGGGTGGGGACCCTTTATTTACATTCTCCCATAGTATCCTTAAGAGAGACCGTGCATGATGCATTGCAGGTAGTCTTGTGCTATTTCCAGTCTTGTGTAATATGGATGTGCATTAAGAAAGTTTGATAGAGGAGTGTTTGTTGTTCCATTGTGAAACCCAAATGTACAGAGAGTATTCATGAGGAGGATCGTAGATGGAGGAACAGCGAGGGATTCTTGAGCAGCTGTCAATAAATCAGCTTTTGTCTGTGCATTGATGCACATGCTTCTCCTTTCTCATCACCACTGTCTCTTCGGGGGGACCCGACTTAGCTTATTAGGCTGATGATATGCAAACAAGGAAGTGTCTCAGCTATTCCTAATTAAGCGGTGCCTTTCATGAAGAGGCTCGCTTGCTGTTTTACTCTCTTCACGATCCCACTGAACCTCCTGTTGTATACACTACATGTATATGTACATGTAAGGCACATACTGTGCCTTATAAACACCTCTCCGCTTCTCCAATTAGTCTACCTCAGCCACTCACAGAAAATGATAAGCGACCTAACTTCATAAACACTGTGTTGCTTACCATGCTGTAGCTTATTCTGAGGGGCTTGTCGGTGTTTGTGTGTCACTTAACCAGATAAGCCCAGAGCTGATTCTCTGCAGTGCCTGTCTGCCTGATCAAAGCTGTAAAACAGGTGTAATCACACAGAGCTTCATTCTGTTGTTCTTCTGTGTGCTTTTGTTGTCAGTGATTATTCCTCCTTGAGAAAGAAAACACATCACTGCTGTTGAATTATATTCTAGTAGGGGAGAAAAAAGGATGATGCGCAGCATGAACCATGATCCTTGAATCCATGATGTCAGGCGTGATTTAATATGCTTTAGTCTTTGAGTCATCGACACATTATTTATGAGTAATTTCTAATCATTTCTGTGACGAACAGAGAGGGATTACCTGGAGAAGGATATGGATGATTTCACTTTGTTCCATGAATTAAATTCACAGGAAGATACTCTTAATGTAGAGTTTCTTCTTTTATTGGTTGAACAGTAAAAAGGGCTCAGAAAGGTTAGCTTATCTGTGACCTGCCCTCTGTCTGCATTTGTTATTGTAGGCTCTTCTTGGCGAGGGCAGCCATTTATCCCCGTTAGGATAAAGCTGCTGTGACCTGCTTTCATCTTGAGGGTGTTCTCCTCCCACAGGAGATAACTGGTGAAACACTATAGCTCAGCTGTGAAAGGGGAAAGACAGGAAGAGGGAGGGGAAAGCAGGAAGATGTTTACATGCCTGTAGGTGATTTCTACTCTGTCTTTTCTTATTTACTGCAAGTTGCTTCTCTGCAGCTGCATTGATTATTTGAATTTGTCAGAAGGAAGAGTGTTTCCATCATACAGACATAAAATCACATCATAAGCTATGTGCTGCTTTTAAAACATACGTAAATCTAAATGTATGACTGTGATGCAAAGTAATCTATATTGCATTTTATCATTTTTTGTACAGGATGGTTAGGAAAATTTATGATTAAGGTTTCATCAGATCTAAAAAACAATTATGTATCTGCAGCTCACAGTTGTGTTGATGCTGTCTTGTACTTGCTTATGTCACCCATTATCTACTCCATTGTGTATGTTCAGACAAGGGCAAGTTGAGAAATGCACTATGCATTTGTCATATAAAGATTGGTTGCACTAGATGTGACTTTGTTAAATATCCTCATGAGTTAGTTTAGAGGGTGGAAAATGTCATGCTTCATTTTGCTCCATTCTGTGTGTAGAATATCACAGCTTTGACAAATTCATTTCATAATTTGCCAACAGCTTAATAGACTTGTTCCTGCCTTTGAAGCCATTTACCATTTGCCATAATTGATTTAATTAACTTGAACTGAGTTGAGTTATGCAGGTTTATGTAGTTTAAATCTATTCACTTACTCATCATCATTAAATATCATGTGCACATGATTCATTTATCAAAATAAGTTATCACTTATAATGAGGGAAAGTAATTATAAGATGCATTTTTTTCACCCAACAGTGCAGCCACTGCCTGGAAGTTTGCATATAGATCAAGATAATACACTTGCATCTGAGAAAATTTAATGAAAGAGCCCATTTGTCAAAGATTTTTTTGTACAGAGAATTTAATGAAATAAGAAAAATAAGTTGAGACTGTGGTAAGAAAGCAAACCTTGATTAAAGCTGCAGGAAAGTAAACTATTATATTCCTGGAGTGTAAATTGAGTTGTCGTCTGTCTCATGGCTCCAAATTGAAGCATGTGATGACCCCCACCTCAACCATGACTCTTAATAATTTGTCTTGCAATTACTTTGAGATTACCTGTGAGACCAAGCTGAGAACACAGAGCGAATACTGTCACTCACTGTTAAATCAGTATGTCTTTTTGGTATCAGGAGCGGACAGTGAGGTTAGCTATATACTCTGTGGCTCCCATGAGACTGGGTGATCAAAATGTGCCTGCAGCCTCGTACAGATAAGACCCTTATTATGCATGACCTACAGCACCGGGTTAGATCATCAGTATGCACCACATGCCAAAGCAGGGCTGCCTCACTGACAGCAGGCTGCTCTGCTGTCTGAGTGGAGGCTGCCTGATGTAATAACACTTCGAGGGAGGAGGGGGCACTGCCATTAGGCTACTTTACTCATAGAGTGAGGGTTTAAGGGGGCTGACAGTTCTGCTGAGACCCTAATTACACAGCTCAAGACAGGAAGAAGCATCCCTGTAGACAATGAATAGATGGGTGAGATAAGGGAGACGGGTGACAAAACAGCAGGATATTTATCATCCTTTTTAACTCTCCATATCTGGAAGCTTTCAGAATCTGTCAGTTCTAAAACTGGCCGTTTTACTGTCTCCAGTGTGCTTTAAACATCACAAAGGTCAGGAAATGCGTCATTAAAGAACCAGAGCCATCTTCATCAGCAGGCCACAGCACTATAACCATTATTACAGAGAATAATGCCTTTAGTTTTTCTTTTGGCGCCACTGAGAGCGTACAGATATTAAATCTTTCTGTAGTCTTATTTCTTTTCAGGTTTTTTTTTTTTTACTTTTTCATCTCTGACAAGCAATTCCAGCTAACACTGAGTGACACCATGTCCCACATTTGTTTTGTTTTTAAATGGTGGTTGCATTCAGTGTAGCCTGGACAGGTAATTTATTTTTGATTTATGTGACAACACATTTCCTGGACCGCTTAAGGACCACCCTCGTGTTGTGTGTGTCGTGACATTGACTCAAAAATTAGATAGTATAGTTTAATTTAAATAAGGCCTGTTGACCATAATTTCCAAAACTATTTGTAAAATCTGTGAGAGATTGTTTCTGTATTATGTTTACAATAGGTACACGAAACATCAATGTTTGTGACTTAGCAATAAGATAATTAGCTGGGTATATTTTATGTAAGATTTTAGAGTGTACTTCTTTGACTTTTTTTGAGATACAGTACTTACTGTATAAGGCCAAAGCCTTGGTGAATATACATGTTATTACACTTTGTATCGGTTAATTCAATTCCATTCAACAGTAGTGAAAGCTGTGATATCTTGTTTTCACCATAACGTAAGAGGCTTTTCACAAGTTCCACTGCTAGCTCTGCAGATTCAGATTGAGCAGCCTGTGACTTCACCCAGCTGGAGTGAAATGAGGATGTGAGAAATAGCTGCATAACCAAGCAAATAAACAGTGCAGCACAGCTCAGTAAATTACAACCATAGTTTATCTTCTCACTGTCACAAGATTGAAGGTGTTGTAGTGAGTAGACTTATAATTGACCAGCAGGATGTAGAATTATCATAGGTTAATGCAAACTGATGGTAAAACATTAAATAATTTCATCAGTTGTTGTTCTTTTCATGAGCAGACATCCGTCCTTAACTCATTGCTTTCATATCAGGCTGTTTTGTGTTTTCTCCTTACAATTAATTTTTTTAATTAAGTAAATGGAAACTCAATACTCTATACAGGACTACACACTAATCATCCCTTGATAGTTGGTCTGACAAAACTTTTATACACTTACTATTTTGCTTTAGTGCTTATACATTCCCATACTTGCCAGCCTTGCTCTTTATTGAAGTTTACCAATTATTTTCCTCCTTATATCTATTTGACACACCTTGGTGCCATATGTTCAAAATTCAGCTGCACACTTGGATCACTTTACCCCAACCCCTTGTTTACAAGTCACTCCATAGTCTGGCACCTTCTTACTTATCTACCATTCTCCAACCTTACACACATTGTTGCACACTACGTTCCTCTGATGCCCATTTACTTATCACTCCCTCCTCCAGGTCCCGCACCATGGGTGACGGGGCTTTCAGTGTGGCAGGGTCTAATCTTTGGAACACTCTCCCTCAGGATACTCATCAGTACACATCGGTTGCTTCATTTGAATCACAATTGTGTGTGTGTGTGTGTGTGTGTGTGTGTGTGTGTATTGATCTATCCTATTATCGCTTGTTATTTTCTTTTTACATTGCTTGGTGTTTTGACTCACTCTGTAAAGTGCCCTTGGGTGTCTTGAAAGGCACTTTTAAATAAAATGTATTATTATTATCATTACTGTTACTGATTGTTGCTTGTGGGTTCAAAATATATTCAAGAAATACATATTTGTGGGCAATGAACATATATGTGTTTGCTGCTAACGGGCTAGAGTAGTCACTATAAATAAATGTATTAACACCAGTTTATCAATAAGGGCTCCAACATATAGACCCCCTTACATGTATCATAAAAAGATACATACAAACTTTGGACTTAAATGCCCAAGAAATAATTAAAGACCAATGACAGCAATATAAGTAATTGTTCTTTTCCATCTTTGTCAGGTTACAAAGCCCTCCTCAAATGCCTTTCTGGAAGTTTCAACAACAGAGAGCTGATTGGCATCATGGGGCCTTCTGGGGCCGGGAAATCCACCTTGATGAATATTCTGGCAGGGTACAGGTGAGACAAAGAGCTGTATGATGTTTTTGCAGATCCTTGAGCAGCTGGTGTATATATGCATACTTGACTTTTTGACTTCATTTAATGATATGTGTGCACAAACTAGCCTATATCCTGCTGAGAAAATGGTTGCAGGATCTATTAGTTTTCTGTTTGGAAACAGGCAGACGGGCATGAAGGGCCAAATCCTGGTGAACGGCCGACCGAGAGACCTGAGGACCTTCAGGAAGATGTCCTGCTACATCATGCAGGATGACATGCTACTGCCACACCTCACTACGAGGGAAGCCATGATGGTGAGGTGATCAGAAAAATAACTCCCATTCCTCACCAATGCCTAACGTCCAGTAATCAAATATTTTATTGTGTTCTGTGTTTTAGGTTTCTGCCAATCTGAAACTGAATGAGAGCGTGCAGGTCAAAAAAGAGCTTGTAAGTCTGAATATATTGATAGATTGTACATAAAGCATTAGTTGTCAGCTGTAGATAGGCAACATAATATATATAATGAAGACATTTTTTATTTATCACTGGACTTTCAGCATTGTTGCATCAGTGTGATGATGTACCTTTTTATTTAAGTAAGAAAATTACTAGAATTTCAAGAAGTACATCTACATCCAACATATATCAATATTGCAGTGAAGGTTATACATGATAGAAGAAAAGGAAGCACATTGTCGATCTCTGGTGTCAGTTCCTCACTTTCTTCCTCATGTATGACACTTTTGTCTGTTTGTGTGTAAGGTGGATGAGATCCTGACTGCTCTGGGTCTTCTGGACTGTGCTCAGACACGCACTAACTCTCTCTCCGGAGGCCAGTGTAAAAGACTGGCCATCGCCCTCGAGCTGGTCAACAATCCTCCTGTCATGTTCTTTGATGAGCCCACCAGGTATGATATCAATCACCTGGTTTGAGTCATTGTGATCTCAACATAAATCCAGACTGTTACTGCATCTGTGTTGCCTTGTTTCCCATCCCAGTGGCCTGGACAGCGCGTCCTGCTTCCAGGTCGTTTCCCTCATGAAGTCTCTGGCTCAGGGAGGACGGACCATCATCTGCACCATTCATCAGCCCAGTGCCAAGCTCTTTGAGATGTTTGATAAGGTATAACCTGAGTGCTTATAGTGCTGGACACTTCCAGCTTTCCATTAGCTGCTGCTCATACTGGGGCACTACAGGTTAGCATGATTCATTTTATCCAGCAGACGATCAGCGCTGTAGTCGATATCCATCCCTGTTTTGTCAGTTGTTCATATATTATTCAGAGAGTCAGTGTGTTGGAAACTATGTTGATTACTCTGTACCCATGTTGTTCCTCCACCAGCTGTACATCCTCAGTCAGGGTCAGTGCATATACAAGGGCACAGTCCCTTACCTCATCCCTTATCTGAAGAACCTGGGCCTCCACTGCCCGACGTACCACAATCCTGCTGATTTCAGTAAGTCCTGTGTCTCCTTGAGTACAACTGTATGTATACGTATATTTTTCCATACATTTGTTTTCACCAGCTTGTCCTATGTGTCCCTCCAGTCATTGAGGTGGCGTCAGGAGAGTACGGCGACTTGAATCCTGTGCTGTTTGAGGCAGTTCAGGGTGGACTGTGTTCTGAAGAGGGCAAAAAGAACTCCAGAGACAAGAACGACCCTTCCTGTCACTCTCAGTGTCACAGTGTGAGTAATGCTGGTCCTCTCACTTGTGTCACCACATTGTTTCTGTGTTATATTAACAGAAATCCTAGCTTCAAATCCTATAATAACAAAAAATGAAAGCCGCTTGAATGCAGAATGCTTGAAATGTCTGCTGTTATTCACTCCAAAGAATTGTTCGACAAGAGGAAATTACATTTGCTTTCATTAGTTTTCTTCAGTGGTTTCTGATGGATTAACTGCATTCATTAAACAATGAGCGATCTACTCTCTTAGATTAAATATGCAGGCAGATATGTCAACTCTGCAAAGCCACAGTGTGATATAAATGATAAATGTTCAACTTCTCCATAATAAACAAATTAAAATAAAGTAGTCTAGGTTGCTCTTATTTCAAGGTGGTTTCTTTTTTCACTTGAAGTATACTGGAGATCAAAAGTGCTCTATTTGAACCAGTAAAGGATAAACCCAATTTAACACACTGAATTTATATCCTGTTACCCTTTCATGTCCAAATGATTGCACATTTTCCCCAAACAGTTCTTCCTCTTCTCCAATCCATCAATTTGTCTCCTCATTTTACTCTCACTCTGTCCTTTTCTCAGCTTCAGAATTGTAAATGTAACCACCAAGAGCTCTCTGGTACACCACTAACCCTGTATTGTGAAGTTTTACTTTTACATGCCTTTAAACATTTTTTCATTTTATTGATTTTTCTCTGTGGCCATTTCTAACTTGTTTTGGGTGTTTCTGTGTAGCCATATGCATCAGCTAGCAATGCTAACCATAAACAACCAGGTTATATTTTTTTCTATTCCTCTTTTTCCTTTTTGATGACATGATTTAAGATATTATTGAACAGTATTAATGTTTTGTATTTACTTGTTAGCTTATACATCATTCATTACTCAGTGTGGTGCAGACACAGTGTGCATTCTGTGTTTAGAGGTTTTAATTCATTCAGGGACTAAAAGATTTGTTAAGGTATTGTTTGAATCACTGTCATAAACTCAAATTATACAAATAACAAATATATGAAAAACGAATTGAATACATTCAGACCCTTCTCTACTTCTCAGTTGATGATTTACTTGCAACATGATACAGGAGAGAGGTTAATTTCCTTTTTTGATCACGTCTTTCCCTTTATCTGTGTGTAACTTACACGTTGTCCCCACTGTCTCTCTCCACAGGATACAGGAACCCTTGAAAAGCATAGCTTTGCCACCAGTACATTCACACAGTTCTGCATCCTCTTCAAAAGAACCTTCATTACAATATGCAGGGACACGGTAAATAAAACATTGGACAAACTATTCCTGCTCAAATTTTAAGACAGATTCTGACAGGAAAGACATTAAATTCTATGTATCCATTAAGGGTTTTTTTGTGTCAATGTGTGTTTTGCAGGTGCTGACCCACCTCAGGGTGATGTCCCATCTGTGTATTGGAGTGCTGATTGGCCTGCTTTATCTCAAAATCGGAAACGATGCCAGCAAGGTCTTCAACAACACTGGTTTCCTCTTCTTCTCCATGCTATTCCTCATGTTTGCTGCCTTGATGCCCACTGTTCTAACCTGTAAGACACATAGTTTTGCAAAGGATTGGAAATATTTGCCTTGTTGTTTTTCTGGTTGATGCTGGAGGTCTCTTAATGCTGCTGTTGTTTCACAGTTCCTCTGGAGATGTCCGTGTTTATGAGGGAACATCTTAACTACTGGTACAGCCTCAAGGCCTACTACCTGGCCAAAACCATGGCTGATGTACCATTCCAGGTAGTGTTTCAATGATTTAAAACACAATAGATTGGACATGCATGCAGTATAGATCAAATTACAGACGCTAAAAAATCTCTTTCACAGGTGATTTGTCCAATCATTTACTGTAGTATAGTATACTGGATGACTGAACAGCCTCCAGAGGCAGGTCGCTACCTGCTTTTCATGGCCTTGTCCACATCCACAGCTCTAGTAGCCCAGTCGCTGGGTCTGCTTATAGGGGCTGCATCTACGTCTCTACAGGTAGGCACACCCGTATCTCTTAAAGGGGACATGCTTATTGTGATTTTCTGTTTAAAGTTGTATTTCTATGTTAAATGTGGTTAAAGATCCAACACTTGAGGGGATCATGTATAAAAAATAACCCTAACCCTCTGAAAATCAAAAGCCAAAGTCAAAAGCCTTCCTATTAAACAGATATCAGATGTCAGGCTGACCACTCACATTTTTTGGATTGGATTTTGGCTTGAATATGTATGGATATATTTGAGTTAAAGGAGCTAAAACAGCCTATTTCAGAAAGATGCCGAACTGAGGAGCTGCGTAAAGGGCCAGTATAAGATCAGTGGCAAGATTGATAACTGTAAAGTCTGGTTATTTATATCATGAAAAGATATTCCAGTAGAGCCTCAGGTTAAAAAAAATATAAACCTGTACATTTGCATGATGTATTCCCTTTAAGTATCTGTTGACAAAATATTTCATTGCGACAGTTTTTTTTTTTCAATAAATACGAATCATTTATTCAAAAGGTGGCAACCTTCGTGGGTCCAGTCACAGCCATACCTGTGCTCCTCTTCTCTGGCTTCTTTGTTAATTTTGACACCATTCCCAAATACCTACAATGGAGCTCTTATGTCTCCTATGTCAGGTACTGTAAGCTATTTTCTTTATATGAAAAATGTTCAATCACTTTTATTACAATTTTGCCAAATTTATTTTGGCCATTAGTCTTTATGGTCTGGCTTTCCCTCATATAAAATTGTTGAATGGGTTCATGACATTTGGTTAAAAATGTCTGCTTTCAGGTACGGCTTTGAAGGGGTGATACTCTCTATCTACGGAATGAACCGGTCCGAGCTGGAGTGTCCGGGTCTGGTGTGTAAGTTCCAAAAACCAGAGGAGGTCCTGCAGCTGCTAGATGTGGAGGATGCAAAGCTCTACGTGGACTTCATGGTTCTGGGGGTTTTCTTCCTGGTGCTCAGACTGGCCACTTACCTGGTCCTGCGCTACAAAGTCAAGTCAGAGCGTTAAGACATCCACAGGCAACCACTGATGGATGTGGACGCTAGTAAGCAAACATATAGCCTCTCCTTCTCTGTCTCTACTTCATATACATGTACAGACATACACAAATCCAGCACATAAAGTTATTGGGACGCTGTGCTGCCCATTACACAAACTGTACAGTAAAATATTATTTGAAATGGTTTGTTATCCATGAAAAGGGAAAGTTTAGACTATGGTGTCATTCCACCCCTCTGTCCATTATTAGTTGTCGTCCAGGTGATAGTATTTCTAAGATGACCATTACTGTGTACCTTCACCATAAATGAAAACAATACTCAACAAAGTTACAGAAAGCATGTTTATATAAACCAAGAAACTGAGATGAGTACTTTTTTGACTACTTCATGAAAGTACACCTGTGTTAATGGGGAGCGATAGTTGCCATATTGGGGCAGTTGCCCAAGTACTGGTTGCTTCTCAATCCAATGTCTACAAAGGTAATCCAAGATTCCCATTTGAAGCCCATTAGTTGATACTTATTGGATAGCACCCATCACAATGCTCAGATTTCAAGATGGATTCATTCTTATTGCCATCATGTAAGTGGAAACTATCGGTGCCAGAACTTTTGGCAGTCTCCCGCTCTCCTGTAGGATCGTCTCAACAGGTATCCTTACCAAGATGCAGAACACAAAGGCTTTTCTGTCTGGAATACAAACAAAACAAACCAATTGCAAGTAGATGACTTTTCTCTCTTTCCGTCTCCAGTGAAGATCATTTTCATGGCCATCATTGGCCAACCAGTGACAGCAGTACAAAGTTTAGACATGGATGAAGTGTTGATGACTTGCTCCTTATTGTTTCTGCCATAACTGAGGAAGCATTCAGTGAACGGGGAGAATTCTTGGGAGCAAAATGTGAAAGCAAGCATGGCTGCTTCCCGTTTCCAGCCTGATGTGGAAGACTGTCCTAATCACACTGGTTGCAAAGAGAAAATTATGTTTGAGGTGAAGTGCAATATCCTCTACTATGGTTTTAAAAGTGATGTTCGTCTAATCAGTGTCGCTCTTTTGACACAATTCTTTGAATTGCTTGTTTCCACTTGTTGTATGACTCTTTAGCTGCCTCTCCCTGAGCTACGAAAGGAAATATCCTTTTTCTCTCCTTCTCTTTCTCTCTGCTTTGCTGATGTCTGACAGATGTGTGTTGTCCAAAACAATGCTAGATACTTGAAATGCTGGCTGGGCAGTTTTTGTGCCTCTGAACTAGAATGATATGAGTTTCCTCTGCTTCAGTGCTCATTGTTTGCACATACACCTTATGTCAACGTACATGCTGGTTCTCTCTCTCTCTCTCTCTCTCTCTCTCTTTCTCTCTCTCTCTCTCTCTCTCTCTCTCTCTCTCTCTCTCTCTCTCTCTCTCTCTCTCTCTCTCTCTCTCTGTCTCTCTGTCTCTCTCTCTCTCTCTCACACACACACACACACACACACACACACACACACGCACCACACACATACACAAGAGAAAACACACACATTCACCCTTGGCAATGTTTAGAAGAGCCTCTCCTTGTCACAGGGCAATGCAAATATTTTCAAATAGACTTGCTATGAAATATTTCTTACTCAAACTATGCTACTTAGTAATCCTTATTATAATGCATAAAATAATGTGAGTATATAATCAATGATTGTACAGTGGATATGTTATGCTGTAAACAAATGTACATTTGCACTTTTCAATGTATGTTTATTATTTTTTATTTATTTGTATTTTATTTTATTTTTATATATCTATGTATGTGGCGAGTGCTGCTTGGAAGTATAACGGGAAAACAGCAACTGAATGTTGCATGTTTACTTTAGGAATGAAATTTATGAAATATTAAATTTCAGAGTAATTAATTTCCTCATCCAGATGTATGTATCCTGCCATGTCTGAGGAGATGCAAATCCTATGCTTTCTGCGGAACAATTTTTAGAATACCTGGACTCAAGCCTGGTATAGATTTAAAAATAATAATAAAAAAAAGACTCAGGAGTGAGAAGATGACGCAGACGTGTGTGAAATGCACGAGATGGAAGAAGCAAGGATAATGAACAAGAAGAGTCAACCAAATGTATTGTTATGTAGCTCATGGGCAGAAAATTTTGCAGCAGGGAAGGTTTGGATTCTGTCATTGATAGCAATAGTCAAAATTGTGATGTTTTATTGTTATACCTCCTGCTGCTGTGGCATCAGCATATGTTTTATATTAAGAACATGTTTTAGTCTTTTTGTTTTTATCAATTTTATTATGTGCAATAACCATCCGGGTATTGTAACTCTTTCAGACTAACTTCATAAAGGGAAAATGTGACAATGCAAGAAAAAAAAACTATTTCATCCTTTCATTTTAGTTATGTTTTTGTCACTTCTGTTCAGTTAAAGAGGCAAATTTGGTGTACATGTTTGATCTTAACAATTTAATTAGAGGGATGAAAGTGGAATAACCCTAGTAAAATGTACTGGATAAGTTAAAGCCAGTGGGTACATGTTGCTGTTTTAACATCAGACCCCACAAAGATAAATGGTTCTTATGTTAGTGCCAGAAAATGTGTAGCATAAAGGAGAAACATTGCATTAAGTCAGTTTTACCGCCAACACAGCAGATATGTGTTTTAACCTTGTCCGAATGATATTAAAAAGCCAGGAGCTGGTAGCAGACCTGCAGAAAAGAAACGACTTCATCCTGAGAACAAAGCAGGGATAATTAACAGTGTTGAAGTCATTAACCAGTCTAAGAAAGTCTCAGCCTGAAGTCCAAAGGCCCATGGTACCAAAGAGCAAAACAAATCATCCTTCCTCCACTGCAAATTATTTTGCTGTACTTCTGAGTGAGATGATGTTGTCCAATGTTCTCATTAGTGGGAGTTATTCCAGTTTTCTGAGAAGATCACTTGGACAAAAAGATTTTTCAACTCAGATTTAATCTTGACACACTTAACTTTGAAGATAGCTTACTTCCCTTCTAAAATCTATTTTTAATCCACCAAAAACTTTTGTTTCTTGAGATAACAGATACAATTTGGCTCCCGTGGAGATACTAAATAATTTATTATTAATCAAATGTAAGCAGTATTAAGGGTCTCTGAGAGGGTGGTATGCAGCAGATGAGCGCATGTTCAAATCAATAAAGACTACTTCACTTCATTTACACTTTTATTTATCATGTCACTATTTCACCTGTCTATCATAATAAGCAACCAGTCTTTATTGCACTCTATCATTGTGTGGAAAATATCAATATGCCGGCCATACCTGAAGAAAGCTTTGTCTGATTGAAAATTAGTGCTCGGAATGGAAGGCTGTTTTACACAGATTATTCTTTTTTTTGTCTGATATCATTTGTTTATCATTTACAGTCTAATATACATTTTCTCAACTCAAAAAAATGCAAGTTCTGTATACTGAACGCTGTTCTAAGGATTATAATAAAGATCATTTATAACCTTTGCCATGGCTCTGTGAGATGATTTCCTCAGACTGCTCTTAGGACACATTTTTTTCTTACAAAGCTTAGTCTACACTTATCTACACATCACCAATGAAGCCAATGGTGGTTGTGTGAAAAATGAAATTATTGAATATAACCGCATTTAGCTTATTCTCCGTTTAAATGTGCCTTGAGCAAAGGAAACACTGCTTTGACCTCACATGCTATCTATGTTTAAAAACATTTTTTGGGGTGTGTTTTGCTTGAATTATTCTTCTTAATATGCAACCTTCTCTCTTAAAACTAGTTTATTCTCAGACAGTCAGTGAGCTGCCATCAATGCATATTTCTTATTATAATATATACACATTGTGTATTTGTACACACACAAGCAGGCCGCATAACAGCCATTTTAACAACCGTCAGATGCAAAATACACAGTTTGGCTTGGCTTGTGTTTTTTGTCATCGATGTCTCACTTTATATATATATATAAAAAAAACTCTAACTTCAAACAACTTTGTTAAATCTAATCATTATCATAATTAAAGGTTAAATGAGTACAGACACAAAAACAGAATGAGTCAAGAATATTAGGTACTTCTTTTAAAATGAAAGATGAGTAAATAAATAAATATCATCAAGAACAAAAAAAATCAGCATGACTTTTACACTTTTATTCATATGTTAGCATAAAAGCACCATCTCCATGTTAATTGCCAGATAAGTAATGTGAGAAAACATAATGCATCAGAGAGACTGATTTAAGTGCTTCCACAAATATACACATGGCTTTTTTCTTTTAGTCATAACCTTCATTCATCACTACATGAGACATCTGAACAAAGAAAGGATAAAAAGGTCTACACTCACTCTGACAAATTGTGTAAATATAAGGTGAGAACAGATGACAAAAAAAAAAAAAAAGGAACTGAGAGTTTAACAAAGAGCTGGGTTCATTGTCTCCATCACAGTCACACTGTGTTCTACACTCACAGGGCCAACGTATAAAAGGACAGGGAGATAGAACGGGTCAGGATAGGAAACTAGATTTCAGATTTGGGCCTCGAGCTACTCCTTTTAATCTTTGCAAATAGAGTAGGTGAGAGAGAAAAAAAGAAAAAAATGAGGGTGTTGAAGCAGCAGGAGTAGGAGTCAGTGGGAAAGAATGAAAAGATCAAATGTAATGTATTACAGACCTTACACATAGTGTAATATGGTTTTCATGATTGTTACTCAGACTGAAATGCTATGTGGTTAATAAGGCAATAAATACACAGTATCTAAATCTCCATTTGGCTGATATTATCAATGAAACATTCATATAAAACTTGTTTATTTTTTCCCCTCAAGGCTAGACTAAGTTGTAGACAAGAGGGGCCCCTGCTGGAAAGAAATGGATTGTTCCTTGAATGTATATTGTGCTGACTATATCAGAACTATATCAGTCATATTTGCTTATCTTAAATATTTATATATCATGCTGTCTCTTTGCACTACTGTTTATGAGCATGAATATGTGAAAACTCATTTAATCAAGACATAATGGAGCCTGGTTTGATTTGGTCCACAATTGGTTGCAGCCAAACATGTTTTCTTTACTTATACCACTGTTAATACAACCTGAATCCAGCTGTGAAATCACACACAATGAAGATACTGAATGATACTTATTTCAAACTGGGCCACAAAACAAAACAGTAGTTACCTGAGCTAGGCTGGTGGTTTATGACTGCTGCATAGCAATCAAATGAACTTTATTTGGTATAGGGCTTTGCCTCAGCAACCTGAGACAGTTTGATGCATTCAGTTTCCAATCAGGTGGTGGTATAGCAACCCAGTCTGGGTTGGGTATAGCCATAGACTGTATGAAAGATGAAGCCAGTAAAGATAAAGCACTTGGCTCACTTTAAATTCAGCAAACTGAGAACAATGGAGCAGGTAACAACTATTTCACATGTGGTCTGTCCTCTAATGGGCTTTACTAGTGGTTGAACCAGAGGTGATGGATGTAAAGCATGGTTTGGCCCATGGTAGAGGACTGAGCACTGGTTCTCACTGTAAAAACACATCAACCTGTGCTGAGTGGAAAACTTGTGGAAATGGTAGTAGACAACACTCCCACTAGCAATTGAGATTTAGAGAACACGGCACCAGAACACTTATATACCCACAGTACGTACAAATTATACACATCTAGGCTATTTAAGTTTAAAATACAAAATGTGCAATACATTTCACTCTTTTTTGTTTTGTTTTTGACATTTACCAAATATCAGCCCTCCTTGCACTCTTCCCTTCTTTATACTGTTTGTATCCTATTTACAGTTCACAGAAGCAATTTCACCTGTATAGTTAAGCTATGTATTGTTTATATTTCTGATTGTTGTGTTTTCATTTTATGTAAGTATATTGAGAGGCACTGAGCCAGAGTCAAAATCCGCACAACATACCTTGGCCAATAAAGATGATTCTGATTAGGATTTAGTTTTTTTAACCAGAAACATGGAGTACATAATATGTTCAGGGATGTATTGTTTAAGTTTAGATGGCTCACCTACCTCTTAAAAAAATACTCCCCGTTTTTTTCCGGGTTCGTTTCTAGGTTATTTTACCATTTTCCGGTCCTCGGATTATCATCTTGCTTTCTGTGTCGTCTTTGGTTGGACCGGCATTTTCCCACAACACCCTGCTCCTGCTCTCACAGATGACGAAAATGGCGGACAGCGCATCATCGGTAGGTCTCCGATAATATGTTATTTTTATTTTGGAGACATTGACTCGTTTGAGGATGTAAATTAACCCATGTTTCCGACAGGTCGAAATTGTGGAGGGCTGTCGCCTCCCCGTTCTTCGCAAAAACCAAGAACACGAGGACGAATGGCGTAAGTATTGTCCGGTTGTTTTTTCCCCATGCTAGGCGAGCTAATGCTAAGTGTCGAGCCTCAGCTGTTGTTAACAAACGCCTCGGCCTCCGGTTAAAGCACTGTAAACAACACAACAACACTCACAGGACACTCGGAGCTCTACTGTGTTAACCTGTGTGGTTTAAATACTTCCCAAAACACTGTTTTGATGCTAACTAACCAGCTCGCAAAGACATATATTTTTTAAAATATATATATTTTATTGGGATAAACCAGTGGAAATCGATCTGTCATTAGGCAGAGGTTTACAAATGTGAAACTGGATTTTTCAAGTTTAATGGCTGTTTGGATGGAAGCTGTCATTCAGTTTCAAAAAGTTATTATTCAGCTTAACAAAGCTCACTGGGACATTATTACTACTCTAACACCTCAGCACAAATACATATATTTTTGACATGCGTTACCTCACACCCAAATAGGTTTTGTGCAGTCGGTCTCAAACTTTTTGATTCTTTATTGGCCAATATCCAATGTCAGTGTACTTACACCTTATAACAACATAACAATCTTTAGCAATACAAGTAGTGTAAATAAGTGAATAGTTGTGATGTGCTAAATATTGAATATTAAAAAGTGATTATTACATGACATTATAAACATATAGTAGGTGGTTTTGTATAGTGTCTACAGACTGTTCAAACATACAATAATCAATACATTGTATTGTACATTTTGTGATTAAGACTTATAAATAAATCTGTCTAATCTGTAGGTGTAGTGGGCATTATGGTGTTATTAATATTAACTCCTAAATCACAGCAAAACAGTTCCTCACTGTCTGAGAAATGAGAAGATGACATCTATTCATATTAGAATAGTTTTGATAACTTAAAATTTAGGGGATAAAAACAGAAAAATGTGTAGGTAATATTTAGCATATATATGTTTGTTTGTTTTTTGCTTGTTATTTTTTCATCACATGTAGAGATGATACAGTTAGTTGATGATTAGTCAACCAAAAGGAATTTAATAGGTAATTTAATCAGAAATGCCAAATAGTTGATGGTTCTTGGCTCTCTTGTGATTTGGTGATAAATCTGCAGCATGTCTGAAGATATTTTATTGACAATCCATAATAATAATTTTGATAATTTGAATAAGGTTTCATTGTAAGTTTTAATTGGACTTTTCTACTTTTCTTACAGCTTTGGCTGAAATTCTCAGTGTAAAGGAAGTGTCTTCGAGAAAGCTCTTCTATGTTCACTATATTGACTGTGAGTATAAGTTGTGTGACAACTTGTTTTTATTTCTTGGATATACCTGTTATAGTCTCTTTGTAGGGTGAATTGCATAACACTGAAAGATCACAAAAAAACGTGTTCCTGTTTGTGTTAAAAGTCAACAAGCGGCTGGATGAGTGGGTCACAGCGGACAGGCTGGACATGAAAAAGCTTCAGTTCCCTAAGAAAGAAGCTAAAACACCCACCAAGAATGGTCTTTCAGGCTCCCGTCCCAGTTCTCCAGAGAGAGAAGTGGTAAGTGTGTATTTACATACGACACCACCCAATGTTTATCTCAGGCCCTCAAACATTAACACAACATGCTCAGTTTTTTTTATTACTTAATACTTAATTCGGATTCCAATGACTGCCACAGAAACTGTTCATTTGTAATGTTGTGTTAATTATGAAAGACATTAGTTAGACTGTGTGTACACTGAATACCTGAGTATTAACCTGAGGGTTAACATTAATGTTGGTTAATCCCCTTCTTTCCCTTCCTTTCTGTTCAATTCAGAGGAAGAGTCTAGATCTCAACGTACCATCTGCCACAGCTCCCTCCAGAGGCAAAACCCTCCCCACACCGGTACAACTTGAATTTACCCATTCTAGAGAGCCATCAGTGAGAACTTGTTTACTCCTGGTGTTAACATGTGTCTTGTGTGTTCATGTAGCTATCAGGCCATGCTGAACTGCATGGAAATCCCGAAATAAACAACCAAGATACTAAAAAGGAAGAAGAGCCAGTCGTGCAGATCACATCCAAATGTATGACAGGTGTATGCACTGGTCTTGTAAAGCCACATTTCCTCTTCAAATCTCTCAAGGTACCCGGCATGCTCTGTCTATGTTGTTTCTCTTATAGTGCTGTAAATGGATTCTTCTATGATTCACACAATCTGCATCAAATTAAATGTTTGTAAAAATGACATGTACTGAAGAAGATAACATACATGGCAAAATGATAAGTTTTAATGGAGGGTAAGGCTTTAAGTTACATCTTACTCCTCAGACAAATTTTAGTTTGATGATAACCCAGTGCAGTTTCAGCTGATCTGTGTCTGTCGCATTTTAATACCAGGTTTAAATCAGGTATAATTTGCAAAGGACTAGTAAATATGCTTGATTTAGTATGCTGTGGTGACTAAACAGACACAGTCTCAGCTCATATCAGTGAACAAACTGCAGGTTATACACCTTGATTTGAACAGGAACAGGAATACCCATCTTTTAGTCTTTACATGGGTTTGAATTTTGCTAATTTGAACTGATGCCTCTGGCCTGACTAACAAAAAAAAATCTTGTTTGTAAATTAAAATGATCATTCAGTTAAGTGTTGTCTGTGCTGATTTTCAAGCCAAATGTGCAACACCGTTTGTTCACTGCAGAAGAGGAAAGTCGAGCCCGTCCCCGTGGCGACTCAGGTACCCCCGGCGCCCCCCGTGCCCTCCCTGCCAAGCTCAGCTGAAGCCTCTCAGGCGTCTGTTTTCCCTGCTGTCAGAGAGACCAACAACACCTTTAAATCCCGCGAAGACCACGAGCAGCTCTCCTCCCTCACAACAGTAAAATAAATCTTGTGGGATTTTTCAATGTTTCAGTTGTAATTATTAATCATTAGCTATTTCATAACCTCTTGTTTCTTTGTAACGATAGAACGGCACTGCACGCCGGCTCGTCCCCTCTCAGCCCGGGAGGAAGAGGAAAGCTAATTGTGGGGCCGCAGATGAGGTATGTAACATGTATTTCAACTTTACAGTTTACAGAAGGCTTATTATTTCCTAATTACAAATGTATTTCTTATGTGATTCTCTGCTTGTTTTTATTTTGTAGATGTATGATAGTATTTTGTTCACTTTGAGCTTTGTCGAAAAACAACATACATATTATAATTACATATTTTAGAGTTTTGTATTCTGACCCATATGTCTGCAAAGCTAGTTATGATACTATTAATGCAGGCAATATCTGTGGTTGTTTTGGCTTTTAATTTTTGTACAGATAATGAGGACATATACACACTGTTTAGTGATTAAGGTAACTTGAAACCTGCAGTGTGGAACTTTTACATATAAATGAATGTCCGATACATTCAAGCCCTTGCCAAATTAGTTCACACAGTGCTGATTAAGTCTCTTACTGCTAAGTAAATCTCCGTAATTCACAAGCAGCTAACTTAACCTCTTAATGCACGCTGTTCAGTCTACGGGACGGGACGGATGTTAGGAAGTAGCCACACGGTCTTCTGAATGTTTTAAACACCAACCCTTAAACATATATGCTCATGCCGTACATTGTTGGAAAGCTTAGATTGTTCTGATTCATTCAAGACCACTCACGACTTATATGGTTGCTCACAGCCGTAATAGTATTAGCGATTAGCTCGGCTAGCCACTCAGCTAAGTGAGAACAGCTATAATGCCTACATACCTTCAAAGTCTTCCCTTTATCCACAACGTTTATCTTATGACTCAGAACTTTTTGTACAGGTCGGCAAGTATCCATTCTGCTGAAATATGAAATCCGTTTCCATAAAACCGGAATACTTTCCTCAATATGTCCATGTATTTAGTCCAACACGTAATGTAATAACACAAATAACAAACCATACACGGTCCGTTTACGTCATTTCCTGACCTGCACGTCCATCTCAGAGTACACGTGACTAGATGTTTACAACCGTGAGCCTCTTCTGCTTCTGACGACACCACACACAAGCAGTGATGGGAATAACGCCGTTTAAATAAAATCACACAGACACTTTTACAAGAATCCTGAGTGTTTCCTTTCCAATGATACCAGACACATCTCTGAGTCTCAAACTATGTGGGATCTGTGCTGCTCACAACTTGGGCATGTCGTTTAGGCTAACAACATAAAATTTAGGGGCGTGTATTAAGAGGTTAAGTGATGAATGATTTATTTATGCAACTTCTAAACTTTCCAGATCTTATCAGACAGAATGGATCCAAATCTGATCATTTTTAGCTTGTTTCTACGTATGTTTGCAGATAGTTTGCAGTTTGTCATGGTGTTTAATGCAATACAAATCACCTTATTTCCCTCTTTAGTTTCCAAAAGCCTGTGTTTTTGTGTCTTTTTCTGCTAGATGATAAAGGTTTTGCAGTATAACAAGCCTCAAAGTGCCAGTGTCTTTCTACCACCACCACCAGAGGTCTGTTTTATTTCTATTATTGCCCATTGATTGTGTTTTGCTGTCCAAATTCAGCTGTGCCTTAGTGGGTCCTATAGAACAGACCCAAGTTTAGTCCTTCTGGTACCACCACTGTGATTATACATGTTACTTAAAGAAATCTAAATGTGTAAACATTTTAAAACTACATTTGCTCTATTTGATCAAACAGATTTTTGTTTTACTTGAAAATACCTGCAGCAAACATGCAGTGAAACCAGAAGAACAATGCTTGTGTCCACACTGTTCACTACCAGGATTCCCAGGACAGTTCGGATGGCATCCCGTCTGCACCCCGCATGACAGGCAGTCTGGTGTCCGACCGCAGCCATGACGACATCGTCACCCGAATGAAAAATATAGAGTGCATAGAGCTAGGACGTCACAGATTGAAGCCCTGGTACTTCTCGCCGTACCCACAGGAACTCACCACACTGCCCATTCTCTACCTCTGCGAATTCTGCCTCAAGTACCTCAAAAGTCTCAAGTGTCTACAGAGGCATTTGGTAAGAACAATCACTGGAATGTCACCTTAAGCTTTCAATGTATTGCTTCTCACCTTCATGCTGATTGCTCTCATCCTCTTGCTTCTCTAACAGACGAAATGTAATCTGAGACATCCTCCAGGCAACGAGATCTACCGCAAAGGAACAATCTCGTTCTTTGAGATTGACGGCAGGAAAAACAAAGTTAGTGATTGGATTTATCTCCTAATCATCTCCTTTTCAACATTGTTTAAAACATTCCTTGCTTTTGTTTTTGATTAATGTATGTCTGTCTATTTATTACAGACTTATTCCCAGAACCTGTGCTTACTTGCAAAGTGTTTCCTGGACCACAAAACCTTGTATTACGACACAGACCCTTTCCTCTTCTACGTAATGACTGAGTATGACTCCAAAGGCTTCCACATAGTGGGCTACTTCTCTAAGGTACACAAATTATTCAAAGCAGTTTAAGTAACTGGTAGAGTGTGTTTATGTTACAGCTTGGAAACTCCTTTATTTAATAAAGGGACCCCAAAATGACACGTTACTTTTATTTTCTGTGTACAGGAAAAAGAGTCAACTGAAGATTATAACGTAGCCTGCATCCTGACTTTGCCTCCATACCAGCGGAGAGGATACGGCAAACTGCTCATTGAGTTCAGTAAGTGAAGATTTGGAATCAGTTCAGTAAATATCTGTATATTTGAATGTTTTTGGCATTTTCTGTATTCCCCTCGTGTGCATCATCTGGCTGGTTTGTGTTTGTCAGGTTACGAGCTGTCCAAAGTCGAAGGGAAGACAGGCACACCTGAGAAGCCACTTTCTGACCTTGGTCTTTTGTCCTATCGCTCCTACTGGTCCCAGACCATCTTGGAAATTCTTATGGACCTTAAACCTGACAATGGAGAGAGGCCGCAGATCACCATCAAGTATGTTACTGTTGTAATTTTGTCTTTTATTGTTCCAAGAATAAAAGCTAATGTTTGGTTCCCTTTTTTCCACTTGACACTTCTTTTTTTTCCACCTCCAGTGAGATCAGTGAGATCACAAGTGTAAAGAAAGAAGATGTCATTTCAACACTTCAGTACCTCAACCTCATCAACTATTACAAGGTGAGAGAACACTGCATCCCATTTCTTTCTGATTTCGCCTTCATATGCAACATGATGGTGTATCTCAACAAGTTAGCTGTTTAAATTGTGATTAGCCATCCCACTCTGCCTCACAGTGCAGACTTTTTTTTATCACTGCACTTGACCATTTAGCTGTTAGCTTCTGAAAGGCCAAAAAAATGTCCCTAGTGCTATGCAGTAGAGGCTGTGAAGTGACGTTTTTATTTTTTGACTGTTTTCTTTCCTGAATCTAGGGTCAGTACATCTTGACTCTTTCAGAGGACATTGTTGACGGGCATGAAAGAGCGATGCAGAAGAGACACTTGCGCATAGATCCAAAATGCCTTCACTTCACACCTAAGGACTGGAGCAAGAGGGGCAAGTGGTAGAACCCCACAGCCTGGGTCACTGAACGCTCTCCCCAATGAACCTGAAGAAAACTGTTGATCAGATCAAGGTGTTCGGTCTCATCGAGAGCCTCGATACAGAAACCTTTTTGGACCCAGGACGTCTCTTCAGATAAAAAAAACAGTGAACATACATTGTCACTTGAGATGCATACGATTTTATTGTGAATATTAATTATATTATTGTGAATTTAAACAACGGTCAAACTTGGGGACAAACGAGTGAGAGATGAACAGTGACACAGGCAAAAAATCCAACACACCCTCTGTTGTGTAAAGATCCTGTTGATAACCGAAACAGTGTGTTTAAAAGTGGGACATTGTGTTTGTTTAATAGTGTAAATGAAAGTCTTAATTGGCAGACATACTGGCCACCTCATGAAGGTGAATGATAAGGTTGTTGATGATAATTCCAGGTTTTTACAGTGACTTGCTTCATCTGTTGTTGAGTCCACATAATGTAAAGCCCCAAGTGGATTTCTTTTCCTTAAATGCAGCAGTGAAATATTTTTAATTTATTTTTGGCCAACACAAAGATAAGTGTGTTTCTTGTCTACATTCTTTGAATCTGCCACATAAAGAAGTAGAGCTAAAATGTTGTCATCAACCTTAATATTTATGTATCCCAAAGTTTTGTTTATCAATGTAGTTCAACAAAATTCCTTGTTTGACTCCAGAAATGTCACCTAAGCTCCTCATACTAGTGATATAAAGGAAACTTTAGTTGATGGAAATGGACTTTAAACATTAAACACACTACTAATATCTGAGCAGCACTCCAAAATTTTGTTAGCACTTTTACCTTGAATAGTAATTTTATACAAAGGGCGTAGGCTTCAAAACATCTTTCAAATGCCTCTGATGTTTTTTTATTAAACGTAATGTGCATACAGGGAAAAAGTACAAGAAATCACTCTTCAGACCTGTTTCAGGAGTAACAAACAGACGGGTGACAAATTAAAAAGCGACATGGTGTCTTAGTAAGGTGTTGGGCCACCATGGGCTGCCAGCTTATCACTGGAGGGATGGACACCATTCTTCCAAAGGATATTCCCTCATTTGGTGTTTTAATGATGGTGGTGGAGAGCTCTGTCAACATATCGATCCAAAATCTTCCATAGCTGTTGCATTGTGTTAAGATCTGGTGACCTTGAAGGCCATATATGATTCACACAATTTTTGTACTCATCAAATCACTCAGTGACCTCTTGTGCTTCATGGGTCGGGGTACTCTCATCCTGAAAAAGACCACTCCCATCAGGATAGAAATGTGTCATCATAGGATAAAAGGTGATTACTCAGAACAACTTCATATTGATTTGCAGTGACTCTAGAGGACATGCAGGCGAAATGTCCCCTAGGGGTCACGCATTTAGACCTGTACTGGTTTTTCCTTTAATTTGTCACTCATCTGTATCTGCTCATTTAAATTCTCATCTCAACACACAGATGGTAATTTTCATTCTCTTTGAGTGCCTGAGTCTTTGCCCTCTCCTCATGAGTGTCTCCACTAACGGGGAGAGCAGAACTGTACTCATAATTCCCCGCTGTAGGCTTTCTGTTGTTTTCAGTGTCAGCTACATAATCCAGTATGACTCACTTGTAAAAGTGGATTCCAATCATCAGAACAGTTGAGATTTGTACAAAAATACACAACTGGACATCCAGACCTGTAGTTAAAATGTTGCTTTTCAGAGCCAACACACTCCATGAATCTTTTACAATAGCAGTCCCTCTTTTTGTTTCCTCATATTTAAATAGTAATAAATGGTATTTATACTTGATCATGCTGGTAAATTTTTCTTTTTCCCCAGATAATGTCCTGTCAGGATCATCTGTACACATTGTGCACTGAGACAAATCAACTCCTCTGGTTAAACATATGTTCCCTGTAACTGTACATACTGAACTTGATTGTAAAAAAAAATGCTTTGAAGACAGAAGCCATGTTGAACTCTTAGAATAATGTAAATTTGTGTACAGTTGTCTTTAGTTCATTTTTTTCATAATGTAAACTAACTGCACAATATTAATAGAAAAAGAAAAAAAGTGATCTTTCAGTTTGTGTTTTATGTTTACATGTTGCAAAAGGCCGTTGACTTTACTCTGTTGAAATGATTCCGTATATCTTTAAGTGAAACACAGTTGAGAGTATGATTTGAACGTTTGATATGAGACGCTTGTTGAATTGATAAAAAAAAATCTTAAAAACTTTAAGAGTGTCTTTTAATGTGAATATATTACCTTTTCGTCTTCAGTGCGCTGTCTTAGAATTGGCAGCAAGACTTAAACAAAGCTTAATGTCATTTATTAAAACATGGTAATTAATAGATATGTAGACAGGCTTGTTAAAATTAAAAAGTAAAAAAAACTAAAAGGTCAAAAACAAATGAAAGGAAACAGTATAATACAATTAACATGCAATATAGACACCAGTCATACCCTGGTCATACCATGCATCATGCTGGTAATATATCCGCTGTGTAGTAGCCACCAGGGGGCAGCATTATGAATCTTAGCCACCCCCGCCCCCTCCCCCTTCCTCTACTCCACCGTGTGCAAAATTGCATTACTAAAGTTCAAACCGCAGGCTAAATTTAGGAAAGGGAGAAGGGAGCTTGCTGAAAGGGAAATGTAATAACGCAACCTGACCATTGTAATTGTATTACAGCTGGAGAGACTGAGTCAGTTTGGACAACAAATGGGTACCTGGAGTGTATCACATTTCTCCACCCAAGCTCCAGGTACAAATATTAAACAACTGCAGTAGATATAACTAAGAATATGATCCTAACCTGAGCAAGTAGCCTAAAGTCGAAAATGCAGGAGTAACATAATTGTACTTCCCTTTCATGACTGCTGCTGACCCTCACTGCTAAAGAAAGGTATGATAAGAATCACATATAGCCTACTAGTTGTGTAAGTGTGTACTGCTTTTTCCATTTCTGTAAGTAAGCTATTATAATTCCTCCTCTGTGAGATGTGGTTGTGCTGCAGCTCTGGTGAAGCCTCTCTCAACATCACATCACACCCATTTTGTTTCTGCACCTGGCACATCCACACCAGTACCCATGAGGACAGAGGAATTTCACACTAATCTAACGTTAATATCCGAGCTGTATCACTCATCCTGACCTCCAGAACATTTCCTCCTCATCCTGATTGCTGCATGCTGGCACTTTCTGTATTATCTGGACCTCTGGGATCCAAGAGCTCTGGTGTTTCTATGTCTGTCTTTAAGTATTGTTGCTCTAAAAAAGCAAAGAAAAGAAAAAACCTCACAGAAAATATATGTACACTAGAGCTGCAAATAATTTGGTTTTGGACAAAAACAATGAATCAAGAAAGTCATCAGATTCATCGTTGATGAAAATAATCATTAGTTGCAGCTCTGTACACTGTTGCTGCCATTGCACATGATGATTGGTTGAGACTGTTGACAGCTCTCCATTAATATCTGTCACTTAGGAGCAAGAAATGTGATCTATGCTATGAATCATTAATGGAAGTGAAAGAATTATTAATCAAAAAGATTGCTTTAGTGCTGTAGTCTACTTAGCTTGAACTTTAAGAATGAATTCAGAGCCAATTTTCTGACATTGTTTCAGATTGCATGTGTTATGCATTATGTTTTTTTTTTAAATCTGCAATTGATCAGTCAATTAATAGAAAAATAATCAGTAACTATATTCATAATCAAGTTTTCCAATTAAAAAGTTAATTTGGGTTCTGGACATTTGCAACATTTGCATTTTTTTAGTTTTTTCTGACATATTATAGACATCAAGCAATGAATCTATGTATCAAGTAAGTAATCGGCAGCTTAATCAGTAAATAACCTAATCATTAGTTACAGCTCTAGCAGTCTGTCATAAGAAGGATACAACTTAAATAAGGACAAATATGCTTTTCTGCCAAGTCTCCACATGGGGTCAGTGTAGCACTGATTCTTGGGTGCTATTTCATGCCCAAAATGACCTCTGATGTGTAACACTTTGAGAAGCTCAGAGGATTCAGGCCATCACAAATCAAACTGCGGTTCTGAAAACTAAACTGTATAAATAGCAGTAAGAGAAGGGCAGATTGTATTAATGCTATTGACAGCTCTGAAAAAGATTCCCACAGTAGCTACAACAAAAACACCTCCTAACCTCTGATGAACACACACTGAGGTATGCATGTTTTTTTGCAGCAAGAAAAAAACTGTTTAACTACTATCAACTAGTGACTCTGTTTTTTTTCTTCTTATCTGTTCAGGACACACACCACCAGCAGCGCAGGCTCCTTCTCCTCCCTACCCCCAACCCCCCACACTGCTGTGAGCCTGACCAGAGTCGCTGACCTGGTAACACACACAGCCATATGGTCCGGCCTGAACGAGACTCCATACAGTAATTAGGGGGATGGTGATGCCGGACGCTCTGCTCTGCTGATACTCCACAACTTCCCCCTGAACGTTATTTACCTGGTTTAACCCAGATTGGTAGGTGTGTGTTTTGAGAAGGTGCAGTGGCTGGTGGGGAAGGAAAAACACAAGCTGTAGTATGTTGGTATACTCCTGCGATCTCATTGTTCTCAAGCAGGTGGATTGTTTGTTATGGTCTACACTGTTTGGGGAGTACACAGAGGGTCTCTACAAATAAACAAACTGTCACACACACGCATAAACAAACACACACACACTGCTATTTTCACCTTTGGCCCCGAGTCGGCTTTTGAGCCTTTATCTCTCCAGTACAGACATGTCAGTTTTGGCACAAAGTATACAAGATTTGAAATCAGCGTGCAAAATTAACTTTATTTTCCCCATCAGGCCAAATGGCTAGTATTCAAATGTTTAAATTTTATTCAGTAGATTACCATTGTTTTGTTTTTTGGCTAGTGAGTGAAGCAAAATCTACCATCCAACTTGCATATTTTACCAGAATTTGGCTGATGGCTGGTGTTATTGTGCCCTGCTTGAAATGAGTGTGTTCAATGAATGTGTGTGTCTGAATAAAATAGAGACTGGGGGGAAAAACCTTTACTAATTGTAGGAACTGACTGACTGTCTTACTAACATTTCATCAGTACCTACATTTCTGGTTGTGTATGACATGATATTACACATTAAATAATTATTTTTGAGCCGTTACTTGAGCCGTTACTTGAGCCATTTTTAAACACAGTGTTGTCAATGAAGCATTTTTCGAACTTCAGTTTAAGACACTGAGAGCTCTCCTGTTGGCCACTGCTGTCTACTGCTGCCTCAACCTCTCTCTGACAAGGAGATGAGGAGGGGGGAGGAGAGAGAGGCTGGGTAAAGCTGTGTGTGTGTGTGCGTGTGTGTGTGTGAGAGAGAGAGAGATAGAGAGAGAGAGGGAGGGAGGGTTGGCTCTAGTGTGATGTGAATGGAATAGAATCAACGCGAGAGGGAGAAAGAGGGAGGAGGACAGCACAAATCAACCTGCCTCTTGACTTGAACAACAGAATAGAGGAGCCGGTAGACACAGAGATCAGGGAAGTGTGCGCTCTCTGTGTGTGTGGCTGCGTGTGTTGTGTTTCTTTTATTTTTGGACAGAGGAAGAGAACGGCAGACAGGAGGAACTGAAGGAGGAGGAGAAGGAGCCTCACCGTGGAGATAGATAGCAGAAAAATGCTGTCATGGGGAGACAAGGGGAGGGAGTCGGCAGAGAGGAACAGGATGAAACAAGGCAGGGTCGAGCGGAGCTGAAATGTGGAGGTAAGCCTTTTCTTTCTGTGTTGAGAATTACAAGAGAATTCACATTCCAGCCTCACCGGGTCCTCTTTCTGATGATAATGAATTCAGATAGACGGATCTGAACACTGTGTATGCCACATACCTCTGTACAGGCATGCATATGCCTCTTATGCTCACACAATCCAACCTGAGACAATGTATGAAAGCGACAGAGGATATGAATTATTGGCTTGGCATGATCGTATCACCCCCCAGCTTGTCCTCCCTCTGCCCATTGTGTTGCTGTCAGCTCTTTAAAAATGCATTTTATTGGGGCGTCCAAGTGGCTCAGTGAGCTAAGGTGCCATTTACACGCGACATTGTGGGGTTTGAATCTAGCTTGCAACCTTTGTCGCATTTCATCCCCGGCCTCCTCCTCCTCCTCCTCTTCCTCCTCCTACCCCCCCAACCCCCCACCCCCCCAATACCTCCTCCCTTCTCCCGACACTAACCCCCCATCTTTCCTGTCTCTCTCCATTGTGCGCTCTCCAACGAGGCAGAATTGTCTTAAAAACTGTGTTATGACATTGTCAAGAAGCCACTGTAAAACCTCGCTGTAGAGCGGCTGCAGGACTCAGTGCAAGGTGGAGGGAGGGAGGGAGGGATGGATGGAGGGGGCACTGAGAGAGAGACAGGGAGAAAGGGATGAGCTAAAGATCCAGGAACAAAAAAGAAGAGCAGGTTTTATTCCAAATGCATATTTTCAAAGATAATAATAAAAAAGAAAAAGAAAAAGAAAAACCACCATCATTAGTCTGCGGTGTGCCGAGATAAAGAGGACTGTAATACGACTGCATGTGATGTGCACAGACAATGATGGAATGGAGAGCCACAACCGGATTTGGGGTGTTGTTTTCAAGGTGGCAGAGAAAATGAGGGATGCGGGAGTCAGACCCCCCTTTCTCCCTCCCCTCCTCACCACCCCCTGCACTCTCTTAATTTCGGATGGGGCTGTGTGTTCACCAGGCATTGGGCTTTCAGGGGATGGATGCTGAAGGGAAAGAAAGGCAAGGATGGAGGGCTGGCGGGGAAAGAGACACACAGCAGCAGCTTACATAAGCCAGTGCACTCAAAGGACAGGCCTTTTAATTTACATTGCGCCGCATGCAGCATGGTGGCCACTGTGGTTGACTGTTTTAAACAATTAAATGCATTTTGAACTGGCATGATGGAAGGACTCTGTGGGAAGGAAGGATGTGTGATTGGTAGAAATAAATGTAACCTGATGGCATTGTGTTTGTGTTCCTGGCTAGACTGGCAGGAGGGTGTGATGTTGTTTGTCAGGGTCAACTGTGTGTGTGTGTGTGTGTGTGTGTGTGTGTGTATGAAAACCCACCTTTTTTTTTCTCTACCTCCTGTTGTTCTGTATGGGAAATGCACCCCGTTCATCCAAACCTGTCGACTTGTCCACTGCACTACACATACAATATATGTAAAATAGTCCAATTCCCAATCGCTGGCTTTGTTTAAGTAATATAAAAAGCAGGTGCCCAATTCAGACTATTTGTGTATTATGAGATTTTGTGAAACATTGTGCTTCATAATTTGCCTTCTATCCACATCAATATTTAATGATAGATTTAGATGTTATACAGCTTTAGTGTTTAGTGCCCTTTTTCCTCAAGGCACGTTTTCTCAGTCTATTTGATGGAAATTCAATCTATTGGCAAAGTAGTTAAGCAATTATTGCCTGTTGGTTTTCATTATTTTCCATAATTAAATCACCTGAAACAATTACATGTCTGCCTGCTATTACCAGTGAGGTAAAACTTTGTATGTAGATGAGAGGAAAGAGAGATGTTTGGATCTGTGTCCGGGATATGAACACAATTTCGTGTCGGATCCGGTCTTGACACACTTGACACACTTGACACTTGGCATCCCATTCTCATGAAATTATTGAATGATTGTACTGGGACTCAGTCGGCAGATGAAACAGTTATTTTAAAGGATCAATATATTAAACTCCATATCCAGAAATACCTTTGTAAACTGAAACTAGAGGTTCATGCTATCCACACTCATAGATATAATGGTTGAAGGCAATAATATAACCTAGGCTTCTGCAAGACATGTAGCTCACAGCTTGCATAGGAAGGGTGCAAAGGTGGAGGAGACTTTTATGTCCTTATATCCTACCTTGACTATATTCATTTGTGTTTCATGTTGTAGATTCAGACGGTCACACGTCTCGGCATCTTTCTCTCCACTTGTCAGTTCTTGTCTAGCAGAGAGATAATGTCATGAAGATAATCCTAAATGCTCCGTCAGTCATAGTTTATGCCAGCAGTAACCTCTGACATAAGAAGTCATCATTGTTGTGAGACCAAATCAATAAAATAGACCAGGAATAATAGAATAAGAGAGATAAATGATTTTGTTGTGTAAATAACCTCTGTGGGCTTTGTGCTGAATAATGATCATAATGTTTTTTAGCAGCATCAGAGTCTGAGTCACTGTCAGAGGCGGTAGATCAAGGATAATATTTTCTGAAGTTGTTTGTCTGTTAGAATTTAAACTTTAGCTCACATTATTGGTCCTGTTTCTGTGCAGAATAATACAATGACTCTTAAAATGACTCATCTTCCACAAAGCAACCACAATCATTAATCAGCAGTCTTCAGTTGGCAGATTATAAAGAGGGGACAATAAAATAAAAATTAAAGCTACAAAAAGTGATTTCTTATCTTTAGTTTGTGCTGTTTGATACAAGATGGTCCCTGCATGTGAATAAAAAGCTATAAGCAATATCAGCCTTTTGACCTGTTTGTGTGCTCAGTTGTTAATATGTCGTGAGGTTACCAGGCAGATTTTGTTTTTGTCTGAGTCAGCATCGCATCATTCCTCTCATTTGGAGCCATTTTGCATGGCTACACCCAGCAGGCTCCCTGTGGGGGCTCAGTGAGGAAGGCAGTTGGACAGGCGGAGCCTTCCCCTTGTTGGATGGCAGGATGCCGGCAGAGTAAGCCACTGGGTGGATCCTCTTAGCTTGTGCTCTCTGCTGTCACCTGTCCCCTGCAGCCACTGGTCTTAATGGAAGGTCAGGCATCATAAGTTTTGTCCAATGCTGTTTCCCGTTTGTGGCTGCACAGTAGTAATTTGCACAATTAAGAAAGCACATGAAAGATGTTACAGAACAAGTCATTCAGCAAATTGCACAGAACAAAACTGCACAGCTGAGAAAAATTATTATGACAAATACTCAGTGAGATTGTTATTATTTGGGGAGTCAATGCTCAATAGCTGCTGTCTTTTTGAAATGTAGAATTTTATGGGTTTCAAATTATCCCTAAATGATTGTGAAACACACATTTTCTGATTCTCAAAATGACTCAAAGCAATAATTCTCATTACTATGGTCTTCAAAACTGTCACGAAATCTATCAGCTGTTGAGGTGTGAAGTCAAGGATGAAGAGAGAAGTGGGTGCTACAAGTACAAAGAACATAATCATTGCTTGTGAAAAATTAATTTGAGGCCTATTTGAATAAATGATGTTATTAGAGTTTTGATCATCATTGTGCTCTATGTGGAGCGAAAGACAGAAAAAGAAATGGAGCCAGGCACTTTCAACAACAAAGCCCTGATGTAATAGTCCTAAAATATGTGGAAGCGGCTGTTTTTATGAGACATATTTATGTAAGCATCAGCTGTGAACACTGAAGTTATATTAAGACAACCAACATGTATACAAATCCCTGTAAACATGTAATCTACTGTGTTCGAATGTTGAGAAATGCCCCCTTTCAGAAATATACTTATTGTCCTTAATCACAATGTCCCTCTCAATTATGTCATACATACATTAAACCATTAAGTGGTGCAGCGGCTCCTTCTCATTGTTCATGTTGCTATTACAGGAGAAGTGCACTCAGGGGTATTCAGAGTCAGTGAAAGCAGATCAGGGCCTATTCACGCTCACACCACATCACTTCATCACCATACTTTGGTAGATAGAGATTAAATAAGGCAGAAAAGAAATGTAAAAATGCCCTCATGGAACATATTTTATTCTCAGTCAGAGAAGACAGTATGTTTTATTTTCGATTGTAGAACCTCTTTGTTCTGTCACAACTATGAAGAGGAAGTTGCAACCTCAACTGTTTCATTTACATGTTTAAAGGCATTGCTAATCAAGAACTGAGAGCAGATACCTCTCAGTGCTGCATCGTCTGTCTTTGCTCACAGGGGCCGAACAGAAACTGAACGCAGGAAACTCAGACCACAGTAGCGCAGAAGGGAAGAGGGCCTGGAGGGGAAGACAGTAGAGGGGTGATTGCTTTGAAATGAAGTCTCGCCACACTTCCCTTATACTTGTTCATTTTTAATAATGTGACACAAATATGTGCCTTGAAGTCGCAGCCTTTATGTGTCAATTTTATACCTAGGTGAAAAAAAGAATTAGCGGCAGAATTTATAATATTGGCTGCAGGGGTGCACTGATAAACTTTACAACTCAGCAGGTGCTGTAATGGCTCAGTGAATTATTCCATGCAAGCATTAGTGCACACTGGTATTACACATAGCCATAGTCTGGTGGTGACGCACTGTGTGTTTATGTTCACACGTCTAAAGCCACAGATGCACAGGACCTGTTCATTCTTGATGATCATCGCCTAGACAAAACACACAGTAAAGCTATGGTAAATCTGCATCATGCATAATGGTGCATGAGCTGCTCATTTTTATGTAGGTCAGAAGGTGCAGAGCTGCTGGTATAAATGACATGAGGCCACCAGGCAGAGGAGAGGCTGTGAACTGCAGCAAGTGATCGCCTCAATGTGCAAATGTAGAATTAACTCCCCCACAAAGTGATATTTTAGTAGGATTTTTTCCCCCCAAATTCTCATCCTCATGATTATTTGTGATTAGCTACACTGGCTCCTAGGTAAACATATAGGCTTTCATGCAAAAGCAGGACTTTAAGAGCTACTATTTGCAATGATTCCAGTTGCTTCACTGATGCCTGCACCTTGAAAGTTATAAGATACATAGAAGTCAATTTCTCCCTATAATGATAGCAATTTGTGTCCATCTAAAAGTCACAGAGGAACTTGTGTAGGTTGTAAGTTATATTGGCAACCATTTAGAAATTGCCTTTATCTGCAAGTCATAAAAAAAACATGTATTGAGAGTCACCGAAGAAAGCTTTCTTCAGGAGATCTGCTCCCACAAACAAAGATTTTCAGCTGAGAAATGGAGATGAGTGTGGGTACTGTTGCAGCCATTTTATGGGCACTCCGCTTCTTTTCGTTGTATAGTAGGGAAAGTGAGGAAGCAAGAGATGTCACTGTCTCTTACTCTGAAGGTGCACAAGGTAGGATAATCTGAATGAATTTTTCCCAATTGCCTTGGCATTATTCTCAAGTTCTCAGCACTTGAAATGATCACACACAAGCACACTGGTATTCTTGCTTCTTCACTTTATGTGGGAGGTCAACAGACCTTCTTCAGGGCATGAAAAAAGAGAAGTAGCAAGAATTGAGTGTTATGTTTTTAAGATACTTACACAGTCTGAGAACCCAGAATGAATGAAGGTGTGCTGGATAGAAGTTTTCAGCACTAACATTGAATTTCTCATACATTGAACAGCTCATACATACGGCAAAACATGATAGTTAACCTGTAGAATGCCGTCACTCATCCAAAACCTTTAAGTCGTGTTTAAAAGTTATTGTGTCATTGAATGAGTCATTGCCACAAAAATAAATGACACATTCTTTCGACATTGGGTAAAACCAAGGTGGTCCAAATGTTTTCACTAAAACTGAATGCTTGCTCTACCAGACTGTTATTTTTCTAAAGCTAACTTACTGCTATTGTGTATCAAAGGGAATTTTCCTCATATGCTGATTTTAAGAGTACAAGGATTCACACTCCACTTTGTAAAGTAAAAGAGGACTCTTTTATTTCCTGCAATGGTCACACAACACAGTACACTACAGTCAACAGAAAAATAACTGAGAATTGGAACATATGCCAACAATATGTAGCAGTATAGTAACAAATAAAGTTGCAGTGCAGGGAATCACATGGCACATCCTGTATCTCATGCTGCTGGGCCCCAGATTCACATCGACCTCACAACTAATCCTCTCACTTGCAATGCAACAGAGGAATTGCCTAGTATGTCACTACCTTCCTCTGCACGTTTCTGCTGTTATGTTATCACATCACATGCAGCATCCGTTGTGAACACATTTGATTTTGTGGTCAATGATCACATTCTTCACACTCCCACTTTACACATTTTATTGCCCCTCCCCAATATTCATTTGAGTAGGCGCCTCACAAAACGATGTAACTCTAGTGCCTTCAAGCTCTATAAATGAGTTTTACAATATACAATGGCATGTACTCTTTGTTGATCTACGATGTGAAACGCCCCATTCGTAAGTGAAGTTTGAGTTTCACACAAATTTATAAATGTAGCAGATGTTACGACCACTGCATATCAGTTCAGTTTAAGATATATAGACTACTCTGCATGTGATGACAGAATTCAAACATATTTCTGAGAGCAAAACTATTAAACTGAGAAGAAACATCATTTATTTTGATCACAAAATCATATACATCCAATAATTGTTCAAATTGTAGACAATGGCACTTAGTCATTTGCCTTAATGTGGTAAAACATGCAAATAGTAACAAACAATGAAACATGCTCTTTTTGCTGTGCACAAACAACAAATTGTAAATAATTTGTCGCTCAAGATTTGAGCCAAAGCACCAGAGAAGAACTGTAAAGTAATATTGGATGTGATATCGGGTGATCCAGCATCCGTTGCAAACCCATTTTATTTTGTGGTCTATGACCATATACTTAACACTTTCATTTTATATCGCCGTTGCACCCGCCCAGTATTCATTTGACCAGGCACTTCACAAAATGAAGTAACTCTGTTGCCTTCAAGCTCTATAAATGAGTTTTACAATACTCATACAGAGAAAAACTGTAAAGCAATACTAGGCAATCCCTTTTCTTCTGTCTCAGAGCCGGTAAAACACATGACAGAGGAGTAACAGTGAACCGTTGAGCTCAACATAATAGATACAGTCATGAAGTTGAGGGTCAGTTCCTTTCCCTGTCGCACACGCCCACACATGCAGAACACACACATACACACACACGCACACAGAACCGTCACAGAGGGACAGCTGCTCTTCCTGTCACTGTGTGTGGACAGTGTGCCACATCAATAAGGCTTGCTCTCTGTTTTATAGAGTCAGCAAAGGCACACAAAGACACATGTACTCAAACCGTCTCACATTTAGGCCTTAAACCTCTTAGCTCTTCCTCTCTGTCTCACACATGCACATGCACACACGGTCTGCTACAAGGTGTATTTTCAGATACACAGGAAGTGGCAGTGCTCTGCCAGCACAGTGTCATGGCAAATAACATATCAAACAATAGCGTGAGGTTCTTTCTTTTGCTTTGGCAGAGCAGCACGTAGGTAATGTTAGAAACAATGATGTTTGAAAATGTATTTGAGAGAGCATTAGTATGAGGTCGTACTATTTATTACAAGAGGAAGCAAGGTTTTAATATATACAATGCTATAAAAGGAGCTTTTCTGAGCTTACTTCCTCTTTCTATATACTGAAGGGGGAGGTTTGCTGATTACGTATCTGCCATGAGTAAGAAAATACTACAAAATAATGTCCACATGCTCTGATTTCTAATTTGTGAAGCATTTGGATTTTTATGGTGACAGTGTCTGACTTGTTTTCTGAGTCAAACCATGTCAAAAATAACCCAAAAGAACTGAATCTTTCCCAGACTGCGCTGAAGTCACACGCTGGATGACCTCAGCCACACTGGTTTACTGTAAGACATGAGCCACACATGCACAAAGAAGTCAGACACAGACTTGACTATAAATCATAACAAATTAGCTCACCAAAGCTGTGTCTGTGTGTGCATCCCCAATGGTTCCAGAGTGGACAAGGGAGCAGCCCGCCAATGAATAATTAACAACTTGGTGACCCTCGCCCGGCCTCATTAATAATTTATTAGACTGAAGACTTATTTTCACTTTTTGAAGGACACATGGAAGGTAGGGTAGCTCTCTCTGAAATGAAAGCTATTTTATTGTGTGGAGAGGAGCTTTATCCTGCTATATAGTCCAGATGGATGATTGACCTCCACATACAATCATTAGTGCTGTACAACAGAGCTGATGCAGACAAAGACAGGATTTTACTGACTCATGGATTAAATCATTGAATCATGCCCCTTCTTTGACATTGAGAAAGAACATATTAGTGAGACTTTTTTGAAATGCAATTGAAGGGGAAAATATGTTCTCAAGGTGTCCCTGAAAGATCCAGTTTGCATAAGATAAAAAAAAAGATAGGGCAGGTGTAGGGATCACTTTAAATCTCCATGTTGTGGTGCCGCAGTCATCATATGTGAAGGAATTATCCAGCAAAAGCTACTGTAACTGTTCCTCTGTTGTCTGTCTGCATCACCTTGAAGTGTTTTGAGCAAAGTGTTCAATAAAGTGTCTCTCTGTTAGTGATGACACATATTTAAGGCAGAAAATGTGTGGACAATTGTTCGCACAGCAGGGGTACAAACGATTACCAATGTCAGAATCAAACTAAGGGTTATGGTAGTACGTTTTGGAAAAAGTGCCTGTCTCTGTTGTTGCAAAATATTGCTCGCAATTATGGCTTGTATTTCCGAGATTCTTCAAAATACTGCCACCTCAACAGTCATCCTTTTTTTTTTTTAAACCCAGTTTATTGAGCACAGGTGCAAGGGACGCAGACTATTGTTTCTTGGGGAGCAATAACTCAGACTGACATTTATAAACTGTATGAATGATAAAGATGAAATGCATGACAAAAAGAGAGTGCTGCAGTACTATCCACTTAGCAGCCTCTGGACTTGGCCCAGTTTACTGTCTGCAGTGTGCCGAGTGGGGGAGGGCAAGTGTTGGGCATTAGAATTAACTAATTTTCTTTCTCAGTTCCGTGTCACACGTTGAGCAGCAAAGCAGGGATGCAACCTGATCTCAAATGTAACAGGGATGTATGGGATCAATAATGACAGTGAGCCTGAGCCTGGCTTTAACTTTCGCTAAATCAATCACTAGTAGGAGTTGATTTAGACCTTGTGGTTTAGAATTGTCGAGGCAGCTTTTAACTACGAGGATAGACAGAGACACTACTACAGCTGATGTCCACACACTGAGACATTAAAAGGATTTCTAAGAAGCTAAAAGAAATATTCACTTCTCCGTATTTAGTTGTCATTTTCATCATGTGTCAAAACCAGATGACAACATGGGAGGCTGATGCTATGAAAGACTGCTTGCCTCATATGTGAAGGCAAGCTGACTATTTCACAACTTCAGCCCTCAATTTTGACAGAAAAACAACATGCACAACAGTAAGTTGCCAGTTTAAACAGTCACTACAAACACTTTTTCTTAACTTGATGTGATGGAGTTGATAAGGCTGCATTCACTGATCACTTCTAATTGCTGCTAAGCTGTTAAGCCGATTTTTGCAGCTTCACCTGAAGGGAAAACAAATCAGATCTCAGTCGTTTATATCAGAGCTTCCCTTTTTTTACCACCATTAAATACTTCAAACGACTGCACCATCATCATGAAGTGCCCTGAATGTTGACTTCAGAAAGCAGCTCATTCATGCTGCAGTATGGTGACCAGACTGTCGTAGGTGTGACGTTGACACCCATCCTCTTAGGGTTCAGAAGTCAGTCATCTTTTCCTGTTTCACAGGACACAGACTTGCACGAGCGGGTGCAAAATATGTCAAGTGACCATGACTTCCCTTGAATGGTGTGTGCTTAATATGACTGTCTTCTGACTTCAGTTTATGTCCTGACATCATACGCTAGGGACCCATTAACTTTGTCCTGGATTTTACATGGAAGTGGACCTCATTAACCGTTGTCATTGAAACCAAACATCTACCCTGGGCAGTCATGGCCCTTCAAACTATATCTGGTGCAAAGGAAGAGATATAATCCTTAAATTTGTGCAACTCCATAGAATAATTTCAGATTTCCGTTGTGCATCAAGTGTTTCAGGCAGAAACAAACTCCTGATGGACACAGGCTTAGCACACACAGAAATTGATTTTTTCAGCACTAAAATAAGTGTAGTTTATCTAGAGCATGTGAGGACAATACTGAGGTTATTAATGTCCACTGGAGTTTTAAGCTCTGAGACGCAGGATTAAACACTGCTTTGTACATGTATTATTAAGTTTCTCGAGGACTGAGAGTGGCTCTGGTGAGGAGGCTCTCCGTGAGGAGATCTGCAGAGAGCTGCAGCCTCCCTGCGGTCCCAGTGAATTCTACAAATCTTTCAAAAAGAAAAAAAATCCTGGAGAGCATTTGCTATATGTCTGGGTCATCCTTCCCCTGGACTGATCCTGTGGCAGAAGACAGAAACAAAGAAGCTGCTTTATGCTGTTCATTATATAAACTGATGCAATGCTTCAATAGCTCCGCACAGGCTATACAGCTGTTTTCATGAAATAGTCTGACCATATGAATGCATGTCAGTGTTAGGATCCACACTGCGGTGAATCAGCGTCAAGACAGGAGAACATCAAATCAAATTCTGTGCAGTTTCTGCTCAAAGCCATTTAATACAAAGTGTTTAAGTGGTTCCAGTGAGGGGTCAAGTTTCTGTTGATGTGGTTTTAGATTTGTGGCTCAGAGGGCACAAGGGGTCACGCACTGTTCCCATCAACTCCTGCACTGACTGATTTTTAAAAATGTGTGTGCAATGTGGACGTGGGGGAGTTTATGCAACTGTAACTGGGAGCAGTATTTACTTCAGTTCCTTGTGCAGGAAAAAGCACAGCTGACATGAGATATAACCTAATATAGCTCAAAATAATTTCAGTAGTACTAATCTCTTGCTGTATGTTTTGGCTTTGTATAGCCTACGTATTATTTTAGAAAAACATGCATCTACACCATCGTTCTTTCTTTTGAGCCATATTTGGTCTAAAGATTTGCAGATTTTGTACACTTGAAGAGATCCACATTAAACCCATTCACAACATAAAACTCAAGAACGATGTGGTGTTATTTGTGCATTGCTATGAAAATATTTTTTAAACCAGTGAGATACAGCATCATCAGGCCAAAAGCCAAGCCCATTTACAATCAGATAAATTGAAAGCTTTTGAAAAAAGAGCTTCCTGTTACTGTTAACTGTCTCAAGCCCTTATAATATCCTTAAGTTCTTTTTTATTGCCACTCACAGTCAGTTCTCCTGTTATGAAATGATCAATTTATGACTATAATCGAGCTTGGTTTAAGCAAGACTGATATAAAGTCTGATGATTGTTCTGCTAGAAATATCCTGGGAAAACATTAAGCACGGTTGTTAATCTTTTTTTTTTTCTTCTAAATTAGCACATTTTTGAACATTTGTTTAAATGACAAGGCTTTAATGATTTTTGTTGGCAGGATGTACAATGACAGAAAACATACTGAAAATACAAGTAAGGGGTTTCCAAATAAGCTGGGCAGAAAGCTGAGGGGGCAGGGACACTTCAACACTTCAGTTCCCCTTTACTTTGTACTTCTATGTAAGGTATATCACACTTCTCTGTAATGTTCACAGTGAGAGGACAGTTTGTATTGTAAGAGAGGTTGCTGTGGATGTAGTGGTAATATGTATTCTTAACACTAGTGTGGATGAGGGAAGAATTGCTTGAAGACATAAGGTATCGGTAATGGTAAGAAAATACCTTTTCTAACCTTTTGGCTCTTTCCACAAAGTGCCATCTTGATTCTGATTCAACGAGAATGTGGTTATTTGCCCTCACAGTGGTAAGCATGGATGAAACAGCTCTTGTACTAGATAGATGCCACAACACCCGGCAGATTGTGTAGATGCTAATTATGCAAATAACTCGGTGATCCAGGTTCTTTGCAGTTTCTCTTCAGTCAGTTAAAAAGCCAGTGATATATTTAGTTTGTAGTCTGTAAATAAATATTTGTAATATAATCTGTATTATTTTCTACCAGTAGTTTAATGTATCATACCCTTTTCTGACCAATTAGTTTTAGGTACCAGAGCCATAGTAACTGATAGATATCTTAAAAATGTGATTTGAGTCAGCCACTCTTTTCGCTGGTGTCAAGCAATCCAGAAGATCAAATGGATGGAGATTTGTTTACAAATGTTAATTTAACTTAGCTAAATTAGACATCTTCTTAAATATGCTCAGCACTTGGCACACAGATACATATGTATATATTAAAATCACAAAATGGGGAAAGATGCTGCACTACTACAACCTTAACAAGATTGGTACTGCATACACTATAGTGTAAGTTTTTCCAAGTACAATAGCATTTTCCTTTGCACGGATTAAGTTGCTTTTATATCTGCTTTTCCCAGCTTGTTTCTGCAGTCATTAAACCCTTTTACATCAATGCAAACACAACATCTGTATTTGGTGTTGAAGAGCTGAGATACAAATATTCTCCTGTGTTTTAATAGGGAGTAATTCAATCATGGCATGCTCATTTCTCTTCCTTTTCTGTCTGTAGTAGTCTGCTGAGGAATATGACCAAGGTCGCTGACATAAACATCATCATTTCTGGGCTCATCTAACAAAAGCAGAGCCATTTCACCTACTGAGTAAACTAAACTAGGTTACTACAAAGCACTGGTGGACTAGATGCCACATTTAGAGGGTCGACCAGGCCGGTCGCTATGGAAACAAGGATTGATTCATGAGTTGGGGTCTTAAGAAACTCAGGAATAGGTGATTTGTACAAAGGCAATGAGTGATAAGTGGCTGTGTCTGTGGAGGGCAGGACTGTTTCTGACCAAACCTGGAAGTTGGTTTTGTTGTTGGAACAACATGAAGACTTGCTATAGTGGGAGTATGTATAATCTATACTCCCACTTTGAAACAGAGGAGAAAATGGATTCCTCACACTTTTTCAAGGCTTTGTGAAACATACAGATGATGCTGTGCTTAATGATTCCAGAAAGACTAACGTAATCTGTGCCCAAATGGGGGAATGATGTTTGAGAAGATTTTGAAGGTTCCCAGAGAGAAACATGAGCAGGGTTTTAATGTCAGCAGCCCTGGCACCATACAGACGGTGCACAGAGGCTGCTCTGTGTGAACCACTGCTCCTGTGTCAGATGGGGAACCACACGCTGCCGGAAATCTATTCTAAAGGAGAGGGAAGCCTCAACCAAGCAGAGGTGTTTACAAAAAAAACAATGCTCTACTACTACAACCTTAACAAGGTTGGCACTGCATACACTGTAATGTATTGTAAGTGTTTGCCAATGGAGTGCCATCAGGAAACATTTACAATACACTACTAGGAAAAGGTGACAAAGCTGAAAGTGATCAAATATGAAACAGTAAACAACAATAACAGTCCACCATTACATAACTGCTTACTAAGCGGAGTACAAGTCAGGCAAACTGCCACACTTCCTGCAAACAGTGACCACCTCCAACGTCACTGAATGTAAAGGATATGACGTATTCTAACACCTTGTGAAACTACTGATAACCTCCAAGTTACTTCCATATTTGGTTTTGATTTATAATATAAACATGGACTAACTAACATATTCTCTTACTATGAGGAAATCAAGAGAGTGAGAGTAGGAAAGAAAGGGAAACAAAGATTTCTTGTGACTTCCTCACTTAAGCATTTTTAAATGTGTGTGTGTGTGTGTGTGTGTGTGTGTGTGTGTGTGTGTGTATTTCTGGTAGCAGCTCTGCACCATTGCACCTGCTCTTCAGGCTGCAGGCGCAAGATGCATGCAGAAAAAAACCAGACAGGAAGAAGCCTCATATCATTGAGAGCAAGAAAAGGTTTCAGCTTCAGCTTATTGACATCAGTTTGGTCAGAAACAGTACAACAGCGTCAGATGATGACAGAAAAAGACTGAGCTGTACCTTAAACAAACTTCACTTTGTTGGTAAGTTGCAATCGATACTTAGAGCAATGAACTGTGTTTTGACTTAAAAAAGGGAAGCATAGCACTTGATACTCTAGTACAAAGCCGTTGCTTTTAAATGACTCTTAACCTCGTCATTGACACATAACAATGTCTCGGTAGTTGGTCACAATGTTTCTGTTGTCATTATTTCTACATTTTTTTAAATACTGGCGCAGGAATTAACATCAAAACTGGGTTAGGTTGTTGTTGTGTGAACATATGTCAAGGTAAGAGACAGTTTATACTTATTTCTCTTGTATATTGGCACACTTTCAGTAAGCCAGGAAGGCCCCCTCCCCTGTGTTAAGACTGTCTATTGTGAGCGTGTGCATGGTGGATGTGGTGGAGCATTAAGCCTGCTATGGAACTATTTAGGGAAACTTTGGAACGGAAAGTGTGTAAAGGAAAGAATAATAATGAAAGAAAACAGTTACAAGGCATTACCCAACAATAAAACACACGTCAGATCCGCTGGCTGCTTTATTGTTGGAATTCAATACTTGTTTATCAAAACCATTTCTCTTCACAGAGTGTTTCTGTTTACTCACTGACTGAGTCAAATATAAAGCTGTCTATTGAGATAATAGCAGCATGAGTGACTGATGGGGAAGATTATGCTGAAAAAGACGTTTCTCTCTTTTTTTTATACAGGTGGCCAGTGGATGAGACCAAAAGGGAAGCTGCAGGCACAGAAGAGTGCAGACAAATGGATGCCATGTTTGAAGGGTCAATAAAGGCAGAGCCTCTCCTACACAGAGGGCGGAGAGTTGGGCTCTAGTGATGATCCTCTCATCCTCACTCCACAGGAAGGAGCCCCCCGTAATTGGTGTACCACCAAAACACACATCTGCACACCCGGACCATTCCCTGCAACGAGAAACAGTTGCACACTCTCCTCATCAGGACTTCATTTACACTCAAGAACTCAGTGACTTGTGATAACACAGCGTGGCTCAAGGGTTGAGAAAGTTCAACCATCTTAAGTGGTGTAAATGAGGAGTATATTTGTTGCTTTCACTCAGTGGGTTTTCACACCAGCACCATAGACGCCAGGACAGAAATATAACTGGGAGAGCAGAAAGCTCTTGACCAGATCGGTTTCTCAGGCACCATGCAGTCAGACGACCTCTTCATCCGCAAATTTCGCCGTCAGAATGTGCGGCCTCCTATTGCCGCTGTCAACTTTGACCCCAAACGCGAAGCAGGTGTAGTGGAGTGGCCGCCCAGGAGGGACAGTGATGGAGCTGATGGAGACAGCCTCACTCCAAGCCGTGTGGGGCTGACACTGCGGTCGATGGGCCGAGGCCACATCATGCAGAGAAGTAACAGCGATGTAACTTTGGGAGACTTGGACTCCTCCGGGAAGGCAGGAGGCAAAGTTTCACGGGTGGTTGGTGAAAAGGCGGGTGCAGGGGCACAGGGGGACTCGGGTGTGCTAATACACAGGGAATATGGCAGCCTGTCATCACTGGAAAGACAGACTCAGGCTCAAGAGCCAAGTTCAGATGACCAGGGGCCCCTGAGTCCAAATGCTCTCCGCTTCAAAGACCCTCTCCTGTTTTTAGGTCTGCCGGGCAACCTTTCAGAGCCTGATGGCTTTTTTCGGAGTCTGTCTGCTTCCACAGGAGACTCCCCAAAACCGGCCAAGCCGCCAAAGCCTGAAGGTCTAGGTAAGAAGTCCAAACCTGTGCACGCTCATATCCCTCAACCTGGCCCATATGATAACCTCGGTGGTGGAGCCTGGGTGAGGAGCTTTGCTCACTATGATGTTCAGAGCATCCTGTTTGACCTCACCGAGGCGGCCACAAACAGAGACAGCATTGGACGTAAAAAGAATATCACCTCAGGGGCTTCAGCCGCCTCCCAGCTACGCCCGCTCTCCCAGGCCACCCCGTCCTCACCTGCACCCGGCAACGGGGGGATTGCAGATGACCCTGAGCAATCACTACTGCTGGACGAAGGTGATGGCAATGATAATGAGCTGCTTCTCAGCTGCCCCCACTTTCGCAATGAGACGGGGGGAGAAGAGCAGGTCGGACTGGGTCGATCCCAGGGCAGGCGGGGGCTCTTGTCAAGCCTGCGAACACCCAATGACGCAGTGTCGGTCCTAGAGGAGCCCAGAGAGAGTCATGTCCAACAGCAGGGCAAGAGCAACTACTTTATAGAGCATGCAGATCTAGGAGCCCATTACTATCGCAAATATTTCTACATGAAAGGTATGTGATATGACATGAATGTCAACGTGCATTTTTTTCCTGATTCTATTTGTGTCAATAGAGAGAATAATGTCACAAGGATACAATTATCAATAATAAGACAAGAAATCTGAGAATATCTACCCTGATGAAGAATTGATGTGTGATTGTTTTGTATTTTTGACCCAGTGGAGATGGGTTATTTTCCTTCTTCTCTTTGTCATCAACACAGAACATCAGAATTTCTTTGGCATGGATGATCGCCTTGGTCCTGTGGCCATCAGTTTCCGTAGAGAGGAGAAGGAAGCATCCAGTGGAGCTCAGTACAATTACAGAATCATCTTTCGCACCACAGAGGTAAAACGGCACTTTCCTCTTCTCCGGTTCAGTGTGTGTGAAATTTATTTGACTGGATGAATCCTCTCTTCAGATGAAGACACTGCGAGGTTCCATCTTGGAGGAGTCTGTGCCCTCCGCCGCTCGTCACACAACCCCGAGGGGCTTATCTCCCAAGAGGCTGCTGGAGTTCATCATGCCTGAACTGAACCTGCACTGCCTCCGCTTGGCCTCAAACTCACCCAAGGTCCGGGACACCCTGCTGAAGCTGGATGAACAGGGGGTAAGAATGGCTAATAAAGGCTGCTGCGTGCAAATACTTTTCACAGCATCAGATTTTTAAATAGCATCAGAAAGCTGTTTTTTAAAGGTCAGGCTATAGCGTCCAAAGTCTAAACATTCATTTGTAACTTTGACACTAACATCTACTGTCCACACTGATGATCAATCAGGTGTTTAAATGTGCAAAACTGTAGTTACATTTATGAATTCCTTCTGCTAACTACCTCTGCCACCATACCAACTATTCACTTATTTTATAACCAAATATATAATCCATGAATACTATAGAATATTCATGAATGATTAGTCAATTTTTCTTCAGTTAATTATTATGAAATGTTACACATAATAACAACTGCATGTCACATATTCCCACAGTCCAAACTGTTGTCCTCAAGATGCTTATTTTATCTGACTAAGACAATGCAAAAAGAAAACTAAGATTCAACTTTCAGATAAGTTGCGACCAACAGATGCACAGACTATTTTCTGTTGAATATCTAATCATTAAGCCGTAACGCCATGAATAGAGGCTTTATTTTTATGACCCTTTGCACCCTTGACTCAACATTCAAACCCACCCACGTAGCTTTTAGCTCCACTTTTGAGGTTAGGTAGCTGAGAAAAAGAAAGAGTAAACTGATACATGATCTGGTGAAAGCTTTATTGGAAATAAAAACCCAAAGGAATTAATAGGGTTAATGTATGCTGTGTGTAACTGTATATGTTAAAACTACTTGTTTTTCCAAACAGCCTTTTTGAGCAGTAAAGTAATATGTCAAATGTTTATGATGTGTATTAAATGGCAGATCTGTAAATGTGTACATTAAATAGTGTGTAGAGGATGTTAATTATGAACTCTTTGCTCCTCTGTCTTCTAATGTAGCTGAATTTCCAGAGAAAGGTTGGAGTGATGTACTGCCGGGCTGGCCAGAGCTCAGAGGAAGACATGTACAATAATGAGAGTTCAGGGCCGGCGTTTGAGGAATTCCTGGATCTGCTTGGGGAGCGGGTGCGGCTGAAGGGCTGGGAGAAATACCGAGCTCAACTGGACAACAAGAGTGAGCTGAAAACATGCCACACACCCGCATCTATTGGCTGCATCTCACCTTGTCGCTAGACCATTATCCGAAGGGCATCAGTGCACCACTGAAAGCCTAAGATAACTCCTATCTAGCCACATGTAATCTGAGTAACGCCTGTAAAATAGCATAGTCACTGCTGATTATCTCAGAGGTGTTTTCCCCTCAGTGAGCGGCAGAGAACAGCAAATAAGACAGATTTTATCCCGGCTGTGACAGTTTGAATTTGTTCTTTCATTGATAAATGTTGATTGATTTCACTAACGCTCTACTTGTCTGTCTCTTTGTGTGATACGTATGTCTTGTGTTTGTGCAGCGGACTCAACAGGGACACATTCCCTCTATACACGCTATCAGGACTACGAAATTATGTTTCACGTGTCCACTATGCTGCCCTATACAGCCAACAACACGCAACAGGTACAGTAAACCCACAAATATTCTGGCCACCCCGTAGAAATATGTCATGTGGTTATGTTTCCCCATCCTCTCTCAAAACCACATAGCTTGGAGGTCACAAAATGACAATTTAAACATTTCACCTCTATTCTAAAAGAGAAATAGCATCAGTCTTGGTAAAACGCACATTACTTACTCTGTTTAGGCTTTCATGCTTTTGGTAAATGCTTTAGAAAAAACCTCTGTGTTCCGCAACAAGCATGACATAAAAATCCTGCCCCCCAGTGTTCACTCCCACCATGAATGTATGCTGCGTCTCTCAGGCAGCCTTCCTGCTCAGTTCTTTGTGTGTGATTTATGGTTTAAGTCTTTAAATTTGCTGCCACTTACAAAGAAACTGGTCATGACATACTAATAATACTAATACTAATTGTACTACAGATTAAGGTTTAAAAAACTAAACAAAAAATGGTAGCATCAAAGCCGTGAGATTGCTGCAAACTGTCTGCTTCATGGTGGGTACAGCCTGGTTTGGAAGTTTTAGTTGTATATTATTTAATCATACAATACATTGTTAAATCAGTATTTATATTTTTATTTTAATTTGTGTTCATTTCAAGTTTTATTAATTTTGAAAGCAGGGGCATCTTTTCTAGTCATTAACAAGTTTAGAGTAGGTTCCCAAATGTAGTATCATTACATTTGAAATGATTATACTTTGTAGTTTTGTAAGTACAGTATTGAATTGTGCAAACAACGAGAGAAACAGCAGCACCAGCATTTCCTCTGAGAGGAAAACTGGTCATACCTAAACAAAGCTAGTTGATTATAATGACTCTGGCTTGTTTGTTTTTCTCTGTGTTTCTTTCATCAGTTGTTGAGAAAACGGCACATTGGTAATGACATCGTGACCATCGTGTTCCAGGAACCGGGCGCTCAGCCCTTCACTCCAAAGTCCATCCGCTCCCACTTCCAACATGTCTTCATCATCATTCAGGTTCATGAGCCCTGCACGGAAAACACCTATTACAGGTCTGATTTAATCATATCTGTTACATTCTGTGCAAAATATGACTATTGATACGCATGGATCTAGAAACATCTTTTTGCCACTAAAATTACTTTGCCCATCTTCTACAATCTGAAATCTCTTGAGACATTAATTCATGTTAAGCCTGGGTGTCCTATGTGTTGTAGGAAAACAAAGAAAATGTAAGGAAAAAACACAACAACAGTCCACAGACTTTTTTCTTTCATCATATCATGGATGATACATATCCATTGAAATCAACGTTATGCAATAAAGAGAGGTGTTACCACATACACTTTTACTCAAGTTTAGCTTAGGTTATAATAGCTGTACAGCAGTTTAAGAGAAAACACAAGTCTTTGCACCACTGCAGCAAATTCTGCATAGATGTGAGTATGCAGAAAGTACCACATAAAACTGTCTAACACTGAGAATAAGACATTGATTTAATGTTTCTGTTGTACCCTCCCTCTTACTCTGTCATTCCCTCTTTTTGTCTTTCCCTCTCAGGGTGGCTGTAACACGCTCTAAAGACATGCCATTATTTGGCCCACTATTCCCTAAGGGTGCCCGCTTCCCTCGCTCACCTGCCTTTAGAGACTTCCTCTTGGCGAAGGCAGTGAACGCTGAAAACGCTGCAGAGAAGTCAGAGAAGTTCCGCTCCATGGCCACCCGCACAAGGCAGGAATACTTGAAGGACCTGGCCGAAAACTATGTGACCACAACACCCATCGACTCCTCTACCAAGTTCCCCCTGCTCTCTCTGGGAGGCAAGCGCAAAGACAAGCTGAAAGGCGCCAAGGGGGCTGAGCTGCACAGTGCTGGGGCTTTGGTGTGGGCTGTGATGGTGAACAGCGGGTATGATGCAGAGGCAGGAGAGCACAAGCTGCCCTGTCTGCTCGGGGTGTCGGCTGAGTCGGTGGTGCTCATTGAAAGGTACACACGGAGGGTGGTGTTTAACTGCTCCTGCCGGGATGTCATTGGTTGGAAGGCAGTCACAGAGACTAAAGAGGGGGGGCCATGCTTGGATATCTTCTATGAGCGCGGTGAGTCGGTGTCAATCAGTGTGATGGAGAACCAATCGGATATAAATCAGGATATAAAAGAGGTGGTGCAGAGGCTTGAGGTGGGTGATTTTGACCTTCCACCTTTATCTCACTGGATTTTAAATTTTGCATTGTGTGGTTTTAGATGTTCCTCTTCTCATCCGCAGCTGGTTACACGGGGCTGTGAGGCTCTGGAGATCACCCCTCTGCGTGACGGAGTGGGGCAACCCGGCTTCCTGATGAACGAAGAAGGCTTTGTAACAGATCTGCAGCGATTCGGCTACGCTGAGAGCGGAGGTCTACAGCTGTCGGCTCGTGTGGTGAGGCTGTGCGGACACTCCTTGGTTCATCTCAGCCCTGATGAGAGGACCAAGCTGCTTCGCACTGCGCACAAGATCCACATCACCGTCATCCCACCGGATGAGAACGGCAAGCCTCGCAGGTGGGTAAAGCTGCAGAGTGGAGGGTTAGAAAAAAGGAGGAGAGAGACCACTAACAAGGGCATGTTTGGGTCAACAGGCTCGAGGTGGAGAAGAGATACACAGTGAGACTGGAGAGTAGACTCATGGGGATAAAATGTGCTGCAGAAAGCGAAGTGTTGTACCAGAGAGGGGGTGAGAGAGAGGTTGACAGCAAATAAGAAGGAGGGGGTTAGTGGGACAAGTCAGTTACAAAAAATGGAGATGCCACTCCAGGGTTACAGCTCTGCTGTTGATAAAGACCTGCAGTCAGTGTCACACCAGCCAGCTAACAACCAATCAATCTCTCTAATGATCTTTAACCACACTGGCTGTTGATGTCTGTGAGAAGCACACTTTATGTTCAACTGAAGTCAAAGAAAAGGCAGAAACAGCTGTAGCCTGTGGTGGACAGAATTGTTGAAATAAATAAAACCAATATTTAACCGGACACCTCTGCAGTTCTGAAGAACTTTAGAGCAACGTTTCAAAGCTGACAGCAGAAGTATCCTCAGAGAACCCCCCCCCCCCAAGTTTATTTATATTTCAGTCCTGAGATGCTTGTTCTGTGACAACAAAGCACAAATTGTCACAAATATGTCATTGTTGTTGACAGGTAGTAGAGGCTGTGTGATTTCAAAGGAATATAACAGAAGCTTAGACAAATATAGAGTTTTTTTTCCACCTCATGTTTGTTTTTGGCTTTTTCTAGATACACTGTGACTCAATGGTGCCATGAGAAGCTGAAAGGAAAAGGGAGGTGTGATGGATTTCTTCTTAATAAGTGTGTTGTTTTATGTTTTACAGGAGTTTCTCTGAGCTGTACCAGAAAGCCATCAAGGATGCGGAGTGTAAGCCTGGCGAGGATCAGTCTGGAGAGGCCTGGGTGCTGGATGAGAGGGAAGAAGAGGAAGAGGAGGAGGAGGACAACGAGCTGAAGGCGGGTGGAGTCAATGAAGCGGACATGATGGAGGTGCAGGTGGAGGGCGGAGAGGTCGAGGAGCAGTCGTCTGATAAAGGGCAAAGTGAGAGAAGTGATGGCTCACTCCTCACACTGCCCAGCTTACCTTTGTTACGGGCCACTTCTCTGCAGGACCAACCAGCCAATCAGAGCCAGGAGGACATCACCTTGCAGCTGGCACGCAGCTGCTCTTTAGAGAGACAGCCGTCTTATGGAGATACATGTGATGGGTAAGTGCTAATAAAGCTCATACCACTATTAATTTAAGCTGACATATGAGTGCTATTGAGGCATTATCGAGAAAAGTAGAACTCTGTCTGAATACTGCTTTGCAAGATGTCATAATCAGTCTAGATACATCTGCAAATGGGGAGACCATCAGCTAAAAAGGTCTACAGCTCTTAAATCATCCAACATGGCCGAAAATATCCTCAAACTGGAGCTGACGCATTACAATTTAATCTCAGAGTCAGTGCGTCACTTTTCCTGCAAAGGACAAAGCACTTAGAAAGGACACTGAACAGGGTGTCGCTCCGCTTACAGCAGTGAGTGAGAGTGTAAATGCAATCGTTTTTTAATATTTCACACATGAAACTAAGCAGCAGATCATGATTTAATAGCAAAGAAAATAATAATGGACAACTCTGTAAACAATAACAAGACAGCACATTAATTACCATTTGATTCTTATATGAAATGCTTACAGAATGAAGAACACATATGTAAAAGAGGTCGGATGCCTAAATGGATCTGTTTGGCAAATCATTTTTAGCACACTGGTTGGTTTTATCCCGAGAGCTCCAAAAAAGAGGAAGAGGAAACATTCATAGGATGATATTAAACTCTGCTGCTCACAAGAATGAATTTGATTACTTTTTACTGTTATACAAAGCAGAGCTGAATAGTTAGACCAAACTGCATCAGATATGATATTTTTGATGGATCATTTTGTAAGTGCAGGATAGGAAACATCAATCAGGCCAAAAACCAAAGTAATCCAGGAGATTACTTGTCCGATTGCTCCATTTTTTTGCTTTGACCTCTGGCTTGGATAAAAATGTCACGAAGCGTCAACAGCAGATTTGCTTTGTGTTTCTCCCCTCACCACCATCTCTCCCTCCCCACCCCACATAAAGGCACGTGTACGACAACGTGGGGTTGAAGGTGGAGCGCCACATCTATGAGAATGTCGGGGAGCTGCGAGACGCCACACCTGATCTAATCCTGGCTGTTAAACCCAAGGTTCCCCTGGAGGACGAACAGGTGATAAACCAAAACGAAAGAACATCTGAGTGCTTTCTCCTCCTTACCACATCCTCTCTCTCTGACAGTGTCATTTCCTCTATGTCTGTATCTCTGTCTGCACTTCTGTGTCTTCAGTTCATGGGAGCTGAGTTTGGCGATGACAAAGCTTCAGCAAGTGACTCCTCTATCTCAACTTCCCGGTTGTCATGCGTAGACCGAGATGAAAGAAATTCACGAGCCCTGAGTCTTCATAACTCCATCACCAAGAGTAAGTGCTTCCTTTTGGCTGCAAGTTTTAAACACCACAAAACATATGTATTTATTTGTGGGTATTGTTATAAATACTTATTTAAGTTAGCAAAACAAATTGCAGTGTTTAAAATAAAAAAAGGAAAATTAATAACATGAGATGTTTTGACCCTGATCATGGACTCAAAACAAAGCTCTTTTGTCAACAGCTGACACGACTGCTCAAATGATGCCAAAATAGAACAATTACACATGTTTGCAAATCATCTCTGCCCGATTTAAGCCTCAAATGCCTTTTTTCTAGATCTTTTCTGCCTTAAATCCCTCTCTTCATTATCCTCCCTCTGCTCCCCACTGCATCCCCTTTGTCCCCCTTCTTTCATCTGCGCTGCCCCCTATTCCGCTAATCTAATATCACCCCTGCTCTGCTGCCACCCCCTGCCAGGGCTGGGATAAAAGGGGGACAGATGGGTAGTGGGAGGGATGGAGTTTTAGACAGCCCCAAATCAAGAAACCCCTTTTACACCATCTGCTCAGCCTCCACTGAGACTATGAGCCTCATCATTTAGCCGCCATAAGAGCACACTTGCTCATCCTCTCATCAGATTCTTATAATTTCTGTGGGAGTGGTCTCTGAATCCTCTGACTGTTTTACATTATGCTCTTTCACAGGAAGTGGTCAGGGTGCTACAAAAGCACCACATCTTTGTCATCAAACATTTAGCGCACTAATCTGACTAAAATGGGAGCAGTAGTGGTGTCTGAATTACATTTTTATCTCATTGTTTTTTAAAACTTATTTAGAAATAATTTAACAATAATTGTTAAATTGTTCAATTGTCTTGATCTTGATATTTACTTCCACTTACACAGTTGTGTTCAGAAGTAGCCCTCAAATCTTAACTGATATCAAAAACATCTTAAAAAGTCAATTTAAAAAAATGTGATTCAGTGAACCCTATTTCAGACGTCATAACATTTCCTCTTTGTCTCTGCTTATTCTGCCACTAAATCTGATATTAACACAGCAGCACCCCCAAGTGGTGGTTCATTGTTACTGCCTAAATTAATCTGGCTGTTCATACAGTAATATCTGCAGTATAGCTCTGCTGTATTGTCCATTATAGGTACATTACACTGAGATATGTGTCATACAGAAACGTAATAATAATAAATCTATGTCTATGTCTTTCTCTCAGTCCTCTCAGAGACACAGTCAGATTCGACTGAAGAGGAGTGGCAGTCCATCGCTGACCTGGCCACAGCCTGCCGCAACATCCTGGAGGCTTTGTCACGAGAAGGTGAGGAACTGAATGTGTTCACTTTACTGTATGAATATTTATTAGCACAATCACGAACACCAAAGAAATCTAGATTTGATTATTCTCCCTGAATTTTCTCAGATTTAATTTAGATGGTGTAAATCTTTAGATTTTTTTCCATCTGATACACTGGAAGAATAATTTATTTTCTATATATGATATGTGCAAAAGTGTTTTGATCTCCTGGTTTTATACTTTTGGTCTGGACCATTAAGGGAAATCTTAATGATACCGATTATATTTAAGACAATAATGTGCTTCTGGTTTTGTGTTATACATTTGGGGAAGATCCTTTCCTGTTTCAACATGAAAATGCCCTCATGCATAAAACCTGGTCCATTAAGAAATGGTATGGTTTTCTGAGTTTGGTGTGGAAGAACTGCACAGAGCCCTGACCTCAACCCCATCCAATACCTCTGGGATCAAGTGAAGTGTAGAGTGCGAGTCAGGCTTTATCACTATACATCAATGCCTGACCTGACCTTACTGATACTCTTGTGGCTTAATGGGAGCAAATCCCTGCAATCAGGTGCTAAACTAGTGGAAAGTCTTCACAGGAGAGAGGAGGCTGATATAGCAGCACATTAATGATCACATTGTGATCATATGCACTATGGGTGAAATTCTGGTGTCCACTATTTTTTTATACGAGTGCATTGGACTTATATATAAAATCAAAAATGAAACTATATGAATGACTCTCACTGAGAGGAAGCTTTTTTTTGGTTTTAAATCATAATAATGTGGGTAATGTTTCTTATTACAGACCGCAAAGCTGGAGACTCTTCCCAAGCAGGAGGTGACCAGACAGATGGCAAGCTGAAAGACTCAAAGGACAGGTGGGCTGCAGCACACACTGGATGCACAGGGACATGAACAAGACTGTTGAATATCTCAGTAGTTAGTCTAGGGTTAGGGTTTCTTTGTCTAAATCATTGCACAAGACCTATACTCCTTTATTCTGGCTCAATTATTTAGACTTTATCACAGGCATCCAACTGCTTGAGTCAACATGACTGCTCCTCTCCCATAAAGAGAGCACTTTTGCTGACTGAGTGATGCACTTATGTGCACGCAGACACAGGTGTACAAATATACACAAAGCATGTCTGATTTACTGTCCTCATCATCTTTCTCTACAACTCCCCTTTTGTTTAGCTTTTTTCATACTTTTTCCACCTCCTCGATCTCCTTTGATTTTTCAAAAGCAAAAAAGAAAAGGAATCAATAGAAAATTAGCAAACATGGATATAAAGCTCAGCCCAAGGTTTTTAGCATTAAAGCTTTTTGTGACTATTTCACATTAAAATGTGGATCCAGCTTAAATGTTAAAAGCTTCAATCATATTTGGAGTTAATCACCACTTGTTAGTATCTGTTTGTGAGCCTGAACTTGCAAATGACAATAATTACATAACAACATAACATGGGGATAATTTATCTTATTCAAACCAACTAAAAGAATAACCGTATCATTAATCACACACTTCTGACCTAAAATCTTGTGATGAAGATGCTACATTCTTCTAAATACGGTATCATTATCATACTTTTGAAATCACTGGGATACTGCAGGGCTTTGCTCTGTAGTGCACAGTCATTATGTAGAGCTGCAGTCAGAAGAAATGCATGATGGGATGACTGTACTCACTCACGTCTTGTCAGCCGTAGCAATTACTGTAAATTGATCTATTTTCAGGTTTCATTAAAGGCAGTAAGGATAATGTCTCGAGCTCTGAGGCTGCCAACGTAACAGACAGCTCCACGACTAATCAAGTAAATTTAAAAGTTCACCCTATTTTAAAAGAAGGGAGGACTAAAGGATTTTTAAAAAAACTCTTGTTGATTTGTCGATTCAACACCATATTGTCACCGGTTTCATGAATGTATTTTCCAGTTTTCAAACGAAGCCATCGATTTTGACAAAGTGTCACTGCTTCTCTTTGTTGCAGTGACTCTCCAGGCCACCTAGAAGAGAAGGTGTCGCAGCTGGAGGCCATGCTGAAGAAGCTGCAGGATGACCTGCAAAAGGTGCTTTGACTTTCATGAATGCTTCAAACTTTTTTTTTTCTTTCTCTGTAACAATATTTTCAGTGAGCTGCACAGGAAAGTCAGCAGGTAGGAAAAAGTATTTAAATTGTTCAGCTTCTGTCACTGGAGTGAGATGATTTGAGTTCACTGAAGCAGCCTTTTGTTTACTTGGACAAATCCTCCCATCCACTGCTGACTCAGTGTAGAGATGCATTAAATACAAAAACACTCTTTGGCATTTTATTGATTATTTTGTAATAGTTTTGTAAAGCTACATTTTCAGATTTTTGGAATATTTCTTTTTTTTCATAAATCTGCTGCTACTGTAATCAATATTTTCTAATATTTTCTTCTGAACATTTCTACTAAACATGATCCAGTGTTGACATGTTACTACATTCATGCTATTATCCACGTTGTCAAACATAAATGATACTACTGATGCAAAAGACCAGCAAACTAATCGCTACGATGTCATCATGAGTCAAAATTTGCAGTTTCTGTTTTAGCCGAACCACAGTGTTGCTCTGTTTATTTTTCATGTAAATTTGAAAGAATACTGTATGTGATGAGCTTGAAGGTTTATTCTGAACTTTGGAAACTGCTGCTTGACAAAAAACTATTCTCAACACAAAGACGACTTGTGTTTTCTGAAGCTTTCTGCCACATTTTGTGGCCTTCCTCAACAGATAGAGTACATTAGTCAACTGCAGACAAGTGGGCGTTGTGTTGAAATGTTTCTTGTCAATACTGTACAGTATGTGTCGCTGTGTGTATAAAAATATGTGTCACTGTGTGTATAATTATCATATTATTATATTATATTATATGGAAAGATTATTATTTAAAAGTTCTTGATCAGGACTGTCACTGTTTTCGATTCATTTATCATTTATTCAATCTATGAACTCTTCAAGAATAACAACAAAATATCAAACAAGATAAATAAGTGCTGAAACAATTAGTTGATTAATTGATCGGCAGAAAAAAACAGCTCTTTATTTTATTTTTTAAATTAATATGTTTTGTTTAGATTGTTACTTGAACAAAACAAGCAGTTTGCGGATGGAAAATTGTGTGGGCAACGTCTTACTTCTTTTGTCTGTAAATGTCCAAAACACAAATTTTAATAAATGCTACGAAAATGGCGAAAACAAGTAATTAGTTATTTCAAACAAATGATCAGTTCAGTGACCGATTGTTTCAGCACTGTTTTGGAGTGTGGGTTTCTTCTCCCTCTCTGCAGTGCGATGTGCTACTCTACACTGTCTGTGTTGTTTTATTTCAAGCTCTTGTGTTTATGTGTGCCCACTAGTTTCCTTAAAGCCAGCGCTCTACCTGTCGCTCCCCTCCCGTTCCTGCCACAGCGATCTGAGAGACGGCTTTTGTTTTGTTGTGTGCCGATGTCTTTCAGGAGAAAGAGGACAAGGCGGTGCTGCAGGCCGAGGTGCAGAGCCTCAGGCAGAACAACCAGCGGCTGCAGGAGGAGTCGCAGAGCACAGTGGCCCGCCTCATCAAAGTCACCGAGCTGCTGTGCAACGTCAACAAGCCCTGTTAGCCTCCCTGCTGCACGCACAGACACACCAATCAGTAGAAAGATGCTAATCGTACATTGTGCTTGTACACTTAGTACACCTATTTTGTCCATTCATATTTGAAAACACACACACACACGCACACACACACACTCACACACACACACCCACAAATCCTCAATCTGTGTATTACCACAGTCTCAGTCCTGAACCCTGGACCTGCCTGTTGATGAGGGAGTATGCAAATTAACTCATAAAAAAGAAAATAATGACATTTTAAACATCCTATGACCCTCACAGACTGACCAACAAGCGGCTCTCAGGCTTCTGTGTTGGTGTGCTATGCCAGAGTGCTTCTCTTGGTGTGTGTATGATAATGCGTGTGGGTGTGTGCCGCATGTGTGCGTGTGTTTGCGTGCGTGTGTATACTGTATGTGTGCATCTCTTACTGTATTTTGCTTCAAATACTTGACAAGCTGGGCTGAATAGCACTTGCATAAAGAGTGGCAATTAAGACTGAGAGACACTGTATAGCATGTTTGGTGGTGTCTTATCTGAAATGACCAAAAGTGTATATATATATCACCAGTAATATATGTGAACAGTAGTATTGCTATCCTCTCTGCCAGGCGTGTAGTTGCAATGTCTGCGTGTGGCACTGATAGTGTGGAAGGCCTTGACGTAAAACACAAAAAGAAAAAAGGGGGGGGGGGGGGGGTCTTAACAATGACAGGCCTGCAGGCAGCCTTTTACTTCAAAAGATGTAATGATTCTAACTGACTTGACTCAGAGGAAGGTCTGTTACGTAAGGACATCACTCTGCCCTCTTCACTTCTCAGTAGTACTGTATTTAAGAAATTCTGGAGTTTTTAGGGGGAGATGATTTTTAAAACCCTGTGAATGAAAGGGATGTGAACTGGAAATGTTTTTTGGTTTTTGGTTTTTTTAAAAGACCTGAGCATGCTTGTTCCTCCTGGAAGTATGTGTGAAAACAGAAACTGAAATGGGTTATACCTCTCCTGAAGAAACAGACAATGGCAGGAAAGAACTGCTTCGGCTTCCTTCCATGATTGCCTGTAGCAGTTTTCTTCTAACCTCACTATTGTAGCAGCCATACTGTAGAAGTTCTCCTCCTGCTGGCCTGAACCACAAAATGCCAAAAGGCAGCTTTTCTTTCAGCTGGCAAAATAGCTTTAGGTGAATAAGACACCTTGAACAAATAGTGAAAAATACAGAATATTGTATTTAAATATGTTTTGTGTTTGGCGGATGTCTACAGTGACTATTTTGGGTAATTGTTTAGTATGGCTTATGAATGGTAGCGGTAAGGACAATAGGTGAAATCTTACCATTCCCACCATGATGTGTGTTTGTGTATGTTTATGTGTCGTTATTGCACTTTTTTTTGTCAAATCAGCACTGGACAGGGCACATACTGTACTTTATTTAACCTGCCCGGGTTATACCCTGCTCAACATAAGAAGGTGGATAAGATCTCATCCCCCCGACACCACCTTACCTCACCTTTTTGTGTCTGCTGCTGACGGCGCCAATAAGAACATGTGTTCAGAGGAGATGGACTGCTTCTCCTCAGTGCCAACGAAAAAGCCCAGGCAGCTCTCCTGAATCCCACTGAAATTAAACAGAACTGACCCAACCACAAACTATAAACTCTGAACTCTGACATAAACGGATGCCAAACGTTCGCCAGTCATTCAGACTCTCAATGCTCTTGTTTCTTGTACAAACTTCCTCTTGTAATTTTATTTTAGAGTCACTGTGAATACCTGGTACCAGCATATTAAGATACAGTATATACAGATTAAATTATGAATCTAAACTTTATCAGTATGTGAAGATACTGTATGTACAGCTCAATTGTTCCATGTTACTTAGTGCATTGGGTCGTGTACACCCTCCTTTTGCAGGATGATTATGCAGACAAGTGTTAATCGTTGCCATGCAGGCTCTTTCGTCTCCTGTACATGCTGAAGCCTCATGAGATAACAGGGAGAAGCATGGTGTGAGAAGACCTGTTTTACTGTGTCTTGTATAGTTATTTAGATTGTAGGAGGTTGGTCAAGCATGAGAATGTGCCAAGCAACATCCAAGCTCCCCTTCTCTATGTGTGTATGTATAAAAATGTAACTTATTAATCATGCAAATGTGGATCTTCTTGTAGCTGTTTAAACTGGAGGGAATTTGCAAGGAGAAAATGTGAAATAGATCAGAAAGGAAAAGTGAGCTTGGTTATACATTTTAGTTTCTTTTGTAGAAAACCAACAACCATGATATGACAAAATACTATCTGCAAATCTCGCTCAATGTGACTATGGTTCTTATTATCACTCTAGTACTGAGCTATAACTGTAGCTCTCACATATTTAATAACGTCTTAAACACCATTAGGTACGCCTTAATGAGTGAACCTTTCAGAATGGATGCTCAAACTGTTGTTATGTGAAGGCTTATTTCTCTGACTTTGTGCCTACCTGAAAATGTAATGTATGTTAACCCAGCTTAGTGATCTCATTTCTTTGTCTTTTGGTTGCACTGGATGAGGGTTTTTTTTGTGTGTGGCATGATGAAGGATTTCTAAGAGACCATCACAACATCTGGTTTTTCATCTGCCGTATTAGGGAACGTCATCGGGTGACACATAAAACAACAGATAGTAAAAGATGTGTGTTATTTGGTCTCGAGCATTGCTGAAAGTTTACAGCTCAATGAGTACCACCGATTGTTAAAAGTCAACTGACAAATATATGATTTTTAAAAAGTTAATTAAAAGGAAAAAAGGTGCTTAACATGAGTGATGATGCATTGAAATCAAGTTTAAATTGACATGAATGTGTTGAGTGACGTATGCTTCCCGTAAGGGATGATTATTTTGGTATTTAAATATGTAAAAATAAATTGTCTCAGAAATCGACCAGAGTATTTAAAAAGATGATGGTAATGGCATGAAAGGGAGGAAAGAAGGGGGGAAGACATCTGCTATAATTTCCTAATCTGGAAATGCAACCTAGTCCCCAGCAAAGTTGATGTTTACAAAGTGACACATAATGTTCAGACATTTGTGTAGCTGACCGCAGGGAATGATGCATGTTTATGGGCAATGTTAGTCATTCTATTTAGTTTAGATAAACAGTAAAAAGTTGAGGGAAAAGTCAAGATTTTGAAATTCATCACACACAGACCAGAGAGCAGAAAGAACATGATGGTACACAAAACAACAACTTTGGTAACTTAAAGGCCATATAAAATGTAGAAAAACTGTCTTGTACAAGACAAAAAAGATGTTGCACACCTTCTATAAACATTACTGACTTTAAATGAGGAAAGTTATCAGTATACATTTTGTGTCTTTATTGATATTCTTAATTAAATCATTGAGCATGTAAGGGAAGATGTAAATGCAGAAATGTTTGTAATACAGTAATCATGTGGGGCAAATCTGTTAATATGGTGACTACAGAGAGTTTGATATTTGTCGAAAGAGTTGGATGGATTTTTTTCAGGAGCAGGATTTCTGAGGATCTCACATCCTGAACTTGACTCTGATGAACACAGGAAGTGGATGTGGCAGCGCTGAAGTGTCAAGTGAAAGCAGCTCAGGAAGAAATTGTTTTAAGGTTTGACAGCAAAGAGATGATTGGTGTCCGATGGAGGTCATAGCCAAATCAGATTGGCTGAGAAGAGCAACAAAATATGTATAAATATAAACTGACTTTCAGCTTCCTCTGTAGAACCAGCAGGCTCCTGTTAGAGGTCTTAAAACACCGAGCCTCTATTGTGATTAAGTAAGCCATAGTATGAGTAGTACACAGAAATATTCAGTCTATTTATATGGGCAAATAAAATAATATTTTTGGTATAAAAAAGAAATGCTTTTAGGTGGTTTAATTTAATAGAGAGTTCAGAAATAATTATTTGGTTTATATTCTAGATAAGCATTTAGGCCTACACTAAAACCAGAATTAACACCAGACACAATGTAAAGAAAAGCAAATTGCTGACATGATGTGTATTAAGGAAATTGTGGTGGTAAATTTGAGCTCAATACAGCTAAGATATGTTTATTTTCCTGTCATGCTGGCTGGCTATTTGCTGCATCATTCCAGGTGTAAATCAATCCCACAGCCGAAATGAAACACAGCAACTCTGAGAAGCAGGATTAAAACCCACTCATCTCTTCACAATCAAACTGCATTGTGTTCTAAATCACATTTTTGTGGTCCTTACACGCAAAAAGAAACACAATTTAAATCATCTTTTTTATTACATTTTTCCCCCCGCTGTGTTTTAGAGGTGGAACATGTGATCATCACACTTGAAATTGATCCAATAAATAGATAGTCTCACTTCCTGTTTGACACTTGGGACAAAGCTCTGTTCCCTTCAAAACTCCACCGGAATATAGAGCTATTGTGTCATTTAGCATCCTACAGGGACCTGAGAAATGCTGACAGAACCACTATAGAACCTCCCTGGTTTAACCTGGCTTGTAATTTTGAAACTATTCAACAATAATAACACAATGATGATGGACTATTCTGCTTTCATACACCACAGATCATGCTTCAATTCTCAAATATATCTTTTCTGCATTTCTTGTGTCAGCATATTCACTAAACGCCTAAAACCTGCACACTAATTGACTCTTACCCATAACCATTGTTATGTCAGTGCAGCACTAACACTTTCAGTAATATACAACATCTCTGAAGGAGATTCAGAGCCAAGATCTAAAAATAAAATTAGCCTGCAGTCACATAAAACACAGAGATTTAGAGAGATAATACAGTTTTAAAATACTGATTGGATGCACATTCTTATCTGCATGAGATAAGATAAATAGATTTTCCAAAGTTTGTTCCATGAACATAATACAGCACGACAACATCATACAAACATTTCCCTGGACTCTGTCCTCTGGAGGGCTTTCCTAAACACCAGCCGAAGAAAAACGCTTTATCTTTACTGCCCTGACACCAGGAGTAGAACTGATGACAACAATACGCCGGCCTATGTCTTTATTTGGGGTTGGAGCACAGAACTGAGTCTTCACTGAGGGCAATGTGTCACACACAGCTCAAGGGCTTAGCGCCAGTTTGAGTCATCCGTGTTCTGTGAATACCGAGGCCATGTGCTGGTGTATATGTGTGTGTGTTTACACTCCTGGTTGTATTTTAAATGGCCAGACAACTGTTGGTCTATACACAACACGCAGATGAGGCCTTTCTACAACACCACTATTGTGTTTCTGCCATAAACTAGACTTATGTGTTTTATTGTCTTATGTGTTTATTATTAGTAAGACATTTGTCTTTTTTGTATAAAAGTGAGAGGGAGAGACAAACATTGCATATATAAATCAGATTTCATTGGTTTGATCATTGTAAGCAACTAGACAGATACTGTACATATAATATAAAACAACAATTATAAAATGTATAAATGCACACAATATTCTTTTAATCTGTCTTAACAGTTGAGTGAAATTGAGTATTTCCACTTTAAGCAAGTTTCAGGACAATCTGCCACCCTTCGTCGTCAAACCCGGCCCTGTCGTGTTTTACCCGTTTTGGGACCTTGTACCCAATTTTCAGATAACCCCATGGTGCTTAATTTAGCTCATTTTTCATTCAGCCCGCCCCCCTGGCAGTGTCGAAAACCCTATTGTGCATTACCCTTTTTAGGGCCTTGTACCCAATTTTCGGATAACACCCCCACAGTGCTTAATTATGCTCATGCGAAGGGTGGGGGATTGTCCCGAAACTTGCTAAAATGAGCCACGGGGTGGGCTGAATGACAAATGAGCATAATTAAGCACAGTTGGGGTGTTATCTGAAAATTGGGTACAAGGCACCAAAACTGTGGTATGAAGTGGTGCTACGGTTTGTTTGACACTAACCATCAAACTGGCGGTGGTTAAGATCCTCGACTCTCCCGCGTGTCCCTTCCCCTTTGGGGGGCAGCCATGAAGAGCCTTTTGAATTTTCGTCGCTAACCTCCAGGACCAGGACCAGGCTGCCCTTCCTGTTGCTACTTTTCAAAAACTGCATGTCAAAGAACTGCCCTCACACCGCTGTAATGCACACACCGGCCTCTACTCATGCTAGCGTTAGCTAGCTGGAGAGACTCCGTCCACACATCGAGCCTCCTTTCTCGGTGCTCAGCATCCAGTCCTTCCTGCGTGAGGTGGATTTCCGCCTCCAACTTCAAAAATCCCGCTCTAGGGGTCTTCTCCAAACTTCAACTTCAGCGCCACGGCCATCAGTCTGCGTCCACTGCTGTCAGAACGCTCCCGACTGACATCACACCGCACAGAACCTGTAGTCCTCACAGTCCCCTGTCATTACGCAATGTGAGTCCCTGCTGCTGCAGTCTCTCCTCAGCTGAGGAAGCAAATCCTCGCAGGTAATGATATTAATTGAGTTAAATTCTGCCGTGTTCAACTGTATCAGTATCTGGCAAGGAGTTGCCTCAATTTTTTTTAAGTTTATGAATTTAAAAGTCACAAGTTTTCAGAGCTTAATTTGAATAAAATGTACCTACATGTACATTCTGTAAATGTACATTAAAATAAATGTAAATTAAAAGTGCTAAAACCATAAATGCACTAAATAATGGTAATTATTTATTTTTGTTTCTGCACTTTAAAGACGGCATCTCAAGCACTCGTTGCGCTTTGTACAATGACAATAAAGACTTTCTATTGTATTGTATTCTATTCTTATTAAGTTAACTCAAAAAAAGTACACATTATTTTATGTCATTTTTAATTATACATGAATCAAACACATTTCAGACAAGGTCATTAATCGATGAAGATGGCGGCCAAGCTGTTTTGGTTTGTAATGTTTGAAACTCTGCATACACCTACATTTAAAAACAGAGCAGGAAAATGCAACAATGTAAATTAGTCACTTCAGGATTCCAAAGGGGATCTGGGGTCCGTTCCATAAAGCAAGCTCAGAAAAGCGGTGCATATTGTCGAACACCTGACTTGAATGAGCCTAACTAATTCAAGACAGGCTCGAGTATTCAGAATAATTGCGTGTGCACGCCATTCACATGCAGCCCATGAAGTCGAACACAGATAAAACAGATTCACTATGACAATATCCACCACAAAAAGAGCCACAAAGCAGCAGTCTCTAGCACACACTTCTGCTGGAGACATATGAAGAATTTAAACATATCACAAAAAACAATAAATAAAATCCAAGAGAAAGGCTGGCAGGAAATTGCTGATCGATTGAATGTGTCTGATTTGTCTCTGAAGGTGCACTCTTGTTGCAGTGCCCTGTGTACTATGGCAGCGCTCCTTCATAAGCTCCTCAATCAAGGGACAGGCCATGACTAACAGAGAAACAGTGCATGGGTTGAGATCATTATATAGACTAGACCTTAATCAATTAACAGAAAAAGGGAAACGTTGAGGGAGCCATACAGGCGTGGTTTTACAACCTGGACCTTATTTCTAGCATAAAATACGATCATTTACTCACCCAGATAACTTTGGTGTCATTTGGAGTCGTTCAGACGAAATTAGCTCCAATGGAGCGCCGCGTATATCCGTATAATGCGAGTACATGGGGCACCAAAGTGCAGCCTCTATATAACACATTATCTGCTGCGAAACTAGTTCATTTCACCAATATTTTGTTATGATATGTTAGTACTAGTCCCCTCCGAGCCTGTGGTGGCATGTTATCGACATCCAGGGTCTGTTATAGGATTATATACAGACCCCGATATACGCAGCGCAACACTGGAGCTAATTTCGTCCGAACGACTCCAAATGACACCAAAGTTGTCTGGGTGGGTAAATGATAAATGATTTTATGCTAGAAATAAGGTCCAGGTTGTAAAAAACGGTAATTATCCTTTAAATGCCACTTGCTGTGTTTAGCTTAACTTCACAATGAGTGATTTCCTAGGGAAGGTCATTCATACAGTATCTAGATTGCTGGACTTGTCTAAGACTGTGGATAAATTCATGATCATGTTGTTTTCAATCAAGGATATTCAATTACAAATCCACTGAGATCCAGTTTGTGAAGATTTCCTCAAGTGAAGGTCCAGAACACATCTTAATATGTTATTTTCAGTACCTTGAAGTAGTGTTGTAGTTACTGTCAAATAAATACAGTATTCTAGAATATAGCAACAGCATTTATTATTATCTACACTGAACTTGTGGGATTCAAATAAATAATTAAATAAAGTGCATTACAAAAAGCTTTTGATTGCACTTCTTAAATAGCTTAGATGAAGGATGTACATCTGATCTACAATTTTGGTCATTGCTCTGCAACAATTGGAATGGCATATCTTTCCATAATACCATGTCGAAATGTCAGTCACTTTTTTACAGATGCAGCTCCTTCCATTGGTTTTGGGGGATTCTACAATGATCTATGGTTTGGTGTTTGCTTGTTTGGCCTATAATTTGTGCTTTATTGTTCACTGCCTTAAATCTCGTAAAACACTGTCCTCTTCCATCAAAGCATTGTAGCAGGTATTCAGTTTCATTTAAGATGTTCAGATCCTTCAGCATGTAGTCTGCTCAGAAATCCTTCCATTACCCTTCTCTTGGCCTAAAAAGAGCATCCAGAAAGCAATAAGAGTTTTCATTCTCATTACCTCTAGTGCACAAACTAGTGTCTCACTTTAGGTGGGGGTGTTTTGGTTCTTACAGTATGTAGATTATTATTGGAAGCATTTTCCTCACTGCATTTTATGGTTCCTCAGGTGCGGCAAATATACAACTAGCTCAGACTGTTTTGACCCACACGGTTTCACCATTTCTGATTTAACCATAGACACTCACATGTACCATCCCCCTTTTAAACGTTTAAAAAACAGACAAAAGTAAAGGCTCATTGATTAGCTCTCAAACTAACACTGCTTTTGTCCTCCATCTTCTATAATCTGTACCCGAAGTGGTGTCCTCAGGCGAGGCAAGTCAAACGCCTGTTCCTTTGATATAGCCTGTTCCAGACTATATCAAAGTCTTGGGTTACTGCACACCTCCATCTCCTCTGCAGACATTAGGCCCTGCTCTGAACTGAACACCTCCTACCCATTCCTACAAAATGAATGCAGCTACCCCTGCAGCTGCCTGTGTACCCGCTTCCATTCTAAAAACCAGGGGTCACTCGCCTTCAAGCGTCTAGGAGCAGTACAACAAGGCCGGTGTTGACGAAAAAGGGGCAAAACGATGAAGGGTAGCTTCCACTCATATAAACTCATAAATTGATCAGAAAGTCCTGTCCTCTTGTCATTTACTCTTAAGTCAAACATTATAAGAATTGAAAAATCACCAGGGTACAGCAGGCATACTGCAAAATTTTTTCAAGACAGTGAATGAATATCCACCCATTCTCTGTCAAATGCTTCTTCTACATCTAATGAAGTAATTACCCCTGCAGCATCCAATGAAGATGCAGAATGAATAACATTTAGGAGCCAATGTATGTACATCAGAAAAATAATGGCGCCCCTTCATAAAACCCTTCTGGTCCTTTCAAACAATATCTACCAAAAAGTATCCAGTCAGCATGGTAGCAGTATTTTAAAATCTATGGTCAAAAAGAACTGCCAGATTGTCATAATAGTGAGATTGATGCTTCAGTCAACATTGGATGCAAATAGCCTTTAGACATGGCATCATCAAACATTCATTTATTTTAAAATAAATTTAAAAATTAATTAGTGTAAGGTCCTGGGATTTGCCATTTTGCAAACTTAGAATAGAGATAACCACTTTCTCCAATGAGAAATGTTTGACTCCAATTTCCAGGTTTAATTCTGTTCTAACAGTAGGAGTTTCTAAAATATTAAGAAAATGATTCATGGGTGATATGTCACTACAGGGCTTCTGATGTGTGCCGGTTCGAATAGTAAGATGAATTTTGTGGTGATAGCAGGGTCTGTTGGTAAATTTTGAGAGGAGTTCTCTTTCGGAAATCATACGTGATGCAGACTTACATGTTATTTGATGAGTAAGGAGGTGACTTGCCTTGTCTGCATATAAGTCCTGCGTGTATGGAGCAACTGTTGTTCTGCTTTGGCGGTAGATAGTAAATTAAACTCTGTCCAGAGGTCCAAACTCTGGAGTAGTTGATCCAGGTCTAAAATGGAAAACTATATTTTAAACCTGCGCTGTTAACAGTGTGAGCAGAGCAAGAAATAATTTGGCCCCTGAAAACAGCTTTCGATATTTCCCTAAGTATTTTGTTAGTTTCTAAGAAGTCATCAATGGACAAGGATATATAGTCACAACACAATTTGTCTAATACTAGAGAGGAATTTAGTCTGCGTAGAGAGGGCTGGTTGGTGTTAGATGGGAAAGACAATTGTCCTTCCCATCTAATGGTCTGAGATCACAGCGGCTTTGTATTCTACTAAAAGAAAAACATGTCTTGTCAAGGAAAAAATAATCTATTCTAGTGTACGAGTGATGCACGAGAGAGAAAAATGCAAAAAAATCCTTAGATTCCTTGGATAAAAAAATCATGGCCATATGGTTCATTTATGTTGACATGGCATTGTAGAGGGGGGTGCATTTTTAGGACTGGAGTAGTTGAGTTTGGCAACTTATTAATATAAAATATTCCAAAAAATCAGCTTCAGAAATGTAGGAAAGAAATTCAATTCAATTCAATTCAGTATAACTTGTTATGCCGGTAAGGACAATTGTATACAGCAGCTTGACACCAAAATCAAGAGATACACAAACACACAAAGAAAAGAAATGCATTTGACACGTTTGTTAGGCCTAACACAAACACACGGTGCTCTCTGGAAAGAAACACTGAATGTAAAAATAACTTTGTTTGTATCCATGAAATCTGTACAGAGTACCTTTAAAGGGTCATGATTATACAATGAGTTTACTCATCACGGGGAGTGCTGCTCAGTCTGTCAAAACTGTTGTACAGTGTTCTGTGGCTCTGGAGGAGCTCTGTAAAATCTGAAAAACAAGTGTTGTCATCAGGTTTGTCTCGAGTGCGGACACTTATAAAAATAGTGGAGTTTTAAAGATGTGGTGATGAGGGCAAAGTTTGACTCATATATGAGACTAAAGGTCAGGATATCTTGGCCTCTGCTGCCTTGATTGTTCTTTGAAAATCTGTCAACAAACTATGTGCATGTACAGCACAAAACTACCAATTTACTTACTGCATGTGGTAGCCTATTGATTACTATTGGGAATCATTTAATGCATGTAGTGGTGCCCACTCTGAGCCTCAGCACTGTATATTTTATATATGTGCCTGCTCTGTTCATGCCTGATAAACTGCATCAGGTGTGCTCAGCTAATCAAGAGGTAATCAGGTCAGGGCAGAGTACAGAGATGGAAAATGTGCTGCAATGCTGGGACTCTGTGGGACCAACAGGTGCTGTTTTTAATGTGTCCAACCTTTGTTCTGTATTTAATATGTGAAGAACAGTCAATATTTCAAGTCTGTTTTACAGCAATAACCTGGAATAAATATTGAAACATGTAATTCTTGCAGTAATCATTCCTTCTGGGGGGGGGGGGGGGGGGGGGGGTTATTTGGCACTAATATGAATGAGTCAAATCTGAGTCTTTATAAGTGTGTTTAAGTTATCTTCAGATAAACTTTAATTGTTAGGGTTAGGAGGAATGATTAACCAGAAAAACATGTTTTGATGGTCATTTGGTCACCTGACTGTTGTTTTAAGACAGTGAAACTATCCATTAATATTTGGGGGTGAGTATATCGTTAGCAGCTCGGCAGGGGTCCACAAGTTCAAAAATATGTCACACACGTTTCATGTGAAGTAGGAGCCCCGAATGTGTCGCCGCCTGGTGGCCACGCAGGGAAACACACGGTGTGAGAGGAGAGGAGAGAGAGAGGGAGTAAGGGAACGCCACACAGAGCTTAGAGCATGTCGCCTCCTGTTGCTGCTCCTCACTGTGGGGTCTGCTGTCGACCTTTTAGACTGCACACATGAACGCAGAGAGCTTTTTTACTCGCTATGTGCGACCTGGAAGTTTGGCGGAGTGACGCAGCGCAGCGTCTGCTCTGAAGTCTGGAGGGGGAAAACCAGGCGGGGATTTATTGTGGGTTTTTTTGACAGTGTTCAACTTGGCAGAGAAGTGGCTTGCTTCTGTTGCTGCTGGAGGTACATAGTGGTGGTGCTGGTGGTTTATTCGGAGCTGCGTGCAGAGAAAGTCGGGGAAACAAGTGTCAGAAAGAGAGCAACAGATGTTTTTCGTGGATATGCGGCCGGCTGAGGAATGAGAGCAGCAGCAAGGCACCGGCGGCCCTTCCAGCGGTTCTGCTGCTGTGGAGTTGGGCTGGTCGCAGTCCTGTGGCTCGCACAGGTCATCCAGGCACCAGGTGAGACCTTAATATAGACACACAGGCTGGGCGCGTCTGCATGCATGCACAGCTATTATAATCCTTTGGATATTCTTAGATATATAATGGGAAATGAATAATGATAATAATAAAAACCTAACCCTTTAAACACCAAACACTAATAAATGTAAGGAACACTTTACCCACACACAATCTAAAACAGATATATTCCAACATTACTGCTCTAAACAAAGACAATAGAGAATGCACATGTATCGATGTATTCACATGTAGTGCTTTGTCCTCACTCATGCTTCTTCTCTGTGTATGTAAAAATCTTCATATGAATAAAAAACAGTGGTGTAGAGGTGTGACCAGTAATATTACAGTAGATAGGCACCACACTGTTCATTAAAATGTACTCAAGAAGAAATGACAAGTAATAATCTAAACAAGAAAGAAAACAGGTGCAAAAGTTGAAAGTCCAGTTTTCATTGCTGACCAGGAATGTGTTGTTGTTAAACCAAAGCTTTTGTCTGCACATCAGACAGCTGAAGCACTGCTTTAAATATTGAAATTTTTGTTTATTATTTCCCAACATGTCTACTAACCTTTCCCAGCGTCTGTGCCTTGAGTCATGATTCACACTGCAGGCAGATGATAGATTGATGATTACACCATACACATTTGGCATAAATCCAATCAATGGAGATAAACTATCAGTTAATGAAGATCCAGGTATTCATTAGACATTTAATTCTTATCTGAGAAGAAATGTATTCTTTGGTATATTGATGGATTATTTTTCCTAAATAGGTGTACTCCATGTTCAATTTCTGTCTTTTCCCTGGCTGTCACTGTAAGAATTGGTTTTAAATACATTCTTGTAGATTAATAATAGATTGATTAATTGTACTTATTTTGGATTATTTACTGTATTTTCACTGCATTTATGATTGACATATTTCAGATTTTCTGATTTCTCCATGGGCTCTTTGCCCTATCAGTTTTTGTGTTAAAATCAAGTTTAAAAAAATGACACAGTAGATACGATACATCTAAAATCATTGGATTTCATTACAATTCATGTACCCACCTCTCCTTCTATCTACATTTCTTTCTCCTTAAAATGGACAACCTCTGTAACATTATGTACTGCTCCTGGTCACATTAGTATCCATTAATCGCCACAATGAAGTCATTTATTGTCACAGATTCACAAGCAAATAAGTGAAGTCTGAGTCAAAGGCCTTAATGTGTCATCTGTCAGTAGCACACCTAAAAGTGTCACCTCCCCTCCTGCAGCTCATTATCCTCTCATCACCTTTGCTGATTCCAACAGACACTGTCACAAACACTTGTCGGCAGCTTCAGCGCCGCACTTCTCTGCAGTCCTGTGTGCTTTACAAAGATGGGAATGAGTGAACTTTGGATTTGTTCTATCAGGAGTGTTTGATTTACATTTGGTCTCATCCTGATATTGCGTGCCGTCCATCATGGAAGGGTGTCCTGTTGAATGAGCAGTGTCATTAATATTTATACTTCACCTTTAAATTATGAGTGTGCCATCAACCAGAAGAGGTTTTTTGAACCAGGACCAAGGCCACTTAAACCATATAAAAGGGCAAAGCATGCGGTCTGCTGTTTGTAAGAGCGACAGGCAGGTTACTCTCACAATACTTGTGAAAATGTTTCACATAGTGTGTAGCATCTTGAATAACGCAGCTTGTATAACCATTTATGGATGTGCTCATTGAATTCTCTGTATGAGTGTGGGTCTGATTCTGGCCAAACACTAGATTTGAGATCAGAAAAATAACTTTTAAAACAAAAAATGTAAAGGTATTATTCAGCACTACAAATTGATGAAAGAATATGATGAAGCTGTACAAGAAACATCACTCCAGACAGCAGCATGAAGAAAACAAGATAAATGAATTGAATTTGTTCTTCTGAATGACCAACCTTTCTCCACACTTGGATATGTCGGCTTTCAGGGCTTAATTTAACATTTCTAGCCTCAATAGCCAACATTTAATCTCTAAAATGGCTGTCCCTCTTCCCTGTCAAAACATTTGGAAAACTTAGCAGCAGTTTGTTGATTATAACAGCTGGCACCTAAATCCTGGCTGTGTTCAATGTCATGACTTTGTCTAACAGCACGCTGGATAGTAGAGCTGAAATAACTAGGCGATTAATCGATCGGTCAGTCAACAGAAAAACAGCTATTTTGATGATCGATTAAATGTTTAAGTCATTCTTATAGTGGAAAATGCCAAACGTGATGTTATTTGTGAGGATTTGCTGCTATTCTTGGTGTTGTGTGATAGTAAATTGAATATGGTTGGATTTTGGACAGATGGTTGAACAAAACAGGCAATTTGATGGTATCCAAACAATCGATCATCAATAATGAAAGTAATAGTTCGTTGTAGCCTTACTTGATACACTGAAAATTGTAAACAATTTGTCATGTTACGAGACACAATGTTTGCTGCATATTTAGGAATAATTGATTTTTTGGCTGCTTGGGCCAGTGGAGACAAGTTGTAAATACAGTACTGACATATTTTCACCTTTTTATAAGGATAAAACTTCAGTTGGCCGATAGCGTACAGTCAGTTTATCAGAGCATGGACTGAGAAGTGCTGCATGTTACCACAGAAAACAAGGCTGAAGAGACCAGAGATCAGTGAGAGTCAAACAAAAACACCTTTCAAGTACATACAAGTAGACATGTTATCCATTGTTGATATAAAAACATTGATTAAAGCAACTTTAAATTCACTACTTGTAGATGTACTACACCACTAGCCAAACCTCATATTATCAGAATAATTGATAAAACGTTGATGTTAAATTCAATTTATACACTTTGTGGCTTTAAAGAGGAAAGGAGCAGAATTGTGTAGCTACTGGTATGCACACAATGTTAAGGTATCATTATTGATATTGTAAAATGAAAAAAGCAATAAAGCTGAGTCTAGTGGTTTCTCTGAAAAAGGCAAATTGTCACATACAGCAAAAAAGGCATCTGGATCAAGAGATGCCATCATTACACAGTGGTACAGGAAGAACAAGCCTTTCATTTTAAACATCGGAAATTCATTTACGTCTTTATAGAAAAACATTTGTTCTCTAATTGCAGTCATGACAGGATGATAATGCTCCTCCCTAGGATTTTTTAAAACTTTAAACTTAGTATTGTCTGTGTTCATTATGTAACTGTGGTTTGGATCGCATTAAAGGTCAAATCAGAAGCTGATCAGCTCTTCAGCATGTGTTTACTGCAACATGACACTGGAAAATGTTCAGTCTGAATGTCAGACTGGAGATCCGGAGGACTGCGTTGTTATCTGCGTGAGAACAGAGCTTCAAGTGTTAGGCCGGAATACAAATATTATTTTTATAAGTATTATCTGAAGATGTTTTAGTTGCAGCCTTGCTCATTGCCACTATTTAGGATTTCACAGTCAGAGACATTTACTACCACAGACTGTAGTCTGGCCCTGTTGAGGCAATGAACCTGTTTAGGGTGAGACCAAAGGAAGCCAGTCTGTCCAGTCAATGTGTGATTGACAGGTTCAAATGTCTAGTTTCTGTTTGTTTCTGTGGCAACGGTGGCCTGTCCTCCCTCAGAGGAACATATGAAAGTAAATGGTATCTGACTTTTCTTTCAGTCCCTATAAAAATCTAATTGTATTTTTTACTGTAATGATTTGCAGCACTTGGTCCATGTTCAGCAAGATGACTTTATGGGATTCTGACTTTACTTTCATCTAGAAGACAAAACAATTCTTGAGCTATAGCTTGAGCTTAGAGGTTTGGTTATACTGATGTGTGATTTATGATTAAAATGAATTGTGTTATTTTCACTTCACATCGTGGTATTTACACGTTCCTTTCTACTTTCAACCAGCATGTTTACTTTGAGGAATATGGCAGCAAGATTAAGGTATTTCCATACAAATGTCGCATTTCATAATTCATCAGCGTCCACTCTCTCTCTGCTCACTGATCCTTCTGTAACCTCTTGCCTTTATATTTACATTCTAGCCATTTAGCAGGCAGTCTTATCTGCAGCAACAATCTCTGGAGCAGTAAAGTCAGCTTAAACACCACAGAGCACAAAAATGATAAACTTTTAGGGTAAAGGTCAGGGTCAGAGTGAAGACAGTGTTGCTTCGTGCTTGGAAAGTGTGTGAGGTTGTGAACTTTATGTCCAATTTTTAACAGCCTGAAACAAAGACCACCTCCTCTACAATCATACAAAATAATACATGTTAAGGAAATTAAGGAAAAAGAACAGAATGAATGCCATTTATTTCATAAGTGTGGATTTTATTTAGGCTGTTGTCTATTAACTAAGTTGATCACAAGACCAGAACTGGGTAGCTTATCACATCAGCTATTCAGCAGAATCCTGTTTAGGGTTAAGATCAGCGTACTCAAACCTGCTTCCTATAGGGAATAAGGCAGCCTTGTTCTTGTAACCATCTTAAATTTAGCAATACAAGAATGGGGAATAACTGAAGTAGATAAATAAATAATATATATATATATATATGTATTATACAGTCTATGTTTATGTTAATTTTGATATAACAGTCAGAGCAGCTCATCATTGAGGTTTCAACTTCCTGCTGGAAGCCTTTGTTTTGTCATTATTAGGACTGCATATAGTAGTCATTATTAGGACTGCATATATAGTAATATTTTCATTAAAGGCTAATTTGTTGCATGTTTTTAATTGTTGGTATTTAGTCTATGAAATAGCAAAATTGACTGTGTTGTCTAACAAACAGCCCAAAATGCCAAAACAGCATATCTGTACATCAGAGAAGCTGGAACCAGAGACTGTTTAATATCATTTTTTTGTCAATCAACTCATCAATAAACCACATCAGGATTTTCTCAATTTAAAATCTCAAATATGCATTGCAGTGTTCCATTTTTCATCTCTCCATTTTCTAACCAGACAGGATGCGGTTTAGGTGTTGGAGACCCAGTTATAAGTGTGAAAATGGTGCAGAGCCATCTGTAGCAGGAGCCTATTTGAATTTCATACGAGTCGAGCTCCTCTTGATGCCTCAACATGAAAGCCTTCACCTCTCCTCTCAGCCACGACCGCTGCCCTCGTGAAATGCATGATCTCATTGAGCTGCAAGGTACAAAGAGACACTACAGTGCCTGGTAATCACGAAATGCATCAGACACAGGGACTGAGCTGCCTCGTAAATAAGAGGACAGTGTGTGGTACAGAGTGTTATAACTGCCTCTATCGTATCCAGCCTTTAGTGGAAAGATCTCTGTGGGTGGAAGTGAAGGATATCTATATATTTTTTGCGACCTCATCATGGAGAGATGATAAGACAGATCTATCTGACGGGCTGCCTCAGTAAAGTTGTAAAAACAGAGATTAGCTGTTGAGAATCGGAACATAGAGCTGTAATATAAACCAGGATTTGAGTGCTGATGATGACTCAGGACAGCTGACTGCAGCACTGAACTTGTTGCTATCTCACACAGCCACAAAAATGAAACTGAAGTCTATCAATCCTTTCTTGATACAAGAATAGCTCTGCACACAATCACTAGGGTGAGTGAGTGTACATAGATTTAACACCCAAACTAATAAAATACCAAATGAATTGTTTGGTTCTTTGGAAAACCAAACAATTCAATTTAAGAATTTGCTGCTTCTCTGTTTTTTTGTCTTTGTTTATTGAATAAATAAATAAGTAGTTTTAAGATGTCAACCTGAGAAAGGTTGACAAACAAAAGCATTTTTCATTATTTTGTTACATTGTATTATATTAATGCTGCATCTGATTATTTTCATCATTGATTAACCTACCACTTATTCCTTGATTAATACATTTTCATTTGTCAGTTTACTTTCATGTTAGAAAAAAGAAAAGCAGTACATCCTCGCAACTGAGAAGCTGGAACTTACAAACATTTTGCATCTTTGCTTAATAACTGAAACGATTTAATCGATTATCAACGTGATTAATGATCAGTTCTGAAAAATAATCCACACATTCATTATGAAAACACTGTTAATCTCAGTCCTAAATCAAAGCATAGGGGTTGAGTTCTGTTGTGTAAGTGTGTGAGGTTTCGCTGGTTGTTTTTGTTACAATGACTCTGTTGCTGTTTTGGAACAGAGACAGAGTCTTCTGGGTCTCTGTCAGGCGTGAATGGCGGGACGCTGCGATGGACACGCAGGCTGATGCAGGAGAAGTCGGACAACCAGAGCCTGGATCAGCCCCTGGATCAGCCCCGAGCAGGTGAGTCACTCCTCTCTACCTGGATGCATGTTGCTCCAGGACAGACCAGTACACTCTCCCAAACTGTCTGCTATGTGTACTTATCATTCAGGTTCGGGGTGGGTAACATGGAGAATATCTTCTATCATAATGGATGGATTCATATTTTATCACAATATCGATATGTTTTATGATATTTTAAAAACTTTAGAGAAACGTAATGAGTAAAACAGTTGAATCACAATCAAAACTGATATAAACTCACTTATTACAGTCATATGGTGTACAGTATATTGTTGTATTGCCCACACTTAATTCAGTATTTGGAATTATACACACCTGACCTCAATGGCTGCATTGTACTGGTAAACATTTTCATTTGACCACCTAGTATTGTGAAAGCACAGGGAGTCATTTCAGATGCAGTAATTGATCAGTGCAGGGATGGAAACTGATACGATTTTATTATACCAATGCTGTTATCAATTCTGCTTATCAGACCAAGTCTTATTGATACCTGGTTAATTTTCCATGTGGAAAAAACGTAGTTTGGTTGTAAAGCCTCATGCGTAGAGTGTCAAATACACAGTATACCTGGAATTTATGCCCATGTTGTGTAGAAAGATGTTTCAGCATATTAATGGTGTTTGCACCCTTACTTGAAATAATCATTTTACAGACAGTACACCTTGCACTGTTGTCATCTTTATTTGTGGAATGAAGCCACGCTTTGGATTGTTTCTGTCTCTCTGCCATGACACCTTCTTGTTGCAGGTTTCCAGCACTGCATGAGTTCAACATCATTGTTTTACAGTGTGAAACTGTCACAAATGTGCCTGCATCAATAAAAGGAATTGATAAGCTCGGAGGCATATGAGTCCAATGGATCACACAATTTGAAATCGGTTCTTAACTAGAACTGGTTCTCAGTTCTCATCCCTAATTCAGAGATGTCATTTTTCTTCCACGTGTGTATTTGTGCATGTGTGTGGTGTGTGCAGGTCAACAAGGAAGGTGGAGTGTACTAGAGAGCTGTGCCTCTCCCCTGCAGGTGAACTGAAAGGTCATGTGGACTAAGCAGTGTTAGTTGTCAGGAGTGTGTTACCAGTGTCAAGCTTGTGCTGTGAAGGATTAAAGGAGACAGACGAAGTGTATATGAGGACGTTGCCAGAATGAAAGTCAGATTAGATTTTCTAAGGTAGCAGATGCCGAGTTCCTTTCCTTCCTGTAGAAGTCTGGTTGAGCCCTGAATAGTTTAGGCAGATTCAAACTGCTCTTCATGAAATGATTACTGAGATACAGCCAATCGACAACCATAATCAGACCTCTGTTTCTCTGGTTCCCAAGCTGATTAGCTGTCTGGCTGACATGAGCTGCATTCATCACAGCTGACAGTTTTATTATTAAAAATTCACATCAAAGAGGAAATATTGTTATTGTTATGTGTGGGGGAGGAGCATGAACTAGATAAAATAGTACGGCTGAAAAATGAACAATCTTTAGTCTTACAACAGAATACCTCGATGGCTGTGCTAATATTAATGTAGGATGACATTTTGAGTGGTGTGTAAACTGCACACTTCTTTGTTCCTGTAATGTTGAAGCTTGAGTACTGAATTTCAGTGTTATTGTCAAAGAAAATTATGCAAATCAAGTTATGCTAATAAAATATCATGCAAACAGTCAGGCCTAAAGTGTACTCTGCTGAGGGGTGGACTCTCACCATTGAGGGTGTGCACCATAAAAAAGATACATGCACAATGAATAATTTTTAGCTTTTAAAATTTGGATGGATTTGAGTGAAACAGGTCTACCTGTCATCGGCTGCCAAGGATGTGTGTGTGTGGCAATACAATATGCAGTAAAACTCACTGGGTTAGGGTTATTTTTGTATAATTTTCTGACATTAAATAAAACGATTCATAATGAATTGATTATGAAAATAATTAAAATTGTTAATTGTTAATTACAGCCCTAATGTAAGATTTGATGTAAAATAATTTCATTAAATACTCACTGAATTAAGACATACTGTAAATTTATTATAAGGGTGTAGCATCAACTTAAAACAGACACTCTTGTTTAATGAATAAAACTAGAGCTGGACGATATAGACAAAATCAAATACCACAATATTTTTTACCAAATATCTCAATATGGGAATTACAGCACTATTGTCAAAATGACTATTGATGCTTTCACAAAATATTTACACGGTGAGATTTTTGATAAATAAAAATCAGAAAATTACATCACTTTTGTGTATTCAAGCCTTTTAAACCAGGAAAAGACAAAAGTCATGCCATATCACAATATTCTGCGATATTCTATCCAAAATCTAAGACAATATCCAGTTTTATATCATGATATCGATATAATTTCGATATATTACCCTGCCCTGCATTAAAAAAAAACAGCTATTATTGTAGTTTTACATTTGATCAACATTTTCTTTTCAATAATTATTTTAGATACTAATATTCTTATGTGGAACGTTAAAACCACAGCTTGGTGACTCTGCAAATAATATATTGGTTTTATTTTTAAAAAGCTTCTATATTGATAGTTGTATGAAAATGATCAAACTGTATTTAATTTGGCGCTTTGAGTAAATTCACACTTACAGGCACATTACCACATAGTTGTCCACCACCCTACCTCTTAAATTAGAGGTGTGTTTTTCACACTTAAGAGAGAAATTAATGACTCTGTCTATCAGTGCTTCATTTGCTCTGCACAGCACATTTGTGTTTTGCTATCTGATAACACACTTAACCTTAATTGAGTTTCTGGTTGCAAACGACTAACCCTAACCCTCCCTCATTATCTCTTACAAAGACACAAACGTTCTGCAGGTAGATGCTTCACCATGGTAATGCACTGGAGACAATCAGCCTAAAAAAGGCTGGACAGGTACTATAAGACACACCAGTGAGCATGGATCCAGGCTCAGGTTGCCGCCTCTTCCTCAGCAGACTGCCTGACAGTTATTGCATAATCTGTAGTGTGATTAAAACGCCTGTACTGGACCTAGGGGGATATTATCATGGGGATTGCACAGTAACGTCCAACACCAGGCTCTCTTTCTTTCTTTTCATCCCTCCACTGCTTAACAAGATGGAGACGGTGTGATCCGACTTCAGCTGACAAGCTGCTAAAACCGTTGTTGCTAGGCAACTGAATGCTAAATTTCGAAACCCAGACAATTCTGTCTTTCAAGCATTAAAAGTGCAAAGCCAAGAACTAAAAATAGATCTTGTGAGGAGAAGGGAGGCGAATGAATCCAAATGATGTAAATTAAGTGAACGGCTCATACTGTGTGTGTTGTCGAGGCTTGTTATGTTGTTTATTTTGGCAAGCGACAGTCAGCTGAGAATAGTATTTTTCCACAGTAGTGTTTTCAGGGTTTTTTTGGGAAGCATTGAGAAAGAGAGGCTGGCAGATAATCCAACTGAAATTTTCTTCAAATGAAGAAACCTGAACCTTCATCAGGGCAAGCAGATTATGGATGCAACACAAGGCAAACAGCCGCAAAAGCAACCACCATTTGTAGTCATCTGTCATCTGAAGTTTTGGAAAATTTAGTACTGTTCTCTCCTTTTTGTTTTTTCTGTAAGGCATGTACTGTGTTCACAAAAATCAACATTTAGGAATAAAAGGCATAGCTTAAGGCTCTGAGTGTGAGGTTTCTAAAAAGTTCCTCTTAAAACTTTAAATTGTCATTAAAAGAAAGATGCTTAACTGTTTCCAATTGAGCTACATCCCCAGAAGTTTTTTTGTCCACTTCCGTCACAACAGTATAACATGTTGTTTAGTGTCTTTATTGATAGGCGAGGTGGTTGGTGTGGTTTGAAGCCCTGCTGTTGTTTCATCGGCGCCTGTATTCAAACTGCCTCAAAGGAAAGTGAAATCAAAGAACAAAATGCATAATTGAATTAACATTACACACCTGGATGAAATATTTATTTTTTGATTTTCTCATGAAAAATGCAGGCTTGTTGCTGTTGGTCTTAGTGTGCGTGTGTGCGTGATACACCAATGTTGGTTTGGTCGGGGCATGGTATGACTTTACTCTGTGTGCCAATCGATACCGTAGCATGACTCCAGGACACCCTGCTGACTTTCTGATCGATAAGATTATTCTGCACCGCCCACCGCCTGTCATTCAGCTACAGTCTAAAACCTCTTGCAGCAGATTGACTCAGATTGAGAGCTCAGCTCCTCACATCACTGCTGTTTTCACTTAGTGGGAATTTCACTTCTAATGCTTGTGAAGAATTTGCTCGGTATTGCAAATATACTCGAAGATCTGCTTCACAGGCTTTATTAATCTGGAGTCTGTTAAAATACATGCACCAGAAAAGATTTGTACTCACCACAACAGGGCAACCGAAACGGATTTCAGTTAAGGAGAAAGTGTTCAAATTGTTGAAACAGGAAACAGTGTTTTATATTTGTCATAAATGTGGACTCCACTGAAAACTAAGAAAGTTTTATATAGCAGACACTTAGTGTGTAATGACTAAAAGCGGATGCATTAGAGCAAATTTACATGTTGCTACTTGACAAACAGTGTCTCATTTAACATGTGCCTCCTGGCTTTTATGGTGCTCCAGAGTTAATATGTAATATTGTTGTTGAGTGTATTTTTTCCCTCGCTGAGTTAGTTTCTGTTGTAATTTAACACTGCTCTTCTTCAGGAGCACCCATACTAAAGCACCTTTAACACTTTTAACACAGATTTTACATTATTTTCCAAAAAGGTCTTCCCCAATCAACATTAAATGTACATATTACAAAGACAAAGTGTTGCAATACTAGTCATGTCACCCCACTTAACATTTCATTTTAACTACGGGAGATTAAAGTTTTGCTTCTTCTGGCGTTTGAAAGAAATAACCACAGGATTTTGTGAAAGTAAGTGATCTCTTTTTAACCATGACATCGGTTCAGGCTGCAATATCTCAACAACTATTGGATTGATATGAGATTGAGGTAGGGTCTGGCGAGGAGCCGTTCATTTCCTCGTATTTGAAGCGGGTTCAACAAATGTCGATCAAATGCTTCTCTACACTACTGGACAAACTTACAGCCAATCATATCACCGATAGATGATGACATATTCAGAGCCTGTAGGGAGCAGAGCGAACACTTCCTTTTTATGAAGTAAAAATCATTCAGCGCAAGTTTTTGTTCTATTTTCAAAATGAACTTGCCTTCCAATATATTTAGCACACAATCTACTGCTGCTTTGAACGGTTGCTGCACCTCCTTGGCCGCCATACTGGATGGAAACAGAGTCGCTCTATGGTCATCATCACCTTGAGCCCGCCTCCCCGTCTGTGATTGGTTCCCTATCTCAGGCGAAAATGTTGTCATGGCCATGCTAACTTTCTGAGCGAAGTAGAATCTCGCTGGAAAGAGAGCATGGGTTTACCCAGGCTAGGTCCCCAGAGGATGAACCTTAATAACTTTGATCCCTGACTTTTCCTTTAGCACCCTTAGTAGGTCGGTTATTAGGGGCCATCCACACGGAGACGCTTTTTGGTTTAAACGCAGATGTTTTGCATCGTTTTGGCCGATCATCCAAACGAATACTGTAAACGCATTGCCTGAAAACGAAGCTTTCTGAAACCTGGTCCCAGGGTGAAAAAATTCGCAAACGCAGCCCTTGAGTTGAGTGTTCGTTTGGATGGTGAAAACGCATACCTGCGTTTCGATGATGTCATCGCCACACCCCTCGAGCTTAGCCTTCCACTGTGATAACATACAGTCAACAGATACAGAATCAACCATGGATGTACATCCAAGGCTTTAATAGGCTGCGCGCATTCCCCCCGACGGTTTTGGTAGACGATCACGGGCCCTAAACACACAGTCTTTGAACGCACAACGGGCCCTTGAACGCACCGTGTGTTTGAACATACAGCGGGGAAACAGCTGTAATGGAATAACTATTGTGTTTGTGTTAGCAAACCGAGTGCTGCCTGTTGGAGTCTGTGTAACTCCGTTAAAATGACACAATCACACCTAAACGGAAAAGACTGATTGAGGATGTTAGATTTTGCGCCGCCTATAGGCCTGGAATATGAAGTAGCGTGTTGAGTCGTGTTGAGACAGATCCGTTTGTACGCAAATATTCTTGAAACGATGCCAGGGAAAACGGAGGGGGAAAAGATCGTTTTGGTACGTGTGGACTTGGCCTTAGTGATACATCGTGACGTGTATTGGTTGGATCCCCATGAAATGTGTGTATTCATGGTTTCCAGAGGATGAGTTCTATTCCCATTGGCCACCTTCCTTTAGCACCACCAGCCAGTCAAAGTTGTCCCTTATCCAGTGAAATATCTCAACATCTATGTGATGGATTGGTAGACACATTTTCCTCCATTTCCACCATGAGCTCTCATGGCGTTGAGTGAAATGTTTCATTAACTGTTGGATGGGGAAAAAATTGGTGCATACATACCCCCCTCAGGATAAATTGTATCCTGAGGGGATACTGTCCACTGATGTTCCCTCCGGTGGTATTATCGGGTAAAAAATTTTGTATGTCCAGTTCTTTGATATGATCCAATTCAAAGTAAAAATGACATTGTTAATATTTAGCATTTTTATGATGAGCCTGTTAGTATGCCAATGTTAGCATTTAGCTCAAGGCTTTGCCAAAGTATAGCCTCACTTATTATTTAAAAAAATAAAAAAAGGTGTTCTCATTAAAGTCATAATTAAGGATCTCCTCTTATTAAATGAAATGTTTTATTAGTCATGTATAGCATCTATTTGTTATTCAGCCAGTTCATAAAGCTTGGCTGTGGTTAACATCTGTCTGCACCCTGCTGCACATGAATGAATTTATGTTTTTACAGATGTAACAGCAGCAGTTTGTGTGCTGTAAATGTGAGAAGGTCGAAGAAATATATGGTGCTATTCACACTTGTGGATTATCTCTTTAAGAGTACTTCAGATGGTGAAGGAATGAAACAAAGACATGTGAGCTGCTGTGAAGACACGACAGTCAGAACTGGATCAGAGGTGAAGGAGTTGAGGGGGCAGTTTGTGATCTGACAGTAAAAAGACACCAAGCACAGAGAGACGTGATGTACGAGGTGCTTGTATTGTCAGAGTAATGACACATCAAAACTGCAACTCAAATCTCTCCTAAACTCAGAGAGGCTCACTACACGACCTCTGATTACAAAACTACTGATTTATCCAACCAATGATACATCTGCCTCAAATCCCTGATTTGGTAAGTTGCAGATGTGCGACCATCTTTAACCCGGGTGTTCCAGCTTGTGGTTTGTGTTGTGAAACCATGGCACAAGAGTCTTGGCAAAGCACATTCCTGTCCAGCAGCCTTCAGTAAACCAGTACGCTGTTTGTGTCTCCCTTTCTCCATGTGTCTCTGTGCCGTTCTCCCCCCCTCCCTCACTCTCTCAGACCTCTCCTGAGGGTTTGTAAGGAAAAATAAATATTTTTAGAATTACGGTCCAGAGCGGCTGTCATTTCTCTTTTTTCATTTTTCATAAACCAAAACCATGGGAAACACATATTCACCTCCCCCTTTCTCACTGTTCATGCAGTTGCCTTGCCTTTGGCTTCCTACTGCCACCCATCAAAAAAAAAAGAAAAAAAAAGCTGCCCCCAGGGAGAGGGTTGCCATAGCAACTGCCTTTACCAGAGCAACTCTACGAAGCATCCATCTGAGCTACATGTTGCAGCTTTGCGTTTCCACCGGCGGCATAACCTGAGAGTTTATGTTTTGGGGTGGAAAGCAGACTGGAAGTCTTCCAGGACTGTTAGACAGGATGCAGAATAGGGCGAAAGAAATAAAGCCACAGAGCGAACACAGATGTCCAAGAGCTGATCAGTGTGACAGGCCGCTTGAGAAGACGCATACTGTGCAGCTTCACGTTCAGGCTCACCCTCTCGTGCAATAAGATGACAGAAAGTTTAAATACTAAGCTTTGATGATTTAGTGGATGAGGCCTGTCCTGCAACAACAGCTGGCACACACAAAGAAGATAGGCTTTCTGCTCACTTCTCTACGAGAGCAAAAAAGAGACAGAGCACCTCGGCAACCTGTAATCTCACTTCCATTGTAGACCTTGACAGTGAGAGGATGCACAAGATGCTGTTTATGGCACAGTAAGCATGCACGCAGACAGGGAGTTCTGCTCTCCTTCACAGGCACAAATGTGTAAACACAATTGCACAAACATTTACATTTTCAAACTCAACACAGCCAAATTACTGTCCCATCCTCGGGACCATTTGGCCTCCTCCTCTCACATGGTGACATGGTAGTGTCAAATATCAGATCTCATATCTCTGATCACAAGGGACCCTCTCTTAATCCATGCAGTCTGTTGTTCAGTTTCCATGCAACATTGTGCATTGTGACGACTGCACTGTGCTTATAGCTTGTGCTTGTCGACCCGCTGTTGTGTCACACAGCAGAGGAGCTATTAATAGCTCCATGCTCCCCAGTAGTTTACATTCATCCAGCTCGGTTCAGAGTTGTAAATTGGAGCTGTACCACACTCTTGAGGCTCTCTTTTGTAACGTCAAAGGGACAGGGGGAAGCTAAGCTGTCATTAACAGTTTTTTTTCTGACAGTCGAGGAAGAACAGGAAGCAGCTGCCAGTTTCACTTCCACCTCACTTCCTGTTGCAGTGCACAACAAACACTGTCGACATGACAACACAAAATGTTGATAGAAATGAGACACACAGTATGATGAACACAACACTGGCTCCAATGACTCTTGGTCTTTAGTTTTTTTTTTCAAATGTTTGGATGTAAAGAAAGATGATAGTAGAGGTTCTGGTGCTTTGCAGTTCTACATGAGACAAAGAGCATTACAATACATTTCCTCTCATAAAATAATGAAAGACAGTGAAACTCTTTAGACAAATATAAGAGATACATTTCACATTCCCCGTTGTCAAATATGAACAAATCCCTCCCAGTTTGTGAGACTGTCATAAGTCTCATTTCACAGATAGTCTGTATATTTCAGTTTGTTTTAGCACATTTTGTAAAAACATGTCTGTTCAAGGATGGAAAAAGATGGGGGAAAAATAACTCACATGACACGAAAGCTGTTGTCTGTCTTCCTGCAGCCATTCACGAGTTTCCAGAGGACATCTTTACTAAGGAGCAGAGAAAGAAAGGGGCCGTGTTTCTTCATGCGCTCTGTGTGAGTATTTTATGCAACATCAACTCAACTCTGTATAGTTTTTCTTGGTTCTGTTTACATCCATGAGTCATCCTGCTGAGATTTGACATTATTATAAGCAGACGTGTATCACTGCACTGTGTAATTATGTTTTACAAACCAACACTTACACAACAGATTTATTACATAAAGTGCAAGACAGTGTATGTTCGTCCATTCTGTCATCTGTGCTCAATTTCACTCTCTAGGCAATCTACATGTTCTACGCTCTGGCCATTGTCTGTGACGACTACTTTGTTCCTTCTCTTGAGAAAATATCCGAGGTGAGAAAAACACCAGCTTGCTTGTTGATCAAAACAGATCAACAGATCAAAATTAGATTGTATCGATTATTAGTCATATCAATACATTTATAGCCTTCTTGGGTGTTTTTCTTCTCTCTTAGAACCTGCACCTCAGTGAAGATGTGGCTGGGGCGACATTTATGGCTGCAGGAAGTTCTGCTCCAGAGCTTTTCACCTCTCTTATCGGTTAGTAGCTCAGTCATTCTAGACAGCTGTGCCAGCTGTGACAGAGGGCATGTCCTTTTTTCCCCCTCTTTAAACAGAGAAACTTCAAATATCTTCCCAACCGCTGCAGTGCCAGTATCATCCAGTAGATGTCAGTAGAGTTTAATTGCATACATAAACACATTCTCAATTTTCATTACATTCATTACAACATAAACAATCCAAATGAAGAGGATATCTAAAAGTATTATTGTAGGTAGTTTAATATCAGCCCAAATTCATCAGTATTCTGGATACAGTTTGTAATAAAGGAACTTCAGAGCCTACCAAGACTATTAAATAAAACTAAAAGAAAATACAAACAGAAGATAACAGATGCACTTCATCTTTAGGTCTTATCATGTTATTTCAGTGGCTTTACAAAAAGCCACAGAAGCCGATAGGAGATGACAGGCTGATCTAATCTGAAACCAAACAAATACAGATTCTGAATAGATGTATTTGACTTTCATTCCTCCTTCCTGTGTCTCCCACCTTCAGGTGTCTTCATCACTAAAGGAGACGTCGGAGTTGGCACGATCGTTGGCTCTGCTGTCTTCAACATCCTGGTCATTATCGGCCTGAGTGGGATCTTTGCAGGCCAGGTGGCAAAACTTTTCTTTTTAAACTCATAATAGATTCACCTGTCAATGAGTGATTAAACATCATTTTATCTCCTCTCCACAGACAGTGATTCTGACATGGTGGTCACTTTTTAGGGATTCCACTTACTACATCCTCGCTGTACTGACTCTCATCATGGTAAGATGTGTACTTCATCAATGACATCTGTGTTCACCTTTTACTCTGTCTTTTACTCACATCATGTTTTTAAAAGTGTGTCCTCTTCTTTCTCTCTAGGTTATCTATGATGCTGTGGTTGTCTGGTGAGTCCACATACTTTGAATAACATTGCTACTTTTTAGCTTCTGCCTTGAATAATTGCTGTTGTAGGAACTGCTCGATTCCATGGTTGGTGTTGAAAGTTAGATTATATTTTCATTTTTGATTGTTTTCTTTGATACTAACTGTATAAACCTTTTATTTTTTTTGGGGGGGGGGGGGGGTTAAGTTTGTTTAAGATGAAGATCTAAGATTAAAAAGTGGAGGTGGACTATATGTTTATAATAGATGGAAAAGGAACTGACTTTCCTCTTAACATGGACTCACATTTAACCCTAACCCTAACCCTAACCCTAACCCTCTGATTGGTGTCACAACCTCTTCCATAAATGACTGTTATTTGAGGATGAGGGTGTTCAACGAGTTCAACAATCACTGGTTGCAGAACTGAAATTGATGCAGGTTTCTGGTTTGTACTTGAGAAATAACAAAACACTTGAAGGTGTATTTCCAGTCAGCCTCAGCTCACTTCAGAATCAGCAGAGGTGACGAGGGAGATCAGCTCAATTTGAAATCTGCTGTAAAATTACTTCTCACTAGTTTAATTAGCATTGAGGAGGTGTGTGTCATCAGTGGCAGTCAACATCTTGTATTTGGTAACGGTGTGGAAGCCACTTCACACATGAGCAGTGGATTTGAAGCTCAGATCAATTTCTTTTGTTTCGCTTTTCCTTGTTAACAGTCTCATTCAGCGCTTTAATACCTTCTTAGCTGCCTGTCCTGAATTTTTTTTCTATTCTGTCGACCTCAGGCCTTTTGTAAGGAACAGCTTTTTATTGTTGTATTTGTCAGTGGTTTTAATGAAATTGTAGATTTATTCACAGACTTAATGTCAGCTGTAAAGGTGGATTCATCAGTGATATACGGAGGACTGTTTATTGAATCACAGTGTGCCAAGCCACGGCTGTCCTGCTGTATTTCACCTCACCACTGTTCTTCTCAATGCAGTTTGGCAGATTTGTGTTTTCAGCTGACTTGCCAAATCACTGCATGCTCTGAATATCTGAGATATGAGTCTGCACATGCGCAGCAGCGGAGTGGTCTTCCAGTCTGTATCCAGGCTTAGTGGAACAGCAGTTTGAGTGTTTATTGGGGTAGTCGATGAAGCATTGAAGTATTTTCTAGAGCTTACAGTTGTGAATTGTTCACCAGTTCTCTTGTCTGTATTTTCAAGAAAAAGTCCATTAATGTAACTAAGCAGGAGGGTTAGGGTTTAGGGTTAGGGTTAGGAACTCCAGCTTAAATTTCAGATGTCTGAATTATTTTTAGATATCTGTGACTAAATATGCAACAATCAAAGGTAAAGTTCAGGGAGAAAAAAAACATTCTTAAACTCATCTAATCAAATTTTTGTAGGACAGTGTGGGTGTGTTATTGTTAATGGCTTATTGTACATATTTGTAGTTTATAGTTCTTCAGTTAGTAGTTCTTAAGTTCTTGACAATTCTTTATCTGATAGAAAATAGTTTTTTCAGTGTGTAGTTGTGAATCATTTGTATATTAGTGTTTTTTTAAATAATTTAGTAAAGTAGCTGCTGTGTAACTTAATTTGTGAGTCATTTCATTGAAAGGGTTATGTAGTTTATAAGTATAGGGAAATTGTTCTCAAGTATTTATTGTCTCTCTCAAAAGAGATTGTATCTCTCCAAAGATTTCTCACCTTTGCAGAAAGAAATGTGCTCATGAATGAGCTCGTTGTTCATAGTAAGCAGATAATATTACATTTTAGTTCAATCATAAGTAGAGGAGTTTGATAGTGTGTCCCTACAGATAATGGCAAGTGTGTAACCACTAGTCTTCATATAAATACACATTTTTCCATTGACTTGCTAATTCTCAGTTTAAAAAAAAAGTCATGATTAAAGAAAGACTAAAGGTTGATTTACTATATTATCTGTGTTAAGAAACTGTGAATGGGATTTTAGTTACAGTACAGTCAATCTGAATCTAAATGATCTGCTTGCTCTGCAGGTGGGAGTCTTTGCTCCTCATGACCATGTATGGGATCTATATTATAATCATGAAGTAAGTTCACCAGACACCAAACTCCCTGATTAGTCATCACACCTCCACACACCTGAACTCTGACAAACACTTATATAACACAATAACGGCATCTGTTTGGTCGCAGGTTCAACTCCCAAATTAAGACGTTTGTGATGCGTCACTTCAAAACCACTGGGCCATGCCACCTCGGATCAGAAGATCACAGAGACAAGACGGGAGAGGATACCTCTGCTTGCAATACCTCCATGGTGCTTCTCAGCAAAGGTCAGAAGATGTTACTACTCAAGCTGATCACCATGGCCTCTTAAATTTTGACCAACTTGAAAAGTCTAGTCTTCTCTAAACTATTTTTCTACAGGTCAAGCCAATGGTCAGGACCCTCCTCCTGCCGTCATGGTGGATGAGCTTCTCATCCTCAACCCCCACAAACTGTCCTTCTCTGAGGCCGGCCTGCGTATTATGATCACCCCCCACTTCTCCCCTCGCACCAGGCTCTCCATGGCAGGACGCATGCTCATCAGCGAGGTAGTTCACACACACAGGACACATTGTGACACACATGACTTTGGGGCTCTCTCACAAAAAAAGACTCCTTGCTCTCCTCTCACAGAGACAGAGGCTGATTCAGAGTTCGAAAAACCAGCGTGGCAGTGAGTCTGGGCACGCGTCACGAGAGGGGTCAACCAGCAACAGTCTGAAGAGGACGGGATCCTGCAGTATGGAGAATGGAGCTGGGAGACCAGGAATAGGGGATGTGGAGTCAGGAGACAAGCTGGGGGCGGAGTCGTGCCAGCCAGAGGAAGAGGATGATGATGAAGATGGGATTTTCAGTCCTGTGCGCATACCAGGTGAGGAAGATCCAGCAGATAACTGTTAACAGACTCAATGTAAGTAAGATTAAAGTTTTTTTTAATGTGTGATGGACATTGGTTTTTATAAATATCGTTGATTTTACTCATTTAAAATTCTCAAATAAGTGAATTTTTCAAGAATGTTCAGTACCAGTGAGTGAAAGTGAGTCCAAACTTTTGACTTGTTGTATGAATGATAGAGTTTATTGAGTTTAACAACCTATAATTCAGAGGTTTGACAAATTCCATGAATCTGACTTCCTGCTCGTCACAGGTGGATGTTGTGCGCGGGTGAAGTGGGTGATCACGTGGCCTCTGGGCCTCCTGCTCTACTGCACTGTGCCTAACTGCCTTCAGCCACGCTGGCACCGCTGGTTCATGGCCACCTTTGTGGTTTCCACCCTGTGGATTGCCATCTTCTCCTACCTCATGGTGTGGATGGTAAGGAAGTAGAATCACTCCAGTTGGGATTCAACAATTTCAATTCTGAAACAACAACAACAAACTGCAAACAAAAACTCATCCTTCAAGTGGTTTTTGGTCTACAACAAAAATACAGTTGTAATTTACAAGCTGCTGTGCCTTAATGTTTCTGTCAGGTCACCATCATCAGCTACACACTAGACATCCCAGATTACATCATGGGCATAACGTTCCTGGCAGCAGGGACCAGTGTGCCAGACTGCATGGCAAGTCTTATTGTAGCTCGACAAGGTAAAAAGTTTCAAACTTTTAATCCTGATTTGCCAGATCTTTCACCTGTTTCCTCTTTGTGGTGCATTCCTCTGTCACTTTTTCCATCTCTTTTCAGGCATGGGGGACATGGCGGTGTCTAACTCCATAGGCAGCAATATCTTTGACATCCTGCTGGGTTTGGGTTTTCCCTGGGCTTTGCGTAGCCTTGTGGTGGACTACGGATCATCAGTATGCACACACTTTGTCCCTTATTCCTTCTGTTACTGATTTGTTTGGGTTACTAATGTGTCCTTGTGTGTGAGAGAGCCAGTTATTGAAACAGAGAGAGATTTTAACATCATAAAAAAATTTGAAACGCTTTATTTTTGTAGGTCCACATAAACAATAAAGGACTGGTGTATTCTGTCATCCTGCTGCTGGCGTCTGTGTTTCTGACGGTGAGTGAAAACAGCATACCAGATTTTTTAGTTGTTTTGATGTCTGTTCAATGTCGGTTTTTGTCAGTGTGTGAAATGAGTCAGCTTGGTTGGATCCAATTCAGTTTAAGACATCTTGGACTATAGCTGCACCGTGTATCCTTTATCCCTCTACTGATTTTATTCAAATCTGCATGCAAACATGTATTACTTTGAAAGGGAATCCAGCTCACAGAGCATGTTTGATTAAATAACTGTACAGGACAGGAGGAGCCCGGGCTTGAACTGCCAATCGTCTGATTAGTGGATGACCCACTCTACCTCCTGAGCCACAGCCACCCTGCAGTGTGGAAAATAAGTGGAAACACCTGTGTGGGTGGATGTAGGGACTTTAAGGGATGCTTTAATATTAACATCATCAGGCTCTACTTTATGCCTGCTGTAAACACAATAGGATTTACAAATCATATTCTGTTTTCCTGTTTCCCATACTGCCTAAAAAATTATAGAGCTGAAATTTGGTTTGGAAAATGTTTTTTAGGCACCTTTTTGGCTGTTCCTCACTGCCATGTCTTGTTTTCAGGTGATAAGTGTTCATCTGAACCGCTGGAGGCTGAATCGTCGGCTGGGTCTGGGTCTGCTGTTCCTCTATGCCATCTTCCTGCTCTGCTCCATCTTCTTCGGGCAGATGTGAGGCCTTAAGGTCAAAGGTTAACCCTGTCAGACAACATACTGAGTACATACCTATGTACCACACATTCTCTTTCCTGAAGCCAAAAAAAAAGATTGACTGTTGTTGTGTTACTTATGAGAGTTTTTGTGCACCTCTGTAAGATTCACTAAGGCAACACTGTACACATGCAACCACACTAACACACTGGAGTCTTTATTTTATCAACAACACTTTTTTTCTCTCCTTACAATGCAGCATTTTAAAGCAGTCAGTCTTTAAGTATCAAACAGGGTGACTGATCATTAAAAATGATGGCATGGCAGATGGAAGCAGCAGGTTTATTTGGAAGTTACAAACTAAGAAATTGTGATTTACAAGACACATTTTTTTGTCCTTGTTAATTTTAATGATGTAGTGTCTAATATTTTAATGATGTTTTGTTTTTTAATAACGTGTTGTCACCATTGCATTAAAGCAATAATCAGTAGTACCTAGAGTACTGTACTTTTAGAGGCTCAGAGGCTCCTCTCAGCTCCTCATAATCACTATAATGCACAGCTGCACAACTACATGTATTTTAATTGTCTACAAACACATGTACATCCTCTTACTACTTCACAGACTTAGATAATGCACATTGAAGCACATCAGCTGTTAATATCCCCTGCAGTGAACACAAGGGTCTCGTTCTTTTACGGACTGTTGCTTCCCATCACTGCAGCTTTTTTTCCTTTGAGACTACTGTTTAATTAATTTATTTATATTTTAAATGTTCATGCTCTGAATGCAGCAGCAGCTAAGTAAATTAAATACTTTTACAAAACGGCAAAGCAAAAAGTAATTTTTGTTTATTATAGCCTGTATCTCCTCTGCTGGCAAGTCCCATAAATCTCCTCAACCAGTTTTTATGGGTGTCAGTGTCACTGGCAACAACAATTGGTAGTTCAAAGGTTTGTTTGGCACATGATGAAGGTAACAGCTGCAGTTGTAATTTACAGGAGGGGCAATGAAGTGTTACAATGACACTATCCAATAAAAATCATGCTACAGCACAGAACAAAATACAAATAAAATACATGAGGGACCAGGACACGTGACAACAACATAAAAATCTAAAGTTGTTGTAGTGAAAGGAGAAATTCAGTGGTGATGACCAAATTTAACAAAGGTACCAGAATTAAAGGATTTTGTTCTTTTTTACATGTTGCCATCTCAACTGTTTAACCAGCTTTAGGTTAAAATGCTGTTTTTTAAATTCAATAGCTGTTAAAAAAAGAAAAGATACTTGAATCTGCCATGTCTTGCCAGGGACGAATTTTCAAGAACTCTTTCCATGAAACGACCAGATAAATCTTACTGTCTGTTGGCCTTAGGTTTCAATACCCTCATATGTTTTGAATGTAGCAGACTTTTAGCGCTTGTGTAGAAGTATTTACATGCATTCAAATGTAGCAGGTGGCACTGAATTACAGCGAATAACCTCTGAACAGATGGTGAGGTACTTCAAGTCTAACGATACAGGACATGTACATGTACACGACAGAGTACTTTTAAAATAGAAACATTGGTATGAAAATGCACATTATCGTGACAATATTTTGACCATTTTGCCTCACTACTTATAAACAAGTATTGGTACAGTTTAAACGTACGTAAAGAGATTAACATAGTGTTGCAGTATTTTTAGAGGTCTTACTACTATAAAATCTAATATATGATGTACTTCTATCAGCGTCACAAACTCTGATGAGTTTGAGTGCAGGTTAGTTGTATAATTCACGTTTAGGTACGACAATTGATGTTTGTATTGTTTCTTGTACATTTTATGAGATTATTTCACTTTGGTGGAACATTTTGACTTTTTAGCGCATGACCTCATCAGGACAGAAGCAGACAAATCTGCCATAATGTCCACAATATATCCTCACATACAGTTTGTGAGCAAGTATGACAAGTAATGCTGCATATTCCATAGTCATACGTACCTGCTGCTCTTCTGTCCTTAAAATTAGGAAAACAGAACACTCATAAAATGATTATTTTTAGTTTGATGAGGACAACAAGCTACCAGTTATGGTAGTTCCTGTCATGAAATTTGCAAATTCAAGACTAAATGTTCCACCAAAGGGATCCGGGGTGTTTTATTTTTGTCTTTTTTTCAAATGGCTGTATAATAATTATTATTATTGTTGTCTACTCAACAATACTTTTTACTGTTTGTAAATGTTAAATAATTGACATAGTTTTACAATAATGAATGTCTGACAAAGACTAGTTTTGTGGTTTTGATATTTAAAAAGTATAGATTATGTACACCTTTTTGTGAGTTATTGTAACAGAATGAATGAATATTTTGTCAGTTTGTGGAAAACAAAGACTGTAACGCTGTCTGTTTTGAATTCAATTGCAGTTGTGTCTTAAAATCTCTTAAGCTCTTAAGATTTCTTTTTATTTCAGTATTCAATTGTTGACACACGCAACCTCATTTCATGTAAGGAACAGAAAACTAATCTGTGTTATACAAGTTTAAATAAAGGTTTTAAAAAAACATGGACAGGACAATAAAACTAAAATCATTTGAAAAATGTTTGTAAAAAAAACAACTGATAGAATATTTAGATTTGTGAGTTTAGAAGCAGTTAGTCCTGTTTTGTTAATAGCCACAATGAGTTCTCGCTTGAATTTGGGGATTTCAGTGTACAGTGATGACAGAGTGCTGTATTTTAATGGAGAGGAAACTTAAATGAAATTATGCATGTATCCCTTTTGACACAAAATTATTAAACTAGCAAAACAATTTCAACATTGTGCATATAAAGACACCCAGGTCTGTTTAAATACCATGCCAGGAATTTTAATATCACTACATCTTAATGAGGCTATAAAGTGATGTACAAACTGTTAAAATCTACAGAAATCAAAGTACAGGAGCTACATTTTTTAAGGGTAAATTGGAGTCTAGGATTGAGGGACACTATTGAAGGTAGGCTGCTATGTGTCACTGACCTTTCTTTCAGAGGACAATGATTACATTTTAGTTTGATAAATGACTCAAACAGTCACTAGTTACAGCTTCTCACATATGAGGATTTCACTGCATTTCTCTGAGAGGACTGATCAAGCCTAATACTTCACCAGCCTGGGCTTTGGGGAATTGAGATGACATTTTAAATATTTTCTATCATTTCATGTACTAAATGGATAATTAATTAATCGAACTGTTTGAGATCCAAACCTGGTAATGTCATACAGAGACAGCATCACCAAACCAAATAGGTGAACTCTAGTTTTTTGTGGTTTTACAGCACCCGAAGAATGTTCTGTTTATTCTGCTGTGGTGTTGGAGGTAGAGGATATTTTAGAGTTCAAATGTACTGCTTTAGAGGGTCGTATTAGATCATAGGACTGTTGTATTTTGAGTGCAATAAAAAAATGTGCAATAACAATTAATGTCTTTCACTGTTCTGTTACTCTGTGTTGGAAGCGGTGGTGGACTTAGTTTAGTACATGACTGCCATCTAATGGAGAAAGCCAGAAATACAGATTTAATTTTTTTTTTTTAAACAACACTTCATATAATACTAATGCTCAATTCACAAATATTCCTTGGGTGTGTCTTTATCGCTCTTGCTTATAAATCAATAAACATTCACAAACTTACCATCCAAAAAACTTGTTTTTTTTAACTTTATGTAAGTCAGAGCAAATCATTCATCATTGTGAGTATAGTTCCATTTTCCATGATAAACTTTAGCAAGGGCAATTTGCTGGTAACTACAATATTTCTTGTTACTTATCTCAAGAACTACACTATAAAATTAAATCATGAAGAAACTAAACAAAATGAAATTGCTTCCACAGTTAGTACATTATCTCAATATGTTCTCATCAGATACCCACATTCCTTGATCTGTATAAGGAAAAAAACACATCAGTGAGTTATAGTGCCTAGTAGTTTATTTTCCTGAAGACAGATTTCATACAATAAAACATTCCATCACAATCCAAATGAAAGTTCACCCTAAGAGTAGAAGAAACCTACTTTGTGAACCTATGATGATCTTGGTTCAAACATAAATTGTTGTCATGAACGATTCTCTCCCAAAACTAGAAACCAGAAAACCATAATCTGATATGAAATAAATAACACAACAGTCAACAGGTGAACTTCCTTTTTGTTCACGGCTTTCCTCTGAGTGCAGCCTGAAAGGTGGATAATGGGCCCATCATTACTTCACCAATCTGTGTTGACGATGCAGCTCAGACTTTGCCTCTTAATCACATTATGGGCTTTACTTCTTGTTTTCGAGCTTTGGAAGAGAGCGGCTCAGTTGACGCCGAGATCACTGGATTAACTAGAAAGCAACTTCCACTTAAGTCCCCAAATGTCCCACACATCAGGTACGCAAACACCATCGATGAATACAAAAACAACCAGCAAAATATTCTAGTAGCCACTGTCTCTAAATAACAGTAAGTTTAAAACGTGATGAGAAAATAAACCAAGTTATACTTGTGTAATGCTTTAGTAATTGTTAGTTGGCTATTGAAACGACATGATAGCATGGTTAATTTATATTACACCACTTCCCCAACACCCTTGCCAACCTAATGCTGAGACGACTACGAAGTATATGAGAGTGCAGACAATTACTGAGCATGCACTTGTTTAACTGTAGAGTATGCAGTTATTGAAGCAGGAACTGCAGCTATCATTACTATGTATCCCTCTGCCTGTGTCCCATTTATCTACAGCATGTTTCAACCCTTTAAATACTGTTTCTGTTTGAGGTAAAGTCACTGCTTTAGCAGTTCAGCCAGACATTTTCTGTTAGCCTTGCCACAGAAGGAAACCATTGCATAATAAAACTATGAAAGCAGTGACACAAAGAACTGCCTCGTCATAGGACTATACACATTATAAACTCTTTCTACTATGTTGAGCCGTCCATAATTGTTGCCACAATCCCGTCTGTAATAGCACTTTACAGTATCGCACATAATCAGGTAACAGAGCCTAAACAGACTCTGCCATCAGTCCCTGTTGTCCCAGCATCCTACAGAAGCTCTTATATCACTTTAACATTGTCAGCAAGTGACCATATGCAAGGTCGCACAGTCCTCAGTTACATTAAAATAATCTAGTGGTGTCACATCAACAGATATTTGGTGCATGATCAGAAAACTACTAGAACACATCAATGAAGGCTTTTTAATCCCTTTACCTGGCTGATAATGCAAGGCCGATTAGTTTTTGATTTGACTGGAAGAATCATCATCATCATACCATGATGTCATCTGTAAGAACAAATACCAGGGGCCAGATGTATAAACGACACATACACATAAAAACTATGAATACACCACTTCCCAAACATAAATATTGGCATTTATGAAAACATAACGAGAATGTGCTCCCCTCATATAAACTTCAGACCAGGTGTACATGTGTATTTCCAGAGCCAGTTGCAGGTTGTATCAAAGTGGAGATTAAAAAAATACAGTGAGACAAACTATCTGAATAAAACATGAAGTTGTTAATCAACTGCACTGTGTGATCTCTATGCATTTACACTGCGTTTTGTAGTGGAGCAGAGGTACTTTTACAAACTTAATATTGATAAATTACTTTTGTGTAATCTATTTGATCATTCTGTTTCAGTAGTCTGTTTCAATATTAGCACTACAAACTAATCCTTGATTACATTGCTGAAATTTATGATTTTTACAGGCCTATATAATGAATTAATGATACAAACGTGCATAATGGTTGTGTGTAATGACAGCTGTTCTGGTTGTTGGAGAACCTCGTTGGTGCAACACAATCAATGAAACTGCAGGGTTTTTTGCCATTTGTTTCACTGACAGGTCTGAAGACTGGCTGAGAAGGGAGCATATGATGAGTCTTCTACAACAGAAAAGAACCACGTGTACACACAGCTTTATAATTCTGATGCATATTTCTGGCTTTGTATATACACATAGTTTTAATCATGAATCTACACTGAATTTACACATCTGGCCCCTGGTGTGCAGCTTGAAGACAGTTTTTCAATTAAAGTTTCAGCATCATGTCTGCGTTGTGCCGCTGCAGTCGACAGGACGAGAAAGAAGAGCAGATACTTTTGTCAAAAAGGCCCCAGAGCCTGAATGAAATGCGTCATCAGTGTGTCCTCATGATTCTCTTGAGCTTGTTAGCCACAAACACAAAGTGAGTGACTAAAGTCTAACCTGCTGTCCCTGAAGTCATTCAGCCTTTGGAGCCATTTTGACGAGCATGTCAGGATTCTAGTCAAAGTTTCTGTGTGAGCCAGAATAATGAGTCAGCCATGGATGAGATGAAAAATCATTTATAGTCTCAGCAGATCCGTTTGACTATCAAATCAATCACCAAATATCAGCAGTGCCATAAAATAACATGTTTGTGGATTTCTTTTCCATAATGATGAGATGGGCACTAATAAAAAGACCATTACAGGACCATTCTCTTTCCAATTTATACATACTTAACACTATTTTATACCATAGAAATATATAAATATTATAAAATGTCTATTTTTTTAACGATGAGCAAGCATTGGCATGCTACTTGATTCCAGTGAGCTCTAATTCTGCTCTAGTCATAAAATCAGTACATTGCAGGAGAAAGACATGGTTTTAACAATGTTGTGTAGATGTATGTGTAAAAAAAAAGCTGAACAGGAAGTGATAATTTGGCTATTTATGCTGTGTATCTCAAATTGGCTATGCAGCAAAGAGTTGAAAATAAAAATTTATGGGGCTGAATCTGAGCTTGGAACTGTGTAACAGTCATATCTGAAGCGAAGGGAGACCAGTTTGGTAAGGTATACTTCCCTTTTTACGATTTATCACCTCTTCTGAACACACTCCCTCTGAGGTCAGCTTGTCAAGGGGAGTTTATCATCTGTTTTGAAGGGTAAGCATACTGTTGTGCGATGGCTGAGTGAAGAGTGTGTGTGCAGGAGGAGCGGCCATCACGATGGTGGGGCATTCTGGTTCTGATATATGGATGCCTTGTCTTTCAAAAGGTCCAGACATAGATGACAGCTCCAGCTTCCTGAATGCCAAAATAGCAGAGAGAAACTATTAGTGTCAGAGACATTTAAAAGGTGTTACTAACATTGACTTTGAATACATTTTAACATTAATGTCAAAGAGCCTATTTAAAGTTGCAACATTTGAAAAAGGTTTTGGTAAAAAAAAATCTGTAATGTTTTGGTATTATTATCAAAGCTTAGGTATCATATCAAAAAACTTTCAGTGCTGTAATTATACTAATGCTAATATTCTAATAAATATGCAGGCTTGTCTTACCGAGTACACAATTTATGGAGGGTATTCTTAATCCTTAATGCAGCCTCAAAAAGACTGGGGTGTATTTTTGGTGTTTCAAATTATATACTTGTAGTTTTACAGCCATGTCAGTGTCCTCTCTCTATGCACTAAAGACAGCTTTGACTTTGACCAAAGATTGAGCTTTCTCAGATATACAACCTTTGTTTTTCTGCGAAGTACAACACTGTCTCTTTCATCTGCTGAACTTACCCTCTGGAGGTTCAGACATGGGTGGGTTGAGACAGTACATGTGATAGCCTCTATCACAGTCATCGCAGAACAGAAGCTGATCCTGTAAGCAACGGAAACACATTAGACCTTTCTGTGCGACACACTACAATATGTGTAATATCTGAACATAAATGGACTCACATCATTCTCTGAGGTGCCGCACATGTTGCAGCACTTGCACTCTATGCACTGCCACCGGTATGTCTTCACGGCAGCCATCATTACAGGAGTAAACTGCAGGCAGGAGGGGTGGCCTGCATCAAGGAAGATTGTTTATCACTTTAAAATGTTTCCACTCCTTCAGCAGCTACTTTATTCCAGCAGCCAAATGTTTTGAAATGTACCTGAGCGTCCACAGTCGGAGCAAGACACCAGCTCTTCCGACTGGCCGGTCTTGTGGTTGGTTTTGGAGTCTCCCAGGCAGAAATCACAGTAATTATTAGGCAACGCGAGACCGTCCGGGCCTTTCTTTGGAGCTGAAAGCAGGATGAAAACACCCAGACAGCATCAGTGTTCAGACAGTCCATGCAGCTGTCCGTCTTCACAGTGACCGTAGCCATCTAATAATGAAACCTCCGCCTACAGTGAATGACCTCTGCTGACCTCGAGGGCTCGTCACTTACTTTTAGGCTCCTCAGGCACCGGCGGGGCGGGCTCGTTGATCTCCACCTCTTCCTTCTCCTCGCCTTCCTCCTCGGCCAGGTGAGAATGGGCGTAGTGGTAGCTCAGACCCGGACGGTTCTTGTAGCGCTTCCCACAGACTGCCACCAAAACCCGAAAACACAACATGTATGAAAACAGAGAATGCATGAGTGAAGTCCATATTACACAAAAGACAGTAATAGTACTGCTGAGAGTTGAATAAATGCTTTTCATCTAACGGTACAGTAAAAATCGAAAAATTACATATCTATACATCTTTCTATGGTCTATTAGAAAGATCTGTGCAATGTCTGCTCTATGCCTCAAGACTCTGATATGATAGTACTGGTACATTTTAGTTGGTGTACACCTTAATGTGGTGAAATGATGATGAAAATCACATATAAACCCACCAGGTTTGTGTGGACTCTCGCCTTTTGTTTAATATCAAGAAACACAATTACAGGATCAACTTGACAGTGAGATAAGAGGAAAAGATGAAGAACGTGGGGCTCATGTATTCAAGCACAGCTCTTAATATTTCATGACATCACAGCACCACAGTTAGTGAAGGAAATGCTGTAACTGCAGAAGTGTGGTTGTGAGAAGCATCATCTCAACAGTTTATGCAGTGACTAGTTACACTGAAATAAACTGTGAAGTATTATTGTTTCATCTCATTTCACTTATAGATCCATCTCTCCCATGCTTACATTTACTGTAGGAGTATGTTGACATTAGAGGATTATAACAAACTGCTCTGCATGCTGTTTTTAGTTAAATGTTAATGGTAGATATAAAATTCTTGGATTTGCATTTATGTAAGGAGGATTTACTGACTTTAGGGAAGACAAAGATGCCACTGTGTGCGGCTGTTGTCACAGGGAGGGTGTGAGGTTTGTCATGAGATAAGACGCAACACCCAAAGACAAAGTACTTCTTCTTTCACTTCCACACTTTCTCTCATTTTCATTTCCTCAAAAAGTAGTTAATATCCGGTTTCTTTCAACTGTCGCCTCAAGGAGTGATTACACTCCAGTACAATGCAAGTCAAGTTGCTAAAGAGGCAGCTAGTCACAAGGCAGATTGTCAATTTTGGAAAAATAGTCCCTCAAGTGGAAACAGGCATGAAATTGATTCAAAGCGAGGCGGCAGATCACTCGAAAACATGGAAAGTGGAATGAGACTTGATAGGGTGCAGAGGAGGTAAAGAGAAATAAAGGGGGAGGGGGGGAGGAACTACTGCATTCAAATTGCACACATAGGTAGTAAGACAAAACACAAAGCAGAGAAGAAGATAACAAAAACAAACAAGCAGGGTCCAGCATCTTGCTTATCTAAATGTGTAAGTTCAGGGCCACATAAAGGGGAAAAAATTACATTCATGGGCCACAGCTTATCTGTTGCAGACCGCTCATATCTTTGGCTGATTACAGACTACAGTTTAAATAGGGTGTGTAATAACAAAACCTTGACTTCTAAATCTAGTTAATTACACTGTAGTAAATTGTGTAGAACATTTACCACATGAACTGAACTAAACAAAGAGCAAATCTACTTGGAAACACAGACAATTAAAAACAGGGATTGAAGACCAAAAAAAGGGCAGGCAGACTAGAGTAAAAAGGAAATATACCTCTTTCAGAAGGTTTTGAAATATGCTTTTGTTTGATAGTGTCTGAAAGAGAGAAGAGAAGGAGAAAAGAGAGAGAGCACAGACAGAGGCTCAGAGAAACAGGCTCATAGACCGACAGGGAATCAGTGAGTCAGTCAGTCAAAGACCTGCAGCTGAAAGTGAAACACACTTCACAAAGAGGAAAAAACACATCAAGAAGTGCAGATATGTAGTTGTGGACAACACCAAAGAAGTTATAGAAACACCACCACCCCACTTCCCCTACCCATGGAAGGATTGGAAATGCAAGTCAAAGTGAAAGAAATGTATATCATAGTGGTGAACAAAAAAATACAGCTGAGTCTAGACTAGCTTTGTAGACAGATTTAGAAAGTCTTACAAAGAGCAGAAAGAAGATAGAAGAAAGAGGAGACATTAAAAAAAGGGAGAAGGTGATAAAGAATGATGACTCTAAACATCTGCAGTGACACCTCGACTCCGTCCCCAGTTTAAATGTTCTGACACACCTACACACACCCCCCTCCTCAGGACTCACTGTCACAGGCGTACGGCTTGTCTCTGTCCTCCAGTGCTGCTGTGTCTAGCTTCTTCCTGCTGCTGCCCACTCCTCGACCCTGAAGACAGACACATTATGAGACCCGACAGATTTTAGAAAAAGAGTGTTTGGGTTTTGCTGCATTTACATACCTTCCCCTTCCCTTTGCCTCTTCTTTTAGGCGTGTCTTCCTCATAGTCTTCGTCGTCCAGGTCATCCAGGAAGTCGTCTGGCTCAAGGATTCTCTGTGTTGACAGGAGTGAGTGTGGAGCGATAATTAGTCTTATCACATCTTTTCTGCCTACGTCACCTTGATATTTTACTTCATGAAAACAAGAACCTTTCTAATCCGGGCAGCAGGGTTCAGACCTCCGGTGTAATCACTTAGGTTGGAATCTTCTTCAGACCCTCGGAGATCTGCAGGTGCGCGTTTCTCCAAAGAGTCCCCTTTCAGCAGGGCCTCCAGGCTGCTGCCGTCCGACGACAACAGAGCATCCTTCTTCAGTCCTAAATCTACCTCTGTGAAGAAATACAAGCAAGATTAATCTCTACTGTGAAAACAAATAGTGCTGTTTCTTGTTTCTGACTGGTTGAGTCACATTTAAATCACACATATTCACATTAATAAGTGAACATACATAATGCATTTGTGTTCTTTTCAAATTTCAGTTGTGTGAAATATTGCAGTTTTTCTCAGTAAAGCACAGACTTAACGTTTTCTCTAAATCCTAACATGAGAAAATGTTGAATAAGCTGTGTCACCTGACTTGACAGGTGGGAAGATAAGCCGGGGGTCCTCTGGAGGATGAGATCTCCGTTTCTTCCTCCACCTCCTGGATGGGTAGGTGTAGAGCTGCCCTGGAGCCATGCCTGAGGAATGTCACAACAGACCTTTCAACACAATACTGCATATTTAAATACATTAGCTGTCAGCTTTATGGTACACTGACAAAACAAAAAGAGACATCTCAACATATGTGCTTCTGCTTTCTTTAAAACAGCATTCGCCTCGGTAGCATAGTTTGAATTCTTATTTACCATAATGAGGGCAAACATAGCTGTGAGCTTACACTCATCAGCCACTTTATTAGGAACACCTGTGCAATCTAATACATCCAATAAAACAGCTCTGCCATTAATTCAACTTTTATTAAGTTTATACATTTTCAGTTTTTTTTTTTTTACATTGTCAGAAAAGTGACAATTCTAATTTATGTTTATTACTGAGGTCGTAGTGGATGGTGGTGATACTACTTATATTGAAAAACTTTCCTAACATTTTGCCACCTTCATGTATGTTAATGAAGTGGACACAATATTAGAAACATAATTCAAAATAATGTAAAGTGGCCTAGCCATTTTCAGCCACACTGAAGTTCATACACAATGTCTCTGCAATTTCCTCCCCATTGCTCTCCTGTCTCCTTTTTTTCAGCAAATTTGTTACTATTTTTTTTAATTTTTATTATTTAGAGTGGCTTACAGTTCATTTTCTGACACATGTTTTGTGTCTTACCTGGTCCTCTGTGTCTCTTCTCCATCCAAATGTAGCAGTTGCTCTGAGCCACACCGGTCTGAGAGTCGAGGAAGGGCATACGGACACTCCTCTCAGCACACAGCCTGGCATTATAGTTATGGCATTGCTCCATGGCATCTCTGTAGTACTGCTCTCCCAACCTGACAAAACCAAACCAGAGCCAGGCGCTATCAGGTATATTGTGGTTAACAGACAATAATCAGCAGGTGTGGTTATTTCAAAACCAGTGCAGTATTACTTCAAACTTTATATAAGATTGGTTTAAAGCCTAATGTCTTTCTCCAAAGTGCTGGCAACTCAAAAACCACACAATTATTCATTAGGCAGAGTACAGTGGCAGAGCACTGCTTTGTTTGTACATCAACAAGAAATAGCTTGGTAGTCAGTGCGCTGTGTTTTCAACTTAAAGTGCTCTGTGCTTATTTCCATTCAGGAGAGCTCCAGGCTGTATCACCTCCGAGTGAGACAAGCAGGGTCATGACAGAGACAGAGGCCTTACTGCTTCTTCAAATTACTGACTGACAAGGAAAAGGGGGGAAACAAATAATCTTATTCAGCAGTTGCAACCATTAAGGCTGAAGCAAAGCACTTCAAAGAGTAAATACAGAAACATTTGTGGAAGTGCACCGATGGAGCCTTAATGAAGGTACTGCCAATACTCTGTGTGGTTACATATATATTAAAGACAGCTGTTCACATATCCCACATTTAAATTACATATCTCTTATGGTAAGGTTTAATGATTTTGCATAATGTAATCTGTGTTGCCTGTTAGACTTTAACTGGAAAACTGGAAGCTTCTCTCATGGAAAATAGTTGAGAACAGTGACTGTTACTGAGTAGTCACCATTCACACTTTTAATGAACTATTTAAGTAATTTAAAATAGATACGAACAATTGCAGTATGTGACTATTTTTCATCAAACTGTCATTATTTTAGTACTGTTGTTTTCTGCTTATGTTATCAGGACTATATAAGCCTTATATGACAAATCAGGAAAATAAAAAGTTGACAGGAAAAAGTTTATAAGAAACTTTTACATCTAGCTAGGTGATATTTCAACATATCTCCATGGTTACTAGGGTTCAGGTAACTGCTGGTGACACCTGGGCGATGTGAAAACTAATGTTACGGAAACGGAAGCACGTTTTATTTCAACCGGGTGTGAGTCACTGAAACTGGAAAATCCACTTTTACTTCACAGTTTGTAAGAGTTGTGATATGAAAATCAGATGTGTAATTACAACAGAGTGTATAACCACGGAGTCTCAAGTTGAGAAAGGTTATCTTCATTCATTGGGAACTCGTTGGCCAGTCGCCCCAGCCTGCACTGCCGTTCAGTCTTTAGCTTGTTAGCGTGTAAGCTCACCTAGCTGCTGTATTTCACCGACGTTAGCTGGCCACAAGTACGCCGCAAGATACCAAGATATCTAACAGAAACACCCCTATACTCGCATCGACTCATGTCCTGTTACACATATTATTCATGTATGAGAAACGTCATCTGCGTGCCTGCTAACTATTACACACTTCCAGGATGTGAGCAGACACGACGGTCCCACAGCGGCTGGCTAACCTTTCCCAGTTAAGTCAAGTTGAAAATGTTGCTAAAGATAGCTAGCGACACGACCGGCGGCTGTGTGAGGAGACAGCCGTTACGGCGCGGTCGCGGTGTCCCTCAGCTAACCGGCTGTAGAGGTGTGTAGAAAAGTCTCAACACTTACAGTTTGACAACATTCTCAACAACAGCTGCCATCTTGCTTGAATACACGGGGGAGAGTGGCTCATGGGTAATGTGTGCCCTGTATTAAGACTTGTAGGCAGATAGACTTGTCACTCCCCCTACTGGTGGCCCTGTGGCACTGTCAGAGATTTCATCATTAAAAAGCTGGCAGTGAGCAGCTCATGTGCTATAATAGGTGAGTTGGGGAGTAACTAGTTACATGTAACGACATTACTTAATTTAATTACAAAATAAATGTAAGTGTACCCCATTACAGTTACAGAGAAAAAAATGTGACGTTAAATTACAGTTACTTATGAAAATGTTGATGATTACAAAAGGAGGTTACATTTGAAGTCAGACCTTTACGATTTTACTCATTTTTTAATATTTAACATGTTACTGAATATATACATTGCTGTTTTTAATTCTTTGAAATCAATATCTTTTTATATTTTGTAAATAAATCATGACATGGGCTTAAATGGTGTCTCAATACCAATTAAGCCCATGTCAGACTTTTGACTTTCTTCATAAAATATCTTTATTTCATATTCCAAAATCTGCATGAACTAATGAATACATTTTCAAATGAGAGATTAATCTGGCTTTATAAGAAATCATATCCCTTATAGATAATGTCAATATCCATGAAAAACACCTGAACTTAGATTTTGGTGGGTTTAATGGGTACACTTACCCCAACAGTTGAAAACATTAATTTGAAAATTTGAAAAGTAATCAAATGTAATAATTTACATTACTCTGATTAAGTAACTGAAATAGTTACATTGCTTATTACATTTTAAATAGGGTAACTAGTAATCTGTAACCTATTACATTTCCAAAGTAACCTTCCCAACCCTGGTGCTATTTAAAGAGAAGTAATGTTTTTTTGGGGATTATCTATTGATTTAATGTTAAAAGATGAACTTTTCCATTGAAATAAATAATAAAGAAGAAATAATAAAGTACCCAAAAAACAACCAATAATCATCAAAACCCGTGCATATACTGTGTGACATTTGTTTTATGTAATTTATACCATTGACCAGACACAGATGCAGCTCAGGATCAAACAAGATGAAAATACAATTAACATGGTAAAATTAATCCAGAATACAGTTTATGTTTTTTATGGACACAGGTAAGAAAGACACAGATGTTTTCCTTTTTGTAGTTTATTTTATTCCTTGATATTAAATGATGATGTGTGTGGAGGTGGACCTATTGACTGGGTTGTGCAAAAGGAAAAATTCAGAAAAAAGGTTATGGTTAGTGGCAATACAATGTACGTAAAAGAAGACCAAGATGAAATTCTGTGAATGTGTAGTCTTGCCCCAGATTATCTACACTCTCCCCCCCCCCCCCCCCCCCCCCCAGGAGTCAAATTTCAGGCAGATCAGGAACTCCTTATCCAACAGTGCAGCTTTGTTGTTTTTACATTGTATGATCCTCTCACATACTCCTTAACCAGCTGGTCACTAGCATGTACTACAGCACTTAAACCAATAGAATCTCTCTATAAAAAAGCCCTAAAGACTCTGGATAGAAAACCCTTCTCCTTCCATATCTGCTGTAGTGACTAGTCCTAAACTTAACGCCACTACTGGCTGCTAATGGTTAAATGTTCCGACGTGCACTCAATACGCATTATTTATTGGTCGTTTAAACACAACGCTTAGTTTTAGTTTGTTGCTCTTAATACAAAAATAAAATAATAAACCAAAACAACAGAAAATAGCTGCGACCTGAACGCAGTCAAAAAAACGTTTTGCCTCACCATCAGCGCACCTGTGGCGATTGGCATGACCCTTTAAAAATAAATCAGTGCGCTGCCAGCATAACCATGCACCCCCTGCTGTTTGGGAGGAGCACCACACTCAAATTCATATCTGGCTCCTACATCTGCAATACCCTGGAAAAATGTAATTTTTTAAGTTTTCAAAATTTTAAAGCTTTCAGATTTGCTTGCTTTGTGTACAAATGTCTCCATGGTCTCGCTCCACCACCACTAAATGAATTCATAAAGAAAAAGACTGTTGGAGGTTTGAGCACCAGGGCTTGTGCTCGAGGAGACTGTGAGATTCCCCGCAGACGCACCACGTTTGGGAGGAATGTGTTGTTCTGTGGTGTGGGGGGGGGACATCTGGAATAGTCTTCGCTCCACAATAAGGGAATGCCCTACATACTCTTCTTTTAAAGGACAACTAAAACAATGGCTGAAATTAATCAAAAATGCGACCACTAACTGGACTTAACACCGACTGAACTCTCTTTTTTAATTGCTGTATTCTGTCTGGATCTGACATCCTCTTGATTGTGTATTGTATTGTACTGTGTGTGTTTTATTTGTATCCTATCTTATCTATCTATTTATTTGCTATCTCTTCGATTTGTATTCTTTTTTATATTTATTTCTCTCTTTAGGGACTACGGATGCAAATTAGCAACTTGCTATAATCCGGCATATTTACAATATTTATGTTCAGTAATATGCACTGTCCCTATCCAAATAAACTATTATTATTATTATTATTATTATTATTATTATTATTATTATCATTAATTGTAAATAGTGAGTGCTCCGTTTCTTTATTCCCAGTAGCGTTAGCGAACCCTTTTGGCTTTTTGCGACTCGGTCACCAGCTGCAAATCTCTCTGGGTAATCATTTTCTTTGCTATCATTTTAATGGTCTGAAGAGAAAGCTTTACAGAAATACACAAGTGAAAAATATGAACTGAAATAATACGTATATTGAGCATAACACAGCATACACTTCCAACATCCAATTAGTAATGTTTTTCACCACACACATTTAACATAAATAACTTAAAAGTTTGAGTCATTGTCGAAAAATTGACATGTCGTGTGTTGAATTAGTCACACCTGTACGCCTGGCACATTACAAGGATCAAAAACCCCAAACAACATTGTGTTTTTGATTAAACCATGTTTTATTATTCCTAATATTAGATGTAGATACACAAGTCAACAAACATTATCTCGATTTGTAATGAAAATGCTCCACAGCACACTGACATCGTGTGGAAGGGTCTGGTATTACAGACACGTACCTGAAAATGGACAGCAGTTATACTTTTTGCAATAAGTTGCATTAGTAACAGTAGTAGTAATAGTAACAACAGTAGCAATAATGATAATAATAGCAATTAATAATAGTAGTGGTATTAACAACTCTGAATTACAGAGGAAGGAACAGACATTCGTCAAAAGTAATGAGAAATAAAAGGTAGGTGGACAGGTTTATCAAATGCTGCAAGACAGACCACTGGATGAAAAAATACAAGCTCCCACTAGACAGCAAATATCCTGCCTTCTTCTAAAAAAGGAAGCTCAAATTGTCACCGGTCTTTTTCACTCAAATCTAATACTTAACAAGTAAAAGTTGTTTTCTTGTCTTCTTCTTCTTCTTCTTCATTAAGTACCCCATTGTCACAAGTACTCTCAAAACCAAAAAACTCATCTCTTTGACATTGATAATACATACTTTCCATCTCCTGGTCAAAGCTCACCAGTAACACAATGTTATTTTAAAAGGATGCCGTATGCAACATCGAATCACAGCCAGCTGAGGACATTTCCACAGGACTGGATCGCCAGGGTCGTTCTGCATTAAACATACAGTACAGTATTTATGTGCGAATGTGTTGTGTGTGAAAGAGAGAGAGCGCTCATGTGATATCAAGTATTTTTGCTTCACGTGACCAATTTGGCCAAACTAATTTGAATCATTCACATTCAAATGAGCTGATAAGAAAATACACTGTGTGACCTTTAAACTTGAACTACCCTCCATCAGCTGGATGCTGTGCCTGATATCCAGAGCACAGATAAGGTAGAAATTGTTGCTAAAAATAGCTCATTCATTAGGGAAGAATGACACCTCCATTTGAAATTGTGCACAATGAACTGCACCGGCTCACTTATGTATGCAATGACCTTATTAACTTCCCAGATCATAGTTTAGTTTACTTAAACTGGACTGAAACTGGGAGCTCTGTCACACATCCAGGATCCAAAATCTCACTGACAGAGACGAGGCAGTCAGTTTGATAAAGTTTGGACCAGGTACAGTCATTAGTCTGGATGATGAGATAACTTTTTTTCTCTGATTTGGAGGGTCTTTGATTTGAGCAATGGTCCCACCGGTTCCACATTCATTTGGGACTGGAAAATAAGGCCAACCTGTTTATACAGTTTAAACCAGTGCAACCAAATGCAAGTTTACTTCCAGCTATCTGTGTTTACACAGCAGTTTGGTGGGACATTCTTGCGAACCGATCAGCCCTCTAAAGAGTGGTCTACACAACCATGCAATCACCAGCTTTTAAAGAGTTACTTTCAAGACGTAATAAATTACAAATAACTGATTACCTGCAACCAGTAAAACTCTTCAATTCAGAATTGTTATCCAGTTACTTCTTGTTGCATTTTGGCAGTAAGAAAAGGCAAATTGACACTGACAATAATTATAGTCATCAGCAACCAACTCAGTGGTGTCAACATATTTATATAAAATTACTCTACTGCCTACAGTCTCACAATATACTGTAAATGCCCTTCTCATTTCAAACATGTACAGTATGTGAGGAGAATAATAAACAACTATCATATACTGGATTATTTTGATCTTGTTTTGGATTATCGTAAATGTCGATCACATATTATGTTGCTCTCCAGCCCTGAATATGAAGTGATCTTGTCTTTTCAGAGTACATCAACACAGAAGAGAATTGATGGCAATGATGAGACACATACAAGCACAAACCCACACGAAGTCATGCCACATCTGCAGGAACGCAAGGCTCAGGTAAGAGAATTCAGGACTACTCACTCTGCTAGAGAGCAGAGCCTGTCATACTTACTCTTTTCTAATTCAGTCTACATATAGTACCTGCATATAAAATCCACTGACATATATTAGATCATTGCCACAGGGCACATTTTAACATTCTCTTCATACTCTAAAACTTCCTTTAAGGACTGTTTAAATGGAGGTTGGATTTAGTGTATCTCTTGTGGGTTCAAGTAAGGCTCAGTACACCTCTCTCTCTCTCTCTCTCTCTCTCTTCACTGCCTATCTATTCTCACTTCCACAGCCCTCACTTCACCTGTAATGAGACCTGTCAGCTGTCCGTCTGTCCTGCTTGTGTCCGTGCAGTCTGTCACACAAGATGTGCTTCAGCTTTTTTATCTACAAACTGCCCCCATGCCTTCACACCAGTAGATAGAGAATGGAAAAAGATATTAGAAGACTGAAACAGAAATAATGAAACCATCTTGAGAAACTTCATTGGTCAGCTTACAAATAATAAAATCAAAAGCAAAGAAAAGCTAGTTTTCATAAGATCATTCCAGTTATATTATGTTGTGTTTTGGGTCTGGTTTTCGTCTGTGTTCCCGTACCGAAAAGCAGCGTCCATCTGGCCACGTTTGATCAGGAATAACATAAACGTGCAAAATCCACAGCACCACAACTCACACACGCGCATACACACACACACACACACACACACACGCACACACACACACACACTAGAAAACTAATCTTCTCTGCTTTGTACAGACAAAAAGAAAGTTGAAAATCAAGCAGAAAAGATCACTCCAAGAAATAATCAAATACAGGCAAAATTAGATAAAATAAAAAATAAAACCACTTATTAAATATATATATATATATATCATTTTCCCAATGAAACTTGTGATCACTTACTGCACACTGCTAAAATCAAATGAGCTTTATTTTATTTTTTTCAAAACACCTCATGAACTGTCATTCCTAAAAAATAATAATAATAATAATAATACATACAAGGGCAAGCCCAACATTCTCCACTACTTTAACCAAATGTGTTTCTCTCCACAACATGAATCAAGATGATCTATTGTCAAATTAATTAGTTTGTTTTATCAAACCAGCAATAGCAAAAGATAAATAATAATAATAATAATAATAATAATAATAATAGCAATAATATTGGTCAGGTTAATAACATCAATACCAAGAACAGAAAAAGAGACTGATGTAATCCTTCTCAAAGAGAGAGCTTAAGAAGTGGGGAACTAAAACCAGAGTGCACCACAGAGGAAAGCCACCATCCATCATTATATTAGTGACACAGCATCAAAACAGCTCAGCTAGTCAAGACTCACTGGAGAGAAAATATTCATGCTGAAGAGGAGCCGATTTGGTGGATTGGCCCTGAACTGAGGCAGGATCCCTGCTAATGCCAACCGCACCTCCAACAACTTGGCTGTGTTAGTGACTCAGACTAAGAAGCTCTGCTGATTGGCTGAAATTGCCTTTGGATGAGGGCTTTCATTGTTGGGTGCAATAAAATGTGGAATATGGGCGAACGAAAAAAAGTAAATGACAGATAAAAACCGGTGAGGGAGAGAATCAGAAAGAAAGAAAAGAAACAAAGTTCTCTGGAAGCCACATACAGCAGCTGTTGACAAATTCCTTGGGGCCTGCACTGTGAGCAGTGTGTTTGTATGACCTGTTTGTACTTTCCTTTCTGCCTGTTTCAGTTTGTTGAAATTTTGACAAATGTAGTTTCCATCGATAATTTTACAAATGTTCTATTTTTTCTTGCCAAAGAAGCTGAACCTCTTCTCACGATCCCTCTCTTTGCCATCTTTGTTGCGCATGGTAACACCTCCTGTATCACCTGACCCGGGGGAGATGGGAGGCATGGTCATGGCACGGCTGAGGGCCCGCGGACCACCAGGTGAGTCTCCTGCTCCTGTTGGAATGGAGCCGAGGATGGAACGGATCCAGGAGCTCATTTCCGCCTTTAGACAGAAAAAAAAAGTTTTTGATTATTCATCATTCAGGCAGAGTCAAAGACACCAGAACCAGACTATTCTACACAAACAAAACTTGTGTTTAATATTTAGTAAAGTAATTCTGCTGCATATATCTTACCTCATCCTTTGCTTGGAACAGGTATTCTTTTCCATCTCCTAGCCTAAAACACAGTGTTGAAGAGATAAACCTTTAAGTTGGCAACTCAACTCAAAAACATTTTTATGTAATCTTTTGATATTTCATCATTGTGTCTCACTTTTTATTTGCTGTGTGTCTTCTCACCTGAGCTTAAATACATTTTTCCTCTTCTTATAGTCATGAGCTACCTCACAAACAGCCTCTCCGAGGCTGATGGGTACCTCTCCGTGGTATGGAATGCCATTGCTAGCGCTCTTGCCGTCTTTATAGAAACCAAGACTTCCTTTTCTTAGGACGCAGTAAACATTCTGCCAGGACCTAGGGACGTGAAGAAATGGGATTAGGAGCAGCATGTATTGCCCAAAAAAGCAGTTTATCATTATATATCTATAATGTCTTTCTTTTTTATATTTTCAATTGTGACCCAATTCCTCTCCAAGGTCCATTATAGCAAACACTGACCTGGTAGCTGCCTTTTTCATGTGGGACTCCATCTCTTGTTTTCGACAGAGCATGCCCTCCATGGTTTCTGGCTCAGACTCTGCTCCACCCCTGCTCGGTAATGTGGCAGACGGATCAAGACGAGAGGATGCCAGCCCGCTGTCTCTACCTGGTCCGTTCACTGACTCTGACTCCGAGCCCTGTGGTCCAAAGCAGAACATGAATGGTGATGAGGAAGTAGAAAAAACACATTGATTGGATGGAAGCAGTGAGCAGCAAAGCAGCCATTCACAGGTATACATGGAAAAGCCATGATGACATTTGCTTTAACAGCACTGTATGATTACCTGAGATAACAGCATAACGTAGTTTCAGAAGGTCCACATAAACATAGCCGCAGTACACTGATATTTAACTGGACAATTACAGTACCTCATATAGGTAAGGCATACAATTACAGGAACCACACATATGGGAAACATGCATGCTAAACTGAACATGAATATCTCTAAAGTCTATTCCATCAGATTTTGTTTGGAGCAGATGCAGAATTGATAAAATCTTGCAAGGTAATACCATTATTATTAAGATAACCTTTACTCAGTGGCTACAAATAAACAAATGATCATCTGTACTGTAACACAAAGACAATAACAAATAGACACACACACACACACACACACACACCTGAAATATCTAAAGCCTAAAATGTCCAAAATCTCTTAGATGAGCACTGTGACTAGTATTTTTTATTATTCTATTTACCAGCTTAATCTTGTATCCCAAACAATACGATGCCTTTTAAAGTATGTACCAATCCTGTATTTGAATCATGACAGTAGAAGGAATCATTATCAGCTGAGAAGACGTTTTTGTTTGTCTTTTTTTCTTCAATAAAGAGAGCTGTTAAATGACTATCACACTCATGACAGGAAGTGCACACATATAGGAAAATACTACAGAGATAGGATACAAGCTACATATAAATTAGCTTTGCACAAGTACAAGTGTCACCACATTTAAAACTCTACAGTCACTCCTGTCCTGGTCAATATGAACACATATACAACAGCAGACTTCAACATGAGCATGATCCATGAAAACAATGTTCATGAATCTGCATCATGCCTTCAAACAGTGATGAGATTCATTAAATAATAGTGAATAAATGAGTAAATAAAGCAATGGTTGCATCTGTGACAGAGAGCAATGACTTCTTAACAGAAGAAAAGAATCACTGCAGTTGACCAGGAGCTGAGCGGAGGCTGTGAAGGGGGCGAAGGGGAAGCTACAAAGCGGACCATGTCTTGGTACTCACACGCTCCAGCTGCTTTGGCTTACACACACGTTTAGGCTCTGATTTCTTTCCCACTGACAACGATAGCGATAATGACTGCTGATAAAAACGCAATAAGAAAACGTTAAGACGTCTTTGACTGTGGCAGAAAATTAGTAAGTAGGTTGAATTTCTACAACTTTGAGACATTTGTAACATCTATTTCTACCTAGCTAGCTACTGATGTCAACTATTGTGCGGGTCAACTATACAATTAATGAAGCTCATTTCATCCAAAATGCTCTCTTTCCACTACCAATTCTTGTCTGTTGTCAGCTGCAACACAAGAGGACATCCAGTTTCTACAAGCAGCCAGTGTATACTGAAACACATCAAAGTACCTGGTGCTCATTTTCATTTGCTCGTGAGGAGTTTCACTATGATCATGTAACATACATTTACTGTATCTGAACTCCCTCCTCACAGTTGCCTCTTTCCAACAGGAGTCGCTGGTGCAGCAACGAGCACATGATACCAAAGCACCACAAGATTTGTTTCTGGGTCCTTGAGGTAGTGGATGACAGTTTTTTTCTTCTGCAACCTCCAAGTGCCACAGAAAGTGCTTCCACAGAAAGTGCTTCCACACTGCACTACATTAACAGTAACAGCCAGCAAACAGTTGCTTTTCATTTTCATTTTAAAACGTTGCTGATAGATATTGCTGCCAGGTTTTGTACTTGAATTAGCCACTGTCTGGTAATTCAGGATTCAGAAAAGCAAACTTCCACACAAAAAAGATTTTTCTTTCTATTGGGCAATAATGTCATTATATGATAAGGGATAATGTTGTTGACTTGAGTACAGACAAGACAGGGACACACACTCACATACAGCTAGACTATGCTCTATATCTATGACATACTTACAGGTTTCAACTTCTTTTTGAACCCAAAGAAAATATGTGATATATTGTCATAAATTTCATAGTTTGCTACAAAATGTTGTCATGTTTTTAATAGTTTGTCAGCAATACAATATTAGCAAAACTTAGCATGTGAACATCTCATTACAATATAGAAGCCCTAACATAGAAGATTACACTCAAAACCTGGTAAAGAGAAAAAAAAGACACTCAAAGCATTTTCAATTTAAAAACTCACCTGAGATGTGTCGTCGCTGTGTACTCCATTCACTGACACTGACTGATTGAGTGTTGTCTGGTCCAGACTGGTTCTGTGTTTGAGAGAGAAGGAAAGCATGTTTATTCATAATTATTATTATTATTATTAATATTATTGTTATACTGTACCCCAACAACATTTTGCTCTACCAGAAAATTACCTGGCTGCAGAATCATGTGCTTGACTTTCTGTCTCAGATTGTGCCACTTCAACTGTTGGGGGTGGTGTTGGGGGTCGCCGTGCCCTCTCCTCTTCCTCTCGCCTCCTCTGCATCTCCTGTTCCTCCAGCTGAAAAATGAACACTCAGTGGTGTTATCTCAATTTAAACCTCTTGAATGAGAAAAGGTCAATGCCTACTTTCATAGATGAGACGTGGACATCCTGTACATCCTTTATCTACAAGGCTGCTCCACTCTCAGATACACATCAAATTTGGATCTGTGACTTTAATCGCATTTCTACTTACTGTAGTGAGTTTCTCCAGCAGAACAAAGCGCTCCTCCCAGGAAGCAGCAAGTTTCTCAAAGGCCTCATGCCGCTTAATTAGACTTTCCACCTCATCCACATTTGAGCCCAGCTCTGCTGTTCGCACGAGAGGTTCTTGCCCTGCCAACCAAGACTCTGCCACATAAGCATCGCGTCCAAATTGCAACACCTCCAGCACTGAAATGCAGAGAGAAGGGCAGCAGAAGACAGGGAGAAAAAGAGAGAGAGAACAAATAAGACATAAAAAAAAAACATAACTCACACACTTGGGGACTATTCAAACCTGTAATAACTCTGTCGCCCAAAACAAAAGCTTCAATGATTTCAATAAGACCACTGTGCTGGTGTAGGGAGGACTTCCCCAGCAATGGGTTCCACAAAATATAAAATAAAAAAAGTAGGCAGACAAACCAAAAAGTCCTGTGCAACACAATGTAGCACTGTGGCAAGCGCAGTAATAAACTGAGTTGACCAATCCATTTTGTGTAAGAACACGGCATGTAGAACACCTTGCAGTGTCATGTTGTTTACCTCACAAGTAGACAGAGAAAAGGAGTGTAAACTGCTGTGGGGTATCATTAGGGCCGTTTCCACCGCAGGAACTTCGGGGTAATTTTACAGGGCCGTGGCAGTTGGTTTGTGTCTCCACCGCAGGAACCGCCTCCAAAGGACAGGGTTCCTGAACTTTTACAGGGGCTAAGCGAGTCCCTGCCTCAGAGTAGGTACTCAGAACGGCCTCGAAAAACTCTTGGGTGCTGCTTGGAACTTCCTCTCACTTGACTCTCTCAGTGGAGACACAGCGGTTGACAGGGCCGAGTGAGAGGAAGGTTCCTGTAAAGTTCCTGTCCCTCAAATAGTTCCGGGAACTTCTTCAGTGGAAACGGCCCTTATGTGTTTGACAAGCTTTCAAACTGGACATACCTGTTTGCATTTCAGCTCTACTGTGTAGCAACATGTAGAAACCATCACAACCCACATTCTGTTTTACAATAGAACTACTACATTGAATGTGCCCTGATACAAACTCTCAAACATGTCAAGCTTGCATACCAATTTGTAAATGGTCCATCTTGTCTTGCCACTTTTTGTTGATCTTGTCTCTCTTTTCTTGGAGTTGCACAAGTTTCTCACGGATCTGTGAATGAAGGAACATTCAGTAATGAGAAGGCACATGAAAAGACTGGCATTAAGTAGATAACAGTGAAACAGACTTCTTGCATAATTACCTCATCAGCTGCATAGTGATTATTGTTGATGAGAGTATTTCCCATCTCAATACAGGCAGTGAAACTGTCTGCTCTGGTCTCAATCTCTGACTTGATGTCCTGATGATTGGCAATGACCAACCCCGCAGAGGATACATCCCTGGCAAAACAAAACAGCAAGAAATGTGAGATTATATACTTGTAAAAACTGATTATAGTGACATTATCATGAAGGTTACTGGAAAATTTAGCAGAAGATGACATTCACCTGGGGCTATCATGTGCATCAATCTGTAGGTTGACACCATCCATCCAGAGCATGAGGTCTCGCACCATGTTGAAGAAACGGAACTTCTCCACAGTGTCCTGCAGGAGGATCCTGCGGGCCTGACCAGCCTCAAGCAAGCCCTCCCACGCAGACGTCACAGCATGTTCACTCCTGTTAATGTCATCAGCTTTCTCTCCAGCGTAGGCCTTCTGCAGCCGTGCTGCATCATCTTGCACCTGGTTCACCTAAAAGGTCAAAGAAGAACATTCAGTCTTCTGTTCACATGTTGTTCTTGGAATCTCACATGAGATCTCTTCTATATATCACACAGCTGACCTGTCCACTGAGGGCCTGGATGTCATGTTCAAAAGTGTTGTGCTGTCTGTGTAGATGCTGGACAGTGTTCAGATCACGGCCAAGCTCAGTGGGCAACGCCTCCCTCTTCTCCTTAACACGTCCGAGCACCTCCATGGCATCCTGATGGAAACGGTGCAGCTCATAGGAGGCTGCCAGCATCTGTGTGCGTGTGTCAATCAGCTCCAGCAAATCAGCCCAGGCTTCATTAAGCCCATCCTTCCACTCAGCCACACTGGCATTCTCCGGATGACCCGATTCAATCAGGTCATCTGCCAGCCCATTTACACCATCTACACGTTCTTGGCCAATGGTGCTAGTGTCCCGAGCAAACTCCCGGAACTTGTCTCTCAGCATCTGTACAAATAAAAATCAGGGCAAAAAATGAGCAACATAATTAATTCAACTAAATTTCCCTAAGTGTCATTGTCTCCAAGGCATATAAATTAGAAAAAACTTACTGTGACATGCTCATAGTCCTGTCCTAGTTCATGTGAGCCAGCAACCACCTCCCTTTCGGCAATCCACTGTTCCAGGTCATCCACCTCCCGCTTCAGCTGGGTCAGCCGCAGCCTCTCCTGAAGACGTCCACGACGCTCCTCAGCAAGGTCTTTCAATCCTGCGTACAGCTTGTCAACTTGGGCTTGTCGTAAGTTGATTCTCTCGCTGTTAGATTTAGATGGGACCAAACAGATGAGTGGTTATGAGTGTATAACTTCATGCTTAGGAATATGTGTGGAATCGCAGTTGACAGTGTAATATTCACATGTACTTAAGCTCTCTCACCTCTCTGGGTGTTCACTGGTGACCATGAGTCGGCTGCTGTTGGCTAGCTGGTGTATAGTCTGGGCGTAGTCTTCAAGTGCCTGTTCCAGGATCTGGTGCTTCTTGACCATCACTAGTGCACCTTGCTCATCCTAGCAGACAAACAGGAAATTGTTTAGTTCTGTCAGGATAGACGTTCGTGAAAGAGTGACACGAAGAACACCTCAGCCTCACCTTAGCCTTTTCCTCTGACATCATGTGTAGCTCCTGCTCTCCCATCCAGGCCTCTGCTTCGGCTGCATCAGCATAGAACTGCTGTGCGCGATTGGCCTCTATTAGACGGGCATGACGCTTGTCTGTCTCGGCAATCAGCTGGTCCCAGAGATCCTTAAGCTCAACAAGGCGCTCATCAAGGGCAGACTGTCTGTCACCATCTACCTGGCTTTGAGTTTGCCCTCGTCTGTGGATGTCATCAATGCGAGGCTGATGGCCCTGGATCTCCTTCTGCAATGTCTGATTCAGCAACAGGAAAGGTGTTCACTTTAAGTTGTGTGTTTATGCCTCCCGCATTTGCCTTAGGTCTATACTCAGTGAATATGTTAGGAATTTAGAGATAGCAATAAGTGTAAGCCACCTTTATCTTGCATCCCAAAAATGCATTTTTTTTAACCATCTCTTTACCTGGTTCTTCTTGATTAGCAGCTGTACTGTTGGCAGGTCTTTTCCATGGTCTGTGGAGGTCGCCAAAGGCATCCTCTCTTTCACCCATAGCTAAGACAAAAACAGAATAAATAAACCATGAGTATGAGGCAAAACAGGATAAGGAGGAAAACTAATATACTCCATACTACCCCTCATCTAATTTACAGTATGCAGTCAGTAAGGTAATTCCACTCACAATTTCATCCTCTAGATCTCTGTTGAACTGGTGTGCCTCTTTGGAAGCGAGCAGTTTCTGTCTCCTCAGCTGGAGAGGTTCCTGAAGATTGGAAAAGTTGTCAGTGACACGCCTTTGCTGACCATCTACTTCAGCAAGTCCAGCATCTTCCTGAGACAGGGCCAGGGCCTGAGATTGCAGCGACTGCACCTCCTTCTCCCGGACATCCATCTGGTTCTCCAGCATCTACACAGGGACAGTAAGTAAATTTAAGACAAAATGGTAAGACATTTGGCCAGTTCCACTACACTCAGAGAGTTCAGGGTCTCTACATTCTACCTACCATTAAGTGCAGATGAAATTCTAATTCTTTAAATAATGTACATAGTTTAAACTTCATAAATTAGTACTTTTACTAATTATGTTATATGATTTTAAAGTTGTGTAATGTACACAGAGCAAAGATGAAATAGATTGTGCTTTGCTTGCACAGTGTACCTGATGCTTCTGGAGCAGGATGTTCACACTTGTCAAATCCTTGCCATAGTCGTCACTGTGCAGCTGACCCTCAAGATTTTTCAGCCAGACATCCAAAGCAGAGCAGCTCTGTGTGAAGAGCTCTGCCCGGTTAGCATCAAACAAGCACTGAGCCTTGGTGCGGGTGGTGCCCTCCAACTCCTCCCAATGACGCTGTAGGTCCTCCAGGGTCTGCTGGACAATAGGTTTCAGCTCTGGCTTCTCTGCCACCAGCGCCTGACCCTCCTGTTAGAGACAAAAAACATGGATAAGTGTTCATTTACATTGATTTAGCTTTTTTGCCACCAATGCTGGCAGATTGTCCCCAATGTAAGTAAAGACAAATGACATGTTATCTAACCATTCCCATTCATCATCTAATGCTTACCATTACATAAACAAAACAACTGTCCACATATCACAGATAAATATATGTGATCCTGGACAAGGCCAATCAGCAAACCGGGATCTTAGAACTAAAATTACCTTTAAACTTATATCTACAAAAAAAGTCAACCAGCAGAGATAAGTGGATGTGAAAGGAATGTTAATGTAGCATAATATTTTATTTCTTCCTTGTGTGTTTGTTAATTAATGACAACTATTGATATAAAAATGGTCACACCTTATCGATTTTGTCAAGCCAGTCTTTGTTAGAGGCCAGCTCTGCCATGAAGGCCTGGTGTTTCTGCCACTTGCTGTGAAGATTTCTGGCCTCGTCATATGACATGTCCTGAGCTGTCAGCATCTTCTCATTGATCCACAATGTGAGCTACAGAAAGGACAAACATTATGTAGTAAGAATTATCATCAACAAAATTAGAATGAAATACAAGTGATGAACACTAATTAGTGACTTATTTATTCATGTTATTGTTTCATTTGATTATCATTATTATAATAATTATTGTCATCATTATTATGATTATTAATTTGTTTCTTTTACCTCCTGTCCATCTTGAAGGAAGTGTTGCAGTTCACGGTTATCCTTAAGCTTTGTCAGCAATTCATTTGCATCCTCCTTATTCTTAAGATGCCTGGAAAAAAGTTACAAGAAAGCTAAATAAGACATTTTTGAAATGCCAAATCAAAAAGGATAACTTATTTAGTAGGGCTTTTTCACCCTTTTTTAAACTTTTGCTCTAACCTTTCCTGGATGGAATCAACTTTTTCCTGGATCTTATCAGAGTTTGCATTACAGTCATTAATGAGGCGCCGTCCAGCCTCCACCACACCAGTTATCTTCTCCTCGCTGGCCTCTGTGGTGGTGAGGAAATCCTCATGCTTCTTAATGGCCTCCTCTGCTCCCTGAAGACTGGTAGGCATCTCTGTGTGGGACAGCACATACTCCTACACAGAGAGGAAAGGAATGGATGTCTTAAAAATGCATTTTTTATATGTAGTTATCTAATTCAAATGTTTGTTTTTTTCAAGTTCAAGCTGAGTTTCACTGAGTTTAAAACAAGTGCAAACTGGGAATACGTTGAAGAATTCAAAGTAGAGTCACACAGACCATTTCTTGTGTCATTTAACAATTTCCATGACTTAGTAGCAGCTGCCTTTAACTCTCTTTACATGTGAATGAGCATTACTTTAATTTTTATTTGATTTTTTCTGCTACTTAAAACGATGATCTATGGATTTTATGACATGAAAATAGACCTAGTGTAGTGGCCTACACCATAAAGATCTAGTCCTATGGTCTGCTTACAGTGCAGCTTATATTTCTGTATATATATAGTATGTATATGTAGGTATAAAGAATTAGGTTAAAGAATTTGTTTTAAACACCTGATAACCAGAACAACTTCCGTGTGCCTCACTGAAACCATAGTACGAACATTAGATCAGTATTACATGGGATTTTGGGCAAACAGCTATTGGGCTTTGAATTTGGCTCCAATTGCTGGATTTGAATGGGCCAATGAGGCAAAATGAGAAGAGAAGCATTGATACATGATTATTGTATAGGTGAGGTTATAGTTCATCATCATAAGATTCAATTACACAGCTTTTTTCTAACCTGGCTGTTGAGGAAAGCCTCTGCCTGCTTTGCATCTCTCAAGAAAGTCTGGAAGTCAAAGGCTTGAGCCAAAAGACTGTGACGGTTCTCCCACATGCGACGTAACTCATGCCAGCCAGTATCCAAGGCCTGGAGCCTCTGAGCCAAGAACATGTGCTGGGCATCTGTTTGACCTTGGGTCACCTCTTCACCAACCGCTCGCATCTTTTCATAGTCCTCCTTATAGTTATCCACCTCATTCTTGATGCTCTCATGCTGTGCTAGCAAACTCTCCGCCTCAGGCAGAGAAGTGGGAATGTCCTCTGAGGCCACGGCTGTCTGGGTGCGGGACAGCCAGGACTGAAAGTCATCCAGGTCCCTCAGGAAGCCCTGCAATTTGCTGGCTTCACCCAATGACTCCTCACGTCGTTTCATGGTGGCGTTCAACTCTTCCCACACATCCTGAATCCCTGCCAGGCGTCCTTGAATCTCTCCAGCCTGATCTGGATGTTCCTCGGCCAGCTTCTTTGCCTCATTTCTCAGGTCATCCAATTTGCCCTAAAAAGACATGAAAAATGATTTAAATGTAGAAATGATGAAGAGATACCCTAGCATAATTCACTGCATGTGACCTCTTCATACCTCAATAGCCTCCAGGTCTCTCTCCATGCCAGTCAGTTTGCGTTGTAGAGCCATCACTCCAGCCAGGTCATTGCCCAAGCTCTGAGTGGATTCAATAACTTTGGTCTTTTCCCTCATCCAGGTTTGGATCTCATTACACTCCAGGTGGTAGTTCTGGATGTTAAGGGCCGACTCTAGGGCTTGTTTCTTTTGATCAGCAAGTTGCTGGAACTCCTTCCATCTAGGGACCACACCAAATGAAATATTAGGCTAAATGCTGATCAAAGCACAAATATATTTTTGTATAAAATAAAAAGTTGGATTTGCTTGATCGTATGTGTAAGCCCTGACCTGTTGTCCAGCTGGTCTCGGGTCTGGTGGATTTGGTCTTTGTTACAGTTGTCGGAGATCAGCAGCTGCTCGGCCACAAGGTTCACATCATTGACACGACTGCCTAGGTTGTTCATCTCAGGTTCTAGTGTCTCAAATCTGCAGCCATAAATAATAGACTAGCATCAATTCACTTATTCAAAGTCTAATCTAATTTGGACTTTCTGTAGATAACACAGTTATTTTTTGAGAGAAAGCAGTGATATTTTGTACATTGTTAAGACAAGATTAGAGCTACAAATGATGTATTGATGGTTGTGGAATTCTGTTCATTTTTATCTTGTTTCTAAGTCTCAGCTTCTATTACTCCAACTTCAATGGGTTTTGAGGATTAGAATTCAGCCATTTCCATTTTTCTAATCAATTCAATTTTATGCAATAACATTCTTCTCCTCCCCTCCTCCTTGACTGACCTCTGCTGCACCACCTCCAAGTCCTCCAGTTTGGTTGGGATCTCCATGCCATACAACCACTGCTCCTTTTCTTCCACCCAGAGCTGGCAGGCACCAGCCTCACTGAACATGCGGTAGAGGGCCAGGGCACCTTCCAGGGCCTGGCGACGAGCTACTGACAGAGATTTCAGTTCTTCATAGCTCTGCTCAATGGCAGGCAGACGCCCATCCACCTACAGTCAGCAATAAACAATAATTTAGCACTAAAGAAAAAATGTCATCATTCAAGAAGAATGAAAGACAAAGAACACATACCTGTGGGAAATTTATATAGGCCTGGGGCAGTGCTTGGACCTGCTCGTGCAGGGAGTCGATTACGGGATGGTGGCTCTGGATCTCCTCTTCTATTTCCCTCTGCTTGCGTGCTAGAGTTTGGGTGGAGAATTCATCGTGGCCCACCTCCTGACTGGACACCTGTCTCAGAGTCTCCATGATCCATGCCTCCATGTCATTGGCATCTGTTTGGAACTGATGCAGGGCCACTGCTTCCTTCAGCCTCTGCTCTCTGAGCTTAGTTGTCTGAGGAACAGAGAGACAAAGAAGATTACAGAAAAGAGGCGATATTTGGAGAAAACAACTTTCTAACTTTCTAACGAATACAAAGAATAGTAACGACCACCTACCTCCTCCAGATGTGCCCACTGAGCTTGGATGTCGTCAATCCTCTCTGTGACCTCTGGAGCTCCAGAATGTCCCTCCTTAACCAAAGTTTCCCCAGCAGCAATGCTGTTACTCAGGGGGCCATAGCGGGCTGCCATCTCATCCCTGAAAGCCTCATGTTTACTGAGCAGGTGAAGGGCAGAAGTGAGGTCACGGCCACAGTCTCCACTGGCCAGGATCTGCTCTTGCTCTCTGATCCAGGCTGCTTCCTCTCCAAGATCCCAGAGGAACTGCCACAGACGGCGCGAGTCCTCCAGGCGCTCTCTGCGTGACCCAGCAAGCTGGCCAAGCTCCTCATAGGCTCGACCCAGCAGTTCAACCTTCTCACCAACTAGTCCTGGCTCACACGGTTTGTAGGCTGGCAATCAAAAAAGGCAAGAATACATGGTAATTAGATATTGAGTACGAATAGGCCTGATCAAAGCTGCACTGTCGTCTGTACAGAAAATAAGAAAAAACATGTTTGAAGCCTCACCCTGTTCATAGGAAGTGAAGCGCTTTGCAGCTCCCTGCACTGCCTTGATCCTCTCTGCCTGAGCTGAAGTGTCAGCCTCTACCAGAGTGTGTTTCTGCAGTAAGTCTAAGACATCATGCAAATGTTTACCGGTGTCCTGAGACTGCAGACGACTCTGAAAAAGGCAGAGAACACAGTTCAGCAGTTGGTTATTTCATCTTCAAATAAAACTGAAAGGATATTAACACATTTTGAACCATAATCATTTTTTGTACTATGTGATGCACTTGATATTTTAAATGACAAAAAAAAACCAAAAATAACCCAACAATAGAATTTCAACAAGCAGTGCACTTCAGTGCATCAACTTGAACAAAAGAGGAACCAGACTGCAGAGAAAATTTCTGGAATCTGAGCAGTTTCAGAAAAATGCCATTAAATGGTAATAGGACTACAAACACAATTAAAACAATTACATAATAAACTGTATATAAGTGTTCTAATTATATGGTAATGTGTGTTGCACTGAGATTATATGAGTCCAGCTAGCAATGAAAAATGAACTCAACTCCAGGCTGAGAAAAATAAATACACACATACACATCTCTACCCGTGCTATTCCCCGCAGAATTAAACACCTTCTTATAGTCTTCCTCGGTTGGGAAAATCTAAAATGCTAATTTTGGAATAGGTCAAAGCTCAATAACAGCAAATACTGCTACAACATCACAGCTAATTAAACCAACAACTATACCTACTGACCCACTGACTATGACTGATTATAACCTTATACACCCTCTATTAGTGTTTGTGCTGGTTAACAATTTGAACCATTCAGGTGATAACATGGGTAATAGGCTAATTCATTTGCAGCCAAAATGTAAAATGCTCTGTCCATTAGGTAATGACAGAAGTCTACTTCAGCTAACTGCAGTAAAGCAACACTGACAGGTAACACAGTTCAGGCAAGGCCTGTAAAAAGCTAATTACTACTGTTAATGGCCCTCTGATAAGTACAGACACTAAAGCTGCAATGGACATATGTGAACAACAACTAACGTAATTGAGAGGATTAAGAAATCCCTTTTTGTTAATTAAAAGCAAAGCCAACAGAGTGCAGGATTCAAAGCACTAGTTTTAAGTGGTTAAAACAGTGTAAACATGCATTTTGTTCAGTGGTTCAATACCTTCATGTCTGCCATCCAGTCCATGATATAGCGCATCTCTTGAAACAGTCTCTGTAGGTCACGATGAGCATTCAGCCGCTCTCTGCGCGCAGCCAGAAGCTCCTTCAGGTATTCCCAGAGTCGAAGCACATTATCCCTTCTTGCAAGTATACGCCGCACATCATGGTATGATTCTGCATCCAGCTCTTTGGCAACAGCCTCTACAGCAGCCACACGCTCCCAATATGCCCCAATATCTGTCTCAATTGCCTCATGTTTACGGGTGGCAGCTTCCACTGCTCCCAAGTCAGTTCCAAAATTGTCCTTTTGAAAAAAGGAGAATAAGCTTTTTACAGTAAAAATATTCAACATGGCTAAAATGAGAGTGCATCAGCAGTCACACATTTATATGTTGTTGATTAAATCACACTTTTTCTATCTACCTGGGACACTAGCCTCTGGTTCTCACTCAGCCATGTTTCCCGCATAGCCGCTTTGCGGTCAAAACGTGCAGCGAGCATCTCCAGCTTCTCCTGGCGAATCAGCTCATTTCTGAGTGCAAGCTCACGTTCATGCTCAGCCTTTTCCAGTCGTTCCCATGCCTACCGTACCAAAGGAAAACACATGGAGTTGGTAACATCTTGCCACTAGGTTAACAATACTGCATACATGATGATGCCAATTTTGTAAAATTCAATTAACTTAAGCAATCAGAGATGATATCCATACCTTATTGATATCAGAGATGAGTTTGCCCTCCCTTGGCATGTACACTTTCTGGTTGTTAGCTCTCATCTTGCTCTGGATAGTAAATAGGAGAACTTCCAAGTTTCCTTTCTCTGTAAATCTGTAGAGACAGGCATAAACTGTGTTCAGCAAATAGCTTAGCATTTAGCATATGGATGGCAACAAGAATTGGGTCATGTGATTAGTTGTATTAACTTGAAGCTTTCTGTTACTTACTTCGGGGGTTTCTCCACAGTTCGGTAGGAGTTGAAGGCCTGGAGCTGGTTCTGCACAGCACTCAGTGAGTTAGCTAGCTGCCGATCATTAAGCGTCACTATAGTCTGCTCAATCCACTGCAGCAGCTCTGAGGCCAGGGTCTCATACTTGTCTATCAGCTGGTCTGCTTCAATCGCATAGTCAAGCACCTACAACCGAGAGAGATCTGTGAATGAAGGCAACTGGTGTGCGAACACTCACAGTTACACACACACACACACACACACACACACACACACACACAGCTAACCTTGCCGATTCTTTTACCCTCCACTGCCAGGGCTTTCATCTTTGAGAAGTAATGGTAGTAGGTTGCCACATAGGTAATGATGGACTTCTCATCAGGCTGATCAACATTAACATCTGGAAAAAAGAGAGCGTGATCAATCAACATCTGATCTCTTCCCCACTCATTTAATCTACTGATCATAAACTTCAGCATGCACAACAACAGCAACAACAAGTCATTAAGAGGTAGAGCTGGTCATCCACCAATTGGAAGCGCTATAGTTTGAGCCCTGGCACCTTCGGTTCATTTCGAAGTGTCTTTGGTGTGCCTTTGGTGTGTGAATTTGTGTGTGAAGGAGCCTAAGAAACTCCTCTTGATGAACAGGTTGTGTGTAACTGGGTAAATGTTGGCACACAGAAAGGTGCTATATGCAGTCTATTTGCCATTCCATTTAACAGTTAAGTTTGCCCGTCCTTGGACATCAGTAGTGTAATGTTAGTATAGCTGACATGTGATGTAGTGCTGTTTAAGCTATCATAGACTAAGCTATAATCAATCTGTTTCATGCCATTGGCTTAGTGCCTTGGTGGACAGTGTCCAGCCCTCAGTGTGACTTAAAGGAGTACTTCATGTTTTTGTGGAGGCTCACCTTCTGGATCAAGCAGCTTGGTAAGGCCAAGCTCCTTCTCAGCCACATTGAAAGCATTTTGGAGATTGTAGTGAGCATTGGACCTTTTCAGGGTGTCAAACTCAATCAGGTCAGATCTGCAGAGGCCAGGGGACATTTATGATTTTAGTACAGATTGCAGGGAGAGGAGAGTGCAAATAGACGGCAATTTGAATAATTCATTTTTGTAGTATAGAAAAGACATAAATGACGTTTTGCAGTCCAGTCCAATATTTATTTCTGTTTACAGACTAGGATGCAGAGAATAATCATTTCATCAATGAATGACGTAAACTGCTCCTGCCAGTTATCACTTATTCTTGCCTAAACCATATCTTCAGTTTGAGCTTACTTAGGCATTAACTGGGTATAAAACAGGTTTGGTCGATATTATAAACATTTTAATTACCAATGAGCATATTGATGTCACACACACACACACACACACACACACACACACACACACACACACACACACACACACACACACACACACACACACACACACACACACACACACACACACACACACACACACCTTTTCTCATTGAAGTTTGTTGTCATGAAAATGTTGTTCTCCAAGTATTTCAATTCATGACACATGCGTTATTATGTTGCACAAGACTTTAAGGTTGTGAAGAAAAGAAAACCCTTAACACTGAATCTTTGCATATCTAATGGCCCTCTGTGGTGTACTGTCTCCTCTGTAGTTTGAATAGGAACCTGATCATGTAAATAGCAGCATCATGGCTACATGTGTATCCTGTGGAACTCCACTAAGAGCAATGTTTGCATGCATGTTTCAAGTATCACTGTAGGCATTCACTGTAATAAATTATGCTGTCTGTTATATTTGCAGGAGTCTAAACTATACTTTTGGCTTTCAGCTCACAAGATTTATTTAGAAACAAGCTTTATAAGCAGAAGTATTACCAGCAGGGTGTGCAAGTGAGTTACCAAGCATGGCTCTGCATAGAAAATAAGTGGGTTATTATTTCTGTGATCTAGGTCATCTTACTCCCTATTTTATTTTCATCCTTTTAGCCATACTGCAGACTGAAGGAAGGAAGGGAGGAGGAGGAGACCTAAATAGAAAAGGGGATAAAAACACCCCAGAGAAGTGTGATGCTGCTACAACAGGTGATTTTCATTGGGCATGGAAAGATAAAAGGTGGGGTGAAGATACTGGACACGTTTTTTGATATGCAAGATAACTATCCAAAAATCTGTACTTGAATTGCATACAAGCGTATGCTTAAAAGGGACCAGTTTCATTGCACATGACAGTGTAGTAAGAAATATCAAGTACAAGAAGAAGTCAATGACCTGTGTTTGTGCACAATGGCATTGAACGCCAGACCGTCTCTCCAGCTGGTAGTGAAATTGTGGATGTTGACATTAGGGTATCTACAGAGGCCAGAACAGAAGCAATTATTCATTAACTCAACACACAAAGTTCATCAGTACAAATTCATTAGTACCACAAATAGTGTAAATGGTGCATTATATATCCTGTAAGCCCTCCTTCTCTCTCTCCTTTCTCACCCAGCAGTTTTCATTTGGCACCAAAGCAGCAGGGCATCTTTCGCTGATTTTTTCTCCTTGTTATCTTCTGTCTCCACACTGATGTCCTGGATCTGTCAGCAGAGCATTCAGTTAAAACTGTGCCCACATCATTTTGCACAATTATTACAACATCACTAATTTAATCTATTTTCTGTTAATACATTATGCCAAGCTTAGGGAAGAGCTAAACATTCGCAGGTGATGACAGTAAATAGCCTACATGACAAAAATAACTGCATGAAGAATTGGCCAAGCATTAAATTCTTTTTCCATTTTTGTTAGTTTGCCTGAGGCCGGACAGACCTACAGTACATGCAGAGACTTGGTGTCTCAAAGTCAAACTCACTCTTTGAAAGAGATAAAGTAACATGGTAACTGAGCTGAGGCAGGAATGAGCAGAGCCTCACACAACTACTCCGTATGTTACCTGGAAGCGAAGGATGATGGTCCAGATGAGACCCAGAGTAAGACGGTGATTCCCATCCACAATGTCATGTGAGCCCATGTTTTCTAGATGGACTTTTTGCTCCTTGAGAAACTGCAGGGCTTTGTCAACATTCTCCAGGCAGTGGATACGCATGCGACCCTTAGTGGGCTTTGGCTGTGAGGAAGAGAAGGAAAAGGAAAAGAAAGAAGGTTGAAATCATTATTACGTGAGGAGGAAAGAGGAACAGGAATGTATAAAAACGTAGTTTAGTACGTAGGGGCTGGAGAAGTCAATCACACTGAAAGAAAGAAGGAATAAGGTGCATGATTTCTCCTTCCTCATGACATGAGGGTCAGGGTTGGGACGGAAAAGGGTGGTTTATGTGGGATACTGACCAGCTGTTCTCCTGAGAGCACTTCCAGAAGGCGGATTAGCATGCGGCCATCACGCAGGTCGGTATACAAGTCACCGATGCGACAGGTCACTCGGCCTAAGTGAGAGTTCACCCATTTGGTGAAAGTCTTCTTCTGTACTGCTTCACGCTCATCTGCAATAAAAACAACAGGAGAGGGGTTGAACTCGCATTACATCAAGATAACAATTCACTCGGCTCACTGAGATGCCACTGGCCTCATTATCATTACTGTCAAAGAAAAAATATGCACAAGAAATCAATTCTTCTGTAAACAAACACCAATGTAGTTTCAGCATTAAGAGTAGCCAGGTGACAGTAAATCATAAAGACTTGAGGCCTTTTCCTAAGCAGTTAACTTCACAGATAAGCTATGCCATTAAGTCTCTAGGATCACTGTATTGACAGCTTAGTGAAAGGTTTTCACACTCCAGGCCAAAGTTTACTGTAGACCTGCTTGTGTGTTCTTGCTAATTACTCTAATGATGTGAGCTTAGTAGAAAACAGTGACAACGCAAAATTACACATGAAGGCAGTGACTTTTTGGCGTTACTTTGTTAGAGTGGGACTAAAAAAAGAATCACTATAAATTAAGCTGTAACAGCAGCTCAGACATATGGACCAGGGGAGTAAGAAGCTAATCCTGCTCCGCCACCTAACAAGGTGACCTCATTTCTAGGACACAAGGTCTCCCTGCCTTTTGAAACACTATTCTAGCATGGTACCTAATGCAGTGCACCTAATGCAGTGCACCTAATGCAATCCCACACAGAAAAAACCCTGAAGCAGATAGGAAATAGATCAGAGGAGCAGCTCTGTACTAATGAGTTAAACAAAACAAAGACCTGCTAATGAAATATAATGGTGGGGAAGATAAATGGATCTTTAAAAAAACAATGAAAATGGTAAAGTTTTCACATTTTGATATTCATTATTAAGCAATCCAAACTATAATTAGAAAAAAGCATCAACCACACACAGCTCCATTTAATAAAATCATCTTTCATGGTCAGTGGTATCCTGCACAAAGGTGCAACACACAACACCCTCTTTGTACAATACACTTCAAAATTGAGCAACAACATGAAGCACTGGTAACACTGGTCCACCAACAAGTAATGATTAAAAGGCTCCAACCTGAGGGCAAACTCTAAATATTAAGGCAGTGACTGTAACACTGAGTGACTGTGAAGGTTACAGCTGACATCAAGTTTAATATACTCTTAAAGAAAGAGATCCATGAGATTAAATCACATTTTTCAGCAACAGTTCACCTGGAACACAAATAATATTAATCATGAAAGTAAACTCATTAGTGACTCAAAAAGTACTAATGAGTTTAGAATAGGTCATTTAAAATATGCTACATTATTAGTTAAATGTTTGATTAACATATTATTTTTATGTAAGTGATCAAAGGCAGCATGATGTGTAATCAACCACTGTACTAACTGTCAGCTAAAAAAGGAACAGATTTTGACATGTCATGCATGCCTTCTAGGGTGGAGTTATACCACAAGACCTGATGCAACCTTAAGGTGCTTCCTGTGTATTTATACTACTACACTAGAAAGATCCTCTTTTGAAATATGTAAAACAGATATAGTACAGATGAACTTTCACAACAAATTACAAGAAATCTGATATTCATTTTCTAAAAAAAAAACAAAACAATGTGTTTTACGCAATTAAAATGCAAGACTCAATCCCCTACAGCAGTGACCTCAGCTCTATCTCACTGTAATTCAGGTATGAAAAAGGTAAAGTTGAGTTTTTAAACTTGAGTGAACCTGTTCAGTGATATTTTGATGATTAGGCCTTTGTATTGTACATGCATATGTACGCTACAAACATTGGGGTGTTGTAATACCTTTAATCTGCTGACTGCAGAGGGTCACACCTGTCAAGTGTTGTGTTTTTCCCATTGAGACTCATATTTCCCATATTGCCCATCTCACAGCCATGCCAACAAAATCGCTGGGAGTGCGACACTGTTGAAAAAACATCCTTAAAAAGGTGTTTGCTGTAAGCCTAGCACAGTGATAAAATGCAGATGCACTGCAGATCACCCTGACCTGCTTCAGCTGCTGTTTTCCTGACAACACTGTCTGCTTAAGTGTACTGGCTGGCAGTAGGGGAAGCAATAGGGGATTATTTTCCATTATTTGGTATAAAGTTGCTTGGCTGGCCATGCTCTGCAACAGAGCTGAGGGCAACAGAACGGCACTTACAATCAGCAGAAGGTAAAGTAAGAGCACTGAATAGAGAAAATGAGCAGCATTGGTTTCACTGGACTAGTAAGTCACAGTAAATTTACCAGCTCGTAGTATCGTTAACCATCACGGATTATTTGGAGGTATTCTTATAACTTAAGTTCTCGATTACTACTAATCAAAATTTTCAAATGAGAACTTGAATTTAAAAACATACATTAAAAACAGGCTTTACAAGTTTGTGTTTTGGTGAGAAATAAATGAATAAAAACAAAAATGAAAACTCCACAAGATACTTTAACATTTAGGGCAAGAGGAATTTTCCTGACCTTTCCCCACAGTGGAGTTCAACAATTGTGTTCAACAATTAAGTATCATTTACTGGTTATAACTCCCCGTCCCACCCCTTTATTTTTAAGCTTGATGGCTCAATAACAGGTGGGGAGTGCACATGCATTGCAGACAAAGAACTCAATAGCACACAAACCTCCAAGTCAAACACACAGTAAAATGAGATGGGTATATTGGTTAAAGAGCGTTACCAATCCGACTCCGGTAACTAAACAAACGAATACAAAGAGACTACAGAATAGATTCAAAGCACACACACGTGAATCAACATGTTTTATGAAGAGTGCCCCAAAAATATGTTACCCTGTGTTTTAACATTTACAGATACATACAAGAGGAAGCAGTTTTATCATCATTGTTCAAGACAACAAAATTATAGTGCAGCTCCAAACCCTAACACATAGCAATGATAACAGGTTCTAACAATCTAACACATGCAGACAAAAAACAGGGGGTTGTATGATATGTTAATACAAAGCAGGTGACAGGGCCGACTATAGTCATGGACTACAGGCACATTTGTAGGGAGGGAGCTGAACAACAAACAGGCTCTTCTCTGCTGTCCTAGCTATCAGGACCTGGTTGGTTCTCTTCACATTGTTTGCTTTAGGTTGTACCGGTTGTTTGTCACATTTATGTTTTAGAACAGTTGCTCTCACCAAACCTGTTTTCTTTCTCTCCTCATCTCCCTTGTGTACCCCACACACCCACACACAAATTGCATGCAAATGAAAGATGTTTTTTTTGGAAAGCTTAATAAAAGGACGACTGAGCAATTTGAAAGTGTTCAATGAAAAAGCAGATGTGGATTACTGTGGCAGGTGGAGTACAGTGGAGGAGCCTACATTCCTGCTGAGGCTTGCTCATGTTGCGACAGAGCCCAGCAGTGAGGAGGAGACAGTAGGGCAGTGGGCAGGGGTCTTAAAGATGGCATGCAGCTGCCCTACTGGTGATGCACTCCTAATAACAAGGTTACTGAACAAGACCACAAGGCAGACAAACACAGACATCAGTCTCTGACGTGTTTGCTCATTACAGCGGGCAAACACAAAACTTGTCATCAGTTGCTGCTGAGGTAGATAAGGGCAAAACTGCTGCAGCTGTTGTCTCTAAAAATGTGACATTTGTGGATTGTGATGTTAGTGCATGGGAGGATATGTCAACTGTAATGTTTGTGCATCCATGTCTAATGGTTTGTTGTTTTTTACTAACCTGTAAGAATGTACACACAACAGAAATCTTTGCAGTGTTTATTTTTAAGAAAGCGTTCACTGGTAGTTGAAGGTGAGAAAAGATACAGGAAGTGGGGGATATGCCTTCCAAATGTCACCCATCATGCAAAATACCCGCAGAGACTGCCATCAGTATTACTTTATAACATAATAGAGGACAGAGAAGAGGAGTGGGAAATATCAACTTTAGAAAGTAAGTCTAGTAGCAAGTCTTGCTAAGTATTGTAAAGTCTTAGATTTCTTGAATAATCTTTGCATTTTTAGACAAAAAAAAAAAAAATCCATACTACTCTGGAAAAATGCACAACAATCTTGGCGCTCTACCTGTCCTTGAGCTTCTTTGAGTAAGCTGAAAAAACAAGTGACTATAATTTTCTATGGTGTGTTGTTCTCCATTGTTTACTAATGGCAGATCAGAACTGGTGGTTAGAAGAATTACTGAATGTTTCAAAAGCATATTTAGACATGTCCAGTCACTTTGAGCATGTTTGTCTCTGGTAGTAAGCTCTAAGTATATGTCAGGGCAGGGAAGTACTATTCTACTGTAGAAGCTGCTGAGCTTTTGCTTGCTGCTTCTTCCCTATTTATACCCCAAACAAGCTTGTGCACTGTTGATGATGATGATTATCTGCAGGTAATCTAACCAAATATGCCGCCAAACTTAATCCTGTCTGTGTGGCTCTTAGTAGCCAGGATCATGTTTTGTGATAACATGGAGACAATAAATCTGTGACCCAAGTCTCACGTACATCTGTGAAGGAAAATATCTCATCTATGCATCAAAACATTTCTCTGCAGTTTACAGTTTAAAGTTTAAGTTTATAACAAGTACACCATTGTACTGAGACCATGGTTTAAGATTTACTATTAAGCTGCTCATTTACAGATCTGTTTTCTGAAATTCTATACACCAAATGATTAATTGAAATATAGTCAGCGGATTACCAAAAGTAAAAATATTTGTTAGTTTCCTAGAAATCCTAGAAAACAAACGTCATGGAATTAAATACACAAGAATTAGGTTTGATCTGTTTTTCCCAATTCCTGCAAACAAATTTGTACTGTCAAAAATGTCATAATAATGCAACTGTTTCACTTTTTGTTTTAAATCACTGCACCAGACTTTGGTTTATTTCATGTCACAGTATGCAAAGAATCAAGATACAAGATGTCAGTACTGCTCCTTACCCACCGACTATGTCCTGACATTGATGAGATCTTGTTTGTTTGGCCATAAATGCATACTGCAGATTTTGACCATTTCTCGTTTTCCTAACCATTACTGTCAAACACACTGAACTGCTGTCTTGTGATTATTTCCTGACTCTTACAACACATAAGAAGAAAGCTAAAAAGAAATATAGATTACAGGCTGCAAATCAGTATGGGCTGCTTTCATCTTGTGTCATATCCTGCCCAGGTTATGCCTTCCTCCCTAGCCATGGGTTGAAATGGCCTTGGTGCATAAACTCTTGACATCCTGTCCCTCACCCACCCTGATCTTGCGTAATGAGTGCCTCTGGTCAACGTGTCCTCAGAAAGAATGAGTAAACTACTTCCATCAATCTGTCTGCTTTAATCTGCTTTAATGACCTTCTCTTGGACATTCCCACACAGACAAGATTATGGCATTACACCAAAGGATACAGAAAATTGCACTCTTCAGTGGCGGTCTGACTTCTCTCTTACTTTCAGCTTTAGTCTTTTTTATTTGGGAGACAAAATAAAATGAAAATAATAATTCTATATTTGCATCTGTGGCAAATAAACACAGCAAATACAGACGGCTGCACTACTACCTCTTGTTTTATCATAATTCAGAACATTAATGCAGTTTCAGTGAGAATGTATACAGTTTGTCTAATATTTCATCAAGAAATACTTTTGAAAATGTGACCATTTTTACAACCATAAAAACTGTATGTATTCATATAGTAGATCTTATCTGAGAACATATATAAAGGAACTTTGTGATATTGCAACATGAAAGTACATCTTCTGATAGTTAGTACAAACTCTTCCAACTCTATATCTCACATTCAAAATGACGGCTCAAGAATCTTTTTTTCAGACATCAGCTGTCAAAAGTGTTGCTGCCTGAGATTTAATGAGTAAACCTGATGCACTCATTTAAGACATCTTGAATTTTCGTAATTTTAGTCTGCTATTTGTTTTCATGATGTACTTGTCGCATATTGAGGGAAAAAAACTCAGAAACATAAAAAGCAGTTTCTAAACTTTGTGGTTAGTGGTTACTGTTCTTTACTGACACCAGTGGATGACTTGATCTGAAGGGTAACTGTGGCTGTGGTCTGTGAAACTTAATGGAAAACAAACCAAAGGGACAAACCATTTTGAGTAGTTCTAGGAGGGGGTGATAATTGTAAATCATGTTTCAGCAACAGGGGAAACGGGAAAGTGACAAAACGTACAGTGTGAAAAAAAAGTGCTTAGAGATGCTGTAGTTCTAAATATCAACAAAATAGAAGAAATGGCTTGACTCAAAATCTTGTAAATCAACTCCTTCAATGACTTTTAGAGTCACACATTCACACTTTTGACTTGAGGGTAAGAGTGGCACAAGCCACTTTAAATGAGTTAGTTTCACAAAAAGGCTTCAAAGTCAACATTTGCTTCAATTACTTGTAGATGTCACATGTCAACAGGGTTGTAGTGTAGCATTTCTGCATTTACATCAGGCCAATTGTTTGACATTAAAACAAAACTGAACAAGAAATGTGTGCACAAAACAAAGTGAGCAAAATACTGCACCTACAGATGCACATGCCTTCACATTTCCCTCCCTATAAAAGCGGAACTGCCCTTCCTCTGCTTATGACTTTCAAAGTAGGGCTGTGGTAAAACTGCCATCTTACCACATGTGGCATGGGTTATTTTTACACTCTTAACAGTTTGGGGTCACAAGCATAGAAATGTAATGTGTTTTGCAATGCATTTTCTTAACAGGTTTCTTCATATGATGAAAAAAACTGACGAGGAAATAAGTAAGAGAAGAGATCTCTTACAGCATTGTTCTTTTTCTCTTTCTGAAGGCAGTGAAGGTGCTGAAAGTACCCTTCAGGCCACGCCTCTCTGTGCCATCTGCAGCTGCAGGTGATAAGGAAGATGGGGGAGGAGAGGGTTGATCAAGGCCAATCCCATGAGACAAGAGACCAAAACAGGCACCTCTGAGCCATAACATCTGGTCACAAAAAAGGTGTGAAATGTCAACAAGACAGTAACTGCACTGTCCTGTTACACTTCCAAGTAGGAAACTGTCAATATTAGTCAAACTGTACAAACAAATGGCTTTGTGCGTGTTTGTGTTTGTGTGTGTGTGTGTGTAAGTAAAAGTGTGTGCATGTATGGTGAACCCTCACCAGGGTAATGTGACTCTGAGTCACAGCTGGAGGCCACTAGTGTGGAGCTTTTCACTTAAGAATTTCAAAAATATTAAGTTACAACATTCAATTCAGAGCGAGCTACTAGATTGAAACTTTATCCAAAATGTGACACTGATATCTTCCAGTATCAATTCAAATCATTAAATAAAGTGTAAGAACAAAATGCCTTTGACCAGGGCAACTAAGAAAAATAACTTGTCGTGGTCACTTCTCTGTTACACTTTAACAGAGAAGTGACAGACCAAAATGTTATCACAAAATTATCTGACAAAAAAGCATATTGGCAGCACTCAGCTAGACACTAAATGGCTGAAAACCCCTTACATTGTGCAATCGGAGAGGGTGTGTTTTAAGGGCCTTGAAACAAAAAAAAGTTCAGGCTGCATTGAAATGCTGTCTATTTGAATAAGGCTGTATGCTGCTGAGTGACAGTTCAAACTAAAGTCAACAGCAGATCACTCAGAGGGTACAGGTAGCCAGGACAGTGACCTTTTGGACCAGGACCATGGTCTCACCTAACTCACACCCTATTTGTGCAACGGGACATCAAACCAAACTTACAAACGCCTAGATCAATAACTGAAAATAAAATGCAACACCGCAGTTGTCCACTGCACTTTACATAGAAGAGACACAATAAGATTAAATAATATAATGAACATAAAGTTATTTGGGCCTCAAGATAAAATGCTGATAATCAAATAAGTAAAATATCAAATTATTCTCTTAACCAGTCATTATTTTACCTGTTAAAGTATGATGGGAGGGAAGGCTAAGAAAAAGGTAATCTAAAAACAGCATTATTCCCACCATCTCTCTTGGCCGTAGTTATATAGTTACTCGGTTTATCCTTTACCTGTTAGATATGATTTACCACTGAGTAAGATAATGCTAGATGTGTTCAGTGCTTTCCTCTTAGACCGATATGGGACCTGGAAATCCTTCACCCAATTCCAGCCTTGATAACTGTGTCTTTAACTGAGACATGTTCTCCACAAGTCTCTTTGTCAAAATGTAAAAGGCTTAACATGGACATCAACTGTATAGCTGAGGTGAAATTTTAGTCCAAAAAGACAAGTTGGCAAACACTGAACTTTCACACATTGCATAAGGAGATGACAAATAGTACTATCAGACACAAGGGACTAAAGCACACAAAACTATTTTGTGAATGCTTCCACTTGCATGACATGGTGAGATAATGACACCATGCAATGAATGTGCACATCATCTTCTTCATTCCAGCAGCCATCATGATTTAACGCAGGAGGGAGTGACACAAAGAATGAGCCTCAAGGGTAGTCAAACTGGAAATACAAGTGGGTGTTGTCAAAATGCATCAGAGTATGCCTGCCTGTGTGTTTATATTTGCAGGTCCATCAAGAAATAACCAACAAAGAACATAGAAAGGAAAGTATATGTATCCCACATACATCTGTTCCTTGTCTTAATTCCCTATTTATGTTCATAAATAGTCTTCCAGTCTGAATCAGCCTCATTTCACAATATTCTCGGTGAAGGGAAGTGTGCACAGATCCTGTCAGCGCAAATTTAGTGACTGATCTGTGACCCCTGAATTACACAAGTTGAAGGTTTTGTTGACTGACATGTTGAAAATTATGAGTAGGTATGTACCCAAAGCTTCTGTATGTGCAATGTTGCACTACTGGCTCTGACAATGGTGTAAATCTTGTGCTTTCTTTGAAGTACACTATCTGGTCTTCTGTCTTATCTCATTGGTGCTGTCACTTTGAAGGTGCAGATATGCATTATGCAGACAAATGCATGTATACACACCCTTTCAGCAGACCAATCTCTCCTGCAGTGCCAACAAATTGTTCAGTATGTTGTTCAGTATGTTAGCTGAAATATTGTTGGTCCGATACAAGAATGTCAAACATGCAGAGAACAGACTTGCTGTAAACTGTAAGACTCTGCTTTTCAGACAGCAACCAGGGAGGGACCGGAAACTAGCGAAACACTGAGCTTCATATACGCCACTGACTGACATGCCAGTTGCATGCACTATAGCACACACTCAGCTACTGCAAATACCTTACCTCGTGGCCTGTGACTAAGAGGTATAAAGCTCAAAGGAACGCAGAATGATACAAGAATGCTAACAGGTACACACCGTGATCAAACAAAACCTTTACATTGTAAAAAATGTTCCACGTCACACCCCAAGGAGATGGTTTGTTTTACCTTTTTTACTGTAATTTAACACGTATTTACAAATGTTGATAAAAATGTATAGTAGTTGATAAACTATTATATTACTACTCTGGTAGCTTAAAATGAAGTTTTATCTTATGTTTTAGCAAGGGCTGTTGTAACATAGATCATGAATATATCAGGACTTAAGTTTCGACATCATTTCCTAATACCTATATCACAACCAATGGCTTCTGTGATTTGTGTGTGGGACCTCACAGACCTCACAGGCTTTGGCCAGAGACAGAGCCGTGCATTGTAATAAGATAAAAAAAGGACAGGTGGCCCAGTAATCAGGTGCCAGACTGCTTTAGCGCTGAACTGAAGCCTACTGCACTTCTACCATAACTCTCTAGATTTTCTCCACTTTAAGCTGTAAAACACTACTGAAATGAGAGGGGAGTCTCTCCACTCTGTCACTTATACTACAAAAATTCTGAGCCTTTTTGGGACTCATTTACAACCTAACAACTGCTGAGGGGCTATCATTAGTGCTCAAGTCCAAAAAGTCCAAGTGTATTTAAATAAATAAATATTTACTTTAGGAACAAACAGTAGGATATGTGTTAAAGGCTAAAACTCATCATTCAAGGAGTCTTATCAATAACCTTTATCAATAACCTTTATCAGTAACCGTTTCCACAACCGACACAGCACAGAACTTGATCCTCTAACCTGTGACAGGACAACTGTATTCAAAAACACTGGCCGGGCTAACATAAACAAACTGCTTAATAAACGTAATATTAAACATTTCCAAAAGGTAATGGAATTTCCCTCCAAATTCACAGGTCTTACCTTGAAGCTGTTTAAACCTTCCTTCCAGGATGTTAGAGTATTGCACCTGATTAACAAATGCTGCTGGGGACAAACAAGGCTCTCTGTCTCTGTGGTCCCACTCCATGGCCATTCTGGGTTTCTCTCCTAAATATTCCTCTCAGATACAGAGTGAATGGGAGTTATCCTGCATAGCACAGCAAAGGAAATCTTTCCCACTAAAAAGGTATCAAATCCTTTAACGGGTTTTCCTGAAGATCAAGGTATTGTACATCCAAAATGCCTTGGTTTATCTTCCTCTTCCAAGATTCCCTCACTGCTGTGCCTCAGTAAGGCACAACACAAGCTTGAAAATGTTGCTGCCTGTTCTTTTCTTCATCTATTGTATCTTCCACGTTGTCCAATAAAAACACAGCGGTGAGTGCATGGGTGGAGGATTTCTTTCAAAGAGTAATTTCAAACAAAACTGAAGAACAAAATGTTCTCTCGTTTCACCTCCTCGTGTGAAGAATTCACACACTCGTAGCAGTAAAAACTTTTGGTTGCACTCCCTCAAGGTTATAGCAAAGGAACACTAGTGATTCCTTCCCTCCAAACCCTGAACAGGCATATGCTGGAGCAGAGCACAGCAGTGCAGGCTAGCCGGCCGTGGTCAGATAGCTGTGTAAACAAAGCCTGCTGTGCCGTCTGAAAATTGTGTCATTTGCATAAGGTGTGTTTGAGGGAGGAGCACAAAGGACGAACACAGTGGACGGATGAGGGTAGGGAGGAGGTGTAGAGGTGGACTAAACCATTAGAGCTCTTTGCTCTGTGTAACTTGAGGCGGATTATTCAACGTCACCAGCACTGGGGAGTGGCCTGCCAAGAAGGTACAGTCATGAAAGTCCCCATCAGATTTCATCTTCTTATCCCATGTCTGTGTGTGTGGCTCCCTCTTACTTCTATCACTCTCTAAGACAACATGTGATCCTCCTTTTTCTGTTCACGGGTTCTGCGTTAAGATAAGGTGTTAAGACAGGAAGGAAGTTGTTGAGAATATCTTTGCAGCACAACAACCTCTTTTCTGCCTCAACAAGATCTGAAATAATGAACCTGTGGTTAGGCAGGGGGTGGGGTGGAAGTGAGTCATTACTTATCTAAACAGTTATGAAGCTATACTGCATTAGCACATATAATGTCTGACTAGATTAAAGACAAATATCGAAATGATGTTTGGCAAACCTTGTTAACAAAACTATGTCTCTTGTTGGCTTCTTCATGTTTAATGAGGTAGATTTTTTTTTCCAACAGTGAAATTAAGCGATTGATTGCAACCAAACCAGACATGCAATTGAAATTAGACTTTGATTTTACAGTTGCTAATAATTATTTCTTTTGTCAATTAACAAAAGGAACATCATATCATGGCAACAGTAATAACAACGTTTTACATCGTACTTTAGATTCTCATACAGGTTTATCAGTGCACGACTTTTATGGTTGTGCTTCATAATGCAATACCAATAATAACGCTGTATTTAATCAAATCTATGAAATACACTACAAGATTGTTGTCAGCACAAATCTTTTAGATATATTGTTTAAAAAGTGAATAATTCAATGAATGGAGGGATTACACTTTCTTTCAGCTGTTAATTTAACACCCTGAAAAATGCAACTTTAAGACACAGTTACAGATGTAGTCAAAAAGCCTGCGTGTGCAAAGAAAATGACACTATAAACACAGTGAGGACTAAGGTCACAGCCTTTCTTACTAGCGGATGGCTTTTTGGTCTGGTCAGGGGGCAGTGGTAAAAAGGTCTGGTTGTTTTTTGATCTGTGTTTGTCCAGATGAGCAGGGAGCATCTGGATCGGTCTCATTAGAGGACCAACCGCCCCGGGACGTCTGTGTCTGGGTGTTTATGGAGGGGGATCGGACTAATGAGATCCAAAGAGAACACACTTCCTTCTCAGGCAATGCGCTTTGGTCACATGTGGTGAGAAATGAAGAGCAGAGAACTGATACTAAAGAGAACTGCAGTAATGACCATTTAAGAGTCCATTGGGAATATATCAGACATCATAATCCCAATTAACATGAGAGACAGACGTGATGGCAGGTTTGCGTGTCTGGTATTTGCAGATATAACCTATTATTTTAAGGCATTTTAATCCTTACACAACACTAACTTTCTGAATCTTGTGAAATATGATAAACACTGAAAGTCACTGCTAAAAAGGAGATGTGGGAGACACTCTTGTGTTGAGCAAAATGGAATTAATTATAATTAATGATGGTCTGGTGTGGTGAACAGACACAGACAAGAAACAGGAAAAGATAGAAGCTGCTGGGGGAGTAAGCACTAGCACAGGGAGAAGGGAGAGATCTACTGCAGACCATGTACATTTTATCCTTTCTACTGCTCAACCCTTTTTAAGGACCCAGGGGAGGGAGGGTGGCAGGAACATACACCAAACACTAGCAGCAAATATCTGATCCAAGGGGGAATCCCTGACAAGCAAGTAGGGTTGATTTCTCATGAGAGTGCTAGAATCACTCAAGTGTTACTCCGTGCATCTCAATGGCTGTATGTCACCAAAAATTACAGAGAAAAGCATCCTCATTGTATTAACCCACTGTTTTATCATGTCAAAGTCAAAAAGCCTTGCTCTTTCCTACTGTGGAGGCTTCCACAAGTTAATACATGTAATTGTTTGAGCGTGAAGCAGGGCGTTGCTTAAAAAAAGGCAAAGCTGCACTGCTACCCCCACAGTTTAGTAGATCAGATAAGTGGTTATTTATTCAAATTACAATGATTCCAACACAGGGGAAGCTCTTTACTGTGAAACAAGTGTCAGCCACTGCTGTCACGCCAAGAGTAAAATGATCCAAACTGACTGGAACAGTGTAAAAGATGGGAACCAGGAAATAAGGCTCATATTACAGGGAGAAAAGTATTATTGAAAGAGAGAGAAGTGTAAGTAAGAAGCAGCCTATAGACTGAAAAAAGGTTTTGACATCTGGGGAGAAGCTGTGAAAGGTGGGCAGGAGCTGGGCCTAGAGGGAAATAGTTGCTGCAGCATGTCAAAGAATGTGGACATCGAGCCTGTACTTGTCAAACTGAGATGGTATCACAAGTATTCACACGGGAGTGCACGCACACACACACACACACATTCTATGCTAGTCACACAAAGTGCACACACACACACACACACACACACACACACACACACGGCAGGTGACACACAGCAAATAGTATTACAGCCGTCTGTTATGGTCTATAATCATATGACAGCAAGATAAATAGTATCTTTAAAAACAGTGTAATGTCTATGCTATCAGACAGTGAACACTTAAAGTGTGTGTTCTGCTGGCGTGAAGAAATTAGTCAGTTGTATTTGTGAGTGAAATGAGGTTTATCTTTCAGGAATACTTTGACTACAGCAGTACTGGAAGATCATCAGAGTATGTGGTTTTTGCTGCCTGTGTGCGTGTGTGTGTGCGTGTGTGTGTGTGTGTCTTTGTGCCGTCTGGCCTGTTGCTCCCCTCTGCTGGGTTCTCTGTGTTACTACAACTTGTTTTGACTATAATCAATTGGGATTTTATCTGCAGAATGTGAAACCAGGAAGGTACAAAGTAGTTAAATAAACAAACGTGCACACAAACACGCATCCTTAAACAGCTAATAGAGCCATCAGGATTTTCACCTGGGCCACCTCAGTCTGAGCTTACAGCAGGATAGACTGGGCAGACTGCTTCAGCTTGGAAGGATGTCAGGACTGTCAAGGGTAGGCAAGTATAGTAGGGACTAAGGCAGTGTGCAGACTGGCATTATTTGACAAAACACATTCTCATTTGCTTTTTAATAAACTGTTATCCAGAAAAAGTCTAATCTGGGTAAACATTGTACACACATTCACATAATGATTAATTACGTGAACTGACGTCAGAGAACAAAGTAACATTTTGAACATTTGAGATAATTTGCTAATGTTTAAGCGTTGCAACACTGATGGAGGATTTTCACCACACCTGGACCCCAAGTCTTACCACCTCATTCCATCTGTGCTTATTGCTCTTGGGTGAACTGACTGTAAAGCTCCCTGGCTTTGTCCTCGTTTTGGAAGTATTTCTGTCTTGCCCTATAAAGAGACAATTGTGCCTTTTGGGACAGAAAAGAATTGAGTTTGTAACTCAGACTACAGAGCCTAATTAGATTTGAGCACATTTCTGTTAGTTTGAGATTTTGTCTCAAAATGTCTGTTTTTTAAAAGTCCTGTTATGTTATCATATTGGCCTAACCATAAGGAAATGAAACGGTATGTGTTTTCTTGCCACAGTCAAGAGACAAAAAGGAAGTCTTTAAAATGCTTAAAAACTTTTGGAACAAAATTTTGGTGGGCCTAAACTTACTGCCACTAAAAAGCTTGACACAGGTGTCAGTATGTGACTGAAAAACAGACGACAGCTGGAAGCTTTTTGAATATCAGCTGAACCCAACCCAATGTTACATACCGTTTCTCACGGATATGGTTAATTATGGGGGAAATGTATAATTATTTGTCAGTAACTTCACACCTACAGTCAACACAAGTGCATGTTGACACCATGTAAGTTTATACAATGTTGGCATTTGAAGTAAAACATACCTGCAAGAGCCTTAATGCGTGAGCGCTCGAAGAGGCGTGCTGAACTGTTCTCATTATCCCAGTCAGTCTCTGCTGCCAGGTCCCAGCGGTTGTTGATGTCATTATACTGCTGCTGGATCTCCAAGCTGTCAAAGTCCGTCGGCGAGATGGTGCTCATGGTGTCCAGGCTAGAGGAAAACACATCCAACCTGAAAGTCAAAACACAAAAACACATAAAGTCAGTGCATTCAGGGCAGGAGGTATTGCCTAACACCAGAAGCTTCACAAGACTGACCCTTGAAATGTTTGTGAGCTAATTTTTGGAAGATTTAATTTAGAAATCAAGCATATGAGAGATGATGGTCTCTAACATACGTCAGCAACTCTGTCCTCACAGCCTCACAGTTCCTCTCTAGTTTTATATGCTCAAATGACAGTCATATGCAAATAGCAGCTTGAACAGTACAACTGCCAGAGTGTGTAATGAGATAAAAACTGGGAGATAACTACAGCAACCGTCATGAAGTCGTTAAGTTAGCCGACCAATAATTGAATAGAGCTGCTCCTGAAGGCCAGAGCAACTCCAGTAATCTTATTTTAGTTTCAGTGTTGAAGGCAGAAAAAACTTGAACCCTGATTAGATCTCCACTCGCACATGGACAAAACCTATAAAGCTACATCAACACACACACAAACACAAAATCATGATATGAGAAACCCAGCAAGCAAACCCACAGCACACACACAGCTGCACACTGCATTAGTCCTGGCTTTTACTGGCAGAATCAAAGCCTTAATATTGATATTTTTATTGGATTTGTGCAGCAACATTTTAGGATGCCTGCTGATGCTTTCAGAAGATATTTTCACTGAACAAAGTTTTCACCAGAAATCATTAGTCATGTGGATATGCCCTTAACTTATTTATTCCTTAACAGTCAAGAAAGCTTAGAAATGCCTGTCTGTTAACTGAAGACAATTTTAACAATTTCACAAAATTACACGGACCAAAATCCCCAGATAACATGCAGCTTATGTCACAATACTGTTATTAAATCAATGTATCATCCAGCTGTGCTCTGGTGCTTATTCTGGAATATTAATAAAAATTATATCATGTTGCTACTTTCACTTGTTCCTCTAAACATTAGATGCTTGTGGCATTAATGTGTGTTGTAAAATATATAACAGTGTTGAGACCTGTAGTGGTCAAAAATCCTTTAATCAAACACTTTAACTCTTCTCTTCTTCGTCTCTGTTCTTGCACTCACTGCTACTCATATTCTGCTGCTTGAACTAATTCAGCATCCAGGTATAGAAACAAGAGTACTGTCATTTGGCCACAAGAAGGTCAATCCTCCCCCCTTTCTCTGATTGGCTGAGTCTCTGTAATTTGCAGAGGAGCAAATGCATCTTGTTGATCATTAAAATGAATGAAGTACAAATTACTTTAAAACTGCTCAAGATACATTTTACATTCATGCTAATATGTATGTACATGCAAGTCTGGCACAGATAGCTTCTATAGGTCAAATTCAGTAATCTACTACCCACTACAGTACAGTAAAATATTATTTCATAATAACATTGTATCCCTGCCTTCAAGTAAATTATTGTGGTATTATTGTTAGATCCTAAACGTGTCAGTGTTAATAGCTGACAGCAGCAGTGAAGATACAATCTGATATTATTATACAAATTAAGATAAAAATACACCACATCTGAACAGAGGATATACTACACAGAACATCACATCTCAAACATGTGTTGTCACATTGCTGCATATGACCAAACATATCCTGTAGTCAGTATTAGGCACTGACACCCAATGGGAGATTTAGAAAAAAGATTAACCCCCCAGCCCCTCACTCATCACCCTACCTCCCACCACAGAGACCCATTAACAAGCTGAAGCCATTTGTTTAAGAGCATTGAACAGATTAATCGACTAGGTTGAGGAGTCAGTTTGCTAATACCTGTTAGTTTATCTTTTGTTGTGTCTGGTGGCTGTAACTGACTTCAGCAGCAAGCCAGGATATTAACGCTGGGGTCGTGGAGGAGGTATTTCAAGGTCTAGCAGACCGTGTGCCCTTTTCAAGGTTCAATTCAATTCAATTCATTTTTTTGAATCCATGGAAACTGTACTCTTCACATTTTATAATGTTTATAATGTTTTATATAAACTGTCTCCTTCATGTGTGGCATCCGGTCTGTTAGATGACATTGTGCGAAAGAAAGGAACAAACAAGATGGTCCTCTAGAGGAGATGAAGTAGGCCACATAAGCAACACATCACACATTATTTAGGCTATAAATCCAGAATCGATATCTATCAGTACCGTATACTGCCAGCGTACAGCTGGGTCGGACCCATTTCTTTTCACTATATCATATAGTGTGAAAGACATCAGCCAACAGCTTCATTGACTCGTCTTGGATCCATGAGGCTAACCGAATACGCTGGGCTTTGTTTTTAGATGTGACTTTATCAATCATAGAAGCTGACACTTTGTTAAAATCATTGGTAGCTAAGTCTACTATGTAGTGCAGCATCTACAATTAACACCAACATATCATGTAAAGTAGTAATAAAAAAAAAAAGTGCAACTTCTTAAGACTCTGACAACTAATTTCTCAAATATCAACAAACCCCAGCACTGTCCATCATCTCGCCCCTGAAGAGCAGCACATTGTCAGGCCAAGTCAAACAAGTCACACACATTCCTGCTATAAAAAAATAAAACAAAAGCTCGGCAAATCTTATTAGGGACAGATTAAGAAGGGCTGGGAATAGAAACTAAATGCAGGGATTAAAGAAGAAGGCTTGAGAACAACGCCTCCACACTGCCCCCCCACCCTGTCACCTCCACACTCATTGGCACCCCGGGAGTTGGCTGTTGAACCCACTGTGCAGTTATGTGTATCTGTTTGTGTGTGTTTGTATGTGTTTGTATAAGGTAGGTAGTCAGGTTGACTCTTACCTTTGTTACATTTTTACACATTTTTTTGTTTAGGTTAAAATGTTATTAATAAGGTAATAGCACTCTAAAATGTTAGAGAGATCCACCAGACATAGAAACTCATCATTATTCTATTCTCATATGGTTCTGTGAAAACTATGACCAATCATATCATTCGGTCCAAATGATATGATTGATGCCCTTCCGCATCATGTAATCACACGCGCACCCCCACCCGGAAGAGACTCTGTTGTGGATCCACGGCATTATAATACATCATTATAATACATCCATGATCCACGGACATAGCAGTAAACAGACAGTAGTGACTGATAATGACCGACAAAAGCGGGCCACGGCTTCCACCTCCAGCCACTCCCACGGGGAAAAAGAAAACTATGTCTATATAACTATATCTTCACTATTGTTTGGGGGGGGGGGGGGGGGGGGGGGCATAGGAGGGAGGAGGGGTTGTTGTTTTTTCAACATGCTGAGTGAAGTGCAAGAAAGGTAGGAGTCTCTTTAATTAAAAAACAAACAGACAGGCCTACACCATGGTGTGGTGCTGCTAACAAAGAGCTAGCTGGTGAGACTTCCACGCAGCTTAAATCACCAAAATGACACCACATGGAAGCAGCCTCCACAAAGAGGACACACTATCCAGGGCAGGCCTGGCAGCGATGAAGTCTCTGTGTGTGGGAGTGGACCAAGGCAGGGGGGTGGAGGGGGCAAGACCAGTGAGGTCGGCTCAGCCTCTCCTTGTTGTGAGTATGAGGAGGCTCGGCTCAGTGTCTGCGCTAATCGCTCCTCAATGGATCAGACAAACAATCCCCTGACCTACTATGCAACCTACTGTACTCATCCTCCCACACACACACACACACACACACACAGATCTACGACCTATTACACCCCCCTACCACACACACACACACACACACACACACACACACACACACACACACACACACACACACACACACACACACACACACACACACACACACACACACACAAATCCACCCAGCATGTGACCATAAAGTGTATCAGCATCCAGCACACAAAATGGGTCGGTTCAACACCTACAATCATGCAAGCCTGACTGATGTCCGATCCTCCCCCCGGACCAGAGAGAAACCAAATCAGAGAAAAGCTCCTAAATAGCTGTATTCCTGCTCAGCAAAGAGGAAAAGGACTGAAGTACCCTCTTAAGTCCAGTATTCTCCATACACTGAAAAAACTGGAGTCATCAGATGTTAGCCCCGAGCTACTGCCGTGCAACTCACGACAATACAGCTCAGGAAAAAACGGCAGACAGCCAGATGTGGCATAAAGGGGGCATAAAGGAGGGTCCATGAAAGAAAATCCCCTTGAAGCCTAATCCACAAACACGTAAGAAGAGACACACATTAATATAATGAATGATTTATAATCTGTCACACATCCTTTATATGTCAATATGCCTTTGAAAATCCATTTTCTTATCAATTACCATTGCATTTGAAAAAAAGGACAAGCCAAAAATAATAGAAAAGATATTACTGTCATAATCAGTCCATTCAGTCAGTAGTCCGGTCTACTGCAGGCCTGAATGGACACAATGCACTGAACTGAAGAGGACTTGATAATGATTTCATGAGCCTATGTCTTTAATATTGATACAAACAAGACAATAACACAACTCAAAATAGAAGGACATGTGACCGTTAAGAAGAATAGGACTTCTGAGAAAGGGAAAAATGAAAGTGGGACACCTAGGAGTGCTTCAGGGCTAAAGCCCAGCGTCTGACCCAGCAGACACACATCAGGCTATCATTCACAGCAGACTGACACAAGCTAGGAAAGCAGGGCAGAGCCGGCGGCACGATAGGCAGCGCCACCACCTCTTTCTGTCTCACTCTCCATCATCCCTCCTCCCCTCCCGGAGCTGGTTCACTTCGCCCAGCTGGTCCGTTTGTCACAGCACCCATTAATCAGGGACAGAGAAAAAGAGAAATAGAGCCTACAATCAGTCGCCTGCAGGGAATTAGGCCTGTGCACATTAGCCAGCCACTGAGCATCAGGGGAGGGTACACACACACACACCACTCCCTATACTGCCAAACAAAGGAGTGTTAAGCTGCCACACCACTCCAACCGAAAGCCATCACAAATTTAAGCTTGACTATTTCTAAAAAATGGAAGGCAGGGAAAAGAAATGTGTCTTGAATTCTCTGTCTGAGGAAAACTGAAGTCACGTTAAGTATGATGCTTATTCATAAGACATGATTATTATGCAACACGAATGCTATGCAGTCCAAAACTTCACATACACTAATTTTAATGAGGTAAAGCTGAGGTGACGCTCTGTGTTGCCCCCAATCAGCCTGCCTGTAACACTCAGACGAGTCTGGAGGGTAGGGAGGCAGATCCCAAAATGCAGCGCACAAAGCCGGCCCCGCCACACGGGCCCCATACAATGGAGGAGTCAGCAGAGAGTTGAGGCCAGCCGTTCAAGCCTTTCCTGTTTGCAGAGATGAAACAGCCAGAGACACACATACATTAGAGGCCCCTCCACAGGCGGCTGATCCTGGCCTGAATGCCCCGCTGAATAGGGCAGCAGAGGTCCTTTGTTGACCTGTAGCATCACATTCATCAAACACTCAAGCGGCCAGCATGCCCTCCATACACGCAGATGTAGACATGTTACTTTGGTGCAATACAATGTTGTCTCATCTTGTTTTTGATTGCCATTTAAATACAATTAATAAAAAACTATGAAAAAACAATTGTAGGAAAATATACATATGATCTTGAACAATTTAATCAAAATGTGACAAATTTCTCATCAATCCAGAAATAAAAACAGTAAGGTTTCAATGTATAATGTCACATTATACAGAGTATCACTATATAGATGACCCCCATGGACAATGATAAAAGCATGAGAATCTGGTCTGTAAACAATGTCTGTCCAACTGGTCATATCCAAATGAATTAAATTGTATTTTATTCAAAAAATTCTTCCTTGCGCTCTAAATCATCTGAAATACAGTCAAAGTCACACATTCAATCTTATTTAGTGTTTCTTCTATGAATCAGTGCATCACTGATACATCATAGGTCAGTGGGTCAAGGCAAGCTGCACTTGCTTATTGCTGTCAATGAGAGACATGAGTAAACTATCAGAAGTGACATTTCATGAAGAATAATCTGTAATAATCCCACTGATACAAATAATGTGCATCTCAATAAAAAATATGCGGCATCGCTTTACAGTGGATTTGAGGTAATGCAAACGTTACAGTGGCTACTAATCCTGTCCTGCATCTGGTTCTGATAAGACCTGGCTTGAGCTTGAGCTTTGAAGTACATTTGGCTGGAAGTCACAATAGAAGCATCAATCTCCAGGGATGCCAGAGATTCAAATTTAAAACATGAATGAAATATTCACGCAGATCAGGCTAACCCACCGTGGACTCGTTCTTTGCCATTTACAATACACACAAGACCGAGTGTAAGAATACCGTCAGCCTGGTTACAGGTCAAGGACTCAAAGAAGGCTTACTTCAAGTGGTCTGCTTATGTCTGTGTGTGTGTGGTGATGTTAATAAGAGATATATATTCTTGTTTTTTTTTCTGGTCTCAAAGTCTTTTATGCATATTCGATTAGTCATACTGCCAAGATCCAAATCAGAAACGTTAGAGAGATATTTCACTGTCAGACTCCTGAGGAGGTGTGCAGCACTTTGTGACCCTGTGAAGCTTCAGCGACTGTTCAGATTTTCTGCCCTTGTAAGAGTTCAAGGTCATAACAGCAAGAGTTAAATTTTGGCTTTGAAAATCTAATTTGGCATTGGAAAAAAAACCTGAAGTAAAAAAGGAAACACTGGGCGCGCAGGTGGTCAAGTGGTTAAGAGCGCATGCCACGTACGCAGCGGACCCTGGTTCGAGTCTTGGCCGGCGGATCTCTGCTGCATGTCAAACCCTCCTCTCTCCCATGATTTCCTGTCTCATTACTGTCAATAAAAGGTGTCTATGCCGGGGGGGAAAAAAAGGAAAGTCACTGGTTTTCTGTTTCCAATTTCTGTCAGCACTTTGGTGTACAGGAGGGCTTACATTACCCAGCATACCTTGTGGTCCAATAACTTTTGGATATCCAAGGGCGATGACATCACAGTGGAGATTCTGACTGGACAGAACAACAACAGCGTATTAAAATGAAAACTATTGGAGCAAAACATACAATAGTCTGGCTCAAAATCTCCATGATGCTATCGCCCTCAGATATCTTCATCAGACCACAAGGCATACTGGGTATTGTAGGCCCCATGTCAAAACACAGTAAAGAAAGTTGAATCTGAAAACCAGCGACACTGAAAATAAACTTACATTAAAAAACTAAATACAAATAATTAAATAAACATAAAATAAGATACTAAAATTCTAAGACTATAACTTTTTTCGAAGACAATCCTTTTTTCAGTGCCAAAACAACAATTTAACAATGAGTGTTTCCTTTTTTAGTGAAGGCTTGGTTTTCATAGCCAAATTTTATTTTCGATGCCAAAATTTAACTGTTGCTGTCCCCACACAAGAGACACTGAACATAAACCAAACCCTTGAACTAATCTTAAAAGAAGAGTGTTTATTGATTCATACTGTTCTATAAATATAGCTTTTATAGTGCGGGCGGTGCTGCATTTACATAACATTTGAAAGATCTCTGAGAAATCAGCCATGTTTTCCATACAGCTGTGAGGTTATGTTCAGCTCATGGCTGCTCAGAAATGTCCCAATCACTCCTTCATTTTTTCTCAGTCAATTTTCATGATTAAAAATGGAGAAGATGGGTTGACTTCCCTCTCCCTGAACTACAGAGCATTTAGCTTAGAGTGTTACACACTTCCGCACTCTCTCATAGGTTTGTAGCCAATGAGCCCTGAACTACTAGGCTCTAAGTTTTAAGTTAATGAGGTCAGACTCACACCAGAGATGGTTTGGCTAGTATTCCCAAAGGAATGTTATTATTCCTAGCGTTTATTATTATTATTATTATCATTATTATTATTATTATTATTATCATTGTTGTTATCAACATGATGCAGCAAAGACTGAGTTCAGCAGTTTGTTCAGAATTAGCTGTAAGATGAATTTCTTTCATTTTTTATTTTAGATGAACATTTGAACAGACAGAATAATGTGACTTAAGGTGTGTGGTTTAAAATGTTTCAAATTGAAAGCTGGGAACAAGTTAATTAAAGGTTGTTGTGTGGCCAACTATGAATCTGCTCTGGATTGTAAATGCTATCAAAGCACTAAAATATCTTTACATCAACTTTACCCATTGGTTACATTTACATTATAGATAAAGGATAATTTCCATTTATATTTACAGCTCTTCCAAAAAAAGTCACTATTTTAAATAAATATTGACTTCAGTTGATTTTGAGATTAAATTGAATTAATCCTTTGTTCATTTTGATGTTCTTTGTACTGCATCACTCCTTTTTAAAAATGTTATAATACTTATATTGATGGCCTACTTTTTAAAAACAGGAAATAAACTGCCATTTCCTGAACGCCTCGGGTTGCCAAAATGCCACCAAAGCTAAATTTTGCATCTGTCTTGCTGAATCTGAATTTATCTAACTTGTAAAAACATCTCAAAAAATTGAGTCATCTCCTGGAAGAGTGTGTTTTCACAGAATACTCAATACTGTAAAACCTATTAACCACAACCATATTTCTTTTTCTTGTATTACATGCATCTTTTTTTTATCAATTTTGTTTTTTGGTAATTTCTCTGTTCATTGTAAGATTTATTGACATCTAGAGGTGAGATTGTAGATCTCAACCAAATTAATAAATCTCACTCTTCCCATCCAAGCGTGCAGAACCTACGATGGCCATGAAACCCACAAAAAACCTCAAAAGGCCCTCTCTAGAGCCAGTGTTTGGTTTGTCCATTCTGGGCTGCCGTACAAACATGGCGGTAAAACATGGCAGCCTCCGTGGAAGGGGACCTGTTCCTTATGTTGACATACTGTAAAGCGCTCATTGTAAGGTAACAAAAACATAATTGTTACTTTCAGGTGATTATACTCTAATTTGAACATTTCTCTCATGTCCGTTCTGTTAGATGCCACTAAATTCAACACATCAGACCTTTAAAGCTCTTACTCTTACTTGTTTATTTCATGGCAGCAGATCTAAAACAAACATTTTGACCTCAAGTCATCATGAATGTCACTGTCTGGCCTTCACAACACACGGCATACATGCCAGCAGCTTTGCTTCTAAGAGTTTTTACATTTGACATAACCGCATTGGAAAGACGGGGTAAACTTAGGAGGGGAAAGAGCACAATGACAAACCCGACTAAATTCTCCACTGGACTCTGAGCTGTTGTACAACATATACCTTAAAAAAATAAAATGTTACACGATGAGCTGCACGTCAGAAAGCAGCAGCAGTCGCACTAGGAGTATGCTGGGTTAGTGATATGGTTCACTGCAGCACAATGAAAGTGTGAATGGCAGGAATTGAAAAAAAGCTTGTTCGGAAGGGATTTTGAGAATCAGCACTATGGGGGGCCCACATTCACAGTCTCAGTCCATTGTGACCGGCCCTCCAGCCAGCCAACAGCCATTTCTCTCAACCATCTATCATCACAAGCCATCAGTCTCACCATCAAAACACCTCAACACTTATTTTAACCCATAGTAACTATATTTAAGAGGCAAGAATGACCAACACACTCTATACACAGTCTGAATATACAGTATGTTCCTCCTTATTATGCAGCGCTGACTAGATCACAAAGCTTTGCCAGATGTTATATAACGACTGAGACAGAACTTTTATCACAGCAGCACACGACTCCCACCCCTAAAATTAGAGTTCCTCTCTTCCCTTCAATACATTTGAAAAACTCACATTATAAACTCACGCACACAAATACAAAAACTCCTCTTTCACATATATCTTAAGTCCTAATCTTAATTTAATAGCGTGGGTGACACCATCAGCTGCCTATAATGGATATAATTGAAAAATCTGCAGGTTTATCAAGTACATACCTTGGATGGATTTGTATTACTAAACACGGGCACATCCATCATCGTATGTGTGACAGTGAAGGAGGACTCAGTTTATGGTGTTATGTTTCCTGCTTATAACGCAAATGAGCAGAGGAAGCCTGGGTGAGCGTCGAAAAAGACACAACTGCACAATGGCCCATATATAATTCTAATAAGTAAAATAATGAATAATAAATGACACTGTGTGTTTTGATGCACAATTACAATGATATTTTCCTCCTAACTTCAACTGCAGCTCCAAACTGCAGCTCCAAAGACATGTAGTTAATTATTAAACGCTCTGTATGTGGCCTGTTTCAACCTTACACCTACTGCCGCCTGCACACAACGCTCCATGAGCATCATTTTAACGAGCTCAGCTGTGAGGAAAGTCATCATGTCGCCCTCTGGTGGTACAAATCCAAGCTTTGTGAAAGACAGCCTGACTCACCCATGGGGGGAATTTTGTGTGAAATCTCACTTATTTATTCGCTAAAACGAAGCCATGAAATTTACTGGATGTTGAATTTTGAATACACGTTTTATATATCATGACGAACGAAAATCTGTGTGTGGGAAGATAAATTGGCATCTACTCCATAGTGAATGTAACAGATGATATTGAAAAATTCAACTAACAATTTTGACCAAATACCTCTACACTACTAATGTGAGGATATTTGGGTATTACTATTATTGATTTCATAGAGGATCCAGGCGTATCTACATTTGAGAGTTGTGTTGTGTAGATAATGACATGATGATAGTAAACTTGGAGGTACTGAGTGCTGAAAGCCAATGCAATGACTGCACTCTGTCTTTCCTCGTGTCTAATTTCTCATTTAAAAATGGAATTAGAAAATAATCTTAATTGTGTATTGATGTGTTCACTGGGACAAAGACGTTCAAAGTTGCCTGATTAATTTCTCACTGTGTTAAGATTATATCTCATTGCTCTATTGTCATCCAAGCCATAAAGTCAGACAACAGACTGCATATACAGTCGCTGCTTGGTTTTAGTACAGTGGAGCAGGGAGCAGCAATGACCAAAAATATAAATTGCTGACCCTTTACAAAAGGCTGAGCAATGTTTAGAGGTCATATCTGGGGGTCAAGAGCTACCTGAGCAGTACACCTCTGGGTGAACAAAACCCTTTATCCAGAGGCATCAGGGCTAAGCAAAAATGATCAATTACAATGGATTATCCAGTATGTCTGCCCAGGTGAGTGACAGGCCTTACTAAGTAAATTAACAGTGAAATACATTTAAAAAGAGTAACTGGGAAAAGCAGAGGCAGGAAATTGAAAAAAGACTAAAGTGGGATATTGCATTAAGGTAAACATGGATTCATTTAGTTGCTTATTTAGGTATTGACTAAAGTTAGACATGCATTTATATTTAACAACCTATTTAACTGCTGTAATATTGTCACATTTATCAGTGTCATCTGTCTGTTCATATAAACCAGTTTGCAGGTCACAAAGGGAAGGAGGAGGAGGAGGAGGAGGATGAGGAGGAGCATTTTAAGAGCAACAGAATGAATGCATGGTCTTCTATCCTACCCTGTCGATGCCTCCAATGTATAGCATTCAGCTTGCAATTAGTGTCCCTGCATATAAAGTGGGCTTAAAAACAGAAGTATGTTGTATTGAGAACCACTGACATAGAATAATAATGACCTTCCCCTAATGGAGAGACTATAGCTTTAGTTCAATAGCTTTTTCAAGATCTGCAACCTTGAAAAAAACATTGTTACATGTTCTGGCCAAAAAAAAAAAGCAGTAAAATGCCATCAATGTAAAAAACAAATTTAAAAAAATCACCCCTTCCCACTGGAGGACAGTCAATGTTACCCCTCCAACCCTTCCTTAACTACTGTACAGTGATGAACTACAGTGCCTCATCCTTTCTTCCTTCTTTCTTTAATTTCTCAAATTCAAAAAAGAATCACCAATCCCTGAATGTAACCCTTCTTTGCTAAAGGAGGGCTCCCACTGGGTAACATCCAATGTGATCCCTCTCATCCTTCACTACTGTACAGTTTGGTTGTACAGTGTCTCATCCTTTCAGCTGTCCTTCTCTGATTTCTCCTATAGATTTATTTATTTATTTTTTAAATCAACCATTCAGGAAAATAACCCTTTCATCACCAATAACTTCTATTCTCCATCATGGATGATATCTGCCATATAGTCTATACAAAAAAACCTTCATTTTGAAAGATTTTACAGGCATGAAGATTAAAAAAGAGCTCATTTCATTATTAAGCATGCCTTTCTGTTTTTATTTTCTGTCACGGTAATTATTTTTCAATCGCCTGTTGTCTCTAGGCCATGAAACAGGGTTATACACGTGGTGGCCCAGCAAATGTCAGCTCTCACTAGCTGCAAAATGACATGCTTGATGAGGATGTAACAAACGAGTACTTGGTAAAAACAACTGGCACACTGGTTTTCACAATTATCTTTTAGTTAAATGTGCCCACATTTACAAAAACAAAAAACACTCTTACCTGATGCATCCCTGCTATGAGTCAGAGTCTAGGCCAGGCACGCAGTATAAATCTCAGTCCTATCATAACATAACCACACAGCCCACAATGTCGAGAGCACAACTGCAGCTTTACAAGATGCCAGCACTGTACCACATCTTAGTAAGAAGAAGCGTTACTACATTAAAAAAAACACTACATGACTAGCAGGCATGCAACAAGGCTTGGTTGGTTGAATAGCAGATGTTGAATTAAAGATCTACATGCTGGTTGAACAGACCACGCAGATAAAAAGAAATGTGGCTGCGTTTGTCATCGATTCAAACAAAGGCAAGAAGAGACAGACACAGAGAGAGAGATGGATCCCAATAAACTACACAAGGCGCTGCAGCCTGAGAACACCTCACAACCAGGCAGCTAACATACAAGAATCATACATGGGTTTATTTCAACTGAAATCTCTTTCAGACTTTCAAGAAAGGCATTAGCTGCGATACAATAGCGTTATCTGTTGGCTTGGACAGCTAGTAAGCTAACAGCAGTCACCTGAATATCACAGACTGCCCCCTCGCTCATTAGCTTTGTTATTAGAGGGTAGTCTGCTGGTTGTAGAGGAGAAAAAACACAACAACAACAAAAAATTACGCTTACCCCTTATTTTGTCTTCAGTTATAGAGGTTGTCGATATTATTTCTACCGCGTCACTATATGCGATATTTCAGCAGACATGAAAAGATATCTCCCCTCGCTACCGACGAGAGAGACTAAGCTAATTCAAATTTTAACGGATAAAGATCCCAGGTGACTCTGATACAGTCTCTCCGTTAAATCCGCATCCTCGGAAAAAAACACCTTTTTTCCTCCGGGCTGCTAGCAGTGCAGCACGTTACGAAACCAAACCAGGCTCTCTCTTTTTTTTTTTTTTCTTTTTTTTTGTGTGTGTTAAATCTAGCTTTCACACAAACGGGTCACAGCATTTGGGGGGAAAATACGCGAAGACGAGAGCCCGTTTTGAGGCAGGTATGAGACGGATATCCGCAGCAGCAGCTTCTTCCCCCCGTGGCCGAGCATCCGAAGGGCCGTCCGCTCGCTTACTCCCGCTCCCTGTTACTCTTGTTCAACAGGGAGAAGAAAGAAAAAAAGTGGACGTTGTGGTGGTAGTTAGGGGGTGTGCGTGGGTGCGGGGGGGTTGGAGGTTGAGGTGGTGGTGTGTGGGTGGGTGCTGAACCCTTCACAAGTCACATGGGAAACACCGTGTGCACATATTCAGTATTCTCCACAATAACCGCACAACCCTGGAGAAGCAGATGCTCTGTCTCTGGGTCTGGTGCTGTCCCTGGTGCTAAAACTGAAAGCCTTCACTTATCATTTAGAGAAAGATTTTTGAACATGATGTACAGCCTTGTCATCTGGTGATACATTTAATTAGGATATTCTACAGATGTCAGCATAAAAAACTATAATTTAGATTGAATGCAACACCATTTAACATTGGGTTGCAGCCAATTTTTAATACCTCACTGGTCCCTGAAGCTTCAAAATCCCTACCTGGACTATTACAATCATCTCCTCCAATTATCTCCTATAAGGGTGGGATATTTTACTTAGATTAACCTTTTCAGTGCCATTAACAGACATTACATTCATAAATGAAATACGGTACTGTACAGTCTGTTTACAACATTACAGTCAATATATCTGTTGAAACATCTCACTTATATCAGCCCTACTTTTTGAATCAAAAGTTATTTTTAAAGATCAAAAACTCCATAATCTTGGTGTCTTTTTTCAGGTTTTCCTCCAATTGTTTTGCTATTTCATCTCTGAGAACTGCTGCTGCACTGAATTATTCCTGAGAGGGTATGCAGCACCTGGCTAAAGTATGACAACAAGCGCTTCATAAAGATCTGAGTTATTCATAAAGTCCTGAAAGATTCTCATGGAAGAAAGCCTCCAGCAGGGGATAAGTGTTTTCCCTTGTGGGATTTTTTTCTTTTCTTCTGTTGCTCAGTATCCCAGAGCCATGATTTGATGGTTACAATAGAGCTAGAAAAGATCCAGTCAGTGACTCTTCTAAGGAAACTCCAACACCTACATAATTTTTGGGTGTTCTCTGCATGCACTGTGTCAGTCTTTCTATAGGGTGGGTGTCTGTGATCATGGGTGTAGCTGAACCTACAAAGTGGTAGTGGTGAGGGCTTTATGGGATGATGGGTCTCTCAGGGAGGGCTGAGCAGTTTGGAATAGCACGCTACTCATTATATGCAGTTAGTGGTGATGGTAATGTGTTGTTAGTGTGGTTGCAGTGTTTTACATTTCCTACATATATTATGCTGTTGAAGCTTTCCAAGTGGGCCAGCTCCTTTAATTGTAGCTATAGTATAACTGGTTGATACTGATTTGAACTACCAACATATTTCAGCTGTGTATTTTCAGTGTTGCACTATGCTCCTGAATCAACAGACTGTGGGGTTGATGGACAGTTGAACTAAGGTGAGACAAGGCACCATTGGTTTAAAATGCAAGGGATCTTGTATTCAAAGAGTACTAAAGTCTAACTCAAAGGAAAGGAAGGCAGAGGAAGTGATACAACTCATAAGCAATGAGGATTCATTTCACAAAGTGACTGGACAGAAACACAAAGGTTCTGATTTGGATCTTAATTGTTATTTGCAAGATGTGGAGCAAAATATGAGGTTGGAAGACCTATCAACTAGATTTAACACATTATTTCTCTCTATGAAGGAAAATGTATCTTCTAAGCCTGACAAAATAAACATAAGGGTATACCATGAGTCTGATTGCCACTGTATATTATTTTTCTTTAAAATGTTTAAGGTGATATACACAATATACGTGCAAATGTTTTTGTTTTTTCAGTGGCTTAAAGATCAGAAAAATTAGGTTTGAGACCAACCTGAGGTCATTACCACTGTTGAGATGCCTTTGAGCAAGGCTTTTACCCACCAGCTACTCCAGCGGCACCACTCAGATCCCAGCAGATAAGACTGAAGTTGTACTGGAGAACATGTGAATTTGTGACCAGGGTGTTCCTGAAAAAGACAGCACTATTAATAACAAAAACACAGTGAATGTGTCAAAGCTGAACAACAGTTTTAAAGATGTTAATTAAAGTTTTCAGATTTTGTTTAAAGGGACACTGCAGACTTGGTTTGTACTTTCATATAGCTACATATTTTATAAATTCATTCAATGCAGTTTAAGTACTGTATATGTAACAAGCCTTTTTCCTACATGAAGTGAGTTGGTGCTGTCTTAGGTAAGCTTAATAACACTGACCTATTGTTGAAAACATAAATGATCAGTTCTGATCCTGTGAAAGATTTATTCCAGGTTGGTAGAAACTTCACATAAGCGCTGACCGTCACCTCTTTCTCATTGCATTTCCTAAGTTGACCCATCAAAATCAGATGACATCACTCAATTTAAACCATCATAAATCCATAAATTGATTGAAAAGTACCGGCTACTATTATATAACATAACAAATCATTTTATTGCTTTTCTGACAACACTCCAATTTTAGTCATTGGTAGAGAGGCTTTAATATTTTACATACTAAAATCTTGTATTTTGTTTATTTGCCTTTGAGTGAGAATAATTTTATTGATGTATCACATGTGTTTATCTAATGGTCTTATTGGTGACAGCCACTGAAGCAGAAAACAGGCTCTTTATAGCAGGTATTATAGTCTTACATTGGCTTATATAAGTCAGTTACAAGCTGTCCTTTTTAAAATCAGAAAAACTTGAGTTCAGATGTTTTTTTTCATTTTATTTCCCGGGAGGATAAAGTGTAAAGCTACACCAGACTCCCGGTCCAGATGTCATACAGTAGTGTTTGAGGCTAAAAGGAAGCCTCGGGCATTCAAAAATCACTCATCTGAGCTGTGTGCATGTGTGTCAGCAATGATAGCACACACACAACCTGTTTACGCCCCCGGCCCCAGACCCCACCCCTGCTCCCAGACCCACACCCCAGCAGAGAGCTCATCCACAATCCACTGTGACAAAAGGAAAGAGCTGAGCGCAGGATATAAGGCTGCCACTGGCTGCCAGAGTGTGTCCAGCACATTGCTTTCTGCAGATTGCAGCAGTTTGAGCTAAACCCCCCTCTGTCTGCTCACTATAGACAGGACCTGGGCGGGTGGGGTCACCATCGGTGTGTGCAGTGACCAGGGTGGAGTTGGGGGCTTGTGTTTGGTAAAGTTGGTGTGACTGTATAGCTTCACAGATGATTGGACATGATCTCTATTCTTTTTTTCCCAGCACAATGTGTGTGTGTGTGTGTGTGTGTGTGTGTGTGTGTGTGTGTGTGTGTGTGTCTTACATCGCCAACCTAAAAGCTGAATCATATGACTCCAATCCTGTGTAATGGAGGGGTCTCTGCAGCTGCCCTTTAATAAAGTTGTCTGAGGCAGGGACAGACACAAGCTGAAAGATACAACAATAGGGGTTTGCTCTGGATAAATCAAACAGGTCTCTGTGGCCTGGAGCAGCAGAGTAAACACATATCCTGTTGCTGATTTGTACAACATGATGCCAACTTTGCTGCTGAATGTCGACCTTTTCCAATAAATCAACCATACATAGTATCAGTCAAAGGTTTGGACACACTGAATGAGAAAGTGTGTCTAGACTTTTGACAGGTGCTATGTAAGTTTAAAGGATATAAGAAGGAACACTGGCATGCTAATCACAAATACTAACATACAGTTCCTCTTCAGTTTACTGTACTTCAAAGATGCTCAATAGGTAAGATTTCAATCCTGTTTCAAGCTTCATAATTCATCCCTACATGCTGCCATATTTTCGTTTATGTGCTTCTCTCTATAAGGCTGCCCTGCTTTGTTTGTCTCCTTATGAGCAACATGTCTGATGCTCTGATAACAGTCCTTCTTCCAAATTTGGCCAGGCATGGATATCTTTCTTCTAAAGCAGAGAAGCTTCACTTCTCATTAGTCTCACAGTGAAGTTCAAAGTTATTTAAAAGAAAATATGTTTGTGAGTCTGTACATGCATATAAATCTTAAAATGTGTATATTGTTTGTGTTGAAATCAGCAGGCCTTTAGTCTGCTATTATTTTCCCAGGAAGGATCAGATTTAGCTGCCTTTTTGTTCAGCATTGGCTCATGTAGACAACCCATAATAAATCAATTTTATAAATAAACCGCTCTGTATCTGGGAATCGACAAAACACTGTGCAAAAAGGTAGAAAATGTTCTCAATTTTCTGCTTTCAACAGATCCCCTCTTTTCTTTCCCGTCTTTCAGGCACTGCAACGACAGGGATATTGATGACTGAACTAAACTGAATGACTGACTGAAACTCAATCTTTTATGAGGCTGCACTGTAAATGTGATAAAACAGCAGATTATCTGGGTCTGCATTCACCATGTGACAGATGTGAATTTGAGCCATTTCAAAACATCATCATTCTCTAGCTCATGTTTGTTCCCCCGGTTACCACAGACTATTGAAGCTGAGAGACCAGCAAAGAAGAAAGTTTAGTACCAGTACCCTGTGGATGATTCTCTGGTCAGTGTGACCTATTAAAATATATTTATATCCCCCCCCACCACTTTTTGAGTCATCTCCCAAGGACAGTGAAGCTATTTCTGTTATGATTCTTGCTCACCCTGTTTCTCTTTCTCTCCTGTCCCTTTTCTTATCTCTCTTTCTCCCTAAACTAGTTGCTGGAGGTCACCCTGCCGTTCTAGTTTGAAATTATATAATACTTCGACAGAATGAAACCAGGACAGTGAGGAGATATGGTGCCATAGCAACGTGACTAGCTGTGCTCACAGGGTGAGTACCATCTATAGGTCTGGGCTGAACATTTCCTCGGAGGCAGACAGATAACTTTGTGAGTTATGACAGCCACGTCTTGGTGGGCAAATCAGAAGAGGAATTTTTTTACATGTGGTTATCCTTTTTGAATCACATGATAAGACTGTGGTTTCAGTTTTATGTCACTTAAAAGCATTCCCAGGTGGAAAAAAACAGGTGCAGTGTCCAATTCAATGCATTGTATTGCTCTTAATTTGCACCACTCAGAATGTAACATCTTAACTTTTACCTTCATGAAACTATTGACATGTTTATTATGCCAGTCCAAAGTCAGAAACTACTCAATCAATCAATCAATCAATCAATCTTTATTTGTATAGCTACTATTGTAAGCCTTGTCATTATTATTTTGCAGGTAATTTTACAGAGATATAAAAATCTTAATTTAACTGTAATGTAATACTGAATCTCATAAATCAAGACTATGCCCCAACAAACATATACAATGCAACACACTGTTGTGATAATACATAATCACAGTAATGACTTAATGAGAATTGTATATACCATGAACATATGCTGTAAACCATATCTCCATATATGGGAGTGTCTGGAAATAATGAAAGGCGTTGTTAACCTGTTGTGTAAATCACTACCCATAAATGATTTCATTCATCGTGGTTCTTGCTAGTTCTATAAAAAGGAGCTCCAGCAGGGAGCATTCAAGTAGCTCATCTGAAAAACAGATTAACCCTAAAAGGTATTCATGTATCTATAGCTCTTGAAATACAGAAAATTTAAAATTAAGTATGTGATTACTACTACTCTTGAAGTAGCAATGAGATTTTGTCTATTAACCTGTTATCCCTATAAGATTTATGCTTTTCATTTTGACACCCGAGCTGATTACACCACAGAACATGCATGATAATAAAGACCCAAATGGAGAACCTGTTCAGAACTATACAAGCAGCTCCCTCTAGTGGAAGATCTTGTGAACTACTTTTCCCCTTTATTTATGAAAATGGTAGTACCTGATGCAAAAACAAATATTAAGGGTGTAGGACATTAAGGGAAGAGATATTGATTTGATCAGACATTTGATAGTTTGAAAACACTAATTTCAAGCACTATGGCTTTTGAATTCATGAAGGCAATTTATGAGGATTTAATGACCTGAATCTATCTCTTCAGGCTGATTGATTAGATCTGACTTGACTATGTGTCATAGACAGTGGGACAGACTGAGTAACAGCTAGTGTTGTGTTGAAGACAACGTAATAAAATGCAGCAGGTGTATAATTGAGAGATATCTGTCTTTGATAGATGGCCTTGTTTTCTAATGTTTACAAAGGATGTAAGTTTCTGGACTTTTGTACGCAATGTCTTTGAAAGTACTTTTAGGTTTATCTCATTTTGATAAAACATTAAAGAAAAGAGAAACACTGGGATAATTCCTTTTGGGTTTTTTGTTTGTTTTTTTACGTTTATTTGAGGATATTTTTTCACTCAGATCAAGTTCAAACTTCCTGGATGTCTTCCTCTGTGTCAATATCTCTGTCTCTCACTCTCAGCGTCTTTAAATGCAGTGTTCAGGTCCTGTGTCTGTTGGCTGAAACCAACACACACACAATACAAAGGTTAAATGGACAAATACATATGGAGATGGTGCAGTCTGATAGTTATGTGTTTATCAGGACATCATAGACTTTACCTGAACATCTTCACAAAGGCATATTTTAAGGTCTTATCTACTACAAACCAATATCATGTACTACAAAATTACATGACGGTTGTTTCTTTTAGTACAATGGAAAATGTAACAGTGGCCTGCACCTACATTTTTTATCTTAAATAACTGCATTTTCAGATACCAGTACTACATACTCACTTAAATAAACAGACTTTATCTGCAGTATGAAGCCATCTGGTGCTTTCTGTCTAGTCTCCCATGCTGGGTCTGATTCTCCATTCCTGATTGTCGGATATTTTCCACATCCTTTTAGGCCATGAAGGCCACCTAGCTGTGAAATAAAACAAAACACATACATTTATTACATCCGGACAGCAGTACTATATACATATGTAAATACACAGCAAACAATTTACTGAAATATAATACAATTAGATTACTATATGCTGTACCTCGCTCTTCCATATCAGTATAAAGATGTTGCTTTTCTAATTTCTCTAGGTCTGCTTCCTAATCTAACTTACATTTTGGGATTGTTTCTCATCTTGTTTCTTTGCTCTGGATCTTTTTGTAGTCTGCACTGCAAAATAATCACAGAGAAAACAACCAGGAAGCATCCTTTTCTCCCCTACTGTTCTGTCAGTTGCACAAAAAGGGAATAAAAATACAATCTGCAGATATCAAACTCACCTTTTATTATTTAATCTTATACACTGGCCAGTTCTGGCTCTCAGTGAAACAATCAAATCAGTCAAATGCAACCCTAATAAGGTGATGCTCTTACCTGTTGACTCTGTGCAGATTTCACCATGAAGAGAATTAATCTTACTTACCACTTTTATCACACGCATTACATCACATAAAATAAACTCATGTTCAAATTCATTTTTAAAATTCTTTAAAGTTTAATGTTTATAAGTGCACTTTCCAGGAGGGTCACTTTCCCGTTGACCAGCAGTTCTCTTTCATCCTGTTATACCATGCTGCCTGTTTCTCTCATTGATAAGGGCTCTCAGGTTCTTCACCCACTTCAGCTGGGGGTCGGTGCTGATCTGCTGGGTTTCAGTGCATGTTGGATGTCTCACAAAGGCCCAAGATGTAGCAGGGTGAGTGAGTGGATGCCCCCATCGTCAAAGGGTAGCTTACTGTTGTCAGCTGTCTCAGGATGATCTCTTTTGAATCATCATGTACAGCCTGTCCAGTGTTCACACGCTGGTAGTGGAAGGAGCTGGCATGGGGAGAATAATCTAGGGGGGCTATGAGATGAGGTGGAGGAAAAACCAGAAGAGAAATCATCTTACTTATTGTATTTGTATTTTTTGGCCTTTGTTTCTTCCTGGTAGTGAAGAGATTGACGGGAGGCTATAATGCCACTACTATTGCTATTAGTACTTTTTCTCTTTGTTTTGCCCAGGTTGTCCCACTGCATTGGGTTATTTGTCACTGTTGACTCCACTGTTGGTTGAGGGTGGGCATAGACAGACATGTGAACCTCTGTCACATGGTGTCTCCATCCTTTTCTGCTCTCACAGAAGGGAGCTTCACTGGGTAGGCATAGCTTGAGCGGGTGACCTGCGTGTCCAGTCTGGGGAGGAGCTGTGGGACGAGCCAGAGTTTGAGATGCTGAAGAAAAAGCAAATATCTTCTCATTTTAATGTTTAAAATCTGTCTGTTTATGGTGATAACTGAATCCTAAAACAAAAACAAAATGTGTCTTTATGCTGCAAGATAGCTGGTTTCCTTTAAGATGTATGTGAAGTAAACAAAAAACATTCACTATAAAAAATATAAATATCCTTAACATAGCATGCTGACAAACAAAATTGAGTTTATGAATGTTTCAGATTTGTTCAGTGCAGTAGTGAGCAAAGCACACAGAAATGTGCATGTGCTGCCAGGGTTTATTTGTTTTTCAGGGCATGCTTGAAAGAGTGTTTCTGTCTTGATCTGTAGCTATTAATTCATCAGTATTTTCAGTTTCCATCACACTGTTGTGTATGTAAGAAAATACAGCCTCCACAAATGCAAGGAAAACAAATGCATGACTGGTTGACATCTTTTTTAATTCAATTCTTCTCGTCTAAACACCGTCTTTGGTTTCTAAATGCTTAGTTGCAGCAGTTATGACAACAGATGTCAAACTTTCTTGTTTTTGTCTCCCCAAAATAAGCTACATTTAGCAAATACTCCCAATATATTCATTACTAAGTGCATGACCTTTATACCTATCTTAAAGTCCACTTAGGTGCACATGTCAAATTATACACAAACTTCAGGTTTCTCATATTTTACATCAACAAATAAACAGGGTAGGACAGGGACTAGTCTTACAAGAAACTGTCATCCACAAACTGTACAATAACACAAAATCAACATTGTGTGGTTAGAAAACACAATTCAGGTCAATTTAGAATTAAACATTAAAGAGTGTGGACTTAACGGGAATGTGAAGGGGAACAAAATAACATTTCTCATGGCATCCTTATAAAATACACATGTTGAATTGGCTGAGGGAGACAACAGGGACACCAGATAGATATGGCTTTATATTTGTGTTGTGGTCTTCCAAACATGTTACCTCATTAAAACAAGAGGCATCTTTAGATTCAAATTAAGATTGAAAGATCAATACAACAGGGAGATCAATGAAAAAAAATGCACATTGTAAACTTAAAAAAAAAAAAAAGTTTAAAAAAGAATAATTACAAAAATGTTTAACAAACAAACAAACAAATCATATTCTTTGTCTGTATGGATTTTTATATGTGAAATGGGAGAGTGAAAGAGGAGTTGACACTGATATGTATTGTACATTTCATATTTTAACAAGTTTTTCGGTTCACTTGTCTACACACAGTCCCATGTTTTAATGATGAGACAGGTGTGTATGTGCAGCATGGTGCTTGTGTGTGCTGCACGGATTCGGATAATCTGAATGACACACGGAGGTTACCGAGTTCTGCGACGCATACATGTGTTTGGCCTGCGTGTGGCCACAAAGCCATGTTTGCAGTAGCACTTGTACGAGCCGGCAGTGTTCACACAGCGAGCGTTCTTGCATGGACTAATACGTTCTGCACACTCATCAATGTCTGAAAGAAATGAACACAAGCACTTATCAAAGAGTGTAAAACAGGAAATAATAATGTGATAAGTTATTGATGAAAAAAGGAACGTATAAAATGTGTAAAACTAGCAAATACAAACCTATACAGCGGGTGCGTGAGTGGTCCAGCCTAAAGCCTTGGTTACATTCACACATGGTGCCCAGGTAGGAGCGAACACAGCGACCATTTGCACAGCTACATTCATCCGACTCCTCCTCTGAACTGTCACCTTTTGCAGTCACACAGGCAGGAGAAGAAAATGTGGGACAAAAGGAGATAAGAAAATGAGGGTTGGTTGGGAGTAAATAGGTCAGTGTATCTGCCAGATGATTATATACAATTATATAGTATGTATATATACTGTATATATATTGACAAAGATGATGTTTGGTTTTACCTGGGTTATAGTTAGCAAAAGCTGGAAGGAAATCCTGCTCCCCATCAGACTCAGTCTCCAGATGCATCTCACACAGACGACTGAACATCTCTAAATAAAAAAATTAAACATATGTTTAACCCAAAAGAAAGGAAAACCAGCAGTCAGTGGTTATGGTGAACACCTAGGTGTGCAGTTCGCTCACCTGAGTTTCTCGGTGGACAGGTGTTACACTCGGGCCCCCAGCCTCGACCATAGTGACAGCAGCACTCTGAGTAGGTCACCACCAAACCGTTCCTGGGCTCGCTGCAGATCAAGCCCTCGTCAACCTGCATGAAGCAAACGTCCTTGTGGGCTGCAGTGCGATCTGGGTAAAAAGGGATGAAAAAACAGATGTATAATGTTAACAGCTGCTTTAGTAAAGGAGGAGTGTCAAATTCACATAAAATTCTTTGTATTTGCATTACAGTGTACGTACAGGAAGTCATATTCAGACCTCTGTGATTAATACCAGGTTTAACACAAATGTAGCATTATGAAAGCCAGAAGAAAATGTCTGCATAGAAAAAGGATAATGTCAGATGTACAGTATTTAGCATAAGATTTTGTTATATATTTTTTGTAGTAATAAAGTGACACGACATGACAGTGTCTTAGGTTTGGAGGGAAATGGCTGCATCATTTCACTTTGCTTTTAACACCCACAATCTGCTGTAGATGATGAGGAGTCACTCTCTTGTTGAAATATGTCAATATTTTACATTTAGTACATGTTTTAAGTCATGAAACCACTTTGATAACTTAAAAATAGTTATGGATTAGTGTTAAAACAGTGAGTAAAGTGTATGTGCAGGAATATATATCCATCCATTCTCTATACATGCTTATTCTTGCTCAGGGTCTTAGGTGTAAGGGTGAGCCTATCCCAGCATGCATCAGCTTTCATCCCTTCAGTTCTGATCTATTTAGCCTACAGTAGCAAACTATAATACAAGATTTATTTTATTTTTCAGCTTGCTACATACTTACACACAGTATATTGATTCTGTGAGTAGCACATTGACTAAAAAAGAAAGAAAACCCACTACACGGATTGTTTATACAGTTTGAAAACTGAGTCATCAATGAATGAATTTACATTATTACTATGTTTATCTACAGGCTCATGTAAAAGTCACCAAACTTATACTGTATAAGAACCGATATTACACCTACAAATAAGAGCCAATATTACGTTGCCATCATAATTTAAAACATTGCCTTATACATGAGTTCTGTTACTGTATACTGTAGTACATGTAAATACTGTATGTGTATCTGGTTAAATGTATTTAACTGACAATAACCATTTTTAAAGTAATATAAACTCAAAGGCTGACTTATGGTCACATTATGGGAAAGTTAAGTCATGCAATGTGTTTACTAATTAAACATGCTACCCCTCACAGTGTTTTAGGGTTGAATAAAGAATAAAGGTGGCTACATGTGTTGCGTTGATGCTCAAGATACTCTCACAGTTTTGGGGATAGAGCAAACCGCTTTGTTAATGCTTGGTTGCTTGTGAATCAATATGTTTCCCTTGTCTTATAGATTTGTGATCATGATAGCATGCACAGTGCTGAATGTCATTTTCTGTCTATCTGCTGTTTACATTGCTTAAAAGTGTTATCTTACCAACTTAGTACTGTAGTATCAATTACAGAATAAAAAAAAACTATGAAAAAATTGCTGCAAAAATGATCAGCAGAACATAACTGTGCTGTGGATTATATTGTATATATTGTATATATATATATATATATATGTATATATACTAAGCTCAAGCCATTTTTTACTGAGTGAGCAGTTTTCAAATTATGAGTGTATCCTATCTCTACCAGTCCAAATCATTCTCTATCACACTGAACACACTCTGACTTGTGTGTACAAATACAGTGAAGTATTCTAGTAACTATGCAAAGTGATATCTATCCAAGAAAGGGAAAGTGTCTCTATTAGTGGGTAACCAAACATTAAGTCAGCACAGGCCACAAACTGGGCCACAAATTGGGAGGAATTACAAAGAGCAACATGAGTGGCAGATGTTGAGGTAAGCCAAAACTCATTTTAATTGGTCAAGCTCAGGTGAGCTGACGCTGATTTTACCCACCGTCATAGACGCACTGTTTCTGCGCTGCACTGAAGGTGAGGGGACGTTCGCAAAAACAGTGAAAGGAGCCGGGCGTGTTCTCACACCTCCCATTCATACAGTACGAGGGGTCCTGGCACTCATTCACATCTGCAAAGGGCACCACAGACACTGGTTACAGTATGAACATCTGCTTGGGGCCAGCTCTTCTTGTCAAGTGGCAGACACAATAACAAAGAAACCTGTGCAATTTAATGCAATTTGGTAAAATAGTTCTGCAATAAATCCAGCAGCATTCATTGCAGAGATATTGTACTGCTTTGTATTATATTGTACAGCAGTTACTGTTATTGGGGATACCACCTGTATGGACCATTTGCTTCCTGTTTTGTACTTATTGTAGTTATTTCCTTCACCTGTAACACTAAAGATAAAGTGAACTTCAGTCATGCATAGTACTGCAGTTGGTCTCTAGTTAACATGCAACCAAACTGCACTATCTGCAACAATGCTGAAGGGTAAAACAGGAAGCTTAGTTGCAGCAACACATCAACTGCCAAGAAGTTAGCAGGCAGTTTGGAGAGAAAATGAATAATGCCATATCAGCCAGCGTATACTGTGACATGGATACAGCATGTTGGTTATGTGGTTTGGACATTGAGCAGACTTGAGCTTTTTTGTTGTTTGGCTTGTATTGTTGTTGTGGCTTTAGTATGTTTCTGTAAATGGAAAAGGCTTGATGAAATAGTGGATGTATTCTTGAGTAAATGTTAGATCTGTGTGGTTTAATGGAGTTAAAAAGAATGATATGGGACATACATCGGACATCAACATATCATTCTCCTACATTTTTGGTTTCTCTACTTAATTTTGTTTTTGGTTGTTGTTTTTTTTTCTTGAAGATGACCAAATTTAGCATCACTTGACTGAAACAAACGGTGTCCCTGAATAATAAAACTTATATTAGATTCAGGCCATTATAGCCATATTCACATACATTCAGCCTACCCAAGTTGATGCAAAACTCAGGCTGAATATTGGCAACGGTTTTGGTCAGTTTGACCAATTAAATATCTTTTATAAACATGTGCTCAGCTCAGCAGTATAGTACAGGGTCGCACAATGATTGTACAGATTAACCTCAATGACCCAAAGTGTCCTCAAAGGTTCTGTGCTCAGTCCTTTCATGTTCATACTCCTCATGCTGCCCCTTGGTTTCATCATCCATCCTCATGGCCTCTACCTTGACTGTTACATAGATGATGTCCCGCTCTACATCTCTCTCTCTCTCTCTCTCTCTCTCGCTCTCTCTCTCTCTCTCTCTATATATATATATATATATATCACCTGATCCTCTTCTCCTGTTCCAGATCCCAATTCCCTTATTCATCACCACCAGTGTCTCAGCTCAGGTTATATCCTATTTTACTCTTGCCTTCACTTCACCCTTACAGAAATTATGACATTATGATGGGTTCTAATCACATTTTCATCTTATTATGCATGTTCAATAAAATTATTGTCACATAAAAAAACTGAAGACTCTCCTGATTAAAGTGGTGTTAATGTTGCTTTTAGAACTTTTAGTGTGTTCCTTAGGATCTTGTATGGAACTTGTTGTGTAAGGCTTCTTTGAGTATCTTATCAGTGACAACAGGAAAAATGGAGATATTCATCCAAAACAACAGTTTCAAACTTGGAATAACACTGGTTCACATTTGGTCATACCATGGCCATCATCCTTCATAGCCTCTTAATATCCTGTCTAACTGCATTTGCATCTGCTTGTACTGTAACTGCAGCATTTCCTTTCTTTAAATGGGATGCAATTTAACTTCATGTCTTCAACCTCTGCCCAAAATGAGGAAAAAGTTCCTTCAAGTTTAAGTCAGATTTCTACACCAGATGTCCTCGGCAAATCCTGACTTCCTGATTGGGTCAACCTGGACTGTCTGGTATCTGATGTAGCTCAAAACCAGATGGTGATCAGTTGACAGCTCAAACCTATCATTATCCTCACAACCAAAACACTGGCTTCAGCACTACTTCTTTCTTCCAAAATAGATTTTGACCAACAACGCCTGACCACTTGGGTTCAGAGTGCTACATCATTCCTGCATATCATGACTGTCAAGGTATCCTGGTAAGTGACATCAGTATATGTTTGCACTTATGTGGGCATGCATACATGAATATGCAATAATTACAGTCAGTTTTCCTCTCTGTACCATGTAGTTGCATGGAGGCAACTGTCTCATCCATCAGAAGAAACCAAGCTGTGCAGCAGACATTTCTACTCTCATCCTGTACAATTAAAAAAGGGAAATAGCAGCCAAATTTAACTACAGAGCCAATGGTTTGTGCAGATCATATAGCTAGTTGGTAACTCTCAACCTCATGTACCATTTGAGAAATCATTTGCAACTGATGTACCAGCAACACAGGCAGCAATAACAGTTCATAGAAATTACAAAAAATCTACTAACTTGAGTTATATTAAGCACTATTTATCAGAATATGCTAGATTTAATAAAGCTGTAGCTGTAGTGGAATATTTTAATGTCACTATAGCGGAATATTTTAATGTCACTATTTGATTTCGGTGTTTCTACATGTTGATTAAAACAAAAATGAAAATGAGCACTAAACTGTAAGAACAAATTCCACATGATGTGATAATCTACAATCTAATTGTGTAACTATTTTATTATCACATGTGCAAAATATATAAATGGGTACTTTTGGATATGTATATTTGCCTGCTAACAATCTATCGCCAATATCTTCATTTAAAAAGCATGTTTGCAATTTGTTTACTTTAGACAGCACAAAATCTTAGAGGAAAAAGTAAGAAAAGCAGCACTCATATGATTATGTTACTGCAGTGCACATTTATTATTATAATTGCTCACTGGTTTGTTTCGCCACTTTGATCAAAAAAACATGAGCACAGGGAGAAATGTGTGGTTTAGCTTCAGATGGCTCTAAACTGTTTCTTCCAACAACATCATCCAACCATCACTGGGTGTAAAAATAAATGAAGTACTTACAAGGTTCTTCCCCTGTAATGTACACCCATAAAATATCAATTACAGACACAAAGTGATACTGTGAGATCACAAAAACCCTCAACTACTTTAAAAGAGATAAAAACACTGTTTGTGATATCCAAACTGATTCATCATGCTCACATATTTTTTATCTTTAATAATGATTACAGAACATTATGGACATAATATTTGATAAGTCTGCTCAATATAATAATGTCAATACTTCATGCTTACCTAGTTGAAAATTTGATGTCTATTCTTGTCTGGGTTTAGAGTGATGACACCTACAAAAAGGTTAGTAGATTTCTTCCCCCTCTTTGTGCAACTTGGCACTGAAACCAGTTTTGTCTCCCACATACTGACGCCCACAAGTGCAGAAAGCCAATACCACTTTTTCAATTTTTAGCTCTGGGTTTTTTTTCCCAGAATACACAGCTACAGCCCACCACTGCCTTGTTGCTCTTCATAATCTTCCTACTGCAGAAGATCTGTACTCACCGGCCTGTTCCTCAGGGGTCACGCATCTGTTACGGTCGATAGCTAGGGTCCAGGGCGGGGAGCAGATGCAGTAGTAAGATCCTGGAGTGTCCACACAGTGGCCATTCTTACAGTTGGCTGGGTCCTCACACTCATTCACATCTGCACAACAAAAAGGTGGACTGAACACTCCAGATAACTCTTCAGGCAGATGTCAGGGGTCATTGTGAGAAGATATTTGTTTACTTACCTGCTACTGTTGCTATCACACACTTCTTCTTGTTGGAGTCTGAAGTCCAGGGATGGTTACAGTTGCAGTAGAAGGATCCTTCGATGTTGACGCACTGGCCATTAGTGCACAGAGATTCGTCATGGCATTCGTTCACATCTGAGGGAGAACATCAAACAGGGATCTGTTATAAACCACCAACAAAACTGTTCTTATTTCAAAAATGAAAACATGCTTTTGTGATTGTGTGAGACAATTTTAAGTGGCCATTTTGTGGTGTTTATCCAAGTGCTTACCAATACACTCGAGAAGGTTGCTGTCATAGTAGAAACCCTGTGGACAGTAGCACTCATAGTGTGGCAGCGTGTTCTCACAACGACCCTTCTTACAGATTTCCTCAGCAAACAAGGAACACTCATCAATATCTGCACACAAGGGAGGAAAATCTCTTTTCAATCACAAAAACAGAGCTAGATGAGGCTGGGTTTGGGGGGAGTCATGTGTGTACCAATCTTAGAAGTGACTACAACCACCAGCATTAGGAGCTGACAATATATTTGGACAAGGATAAACAAAAGGTGTTAAACTCTGATAGTACTATGATCATCTTTATATTATAACAGAATGGACATTGTGGTGCGAATAGGAAGATTATTGTAGCACTGTGTTGCGCTGTTGCATAATATCTACCATGGTAGGCAGGCAGGCTATACTTGCGTCCTTCGTCATAGTAGAGACCTTTCCCGTTTGGACACAGGAAGTGGAACTCAGCTGAGTGGAGAAGACAAGGACGAGTTGAAAAAAGTATGTTAGATATAGATACACAATATAAAATGACAGTCTACTGAATGATCTTAATAACTATTTAATATTGTACACATGAGTTTACTTCCTGCGCTGTAAATGTACCTGATTGGGAGACAGGACAGGGGTAGATCTCACAATGATCTCCCCATCCAACCCCAATGGAGCAGCAGCACTCCTGTTTGCTGACGTTGGTGGCTAGGACACTGTCGCAGAACACGGTGTCATCCAGGTTCAGGTAACACTCCTTCTTCTCCTCTGCTATCACTCGAACTGCTGCAGGAGCAAACACGGTGAGGATTTGGTATACAATCCAATGACAGGACCTTAAATGAGCTATCCAAGCAGGATTTCCATTTTATGTATTAAAGTGTGTGATTTGGGTTCATATGGAATACAGTTTTTTAATTTATTGCAAATTATAAAAAATGTTCAGCTTTCTGGCCCTCAGATTTGGTTTTGGTTTGATCTGAGCTGTTTTGGGCCTGAGACAGGAAGGGATCAAATGTTCAGGCCTGGTTAAAGCTCTGGGATGAATGTGGGTCTAGAGTAAAGCAGAGGGAATAAGAGCAGGCTTACCCTCACAGCTGTGTTTGTCCTCTGAGAGGACATAGCCTTGATTGCAGACACACACATATGAGCCCGGTCTGTTCTCACAAGAGCCGTAGGGCTGGCAGAGACTTCTGTCTGCAGCACATTCGTCTGTGTCTGAAAGTGAAATCACACAGGCTGCTCTGAGTATTTATTTAAATCCAAACACCAGCTGAGTTGCAAACAAATGCATTTCTTTTTCAGCATAAAGTAAGATAACATTCTGCCATTGATATATTTGTTGTTTAATTTAGACAATTATAGTATCCACTTTATGCTTCAAATCCCACAAAACAATGACGCATGCGTCCAAAATCTCAAATAACTGCTTACAAGAATAAAACTATTGAGAGTTTATCATGTAGGAAAGAGTGAATGAGAAAGTGATTTCAAACACAGCTTACCCTTTTTCTTTTTTTTAGGTATCTCTTAAAATAGATAATACATTAAAGTAAATGTAGTTAAAAGGTTAATGATCAGGGAAGAAATAAATACTGTTAATAAAAGAAAACTAGCATTACACTCCAGTTTAACAGACTGCATATATGATGTAAGTCGCGAGTTACTATTTAAATGACCGCATCCTGTTTTCTGATAAAGGTCTGAACTTCAGGGTTTAAAGAGGCCTACCTTGGCATCTCCTGCCTCCAACCAGTGAGTAGCCCTTCTGGCATTGACAGTGGTAAGAACCCATATTGTTGATGCAGCGGCCCCTTTGACAGTTTGATGGTCTCTCACACTCATTGATATCTGAAGGGAAAAAAACAAAACAACGATGAAATGTGAATCATGTGGTTGAGCAAGAAAAAGCGCATAACTTAAGAAATCTATTCCTGAAATGGTCAACACCAAACTGAACTCAGTCATGCTTTATTTGATTAACTATAATGCTCCAAACAAGTCTCATGAGTTTCAGGTGATAAATCATTTCATACTGATTCCCTGTAAACATTTAACACAAATAAAATGCGTGTGTCTACAATGTTGAATAATTCATGCCTTCACAGTGGCTGCCTTCCTGTGTGCGCTGGTACCCCGGGTAGCATTGACACTGGAAGGAGCCTTCGGTATTGATGCAGTGGCCATTGGCACACAGCCTGACATCTTCACACTCATCAATGTCTGTATGGGAGAAGGAAAAACATGCAATCTATGTAAATCTGCGAAATACACCTCATTCAACGATTAAGCCCTCATACACATGAATATTGAATGAATATATAAAAAATTCAGTTCAAAATAATTTAATGTAAAGGTGATATCTGCTTTACTAACCACTGCATCCTTTGCTGTCTGCAGAAGGGAGGAAGCCCTCATTGCATAGGCAGCGGTAGGTACCAGGGAGGTTTTCACAACGGCCATTAGGACAGATACCGGGCTTCTGACACTCATTAATGTCTGGTGAAACACAGAGAGACATAAAAGAGGCAATAATGACACACATAAGAATTACATGACCGCAAATAGCCTAAACTGAAAGGAAATTTGCTTTCAGGAGCATCTTTTCCTGAATTCTTAGCATGACAATAACGCCCCCCAGTGGGCAGCATCCCACAAAAACACACTGACAGAAGGAAAAATGTATTATTGGTTTTTCAGTATGTTAACAAGTGATGACTAGACAAGTGAAGATTGCACTCACCATAGCAGATGCCAGCACGTGCCTCGTGACCAGGCAAACAAGGAACGCACTCATAGGAGCCTGGACTGTTCTCACACTGCTCATTGGGACAAGTGTCAGGATTCAAACACTCATTTATGTCTGGAAGAAGTGCAAGTTTTATGTACTCATTATATTTTAATTTGCATCCACATACAGAGCATAGGCACAAGCAGCACATATCCTGAGGCAGTGATGGTCTTTAACTCCTCATCATCAGTTCAGTCCATGAACTTAATTTCACTGTGTCCCCTAATGGGTCCCTTAATGTACTCAACACTCACTCTGTTACAGTATTTTATGTTTTTACGCTGGTGTTTTATTTATTTTTGATATGTCTATGCTGATGTGTATCTGTATTGTACTGTTGATGCATGCTTGTATTGGATTATTTTTGTCTACCCCAAGCACATACCAAGACAAATTCCTATCAATGTTTCATTGGCATGGTAATAAATTACTGAATCTTGAGCATGTTACAGTGATACACACATAGAAGTATTTATAAAGCCTGTTCACTAATACCCATAATGTGATAATTATCAGTGTCTTTATACCTTCACAGGCTGGATGACGGTGTGACTTGCTCCTAAAGCCGCTGTGACATTCACATTTATAGGAACCGGGCAAGTTCACACACTGGCCTCCAATACCACAAATGTCTTGCTTAGAACACTCGTTCACATCTGCAACAGAGACATTAGTGCCAATGCAGAATCTGATAACTCACAGAATAAAACACTTGAACACGGGAATACTTCAGTCTTAGAACTTAGAACTTACCTATGCACTTAAGTCTCCCATGCTGCACCATGTGTTTATAGCCTTGGCGACAATGGCATTTGTAGCTTCCTTCTAGGTTGATGCAAAGGCCTCTGCCGTGGCCGCAAGGTTCTGACTCACACTCATTATCGTCTGGACAACAGGAGTGAAGAGAGGGAGAAGTACAATAACTACATATGTTGAGAACAGAGTTAAATATTACAGCCAACAGAGAGTTCAGTGGACACAGTGCTCTGATTCCAGGGAGCGTTTTCATCACCTACACTTAGATGATGTCTTGTTAATCATATGTGTTGTGTACTAGATCAACTAACATTTTACTTATGACCAGACCCTTTCACATCTATGACACAATGTAATCTAGTGGTGAGAATGTAGGCCCTCTAAGTTTATATTGAAGTTTGTTTTAATATGAAATGAAAATAAAACTGACACACCTACTAAGATGTCAAAGATGCAGCAATTTATACAGCAGGCAGTTCATTCCATATCTCCATTATCTTTACATTCAGGGCATTTAGCAGATGTTCTTATCAAGATACCAGAGATGTTTTTATTCAAAAACTTTGTTCAGTGGCCAGACTCTCTTTAACTTATTCTCAACACAAACAAACATTTATGTAGATTTGAATAATTAACCGTGTGAGAAGAACTGCATCATTTCACTTTTGTTATTTGGTTTGGTTTCTTATTTTTGTTTTGAGAAGAGTAGGAGAATGTGAATGCATATGTTTAACTACTCTGACTGTGCTTACAGCCTTGCTACACATATCATTATCTGTCTCATGAGTTCTGTCTTGTTGGATCCGTTTGTTTTGTTCTATTTTGTCCTGCCTTGCTTGTCTGCTGCATCCTGCGTCTGGGGCCATCACCTGCTACTCTACTTGACAGAATCTTTGTGTCCTGACTTCAAGAAAACTATATACCTTGAAAACAATTAAAAACTATTATTATATGTTTGTCTCTGGATTTTTGATTGCTGTCATGACTATTCAACAATTTGAACCATTCATATTATAAGGTGTTTAGAGAAACTTATCAGTTAATGGCAATGACTCAAGACACTTATTCACAATTTGAGTGACAATCCATTTTTCCATCTACTTGTACTTAATAAACCCATAAAAATATGCATTTTTTTAAAATTAAAATGCTTTTTAAATCATGTTCTTGAAATGCTCTTTAAATTTGTGCATCTTTTTTTTTTTGCTCACAATTACCGGTACATTTAATTCAATGTGAAAGCCAAAATACTGATTGCAGTTATCAATCAATTTAGTTTGATTGATAAATGTTGTTTAAAATGAGAACCAGGACCAGGTCAAGAGTAGATAAAAATGAGAAACAGGCACCTTTTTTCTGAGACTAATATTAGATGAATGGATAAATCCTTTCCTCTGTCATTCTTGTAATTCTTCTATTTTTGATTCAGAATGCGACTCACACAATGCAGAGAGAATAATTAGATCCAAGAGACAAGTTGCTATTTTAAATTCTGATCTTGAGGCAGCACCCATACATTAACTAACAGACAGGATGACAGGTAGTGTTTAAAAGTTATGGACAATTACAATTTTGGGTTAGGGATGCCTTTAAAGGTTTTATCCTTTCTATCAATTATAGAGGTATGTCTGTAATGGGAAAAGTTAGCTAGAAATAAATAAATGATAAACAAATAAAACATAATCTCCTAGAACCAGAGAGTCTTTTGTTTTTGCCAGGGATGGATACACATGCATAAGAAACTTCATGAGAAATTTCTTGTCATTATTCATCATCATTCCGTTCCTGCACTGTTTCTACCATGGTCTCTTACCCTCACAGATGTTCCTCTGCGGGTTGAGATGGTAGCCGGGGAAACAGTGACAGATGTGGCCGTTCAGGGTGTTCTCACACTGTCCGTGACCACAAATGTTCCTGCTTAGCCTACACTCATCTGTCTCTGCTTCAGGGAGGGAACACACAACATTCAGCATCTTATATATACATGCATATATATATAGATATATAGATGTATGTGTGTATCATTATTATTCTTGCATATTTACATAATGTATATATATACAGTATATAGCTGGTCTCATCCATGCTGTACCTAAAATCCTTGGGTTGTGGCCATGTTCACACTATTTTTAAACTCCCTCAGACTTTTTCACATCAAAGCCAATGACAGGTGTCACAGAGATTTTGTAACATTTCAAAATCATCACAAAACACCCAAATCCAGAAAAGCGAGGGACCAGAACTAGACTAAGAAAGCGGTAAAAGATTGTATTAATGGCTGGCAACATTCAAAAGAGTGCCTACATTAGGTTGTGTGATTCTGATCAGCACTTATCATTAATTTGTCTGAGGGAATGTTTTTCTTTTTATGGAAATACTGTGTGTATCATATACCCTGCACAAATTGCAGTTATGGCTACACTTTATTCCCATAAAACACAAAGAATGTGAACATCACCTGAAGGCTGGTTCATGCTCCACGGTTGAATGCACACAACATGCAAAGTGTCCAAAAGCATCAGTTAAACATTAAAGAAGCATGCGTCTGATTTTACATAAATAAATGAAGTTTATCACATGGAGAAAGTCAACATGTCATTTGTGAGTGATGGACCCAAAGCTCACCACGATATTTTCTTTGGGGAATGTGGAGAGCTGAATTTTCTAGTTTTGAGGTGAATGAAGCATGAACCAGCCTTTAAAAGGAGTAACTCTAAAATACATGTTTTATAGTCAGTTTGAGGCTCGCAGGGAACTCACGCAACACTTTTGTCTGTGTTTCGAGGGGGTAATTGCCGTTGGTCATTCTGATGATTGTCGGAGGGGTGGGTTTAATAACTGTGGATCCAACAGAGGAAAAATGAAGTGGACAAACTAAAAGAGGGATCATGACATGTTGAACTTTAGCCCTGACACTTATGTATGTGATGGTCTATCAGTTGTTGCAATAAGCTGCAAGAATGAACCTTCCCCCTCTTTATGACAGCTGAAATACACAATATAAAGTACCAGTGGCTCAAAACATTATGACTTGTGTTCCAACATGTTCCATAACTGGAGTAATGGAGTATGAATTTGACTGTTGGGGCTGAAGGTGAGTTTACCAGGGACACGAGGGCTGTGGGTGCTGGTGGGATTCTGTTGCGCAGCAGTTGTTGTCTCTGGTGGTCTCTCCTGGTTAAAACAGACTTGTCAGCACTTCCAACGGCTAAAAACAACCAGCTATTAACACTTAAAAAACAGAATTAAAAACAGAAATAATATCTTACCGGCTGCTTTGTTTCTGAAAACAAAAAAGATAGACAGGTATTAAAAGATTATCCTCACGAGGACTCACAAATCAAAATGTTAGCAGTTTGAATAGTATTTGAAGACTCACCCTCTTTGTCAGGTTTGCGAGGGAAGATAAACGGAGGGAAGGCCAAGGTCTCTCTTATATTTTGGAGAATGTAGCCTTTCCCAGCAGGACAGATCTTACTGAAGGCCGCTGAGCATCACATAGAGAAAAAAGAGAGGATGTTATTGTTATTTTATTTCACATTTTGACCACATTCACTACAGAACACTTAATTAACAATTAATTACAGATACTGTGGGAGGTAGAGCAGGTCATCCACTAATTGGAAGATCAGCGATTTGATCCCCAGCTCCAGTCCACATGTCGAAGTGTCCTTGGGCAAGATACTGGACCCCAAATTGCTCCCAATGGCTGTGCCAGCGGCATGTGAATGTGCCTTAAGTTAGATCCTGATGAGCAGATAGCCACCCAGCATGATATCTGTGACATCAGTGTCTGAATGTGTGTGTGAATGGGTGAATGTTGCCATGCAGTTTGAGTGGTTGGAAACTGGAAAGGTGATCTAACATTTACAATTTACAATACAATAAAAATTGTATTACTATGAAACCATGAAACTGATTCTACTATAGAATCTGATATCTTTACATCTCCAGTTTCCAAGATTAAGAGAGCGTTATCAGACAAGAGGAGTGAGCAGCTCTTCTCATGTGCATTATGCACTGTGTGAATGTACGTATTAACAATATATGTTAAAGCAGTAAGGGCAGTAAATAAACCTTAAAATGTATGCAGTAACTCTGGTAAATCTTTGGTGAAATTATGGGGCTTCAATCATAAGTTCTTCAGTAACTGTGTTCATGAAAGGTGTTCACATGCAGACAGATGTGTTTTTGACAGTATCCTGTAATTTATCATATCATCAACATCAACTTGTTATAAGGGCATTTTCTCAGCCACTAACTCCTCTCTGCCTGTGTCCACTCACCTGTGCCCACCTGAGGACATCTTTCACAGTGACGGCCCCAGGCTTTGCCCACTGTGCAGCAACACACCTCCTGGGTGAGGGGGGTGGGCAGCGCATGCTCACAGCCCCTGGCCTCAGACGCCATCAGGAAGCACTGAGCCAGCTGCTCAGCTGAAGACTCTGACAGAGGAGACAACAGGGTTTCATTTGGGAATCATCTATCTCCATGAGACAGATGAGGGCAACAGAATTTTTCAAACAGTAAAATTCACATTTTGGAATGAAAATTTCATGTCATTCAAGCGGATTTTCAGTAATTTCTTACTCACCAACACATCGATTCCTGTCCAGCACAAAACCGGCTTTACACGAACATTTGAAGCTGCCCAGTGTGTTCAGACAATCTCCATTCTGACAGACACCCTGCATGGAGCACTCGTTGATATCTTCAAGGTCAGGAAGTGTGGTGTAAAAATGAGAAATGTTTATGTTGTTGATGTAATAGATAAGATAGTATTTATTCACATGCAAGGGATATGGAGGGAGATTCATCATATAGGAACTGCAGTTTTAGTAAGCACATAAAAACTGACAAATGTCCCTGTCCCTGATATCAGCTACAGTCTGCCTGCATTACCTTGGCAGTGAGTGCTGTTGAATCTTTTATAGCCTTGTGGACAGGTGGAGCCGTAGTCTTCCACAATGGTCTGCTTGACTGATGCATCTGAGGAAGGAGAAAAATGTGAGTTTAAGGAAAAGAGCGAGAAGGGCCGCAAGTGGATGATGAAAACTGATATAAAACTGTAGGATTAGTCTCTGAAAAGTAGAGAATCCCCAACTCCTTTTCTGGGAATGATTAAGATTAAACACCTTCAAGAACCTTTAGATGTTAAGCAATTATCTTTAAGCACTAACATGTCTTTCATGAATCCATTGCATAGTGATAGTTAATTACAAGCACTGTATATGCACTATATGCGTGATTCTGTATATGTACAAAAGTAGATAGATAGCATTGATAGCGCTGCCAGAGTTTAGGCCTTAGCATGTTTCAAACAAAGTGCTTGCCTGGTCATCTAACAGCAAGTGAAATCTCCAACAGTGGATACAGGGAAGAGAGGCAATTTTTGAAACTTTACAGAACAAACAATCTCATGCCAACTTTATACAGCCATTGCTTAAGTGTGCAAAAGTGCAAAAGTAAGCAGAGTTTAATTGTGATTCTCTCCCAAGTTGTTTTGTTTTCATTCTTCACACAACTACTTCCTTCAATCTTTATGTCTACAATGACTGCAATGCCATGAAGGCCTAGAGGATAGAATTCCTATGTATATGTTTTATTGTGTCTTGTTTGCATAAAACCCCACAAAGAATTGTTGGAGATGGATCATGCAGGCCGTGGGACGCAGCCAGGACGTGGCTATGATGCAGACTTCTGTCCTCGCCTTTCAGTGTCACCATTCAGAACAGTTGTAAACACTTCAAACATGTGCATACTGAGGCCTGTTGGAGTTCTTTTATAGCTGGAGAACGACCTTGTTAACACTTATTCTCTTTTATGTTGAAAGTAAGAATGAGAAACACACTAATTCATGGATTAGTTTAGTTTAACACTGCAGACTGGTAGTAGGGGGAAACAGTCAGCTAGCCTGGCTCAATCAAAACTTATAAAGTACACCTATTAATGAACTCATTAACACATTGTATCTCCTTTGTTTAATATGTACAAAAACAAAAATGTAAAAACAACAAGTTGTGGTTTTTGGCCGCACCACACACCCAAAAGCTCAAATTCCTTTAAAATGTGCATTAGTATTAGTCTAAATTTAAACTAACATAATAAACTTAACTACATGCAGTCACATTATAGAGTGAGTGCTGTATTTTTGGCGATGATGCAGACACAGTGCAGAAGCAATTAAGGCTGTTGGAGCCAACTTAACATTTTGACCAAATGTAATAATTGGACAAACTACTCGAGGATTTTTCTTCTTTCTCTGCTTTTCTTTTTCTTTTCTAATGAGAGCTTTTTTTATGAGACCTTTGATGAAGTGGAGCTTGTTACAGACTACATTGAACAAGTCTTTCATGAGGTTTGAACTCATAACAATGCATTACTCTTGTAAGCTTATTTTTACCCTAAATAAGCCTTGAACCTCCTAAACAGAAGAATGCTCTACTTTGCGTATAGGGCAGTTTTATTTGAGAGGTGCTGGAAAACTGCACTCACACAAACATTTTGAAAGTACAATTAAAAGAGGGGAAAGACCACAACTTTCTTTTTTTTTTTTAAAAAGGAGAGGGATATAAATGGATATAAAAGTAACAAAACAGACACCGCTCCGGGCAGGAATCCATTTATCTAAAGACTAACCAGACGTACAGTATCAGGTTTTGTCAAAGACTGCATTGTCTGACTCAGAACTGAGAGCTGGAATAATAGCGGAGTGGAAAAACGTGAGTAGCCAAGATTTTCTTGAAATTCAATCTTCTGCAATGTGATGACAGTCCTGCACTGGGCAGGCACATAGGAACACGCTTAAGTACAGAGTTATTTTCCACATTCTCCTCTTCTGTCTCACAGACTGTGTGTAATTCCCCTAATTTCTTCCGTTTTCTCCTTCCCCACCTTTCACACACTCCCTAACCGACCTCACCACTAACTTTCATTTACACCCTCAAACGCATTTTTATAGAGGAATGAAGTGATTGTTTTAATCCAGGGCCATAATTTCAGAAGATGGAGGGTATAAATTGCTGGGAATGGTTGACATTTTTGGCTCAATAAACAATAATTTATTCCCAGGAACACACAAGATGCATATTTGATAATAATCCAGTACGGATTACTTTAAGAAAACAATTTGTTGCACTTTCACATCTGAATATAAACACTAGATAAGAATAAACAAATGGTGCAACTACAAAAACTGGAGAAAGTGGATTAGAGCAACTTGAATATGCAGTAAGACAGCATTTAAAAGCAGAAGAGATTTCTTGAAGTGCACAGTAACTTACTTGGCAGTTTGGGGCACTGGTAACACTTGTTTTGTCCCCATGAATTCCCCACACTGCCACAGCAATCCTCCTGATTGGTCAGGACAGGAAGCGGGGTGCTGTTGCACTGAAACAGTGAGACAATAAAAACGAAATCAGTGAAATTTTCACCCTCAACATCCATCACTGCATCAAGTGACTAAAACTCACAGCTTGTTTGGGTGTGGTCTCCTGGAAGCAGCGCCCCTTTGGTTTGTGTCTCGTAGGGATCAGGCGTGTCCCTGTCTTGTGAGGAGGCTTGACATCTGATTGGTCAAGAGGCTGAATGACGACGGAGGTGTCTGGCGTGTGGTGAACACGTACATTAATCTGCACTAAAAACAGAGAAAAGGTAGGGTTAGGGTTAGGGGTAATGTATCACAAACACATTATCCCCATCACTCAAAAAATGCTGAAATTTTGGCGTTAACTGTGACAAATGATAGATACCTTCTGATGAGTGGTGCCCTACTTGTGTTGGTAGGGTTAAAACCGAGTGTGTTTGCATCAACTGGGTGCGTCCTCCACCTGACTGCTCTGTGAGTTTGAGGCCATCTGGCTTCAAAGATATGGGGTAGACGGGCTGTTTGTTGCCTCGCGCTGCCTGAGCTTGCTGGAGTGGAAACTGGCAGAGTCGACCAGTGAAGCCAGGTGGGCACAGGCAGTGCTTCCTCGAGCTGCATACTCCTCCATTCATACACGTCAGGGGACACACAACTGTGGAAACAGACAGGAAGAGTGATGTCATACCGAGATGCAGACAGGTCAACAGTTCATAGCAATGAATCACATCAGGAAAATTGACCAACACAAGGATGTAATCATAATTGTGGTGGATGTTTATTCATAAGTTTGGTGAGACTGGAATTGCTGTTTGTGGGTCAATTTACTTCAGAGACAGACTGAGGCGTATATGATGAGAGTGTAACACTGGTGCATGTTAACTATTACTTGATTAAATCTATCGTGGGGGAGTGATGGGGAACAGCTCCATCCAGTGTGTGCTTTTAAGTCCATTCAAAACAGTCGGACCTCAGAAAAGATATCAAACTTGATACATAACTTCACTGTATCACTGCGCTCAATCTAAATCTCATTAACACCAAAGACAAGCTGCATAGTAGTCCCTAATTTACACAAAAATATAAAGAACATATTAATCAAAGGTAAAAAAATCCAACTAATACCACAATGAGATAATCTTCAAAGCAGTTCTTCACAAAAATACTACTGTAAAAAAAATCACATCAGCTTGATAAAGTAACAAGTGGCTCCATCCAGTCAGAAATGTCCAGTGTCTGAGCAGGGAAGTAGGTCAAGTTATTGATCTGTTTAGCAGCTTTATTTAGACACATGGGAAAGATCTCAAGATGTATGAGAAACCTGCTGGCTGCAACAAGGTTCATGGCATTCATGCAGTTTCATTGTGTTTATTTAAAGTCCAGTTATTTTTGAAATTCCCACAATAGGACAATCAGAGGAAAAGAGAGGGAGAGAGAGCAGGGCTGTGCTGAAGACTGCAAACAAATAATTAATTCAGAGAGAGATTTGAGAGAAACCAAACCAATACTACCAGTACCTCTACAATGACAGCTAATTAATTAATAGTTCAGCAAGACCACATTGTTACACATTATTTATTATTATTTTTTGGGCTTGGTATCATTCTGTATAATTATACTTTTTGGATATGTTAATCTGTTCAGTACTCTGAAATCTCTTGAAATCCAGAAATGAAGATCTTAAAACAAATACACAAGAATGTTGCCTACACAAAATAAAGAATAAATTATATCAGTGAATATCTAATTAAAGCTGAAAAGATTAGTTGATCAAATGATTAAGAGAAAATAGTTTTTTTAGACAAACATGCCAAAAAAAAATTTTTTTCTCACGAATATTTGATATTTTCTTTTTCTGTGACAGTTAATTTAATATTTTTGGGGTTTTTTGCAGCTTATTCAACATCCTTCCTTCTTTAACTAATCAATTTTAATCCAGTTATTGCAATTATCTCTTTCACCACGGTTTCTTGTAATCTAATCATAACGTTCTTGTCAAACACATACAGTGTACCTCCTTTATTCCTGACATTGTGCCTTTAACTGTGCTTGTATGGGTTCATCTCTTTCCTACTTAAGACCTTGGCTGGAAAACCATTGGTATGTCTCTTTAAGTCCATCACCTCTCCAACATAAACTCTGTCATCCCCCAGTTGTTATGTTTAAAGCAGTCCTAAGGTTTACACCAAATGTATCATAAAAACACTTTCTATACTAATGTCAGGTATTTTCTACCACCAGGAAGTAAGAAATAGCAATTTAACAACAAAGTACTTAAGTGTTCTCTCAACAAAAGATATGTTTAGGAAAGAAAGTACACCCGACAATTTTTCTTTTTCATACTGGTACATTTGGTGTTTTTGAATAAAATGCGTCACAGACCAGCCTTGCCAGTAAACACTAGCATGCTCTGTACAGTTAACGGTCATCTGTGACTATAAAAGTTCAAACAGTTACTCTTTGTTGCCATTTGGAAAAGCCAAAACTGTGACATTGACCAGCTGAGGTGCAACAAAGCCTGAAACCTTTCAGACCCACAAAAACCAGGCTTAGAGAGGAGAGAGGAGAGGAGAGGAAAGAAGAGAAGAGGAGAGGAGAGGAGAGGAGAGGAGAGGAGAGGAGAGGAGAGGAGAGGAGAGGAGAGGAGAGGAGAGGAGAGGAGAGGAGAGGAGAGGAGGCCTCTTTGTGCTGCTGAGCCAAGTGTACACATATGGAAGTAATTAGGTGTGGACTGCCAGGGAGTCTGGGCTGTGGCGTAATTATGGGACTAGATCACTTTAAACACAGCAGGGACATCCTCACATAGTGAAAGTCAGGCAGAAAGATTAAAGGACCTCAAAGAAACAGCCGATTACTGGGGTAAAAATATTCAATCTGAAGCAAGATGGATACTTGAGAAGGAGTTTTGCATTTCCTAACTCCATGTGACAGAGGTCTTAAACCACTATGACTGGGTACAGGCAGCAACATGCAGAATCAAGCTGGTAAGCTCAGGCATGGAAGGAAATAGTAGGTGAGCAGCACCGACTGAAGACAGCCTACTTTACTTGGCCAGACTTCCTCTGACATGAGAGCTCCAGTTTCCCTTGTTCAGATATTGTCTAAGTACTAGATTTAGACTGGGAGGACACTGGGAAAGACGTAGGGGTTGGAAATTGAGATTACAGACACAGAGAGACGGGAAGAAAAGCTCTTTGCAAACGTGATTACACAATCTAAACCCACAGAGACTTCAGAGACGATTTAGGGAAAGTCTGGGCTGTGGCCCTGTCTGGCTGGGAAGGTGTCTGAATGAGACCTGGTAGCATAGTCAGGGTCAATGCCACACTAAAGAAACACACAGAAAGGCGGGAGTTTCATATCCCAGATTTTGGATAATATTTCTTGGTAGGGGAAAGAGGTCGGGGGGTCATGTGAATGAAACCATTTGATGCTGTGAAAGGAGCCCAGCTTGATGTAACAGAAAGTACAACACATATGTGCAACTGGCAGCACATCTCTCTCTACAGTATTAACAGCGTTATTCCTTCTGTATCTTGTAGGATGATGTTCTGGCATAAAGAATCAATAATGCTGATTATTCAAAGGCAGCCCAGACTGGAGCGATCTGAACAGTGAAACTGGAAGTGCTGTTTTTATACTGCTCATCATTACAGTGCTGTATGCTATGATGCATGATAACCTCACATGCTGGCTCACAGCGGCTTTTTCTGTGACTGGACAGTTTTACAATGACTTGTGACTCAAACAGGAGTTCAGCCAAAAGAGAAAGTGTGCATGCACACACATTAAAAAAACTAATTCTGAAATGAGGAATAGTGTTCAAATGAGGGGAATTTGATTTAGAAAAGATGCCTTGTTTGTGTTTCTGTGGGCAGTCATTAATGTAACATTAATTATCAAGTCTCCAATCTAACTATAGGCAAATATTGAGATTATCTATATGAAATTACCAAACTTTGTTTATAAAGAAGCCACAACAGGGGAAACTGCTGGGTTACATATACGACTGATACAATGTTGTACAGCCTATTTGTTTGGGAAACTAACCATCATATCGTCACCTTCTTAAAATAATTTTTTGACAAAATGAGTTTTTTGCTGGCCACTTCTGGTAAAAATGTTTTAAAAAAACGTAATTAAAAAAAAAAAATTACATAGGTCATTATTTTAAGAGGGTGACGATATTGGAGCTGGCATATTATTTTTCTTTTCCAGGCAAGCTGCTACAAACTCATCCAATAAGTCAATAAACTAGGTTCTGTTTTGAGCTGCTTTTACTGACAATGTGTTAATAGAAAAATAGTACAATTTCTCTAACCTGAACTTTAATTTTGATCATAATTAAACAAAAGAGCACATTTTAGTTGCAGCAATGGTTCATTACAGACTATAGCTCTAAACAACAGGTGCTATTAAAACTGCCCTTCAGGCCTATATCATCCCAATGATTGGATATTTTTAAATGAGCTTTCTTGTGACTGTTTGTCTTCACAGCTGCAGGAGGACTGAAAACTTTATAATAACTGCCTCCTTTATTTAAACTCGAGTCATGCTGGCTGATGCTCAGGCTAATGTTTTCTGCAGATCTTGTATGTGAATGGTTGTGTTCGTGTGTGTGTGTGTGTGTGTGTGTGTGTGTGTGTGTGTGTGTGTGTGTGTGATGTGTGTGTGTGTGTGAGAGAGTGAGTGCCATTAACTGGAGGGTGTACATCTCTCCTGGAGAGCTGCTGTGGTTTGGCGTCTGCACCACATTACATACCAAAAGAGCACAAAGCTTTAAAGTTGAGATCATAAAAAGGATTTCATTTTCCAGCGAACTTTCCCTTTAAATCATCGCCTTGGAGTTCATTAGTGGAATTTATGATCCACAATCACTCATTGACTCCCCTCGTCAGTTACCTTTGCATCTCAGACTCAGCCGCCCTCTGTTTGTACCACGCCTTTGTCTTTATGGATCTAACACATTCCTAAGACTAGAGGTGGTGTGTTATTAAAAATCAAACGCACCTAAGAGATATTTGGTGGTCTGAATGAATGTGAGGCATGAACAGGGCTGGCTGGCTGGCTGAGAGGTGGGGGGTGGGACTTGTGAATATGAAGCAGTTGTGCTGTTATGAACCTTATTTTTCACATAGTCTTGTCAAAGAAAATAGAAGTGGTTAAGAGCAACCTAAAATCCATTTAAAGATCCAAAATCTTGTATCTTTGGCATTAAGATCTATACAAAGTCCTGCGCTGTACTCCCATCATATATATAGCTTATTTTTACCATATGTGGCTTCAATTAAACTAAGAAAACTTTCAGATTTGACTCTATCCCTTGCTGTCATTGCTTTGAAACCTAATTTAATATTGAAAGTCAGCTTACAGGTACTGTATGTTCCAAGACAGTCAGAAAATGTGTAATTTTCCCATGCACCACTGACTCCAGCCAGAGGAACGAAGTGAACTAAAGAAAAGAAAGAGACAGAGCGATGGGGGAAAAAGTCTTTGTCTTCAAGCTCTTCTCATCAGAGTGCTTCATGTGACATATGAGTGAGAGCTCCTTTCTCGTAATGTCATGATTCACCCCAAGAAGAGAAAGACAGATTTCTGCACAGCATGAGATGGTAGAGGGAGGGGGCGGTGGGGTTAAAATATCATTGGAAATATCATGTGTCTGGGAAAATGGGGGAATAAAGCAAAAAGAGTCTGTGAGGAGACATGTAAACCCTAGGGAATAAAAAGAAGTGTGATTTTTCAGTACAGTTTTGTGATTCCAAGATGCACTTAAGGAAAACATACTATACATTCCTCAACTGCTAAGTAAGCACGCTGACTGTAACTAACAGGATATAGTCAAAAAAAAGAAACCATGTATGTCCATGCAAACACAGACACACATTTTTCATATTTCCACTAAATTACAGGTAATAACTGGTGGGAAAATTGCTCTAGTCTGGGGTTTTTTATAAGCTGAACAGAAAATGTCTTGTGGAAAGAAAGAAAGAAGGAAAGAAAGAAAGAAAGAAAGAAAGAAAGAAAGAAAGAAAGAAAGAAAGAGAGAGAAAGAAAGAAAGAAAGAAAGAAAGAAAGAGAGAAAGAAAGAAAGAAAGAGAAAGAAAGAAAGAAAGAAAGAAAGAAAGAAAGAAAGAAAGAAAGAAAGAAAGAAAGAAAGAAAGAAAGAAAGAAAGAAAGAAAGAAAGAAAAAGTTTTAGCCTCTGAGTGCCCTGTGACCACCCACCCACTCATTGCTGTCTGTCTGGCGATGACACACAATCAGTCCCCTCCCTCCACAGCGTCCTTTCAGCCGCACCCTCTGAGCACAAAAACAACACATTACGGCCCTACAAACCACAGTTCAAAAACTCCCCCGTTCAATGAACAAAAAGCTACTGCAGACATCATCTCGTACCACACGAGTGGTTGGTGTTAACCCAGTCTGCAAGAATCAGACACCAAAATCATTAATGACGCTAACTGAGTCACTTTCCCTATGATTCAGGCTCGACTCACGACCCAGTCTGAATCAGCCCACTCAGATATCTACAAATGGATGCTGGATATTTTTTGGTCAACATGAGATCATTTCTATGGTCATGATGGCTGATTCAGACACAGAAATACACATTGTGATATCTAACAGTGGCGTTTTCTTATTGTTGATGTATTGTGCACATGCAGACTTTTAAAACACACTGCCTTATTCCTTAACACTATACCACAACTCACACTCACAGTATCACAGATTACTTCAAACTAAACATTCATGAAACAATTATCTTTTGAGATACATTCAAACATCATTACTCTTTGACATTTCTTTCACATTGAGTCTGTCATCATTAACATTTCACACATAATAACATTGTTCCTGATATATTGTTCCTGCACATATATCTACCCAGTACACAGAAGCTAGACCAATATACTGTGCATGGATTGGACACTGAACACATGCCAGTTTTTAAAGGGCCTTCTCAGTGTTTGTTATCTAAAACTGCTTTAATGAACACCAGGAAAGACAAAGCCCTGCTATACTACCAGCTATCAAGTTGTTATAACTAATGTCAGAAAACAATTACCTACTAACATGTACACAACAGACAGAGTGCAACATGGCGTTCCCGTTGGAAAATGGATTAAACAAACAAAGTATAACATGTTTATGTTTAAGTGATCTTATAAAGGTGTTGGATTTTGTTACAGTTGGACAGAGTTTTCAGTCTTCATGCTAGGCTCAGCTAACAAGCTGCTGGCTGTAGTCATATATTCCACAGATAGATATGAGAGCAGTAGGATTCTTGTCATTACACTCTCTGTCACAAAGTAAATAAGCCTATTTCCCAAAATGTCAAACTGTTCCTTTAGCCTTTCAGTTCTGGTATGGTCTGCACCAACTCAAACCCACTTTCTTGACCAGGTGCTTGTTGCTCTCTGCCCTCTGTCTTTTTCTGGGGGAAACGTAATATAAACTCAATGTTTCCGAGCTTGTTTGTTGGATTTGGCAATCAAATGGATTGTTTGACCATGTGTGGACCAGAACAACACAATGGAGTGATTTCTAATCTGGTGCCCCTATTAGCAGTAATCGGCAGGATGACATCATTTGCCTGTGCTTTCCAAAATGACTGCAAGACACTGTTAATATCACCTCTTGTTAAGGTTAGAAGAACAAGGTATGGGTTAAACGTATTACTTCCTTAAGTGACTGTAATCGTCATGGCTACAATAATAACCACAGGGTTAAGGCTAGGGCAAGATTGTATTTATGTTTTTTTTTCTCGAAAAACTGTCTCGACTCTAGGTTGGAAATGGGAAACTTGCAGTTAGAAAAACATGAAACAAACAGCTGTCTGTTAAGTTGATTTCGCCATCCACTTCTCCTCCAACGAATAAGGAAATTTGTCGGCATACAGTATCTGGGTCATAACTATCACCCCCACAGGATGGCATCTGTCACTCAAACGTAACTATGTGTCATTTTTGGGTGACTGATAACCTACTGTGTCATTTTTCTAGGGAGGACAGGGAACACTAAAGCAGTGAGACGGGGCCCAGCCTTAAAAAACAAGACAATGAGGTATAACCTACAAAAATACAGTTTCATGTGTTAATTCTCAGTGGGTTCGGCACTATGAGCAATCCTTTCATATCACACATCATTTGATTAATCATTAAATCATTAAATGTCATGACCACAAGTATGATTAACTTAGGTGTTTACACAAGTAGTCCTCTAACACAACATTGACCATGACTCAAGAGAACTGTGATTAAACACTGGGCCCATAAATGGTAAACGCAGTTGCCGCAAGAGTAAAAGAGAATAGGGAATGGCTATCATTGTCTGACGTGCTTCCCTTTACCATGAGCTCCAAAGCAGGAAACCGCATCCCCAAATATGCCTACCATCGACTGGCACTATGAGACCACATACCACAAGGAGTGAGAGAGAGCAACGTATGAAGTGGGTCAGACTCCTGCAGTTGAGCCAGGCGTTGGGAGTAAATTACATAATCACTGCCTTTTGAAAACACAAACCTGCGTACACATTCCTCCTCCCCCCTGCAGACTTCTCTAGGCTCCGTCCACCCACACAACTCTGAGCGACCTCGGCCTCTGCTGTCTAAACAATAGCGCTGGCCTTTTCCAGAGTCAACCACTGTCACCAGAGCCATTCATTACCCATCACAGTCATTCTAAAATAACAGTTTGTTAACCTTATAGAAATTGGATGATGACGACAAGCAGAATAATCTTGAGAAACTGAAGGAGCCATCAGCAGGATGGAGTTAGATCAAGAAGATTAGGACAATAAGATTTAAATCAAACTCTGCCTTGCACAATGTGATTTTCATATGTCATGGAAATATGTGGAGTGGTTTCCACAGACTTAGGTGGGCATAAAGCCAGCACTGGCCTGTCACTCCCTTCTGGCAGAGATGTTTGTGCAAAGACAGCCAGAGAGTCAGACAGCATCTTGGCACAGATGTGAATGATGTCATATAATGACTGTCTAAAAGCCTCGACTATAGGGACAGGAGGGCGGGCAGGTGGAGGAGTGCTGACAGTGCTCTGCTGAGATTATGTCAGACACCTGCCCTGCGGGATACTCAGCACTCAGCACTGGAACGTGTGGCAGGTAATGCTATAGGCTGCACAGTCTTGGGCCATAGCAGCAGCCCTGGCAGAGGCCGTGTTATTCTGTTTACCCTGGCTAATCGCAGCAGCTACAGGGTCTTGCACGTTGTGGGTGCAGTCCCTAGCGCTCGCATTCCTCTGAGCGGCTTTAAATAACTGCTCCGTTTCTCCCCCTTCGCTAAGCAAATGGGAGGAGAGTGTTAAAGATGGCAAAGAAGGCTGTTTGTTTGAGCTGGGTTCAGTACACTGCTTTTGAACACCAAACACACTTAGGCACACACACACATGCAAATACACACACAGTTCCCTTGTGACGTTCCAAAAAGCACCTCTAATTGCTGCTTTGTTTTCCAAACATACTGTAATTTACTGCGCTGCTTTTTTCAACATGTGCAGCTGAATTGGCCTTTTTTCTTTCATGCAACAAGTGATGACACGGAAGAGTCTGATTTCATGGGAAACTCCGGCTAAGATCATGTGGATTTTCGGTCTGATGGAGTGTTGTGGTGCAATCCTGACAAATGTAAACATAGAAAGAAGTGACTATGTATTTAACCCTTTAAACCACCACCGATCTCTTTATTGTGGTCCCCCTAAGTTACAGTACATCAAACAAGCTGTTTTTGGTCTTCACAGCCTTGCAAATAATTTGGAAAAAACACTTCAATAGATTTATCACACTGTTTGACTTAAGGTAGGAAGACACCATCTATTTTAAAGTTTCAGTTTTAAACTGTGTTGTGATTTATACTGGGATTATTTTTTTTATCACTGGATGTTTTTTAAAATAGCCAAAACCATTAGAGTATCATCTAGCAATATGTATATTACATCTTCATATTCATGCTTCTTTTTTATATAATACAAGCAGCCCAGTAAAAGGTTAATGAGAATAGCAGACCCCAAATAACACCATGTATTATTTTCCTATCATGCATAAATAGACAGGGAGGGGACAGAATGTGCATCCAAAAATATTAAAACAGCCATGACATGGGGGTCGATGATCTGCCTGTAAACACATGTGATAATAGAGCACTTAATCAAAGTTTAGAAGCTTTCACAAACTGCAAATGAATGTGTATGAAACTCCCTTCCACAGGACTGTTTGAGTTTGAAACGGTGTGAGCACAGGAGCCGTGCCCAGCTTCACCTCTGTGTTCAGTCCAACCTGTGGCAAAAATCCGGAGTGCTTCAGGTTTTTGGTTGCCCATGTCAGACCGCCTTTTCAAAGTTTGGCACGAGAGAAAGAGGTGTGTGCGAGGAAGAGCAGAGGGCTTTGAAAGGTAAAATAAACTCACCGCCTAAATAGAGAGAAAGCGAAGCCAGCTCCGTCTACTGTATTTAACTGACTTGTCTTCATTTGCAGACTCCCATGGACCTCTGACCCATGCCAAGGGTAAACCAAAACAAACCGCATGGCTACTACTGTCACTTCACTCTAAATACAGAACCACATGGGAAATCCAGAAATAGCCATATCCACTTCTCATGATGCCCATTTTCGGGGAGACAAGACCAGACTGTGATATGATTAAGACCACTTCCTGTGCAACATGAGGCCTTGTGGTCTTAGTTATTCCAGAAAAAGACAAGAATCTAGAGCAGCCTGGATGTCTGGAGCCCTGATAAAGAGGAGATGTTGCTGAGGTGCAGAGGCGAGACAAGGCTCAGAGGGTTGTCTGGGAGTCGAGCAGCAGCTGTCAGTGAGGCTGATAGATGGGATGCCTCTGGGCTAGTAACGGCAAAAAAAATGACTTGGATCAATTTGTGTAGGAAAAACCACACTTCACTCAAAACAATCACAGCATGCGCACAGATCCAGATTTTATTTAATCACGTGATTTTGAGGACTGAAAATATAAGTCCTCCTTTCACAGGTGTGAAACAGATACATACACGTAAACAAAACCACTGAGGTGTCTCCACGTAGCCAAAAAAACACCTTTTCTACTTCTCCCTTCAATTTAGAGCAAGCTTTCAAGTGCTGAGGGTGAAAAAAAGGAATGAGTTGGCTGTTGGATATTTTTCAACCAAACACATGGAGATACTGTAATTACAAAGACAGCCTTCACCTGAAAAACACTGTTTCTCTTCTCCTCTGCCAGTAAACAGGTTCAGGTTCAAGAGAGATATGGACAAGAGCACGTAATGGGATCAGCATGCAAAGGTTCATTCAAGGTTTCTAACAGTTTTGTGATTTATAAATCCAACTTGCAACCATTGTCACAGGCAATTCCCTCTTCCCACTTTTATCTCTCCTGACTCTCTCTAAATGGTGTGCTATATAATAAATTTGACAAGGGGAATTCAGCTGCAATAAACAAGACAAGATGCAGTCGTTCTTTTATTCCTCACATAAATGATAACGATGCCTCTGCTTTGGGCCCAGCACAGCCAGATGATGACTTGCATGGATACGATGTGGAAACCAAGAGAAAGGGAATATGTTGCTGCAAACGTCAACTTTCTTCTGCCTGCCAACGTGCAAGGGAGGCTTTCAAGTTTCCGTGCTTTCATCAGTTTTAGGAAGTGTATGGTGAAATGACATGTGGACTCCCTGGAAATATATGAGCAGAGCATATCTGGCTAACTTTATCTTCATTCCAGTGAAATCATGCCATGCAGGTTAAATATGTCAAGTTAGTGTTCGCCTGTTCACGATTAATAATAGTAATCTGATAAATATGTATTATATGAACTGCAGTGTGTGCTAGAGCTCAGAGAACATGTGTGATATAATGACTACATACATGGGCTGCTATGATGTACACTGTACATTAAATATACCAGTACTGACTGTAACTGCTACTTACTAAACCATAACAGATGTTCTGTGATCTCTCCGTGTCTGTGTATGACAATGAGTTCAGTATTACAGCTCAGTAGTTCTCTCAAACAAGACTAACTGTAGGAAAGAGTTGCCTGTCATTTAGGTGATTTGTTCTCATGTACAGCAGGTAATCCAGACTGAGACAATCTGCTTTGTCTGAAAATCTGGGTGGTCGTCTGGTTGCCTTTCCCTGGCTGGGACAGCATAATCACACACTGCTCACATTTATTGCTTGATCAAAATTTAGATGATTGTTGTTTATGAACAAACGCTTTTTTTTAACTAAAGGAAGCAAACGACCTGTAAGCAAACAACTCTACTCCAGTATACTGCTGGACAAACTGGCAGTAAATGAATCAATGATTATTTCGGTGACTGATATATTGCTTAAAGCAATGGATCAAATGACAACATGTAATGTGAAACGCGCTGTCACAGTGACAACCCTGAAAAAAATCAACTCATTCAACTCTGCAGTTCCTCTTTTACACAGTGCATTTTAGCATTTTTCGGGTCATTGCTGCGGTTTACCGCCCTCAACTTTCTTGTTTTCATTCGCTCAGCTCTCATACCAACATCCTTTTTTTAGCAATAGTATGCAGTAGTTTTCAGCAAAAGAGCTCTAAAAACCAACACTACGCTACCTGCCCAGTAGAGATGTGCCAATCCAACTATTTCGGTTGAAATACTAATACTGATACCTGGGCTTTGGGTATCAGCCAATACCAGATCTGATACCAATAATAAGCTTTATTCCTCAGACTGGGATCAATCTTTTAGGAGTAAAGCAAAATCAAGCTTGACTTAAACATTACTTTCCTAACTTTGTAAAACAAAATGTAACAAATAAATACAAACATATACATTTATTGAATTGCTATTTATTAAAATAATGATATCGATAGCAGATTGGCTCATTATCACTGATACCTGATCCAGTTATTTGAGTCAGTATCGGACCAATATCCAATATCAGTATTGGTGATGGTGTATCTCTATTGCCCAGAATGCTAATAGTCGACAGAAACACAATTCCTAATTAATGCTAATGTTGCTCTGCATCTGTCTTATGTGTAAAAAGGCAACTGCTTGCTAACACATTTGCCATATCAACTTTGTAAGGTAATAATACGTCAATGTCGATGTTTACAGCTTGCTGTGGTGCCCCCAGGTGGATAAAAAAATATTTAATGCAGGTTTTCTTTGTCACGTAGAAATCTAAATGATCTGCTGGTTACACCTGTCAAATGTGAGATTTGCTCTACTTTCTCTGTTTAAGTTTGCAGTAGACGGAGTGCTTTGGGTTTTTGGACTGCAGATCAGAAAAAGTAAGCAATGTCAAAACATCTCCTTGCAAGCACAGACCTCCTGCCAACACTGACTTGTTCTTCACTTTGTTCTCCAGCTGTTTATCCAAGTATATCATTCATCTAAGTTAAATTCCAGGTTACATTTATTTCTGATCCTGCAAACATTCCTGTAGGATTCAAAGCCAGCATTTTGACAAAATGACAACATGTCAAATCACAAATTGACAGCATTTCACATTTATCTGTTGGCAGGAATCCCAAATTCAGATAACCACTAAAGCCTGACTGTTTCTTGGTCTTCATTCTGTCTCTCACCCAAATTTTAGCCAAATTCAGATGATTACTTTACTGACTGTGGAAATCTTTGTACATACTGCAGTAAACGTGCTGGAAGGTATTTCTGCTCATATGCTCACTAAGAGAAACTACATTTTCTTTAAGGAAAAGGTTTGCTCAGTGTTGGCCTCGGCCTCACTGTGCTGACGTCATGACCGCACAAATATGGAAAAGTCTTCATATTGTTGCTGCTATAGCCACGGCCGTTTTAACACGGGAGAGAGAAATTTCCACTTGTCCAAACCACATTCCAGCCCTCACACAGAACAACACACATCTCCTCTGCAATCTGAAGCCAAACCCTCTATCTTCTGCAACAAAAACTCATACCGAAGTCACAGAGGAACTTCTTCTAGATACTTTGACTATGAAATCCAGAAGACAGGTGACTGTAGAGCAGTTTAACTAGACCAAATGTGAAGAAGCATGAGGTATTCCAGGAATTTAAAATGCCTCTCTTGAATTATTTGACACAGAAGCTCCAAAACGTGACGCATCACAGGAAAATCAGGGGAGGAAAAAGTGAGGCTTGGTGTCCAGCCAATTCTCTGACTCTGCAGCACTGCATGGTGTCAAGAGGGAAGAATAATGTCACAGCGCTACAAGACAGATTCCCTTGACCTCGATTAGGTAAAATCCAGTCTGCTTTCCTCCACATGCCCCAAAAATAAAAAAACAGATGGAGAGGCTACATCTGTGTGAGTACCTACAGCTTCTCTATACAAAAAAAACCTGTGAAAAGCAACTAAATATTAGGAGCTCGCTTGTAATTCATGCATACTGACTTTTTTATTGGCCTCCCCCAACCCCAGATGAATTTGAGGGATTTCTTAGGAGCTATTTGTCATTCAGTAATGTTTTTTTTTTAAGTTAAAACGTTTTGAGGAATGTCTGATTTGAAAAATTTCAGAACAGAAAGTAAGAGTCAACATGATATCTAATGAAATATGAAGCACATTAGGCTGCCTCGAAAGTGCTGTTATCTTTCATTCTTTACTTTAGACTTGTATTAGTTTATTTAAGAATATGGGATTTATATTAATCCACATTAGATTACTTTGGCAAAGCAGAGACAAACAAAGTGACTGATAATTAACATCCGCTGATGCAGAGAGACAAATGACTTGAACCATGTTTATCATTCATGGCACCACATCACTGTCTAAAACAGACATTGAATTATAAACTCAATGTATCATAATTTAGCATTTTAGAAGGTAAATCATGTCATTTTTCACTTATTCTTTACACAAAGTGAGCAAGACAAAAGAGCACCAGTGAACTCCAGTTCTGGGCTGGAGGCTGACGTAGACTGCAAGGCTCCATGTCTCACCACAGCTGATCTGATACAGCGCAGAAAGGCTCCACTCATGCCAACCAGACACTGGAGTCAAGGGGGAAATATAGATCTAAGAGTACATTTATATGCTATGTAATGAGCCATGCCGCAGTAATTAGAGCATAATATGGAAACATTTTCTAATGTTGCAGTGGAGGGAGTAGACCTAGACTCATCTCACCCACTGATTTATTTGCAAAGTTTTCATGTCATGTTTTCATGATTTTTTGTCATTTGATATTAATCTTAATGAAGTAATTAATGGTAAATATGAGTCGCTTGTAACAAACTGAGGCCAGATATAAAGAAGATAAGGAGATAAAGGCATGAATGAATCTGATATACAGTGCCAGTCAAAAGTTTGGACACACTTTCTCATTTTTACTGGTACTTGATTTTTGCTTATATGTTTTAAGGTTTGGTTTATGATAACCGCTTGTAGGACGTGGTCAGATTTGCTGTTTAAACAAAGGTGAAAAAGTAGTTCCATCCTTAAGTAGTATTAGTATCTGACAGCTGTTACTTTGCAGGTTAAATATCTTTTTTATGAAATTGTGTAGTATGGTGCATTGTTCAATTTTACTGTAGGATTAGCTTCAATGTACACAGTCTGCATGAATAAGTACTCATGCTTTTTATAGTTAAGTGCAATTTGCTGCTAAAGTAAAATTACTTTTTCCTGTTATGAGCCACAAGTTGCCACTTTTACCTCCCTAGTTAATCTTGATACTTTTTCCACCACTGCCACTTGTGTAATTAACCAAATTAACCATTTTATGGAAGTTTCATAGAGATATTTCACCCTTTTTGGTCTATATGAACCATTAAAAGGAGTTTGGTTTGGCAGCTCGGACATAATCATGCGCGCAATGTGGAAAACAACTGGAATCAAAGTCATAGTGAGTTGTGTGATGGTCACCTGATTATGTTAATATTCAACTTTTTTCCACAACATGTATTTACAGATACCTTCACAAATTGTCCATTAATGAAGGAACCAACAGGCCTCCCCCATTACTTCATAGGCTTGGTAGAGGAAAACCCATAAACCCAGAGGTCAGATTATGAGTTAATCTCAGCAGCCTAATTATATCCCTTTATAAACAAACTGCATTGTTCCAGCAGCGTCACTCACCGACCCTGAAGCCCTGTCCGATGAGCGTGTCTGCGCCCTGCCCGTTCTCCGCTATCAGCGTGGTGTTGTTGCCCTGCTCGCAGGTATCCTGACACTGTCCCTTCAGACAGATCCTCTTGCAGATGAGAGGAGCAATGACCACCTTGAAGCGCTCCCGTGTGGAGGAGCGCTCCGTGCACCACACCAGTCTGTGGACGCTCAGCCAGATGACAAGCAGATGGGAGATCAGAGAGGGCATCCTGGCATCCTTCACTGCCCTCCACAAACACCCGGGGACATTAAACCATCAACAGCTGAGGCGTTCAGCTCCAGCTCAGACACGTCTGCTTTGTTAACCGTGGCAGATTTTGACGTCTCATACGCTGGAGGAAAAAAAGCGCGTCCTCCCTCCTGTTTTCTCCTTGAAGAAAAAAAAAAATCACTTCCCTCGCGTTGAACCTAAGTGATCCATCTGCAAAACCGAACCGTTTGGCATCTTTGGGACTTTCTTGTAGCTCTTGTTTCTGTTGTTCCAAAAGTTATCCCCCCTTCTAGTCGCTCTTCCTTCTTCTCGCCTGTTGCTTTCTGAGAGTTGGGAGAGAGTGCGTAGCTGTGTGGGTTTGGGAGAGAAAGAAGGGAGGAGAGGAGAAGGGGTGAGCCAACCCTCTCTGGAGAAACCTGGCTGGAGGCCAGGCAGGCGGTGCAGCAGCAAAAGCTGAAAGTGGTTTCCTTGTTGGTTATTTCTCCTAACACCCCCTCCTCTCTCCTCTGCTGCCCCCGCATAGACCCCACTCTGCAAATCAGAGCTGCACAGCTGTGCGTGTCACTCTGGACATAAAAAATACCCATGTAATGTATTGCTGTATACACCTTTGTGTTTGGGGGTTGTGTACAATGTGGACATGTGGCTGAGCTATGGACAACAAACCCTCCTGTTAATGACTGTGCCCTTTGACCTGCATATTCTCTGCGTTACTAGGGCATTTCTTATGTGTTTGTTCAGTCCATAGTTGAACCTCCAGTGATTATAAAGTCTAAATCAAAACTCTTCCAAGTTTCAGACGCTCTAAATGTGAGACATCATCTGATATTATACAGCATGTGAGTCATCTCAGTCAGACTGAGGTCAGCAGTGGGATTTACTCTGTCTGCATAGTTCATAGAATAATATTTATTGACAATTTCACACTCTGATGTGTGATGGTTGGAAGTCTCAGTAATTAACAGTGTGATGTTTTTTGTATAAACATTAACAGTTTCTCAGTTAAAATAAAAAATAAAAAATACCTATTTTACCATCAAATCTCAACCTAACCTACAGTTAATGTCTGCTCTTGGCTCCAAAAAGAATCAAAATAAACAATATTTTACAACTTTTAAGAAGAAGTTATAAAAACCTCATTTACAACAAAAGATATATAAACTGTTTGTTGGTTTAAACGCCTGCAATCCAACACAAGCTGTGTGTTTGTATTTCGAGTAGTTAGACAACAATTGTATGAACCAAACCTTAGAATTTGTCTGTTATTGTTGCTCTCACTCATCTTTGTGTATGTCAGTACAATATGAAATGTTACAATATGAAAGAACTCAATGTTTAAATGTAAGTGTTGGATTACTTTCATTACAGTTCTTTCATGCACCCAAGCAAACAAGTAATTCATTTATGTTAATTCGTTCATGGATGATGGAATTGATTTGGTTATATCGCTTACTCAGTGAACCTTACAATAAATATGTGTATTGTGTCATTATACAGGGACTGCTGTGGATAAGTTGAAGGCCACAGCTGGGCAGATGTGAGTCACTTTGCCTCAACAACACTCATCAATATAGATTCAATGGGGTATAGAGTTCAAAATGTCCTTCTGAAAAGTAGTAGACATAAATAATGTGCAGTAACTAAAGTCATTATGTAATCAAATAAAGAAAATGATTGAATGCTTTGAGTATTTTAAGAACAATATGTGAGTAAATGACTTCCTTTCAAACCCTACCCACAGTCCTGGTAGTTATGCTTTTTCAACTGTAACAAATGACAGTTTTCTATCTTCTATCAGTGCATGGGACCAATTAATACCCAACTCACTGCTGACCTCTCTGAATAAAACAGACTGAGGTTAGGTAGTATATATGAAACCACACACACAGTCAGGGTCCTCCACCAAAACCTTGTGGCGTGTCAGTCATATGTTGAACTAACTGCGAGTGTAGCTGCTAGAAAAACACACTGCTCCACTGTAAAGATCGCTGAGCCGATCATTGTTTGGGGTTACATAGACAAAAGTGAGAATGAGTCAAAGAGAAAGAGAGAGAGAAAGTTGAGTCACTTCCTCTCCGAAAAAGTGAGAGTGTTTACTTTCCGTCGCTGAGGAAATGACTGCATGGGCCTGCAGAGAGTTCACAGGCTGCTCTCAAATTTCTCTCTGCCTGAGCTGGTCACCATCACAGCATCATCGGCCGCCAAGACACACACACACAGAAACGCAAATACATTGTAGGTCACATATAAACTATCCCAGATTAGCACAATATTATTGTTTAGGTTTTTACTTCCCTTCTGAAGATGGTAGCTTTACTCTCTGCATGGGACAATAATGATAAACAGAAGTGAGAAATAAATAGACGTATTTCACAACCTAAAGATAAAAACACATGTTAACACTCAGAAGGAACTTTGTCAATCTGCAGATGAAAGTTATTTATTTGTAGTATTTACTTAAGTAAATGTATCAGTACCATAATACATGAAAATAATCAGAAGGGAAATTCTTGCATTTGAAGTTTTACTGAAATAACTAGTATGAACATAAAGTATCAAAAGTAAAAATACAACTACAGTAAAAGTACTTCTTATGCTGGTTGAATGACCTCTGTAGGTGGTGTATTAGTATATTATTGGATCATTACTACAGATGTTTCTAGTCTAGGCTGAGCAATCTAAACTATTTTATATACTGTTTCTGCTACTTTAGGGTGTAGTTATTTCCTGTGTAGCACATAGTGTGTATGCACCCACATTTTTAAAAATGTAATCTCTGTCACTGTCAAATAAATGCAGTGTAGTGTGGTTAAAAGCATAGAATTCCTCTACAAAGTACTAGTAGCAGCAGGTGAAGTGAAGCTTTTCCCTCTCTGTCTGCTCTCCATCTTTAAGCCTCACATACTGTCCTTATTCAGACATATCCACAATGTAATATCCCTTCATAATTAGTCTCTTTATTACATTTCTACACAACAAATCATTAATGAATACCTCATCATTGATAAATAAATGTGCGATTAACCTTATGGAAGGATTAAGGAAGCTTTCAAAGAGCACAGATAGTTTATTCTTCAGTTTTTATGCTTTTTGTTTGTGGATAAACATTTACACTTGCACCTATATTATATAAAACACGGTAACATAATGAGCTTAATTAATTATATTAAATGTGAAGAATGGAACAGTAATTTGTTTTATCAAATGTGTATTTCCAGTTTTGTATATTCTGGGACACATTACGCAAAGTCATCAAATTTTAGGCTAAAAGAAAACTGTATTCAGGGTGTTTTTACAAGTGTCAAAATGAGTCAATTTTCCCCATGAACAGTATGTAAGGGTTGAAACAGTTGGTGTTAAGATGCTCCTCTCTCAGCGACCAGTGAAGTGTCTCACTGTTGGTTTTAATGAATCACAGTTTCAGCTCTGTGTAAACTTCCACTGATGAATTTGGGTTATTATTGTGCTGAAATGCCTTCCACAGCACTTGCTTCAACTTGATGTCATAACTCCCATTTGTGGTCTGTTTTGTTGAAACAAGTTTATATCGTTTCACAAGTAAGTCTTTCAGTGGTGTAGTCAGGAAAAAATGGATGAAGGTGATTTTCATTCCCCTTACTGGAGTATTTCCATTTTATTATAACTATATTTCACTACATTTCTGAGAGAAATATTATACTTTTTGCTCTTCTACATTTATTTAACAGCTGCATGTCAGATTTAACACTCTGAATGGTGCCATTTTGCATAACGAGTAATTTTAGGTTACTTTTGGTAGTCTAAGTATACTATGTTGCTAACACCTACTTTTACTTCATGTTAAATACAGATGTTTAGTGGAATATTTCCGTATTGTGGTTTTTACTTATACTTCAAGTCATCCTTCAGTCAAAACTATGTTTTTCTTCTTGTTGCTACAGTTGGATGTTTAAACTTCACTGTGCAGAATGATGTATGAGCAGAGTTTGACACCAGAGGCTGTTTTCACATTGATCAGCTGACAGTGGAAAGTTTCTCTGTGCTCATTGAAAATCAGATTTTTAGGGGCAGGTCTATGAGCATGATTTGTGACATCACAACTACTTTGGGAGCCAATCCTAGTCCAGTATTCAACTTGTACAAGTGTGATTTGGAAACTTGACGTCTCCAGTGTACAAACACTGAGAACGAATTTTACAGTGAAGAAGACATGTTGTGCCCAACAGCTGAACTTCTGTAATCAAAGTATTTGTTTATTTATGGATTCAGAATATTTTATATATATATATATATGATTATTTAAATACAACAGTGACAAAACTACCATTTAAATGTAATATTTGAATTTTGTAAAGCTGTGATAAAAGCTTATCCAGCTCAATGTGAGTGGATTATGAGAATATGAGACATATTGAACATTATTTGAATCATAAATATGCAGTTTACAGTATTTCATGTAAGCACACCGATGGGATCCTTCATTAAATCAAGTGTATTCAGTACTGTATGCTTGTGAAGCAACAACATACCTAAATGTGTCAGATCCTTCTTCCAGTAGTCAGGTCATTTATTCTGTGCTGTGCTGGACATCAGAGAAACTGCACAAATGGGGGGGGGGGTAAAATTTTCAATACTCGAGGCACACATTTGTGAACTGTTCTTTAAGATGTGGTGAGTGAATTCAGATAAATGAAGCTTTAGCCAAAGTCCAGTCAGGATGACTATATTCTTCCTGCATTGGCCTGTAGTTATATTTCTCATTTTATACTGCCATTCACATCTGTCATGCATACTCACTCATAATTTCCAATGCTGTCATTGTCTGGGGTTGTCAATCAACCGAACAGCTGTTCACATCAGCTGTTCACATGCATCCAATAGCACAGCTACACACCTCCATCACTGGCCTATGATCTTGCTGCTGTCATTTTAAATACGTTTCTCTCTCTCTGCCTTTAGTGCATTCATGCTGCTGTTTCGCACACTCCTCCACCTCCCCATCAACACCTAGTCTTTCATCTCTTAGTCAGCCTCATCAGAAGTAATCTGCCACCAACACCAGTGAGAGGATTAATCCTGCTGCTGCTCCGGACTGATGCCCTTCAATTAAAAATCTCCCTGTCGAGTCCAAAGACGCTCTTTTCTGACTTAATTACCATTCCATCATCTGTTATCTGTACTTCATTCACTATGTCTCTCCTCATCGATATATAGAGGTTGGCAATAAAAAAAAAACAGAAAATGTTGTTTATCAGCAAAACTAAAGCATGACTGTACATTCTGTTACATCTCACTTGTTAAGCTTCTGTAATGATACCAAAGACCACCTCAAATAGCAGTTTGTGAGTATGAACGCAGCTGCCATTACTCAGCATTGAGAGAAGAATAAGGTGCTATTAGACACCCGTCTCTGGGCGTGTCCACGGCACCAACACTACACAATATGTTTGGCAGCGTGTCAGTCAGTGTTGAAACTCTTCTCCAGCGTTCCTTAAGTTTTCCTCGTCTCCTGCCGCAATGCAAATGAAACGAACCAGCTGAAACTGAAGCATTACAGACACCACAATCTAACACCGTCGATTTAGGTGATTTTACTCCTTTTATAATTTAAAATTGGGTCTCAAAAAAGTTCTCAATCATCTGGATGTTTTTTTTTTAGCTTAAAGCAGACAACACTGTAATTACATTAGACATACAAACTCAGCACCATTCAAAGTAACCTCCTTGTAACTGTACACTTTCAATGAACAAACAGAAAAAAAGAGGTAGAAACAAGGCCCTTTAATATAGTAACATTTACAGTAGGATGAATGTAATACGGGGAGATATATTTTGAACACTGAAGCATAAAAAAGTAATTATTTTCACATTTAACATGAACTTTTTAGTCCAAAGGAAGAATGCCATCTTACTTTAAACCTGCACCATGCACCTCCCCCCGCCCCCCCAGTATGTGATACAAAAAACAATAAATATGACCATCTGGGATAAGACTTACTTGGCAAATTGCTTTCTGGGTATACAATGACAACTATTGAACATTTTCAGCGCCTTTCCAAATGACTTACACTTGTAAACATACATAGAATAGTTACATAGAGACCATTATAGTAGTATACTTAGAAAATGACACGAGACCTACGGTATAGCTCAAAAGGCTGAGAGGATTAATGCTGTGCTGCTGTTAACCCCCGATGCATCAGTTGTGTCACATCGGATCATCAGGAATAACATCAGGAAGATTTAATAAGATTATATATATATATATTTACACTGTATGTTGGCATACTGCTGTTTTAAAGCACATTACGTTTTTGTTTTTTTTAATTGTCATTGTTGCACATTTACTTTTTCCACAAATGTTAACCCTTATTGAACCGGATAAAATGGCTAAAACTACATTCTTATTTACAGAAACAGCTGGGGATGGGAGGGAGCATTGCTGCCAGCGGAAGAACAGATATGCACATGCAAGCACCAAAATCTGTCCGCTAGTAATTGCTAGGACTGGCTGGTAACAATAATAGTCTAGAAAAGGGGCTTTCTAGATAAACAGTAGCAGCTTGAACAAAAAAAACAGTTGGAATGCTAAGATGTGGTCCATAAGATAGAGACGTTAATACGACGAGAGAAATATTAAAACTAGATAGAAGTTGTTGATGCATGCTGATGAGCTGAGCCTCCTGTCACCTGACTCTGTATTTTTCCGTGCACAGATAAATACATGTAGTGATTCAAAGTCTCGACAAGATGACATCATCGCTGTGTAAGTGATGAGAAAAGAAGATGATCAGCTGACCCAACAGTAAAACTAGTTCAAGCTTCATGAAGGCACACGCAACAGCGTGAATGTACACAAAATGATATTTTAGCTCATTTTAAGAGATCTTTCTCTGTATCTGCATCCACTTGTGACAACCACTGGAAAAAATAAAACAAAACAACTCTAATTTTTCAATTAAATCAACTTGAACTTACATAGGTTTTAAGTAGTGTAGTGCTGCAAACACCTCCAAACAGGATTAGCAGACAGTAGCACAGCACTGATGAAGAATGAGGTAGAGCTGGGAGATTTATCCACATAATAACAATATCATGATAGGAGCCATGCCAGTTGCCAGTGTTTTTGGAGCATTGGACATTCTTTAGCTTCACATTAGTGTTGTTTATTATTCAAATCCAAAAACTAAAAATGTTTTGTCTAGGTAAGTATGTTTTAGTGTCAAATGCAAGTTTCTGCATGATGACGCTGCATATTAACCGTTATAAACCCCCCAGCTCACCTAGCCAGCAGCCACAGAGAAAGACTGAGCTCTCACCAGCTTCCATTTGAAAAAATGCAGGTGGACTCCTCCCTTAAAGTGAAAGTGATCCAATTGTTTGACAGTTTAATTGGCTCATCCAGCTGAGTGAAATGTGAATGATCACACTGTGATCTCATAATGACATCTTAACACTTAATGATGAAAAGAAGTTTAGATAAATAAATACTATGTGAAAGCATCAATATCACACACCAAATTATTATCACTTCATCGACATCAAATAATTCAACCAATAATACTGTGACGTTTGTGTTATTCAATAATGTACATGGTCTGAACTGCTGCATGTCTGCCCGCACAAGAAGCATGAACCAGCCTTAAATGGATCCATTACTATCTGAGCCCTCGGTCTGTTAGCAAAAAGCATGCCTATTCAGACAATTCAGTCTATGTCTAATGTGTGAAACTTCAAGAAAATATTGACCATTATCATAACACTTTGTCCTGACTAAAATCCAGAAGGGAATTGCCATATACTGCAGCGGCTGCAGCAGCAGCAGCAGTGACTCAGTTGATGTGTTCAAGGCACTTTTTGTACATTTTTTGTAACAGCAGTGTAAAGACAGCTTTTGTTCATTTCTGCCATCGTTTTCCCAAATTACTGCCGGGAAGCTGACGAACTAGAAACTTCCTGTGCCAAGAACAACCTGCACGCTGCTGATGGTGCTGCTGCTCGAAGAAGGTCCGGATAAGAAAACAGTCGCTATTGAAGAATGTAGAGTGTGTATTTTAAAAGTTATTTTTACATCTAAGAATGTGAAACATGAAACATGAAAATGCCAGAAGCAGACAAAACTCTGAGGCTAGTGTTATATGTAGCCGGATTCTTCACTTTAACAGCATGGAACAGAGATAACCCTAACCATCATGTTTACTAACTACACAGACATTTCATTTATTTTCACCTGTAGTATGTTTTCTGGTAAGAATGAACACCAACAGTTGACCCTTTAACCTTCCTTACACACAGTCCACAACTGAAGTGTCATCCTCCTCTGCACCCCACTCCCCAAACCTCATCTGTGGGGACGGAGCCGCCGGATGAAGGTTGTTAATGTCATCTATGGCATCTGGGTCCGTGTCATCACTGGCACCAATCCCCATGTGACCGCCTTCCTCCCTGTGTGTACGGATGTGCTTCCTCAGCGCCGCAGGCTCCTTGAAGCTACGGTTGCAGAAGGGGCAGCAGCACGGTCTCTCTCCGGTGTGGATGAGCTGGTGGTGTTTGAGGTGCTGCAGGCGGCTCAAGCGTTTCCCGCAGATGGCGCACACATACGGTTTCTCCCCTGTATGTGTGCGTCTGTGTTTGCGCAAACCGTCCAAGTGGCGGAAACAGTTTCCACACTCTGAACAAGAGTACGGTTTCTCACCTGTGTGTATGCGCAGGTGGGTCTTAAGGGCACCTGACTCACGGAAACGGCGGCCACAAACCGCGCATGGGTAGGGCTTCTCCCCGGTGTGGATGCGAATGTGCTTCTTCAGGCTTGAGATCAGGCGGAAGGTCTTTCCACACTCCAAGCAGTGGTGGGGCCGATCTCCAGATGGCTCCCCTATTGGGTCAGAGACAGAAGGTCCTGCTGAGTCCTCCACTCGGCCGGGAGAAATGCTGTCTCCTCTCCCAGCTCCAGAAGTCCGAACCATTGACTTTTGTCCATCAAGTCCCCCTTGTTGCAAGGCACTGGTGCATTCTCGCACTTGTCTTTGGTGACGCAGAGGATGAGTAAAGGAACGCTGGGAACCTCCATCCCCTCCAACTTGAACATATCCGAGGTCACCCACGCTGTGGGATGATCCTTCTGCATCTCTGTTGTCATTTCGCATCCCAGGCTCCTTCCTGCCAGACTGACCGGAGCCTTGCTCCTCTTTAATCTCAAACCTAGATGCTCCACCTGGTCCCTGAGATGCCCTCTCATCTATAGACAAACCACAGCATGCAGAGATGTCAATGTTTACACAGAGGTGAATACATGTGTCCGTTTCCGTAATTAATTATTATTACTTTATATTTACCTGGTCTGCTGGTATCAGAGCACATATGAGAGGCATTAGATGTAAAGGAGTCCAGAGCATGGTTAGTCACAGAGCCATCTGGTTGGATTGAAAGCTGGCACATTTTGTAGTCATCTCTTGGCTCAAACCCATGAAGTGATTCATCCACAGATCCACCAAGACCCATATCAACACCTGCTCCATTCACATTTCGAGGGTTCTGGTGGTCCCGGTCCAAGCCTGCAGTCATTGAGGCCATGGAAGACAGTGATGGGGCAAAGACTGACTGACTGATGGTCTGGGGGCCAGTGTATGAGCCCTGCAGCTGGTCTATGAGCTTCTGAGCGCTGCACAGACACTCCTGCAAAGCCTTCAGCTCCCTCTCGGACACTTCAAGGCGCACTTTGAGTCTCTCATTCTCTTCTTCCTTGTGCAGAAGCTCTTGCTGAGTCTCATTGAGCACTAGCACCACCTCGCCAAGGAGGGTATCGACCGCGGCGGACATGGCAGTCTGGATGGTGGGTGCGAGACGGGATTTCAGGGACGTTACCGTCACGCCACCGTGCGAAGCTCCGTATCCAGCCTTGTCCGCTTTCCTCTCGTAGCAGGACTCTGGCCCGGGCCTGTCGGGGATGTTGATGATACTCTGTTTACGGTTTCCACCATGGACGGAGCCGCCGCTGCTCGCCGTAGAGGAGTCCATGCTACCGGTACTGTAGCCCGTCCTCCTGGAAGTCATGTCGATTGCAGGCTTTAGTGTGATGTTTCAAATGCAGCTAAAGTCAAGCGAGGCAGGCTGATTACTTAATTATGCAAGGAGTCAAGCGTGGCCAGTTACATCTGCACACATGAGCTGACAAAAACAATGCAGTGAACTATAAGAGTCTTGGCAGGGCCTGGATCCGCTCGCTAACATTAGCCCGCAAGCTTTCAAAAAAGACTCCCAGTCGATCAATAATCTCCCAGACGACGTGAAGTCTGCAGCAGGAGTGCGCCGATGCTCTTTAGCTGCGTTGATCACGTACGTTAGTTACTGCTTAAAGACTTTAATACTGTGCATCCTCTGCAGCGACTCACCCATCTCCAGCTCCTACTTGCAGCACTGCACTACTCAACTATACACTGAGGCCTGTCGCACACAGATGTCGTCATGAGGCAGCTTTGAGAAAGGGTTTAATTTACCCTGGATCTTGACTTGAAGGTTTAAAAAGGAAACGCAACAAGCGCTTCACAATTGCATTTAACCGTGATCAGTTCAGACACTACTTCAGATATACTGTATCTAAACTATATTCTGTAATGCTTTCATTCTCAGCAGGCACAATTTGAAATGGACAAATCAATGTTGATTTGAGACAGACATTAAAAAGACAAATACATCTGATTGACAAGAGCCGTGACACTGTTAACACAGAATTATTCCAAGGACACTCTTTCACATTCATGTACATGTCTTCATATTTAATATTCATATCTTCTAGGCTAATATTTCAGTTTAGGGCTTTTCTTTTCTTTCTTTTTCTTTTTTAAAGTCAGAGTTAAATTAAATAGGCTAGGCTACCACACTTTAATGTCACTTAAGTAAATGTATGTTTTATCTAAATGTAGGTCCACTATAAGGTTATCAAAACTAAAGGTATTGGGGCTCTTTGAGTGTTATAGTATTGAATATTAGATTATTAATGCTGATGCACTGATGTGTACACTGTGAATTTGCTGTTGTATTTGGTCAAGATGAAGCTCTTTTTAACCTCTGTTCAAAGGCCAAATATCATTATGTCTTATTTTTGAGGTGCTCACCGTATGCAGCCTATTTGTGCACTGATTTCTAAAGTAGGTAGTGAGCTGTCAAATTAACGTAGTGAAATGTAGACCTAATGGAGTAGACATTTGAAGCATGGAATGGGCAGCAAATAATTAGCCAAATATAGGCTAAGTAACACTTGACTAAATGTGCGAATAGTTCCATAACTGATTAGACCACTCATGTCTGTAATTATGCAACCATTTATCTTTTCCTCTCTTGTCCTCATTTGCAGCATAAAATGATCACATTATCTTTCCTACAGACTTCCCTCCAAGTACGAGTGTAATATGCGTCATTAATCTCAGCCTGAAAGTCGAAGCAGAGGGTGAAATGTGCTCCAGGGCGAGCAGCTGTGCAGCAGCCATTTGAGGAGAAAAGCAAAAGTTTGCCTTGTTCAATCTGAAATTGTACTTCCAGGGTTCAAGCCCTACATTACCTACAGGTCATCGACCTCTCCGTAGGTCATACAGTCTGAACTGGTGAAGCAAACAACTGTTTATCCCACAGCACTAATCTCTAGGCTGTGAATGCAGACTATTTTAATTTTGGAAATTAACCAAACACATCATGACCTGATGAGCCGCTCCCTGTGCAGTAATCCATCATAAAAACTAATTAATGCCATCAACACACCCAGTTATGTAACTGAAGAGGCACAGACCCTGCTTGACTCTTTGCTTTAATAATAATACACCCACATCTCGGCTGTTTTTGTTCTGTGGAGGAATCTGTTGCTCCTTATTATATTGACTCTAGGAGGCACTGTAGACTGATTTAATAATGAACGGTACTGAGGCAATAAGTCATAAGTTAATCATTTCCTATTGGAACGACTCTTCACAAATATTAAAAGACTGAGCACTTTAACCAGTTTAATTTGGATTTATGGGTTCATTAATTACAATTTTATTGGTTTTTCATGATGAAACCGCATGAAACAATAAAGAGACTATTTCAGCTTAATTCTGTATCTAATGTTTAGTTTCGACTTTAATTATCATCCAAAGAGTCAGTGGGCCATAGCAACTCAACTAAGTAAAACAGTAAAAGAAAGAGAAAGAGAAAGAGAGGTTGTTACTTTGTACTTTTTAGAGATAGAATTTGATTGCTTTTCCATAAGATGTAGAAAAATCAAAACTAATGATTTTCTTGGCGATTGAATAGCTTACTTTGAGTGTTGGGCTTGTGACCTTGCAGTATCCATTTGAGTTGCTTCAATTTCTTGTATTAAAATAACTTACTCCTTATGGATTTGTGTCTGATGAGAAAACAGGCCCATCCCAGCCAGCCGAGGTGGTTACGGGAAAAACTTACGTGGTTTGTTGCAAATAGAGGGAACGTATTTTGGGATTATGTAACAAACCATCTGCTTGAATTTGTGTCACATCCAGTCACATCTGAAATATCTCTTACTTGGAAAATTCACCAGTCTGTCATATTTCCTGTCCCACCATTGCCATGGGTACACGGGGCACAAATGTTGTTAATTCAAAGAGTCTGACACAGATAAATATATGCTTTTCATTCAGACTTACACACCCACCCTCTTTCCTGTAAGTACTTAGACCCAAAACACACTCGCTCACACACACACACACACACACACACACACACACACACACACACACACACACACACACACAAACATGCTCACATAAACAGTCATGACATCTTTCTTTTCATTTCAAGGACATGAACAAAATCTTTGCATAATACCAGTATGTTAAAAATCTGAACTGACTCCACCAGAGCTAAGCTTATCACTATGCTGAATTTCTTTTTTACAGAACAAACAATCTCATTGAGGTGCTTTTTTTGTGCACACTGAGCTCAACATAAGAGTAAACAGATGTGTGAGTAGACTACAGATGGATTTAAGGCCACAGCTGCCATATAAAGTTGTTTTTCCAAAAAATGTCTCGTTCTGTCCATTTCTTCCCTGGATATGGATAACACTCGAGTTGTGTTTTCTCATCATGTTTGGTGGTAAACAAAATACTTTCATTAACTCAAAATGAATACTTATGTTTATTAATTCTGATTTTAAAGAAAAGTACCAGCGCTGATCACTCCGTGTACAACCTTTTTCAGTTTTGGCATTACTATTTCTTAAGCTAAGTCATACATTTGATTTAGGTGAGAGGTCATGGGGGTTGAGAAGAAGGGATAGGCTGTCTGGAGCCACTGCCATATGTCATGGATGACACATTTCAATGAATCAATGCTCTTTCACAAAAAATCATCCTCCATCCTGTTCACCCCAAAAAGGAAAACAACAGCTCATTAACAACTAAGAACACACTGAAACCTGCACACGGCAAAGGAATGCAACAGGAATCCACATGATTCACTAATTCAGACATTAGTGGACTGCAGTGATGTAACTAATACCAAATTACAGAATCCACACTCACTGAGTTAACTATTTAACAAGAAGAGGGGTGGAGCTGGTGCAGAAGGGTCGGGAATGAGGGAGAGAGGGGGCTGTGGGAGGGCAGAAAGAAGGAGGTGATTGTTGGGGAGATGGAAAACATATAAAAAGGGAGAGAGAGCAAGAGAGTAAGTAGAGGGACGACGAAGAGAGAAAGAAGCTCACCCACATTTTTATAAGGATTACAAACTTTTGCAAGCAACAGGTAAGTTCATTTCTTTCACATATTTTTACTCTTTACAATGGCGAGTTGAACTAAGCTGTGGCGAAAGTGAAGGACACCGAGGATATTAGTATTCATGGGGGCTCCTGCTCTGATTTCAATGCAGTTAAACACAATGTATCTGAGGAGATTTTTGAATGGGCTCTATTGTTAACACGCTCTACATACCCACCACAGAGTGTACTTCAGGTACATCTGTGTGGATTCTCGTAATAAAAAAAAGGCAGATTTACTGTGACTGGATCTAGCTGATAGAGCTTGACTGTATCTTGGACCTGTTGTGCAACACCGTCTGGAATGCCGAGTTAGTGTCAAGTGCCTCCACAGCTTAACAAATGTGGTTTGTTCTTTGGAGTGCTGTGTAAGATTATACATCTTTCACAAACATGCCACAGAAAAATAAATTTAAACTAATTAATTGTCCACATTTTGTCATTTGCTTACTCATACGTGAAAGCAGTGTGCTCTTGTTTATGTTGTGGATTTTGTGTTACTTTCCAGCTGAAGCTAGGTTCACATAAGCCATTTGTTTCTGCCATGCCCTGTGTCAGGGGAGAAATAACTGTCTGTCTTCATTCAGGCTCTTTTATGCCCAACAAAAATAATTTGACTCTCTAAATGCACATATTGCTAGAAGCCCAAGGGGGTGATACTTTTCAGTCCCATGCAAAAAAAAAAAAAATCAGATTTTCCCAAACACTGATGGAATTTTTCTTTCTATGATCTCTAGACCGCACAATGGCTGCACGCAGGGACCTTTCTTTTCCCCTGGTAATCATCTGCCTGGTCTTCATCAGAGGTTACACTCCCCTGCCAACAGCATCCGAAGTCACAAGGACGAATCCCACGAGACCTCTCAGCCCAAGTGGGAACCTACACGAGACCCGTGCGCTCCCTCCGGATGACTACTATGATGATATGGTTACGGACCCCTCTATTGTAGCTGAAACAGTGGCTCCCGGTGGGGAGACTTCTCAGAAATGTGACTATGATTCCTGTCTTGAGAATCAGCCCTCCTGTACTATGCTAGCAACCACCACTGGCTGCTTGTGTCCAGGGTTAACTACGCATAAAGAGATTCCACTAGTCCCTGACCTGAGAACAGTGTCCTGGAACGGGTCAGAGGTTGTTGTTAAGTGGTGTGCACCTAATTCAGACATCACAAATTATATTGTGAAGGTAGAGGGGCAAAGGAGTTGGGAGTTTGAAAAGGACCAAAGAAGCGGCGGAGTGGGAGACATAGACCACATTGCAAAGGTTTGTGTGGTCGCAGTGAATGATGCTGGAGAAAGTGAAGGGTCCTGTATGATGTACCATCCCAGAGACAACAGCCTGCCTCTGAAAGCAGGACTCATCGGAGGAGCTCTAGGCTTCTTGCTGCTCCTTTTGCTGGCTGTTCTGATCTGGAGGCACAAGAGGCAAAGGAAACAGGAAGCTGGCTTCTCTATGTAATGAAACTGTTGTGACAGACTGAACAGAAATACTGGACACTCAGATGGAAATGACTCTTCAGCATTGTTACAGTTCATTAACTGTGGCTACATTATACAATTTGATTATCTGTAGAAAAAGATACTTGGGGAAACAGGATTCTTCATTTCATATAAAACACACTGGACACTGTTCAACAACTAACACAGTTAGCGTGCTAAAAAAGCTCCAAGAGCCATGAATTGGATGCCAGCTGAAAAATATTGCATTCATCAGCGCTATTTTCCTGAAAATGAAACCCAGATGACAAACAATAAGCACACATGCTGCAAGACACATGATGTTAATTTGGTCTTTTTTTCTTTTTTTCCAATTCTAAATGTTTGTTGTTTGTTTGGTCTGCTCTGAAATATCAGGTGTCAGGACTTTAGAGGAATGTGCCAGTAAGATAAAATATTTAAAGTCAATTTTTGCTACTGCTTTCCAAATCATTCGTAGTTAATGGGATACAACCTTATACACTGTAAAGGATTTTCATTTAAATTTAAAGTAAAAAAGTGGCAGCTGGGTTGCCATTATTTTACTGCAAAATTAACATTTGTTTATTGCTACAAAATTTTACTTAAAGTTAACTAAATTGTTCAAACATACATCTGCTTGATTTAACTTAATAGTGGCTTAGCAGGTTATATGCATAGTAATAATCACACAAATATAGGATTATACTTGTGTTAAGGAAAATAATGTAATGCAATTTATGTGTCAGTCTCCCCAAAATCTCTATACAAACCTGAACACAGGCACAGAATACAAACTATAAGAAAATGTTTGAGTGAAGAACATAGCTAATTATCAATAATGATATTTGCCATGTTTGGTGGTAAACAAAATCCTTTCATTACCTCAAAATGAATACTTATTTTTATTCATTCTGATTTTAAAGAAAAGTACCACCTCTGTTCAGTCCGTGTACAACCTCTTTCAGTTTTGGCATTACTGTTTCTTAAGCTAAGTCATAAATTTGATTTAGTTGAGAGGTTATGGGGGTTGAGAAGAAGGGATAGGCTGTCTGGAGCCACTGCCATATGTCAGAAAAGTACCAGCATAGCACAGTCATACAGCGCTCATTAGTTCATGTACAAGTCAAGTCAGGTTTGTTCCCGGCCTTTCATAAACATCTGCACAACAGATTTAATCTCCTTCAGTTTTGGCATTACTGTTTCAAGCGAAGTCATGCATTTTATTTATGACATAGTCGAGTCACAAAACGATAACATATAATACAAGACCATACACACAATCAAAAACGGAATCATTTTTTAATACATGAATACTACTGTTTAAGAAAGAAAACTAAACTTTTTCAATTGATAGTTGCCAGGCAAGTACTTACTGTGATTAGTCGAGCTGAGGTAAAATAGTCTGGTTCATCTGTAGGGTTAGAGACAGAGAAATATATCACAAATGAATCCAAATACACTGCTGCCCATAAAGCTGGAATAAAATATTTTTTTACTTCTCATGAAATGATTGTGACAATGTGATTTATTCTTGATAAATAAAGTTGTTATATATTCTCAAAATTGTATCGATCAATTTCATTGCATCTGGTCAAAGGTGATTACTGATGTGTATGAATAGAAAATGAAAAGAGGAATGTGTCTGAAAACAACATTATTCCAACTTTATGGACAACAGAATACAAATAGTCACCTACAACAGACTGACTGAAATGATGCACAAAACACCCAATAGCTTAAATTACATAACTAACACAATAAATATGCTCACAGCCTATGTTCCATGGTGTTTACTGTATCAACATGTCATCAGAGATTGCCATTGTAATTAATACAAGTTTGAGGAAAACCCTACACACACAAATATAAATCAGATAGAGAAAATAAAATGTTTAGCAATTATTATCTTATCAAATTAGGCCTATCTTTAAAATAACTTGATTTGATATGAATCTGCACAGCTGAATAGAGCCCAATATAGCCACCACTCACTGAAGTCTCAATGCTACATTAACTGTTGAATAGCCTCCATAAAGTGAAAGGTTTACATTATTAAGACTTCAAGATCATCAATTCACTAGCAAGAAAAACATCTGTCCATATATTTACTTTGACATAGAGATGAATGTGTGCTAATTCTGTTGTTTGTATATGGAATCCCTGCTGTAGCTAGCTGCTAGATCTTACTCTCTTGGAGTGCACATATAAAACCAACCCAAAATTGAAAAATACTGTATGATACTGTTGTTGAAGATGGCTTGTTCCTTAGCATTATAGTGCTGTATTTTAATAATACATTATAGTTACGTTAAAAACGGTCAGTTAAGTGTAATTTTACAGATTTCTGTTTTTATTAACAATGAAGTACTGTATTAGTAAATACTGCCAAGTTCCTGCTGTAAATTCAAAGAAATCATTTACAGTGTATGGTACTTAAAATATGTCTTTACTTTTAGAGATGTTCCACCACACCTGGCTAAAAGGAACTAATCAAAATCAGCTGTATCCACTAAAGAGTCTTTATTGCTTATTTTAAAATAGAACAAACCTATAATAAGATAAACACCACATCCACACTAATATTAAAAAATACAATGAAAATAACAGATTCATAACCATACCATGTTGGTATGTTGAACCTCTCTATGAGAGTTTTTTGTGTTTAATTAATGAGTGACTGAATTACTTAGTTTTGAGGCCTTTAACTGAATAATATTCTGCTGTATCATGTAGTCTACTGTATTTATGAACCTAGAATGGTTGTGTTTTTTTAATTTTTTATTTTTGGACATTGCCTTAAATATAAGTTTAATAGTGAGGCACACAAAGCCAAACTGGAGCTCCTGCATGTATGTATTTTCAAGGATATGACAAATATTGCTTTTACAGTAAAAATGTTGCACCCATATGTCAAAATGTGTCATTTATCAGGGTTTGGAAGAGGGGGGGTTTCCATCTCTTTCATTGTCGGAAGTTATGTCAGTGTGTGTGAGCTCAAGTGTTAGGAGCTGTTTTTCCAGCTGCCATACAGCAGTCTCTTCAGCGGATATGGATTTTGTGAGGCTCGTCTCATTCCAGCTGAGACTTCCAGTCATCCAGCGCTGGGCTGGTGAGAAGCTTCGGGCTTTTTTTTTCTTTTTTTGCCATGATGAGAGAGAGAAGAAAGTCCAATATTTAAATCCTCCCAGTTTATCTCATGTTCAAGCAAGCTTCCATCTGCGTGTCTTGCAGCCATGTTATAATTCCTTTTGACTCTGCCTGCTGCCACAGAGTTGTTCCAGCGCTCTTGGCATCTTTTTTTCATATTCCAACTGCACTGCACAACTTATATTAAAGGGTGCTGCATGGAAAACATCTAACATCTGTAATTTGCAGACACAACAGACAGACTCATTTCAGTCGCTGAAATGGCCTCAAGATGTTTTTATGACACATATTCAGCCTGAGTGCAGCCGCCCTGAAACTGGGAGGGAAATCCTGACATGGATGGGCCACTGTGATAGAAAACACAAAAACATCAGTGTACAGTATGATGTGGTGGTTGCAGCCTGTTATAAACAGACAGATCAAGATGTAATGTACTTTCACCCTATGCACAACATTTTTAGCAAAAACCTCAACAATTGACACAGCATTAATTGCACCAAAACAACTCAAACATGCACTTGTAGAGGAGCAAAAATACACGTACAGAATGTATCACCAATAGAAATTGCTGTGGTTTTGCTTTTCTGAAAAAAAACAACAACAATCTGTTCTTGCCAAATGTTGGTGGTTCTGGTAACCAGTGATACAGATAAGAGGGAAATGAGGAAGCAGAGTGTACTTTACTTCTGCAGCTGCCCTTGGGGTTTAAATCTGAGTTCTTTCTTGATAAGAATGCAGAGTACAGAAATGTATGAACTAGATATAATGTGAAACAGAAACATTGACTTTCACCATTTTGACATTTTTTAAATCTCAAAATGTAATCTAACCTATTGAATTAAATATAAATAACTGCAATACAAACTGTAACTAAATCATGTAAAATAAATAATAAATAAATAAAATAATAATAATTAATCATAATGATGAATCAAATGATAATTAATGGATATACCACACCAAGGATAACTACATGATCTGCTTGATATTTGTCTGCATATTGCTTTTAATGAATGAATGAATTCCACATTGACACTCCTGAGCAGGCGGTGAGACACGCCAAACAGCTTTTAAGCGTTAGATCATCTGGGGAAAGCATGTGATGTGTAAAAAATGTGGAGATAATACAGAAAAGCGTAGGAGGACATTTACCAGTAAATTTTCTGCTCCGCTGAACTGTTTATCATCTTTGACATCTTATATACTGTAGAAGACACAGTGAATAAAAGTCCTGATGAATCTCAGATGTGACGCTGTTTTATTGGTGGCGGCACAGATGGAGGTTGTTTTTTTTTTTAAATTTTAGTTAAAGTGAGTTTTGCAACAAGGTCAGCCGCTGTTGCAAGTGTGGCACAAGACTCTCTCAACCAGGACAAGTCATGGTGAATCACTGCTATCTCATTCAGTAAACACTCATTCAGTGATGTATGCTACTTTTCTGATGACTAGATCATGTACATATACACAACTGTGAATCAGCTGAATTCAGGCTTTGGAATTTTCCATTAGTAATTAAGAGTCTGCCAGTACCTGTCACCCAGTTCACTGTTAATCTGCTACTAAAACTGCTTGATTAACAGTGAACTGGGTGACAGACACTGGCAGACACTAAGTTACTAAATTACTAATGGAAAATCCCAAAGCCTGAATTCAGCTGATTCACAGTTTTGTATATGTATCTGTTTGTGTTCGCATGAGTATTTATAAAGTCTGAGTCTATGTATGAGTTTTTTGTTGTTGTGGGTTTTTTTTGTATTTATGAAGTTTGTAATTCAACCTGCAAGTGTTGCATTATGGCTAATGATGATTAAAAAGACAAGAGTTAAAAATGACTCTCCTGTTGTTAGCTCTAGTAGGGGAGAATGGGGTTGGTAGTCACACATTTTACTTTCCTTTGAATTCCTAGTAAACCATACACTAAATAGATTCCCTTTTAATTTGTAATGAAAGCCTAAAGTGTCAGGTATAGGAAAAGAGTGGTCTGACTCTCCTTCTGCTGATTCTGTTCAAAAGATATGGACTGTCAAATATGTCTTGTGCACTTGTGACAACCATCCTCATCGTGGGTTTGGTAGTCACACTATGGGGTTGGTTGTTATTTAAATGGGAAAAAATAAAAAATGTGGACAATCTTAAAAATGTATCTAAAATGTTTAGTTTCATTGAAACACAACAACCTAACACATCTCCTGCACCAAGAGAACATAAACAGGACAAATCATTCCTATAAGTGCATTTTCTGTCCTTATATAACAATATCCTCTCTGACTGCTCTGAGCTTTACATCTGGAGGAATCTGGTCCTTGTTTGTCTTCCTGACAAGTTCCTGGTCAGTTTGCTCTCTTACAAGAAAGAAAGGTCCAGATATATCACACCATATATGTGTATGCCAACAGGTGACCACTAACCAGAGAATGTGACAAGCATCCCCAGCTAGGTTTTTTTGCTGTCAGCAAAGAAAACAATTACATTATGTTTTGGCGTAGCTAAGAAAAAACCTGCCTAACTATACTCTAGCTCCCTCTTCATACTTTTTAATGCTAATGATTGTTTTATTATAAACCCATTGTGTAAAAGCCTAGAAGAGAAACAATGAAGAGTTGCATATTTATATTTTCACATGAAAAACATTAAACGTACTCTCACCAAATTCTAAAACTTTCAGCACCAGCACCCTCCAAAGACTGAAATCTGATGAATTTGACAACCAACCCCATTCTCCCCTACATATTAAAAAATCAGACTTGACATTAAAGGGCCATTAAGTAATCTAGGAATTCAGTCAGAGTCAGACAGCATCCAAAACTATTTCCACAACAGAGATGAGCATAAGTGTGTGTCATTAGAGCAGACATCAACAGGAACGTGCAGTAAACGTCACAGTTTACAGGCTTCTGTCAACTGCTTTAAGGCTCGTGGTGAGAAAGTCCTCTTACTGCCCTCTGCTGGTCACATTCAGACCTGGAGGCAAAAAAAAGGACATTAAGAGTTAAATAAAAATCCACACAGCTGGGTCACATTAGTCTCAGATCCAGTTAGAGCCTTTTTCAGCTGTCATATAGCACTCTGAAATGTGAGGCTTCAAAGCATTAAAGTCACCTGTTCTCAAATGTTACACCTGTCAAAAGGCCTGCAAAATGTGTGTTGGAAGAAGTATTTATACTCTAAAATGAGAGGACATAAGAAGAATCAGCAAAATGTTAAAAGCATAAAAAGTACATGTAATACATTTGCAGATTGGCAGGTGTTCAGTAGTTAGTGTCATAATATTATTATGTTATTTATATTATATCTGATATAGTAACATGGAATGGAAATCATTTAAATCTATAAAATTGCATCATCATTTATGCCATATAAATAGTAGGTTTGGTTTGCAATTAAATATCTGAATCTGTACCATCTGCAGCAGCTGTGAAATAAATGTAAAAAGTATAATATCTCACTCTGAAATGTAGACGAAGAAGTAGAATAATACAATAACATGATATTGAAATACTAAAGTGAATATGTATAAATATGTAGTGTGAATGAAGTGTATCACTGTATTTAACATAGTACACACAGATTAAAATGATATCGATGTTGAAATCATGTTGAAGTTGAAGATAACCCTCAGTGACATGATGGATGAAAAAGCTCTCTCATTTATTTCAGCCAAAATAAAACTAATTCTTCATCAAGTGTTTACATTATTTTGTCAACCTCCTCTGCTGGTTATGACATTACACTCAATAAAGAGTGATCATTTCATTTCTAGATAAAACAAAAAACAAAAACACACAACTCTCCATCTCTCTTTACAGAGAGTATATATCATGGCAGTAGCTTGTAGCCGAGGCTTTAACTCTTTATTGGGCAAATAATTATATTTGGTAACTTCTGTAAATATCCCAAAATATCCTTCCTTCTTTCCTGCCTTCCTTCCTCCTTTCTTTCCTTCCTTCCTTCCTTCCTTCCTTCCTTCCTTCCTTCCTTCCTTCCTTCCTTCCTTCCTTCCTTCCTTCCCTTCCTTCTTTCCTCCCTTCCTTACTCCCTTCCTTTCAATGAGTGTCCTATAAAGGGTTAAGAAGGAAGGAAGGAAGGTAGGGGGGAGAAAGAGAGAAGGAGGGAGGGAGGAAGGGAAGAAAGAAGGAAGGAAGGGAGAAGAAAGGGGGATGGAGGAAGGAAAGAAGGAAGGGAGGAGAGAAGGAGGGAGCGAGGAAGAACAGATGGAAGTAAGGAAAGGAAGGAAGGAAGGACGGAGGAAGGAAAGAAGGAAGGGAGGAGAGAAGGAGGGAAGGAGGAAGGACAGATGGAAGGAAGGAAAGGAAGGAAGGACGGAGGAAATAAGGAACGAGGGAGGGAGAAAGGAAAAGAGGAAGGGAAGAAAAAAGGCAGGGAGGAAGGAAAGGAAGGAAGGAAGGAAGGAAGGAAGGAAGGATATTTTGGGATATTTACAGAAGTTACCAAATATGATTATTTGCCCAATAAAGGGTTAAGAGGCTTTACTGCAATGAAAGTAATTGCAGGTTGTAATATTATGTTCATCTCATAGCATCATGCTGGAACCTATTCAGAACAATCATTCATTTTCACGCAATCAATTATTCATGAAAAATTAATTGACATTTGGCACTGGGAAAAATGAATGTTATTTTTCTCTTATTAGTAATCCACCAGCAGGGGCAATAATGGCTGCTCCCTCTACCCGCTGCTGTCCGCTTTTACTGGGCATAAAACGTCTAATGTAGGTCAGGCATCCATCAGCGACCATTACTAGAACTAGACCAACCTCGACATGCAGGGCCAGTAAACATACTGAACACAAGCACGTAATAGTTTCATTTAAATGTAGAAGGGTTTCCTCTAGGGTTAATATTACAAAGAAGATGAAGGAAAACAAATGAATTGGTGCCAATCAAATCAAAGCACTCGTCTCTAAATGAGTGAGATGCAGTTTAGTGTTAAAACCAGCTTTTTACACAGGGACTCCGGGGCATCATTCAGTAGCCTCCATCAGTGGAAACTCTGGTTCTAAGTGGGTGGTTGTACAAACTGCCCCCCCCCCCTCCCTCCTCCCTCTCTCCTGCAGGCGTCTCATCCTGTTTACTCCTGTTAAGTCTTAGAGTGTCTATCTGTCTTGGCTCAAACCACAAAAAACTGTAAATAAAAAGATTAACTTCTGTCTCCATGTGTAACTGTGATGTCACAGGAAGGATGAGTAGAGGGTTTATGTAAATGCAGCAGGACGCATGTTTGATCACTTCCCCTTCTGTGTGAGTGTGTCATGTTTTATCATCCAGACATCTTTCTGAACAGGTCCGGTGTGAGTCAGAGCTCCTTTTATTTATTTCCAAATAGGCCACTAGAGGACATTATTGCAAAGAACATTGTAGAAATCACAACCACCTTTGGCATACACTCACTGATAATGGAGTGGAAATGGAAATTAATTTCTCTACTAACAGGGATGAAAATGAGCTCAGGCTCACTTGCAGGGAGACAGTAAGAGTTTGTGTATGAAGAAGCAGCTAAATGTTTGCTTTCTGTCACCACTTCCCTTCTTGCGCCCCAAGGTTCCTCTAGGCTGGCAGGACAGAGCTCTCCCTCTCAACTCCCCAGGATAGCTCAGCACGAGCGTTTCATGAAGCTTTTTTATTTTTTCTCCATTTCCTCATATGAAGGAGCTGGAGTAACCATGACAACCTGGCATTATAGGCTACAGGACAGAGCTGAGGAGGTTGAAACTGAGCTCCGCTTGAAGAGGAGAAGTTATCGATCAAGCGCTGTCACACACACAATCATGACATCTTTCTTTTCATTGAAGAGCAGAAAAATCCTCTGACTTTCTGATGGATCTGAATACATGAAACACTGTACCGTACTGCTGATAGGATACTCATGTTAAGCTGGAAAAAGTGTTTTAAATGTCAAAAACTTCAAAACCATGACTTCCAGTGTGCCAGATTATAATTTATGACAGAACCAGAACCAAAATATAGAGCTCATATGAGATCATGATGTCTATATGTTGATATATGTTAGAATGACACAACTAACTGAGAAACATCTGTATCTCTGTTTGCAGGCATTCACAGAAAATAATGATGTTTGACTTTTGTAACATTTAGTGAGCGTGTTTATGTGTATTCATTTGCTGGTTATGATCACACGTTATGTGTCGAGCCTTATATTGGTTTCAGAAACCAGTATTAGCCCTTGTTCCCATTTCTGAAAAACCTGGATATGCTACCTGAAGTGCTCCGATAGGAACACCTGATCCACATTTCTCATCATTCTTTGTCGGTAGAGAAATAAGCATCTGATACGTTGAATAATCAAGACGCAACAGAGATGATGAGAAACTTGGACACTGTTAGAACCAGGTTGACAGGGACTGGTGTGTATTGGTGTGCATGTAAAGTTACTACGTGAATTAAAAGCAAAAACAAATTGAGAGCCGGCAAAGAAAAGAGCTGCATTTCAATTGTTTCTCTGTTCCACGTATGGATGTATTTTAGAGTCACAAAAAGGGGAACATTAGGATGGTGAATAATTAATATATCATTATTATTATTATTATTATTATTATGATGATGATCAAAACACTGACATAAACCGTGCTCAATAATTATGTGATTTGAACTTTTTTAACTATTTAACAATATGTCCTACAATTTCATGAGAATACTAATGCCTAATTATTTGTTCACATTTTAGTGTAGCCCTTTCACATCTGAAGTGTCTGATTGAACTTTATATTACAAATTCTTACATATAAATGCTGATGTATTTGATATCAATATTTACATATATCAACATTTATACATAAATGATCACAACAGACAAATATTTTCCAATTAATGCAATGTTCTTCTTCTTTAAGCTCATTTACCTATATATCATCATGATGAACTGGCTGACTACATACAAAAAACTGTCTTCATACATTTGTAGAATCAGCATGAATGTTTAATGTGTGACTACTGCTTTTGTTTTTTGAGTTCATCAAAGGCTTCAGCTGCAGCTCAGGTGCTCTCAGCTGAATCTTTAACAGAGTAAGAAACCTGCAGGGACAGAGCCAGAGCTGTATTTAACCCACTGAGGTTAAGTCGTTTTCCCAGAGCGGCTGAACTGTTCCACTTCCTCACTCTCTCTCTCTCTTTCTCTCTGCTGGTCTGCAGGAAGTGGCTCTTATTGCACATTTTCAAAGAACATATTCTTTGAAGTCTCAGCGGAGTATTCTCACAGTTAAAAGCTCTCAGCGGGCTTCATCGTTATGTCTGTATGTCCTCCATTTACATTCTTTACCTGCTTTTTTTCTCTTTTCATTGTCAGGGGGGCACTGGAGCATATCCCAGGATACACTGGGCTGAAGCTAGGGAGACATCTTGGAGACAGGCTGCCATCAGTCCATCAATGAGTCTCGCATCTACATTGAGCTGCAGAAAGAACATGCACTTTGGACACAGAAAAGTCCAAAAACTCAACATGATAACATCTTTGAATGGGGATTTTTAAAAAATACAAGATGCAGAAAGGAAGTGTTGTGCAAAGACACAGAACGTGGGGGAAAAAAGGGTGAATTTTCCAACCAATAACAGGTGCTGTTTCACTCCCATTTTCACAGTTTTTAAATACAACAAACTCACACAAGCAATTCACAGGCAGAATACCTTTAGCCATGAATGTAACTGAGGCATAAACTGAAATCTAGGGCTGGTGCATGGCCAGATGTTGAACAAAAACAAATCCCAATTACATCCCCCGCCCCTCCACCCCCCCCAACATCCACCCACCCCACCTCTGCTATAAAAAAACAACAACAACAAAAAAAACACGACAGCCGGGGCAGGAACAAGCACTGGAACAAGAGATGAATCAGGGACAAATTATTCAGGACACAGTCACGGGGGATGGAGAGCTCGAGAGGAGAGGAAGAACTTGACCTTCTCTGAATATTCATGAAAGACAAGAGAGAGAAGGGAAATAAAAAGAGATGTAAGCCTTTCTGAGACCTGAAACCTTTTGTGGTAGTCTAATAATGGCAGGCAGCTTTTGATTCAGTGCAAAAACAAATATATGAAGCAGGAGTAACATCAGCATACCTTGGCTGTCTGCCAGCCGGCTGCAAGGATCAATAGCCATTAACACCATCATGCATGCAGTCAGAGGACAGCAGGGATCTGTGGCTCTGCAGAGTATTTCATCATGATGGGAGGTGGATTGGAGCTTTAGTTCTCCTCGTGTGTTTTCATCGCTGCTGAGAGCGATGCTTTCTGACTGACAATGTCATCAGTGTGCCGTGTATGTAAACACATCCAGCAAGCCGGCCCTGGAGAATCTAGGTCATTTTCTGGCTGGGATGAGACGAGTGGAGCAGTCTGGAGACACGCCGAGCTGCAAATGTGTGGCGTGTTCATGTGTCAGAAGCCAGGCTGTAATACACACACACACACGCACACGCACACACACGCACACCTCTCTTATCTGCTTCATGAATCAAGTGAACATGCCTCCAGTGGTGATGAAATCCTCAAAGAAACACAGGTAGTGAAGCGGAGGGGAGGAGGAGGCAGAGGAGGAGGAGGGAGTGGTGAACGCTTGTAATTTCTTGCTCCAGTTCTCTTTGCTTTAGCACTGAGGACACGTTGTTCATTAAAAATCCAAACCCTCAGTCTTCAGGAAACACAAATCCCTGCGTCATGCAATATTGACATTGGCTCGGCATAAACACCAAGAAAACAATGCAACCATGTGGCAGGAATTACTCTCTGGATCTAGAACATCATGTGCTGCAGAGACTGTGGATATGTCGAGGATGATTTTTTTATCTTCCATCTTTTTTTTTTGAGAGAGAGAGAGATTGTGTCATTTCAAATCTGTCCTGAAAGTGCTCTGCAATCTGATTCAGATAAGTCAAAAATGAATTCTTTTGAGGGGCATTAAGTGCCAAATCCATTTAAAAATCAGTTATTGCTTTTTGATTTTTTTTTTTTTTTTTTTTAAATCAGCAGAGAGCAATTGTAAAGACTCAGGCTGTCTGGTTTGGCGGATGAAGGGAAAATGAGAAACAGGTCAAATAATCACACAGGAATACTTCTTCACACTGATGCAAAAATCATATAAAAATACAATATTGATAATAAAGCAGCCCTGCATTCATTTACAAATCTGAAATATTAAAAGGGAGTGTAAACATTATGGCAAAATCTAACCACCGATAAATTTACATCATCCTAGTAAAGCTCTATATGATCTACTATCACCCATCTTTAATGATATTTTATTGTACATTTATCATGTCACTCTCAGTATAAGAGTATGTAGTCATAAATCTTAGCCAATGTAAGTTATCTTCTAATAAACGACATAGAAATGAAGGCAGGCAGCATATTTTCAGTCCCTTGACAGCCTAACATGGAGCACTGCTCTGTATCATCGTCTCCAGGTGTTCTGATTTATCTACAGCATCACTCCACCCTCTCTTCTGATTCTCACTAATGCCTCCAGATCCAGGTGATACCTAAGGTGCAGGTTTATTCTCAGTGAAATAGCCAGAGAGAGAGAAAGAGAGAGAGAAAGAGAGACGACAATCAATTCCTCGCCTTTTGTCGTCTTTTGTCATGTATGCCAGTGGCTCACATTTTGGCTCTTCTGTTCACTCTGGTTCATTCTGGGACTTTCCATTCATTAAAAGGATTACACACTCCCTGTTTTAAAGTTCAGAAGAATGATGCAAACTGTTCCATCAAAATGCAACCAAAAAAAAAAAGTTATTAACAGCTCAAAACAATGTGACAAAGCATCACAAATAACTAAAAACAACCAGAAATGCCTGTAAAAAAAAAAGATAGAAGACACTGCATAAGACAAAATACAAAATTTACACTCTGGTAAAAAATAATGATAAAAACAAGAATACAACATGTAATAACTCAAAATGTTAGAAATAAAAAGGGCAATATGATGAGCCCTGTAAGGTAACCTCTTATAACAGCGGTCTTCCTATAGCTGAGATTGTTTTGCTATGAGCACGACAGGCCCACACATTAAAATTCAAAATCAGAGGCACCACTGCAGAGCCTAATTAAGAGGATATAATGAGAATATAATGAGGATCTAAAGCTCCAGACCAAACTCACCTGATGATTACACAAACCTTTTGTTCCTGGTAACAGCATGAACCAAACGTCTCGGACACCATATGCTGCTATTAAGGTTTTAATCGCCCAGGAGCAGGTGGGCAGATTGCGGGTGACATTACCGTCTGTCATGACGCCAGGAGGAGAGGTGACAGAAGTAGAAGCACCAGTTTCCAGTTAACACCGGTCTGCAGCGTAACATTTACACCACTAGCAGCAGTTTTCTATAGCTGACATGTCAACTTATTTACTTTTTCTGACAGTAATTAATTCCATTTTACACTTTTCTATCAAAAATTGAATCCTGGAAGTATAGAATCAGAGTCAGAATATATATATATATAACCATGCAGTATAATCTGTTAATAACAAGTAAGGAAAAGTGGCCGTTCCCTACAGACAGACTAATCTGAGATAGAGATTAATCTTGCATTTCACCTCTGAGGCTCATTTATTACACTGAAGTTTACAAAACAAAGACAAATAGAGCCAATTTCTCTCTCACAGCTGATTAAGGACCACACATCTTGCACTGGAGACAAAGAGTGTCATTCCAATCATCCACCATGACCGCCTAATCCAATTAACTCAACTGCTGTATGTACAGCAAATTCACACCAACCAGTCTACCATCTATCCATCGTAAAGGCAGAAACACAACAAATCACCTTCTACTCTGTGAACTTCAACATGGATGCAGAAAATGAAGGGCACATTAGGATAAACCACAAAGGGGCTTTACACGAGTTAACTTCAGCTGTTGAGGATGGTCCTGAAATCTGCTGCAGTCAGTAACGACGACAACATTTCATTACTTTCAAAATCATGTTTATTAAATTTAGAAAACACCATTTTGTTAACAGTTTCTTAGCAATAGCAGGAAAGAACTGAAACTGTAAGAGAGACGTTGATGGGGCCTGGGCCAACCCCTGAGTTTAAAAACCAGCTGTGTTTTGTCCCTACACTTCTGCTCTCTGGTGGGGGTGGGGGGGTCACCTGCAACTAACATGGCATAGACTAGAAGAGGGAGAGTCAGTGTGGTAGTCTCAAAGTAGAATGCCTAAAGAAACGAGACATAAGAAAACTTTTGTCGACATCAGGTAGAAAAGTTGATTTGCAAAGTCACTTTTCAAGTCAAGGTATTTCCTGCCAAAATATACCGAGTATGCAACATTAACGTGTAATTAGGTTGCCAAACCGGATCGGTATGTAAGTTTAATCACTTAAGGGAGGGGGTTTCTGCACAGCTTTAGGGGAGGTGGGCTTGGGGATACTTGGGGATGCAGTACAGATGTAGTCCAAAGAGGAAGTGCAAACAATGTCTAGAAGGTTGTGTTTGTTGAGGGGGTTGGGTGGGTGGGAGGGTTTACGGGGGTACGAGCAAAACAGGGGCTCCCCCCCCTTTGCTCATCAAGGTGCTGAGAGGGGTGACTCTCTGGAGGGCGAGCCCGAAATATCCTCAGGGGGGAAAACTGTGAGTGTGCAGGCTCGGATGCCACCCAGCGACTCGGGTAAGTCAAACACTTTGTGCCATTCGTCTTTCTCGGGGTCGTATTTCTGTACTATTTCCACCATGCAGCGATTGTTCCACGAGTACCCGCCGACCACGTAGATCTTATTCTCAAACACGGCCACGCCCACGTCGCTCTGGCCGCGTAACATGGCGGCAATAGGTGTCCATAAGTCGAGGGCGGGGGAGTAGTATTCGCAGCTCAGCACATCGTCGTAGTCGCTGGTGCCTCGGAAGTGATTTCCCCCGATCACGTAGAGGCGGTCGCCCACCGTGCACATGCAGTGGAGGCCGCGCACTGTGGTCATGGGTGCTTTCTGAGTCCATTTATCTGCATCTGGGTCAAAGCACATCAGCTCCTTTTGAAAAGTGTCATGAGTGATTCCCCCTGCAGCAGGAACAAAAAAAAAAAAGGGGGAAAAAAAGAGAGCACTAATTAGTCCTGACACTGATCATTTGGAAGAGGAAAACAGTTTTGTAGACTTGTCAATCAGACTGATCACTGACTGATTTATCCACGTCAACCTACATTTTCATGTATCTAGGCCAAGCCACAACACAGGAAATGGTCACAGTTGCTTCAATAACGTCATAAAGAACAAGAATCAGAATCAAGTTTGCACATCTCCCCTTACCTCCATCCCACATTATCAAAGCTTGAATCAAACTTGACAACCGATAAACAGGATAAACCCTCATTTTACAAGTTGGACTTTCTGTAATGTGAAATAATGCTGATGATGGGCACTCACTACAAAAAGGAACAATATTACAAAATGCTCATATACATAACGACAAACAGACTGTAAACGCCAGGACACAAAAAGCTGAGGGAAAGTGGGGAGGGAAAAAAAAAAAAAAAAACAGGACATGTCTACAGGGAAGGCTTAAAATAAAGAGGAACACAATCCCAGCATGCATTTGGGTGGAAGCAAGCCCATCCCTCCCCCCCTAGGCAGAGTGACTAGGAGCAAATGCAGTGAAGATTTGCAGCGCATGCCGAATACAGGCTGAATCCCTCTTTTGCTGCTGCCCAGTGATCGTGCGCTCGCTTTATTGTTGAGGCCTAAGCTGTCTATTCAGCTGCCGTGACTCAGATCTGTGATGCTGCACCTCCTTTAACTGATCACATCCAAAGATAGGCTGACTATCCATTTTCTTTATCCAAGTAGTCCACGGGGCAAATCTGCTATTAAAACACTGACAAGCAAACAGTGCTGGAGTCGACGTAAAGTCCTTATAATTCCTCTCGAGAGGCCCCGCTGCTATTGGATTCAGATCAACGGCTTTGGCCTTTCCCTGATGATGTCTGATCAGTATCCCGGGATCCTAATGTCTAATAAGTGCCATTAGTGAGACATTCAGAGAGACAGGTTAAAAGCTTTTGCCCTTCATAGACAGCAAAAGACAGATCGCCCGGGTTATTCTTTGTGTTTTCTGCTGCGTATGCCCTCAGATTACGATATAAACACATTCCTCTTTCAGTCTGAGTCCCCTTGTGAGGCCAGTGACCTGCTTGGCGGACTGAATCAGTGCCGGGACAAGTGGGACCCAGAGAGAAGATGGAGAGAAGACACAGAGGTGAGGCTGAAAAAAAGGGGGGCTTAGCAGGTTCTAAAAATACCCCACAATGATTAAGAGTGTCCAGATTTATGCTCCTAACAATCTGTGCTTGTCTCTGGACCAACAAAAATACAGCAAAATCCCTCAAGGATGCTAAAGAAAAGAAAAAAACAAAACAACAGGCAACCAGTTAGAAGTGATTTGTTTTCTCATAGGACAGCTACAACATCTGGATCCACATTAACATATAACTCTGTATGGATTGTGAGAGTAAATTACATTTCGGGAGCAACTTTAAATCGTTCCAGTTTAAACCCCACAGTGTTTTTCCATTTACATATGATACAATATATTCATTAACCTGTGCTCCTCCACTGAGCATTACTGTACCCTTCAAGTCAAATGGTTTATTTTGACATTTCAATCTGGAAAAATGACATACGTGAGGTCTTGCAATCAAACAGACCCCATTATTTGCAAAAGCAGCAATTATGTCAATACCTCTATGTATGTATATATATGTATATATATATATATATCACAGTAAATTGCACAACTGCCGTAAAAGTTAGGTGTATATATATATATATATATATATATATATAAAAATCTCACTGATGAAAAAAACTGAATTTATTACCAATAACTGCAAAATAATAACAAAAACTGTGCTCTGTGAAGCCTCAGCAGTCACAGGGGCTAAGGCTAAATTACTCAGAGATCACTGTGCTCCGGCAGCAGAGGTCTCGGTAAATAACTGAAAAATGGTCTGAATTGTAAGACCGCAGGATCTTCACACAGATCTTAATCTCTCAGATAAGACTGTAGTCCAGAGGCGGTGTGGCTGGCTCTACGCTGGTTCAGTAGTCATGTCCTAACTCTGCCACACCACTTGAGCTGTGATGGTCTGTGGGCTGAGTGCATTTGTCAGGTTCATCCGGCTGACAGAATACCTTCAGACAGCGCAGCAGCACAGCCGGAGAATGTGACCTGATCCGCTGTGACACACGGACACAGAACTGCACTTCAGCATGGGTCACCTTGCACAGTGGGACTTGCAAACCCTTCCCCCCATACCGTGGGTGCTACAGGGCCTTAGCGAGACAAAATTCCTCTAATTGGAAAAGCTTATTTACCTGCATGTTTTCCATGAAAAGCACGGCAATCTCCAGCTCAGTGAAATGTGAGCCCATTATAATCTGCTTGGGTATCGGCTGTGTTGTAACCTGCATTCACAGAACTGCTTGACCAGCTCAATCCTGTTACACACAGATGCTCGTTTCTGCACACATGTAGTTTCAGCTGCTGCAGGTTTAAAGCGTGACATTGTGTCACAGCTTGGCCAGCTGTTAAAATGGTGATATCTCCCTGGCTGTTGGCTTGCTATTGAGTGCATCACTGAAACATGAAACCCGACAAAAAACGAAGCCATTAGATTATCATAAGGGTGAGCAATAAATACTGTGCACTGCAGAGTGCAGCCTGAGGCTAAAATCAGTGAAAAGCAGCTGGCTACCACCAGATAAGCTCAGCCCGTGACTACTATGTTATTCATCATTTCAGTTTATTTATTTTAAAAAGTGTAAATGTGGCTTTCATCGACGCTCCACTGTAATATTAAGCTTGCCAAATCATGTGGTTTGTGTGGTCCCAAATATGCAGCAGTTCTTGTTCTTGCCAAGTGCAATATTTACTAATTAGAAACATGTTCTCAAAAATCAGTGTTTAAATAATCAATGATAATAATCATGTATGCAGGTATTTTTTTCCCTGTATTGCCTTTTTCCAGCACAGTTAGCTCATATGAAGTGAAATTAAAAGAGCTACATGCACCGTTAACTTTTTCACATGCATGCACACAGTGACAAATCTTCCTGCAGCACGCCAATTATAAAAAAGGGACAAATCTTCAGGGCGAGACCAAAGAACAAGTAAATACTTTTACGGCAGTTGTGAAATTTACTGTGAGGAGCTGGGAAAAAATAAAAAAATAATAATAAAAAAAATATATATATATATGAAAGATAACCAAAAAAATGTTTGGAAGCAAAAGATTTTCAGGAATAGTGAGATTTGTGGATTAGAAAATTAAATTACTCACTGGTTGTGTGCACAGTCATTAAAATTGTGCATGGAATAACACGGCAGATCAGCACCTTAAATCATAAATAGGCATCACACTTTTGGGGTTTTCAATATTTTATTTTTAGTTGCCAAAAGCTTTCTGACTTGTATTTGTAAGTACGGCATGTGACTAATGCAAAGAAGTTAATGTTTGTTCATTCACTGAGGCTAAAGAGACATCTCAAATACCAATATACCATCTCTTTAAATATAGAGAGTCATGTGCAGGGGTTGACATTCTGACATTGTTACATGCAACTGATTGACTTGTCACACAGCTGGTGTTTATTTCTGTTGGTGCTGTGTGTTCACAGATTTTTACTTCAACTAGTTACGCTAGTTTAATTTCTAAATGAATATAATGTGACCAAAGCAGCGTACATGTGTTTAGAGATAACTTTGTCATGTAACTGTTACTCAGTGATGAAATTCAGCGTACAATGACAATAAACTCCCCTTCTCTCTTTAGTTTTTTTTTTACTTTCCAACCTCTGTGATGCCAAAAAATATATACAGAAAAAAACCTACGCTGCTGGAAACCTTTTATGAATAATGTTTATGCTCATGTGTTGCGTTGTTGAACGATGACGGTACCCACAGCCAGGAGGGATTAACACTGGCTCTTCTGTGTTACACCTCCTACACAGGCTTCATTCCTCTACTCTGCTCCATCTTTCCCAATGCCCCCCCCTCCCTTTGTAGCATCGCTCTGGATTTGTCACACTGGGAAACTAGGGCTCATCTCCATAACACGGGATTTGTTTTCAATCCTATGAAGTGAACAAGTGCTGAAATGACACCTTAAGAGTGAATATTGACAGCCCAAAGGCCCCACCTCAGTGTCCACCCTGTGCCCTGAACACTGACCTCTCACAGACCTGAACTAAATTCACCTGCGTGCTTAGCATAGTTGAATCAGTGTGTGAGGGCTCTGAATCAGGAATTCACATGATTTATAAAATAGTTGAAAAACACTCTTTCTGAATGTCTGACAAGTATCTAACAATCTAAACTGGCACACTTCATCCAACCAAATGCAGCAGAAGCTTTTGTTTAGTGACATCAAGTAAAATTTTGATGACAACTTTTCAGTTTGGATATTTCCACTGAATGTGAACGAAACACAGCGATGACATTCATGATGATACGTGCAGCAGAGCGTGGCAGAAAGGTATCAAGCGAGGTAACTATGGAGTACATGTTATAACCTTGAATGTTATTAGATATAATCAGCTGTTTGCTGCTATGAAATACTCGGGAAGAAAGGAAATTGGAAATCACACAGCAATTATGACTGCGAGACATGAAATCTATTTTTAAACTGGCTACACAGTCGTACATTAAAAGGGGCTCTCGAAACATATCCCTCGTTATTTGGGCCAATTGAAAATGAACTTACTTACCTGAAATATACATATAACCGCCATACACTGTCCCAGCATGGCCATAATGTGGCTCATTCATTTTTGCAACATATGTCCATTCATTTGTCCTTGGGTTGTAGCACTCCACAGTAGCTTTAAGAAAAAGATGAAAGGGAGAAAAAAAAAAAAAAGAACAAATTAATAGAAAGTAGGTCAAGACACAACTAAGGAGGACAAACAGCAGCAAATGAGGCCTTAGAGGGTCTCAGCGTGGGAGCTAAAACATGGATTTAAATACAGAGTACACATCCCCACAACCCCACCAGCACTGACTGCACAAGAAACAGGGAGATTGTTAGATTTTAAGATTCTTTATCTTAAAGTCCCTGGGGTTGGTTTCACTAAGTCTGTGAGGACTCGGAATACGGACACTGGGATTCAGGAAGGGTGCTCAAAAAAAGGTGAGTAATTGGTGGCTTGGAAATCAGGGTCCATGAACATGTGTGCGAGTTGTGATTGGGCGCGAGCCTAGACTCCAAGAACTTTACCTCGAGGAAGATGCAATCTGCGATAATTAGAGATTAGAGACGTAAAGAGTTTATGCTTTGAGCTTTTTAGTATCTGTATCAAACACTCTGCTCAACAACGACCATCAAAGTGACCTTGAGCAGCGCACGTAATCTCGCACCCGCTCGGTGGAAGAAGAACAAATGTATCAGAAGACGACAGTTGTACTGAGCACATCTAAACTGCAGAGCAGGGTCAGAAACTGAAGTGTGAATGATCTCTAAATGTTGCTGATTTAACTACAGAGGCCACAGACCAATATCCTAAGTGCTTTCATTTAACAAGTACACTGATTAAAATTGAACAACAGCTTACTTACTCTTTTCTGTGGTCAGCTGAAAAAGGCTTCATTCCCATATAATGAACTTCTCTCCCTGCAGGCTAGGGGTCACACTAGTAGCTGTTGACATCCTTTAATAGTTATTATGAAACATGCAGTCCCAAACATGGCGTCAGGACCCAGTAATCAGACCCCCCCAAAAAAAAGAGACTGTAAATGATCTGTGGAGTCTGATTGGTTCCAGTAATCTCAGAGGATTAACAGGATAGCAAAAAGAAAATCTGTAATACCAAATTCAGCGGCTTTGTTTGAAAAGGCGGCAAACGACCCAGAGATCCTTACTGACGTGAAACATTTTGCTTCTGTATAACAGCTCATTAGAAGAGCCTATTCGAGCCTAAAAGACCATTAAAAACAACTTAACACTTTCTGATGTGCAGCTTCCATTTACATTAAAAAGTTCACGCTGCAATTCTGAATATCATTTACAGTCTTGAATAACGTGACAGGGATGGGATTTTTTTTTCTCTCATTAGCGTGACTGAGAGTTATATCATAGTCTAAAATAGTATCATGTGTCTGACAAACCTGTATTATAAACTAACTACCCCACCCAAAAATATGTTTTTTCTCATATTATTTTGAAAGAAAAAGCAACACAATACCAGGTGTACCGGGGATTGGCATTAAAATGGCAAGCTTCCTCCTGTAAATATCTGCTTTTCTTTTTATAATCCGTCCATTTCTGACAAACAATAAAAAACACCACCTTGTGACCTGCCAAGATTGAACAAATGTAATGCAGGGGCAGGCCACATCTAGAAAAACATTGGGGCTGAACCACACACAGTGAAAGGGCAGTGAAACATAAAGCAGAAAAAAAGCAGTTGTGTAGACAGGCAGTGAATTGGGGCCGTGTTCTTTGGTCTAATTATAACCCAGAAGAGAGGACTGCTCGCACAGTGGCTGCCCCTCTGTCCGCTGCAGTTACAAAGCCTGATCTAAGTACTGGGTGGCACCTCTCTGTGGTCCACAGTTACAGCTGCTGAGATTCCTCATTGGTTACTCAGCATCGATGAGAAAAACACAATGAACTGATACGTGTTGTTTTTGTGCAGCTGAGTTGTGACTCAATAAAAAAAAAAAAGGTTTAAATATGAACAGCAGATTAATGACTTAAGACGCGCTGATAAGACCTCTTTACAATTACAGTAAATGTCAGTGACAAATCATCGTCATCTTAATCCTCTTCAGCTGCGTCTCAGCATGTATAATTCAATGCAATCTGATGCAGCGTCATCACAAATATAGCCATTGTACACTTGAATCTTAAATACTTATCGAGACTGTATCAGAAACGTGTTGCTTCTTACAACCTTACAATAGGTTTTTAAGAGTGCATGTTGTGGTTTTGTATTGAATTGCATTATATTATAATACATACAAATATTGAAACACATCACAATATTATCAAAAACCCTCAAAATGCTGCCGAAATACAGCTTTAAAAAATGGCTCAATCATAGTGATGAAACAGAAAGGCTGTGATGCTATGATGACGAACACTTAACATTTAGCTTTACAGAGGAAATACTGCATGTGCTGAAATGTCCTTAGATTGTAGAGGTGTTCATGATAATATTCACATCATCTAAATTTGATTAAATTACACAGAAATTATGTAAAGCGTCATGTTGACACAGTAAATGATGTGTAGGCACAACACTCGATTACCAGCGTTAGCAAGGCTTATTAAACTGTACATTCATTCTCCTGCTACTCCTTGATTTTTAAGTGTATAAATTCATACAATATTAATTAAAGGCTTCTGTTGGTGCTCAACAGCAGAGATAAAAAAAAAAAACAAACAAGCTGGGAAATAAACTCACCGAGCTCCCCGGCAGCATTCCTTCCACCAACAGCATAGAGGTGTCCCTTGAGTGCGCTGAGGTGGAAGAAGGTACGTTTCTCATTAAGGCACGCCACCTGGATCCACTTGTTGTAGCGAGGGTCGTACCGGAACACGGTGTCCACTGCTGTCTTGCCTTTGGTGTCGTAGTTGCTTTGGCCTCCCACCACGTAGAGGAAGTTGCCGATGACTGCAATGCCGTGTTGGTAGCGAGGTGCATCCATAGGTGCCAGCGCCTTCCACTCATGAGCCTTCTCATCAAACAGACGCAGCTCCTTACTCACAACGAGCTGCTGCCGCAGAACACCGCCCAGCGTGACCAGGTGGGCACTGTCTGAGCGGATGGCTGTCCGTTCTGACTGCATAACTGGCTGCATGTAGGGCATCATTTGGTAGTTGCTAGCTTCCAGGAGAAGGTTGACACAGGTGTTGTCGGTGCGCATAAAGTCCACTGTCTGCACGTGATTGATGAGCTCCTGGGGGTTCATGAGGGGAAAGCGAATGTTCTTCATGAGCTTAGAGGCATAGTCCATACGACCGTCTTCGTAGCGTAGCCAGCGGCACGCAGCCTTGAACAGGTCCAACTCAGTGCAGTGTTTCAAGCTGTTGCTGGACAGTACAAAAGCCAACCGTTCAAATGGTAGCTTGACAAACTCTCCTGTGCCCAGCAGTGAGGGGAAGTTCTTCAGGATGAAGTTGTTGACATATTTGTCCACCTCTGTGAGGTTATATGTGTTGGCAATGCGCCCCACCTCTACACAGTTGTCGAGCGAAACCTGCAAAGAAGAAGGAAGAAAAATCTTGGAAAGCTGCAACTAAGACTGAAGACACATCTCAGGACATGAATAACTGGATCTCGCAAACTTGTATGCATAAACTTGGACAAAATGATTTAAAATAACAAAACATTAGTGATTTAGCAATGAGGGACGCTGCAGTCAAAGGCAAATTAACAGCCAGTGTGCACCTGTAACACAGAACATAAGCAGTTCACAAGAGGATTAGCTGTTTTCTCTGTTTTATCACTGTTAATGTAACACCCTTCTGTTTTCAGTCTGATGGCAAGAGAAATAAGCAATGCTTCAACATGGGCTCTAGCAATTTGTGATTAGCATAGGCAATAATTAAGAACAAAATGATTATTAATTCATAAAGTAATCATTAGTTGCAGCACTAATGTGCACTCTAATTATCAACACAGTCTTTCTTTGTTATGTTTCAGAGATATTCATAACTTAAAACAAGCACAAACCTTCTGAACACTCCAAATCAACATACATGAATATAGGCAATTTTTCCTATTTTGTTCACTTCAAGGACATTTTTATACACAGTGACTGCTGCTATTTTCTATTGGAGCATTTAAACAATTTACCTGGTGCCTTTTTAAGAATCACAATAATCAAGTTTGTTGAATAACACATAAAACCTTTTTTTCTTAATAGTAAAGTTATCAAGACTAATTAATTCTGCCTGGCAACTTAACCTCACTCTCCTCTCCTTCATCACCAGACACTAATCCTGGTTGCTGTCAGTCACTCATCATTGCTCACTTTCTGCATCTTTACCAGAAAAAGAATCAAATTGAGATTGGATGAGAAATTATAATTAAATATCACTTCTGACAGTTTCTACTAAATTTTAGCAGAAGAATACAGACACATTGACACACAATCAATAGCCCACACAAAATCCTTTGTGAAATATGTCTCCTCCTCTAACCCACAGACACACTTACAGGACTTCTACTGAAGTCTAAATCCAAAATGTTGTGGCAAAAAATATTGAATAAAACTTCAGCATGTATTTGAAATGATCTTTGGCTGAAATAACAAGACATAACAGGACATTAGGATTTCAATGACCTTATGCATTAATGTCTCTGTTGTGTTTGTGGTGAGATGTAGCTGTGGCTTGTGTGTCTGGTTTCTTACCCCAGATATGAGAAAGACCTTGCAGAAGTCCAGCACAGGAAGGATTTGTAAGAAGCTCGCTGCCTCAAGTGTGTCTTGCAGGTTCTCCATGTTGAGTGACAACTTGGCTGTGTAGATGAAGTCAATGATCTTCTTTAGGCCTATTCGGTTAACTCCATGAAGCTTGATGCACATTAAATCCTGTTCTTTCATTCCACCTGCATCAGGACAGAGTAGGGGATAAGATAGAAAAAGAGATATTTACACCTGGTGCAACTAATACAGAATCTTATTTGACTATAATCTATTCTCACTAATGCTTCCATAACTGTATAAATAGGCTAAAAATGTAAAAAAAAATATTTCATTTTGATGCATGTGCCATTATGTGTAAATGTAAATGAAATGTATTTAGTGTCTAAGGAGTACTGCCTACAGACAGGATTGAGGGCCTTTGGGAGACACCTTTGTTCAGCATCTGTGCTCACACAGCTCCCTCATCACTAATAAGCTACTCCTCCTCACTCTACAATAAGTACAGTTTCTCCTTCACACCACTTCAACAAGCTCTTCTTCTATGCTCATTGCTGAACCTTCTTTATCGCTTTAAAAGCCAACATCTCTCAACTTACTGCCACCTCTGTCACAAAACGAGACCCAATATAACCCTGACAGCTGTTCCAAATTTAAAATGTACTTTGATTGCTCATTTATGTAATGCATGTATGTAATATAAATGAGTTAGGCTTTAAATTAATGATAAAATGCTCCAGTGAGGAGAAATTAAAACATCATTTAAATAGGCTACATATTAATGCAAAACTAAGAAGCTGAACCTTGTAAACATTACACCTGCTAAACATCAGCATGTCAGATTTGTCTGTGTGAGCATGCTGATGTTAGCATTTAGCTTGCTAGCATAGCTGTAGACTGCTACAGATAGACTGCTCCTTAAAATATCCTTCACACGATGCATGTATTTAAAAGTACTCGGCTTCTTCTTCCTCTGCATACACATTCATACAGTGCAGCAAGGACAATATAATCATTCACATTTATATTCATTACAGGTACAAATGACCATGAACATGGATGCATAACAATGACATGGCCAGGTTGGTAGTATAACACTGAAACGTTCATGAATTATAGATTCAAACACAATACTGGGGGGATGCAGGCACAAGGTCATCCTGAGTGAATTCTCTGGTGGCAAAAATGACAGTGACAAAACTGGGAAAGCATTATAGCATGGAAATGCTCATGAATAAAAAATACTTTACATTAGGGTACAACACAGGAAGAAGGAAGATAAAAAGCAATCAAATGAATGAATCATGGCAACAAGAAGCACACTGGCCTAACTGGTACCAGTAAAATTGCCATTGTTCTGGTCAGTGTGAGGCTATGTGGACCCACCTGTGAACATGGCTTTGAAATAGTCAGAGGAGGAGGCCATCATGGCACGGTGTACAGGGAAAGCTTCATCGCCATCCCCAGCCACCAGCGTGACGTCACATAACAAACCCTCTATCCTCAGCTGGTCAAATCCCTGAAGAAGGAGAAAGGTGACAAAACAGAGAGATGATGTTACAGAGTAATGTCGAGAGGGCCTAAACCTTAAAAGTCTTACTGCAGTGGAGTGGACCTTGGGTTCAGATCGAATAGATGTGATTATTCTAACTCTCATCAATTAGGACACAGACAAAAACACAATCAAATCTATCTCAGCCAGCGGGTTTTTACTTCCATGTTTCAGTGTAGATCAATCAAAGTACCCTCAGCCACAGCCTGTCAGAAATGAGCTCATGGACCTAAAAGGGTGCGTGACAGACCTCTGCTCTAGCTTGAGCTGCCCAGCTGACTGTGGCCGGCTTGTTTTTTTTACTGGCTTGCACGCAACTGGCTCTCTGGTTCACAATGATACGTTTAGTGCTACAGCTACAGTATATAGTCTCTGTGTAGGCTTAGCAACACAGAGGGGAGCTGTACAGCATGATAAAGCAGATAAAGTCACTGCTGGGTTTAGTATGGGAAATTGTTGATTTTCAAAATGAATAAATCACATCCTTTACCTTTAAACAATATGCTTAAAGGCTGAACTGATTATTAACATGTAGTCAACTACAGTGACTCTTTTCTCTTTTCATATTTTGCACATGTTCATCTTCTGCATACCTGAGGCTGTCTACACGTGTGCTCTCAAACATCCTCACACCATATTCTTCACACATGGTTTCACTTACCTACACACCTGACCTCACTCACAACCACATCTACTGCTTTTTGTATTTTTTGGCATTTTTGGAAGTTAAAAGCATCCTTCATCTCTATCCCATTATTTGCCAGAGTTCATGAGTCAATCAGGTAGCACTAATGGCATGAAAGGCAGAAAACATCAAATTCATGTTGGTACATGTTTGCTACAGCAAATCAGCAACTTTAGTGATTATCAGCAGTGAGTTTTCATGGGATTTGCTTCCATATAAAAATCTAAATGAGACTAGCTGAGTCCACTAACTAACTGTGGCTACAGGGTGTGAGATCAGATAGCCTAGAAAAGTCATTACTGTGCCCTGACACCGAAAGATTAATGAGTGGCAAAGGCAGCCAACAGCCATTCATTTTCAATGAGAGCTGGTGATGAAGGGCAGCCACTGCTGTGGCAGCAGCAAACAGCACAAAGCCAGCAGCCACTACAACAACTTTACTTTGAGCTTGAAGAAAATCAGTGGTAACATGTGAAAACAATGTCAGCATTTGCAGATCGGAAATTCCTGCTGTAATACATTTTCTTGCTTTGCACTTAAATCTATAAATCAATTTTAAAAGCATTTATCTTATTGATTTCTGATGCTGAGTCACACTTTTTTTTGCTGTGTATCTATCTTATATAGATAGCACAATTAGCACAATTTTCAATTGATTGTCAATGGTTTCATTTTCTGCTTCTCCTCAGTGTACTCATCGTGATTATTCACTTTTCTGCTGTATGAGCTCTTTTCATGTTCTTATTGTAAGCATGAAAAGCATTAAAAAAGATGAGATATGAGAGGGTAGTATAAGCTCTATGTCAATATGATGTTATGTGCTTCAACTGCATTCAATAAAGTAGGTCACTTCAAGAACTCACTCTTTACATTCTTAAATCAGCAATATATCATAATATTCATGTTGTGTTCACTCAAAAACCACACAGAGATATTAAAATTGTATCCAGCAATTCATGCCAAAGGCTCTTTAATGTAGTTTTAATTCTGCAGTGTGGATGTAGAGCTGCCGCGGTTTCCGCATTACCGCAGATACGCCCACCGCAGAGTCAAGCTGATTACCGCTTCAGTGCTGAGTGAGCGGCTCAACTGATGGGACATTAGACATTTATTCTCTCAGGCTTGACATAAAGAATGATGTGCTAAGACATTTAGAGACATAAAGAATAAATGCATTTGAAAAGTTGATCATATTGAATCAAAATAAAAAACTAGTTTCTTTTTTCCTGGAAGAGTTGTCATATACTCAGGGTGTAGACGATTACACGTTAACAATATCAGATATTTTTTCAGTGTATAAAGTAGCTGTGAATGTTTTCGCTAAAAAAATCAATACCGCAACAGCTCTGTGTGGATGATTTTTAAGAAGGACTGAAACTACTAAGTTCAGTACTGGTAAAAGTTCCTGTTTCTAGTCTTAGAGTAAGCGCAGATTAACTTGGAACGGGCTTCATCTCATTTCAAAACTGATGCTAAGAAATCTGAATCACTGTCTCAGCAGCCTGCAAGCAGTAACATTTAACAGAGAGAGATACAGTACGTAGCGTACATTTCTTACAGGATCTCTGGAGGAGAAGGAAGGAAAACATGTGAACTTCATTTGAACATACATTCATATATTTGTAAGATATTTCGAACATTATGTGAGTGAACGCTCACCTGAAGAACCACTGAGCTGTGTGTGTTGCTTGTGAAAAAACGCGTGTTTCCAGTCTTTGATGCCTGAAGGTGAGCAGAGATGCCCATATCACCATAGCCCAGAGCAACTTTCATGTGAGCGTCGTCGTCCTCCACGAGGGATCTATTAGGAAAAAGGAAATAATGTTTTTACTTCAAAAAAGGGCTCGCAAAAACACGTGTTTCTGTCTAATTTTAGTTTATGGGAAAGTGGGACAGAGAAGGTTTTTTTCAAGTGACGCTACTTAAGGACACGGGTGGTGGTAGTCTAATTATTACAAAAAAATCTGACTAGAAGGATCTGAAACTGGGGATGAGATGGGGAAAATTGTGGCAGGGGAAATGAACAAAGTTGAAGGTTCCGCCCTCCACATAATACCTTCAGAGGAAACTCATCCTGCTCTCCTCAGTGGTCTTGAAATATAACAAGCTGCTTCCACTTTTGATTTTGTGTACCACTATAAAGCTAAATCTACCCTGAGTGTAACATCTAACAGTTCTCCGAGATATCTTAATTAGGTAAAATATTGGAAACAGGAGCTGAATGAATTAGATAACTTTAGCTTGACATCCTTCACCATAAGACCAGTAACAAGTCTGACTCTTATCAGTCAAATTAATATCATTAACAATTCAAATGTCTTGGAAGTAAATACTGAAATACCCAAGTCTAACACTAAATGAATCTACAGTAAACACAGTCAAACAGTGTTTTATATTACGTGGGGACAATCTGCATGTGTATCCATATTATACAAATGCTGAAACAGAGGTATAAACAACTTCTTGTTGTGTTGTGAAATCGCACTGTGAGAGTAATGTTTTATTTACAGCCATTATGATCAAACTGAATTCCTTAGTTGTATAAATTGGAAAGCTACTAGCAACACACACATACTCAGTATTCAATCCAATGTCTGACAAACAACAACAACAACAGTCTCTACAAACATCCGTCTGTCCATTCAACCGTTTAGTCCAAAGCGACATATGTCAAGAACTGGTCAGGGTGGGTTGAAGTCTGGCATGGATACTCATGGTCCTCTGAAGATGACCATTACCAATGATTTCAGTGACCCCTGACCTTTCATTTAGTCAACAACTATTTGATATTACATTTGTGGTTGATATTCATTGTACCCAGTGAATGTTTCCTGGTATTTTAGTGAGACCTTGGCCATGAGTTTAGTGCCAAAGTTCACCATTTCCATATGTACACAGATATCAAAATCTAACACACTCATGCTCCATAAGTGATGAACCCTTTCCATTTTGTGCCCTCATACCCCCAAATAGATAAGCAATGAGGATTTTGATGACGTCATGGCCTTTGTTGTTCCAAACCAGGACCAGCTTTTCATTTTTTCATGTTTTACTCAATCAAACACTTCTGTATCATGGGTTGGCTTTAGGCGCCATGAGCACGACTTCAGGAAACAAGACATAAAAAAAAGGTGCATCACAGAAAACATATTTTTAAAAATAAGTCAAAAGGTAAAAATGAACATTTTTGTTTAATCTTTGTGATTTTGAAAAAATTCCAGCACTTAGAAACTGCAGATAGCCTCTCTGCAGAGGCTTGCTAACTAACAGACCCTAATCTTTCTCGACCTTTTAACATGTACTGACACTCTGTGTTTTGGCTCAGGCGGGACAGCAATGGGTGTGAAAGCTTTCCCCTTCAGTGAACTGTACAGCGATGTGATACTTCATCTCTTGGAGTTAAATGAGGGCACAAAAGCTGCACAGCATTAAGAAACATCATCAGATTTTTAGAAACGCAGTACTGTGACCATAAAATATGGAAGCACAATACAGACACGGTTTGTCTTTTTTGGAGAGAAATGCTGATGATGAATGAGGTAAAAAGAATTTTTGAACTTTTTGATTGATTTATAATCCAGGGATTCAACACGATAAGAGAAACATGAGTCTTTAAAAGGCTTTCATAATCTGTAGAGTCCAGCTCTTATCATCCTGCTGCTACAAATCTACCAAAAATGTGTAAAAATTATACTAAAACTAGGACCTCCACTTGTGATGTAATTTAGTGTAAAATCCTTAACTGATCCACACAGACTGAGCACTGGAAGATGGTAAGTGTGACTCAGACCCCCAAGGGGGACACTCTTGGGATATGGGGACATTTTGTGCTGACAAAACTGACATTAGCGAGTGAAGCTCATTTGGGTAAAGTGTACAGACTGTGGATTAACAGAAAAAAATCAGCTGTCATCTGCTATCAAACAGCAAAACCGTCTCTAAAAGGTTATCACATGAACAAACAATGTGGACTGCACTGATTAGACTTGGTACTAAAAATGCTTCTCTTTAAGGAGAGTAAGATCAGTTGACACCAAAAAGAAATTACTTTTGATTGATAATAATGGGGGTGTATTAAAAAAAAAAAAAAAGATGCAAACTGAAAAAAAAAAAATGCCCTACAAGGATCTACATTTCACGCACTGAATGGAAACGGGGCTTAAAATATTACAGCTATTCTCCGTGCAATAAATACAGATGACAGAATAGTCAATGAATGTGGCTTCTGAGAGTTTAAAGATGTTCATTTCAGATGAAGATTGGCCTGGTTTTGATAAAATATTCTTTTACAAAATGTCTGGCTCAGCATAGCAGTAAATTTGTGTCTTCAAACGGGCCTATGAGCATGCAGCACTTGTCAGATGGAGAAGACTAATGGTTTCTGGGTGGACTATTTATATAATGAAGCAATTCGAAGTCCTTGTGCAAATGAAGACTTGATTTTTTTTGGGGGGGGGGGGGGGGGGTTCTTTCTTTCATTCTTTTTCTTTTTACCATATGTAAGTAAGTGTCCCTGATGCTTTGAGGGGATATTACTCAACATTTTGGGTTAAAACAAAGCTTCAAGAGGCTATTAAAGTGTTCGGCAGGCTGCTGTCAGAACAATACAGATCTTTCTCACGTTTGATATGAACTTGTTCATTAATGTGGCAGATTCAGGCCGATAGTCTCATATTCAGAACTTATTTCACGTTAACTGAAAACATTCCTGTCTTCAGATGACAGTGACGCAAAAATAGAACAAAAGGACACGATGAGCGCATTTAATATTCTTTTCAGCTGATGGATTAAGGACATACATATCAACAATAACTCAAAAATGTCTTTAATGTTTAGAAGCTCACAATGTTTTTAAAATGAAGGCTTAATACCTAAATATGAAGCTTTAATTTGCATTTCCATATAAAGGTCTGGTTGAACAGAGAATAGAGGTGAAATGCCCATAACCATTTTGACTCATGATGTTCCCAACATGCACATTAACGTGAAGCTATAAAAAGATGTCCTTTTAATAATTATCTTTAAAGCAACTGTTGCATAGCGACTGATTAACTTTACAGACTGAATGGGAGTGCTGGGAGTTGTCTATGCAGAGATATGACAGAACATGCTGGAAATACAAAATAACTCAATTTATCTGCAAAGCTGTGAGTCACAGTTATCACGTAAGGTCACTTGGAGGTGCATCATAATCACCTCTAGTTCGAAAACTAAGGTTCGCTAACAGAGAGCAATTTGACGCGTTTAAGAAAAAAAAAGTTATATTAACTGAGGAATAAAGAATAAAAAGATATTTCACTTTAGGGCTCTGATACTTCAAGCCGACCTCAAGTCTGACAAAGTCGGACTGATCAAACGCTTTGTGTCCCCTCACGTCGTCACATCTTTGCACTCGAGCACACCACAAAGACTTCAGCTGGAGACAGTCGACTGCCCTCTTTCTTCAAGACTTTAACGATTAGACCATAGCCATTTGTGGGTATATGATGGATAAACATAAAGAGAAGGTCAGGTTGAATCTAATTGTCATTCCTATCACATGCTGTACAAGAGGTGCGAAGAACAATGAAGAATCATCAAAGACAAAAGACAAAATACACAAAAACATGGAAGGTTTCTGCTACCACAAGAGGTCAGGACAACTACGATCTAAGCTACACATGCATAAGATCTACTATAAACTGGTTTTTATAACTAATACTTAGTTATACTTTTGTTTTGATGAAAGGATGGCATCTGTAATAAGACAACATCTTACAGGGAAACAATGATGGACAACTACGAGGAAGTTGTGAACGCCATCTCCGCTAAACGCTAGGAGATGGCTTCTACAGTGGTCACGATCACATTGACACACAGCACAGGCAATGTACTGGTACATTTACCCCATCAGGTGGTAAGTCGGACAGGCAGCGAGGAGAGAGTGGGTTGTCCAAACCACAAAGGAGTGTTGGTGGCTGCCGGAACGAAACAAAGAAGACAAACAAGCTACAGCATCCCACATACTGTAAAAAGTTGTGCGTACTGAGACTGAAGCTGTGGCTGCATCTGTAACTAGTGAGTGATTGAAGATTATTATGAATAAAGAATTAATGCTGCTATTTATCATCGGAGAATATTTCTAACTATTAGCCTGCCAAATGCCTGCTGCTGATGCCAATTATGTGTTTATTTGAGCTCTGTTGTATTTGTGTCATGCTTTTGTTCTCACATAATGTTTAAAAACAATCACATATTTCATCATTTGATTTATGATGATATCACAATTCAAATCAACTAATTAAAGCCTGATAATGAGTGATATGTTTTAAAGAATTATGTGTTTCAGTGTTTAAGTTTCAAAACCAGTACAACACTCATCTTTATTAAAATTACTCACAAGAGTTTGAAATTAGGGCTGCAACAAACAATCATTTTCATTATCGATTAATCTGTCAACTAATAGATTAATCGTTTGGTCTATAAAAAAAAAAAAACTCTGAAAATGGTCAAACATGTTGGTAACTGTTTCCCAGAGCTCAAGGTGACCAACCATCCTTAACCCAAATATATTCAGTTTATTATCTTTAGAAATTACTTGAAGCGATTGCAAGATAATCAAAGTAGTTGTTATTAATTTAATGAATGGTTTAATGGTTGGCAACTAATCAGTTAATTGTTGCAGCTCTAGTTTAGTCCTTTAAAATGTCAGAAATCTGAAATGAAAGCGTTTTGTCTGTCACATTCACTGTAGTTTCTCAGTGTATGTAAATCATTTCAACATAAACTATCCAGCAGGAGATCAAACTGACAGTGCTACATTATTTACACTTTTATCAAAATCAAGATTAACTAAATATAAAACCTTACGTCAAACATGTATTAAGATGCATACTGCTTATCTCCAAATAAGGAATCAGTATGTCAAAAGCCTAAAATGAGAGGCAATTAAAATGACCACAACAAGCTTCCACTTTAATCTTTTTTTTAAAGTTATAAATTATAAATGAACATAAAAGCTGTTTATCTTTGAGTTTAATAACATTTTTAAAAGAGACCAATTCTTGATCTTATGATTACAGCACACACAATATGTTAGATTCCCAGTATAATATTTACAATCTGGAAACATCTTTCATCCCCAATCACATTAGCAGCTGGCTGGCAAACTCACAGCACCAATCAAATCATAGACGAACCATCACTCATATGTATATAGTTATGGTACAGAAGGGGTTTTGTTTTGAGGTTCTTAATTGAACAAATGTAAATATATCTTGGTAAAAATATGAACACATATGAAAAAACGAGCTGTTATGAGCTCAGACTGCAACTGGTTTTTACACAATACTCTACTCTCAGCCTGGAAAACACAGTTTTAACAACAATGACAAGGACAAATAAGAAGGATGCAATGATATGGATGAGCAGCAAAGTTACCTTCATTTTCACTGGTTTAGGTTTTGAGCACAGCTAGAAGGAAGAGGGGGGTCGAAGCGGAGGACAAAGTCGGAGGATTGAAAAAAAAAAAAAATTGAGGAAGGAACAAGAGTGGCATTCTATCCAGTCCCCTTATGTCAAGCCTAAAAACATCTTTCCACCAGTGACAGTTCGGGAAGCTAAAGTCAGCTCGGCCCTTTTTTCCCCCCCTGAGATGACAGTGGAAGGGTCTTAAAAGATTTATGAGTATGGCTTTGCCGTCTTGTCATGCTTAGCCATGCATTGATAGAAATCTCATTAATCTCATCTATTTCAGGTTCTGAATATCTGACAGACAATGTCATGGTTTGTAAAGCAAAACACCTCACACTACCTCCACTAAACCAAATCTGTCCCATTGACAAAAAAAAAAAAAGATCAGAAGACTCCTACAGTCTGGCTGCTGTTCTCCAAACCACTCACACAACAAAATGAAAACAAGTTACTACCCCGTGAAAATAACTTCTTATCGAGCTGTAAAGCTCAAGATAGAAACCCCAAAACAATGTAAGTGACGGTGCAAATGAACCACATCTTGTAACACCGTCACTGGTACGAAATCACCACCCAGACTGTTCTCATCTGTGCTTCTGTGAAGGTGGAATGAGCATTCAACAAACACACTTCAACACTTGACCCTCTTTAACCTTTTAGGACTTTGTCGACTGCTGCATTGCTTTCTAGTTGTTGTGTTTCTAATCCACCTCTCTACTTCCAGTTGTTCTTGACTGACTCACAGGATGTAGACTGTGGGTAAAAGCTTTTGGCTGACTATTTCAGTTGGCATTCTCCTCCTGTTCTCAAAATCCCTGTTGCTACGTGAAACAACAACAACATCCTCTGAGCTAGTAACCTACATGCTGAAAATAACAAATTATGTTTGTCTTTTTTTTTTTTAAATCAGTAAATGTTGTATAACATAGTCGACATGCGTTATTGTCAGGGCTCAAACGAGAAACCCCCCCCGGCACTATTTTGCAAGGACACCGTCGCTGCATCCTGGGCTCAGTGCCGCCCAAGACGACTGTGATTGGTTGAAAGAATAACCAACAAGGCAGAGTATTTTTTCTCCCTATAGCAGGTAGTAGGTGCAAGCAGACCTTTCTGTACAGTAATATTCTCATATCATCAGTATACATCTCACTGGCATTACGTACTAAAGTCTTATTTATAAATGTACAATCAGTGTAGATATTTAATATAGCACAGACTGTCTTTGGATGTCATTACAAAAAAAAAAAAAGTAATTCTCAAATATTAGGATTATAAACATCTATATGCCTTTATGGCTATCCAGGGGCTAACATACTAGTATATGTGCTTTTCTTTTCAAGCTTTTCTACCTTTCCTGCAAAACAACATATTTCCTCCTTGAACTTCACTGAAAAATCCACAACCAAAAGACAAAAAAAAAAGAAGTGGGTGCAGCCCTTGTTTCCCTTTCACCACACATAGTAAGAAGCAGCGAGGCAGAGAAAAGGCAGTACTTATGCAGTCTTAAAATTCCTCTCTCATACGTCTCTGTTCCATCAAACGGACTTTAATGCATATAAAATGTGACAACGTAGCCAGTGGATGGATCACAATATGAAAATGTGAAAGTGTTCATCATTGTAATGAATACAGCCATTTTTTAATCCATCAAAGTGCACAAATGAGTCACAATATATTCAGTGGAGATATTCTTTTTCATCCATTCGTAGAGTTCCAGTAAAAAGGAAACTATTACTTAGACTATATCAAACATCTGCGCCCCAGTGTGTCTCACAAATGTTGTTTGCTTTGCCCATTCTGATGAAAAGTGGCACTTCCCTAAATAATGTCCTGCCTCCACCGACTGAAAGAATAGCTGCACTTCTCCATTCACAGACTCAACAGTTACTCTTTTATAATGCTGGAAATCACACACGAACTGGAGCTTTCCCTTTAATTAATGTGGGGAACTCTAAATACTGACGAGAGTGCAACAAAAATAACACCCTACAGCTTCAATGATTCACCAAAATATGCCAAATATTTTCTGGTATTTTTTTGTCCCTTGACAGTTAACAGTTTGGGTTGTGGACTGTTGGGCAGGACTGAAAAATTAATTTTAGGTTGAAACAAGTATTATATTAATTGAGAAAATATTGATTGATGATGAAAATAATCATTATATATGCACAAAATGATATATGCAAATGCTCGACTCCACAGTACTTTCACATTTTTGTCATATGTATCGGTAAAGGAAACTATTAAACATGAGGCCCTCTGCTACTTCCCAACTATTTGCAGCAAACTCTGTCGAGGACAAACTATTCGTAATCTCCAGATAATCACTTCAAATCACTGCTAATAATCTTCAAAGATAATTGGTAGAATATCTACTTCTGTGGCTGCGGTACGCTACAATCAGACTTGTAATTGCACTTCGTAATCAAAGAGCACTTCAAGGTCAAGGCTTTTACATCAAAAAGGGGCTGCAGGATTTATGAGTGCCTAAAATTAACACGGTTTCAACCTGCGCCGCAAGCAGTTCGGCCAAAAAAAGCTTTGTAACGTGTCTGCGTGTGGGTGGAGCAGACAGATCTGTCAACATGTACCAAACACTAAATCAACCTGAAGGATGCTGTGAGAAAGAACACACCACCCAGCTGTGAGCAGTATGTGAGCACCAATAAAGACAAAAACACAGCCAGAATAATACTTTCATAATATGATTTTTTAAATAAATAGCAACAAAATAGGCTGAACTGATCTGTCACTGCAGATCTGGGAAATTATTCAGCATTTGTAGGCTGAGTAGGGGTCGTGTATCTGAATCCAAATTCTGGGCAAAAAGGCAAGGAGATGTGTCAAAGCCGGAGGGAGTTAGAGATGTCAGCATCTAAACGGGGATGAATGACTAATTGCGGCTCCTTTCACAAATCATGTAAGTCAGCAATATTGAACTTTATTCATATTTTTTAATTCCTCAGACTCTCCTTTCATTATATGTGGCAGCTACAACCCCTGAATTCACGACGTGCAGCTACAACATGTGAGCAGAACAAAGGTGGTGGAGAGGGAGCTCTGATGGGAACGAGTGACAGAAAATCTCTTTGGAAAAGCAAAGCGACAAGAAGAGCACGGTAGCTTCTGATCTGATAGGATCTGGATTAAGAATTTTCTACTAGATAGGAGTTTTGGGAACTTCTGCTATAGACGTCGATATACATTTATTTTCTCACCAACCTAATCTTTAAATCTGCAATAACACTTTTTTTTTCTCCAGTTCACTCAAGGCTGTCTACATTTTTCTGCATTTATCCTTTACTTTTTTTTTTGAGTCTGAAGTGTCTTTTCTTGCCCTACACTGTGTTTAGACACCTGATATGATCCATCTGATTGAGGGGGGGGGGGGGGGGGGGGGGGGGGGTCAGTCATGCAGTGCATCATTTTTTCTCTCTTTTTTGAGGGGGAGGGAGGGGCACTTGTAAAATATGTGGTGAAACTCAACCCCACTTTATCACAATTCATCTCTGAGCGGGCATGTTTGACTGTTTCTGCCAGACTACCTGTGCCACCTGTGCCGCCCCCCCCCCCCTCTTCTTGGCCTTTCAATGATAATAAATGAGCCCTGGGTGGCTGCTGTATTTTGTTCAAAATGTCCACAAGTCAGCAAGAACTTAATGTACATTTCAAAGGGCAGCTAAATTAAAAGCTCCACCATATTTTTCTTCACTTTTTTTTTTCTTTTCCCAGAAACAAAGCGCATGACTCTTGCATCGTGTGTGTGAGTGTGAGTGCGTGTATAACGCATATGACAATCAAAACCATGACATAACAATAGTGCCCTCATTTAAAAAACAGTGGCAGATGTTGTGTTCAGGAACGGGGCATTCAATATCTCGTGGGTCGCAGGCAAACAATCAGGCAAGTTAATCTAAAAGGTTTTGATGAAAAAGATGGCATATCGTTTAATATCGCTGTGAATGGGCCTTTAGAGAGCATATTAATCATTCACTGGTAATCTCCTTTAAGTCTGTTGCAGCTGATTCCATTAAAAACACAAACAATACATCAATATGTTCTGACACTAACCCCGAAACACATATCTTGTGTATTCAGTATGTTGCTATTATCTACATAATGTGTGAATTTACTGTAGTTGTGGTTCAGAGTGCAACAACTAGCTCATCATTGTAATTTTAATATCTCTGCCGGCATATCATCCCCAACTGTGTCCAATTAACACACAAAGCACAAGGTGATACATCTGATGCCACTCTTGAGACTAACTCCACTGTTTTTAACTATTTATAACCATGCAAAAAGTGTATTTTTTTTAAATCAGTGGACATTGAAAGTGAAAATAAATGAAAATCTTCTAGTGTAAATAGCAGTTTTAATTGAGTTTGATATCAGCTGTAAAATCAACTGTGTTTGATTTGATTATTTTAGAAAACAGAGGAAAGGGTTTAACTGATAGAGCAAATACATCTACAATACGTTGATAATTATCTGATAATGAGACTGTGGCAGCAGTGGGATTGAGCCGCAGCCGAAGGATTTGACAGCCACATGAGAAATGCGAAGTGTCTACATTTGCAAAAAAAATTGGTACTTTCAAAGCTTTCATTTTACCTGCTCTGTACGATCTGTATGGAATTGATTTTGGTCACAGTGGCATTTAACTACACTCTCAACACTCAAAATATTTCTGAAGACTTGGTGGCTTTGAGTAAAGCTATTATACAAGCAGGCAAAATGTTTATGTAAGGCTGTGTTTCTTTCAAAGAAAACAATCAGTAGCAGATAGCTCACTTTTAGACACTCAACCAACACATGAAGGTCAAAAGATGAGATTTCTTCTTTAGATTTTCTCTGAAGGATTATTTCTCAATTTTTTTTCCCTCAATGTTGACAACAAGTGACAAAGAATGTGGAGAGAGAGAGGAAAAAGGGGGATGACATGTGCTAAAGGTCCCTAACTGGAATCAAACAGGCATTGCAGCAGTTGAGGCTGCTGGCTCACCATGACGCCTCTGAGAGATGATTATTAAAGACAGCAGTCACACATGCTAAGTGCTCAGTGCTTGAACCACTGTAAGATGAGGGGTGACATTCATTCATTTCAAGGACTTTTAGTGGACTGAAAGATAAAAACCCAGTGACTTCTGTCTAAACTGAAGATTATTACACGTGACATACTTGCAGTGAACGTAAACCATCCCTTGCTAGCATGAAATCTGCACCGCCAGCAGTTCACCAGTCTATATATAGATTAGGGCGGTTTTAAAAACAGGCACGCGTACATGTACAAACACATCTTAATTCTTTATACGTCATGACACTCCAGCATGTCCTCTGTGACTCTGCTGCTCTGGACTCATAAACAAAGATGAACCTATCAGCATGCAAAGTTAAAAATGTCTCTAAAGCCGAAGGGACATAGGCTCCACTCAAACGACCTATAAACAGTGACTTTTCCCTGACCACAGAGCAACCTATAATTGGGGGCCCAATATCAGCCTGCCTGAAAACACAGCTTACAATATACACGTTTCAAAATAGCAAGTGGTCTGGTGGGGCAGAGCCACACCAGGCAGATTAAGGTGGGGCCTCGAGGCTTGAATATGCTTCACTCGTCAGTGTGTGTGCCGTCTCCTAAAAAGACATGCGAGTGCCTCAGCCACTTAAGCACACTTGATGCACTCTCGTCCTTGAGCTTTCAATGGGGGAGTTGTCACAGTCCTCCAGGAGACATGCTGACATGCTGGTGTGATCCTCCTCCTGCCTTTAAGCAATGTTAGATGTTGAAAATGAGGTAAATACCCCGCATACACAATGAAAGTCTCTGTCTTTCCAGGACCCACTGGTAATACAGTGAAGTCACTCTTTATACATTAACACACAAATGTTTTCTCTCAAGAAAGATTGAGGAGGGTAGTTTTGAAACAAACTGCCAGTAAGACAAATTATACTTAATAATTTAACTACCTCTATGAGAATATTATCTGTACAAGATTAAAAACCTCTTCTACATGGCTGGTGTGTGGCTATTAGTATACAAGCACATATTCAAATTATACTATATAAATCTTTGCTGTCTTGTTACAGAAATAATACAGCAACTTGGAGTAAGTGATAAAAACACAACAGAACTACAACAAAGCAATAATAATATTTCTCAATGGTGTCAAAAATTTTATTGCATTGGTGGTTCCACTTCTTCGTTAGCTTGTCTTGCGCTGATCTCGTCTCACCCTTACCCACTTATTCCACTACATATTGAACTAAAAATACATATTTCTGTCAAACCTAAAATAGAAATTGACAATATAGATCATATGCCAATGTAAGAAATGAAACTAAAACAACTGAATAGGTGGGCAGTTTAATCCACAGGATGAACTCCATCACTAAAACCAGTGAGGTGCCCTTGAGCAAGGTCCTTAACCCCAACCTACCCCAGTGGAGCCGCTCAGTGACCAGCATGAGACTGTTGCTGTACCAGGCTGCTTTCAGGTGTGATTGTGTGTGTGTGTGTGTTTGAAGCAGACTGTTCCAGCTACACTACTGTGGTCAAAAAAAGACTGAAAACATAATTATAAAGTCAACAGAGTCAATACTGAAGCACTCATGTCATTTTGTAAAGAGCTTAGGAAGTGACTCAATTAGTCAACACTTCAGTGAGGTTGCGGCTATAAAAAAATGTACATATATATCTTTCTCATTTAGAATTAGCCATGTTGCAGATGTCACCTGTCTCATTGATGACATTTAAAAAGGAAAAGATGGACAAACAGAGGTGAGAGGCACAGATTTCTCTTCCTGAAATGCATTAATGTTTAACATAAATGTTTCTTTAAACTAGAAAATTTAAGCTCTTAAGCTCATAAGTAAAGCTGCATGATAACTGGAGACTGCATAAATCCAATTTTGTAAAAATCCTTCCAAGTATAAGCCTTGTTAGCCCATGAAATTAACAGCTAGCCTAGCCTTCTTTAAAAAAATTTGATTTCTTTTTTCCCCCAAGATTTTGGTTGTGGCTCTCTGTAGGCCAAAACCATGTCACTGTTCAAAAGTCAAACAAGGCACTTGTCCATTGCAGGAGCTCAGATAAAAGGGGCACAGAGGAGAGGATGGCGAGAGGCTGTGTGAAGCACTTCCATGCTACCCTTCCCCCCTCCTGAACAGTAGCAGATGACAATAGCTTCTAAACCAGGGCACGCCAGACATCCTGACAAAGGCAGGCTCCTCCCAAGCTGCTGAGTCCCTGTTCCCAAATAAACATAGCCACAGGCAGAGGGCAAGAGTCGGGGATGTGATGCTCGCCATGTCCAGACAAGCGGCAAAATGAGTCCTCCTGCCCAAAAGCAAAGCATTCTGCCAGCGAACCATAAAACGCATGCTGGACAAGGCAAATCTCTTGACACGCTACAACACTCAATCGCAGTCTGACTAATTAGTACTGCAACAAAAATAATAATAATAATGCTGTCAAATACTAACAAGGATTTACAAATCTCAAAAACTGAAAAACAAGCAAATCAATTTTCCATATATGTCACCAAAGCAGAATTGTGTGACTGCTATTTTGCTCTTACTCACATGTAGGCAGGCGAAAGCGGTGAGGACCTGGATGTCTTAAGAACTGGCACTGGGAATTTCCAGCTGACAGGAGAACCGCTTTTCCATTTTAACGGCATGTTGTTGTCACCAGAATGGTGCCAGAGCAATACCAACAGCAAAAACCATTTCCATGAAAAGGTTTCCAATGCAGTCTTCCATCCCACTCTGCCCACACCATTTAAGGGGGGAGGGAGAGCAGCAGCAGCAGCGGCGGCAGCAACAGCAGCAACAGAAATACACTGGTACAGGCAGTGCAGGCTACAGTCAGGGTTGTGACTTTAGCGGCAGCACTGAGAAGCCAATAGATTGCATCCACCACGACTACTTGCCCTGCTGCATTCACGGCTGTCTCGTGGTAGGAGGGGGAAGAAGCCCTGCCTTCCCATCACCCTGTCAGGGTTCGCAAATAGCCCAGTAGCTAAGCAACAGTGCCACCTTGTTAAAGGATTTGTGATTACAGTTCTGGGCTTGTCATGGAAAGAAGTGGAGGGGAGATAAAAGGGGAAGGAGGAAGAGAACAAACTGTTATGAAATTAATACAATTTAATTTCTCTGGACCAAATAAACTTGCTATCCTCTGGGGTCCGACGTGTGATTTTGAGGAAGCCAGAAATTTAATTTCAGTCAGTGGTGATGCTGAACTTAGATCAATCAGAAAAAACTGCAAGTGTTTTACTATCCAGAGATGCCAAATTATGACTTGGGGGATGAAGTGTGGGTTTTAGGCTCATCAATATGCCTCGGAAACAAATAACAGCACACTAGACTGTTGTAAAAGTTGCTGTTGACAAATCCAAAAGATTTAACATATGTATTTTCTTATCACAATATATCTTGTCACTGAGGCAATCCAAATTTTAGGACTTTTAACAAGGCAAATTAGGCAAATTAACTGGAAATTCAGAAAACACACTCACAAATTCCTCTACACAACATGTAAGCCACTATGACTGTCACTTTTCCCACAAAACTCAAACATTCATTCAAACATGTGAAAAACGTAAATATTTGAACTGTAGTGACCTGTTCAAAATTAAAATTTACAGTCTATAAACACATCAGACTGTGTGAAGTAGTTTGTGATCCAGCAGTGGGCTGATGCCTTTTAGGAGACGCAAGCTGAGGCTACATGAAGGAGACTAGTCTCTCTGCAGACTGTAAACCACTGCTTTGGTGTAGAGATACAGTGAATACATCTGTCAAAGCTGGCTCGTAAAAATACCCGTGTGTACCAGGAAGCTCTGTACACTCTGAACAGGTGTTCTCATCAGCAGGAAATATTGTAAACAAAAAGAGAGAGCTGCATTTGATCCTGATCAAGATGACAGATTTGTGTTTCTGGTTATTCGTTGTTAAATTTAAAATGTATGCATTATACATCAGATGGTACTTAATGTTGGACAGGGGGCATTCAAATTCATTCAGACAAATTGCATGTTATTTCAAATTCGCCAAACTTGATTTTCTGTGTCAGCTGTAAAGGCCACACATTATTTTTGGACACTTTGTACATTGTCCAAACAAAACAGACAGGTGGATGAATGAACATCATTCTGGAGCGTTCAGGGCTGGAGCCCACCCTAATGCTGTCAATGTAAAGCAATAACAAGGTGGACCAACACAGTTCAGGAAATAACTTACATACTTTAATGACTATTGCAGACTGCAGGAAAGTGCCAAAACCACTTTCACAAACTTCACACTCTTAAAAAAAACTGTTCATTACATGTTTATAGAACGAAAATTAGCAGCTTTTTAATCTCAGTGACCTCAGCAACACTCACCAGGTAAACAAGTCAAAACTTTGCTGTGATGCTGTCAGTAACCTTGACACAGTAAAGGCTGCTGCACACTTGATGGTACAACACACTGACAACATTACGTAGGTTTGCCTCAGCCGAGTCATTCATGACTTCTCTAAACTGTCTCAGGAAAAAGGGAAATTTATTTTTTTAAATATGAACATCTAGCAGCCACTGACAAATGCTCAAATTCATCCACTTCATAGTAATTAATTATTCTGGGTCTGGAATCGACCAGGCAGCCACTACTTTATCAGCATTTGGCTGGTGCTAATTTCCCACCCTCCAGACAGCTGGGATTAATAGATGTAAATTTAGACCAGATACATTTCTTTATTTATTTATTTTATAGAGTAGTGTCACTGATTAGACACCAACCCAATGAAACAACCATTAACACATGCTCACATCTAGATTTGAACTAAGTTTTACTAAGCATGTAATTATCTCAATCTTTGGAAGGTAACTTACAATTCCTGCAGCTGCTTCACAGTCGAAGCCTTCCAGCCATTCAGAGGTATAATCAATTCTCAATTTAAAAACCCTTTCTCAAAATGCTTGTCTAGTGGATAATATATTTTGTTTTACACAATAGAAAGAAAATCAATGCCGATGTTACCTAACTACCTATAATCTCTGTAGTACATTCATGTAAAGGAAAATATCAATAAAATATTTTTGAAAAGCAGCGTGTGATTCTGCAGAAATGATCTGTGTCAAAAAAAATGAAAGATGGTTTTAGCAGATGAGAGGGTGCAACATTACCTAATGTGGGAGCTGGAAAGGAGGGAGAAAAAAAATCATATCTTAATGAAAACAGCAGTTGTCTTTCCACACATTTATCATATCAGTTAGACTTAGAAATAAAGAAACAGCAACTTCTGATCTGAGTCATGGTTTTACTAAAAATACAAGGTGTTGTATGTTAAATTGAAGCTTTACAGCACATAAAAGCCCCAAACAGTAACTAGTGTACAACCATATTTCTGTCAGAGTTCACAAGTTCACATCATACTTCTAGCACGAGTAACAGAGTGCACATTAAAAGCAGATTGTCTACTCTTAACAAGATGAATGCATGTGCAGATTCTGTCCTGTGTCCTAGTTATTAATTCACAAAAACACACCATTATGAGTGAAAAGAGAAGCACTGGCACACACTGATACACAAGTACATATGCCAAACAAAATACCAAAAAAAAAAAACAGAACTGAGAAAGAACAGAGGCCCACAGGAGTTCAAAGTAAAGTCCTCCTTTCCAAGTTATTTCATCTACTAATGAGGCCAGGGAAATAATTGGTTCTACCCAAACTCTGCTATCTGAACCGTGCACCCACTCAGTGATCAGGAAAGCTACACTGATGAAGCGGGATTCCTCTCACCCCTTCCACCAATCCTTCCAGTGTCATCAGGTCAACGCTACAAAGTCCTACTGGCCTAGAAAAACATCTACAAAAAATCTTTTATTCCCTCTGCGACCACCACCCTGAACAAACTAAAACTGGCAGTGTACTCTGTCCTGTTTGATATTGTTCTTGTCAGCTGTAGTTTTAACTGCATGTGTGCTTTTAAATGTGTTTTAAATGTGTATTGTTGAGGCTTGTCAAAGGAAAATATCTGTTTCTTTGTGACAGACAATAAAGTTATATCATTATTATTATCCACAAGTTTAAACCACCATCATTGTTTGTTGCAAATGCAAAGTGGTCTAGATGGTACTGTCCAGCTATAACAATAATGCATACATGCCCAAATACTACACTGTATGTAATGTATCTATGTAGTGTTTGTAGCCTTCACAAGAGTTGTGAATGGACTGATTTTACACTTAAGTCACTGTGGGAACAATGCGTGACTTGTTAAGTCTGGTCTGTGGGGAATATGAGGTTGTTTGATTACTTTCAAATTTGCAGAGTTGGTTAACAAAGCCTCTGGGGAAACCCGACTCCTTCAAATCTTGGCTACGACCCTTTCCCTGTTTCCGACCGCCGGCAGCTCCATCCACATAACAACCTTGTCTTCACACCCTCTGGCTTCAGTCATTCTCGCTCCCAGCTTATTCTGTAAATGGTGGAGTGACCTTGCCTCCACAGCAAGGGCGGCAGTCATTCCCTCTCTTCTGTCAAAGCCTGAAAGCTCAGCGATACACCTGTTATCCTCAGTTGCACACTGCCTCACTCTCTTCACAAAATTGCAGCCCCCCCTCCCATTTGGATTATAAAAAAGAAAAAAAGGAAGCTATTTCACCCTGGCTTTTACACTTTCATCACTCTATATAGTAAAGAGTGACAGGAATATTTGTACCCTAAACCTTTGTTCATATGATCATTTTTGTTAGTTAATAAATGATTAAAAATGATTAATGAGTGTAAAGATGTGTATTTGTAATAATGTCAGTAGTAGCTCTGTAATAATCACATTCCAGTGTAAATAAGTCTTTTACAGAGAATAGATATTTTCTTTCACTCATTTAAAATCAGCAGGTTATTCTGAGAACGATCTGTTATTGACAGCGTACACTCTGCCTGCACCTGAATTAATTACAGTACATACTAACAATTGTGTTCCTCAAAATCTGCCCATTCATTTGGTGTTGTGTCTCATCCGCCTCCACACAGTCGCAATTCTGGTCATGATTACAGAGAATTTTTCTGCTAAAGGATTGGCCCAACACAGACATGAACTAATAGGAAAAACTCCTTTCTGCAGTATTTCAGTGTGAAAGTCTAATTCTAACATCTGTCTGTATGGTATGCGACCAACTGGTACTGCCTACAATGAGAAATAAAACAGATTAATTGAGAAAAGTCTGTAAATATGTAGCTAATGTGAGCTTTCATCTTCACTCGTTACATTTTCCAGGAGGCTCGGCTACAACAAGCTGGCATCCGTGTCTGGAACTACACAGCTGAATGAAATGTATAATGGCTATCTCAAATACCCCTTTGGTTGTCGTCATTCATGCAGATCTGGACCACAGCTGTACTGCACGAAATACTGCTAAACCAAGTTTTTGATTTTCAGGTTCAAAAAGCCAAGTCGCTGCAGTCTACACTAGTGTCTGTTTACACTATTCCACATAAGACGCTCCTAACATGAGATACTCACATATGCTTATTAAATGGCAAAAGATTACCTATTTAAAGCTTAAATATGTTCATTTATCTTTCTCTCATCTCATCTGCAGCACCTTCAAGGTCAACAAAAACTTTGCAACTTTGTCACCCCATCTATCTATAGTTGGTAGACAGCAGTAAAGCAACAAATGCTCACAACCTTTTAATTGCATCCCTTTAATGCCTTGGTTAGGTCAAAAGGTATTGTGGTGTCTCAACACAAGTAGCTGCACAAGAATTTGACATAAATAACACAGTTTATAACCACCAGAATTATTATTGAATGTCAAACTGTCTAATCAAAGAATAAGTAAATAAGTGCACAAACCTGAGCAAGCATTTGATGGCAGCTCTTAGCGTTTAACATCTTTCAATAATGTGTTATGAGCTCATTTTCATCAATACTGTACCAACACAGCATTAGGGTTTGACACCCCAGCCTGGTCGCTCCACTTGAGCACAAATGGTGCAGCACTGTTCAACAAACAAGCGACTTGGTTTGCGAAACAGCTTGCCAGTACAACATGCTAGGTACTCCCTTAACCAGACAGACAAAAGAACGTAGTGGCTGAAATATGATTGATGATGGAATGGACAATCTGGCTGCTCCAGAACAATGAAACAGATTATATGAAATTTCTACTTACTAAATATTCAAGCAAAAATACAGGAACAGCAATACAATTAAGGGGCACAGTGCAAGAATGGAATTATTTTGAGAGTGGATTTCGTGATCAGACACAGAAAAGCAACAAACAATAAAAGGCCGTAGAAGAATTGTGTAGCCATCGCGTGATTATGTGTTTATGCTATTCACTGCCTTTGTGTTATTTACTCATACTTGGAACTTGAAAACAAAGTCAATTATCCACAGTTTTTGTTATGAAAAGTGTTTGTTGCTATGGACCTTCCACATTAAGTCATGTCAAGTCACATTAAGTCAGTTGACTAACCGGTTAAGACAGGGGGTCAGCTCATAAAAGGTTTTCTCGTTTGCAAGCACTAACACTGGACCCAGCTGAAAACATCTATTTCAGTCTTTATACACCGAGGGCTGCAACCATACTGTTTAAGTGACAGACAATCTATAGAGGCACTTCAGGCATGGAGGGCTGCCACAACTGCATTAATGTCGTGAAAACACTGTAAAATCTTTCAAGTCATGACACTCTGATGAGAATTTTGGCACATACCTCTAGCCCTGCTGTTTTTCTTTCTTTAAATTTAATCAAGGGTTACAACACATCTGAATTCAAGGAGATGCTCTTTCCTCGTAGGTCTGACAGAAATCCACTGAGGCTGCAGTCCTTACGAGGCCAGGACTAATATCAAGACAGCTGACATTGTTAACAGCTCCTTATTTTTTAGTAAAGGTTTGTGAGCTAAAAAAATTGGATTACATTCAATCAAAGTGAAACATCAATATACATATTCACGGTGTCGACTGAAATAATGGAATGTGACATATTGGACATTACCTGTCATGCAGTCCAATGGGCATTGTCTCCCCTCTGTGCACAGGGTGCTCCATACCCTTGCCAAAACCACACCTCTAAAACAGAAACAGGGTATTGTCAAAGCCTTTCTTCTTCCAAACATTTAATCACAGCCAAGAAAAAATAAATAAAGCTTTTATACAGAATCTAGTTTTGTTTAAAAACGTTTTAGTCAGTTTTATTATACATCAGCACAGTCTGTCATTTAGGATTCATGTACTTATTGCCTCATGATGACTAGAGCTGTCTTCTATAAATTAATCATGAAAGTAAAACAAACTCATTATTGTGGTACAGATCACTTATAGCAATGCCTTCCAGTTGCACTGTTTTTAAATACACACTGAAATGTTTATTTGATGCAACAAAATAGAAAAAAATATATAATTTAAACAGAACACGTTTTTTTTTTAAATAAATGTCTAACTAAGTCTCATAATGACACCAGACTTCAGTAAACTACCTAAAGTTCATCCTAAAAATAAACCTTTTCATGTTTAACAGACTTATGTCAAACATAAACTCCAGTTTATGACTCAAGATGTGTCTTTCTTCTTTACAATCTGTGACCATGTTACTGGGAATTGTTTACATATTTGCATTCATGTTCATTTTTGGATGTAAAAAATATCCTTCAGAAGTTGAGGTCAGTGTGAATGGGCGTTTCTTGACCCTCATCCCCTTCTGAAATATGCCAGTTGCATCACATTTCTCACTTGTTGCTTTACACAGAACTGGGCTAATTAAAGCTAAAAATATCGGCAGTGTGTAGCTTGACAGAAAAATCCTCATCGTATATTTAAATTCAGCTCACATTATGAACAGCATAGAAGCCGTCCAAACATCAATCTCGATGTTATGTTTAAGTGGCACCTGGTACACACGCCCTTTTAAATACAGTCAAGTTTCTTTACTAGTTACTTATTGGTTGGTGTTGTTATAGTAACACGTTAAAGTAACATGACTGTAGTGACATAAAGCTGATAAAGGGTGACAGTTTTCCTCTACAAAGCGATGTACGTTGAGCTCTCAGACACCAAGTCGAGAGAGGTCACTCATATTAAAGCTATGCAAGTGTAATACATTTAAGTTAGTAAGAAAAAGCGAAGTAGCCGACTCGCTTGCTAGCAAAGGTTTTAGGCTGTCATTTATCATGTCAGCGTATACTAGCCAGGATAAGCAAGTGTATTGCCACAAGATGCGACGCTGTCTTACCGGAGCTTTGCTCATTTTCTGGCCATGTTGCCTGAACACTGTCGTCTCATCTCCAGTGGGAACAAGCTAAGGCTAACTAGCTAGGCTAACCCATTAACGTTAACACTGGCTAGCCTGAAATACAACAGGACTATCAACTATGTGGCTAACAAGTTGGTTCCTGTTAAACATTGTCCGCTAGCTGTGTTAGTTTAACTCACGGCAGCGCAAACGACCGGAGTCTTAACATGAGTTAGTTGGGTTAGTTATTACTTAGTCTGGTGGGTTGGTTGGCTTGCTTCGACCAATAAATGACTGTGACTGACTGTCAGCCTGGTACTTGTTGTGCACAGTATGCTATATATGATATTTTAATCATTGTATGTATCTTAAACACACTCCGTAAACTTTTAAAGAACAGATTCCATACCTTCGACAACGAGATAACGTTAACTAGCGTCCTTGTTTTCCTTCCAAGCCCTCAAATCCACTTATACCTCTAGACCCTCCTTCTTTGTTTTATCCAATGCACTTGTCGCTTAGTGGGGGAGCTGGAGCATCTAAACTTACCATTGGTGGCAGAGTATGGCAATCTTTTCTCATTGGCTCAAAACTTCCGTTACTAAATAAAGTGGTTGTGAAGAGGAGTCCTCCCATGGAGCATTTGTAGCCTGTAACAACTGTCTGTATCGCTTAACCCATCCATTATGGTGAATGAGAGTGTTGTTCAAAGGTGAACTGAGCTTACAGCGAACGAAACTTGTTTTAAAATCACTGTTACAAGGACACACAGTGTTTCTGATGCAACCATAGTTATGCATGTGGTAATTCTCACTGTAGCAGGTGCACAGGTTCATATTTTGGATGGAATATTTCGGTAATTGGAGGAGGTAATTGGAGACTGTTCTTGTTCATACATGGAAGTTACTCTGTCTTTACAGAAAGAGTAGAGATGGAGTTGATGTGATTTCTAGCCACATTTCTTGTTACATCTCTGTTTATGTAATAACCCCCCCCCCCCCCCCCCTCCCCGCTATTAACAAAGCATGTGCAGACAGATGGTTTGCACACTAGATGATGTACTCTAATGAAAGAAAATCTAATTGATGAAAAAAAAGAATATGTGAATACAATCTCCTTTATAGCTGTATCTCACCCTCTTAATTAAGCTTTCTCATCAAAGGAAAATAAGAAAAATACGGCACAAAGCAGATCTAAAACAGGCTACACAGAGTTTGAAATAAAATCCAGAGTTTAGGAGTTGGGTGATATATCCCACATACCCAAGTCATGTGATCAATTATTAATATGAAAGTGTTACATATATTAACGGTACAAATTACTTATCCAAATATGCAACATGATGTGTTTGCATATTGTATATGTGGCAATAATATTATGATGTATAATGTTTTCAAATTAAATTTTTTTTTTCCGTTTAATTGTTGTTTAATGCTGAAGAAGTTTCAGAATCCTTAGACCTTGGAAACCTACTAAATCCAAACATGTCGTTAATGTAATGAGTGGAGGTGGTAGGACCCAGTTGCACCACAAACACACCACAGGCATGGTTGATAATGAGCTTTATTGTAAATAAATGGCAGGTGTGGTATAGAACAGGTGAATAACATCTAGGTACAGTTTATTAGGCAGAAGATCAGGACAGGTTGCACCCACGAAGACAAACAGCAATGACAAAGCAGGACTGATGGAAACTCACACTGCAAAACCAATGCACAGGAACGCCAGGTAGCCATGGGGACAGGCAGACAGAACTCAGGTATAGAGGTTGAACTCGTATTCGGGGACAGAAGGCTGAGGCGTTTACCAGGGCAAAGATGAAGCAGGGTTGTCAGGGCTGAGCAGAGTCGGAACTGGGAACTCAAACTGATGGTGAGTGCTGGAGGGTCTTGCATGGGAACAAAGAACAATCTAGATCAAGAGACAATCCTATGCATTGCAGATTAAAATAATTTGAAAACCTTTTGAATTGACTTGTTTATTGCTCATTGCCAAGGTCTACCCCTCAAAAAGCAATATGATATGGCACAAATAGTGATTTTTGAGTTATGCCTTTTTTAAACATGGATGAGGATGAAAGGGATTATTTAGCAATCAATATTTGATCCATGTTTGATAACATTAATGCAACCACAGTCTCCTATTATGATATGACCAGAACACAATAATGTATGCATTCATTAAAATGCACTGAGGCTCTATCAACAATCACTCCTCTGCCACCTTTTTATCCTCTCAAATCAACAGTTAAATTGCATGCTTGTTATTAATCAGCTGATGCATTGATCTGGAACAAAGAGCCCTTTGATTGAATAAGAAAATGTTGATGCACTGTCGGCTGTTTTACGGGGCTTCTAGTGTCTGCCTACGTTGTGTGAATGAGTGGGACCTGCAGCTGCTAATTTATGTGCATGTTTTACCAATCTGTTATCACCTTTTTCAGTTTCACTGAAGTAACATGATGAACTGGAGCCTGGCAAGAAAGGAGGCAAAAAAAACTGAAAACAAAACATATCAGCTCACATAAAATCGAAATCTAAACTCTAATCTATGCCAGTATCTGTCTCGAAAACCCACTATGAATCGACACAAGCTCTCGACTAGGGCTGCAATTTAAGATTATTTTCATTCATGATTAATCCATCAATTATTTTATTGATTAATAAATCATTTGTTTGGTCTTTCAAATGTGAGAAAATGGTGAAACATGTCAATCAGAATTTGGACGTTTTATTTAATGACTTAAAATGACGAATTAATTATAAAAAATAGTAAGACATTAGAAACATTTCTTGTTGTCACTTTGTTTAAAAAAATTGGAGGTAACTAACTACATTCATGTACTGTAGCATATAGATGCCTCATAAATATATTCATAACATGGGCCAATGAAAATATAAATTATTGACAATTAAATAATTAAGTGATTACATATTAATAAGAAATAATAATAATAACAATAATTTAATGAACATTAAATGAAAATATAACAATCTTTCTCCAAATTATATGTAGAACAAGGCATTGAAATAGACAAAATACATCTTGAAATGTATGTCCAAACAATCTGTATTCACTGAAATAATACATGTATTGTTATTGAACTCCATCCTAACTCTATTCTGTATGTTTTAATGAATCCCTAGTATATTGTGTTTTTTTTTTCCTTTTCCATGAAAGCCTCCCCTATTTACTTCTAGTTCTAGTGCCTTTTTAACATGTGATCAGTAATCTGAAACTTCTGTTAAATACTAACTAGACAGAAGATACAAATAGCTTTTTTTCTCCCAGCTTCAGTGTATCTCAGAGCATGTGGGTCAGGCTGGTGTCCAGATTGGCAATGCCTGCTGGGAGCTTTACTGCTTGGAACATGGAATCCAGCCTGATGGGCAGATGCCCAGTGACAAGACCATTGGAGGAGAAGATGATTAATTAACACCTTCTTTAGTGAGACTGGAGCTGGAAATTATGTTGCCAGAGCTGTTTTTATAGGCCTGAAACCCACAGTCATTGGTAAACTCTTGATTAAATATAGATACCATAGTTACTGCTTGATTTTGGTCAGTCAAAACCTTGAATGATTTCTGATCAAACATGTTTCTTTAGATGAGGTGTGAACTGGGACCTACCTTCAGTTCTTCACCCTGAGCAATTGATCACTGGCAAGGAGGATGCAGCTCACAACTGTGGACACTACACCATTGGCAAAGAGATCATTGACTTGGTGCTGGACAGGATGCAGTTTACCTCTGTGCCACCAGAGGGTGCGTTATCCATGACTTATACAGCATCATAACCCCTACCCATTTTTGGTAAGATCCTAGTGGTGTATGTAAAGAGTCACTTCTCCACTTTTACTGTTATCAAGCTATGCAGATAGTTTTGGTTTAAGTTGTCAAAATTTTATCAGATCTGTCCCTGATATACCTGCCTTCAGCCCAGTGCAGTGGGAGTTTAACCCTGCTTACTATTTCATAATCAGTTGGTCCCCACCCTCCCATTATATGTTTCAGTTATCTAAATTTCATTACTGTGTTTCTTATATTTGATCAATGTCAGTTTCTCTGTCCTCGGGCTGGCCTGCCTTCAGGGATCACAGCTTTTGAGGTGGTATCGGCACTTGACAACATGGCAAGAAGACAAATATTCTGTTAAATCCAGACATTGCCTCTTAGAAACCCCTAAAATTATGAAATCACAAATTCATTTGGTTTCCTTCTTTTAACTGCTACATTAGTCTCAGATTACCAACATTAAAGGTGAATTTGTTATTTTGCTGTGGCTGTGACAAATTTCACTTGAAACACTTCAATCTCAGAACCAACATGGTGCTGCTGACACTGTTCACCAGTAATATGTTGATTATATTTCTATTTTTAGTCTCAACAAATATTATAAAACTAAAGACCCTGTCCAACATTAAATGAGTATCAGTCACATTGTTGGTAAATAAAACAACTATAAGACTATAAGACTAAAATTCCAGTTCTGTTCCTTCAGTGGGCCTCTCTGTGGTACACACCATCCTAGTAATACTAATAGTATTATGCAAAGTATGCAAATGGTTCAGGCTTTTTCATGGCTTTAATCTATACATGGTGTGAGGAGATTTTTTTTTGGTATGATAAATATTTTTCAGTGTTGTATCAGAAAAATAATACCATCTTTGTACCACTACATGCAAGACACTGTGTACTTTACAGATAAAACTAAAGAAAGTAACAAATGTGTGTTCTTTATTACTAGTATTTGTTCTCTATCTGTAAATAATGTATCTAACAAGAAGTTAAGTGTGGATGTTTTAGAGTTGTTGCCAGGTAGCTGGTTTCATGCAAAATATCTACATTAAAGATGAGGAATTGCTGCATGTGCAGAAACATACCTGTGGGGTCTTGCCAGTAATGCCAGTTTAGAGCAATTTAATGGTTATTGCTGGAGGCCAAGGGGATGGCGAACAATCTTATAAAGACATCAGGTTGATCCACACTCAATCCACCATTCTATGATACTTCATTCCTGTTTTAGGACTAGATGATACAATCCCTTGTGACCTAAGATGACGTGAGTGGGGATGATCATGCCAACTGTGTGTTTCCAGGAGGGTGCCACGGTGGATATTTGAGGCGGGTTGTAGGGGGAGGTTAGAACTTCATTGGGGTCATCAGGTAGGAACCCTCCTTCATAGGTGTTTCGATGACAGGCCCACAATACCTCCAGAGGGCAACATTTGGTGTCCCAGGTGTGCCTCCCTCTGCTTTAACTCCCTCTACTCACCCTGTTGCTGCAGATGTTGCTTTGGGGTCCAGGTGATGTCTCTCCGCTTGATCCAGATCCAACGACTGGCCTGTTCAGCAGCACTGGAGAGGACTTTAAGGGCTTGCCATAGGGTTTGCCCTTGGATTCCTATGACCTTTTGTGATGGTCGACTTGCCCACAAAACCTCTGCAGCCGACCTCAACTCTACTTGAGACTTACACATAATCCCTTGTCTTCCTTTTGACTGCAATTCTGTCATGTGTCCTGTAGGGGGAAGTAATGTGACAAAATGAGCAGTGTAGCAGAAGAAGAAGGCTGCTGTGCCCCGCCCTTTGACTCACCTCGCTTGGATGTATTTTTTACTGGTTTGTTTATGACGCGGCTCGCCTACTCCGTTAGGTTGACAGCTGACCAAGTGTTTGTCGTTGTAAAGACGGGCTTTTTTGTCTCTGCTTTCATGGAAGATACTTTTCTGTGAGCGTGGCAGCTTTTAAAACAGCGCAGAAAGCCAGCTAGCAGCAGTAACTGTTGGTCAGTCATACGACCAGATAACATAGTTAGCCTAGCAGTAGGCTTAGCTTACTGTAACGTTATGGCGTGACAGGAAAAATGGTTGTTTGACGACGCCTGGGTAGAGCCTTTTATCGATTATAACATTGGTATCGAAAAGGCAGAAAGTAAAGAGACGGGCGCATGTGTCTAACAATTAACTCATTCGCAGGTTAGGCTTTTAGACAGCTGCCTGGCGTCCAACTTAGACTAGCTAGCGAGCTAAATCCACGTTAGCATGGCGTCAGATACAAGTGACACCGAGGAATTTTATGATGCTGCCGAGGACGTTAATTTTACACCATCTCCAAAAGTGTAAGGAAACACATGTTTATAATATTACTTTAGGTATGGGTGTCTGATGCAACACGCTTTTCAGCTTGTGAACCATAAGTTAAAAGTATCTAACCAACTTAGAAACAGCTAGTATACAGCTACATACTTACAGACAGCGAGCTTCTTCGTCTTCAAAGACAAGTCTAGAGTCAGCTGCTTGTTACTGTCCAGTCAATTTAGTATTTATCCATTAATTTTTTAACATTTTGAAGTTATTGTGTCGTGATATTAGTTCAACAGCTGTTTAATGTTAGTACTGGGAGGGTCTAGCCTTGCACACAAGTCACATGATGTTATTCCTGAGATCAGTGGGATAAGATTTGTTTGTAGGAACAATTTTTCTTTGGAAATCTGCAACAAAGATGCACATCAGTGGTTTCTACTATAACATAGTGTTTGTTGTAACACCAAAACAATATTATTGACTATCATAATGGGAGTTTTGAGTCTTGCATAGTGGGTACAATGACTAACCTGCAAAATACACTGCAGTGTTTTAGAATATAAGGAAATGCAAACTAGTTTTTCATAGATTAAAGACAAATACACTAATAGTAGGCTGTTAGTACTGCCTTCAGGATTTATTTTCCCTCATTCATTATGACAGGTGGCTACTGGAGAGTACACATATAATGTGGAGGCTACCCTGTAATTATCCATTTACTATAGTCATTCCTGGTATTAATCATATTAATTTATTGAACATTTTTCATTTTTGTCAGGATCTAATTGCATATCGTTATTATTGATCAAATTACTATTATTAAACAATATAAATATCAAAGTCATCATTGACTGTGTTTTCTTTTTAGATGTCATTTGTTAGCAACCATCTTCTGAAAGTTTTGTTAAATTACATAAAGTGTGATAATCAGTATTTCAAATTGTGATTAAAAAAAAAAGTTTAAACATACTCATAGATTCTTCTCAAGAGGACAGGTAAAATAATTCTAAGTTTGGTTTAACATTAAAGTTGTTCTGGGGTGTTGTATTTTACACTTTGGCTTTCATTGCAGGTTTGAACTGTGTTGCTTTGTGTTTTTTTAGGTCACCTTCAAAATTTGTCATTCCTTCGCCTCAGGTATGTTTATCTAAACTCAGGCACTGTTGAAACAAAACAGTGTCTGCCGAGTTGCTTGTTCAATGATTATTTCAACTTCAGTTTGTATGTTATCAGGGCTTGACAGTGAAGTAAAAGGTTGTTAACACATAATTTGGGATTTAAATGAAACTGCATAATATTAAAATCCTTTGGAACTTTTTGATGAATCTAATGAGGTAGTTTGTTACTAGATTGTTTGACAGATTACATCTTTTGTTAGAATTTGTTATTGAGATTTTGCTTGTTTAAAAAAAAAAAAGAGTGTTCGCTTGGACCATAATGAATCTGAGTATTTGACCAGATTAAGATAAATCTCACTTTGACGTCACTTCTTCAAATATAGCACACTGTTGTTTTTTTAAATCGCTAATCTAACATAAAGTGTTATTGACCATCTAGAGGTGACTACAATGTTTGTAGTAGTTCTCCTTTAAGTTGCACCTATGTTAGGTGATCTAAAGCTAAAGTATTGTTATTGCACGTGAAAACATTAAAACAGCCTGTTCATTAATAATAATAATGATCATTAATTGCAGATATTTGACCCTTTGCTACAATGACAAGGTTCCAATAGTGGTTAGCCTGTTTCCTTCCTGACAGCTAGGAATATGGAAATGATATGGAAATGAATAATCTGGCATTGTTGCTCAGCCTGTGCTTCCCACACAGATAGTTACAACTGAAATTTAAATAACATTGTCTTATGAGAGAGATGACTCGCAAATACGAACTGCTCTTTAACATCAACACAATACTAGAACTGACATTTGAATGGACCCAGCAGTGAAACCTTGCTTGGTGACAGACCAGCATTAGCCTCACATGATTTAACATTTACTGCAAACATTGATTTTGCTGCAAGGGGAAATTGCATCATGGAACAGTGCTGCATGTATGGATAATTTCAGCATTAAGACCGTGTATTTGACTTTAGAGTCAGTCACAGAGTTTGCTTTCATTGCAAGCAGTGTGTCTCAAATGTGAAATGTCAATTTTAAGGAAGCATACTGCTGCTCTATAAATAGGTTTCCCTCAGTCTGCATGTGTTTAAAGGCTTATTACTTACCTGCCTTGATATGAATTAAGTGTCCTGTGACTTTTGTTATTCCCTATGTATATCTATTGTAGGTAAATAGTTTTTTTTATTATTGTTTTTGGAACAGCTTTCACAGAGATCAGCAAATGCTGCACAAGATGTGAGCTGTGGCGTGGCTGCATCTGAGACTCAGCAAGATGATTCCCTACAGGTGTGGTTTCCTCTATTATTGCTCAGTATCCCACACAAGATGAGTCTGATGGAAAGAGAAAAAGAGCTTCTTCATCATATTCATATTACTCATATTTTTATTTTGTATAAGAAAAGCAAAAGTGAAACCTGGTGTGGGTCTCATAGATGTGAGGATTCAGCCAGCATCTACATTAGTATGTTTTAGAAATTGCATATGAACCACTGTGGGATTGAATTTGTATCATAACTGATTGATAATAGAACAAAATCTCCCAAAAATCCAAAAAAAGATTGGAAGTGAAAAATAAACTCAAAGTTTTAAAAAATGAAGTTCACTGCTTAACTTTTCAGTTTTAGTTCAGAAGGAACTACAACAAGTAGTGCAGTTTACTATTGACGTGTTTCTCCAAAGTAATTTGACCGATGGGGATGCAGTCCTGTAACACCTGCCTTTGTGAGAGCTTTTAATCAGAAGTGAAATCACAAAATTCTGATCTGAAACAGAAAGTTGTGCAGTGAAACTGAAAGACCAAACACAAACAGCAGTGAAAAAGGACTCGCAAAAGATAAATCCTGAACATTGATAGAGAAGTGAAAATATTGTAACCAAATGTTTCATTCTTCTATAGTGTTATTGTATTGTATTTGAGCTCAACCTGGGAATTTGCATCATAGTCATGTAAATGAACTAATTGATCTCTTCTCTTCCTTATAGATCATTGATAGCATCATTGAAGAGAGTCAAAAGGGAAATGTCGGCGAGGTGGTTGAGCTGTTAGATCATCTTCATGTTGATGTAAGAGCAGAGGCAGAACCAAAGGAAGAGCATAATGCTCAGGAAGTTTCTGAGGAGCAAGCAGTGGCAGCTGCTGAACCTCCGCTTGTCGAGAGGCCAGAAGAACAACCGGAAAACACAGAATCAAACGGAGCATGCTCTATTCCTGCCCCTGAACCTGCTGACGTCCCAGGGCCATCAGTGGGAACGCAAGAACATGTTCAGCCTCCAGACATAACCAGCACCATAGGACGGAGTCAGCCTGATGGGGCACTTGTGCTTGCAGAAGGGGAGCAGGAGCAGAGACCTGCAGACATCTTAGACCAGGTCCCTTTCACAGACAGGCCAACTGAATTGGACTCTTCTGGGCCTACCAAACCACCACGGCAATTCACAGTGGAACCAGACATTGTAGCCAGCACCAAGAAGCCTCCTCCGTCACGACCGCCCCCTCCTAGCGGAGGTCCTCCTCCCAGACCACCTCCACCGTCCTGGCAGACTCTCCCCTCCAAGAAGTCTCAGGAGTGTCTGAGACCAAGTGGACTTGAAGGTAGAGAAAACTTAACTCAGTTGGCACTTCAGTTGATAAACTCAATTAATCCAAAGTGTGTTTTGAAGTGTTGAGCTCGACCTTGAAGACATTGCTGCATTAGTAACTGTTGTAAAGCATCTGATAACGTTGTAAAGTACAGGCTTAAGAGAAATATCCTTGTTTTGTGAGGTTAATTCACCAACTTTTGCTTTGCATGAACCAAGAGTGAATAGTGTTTCAGGTTAATAATGTATGGTTTGAACCACAAAAGCAGCACAATGTCATGCCACTGAACACACATACAAAGCAGAGAGATTTTTTCAGATGAAGTGTTGTTTTTGTAACAGTGTCTGCAGTAAGTGGTGATGCTTTGGAGCCCTCCGGCCTGGTGTCTCCCAGCAGCACAGTGAGGAGTCTAACCAAAGAGCTGCAGCATTCCTTGGATCTGGCCAGTGCCACCAGTGGGGACAAGGTGGTGACAGCACAGGTCAGTGAGGCTGCAGACATGACCCAGACATCATCCAGAGCTATACTATAATATAATATTACCTACATTTAAACTCTGGCCCTCATTTGCAATGATGTTGAGAACAATAAAATGATAAAAGATACAAGGTATAAACGTAATCAGTTACAACAAGTACAATCAGAAGTTAAGTGGTCAGTGATTATAGATTTAAAATATTGAAGGGTTACTTAAAAATAAAAGTTTAGGTTCTGCCAAGAGTTCCAGACGGTCTGAGCATAAACACAAATGCAGATCCTCAAAGCCCAATCTCTAGGGACTTATAGTGAAATCCAGTCATGAGTGTGATTTGATCCAGAGGACCAGTCAAGCATAGTTGTGATATAAGATGGCAGCATTCCAATAAGGGCCCTTTAGAAAAATAAATATATATGTTTATGTATGCTTAGGCATATGCTTATCAAGAGAAGACCACCCAAACGTTCTGTACACAATACAATGAGTGCTATAAACATCCCCAGAAATAAACCTGAGGTCAGAATGATGACAGAATCCAAGGGCTGAAGAGTAGAGACAGAGACATGCCTATAAATCACATCACCATGCCTATAAATCACAAGACAGAAAAACAGCTTCAATTACCTTTTTCCTACAAAACATGGGAAAGTTAGTTCTGTTTCTATTAAAAAATATATTTTTTCCCCATGTAATTACAATTTGCACGACTTTCTCAATGAAATTTGAATGTGAATTTGTCTATCCATATACCAAGTTATTTATCATTTCTAACACTCTCAATAATGGATCCTTGTACAGTGCAGCTCTAGAGAATATCATAATCTTGGTTTTATGAGCATTTAATGCCTGCTGCTTGAAAATGAAACTTCACACAGTTTAGGAATTTTATCAAATGCACTGTTCATTTTTATTTTTGTACCATTGCTTGGTTTGTTTTTTTTAGGAGAATGAGGATGAACAGGCCTCATCTCAGAGTGGAGGACAAACTCCAGGCCCTCAGCGCCCACGGTCCAACTCTGGTAGAGAACTGACTGATGACGTAAGAGTCATGTTTTCACTCCAACCATAACCTAACCTCTTGCACATTCCGTACACATCCTATACACCAAATGCACTCTTGTTTGTTATCTTAAAACAGGAAATCCTGGCTAGTGTAATGATTAAGAATCTGGACACAGGGGAAGAAATCCCTCTAATCCAGGCAGAGGAGAAACTTCCTGCAGGGATTAACCCCCTCACTCTGCACATCATGAGGAGGACCAAGGAGTACATTACGTAAGCAGAACATGTTTTTCTGTATTAGCAAAATTATTAAATCAGAGTCAGTGTCTATCTTCACACTGCTCTATATTCTACAGGGCTCACACATGAAATGGGTTGTATGTATATTATTTGTTTTGATTAGTGAAAAGTGAAAAATAATGGGAGAAAAAAATAACCCATGTTGCAAATTGCAGCTTGTATGTCACAATTAAACAAAACCATTAGTCAAAGGTGAAGATTGTAAACTCATTCAAGACACTTGAGCTTCAGCAGAAAGCTTTTTTCCTGGTGAGGGAGATGGGTTGTTGCTGTTGCCTGTAAGAACACTGTTGGAGTGTCCGTTTCGTTTGCACATATATAAAACATTTTCCCACTGTGAAAACCTTCTTTAAGCCTAGTTGTGTAAAAACAAAAGGTACATTTTCTTGGGGAAGTTGATGTGTTGTATTTTTTCCTCTCAGGAATGATGCTGCACAGTCAGATGATGATGACAAGTCTCAGGCTCCGCTGGCAGACACAGATGGAGGAAAACTGAAACAGAAAACGTAAGGATTAGTGACTTATAAATTGTTGTTGAAACTGTGTTTCTTCCACTTCCCACAACATCATCTTGTATAGAATCTAATGAATACGTGTTCCTAATTATTCACCAGAACCCAGTTTAAAAAATTCTTGGGCAAGTCTGTGAAGAAGGCCAAACATTTCGCTGAAGAATATGGAGAAAAGGCAGTCAACAAAGTGAAGAGTGTACGTGATGAAGGTAAAAGAACACAGTAATTTAAAGTATTTAAACTACTTCAAATACATTCAAAGGAAAATTCCTGTTAAGCTTAAGGTGTCTTTATTGGTCTCCTTTGGGAGAAATTTATCTTGGACAAAGGGCAGTGCTACATATAATACTAAAAAAAAACATTTTAGTAAATAAGATTTGTTAAAGCATAAGATGTTTCACTTGAATGTGAAAGTTAACAATGTATTTTCCAGTGCTCACATTTGCTTATGAAATGTTGCTACTCTTTGTAGTCTCAGTTGTGTTTTATTTTTGTTCGGTGTCCAGTTTTCCATACAGATCCAGATGATCCATCATCAAGTGATGATGAGGGGATGCCTTACACCAGGCCTGCTAAATTCAAGGCAGCACACAGCTTCAAAGGTCCCTTTGACTTTGATCAGATTAAGGTTGTGCAGGACCTGAGTGGAGAGCATATGGTAAGAGGATCCCTGATTTGTTTTAATTTACGTATTTTTATTAATACTTGGCCAAATGAACACTTGAATAACAGCGTCCATGTCTGGTCGTTAGGGGGCCGTCTGGACAATGAAGTTCTCTCACTGTGGGAGGCTGCTGGCATCCGCCGGCCAGGATAATGTGGTTCGCATCTGGGTCTTGAAGTCTGCCTTTGACTACTTCAATAACATGAGATTAAAGTACAACACTGAAGGTAAACCTCATCAGCATCTCAGATCTTTTGTTGTGTCATGATTGATTTTTTTAAATTAAGGCTTTTTGCTTTGACTTCTCCAGGTCGAGTTTCACCTTCCCCCTCTCAGGAAAGTTTATGCTCCTCTAAATCTGACACTGATGCTGCGGTGAGTGAAATTAATAATCCTCTGATCGGTGGGTCTTCTGACTTCACAGTTGCCGTTAGTAGTGCAGGTATTGGAATGCTGTATATTTTATAGCTTCGTTGCTAACAGACTGTTTGTACTCTTATCTTAGGCGAGTTGTGCTCCAGAGGACCCGGACACAGAAGACAGGAATGCCCCTTTCCGTCAAGTCCCCTTCTGCAAGTACAAAGGTCATACAGCTGATCTGTTGGACTTGTCCTGGTCAAAGGTGATGTCTTACTGCCCTCTCTTCATCCTTTTATCTATCCTCTTCACACATTTTGGATGCTCTCAGCACCGTTTTTAATCTGTTGTCTGAATTAATTTATTTTTGTGTCAATACAGAACTTTTTCCTGCTCTCCTCTTCCATGGATAAAACAGTCCGATTATGGCACATATCCAGGAGAGAGTGTCTCTGCTGCTTTCAGCACATTGATTTTGTCACGGCCATTGCTTTCCATCCCAGAGTAAGTTGAGTCACCTTGCATTACTTCTCCTGGCACAAATCATCCATCTGATTATTTTAGCTCCCCGTCTGTATTCAGAGTAACATTTATTTCTTGTTTCCAAGGATGACAGATACTTTTTAAGTGGCTCTCTGGATGGAAAGCTACGGCTCTGGAACATTCCTGACAAGAAGGTGGCACTGTGGAACGAGGTGGACGGACAGACACGCCTCATCACCGCTGCCAACTTCTGCCAAAATGGGAAGTATGCAGTTATTGGCACCTATGACGGCCGATGCATCTTCTATGACACAGAGGTAAAACCCAAATGTACAAGTAGAGAACAGGATACATTTTGTTTTGTGTTATCAGGTTGCTGTAAAAGCTTTGTAGACATCATTTCAATGAGGGTGTTTTTTGTTTGTTACATTTCACAGCGTCTGAAATATCACACCCAAATACACGTGAGATCCACCAGAGGCAGGAACAAAGTTGGACGAAAAATCACCGGTATTGAACCTTTACCCGGCGAGAATAAGGTAACATCTGATGTACACTATAAATACAACTAAACATGTCAGAAAGACAGAGAATGACAAAGTCTTCCCTTCCATAGATTTTGGTGACCTCAAATGATTCCCGCATCCGCCTTTATGACCTGAGGGACTTGTCTCTATCCATGAAATACAAGGGTTACGTCAACAGCAGCAGCCAGATCAAGGCGAGCTTCAGGTGACGGTGTTTGCCTTTTAGGAGGTTCTGCCTTAAACATTTGGAACAAGTATTTAGTTACAACTGAGTGATAAAACCCTCTCCATGAACCACACTTTAGAAGTTGGTGTTATTGCCTTTTTGCTGCCTCTAAACTGCTTCTCTTAAATTGCCCAGCCCCTTTTAATCACACTTAGTCTTATGTATTACATTCCACCTGTAACTCAACGGCTGATTTGTCATGCTACCATCTTCCTACAGCCACGACTACTCCTTCATAGTCAGTGGTTCGGAGGATAAGTACGTGTACATCTGGAGCACTTACCATGACCTGAGTAAATTCACATCTGTACGACGGGACCGCAACGACTTCTGGGAAGGGATTAAAGGTAACTGTGCTGTGTGTTGCATAATGTATAGCATTTGAATCTGTCTACCTGTCTAATTAATTGGTTCCCTTTGATTGAATTGTCACTGAATGGTTACTTATCTTTCAGCACACAATGCAGTGGTCACCTCAGCCGTTTTTGCGCCCCACCCAGGCCTCATTGTTCCACAGGAAACAGGGGCAGATAAACCAGAAGCAGAGTGCAAGAGCCTGGACTCCACAGACTCTGAAACAATACCCTCAGGTACATTTGCTTAAACTCATTCATGGATAAAAATGGAAATATCAGCAGTTCAATGCCTAACAGTTGCATTGTCTGTTGCAGGTGCCCTAAAGACAGATCACACAGAGGTTCTTCTCTCAGCTGACTTCACTGGAGCTATCAAGGTTTTCATCAATGTAAAAAAGTACTGAGCACTTCAAAGGTTGTCATCTCTTCTCATGCAGGCCCTTCTGTCAGACATCAGTCTTAAAGATGAAGGACAGTCCGTCAGGGGCCATCTCAACTCACCTGACTACCTAATCATTATTGCTCGGAGACAAAGAGCTGTGTGTAGCTTTTTCGGAAGAACAGGGACCCTAAAATGGAAGATGAGGGAAATGGACTGTAGAAAACGGACAGGGTGTGATTCTGTCATATTTCTATTTTTTATCTTTAATACCAAGCTACTGTGAATGGCTTGGCATTTGCAAGAGCTGGAAATGCCAAGTGTATGCGGTATGAGCGGAAACTAAACCTGTTCGGATTTGTGTACATTTACAGCTGTATGGACAAGACTCGTATAGTTAGAAGGCTACTTGTAATAGTATGAGCACCTTATTAGTTTCTTTTGCTCCCACGTTTCAGAAGTGCAAGACACTGTCCTCACTGTAAGTCACAAATTTGATTGTGTCTTGTGTGTTAAGAACTGTAACCACGTCTTGAAAACAAGGTGATTTGCAATATCATTTACCAATTATTTGTGCCTATAAAATCTAGATTCATTTTCTAAATTATTCAACTTCTCAAGATTTCCTCTAAAATAAGAAACTTTTCAGCTAATGACGGTAAACCTTTGGTACAGGACGTCTGTATATGGTTACTAATGATTAGGGCTGGGTATCTTAACTTCTCTTTCTGAAACAATACTGGCTCTTCAGTACTTTTTATAAAATTTTCTTTGATCAATGAAAGCACATTTCATTCTCTAAAAGGACTGTAAATTTACTGTGTAACATTGCATATTTACTGCTTTTGTAAACAGAACCAAATGATGCTCTATTAATGTCCTCAATAAAAATGAATGCTTGTTGATAACCTTCTTTAACTTTGAAAAAAGAAAAAAAAAAATCAATCAGTGACACCAGAGAAGCAGTTAAAATATGTTGATACCTGGCCCTACCAATCATGTCCTCCACCTCTGGGAGAGAAACATACTCATTTATCACCAACAGTGATTTATTTAGTGTCTGAGCTTTGCAGCAACATTTCTGGCATCATTTTAAAAACAAACATTAAAACAAAAATATATATAATTAGTTACAGTGTTCAAACTTTATCATACAAAAGAGTGCTGAATCCTGCCTGGATACTTTAAGTTGGGACCAAGAAAACAAAGCACTGTAGGACATTGTGTAACCCCTGGACAGCTGCAGGCTAATGCAGCACAGTAATGTATGGCAAGGTCCAGGGTTGAGAAGTCAGTGTTTACTCTTCTTTGTCTTCTTGTGGGAGCGATGTGGTGAGCGTGACCTGGACTTCCGTGCCTTCCGGTCTGGAGATGGTGATCGTGACCGTTTGGACCATTTGGGAGACTTTGTCCTGTTGAATGGGTAGAACATATGACAACAGATTGACTTTGACAATAACAATCAGGATAAATACGCTCTGAAACTACAGAAACATCTCATGGCACTTGCTTTAAGGGAGAGATGCTCCTCGATTGTCGTGTCTGCTCGTCAGAATCTCTGCTATGTCCTCGTCTTCGTTCCCCGTCCTCACTTCTTTTGCTCCTCTCTTTGTCTTTTCTGTCATCCTTCGATCTGTCTTTAGACTTCAGTGTCGATCTTTCATTCTTTTCTTCATCATTTTCAAACTCCTGTGGTGGACGATAAAACATTCCAATGTACTGAGATGCAAAACACGTGATTATTAGTCCTCAAGTTCTCCACAAGAGGGAGCTATTTGTTCATTGTCAGACCAGCTGCACACATGCCAACCTGTTCCACCTGCATATGTAGACACATCATTCAATGTTACGACCTACAGGCAAAGAACATAGCTGCTGTTGTTTCTGAGAGTTGGGGCTAAAGATTTTTATTTTTGATAGATGCTGTTTTCTCTGTATTAGTGAAACCACTATTAGTACCATGCAGGTGTCCCCTCTAACCTATAAACCCCTGGACGTTTTTCTAAGTTCTCCAAACTAACTATGAGGGAAGAACACACGCTGTCACTTTGAGCAGTGTCACCTGTGTCTTCCGCACTTCGGTTAACAAAACGTCAATTTTGCACACTTGATATGTAAAATACACACCACACACACCACATCTGTAGGTGCAGCAGATTGGACAGGATCTGCAGGTATGCTACGCCTGTGACTCTGCAGTTGCACACTGGCTGGGCCTAGCTTAGAGTGCTTTGCTTTTTTTTCTTTTTTTTTTTACTGTGCCAACTGATTACTGTCATAGACTAATTTTGATGTACTAATAAGACGCACTTTTGTAAATGTTGCTCCCATACAGTTTGTGATTAAAGAAATATTTCTCTTACAGATCAGTGGTGGCTGCATTCTTACTTTAGAATCTCCTCCCTGTATAATACTTGGGCAGAAACTGTAAATAACTGCTGTAATAACACAAGATAAAAAAACAAACATGCAGAACCAACCTTCTGTAACAGTTTGTTCCTGTAGTGTGCCACCTGTTGTTGAATGCTCATCCCTGACTTCCTCTGCCTTTTTCCAGATTCCAGCTCATCTTGAAACTTCATAACCTTCACCTGCATCAGAGACATCTGATAAGTTCTGCATATTTGTTTTCAAATGGTTGAAGTTGCTACCATAGGCAGGAGCCAACTATGGTGTCAAATGTGAACTATTTTATGTGGACTAGAATATATAAATACTACATGTGTTTGTGTGAAAGTCAACCGTTTTTAACAAATCTACTGTGCACTGACCTCCAGCTCTCTCAACCTTTTCCTTTTGCTCTCTGACATTTGAAAACTTCTGAGGGAGCTCTGGAAGTCTGCACTGTCATATTTGGACAAACTGCAGGAGTCATCACTGCTGTCACTGTCTGAGTCCTCATCTCCGTCCTGTGAGTTGACACTGTTGCCAGGAGGGAGAGGACAACTATGAATTTTACGACTTTCCTCTCAATTTGACAGTTTGTGTCTTCTGTGTATGCTTTTCACATTCCCTACCTTACATTCACTTCATCCTCACTGCCAGGCTCGACCACAGTGTCCCACTTAGACTCAGTGTTGGCTGAGAGAGAAGAGAGAGAAAGGAGGAAGATTAGCATGATTATAGGTGGCAGTAGGCATTATAACATGTGTAGTGCTGCAACTAATGATTATTTTCATTATAAATGGTCAAATATCAATCGCTTTGTCTATAAAATAATAAAAGTGAAAAATGTCTGACTGTTTCCCAAAGCCCAAGCGGACATCCTCAATCTAAAGTCAATAACCCAAAGTAATTTAGTTTACTGTCACAGACAATTAAATAAACTAAACCTAAAATATTAAATATATAGAAGCTGAAATCAGAGAATGTGGACATTTGTTTCTTCATAATAATTAACCTATTATCAAAATAGTTGACTAACTGACTTTGCAGCTGTAAACCTGTCACCTTGAGAAAATGTTGCAGTATCACCTGTCTTCTCCCACTTAGACAAAGGCACTCTGGAGAGAGGCGCGTTGCTGTCATCCACTGAAGGGAAAAAAACACAGCTGGGTTAGAGCGATCTATTAAATGCTTGCAGTCACACCACTTTTAATCTTTTATTTTTTTGATTTTTTCAAATTATGGTTTAATTTTATTTTTTAATGATGCTTAAGAATACATCAATTCTTCATCCAGATATTTTGTCCTCATGGAGATCAGAGGATTGATCTAAGAAACTTGGACAGAGTTGGGCAGCTAAATGCTGACAGGGGACAGGAAACTGTGGACTTTCTGGTTGAAAGATATCCCTTTGATCTGTGTCGGACTCACAGGGCATTCCATCAATGTCGTCTATGGCGGCTCCTAAAGGAACACCATCTATGTCATCAACAGGGACTCCATCCAGAGGGTCCCATCCCAGGGGGCAGCCATCCAGGTCTTCTGCAGAAGCTCTGTCTAAAGGTAACCCATCTATAAGTGAGCTGTCCATTGGCGCACCGTCGAGATCAGAGGATACTTCCTACGAGAAAAAGGAGAAGTGGAGGTATATTTGTTTAACACACCTGAATTTCAACCTTTGAAATGATTTGCCATCAGAAAAATTAAATTACGTCTGTAATAAGATAATAAATATTCAGCTCACCTCTGCCGCCTCTATCGACTCCTCCCCTACTTTGGCAAAGCCCAGGAAGATGTTTTGAAGGTGGATTAGATAAGGCTCCGGGTATATGGCCCAGTCCTCCCATGCTCTAAAACAACTCATAACCTTTTGCTGAGGAGAAAAGACAAAGACATGTAAATCCTGGGGGGGGGGGGGGGGGATTCTTTACGTGAGGACATGAAAGACATGATTACCTTAAATTGTTCAGCCTGTAGCCTGGCTTGTATGTTTTTGTGCGCTGAATTAAGATCTCCAAATATCTGCATTAGCTTTGTTTCAAAACTGAGAAGACAGACACAAAGACACTTTAAGACTGTCAGATGGAAAATAAATAAAACATGTGTTAAAGCTGAATAGAGGGATGATCTCTTACTATTTACGATAATATGAGGCACCGGCTACTTTGGCACACGAATTATGCAAGATGTCTGACACAAGGTACAATCTGGCAATCTGTTAGGAGGTAAATAATGAAGTGAGTGAAATCAGCCATGCTTTACATAGATATAAGGCGTAACTAATTTAAAGACTTGCCTTCTTCTGCAGGGGTGTCTGAAGCAATGAAAAAGACTCAGTGACGTGTGCCACCACTTCCTCTGCTGCATCTGCTCGCTCGAGACAGAACAGCATGGCATTGGCGATATCTTCTCTGCTTGGGGTGAGCTCTTTAACCAGCGTCTCCAGTCTCTGTCTGTGCCTAAATGGAAGCAATAGAAGATTAACAGGTGTCATTTAGTTCATATAAAGTTACAAACATAAATGTCACTATGTCAGACAAACTTACTCGGCTCTGAGCTGCCCTTTCTTCACCTCTTCCTCAGGGGAAGCTTCCTCCTCCACTTCTGCCTTCTCTTCACCTCTCTGTGAGTAGTTGTTTAGGACAGGGGGTCTCCAGATGGAGCCGCCCCGAAACATGCGAAAATCTGTGGTCCTCCACTCGGTTAGGGATTCTCCCTGTAGTTCGAGTGAGGACAAGTACATGGAAAATCACACACAATTGCACTGCTGTTTTATTATCATGGAGTAAAACAATTTATATGGAAGAGTTAAATCAGGAGGACCTTAACAAAAGCTTCCACATTCAGACATACCTGGAGGACAGTAAATAGTTTCCAGCGATAGTACACGTGATCTTGACTTTTGTTGTCGAAAAGAAACCTGAGATAGTAAAGAGTGAGCACATTAATACGGTATGTACCTGCCAAGGACACTTGTGGGACCAACACATAACCAGTACGTACCTGTAATCGGGGTTGTTTTTTTCCTTGTTCATTATCATGGCTTCAAAAACGGGCCCTTCACGCACCACAAACTCTATCATTCTGTGAATGAGGAATAATAAATTCCTGCAGAGAAAGAGAGTATATCAGGCCAGTGTTTGTGTCAAAACCCTCAATGCACTCGTCTCTCTGTCTGTCAGTTACAGTGTGAGATCTCTATTACCTCTTTAACTGAACTAGTGGCCCATGCAAGCTGCAGACTCACTGTTACATTGAATGCAGCTGACTCTGTTAGGTTGGCTCTGATCCAGTTGAAGGCTGAGACTTGGCTAGTTTACTGTAACGGTGTCATTGCATGACAGAGAATTCACTGTTGGACATAATAAGGTGTCAGACTATAACACACCCCACTGTACAAAACTGCATAGTCACCAGCACCAGCCTGGGAGAGACACTGTGACAGCAGTTACTTTAATATTCCTGGGTCACTGTGCACATGAAAGGGGTAAAAGGAATCACACTGCAACAAGAGGCAATAGCCATTCACAAGCACTCAACAGTTGCAAAGCCCCAATCCAAAGTGTAGATTTGGCTATTTTATTTGATTGTCGAGAAGATTCAAACCACAGAGCTCACATATTTTGCTGAATTCAGAGGCTAGTTTTTATTAAGATTTTTGAGATAACAGCCACCATTTGTTTTGCAAATTCAGTCAATAATTAGAACAACACATGATTCACATATACTAAATCAGAATTTGTAGTTGCAGTGAATTGGGGCTTTATGCCTGAAACCTCTCAGCTCTGTATTTCCATGCAGTGTTGCTGATTGTGAGTCAGATCTACCACTGCCGTTACACTTTTTCTATTTCTCACTGCTTTAGCCTCGAGAACTACGTCTGACATCATCTGGCTCGGGTTAACGTTACATCTATCTGCCTTCTAGCTGTATCGGTCTGCAGTGTCTCAACCAACCCACAGGAAACCCTGGGTTCAAAGATGTCGGTATAAAAATCAATTGCTCTAAAAGTAATATACAAAGTATCACTATTCACTTTTCACAATAACACTGCCTTAATATTACAGAGGAAACAGCATAAATATTCTGTATTTGAGAAAACTAGAGGGAGAAAATAACATTATTAGTAGTATTTGCATTCACTGTATGTAAATTAGAGGACATGGTGACCTTTAACATTCACAGTCCTAAGTTGCAGATGTCAAAATATCCACTGACATTTGTTGCAACACCACAAAGTGTTTTAATGCAGTTACTGCTCTTAGGACTGGGACTTCCTGCCTGAATCTCTCATCCTGCATGGACACAAGAACAGCGCACCACAGCCTCCGTCCTATAACACTTGTGTTATAACAGCTGGTCAGTTGTAGTAAGAAGAGTGTGTGTACCTTTCGGTTGGGATAACCACTTTGACTACGGCTTCGGACAGAGTCTGTTTGTGAAGTCAAATCAAATAGTAAAAATAGTAAAAAAAAAGTGAGTATTTGTACAGATGAAACACTGCAGGATACATACAGCATAGAAAACGACGATAGCATTCATAGTCAGTGAAATGGAGGAGAGGGGTGACACAGCTTACTCCAGCAAATGACCTTAAAAAGCTAAACCGTCTGAACTACTGACACTAATCCATCTAACAGATTTAAGAGATACACATGTGGATTATCACTTTAAATACAAACTCTTGTTACGTTAATTGTGCTTTTCTATATCTCTTCATTCTCTAACATGACACTACACAGACGACGTGATGAATCAAGTGAAAGAACAAACATGCAACATAATCAGTGACTCTCAACTTTTTACAATGACAGATGACAAAATGACAGTTTGGCTTGCACAACATGGATTAAAGCTGCCCTGTGGAGTTCTCTGTAAACAAACAAAAATGATGTGTTCACATTATGTGTATCCCTGAGGTCTGACAAATGTGCTGAATGCCTTTCCTCATAAAACATTTGCATTACATTTGATTTATTTTAGAATTCTAAACCCTGCGTTGTTTACATCTGTATTTACTAGCTTTTCTATCTTCTTCACTGCCTTTACTGACACATTGCTGCACTTCTCAGTTCATTAAGTCCACCTGTAAATCAGTGGAAATGTGTAAAATCATAGATATACAGTACCAGTCAAAGGTACTATAGACTGGTACTATATACATGTATATACCACATCCAGGCTGTGGTAGCCTTATTATAAGAAGACAGATAATACTTCTAAAATTATTACAAAATGTAGGCTAAACTTGAATTTATTGTAGTAATATTGGCCTATTGTTACTTTTCATTAAACATATGTATTTTGGAACATAAAGCATAATTTGTTGAATCAACACTGTATTATATTACAAATAAATGTCTGGTATTTAGTGACAAAGCAAACAGCTGGAAAACTAACTGATTGATTCAATTTATTGAGTTGAAGGCTGCAAGAGTGGATGGGCCTCTTCCCATAATATACTTGTATGTACAGCATATCTATGTGTGGCAAGACTGTATTTCATATCCTCTTTGTGCATGTGTGAATCCACTCAAAACAAACTGCCTCCGTGGGCTGCTAGAGATCAGAAACTCCACAAGGTGACTTTAATTCTTGATTCCCTGAATCAGTCACAACCCTGCTGCAGTCTGAAATGACCATAATACAACTGAACAAAAAGGCCAAATGATAAAGTTCCACTGCTTGTACACTTTTCTAAAAATAAGAGTAAAAAAATAAGTACATGGAAAACCTTCTCTTTTACAGGCTGTAATTCTTACTCTTGTACAACAACACCCATTACTTGTCATTTAAATATATGTGCAAACAGAAAAAAAAAGGTCATGCAGACACTCCAGAGAAGAGAGGCAATGTTACCTTGTCAAGCTCCCCTTTAGACATGCCCAGCGGCTTGGTGAAGTCATTACGGAAGCGATCCCTTGGCTGAGCATTGAAAGGCAGACCAGATGGGGGTGGTGGTGTGGCCCTCACCCCCACCGGTGTGTAGAGAGGCTGAGGTGGAATGCGAGCTGGTTTACCCCATCCCAGCTTCATTTCAAATCCCATAATCACTTTACCTATGATATAAAACACAATCCCACAATCAAAGTCAGTGTGAGGGCCTACAATAAGAGTCATTTATTAGATAAACCTGCTATTGCAGCCTGGATCCTGTAGAGTTAACTGTACCATCAAGCGCAGCCAAAGCTCTCTCTGCATCTTTCCGTGTCATGAAAGCCACAAAGGCTCTGTTGGAAGTCCGGCAGCGCTCCTCGTCTGTTCGGGGCCACATTATCTTCACACTGGCCAGGGGACCATACTTACCAAACTCTTTGCAGAGCAACTCCTCGTTCATCTGAAAAGTAATAATAATGAACTGTGATTAAATGTACATCTATGCTGTGCTGGGCCAATCAAAATCAGTGTGTGACGTTACCTTTGGGCTAATGCAGCTAATGTAGAGGTTAGTGGTGGTTGGCACTGTTAAGTCATCATAAAGTGCTGTAGGAAGAAACAGGATTGACGTCAGCATGACTAAAAGTAGCCGTTTAGCAAAACTTTAAAGTCTTAAGGAGCAGGGCTGAACAGTGACTGTTTTAAGTGCCATCTTTTAAACACTGGATCACCATTAAATTATCCAAAAGCACTTACAAACACTAAAATGTTCATTTAAATATGTTCAGCTACAGGTTCTCCATGCAAGGAAAATGTAAAAACTATACAAGGACATCCAGGTTATTTCCTATGGTCTGGCTGATGATTGGGATATTTTATGCTGTTCAAATCTTCAATAAAACAGATATTTAACAGGGATCTTACTTGATCGTCCTGATAATGGTATGTCCACATCTCCATACCCTCCCCCTCCTCCTCCTCCTCCGACAGGGTCATTTTTCTTCCTTTTGTGTCTTTCCTCTCGCTCTTCTTGTATTCTGCATTTTTTTTTTTCCAACATAAGAAAAACAAAAAAAAAAAGTTATCGACAGCCTGAACTGAAACATGATTATCAGGCACTCTTGCAAAAATACTTACAGCTTAAGTTCTTCTTTAAAGAGTTCGAGGTTACTCTTCTTCTTTTCTTCCGTCTTTCTTTTAAAACTCTGTTAATCAAACAGGACGCCATTGTAGTTATTCTTACAACTGACTGATTGTACATGTAATTCACAGGGTTTCCACATTTTTAAGATCGTACTTTATACAGTAAGTGTAAAAGAAAAGTTTGCATTTTTAGCAAATTCAGTAATTCTGCTCACACAAACATTCAATTACAAACTTACAGACTTTTTGTTTTCAGCAGACGATGCTGACGAGACATGCTGGGACACAGGGACAAACTTTGAGGCAGGACGATACAGCTTATTTTTCTTGACCTCTGCTGCTTCCTCCTCTGCAAAAAGTAGAACAATCCCTTAACACGGACAATCCAACAATAGATGAGGAATGCTAACTCAAATTCAGGTAATAGTAATATAGGACAGTTTGCTATGTTTGCAGTTCAGACTTAAAAAGACAGGGATATCTTTACATGTAACACTAATTTTAAGAACTGTTAAGTATTGAAAGATATATTTTTTTTTAAACTGGACTGCTGAGTACAGCATTTCATTAAACCATTCAAATGATACGGAACCTGAAAAATTAAGATGGTGAACTATTCAACCCCAGAGCCTGCCTGATGTTCTCTAATACAAATTTTTAGGTCTCCAAAGACACCTGGGTCATTAGGTTCAACATTACTGGAACAGACTATTCATATCAAATCATAATTCATTTTTTGTAAAGATATTTTGAGCCAAAACTAGGAGTGTAAAAGATGAAGTCTCAGCCCCTGACCTTTAGTTGCATTCACGATACCCCCACGCACAAAGGTTTTCACTCTGCTTTTCTCACTCGATGTCTCAAATGATGCCAAAAATTCTTCAAAAACTTCTGCTGCTTTTTCTTCTTCCTGGAAAGTCATGCACATATTCAAGTATTTATTTTACTCCTTCACTTTGTTCACTGTCGATTCAGAATTTTAAGATGGGTAAATAATATGTTAACCCATCCTAGACTACTAGATTCTCTTTTTGGATTAACAAATCCAAAACTAGCTAAAAAATCATAATCAAAAGTGGTACATCCCAGACCTCCTTACCTTCTTCTTGAGCTCTTCTTGTTCTTTTTTTGTTAGTGTTTTGACTGGAGTGACAGGTTTTCCCTTTCTGTCTGCCATACTCAAACTGCAAAACAAAGAAAAAGAGGAAAGTGGAAAGTTAAATGTCAAAATTTTTAATTATAATACAATTTTTATTTATATATTTTTTTATTTAAATATTTTTTAAATAGTGTTAAATCAATTACATAATCTCCCCTTTTTTTCATTATTTTACCTCCAGCCTGACTTGTTATCACTATTCCAACCCAACCTAGTATGATCTTATCCCACAATAGCTGTCCTCAATCATTTTGTCAATTTCATGTTCAAACTCTGTTACTTATATTCTGTATCTTTGTCTCCTTTATATAGGGTGCACAAACTGTGGGAGAACAATAAAGAATCGGGCGCCTCCTTCCTCTTCTGAGGCACAGGACAGGAAAAAGCAGTACATGTTTGTCACAACCATTTTCTACAAAGCAATATTTACTTATTTATGGAGCTGCAATGATAAGTAGATTAATTGATCAACAGAAAATGTATTGCCAACTATTTTATTATTAATGAATTGTTGCTGTCTTTCTTTCTCATTATTTTTTAAGAAAAATATGGCCAAATGGTCCAGCTTCTTAAACAGGCATATTTTCTGGTTTATTTAGTCCTCTGTGATAGTACACTGAATATCTTTGGGTTGTGGACTGTCGGTCATGACAAACAAGACATTTTAGGTTGCATCTCAGGCTTTGGGAAACAATGCATGTTTTATCATTGATTACAGATAAACCAATACTGAAAATAATTATTTGCTGCAGCACTACTTATTTCCATCACTTATGACATCCCATTTTCTGGGAACTGGTTGATCCAAAACACCATCATACATTATGAAATGCTGTCACTAAAGCCTCACCCCTCCCCCTCCTTCCACCACCCCCTTTTGTTTTTCATAAGTTGAGATGTAGCTGAATGAAAGCATCTGCTCCGACAATGTGAAAATACTAGTGACGAACCAAAACTAAAATGATGAAACATTTAAACATGTCAAAACAAAATCTGTTGCTATTCATAGCTGTCATCCACTAGAAACTGTTGAAACATATGATTAGAGAGCTCAGCCTGTCGTGGTAATAGCACCAGCCAAACACATTAGCTTCAACACATGTTGATAATATTACTTGGAGACTATCCTGAATTCCCTCGCACTGCAAAATGAACACATCCACACTTTTAGTCCATGTCTACCACAAACAGTGTTTAAAAGGCCTCAACTATCACCCCACTCTGCTAACGTTAGCTAACATTAATGTTTAGATTAGCTGACTGTCGATAAGTAAAACTAACCCAGCCTTCATCTTTATATATTAAACATATATTTCCCCGTCAAATATACTCCTGATAACGTCTCTTATGGATGCAAAAAGCTCTTCTTTACCGTGCACATCTGCTAACTGTGGCTGCCATACAGACAGTGAAGCTAACAGGACTGTCTAATAACGCTTTCTAAGCAGCGACTGACGGCACAGGAGACTATTAAACAACACTGCATGCACACAGCTTCGTACCTTAGCTAAAGCTGTAACTTACAATGTGTGTAAGTGCTATTGCTTCACCATTTTGGTTGCGACGACCACTGATTTCTATCACAACATCAGAGGCGAGATACCCGACGGGAGCCCAGTGAAGAGCTTCTTCTCCGCTGGTTTTTAAGGCAGACTGGACGCTACAATGGCGTGCTGCTGCCTTCTACTGTTTGTTATTAATGGTCCTTTTTTTTTTACCTGTTAATTATTATATTTTGTTATTAGTCCAGTACAGTACAGGGTCTGTCTCTATCTGGGCTCATACATATTTATGAAGGAGACATCCTCTTTCATGCGCCCTTTTTATGTGAATAAACAATACAAATACTAACTGCTATAAATCAGTTAACAGTAGTTGTCAGTGCATCCCACTTTCGCCAAAGTACCGAGGTGAAATTGGTTTTACCGCGCCGCTGAAAGTATTGTATCAATCAATCTCAATCTTTATATGTAGGCTATAGCAACAAAGTCATCTCAAGGCACTTTACACATAGAGCAGGTTCTAAACCTAACTCTTCAGGTTTTAATTTTAAAGAGACCCAACATTCCCACATGAGCAAGCACTTGGCAACAGTGGCAAGAAAAAACTCCCTTTTAACAGAAAGAAACCTCAGGCAGAACCAGACTCAGATCTGGGCGGCCATCTGCCTCGACCGGTTGGGGTTGAGAGGAGAGAGATGAAGGATGGGAGAGAGAAGCACAGTGAAAATCAACAATGAAGCTAGAAGGTCCGGGACCGGAATCTGTCATCCGAACGGATTACCTGTGAGACGAGAAAGCACAGACAACACCGGGGAAGAAGTTTAGGTTATTGAATGCATTAATAGTACATGAATGTTAATGGATATAGATGGATGGATAGAGAGAGAGAGAGAGAGAGAGAGAGAGAGAGAGAGAGAGAGAGAGAGGAGGGGAGATGAGCTCAGTGCATCATGGGAGTCCCCCGGGAGTCTAAGCCTATAGCAGCATAAGCTAAGAGCTCTAAGAGCTTTAACTATAAGCTTTATTGAAAAGGAAAGTTTTAAGACTACTCTTAAATGTAGAGAGGGTGTCTGTCACCCGGACCGAATCTGGAAGATGGTTCCACAGGAGAGGAGCCTGATAGCTGAAGGCTCTGCCTCCCATTCTACTTTTAGAGATACTAGGAACCACAAGTAGACCTGCATGCTGGGAGCACAGTGTTCTAGTAGGTACATAAGGTACTATAAGCTCTTTAAGATATGATGGAGCCTGACCATTGAGAGCCTCAAAGATGAGGAGGATTTTGAATTCTATTCTAAATTTTACGGGAAGCCAATGCAGTGAAGCCAAGATGGGAGTAATATGATCTCTCTTTCTAGTTCTTGTCAGGACACGAGCAGCTTTCTGGACCAGCTGGAGAGTCTTTAGAGACTTGTTAGGACAGCCTGATAATAATGAATTACAGTAGTCCAGCCTAGAAGTAACAAATGCATGGACTAGTTTTTCAGCATCATTTTGAGACAGGATATGTCTAATTTTTGCAATATTATGCAGATGAAAGAAGGCAGTCTTTGAAATTTGTTTTATGTGTTAAAGGACAGATCCTGATCTGGGGGGGACTAAAGTCAGAATAAGTCATCTCTGTTGTATTGAGACATGGCATTGAGTTCAGTACTGATGGAATTATTTCTTTAAATTTAGTGACAACACCATTAGACAGACATCTAGTAAGAACATGTTTGTCTAACGGCGTATAGTCCAGTAATAGGAATTCAAACGTTATTAAATAATGGTCTGGTAAAGAAGGATTATGAGGGAAAACTATTAAATGTTCAACTTCAATACCATATGTCAGAACAAGGTCGAGGGTTATAACAGTGAGTGGGTTCATTCACATTTTGAGAGAAGCCAATTGAATCCAATAATGCAATAAATGCAGTGTTAACCCATTTGTGCCCAGATTTTTCTCAATGTTTTTATGCATGTAATCATGTTAATTGAGTCCCATATGAACATGTTCTAAAGTTATTTCCTCCATTTTGTGCTCTCTGTTCAAGAAAATCTCATTTGAATGTTCGGCAACTATAGTTGCCGGTGGGCACATACCTTGTATTTACCCCTCTAATGGTGAAAAGTGATTAGAGCACAAAAAATAACATGAAATCCAGCTGTCTTTATTGAGAAAGACATTTATTATTTAAAACAAGTGTGAGAACAATTCAATTCATTTTTTTTAATCAAATACACTTAAAATATTTCACCATGGTAGGCACAGAAAGTACCATCGAAAGTTGATAGGGCAGACATTCGAATGAGACGTCGCCACCACGAGGGCCAGCGATCGACTCGAGGTTATCTAGAGTCACCAAAGCGGCCAGGCCACCCCGAGAGGCACCCTGAGCTGAGCTTGTTATGCATGACCTCATTGTAGCAGACTTCAGCAATCACTCCAAGACTCTTCTGTCATACCTGTCTGAAGCTGCCAGAATCGCCTAGCAGCACACCACCAAGGAGCAGGAACATCAGGCCTGTCAGTACAATAAGAGAGTCAAGGGCTTCTCTACAGGTTGGTGCTGCTCGCCAACAAGGGTCAACGGGGCAAGAAAAAACTGGCTGACAAGTGGGAACCTGCGGTTTACCCCAGGACTCACATCTACAAGATCAGTAATGTCTCTGGTCAACGCAAAGTCGTCCACAGGAACCTACTGTTGGATGTGAGTTTCCTTCCTGTCCGGGATACGCTGGAGGGTCAATTCTTGGTCAGCTCGTCTGATGCTGGTGACCTGAGTGTCTGTGGTGAGACAGATGGCCTTGGTAGCCTGGGGGAAGAGTCCACTCAGGCACAGACATCTTGGTGGGTCTTGTCCGACACAGGCCACACTGTCAGGGACACTGTAGGGGAGGAGCTCATGTCACAACTCACGAATGACACTGGCACACGCTGTGACACAGCCGACAGGATGGACAATGTACATGTTGCTCCTGACTTACCTGACTCACGGAGAGTTACAGTCCCCAATGAAACCACTGCTCCTGTTGACTCTGAAGAGACACAGACCGATAATGTCCCCACTCAGACCACTGCTCCAGTTGACTCTGAAGAGACACAGACTGATACAGCCCCTACTCAGACCTGTCCTCCTATTGACTCTGAAGAGACGCAGACTGTTCCTGTCATTGCTCCTGACATACCTCATCCCTCTGGTCACCGACCAAACTTACCCAGACACGACTCTGACCAAGTTACAGTTCAAGACAGGGTGATTACTAGAGTGGGGAGAGTGGTTAAGTCAGTCAACAGACTCATAGAGAACATGGTCCAGAGATCCATTACATGGGGTCTGGTAACACCTCAGAAGGCTTTGTCTGTAGCGTAGGAGGTTTTGGAACAGTTTTATTATGTGTTTTGGATGTGTACTTGGTTATGAAACTGTCAGCTATAAGAACTGGAGGACCAGGTATAATGAGGTGTAGGCTGCACCTTAATGTTCCTAAAGGGTTAGAGGCCTGATCAATCTCCTTTACTCTTTTGATCTGTTTTCACGGATAGTTTTTTAACTGGACTATGAGCTGAGATCTCTGTGTTGACTGGTCCAGAGCAACAAATGTGTACAGTGTCTTTGTGCATCCTTGCTGTTGATGTGAAACTCAGGGTGATTTTGGTGAAATTAAGGGGGGGGGGGGGGTATTATCTTTGTAATTTTTGTTTCTTATGTTATGTATTTTATTTGTTTTAATACTATGTAGTAATTTCACCAAAAATCTGAAGAGACATCTTTGTAATTTTTGTTTCTTATGTTATGTATTTTATTTTTTTTAATACTATGTAGTAATTTCACCAAAAATCTGAAGAGACATCTTTGTAATTTTTGTTTCTTATGTTATGTATTTTATTTTTTTTAATAATATGTAGTAATTTCACCAAAAATCCCCCATGATTGTGTTCTTGGTATTGGGAGTAGGCTACTGTTAGGCTGTATTCTAGCGCCCTCTGCTGATCATTAGCAGACTACTTCATTTCCCTTCTCTCGTCAGTCTGCATTTATCCTGATTGAGATGTATTCAAGGCAGCGCGATCATAAAGTGTTAATTTTAAGTTTTAATGTTGTTTAAGTGCACACAGCAGTGTATTCATGTTTAATATTGTTGTTATAGATGAGTTGTGTTATTCTCTGTCGTTCTTTTTACCTGTAGAGATGAGTTTTTAAGGCTTAAAAAACTAGCTTAAACACGTTTTGCCTGTAACGTTGTGTGGCTGTTTTTTTTTTATCATTTTGGCTTGTGACACATACACTTAAGCTTGTTCTTTTGTGTTAGGTGTGCTGCAGAGATGAAAGAGCCTAAAAATAACGTTTTTGCTGTTTTTTGGACTCATTTTACAGGTATGTGTATGTGTACTCCCATTATCAGTTCAGTGAATGTATTTTTCATTTTCAGTTTACTGTGTTAAGTGTGATAGAGGATAGCTTTCAAGTGTTTCATTGTATGATTTCAATTATTTTACATTCACATTATTATTATTTCACATTTCATGCTGTTAATATTTAAGCTTAATATGTTAACTGTGTAATTTTGTCACATAATTTGAGACAAGTTTGTGGCACTTTGCTCATATTTTATTGTATTTTATGTCATTCACATGTTGAGTCTGCATTTATCCTGACTGAGAGAGGTGTGCTGCAAACATAAAAGAGACGAAAAATAACGTATTTGCTGTCTTTTGGACACAACGCAGACTGCCCCAGTTACACCAGGATGAACCAAATAGGCTATAACAAGCTGATCTTACAACACAGGCTCAATAATGTTTACTGGACACTTTTTATCTGTTTGTCTTTCAGTTTAAATTCATACATTTAATTGTGACATCTATGTATGTAAATGAAATAAATTAAAAGACAGTGAAAAACAAACACATTTGGAGTGCAGTAATTTGACTGACATGGTCTATCCTTGGCTGCAATAACAGAGATTACACAAAAAACACTTCAGAACCTCTTAAATATGACAAATCGAGCAATCTAGTATGACTGAAGACAATTTAGATACTGTTGATAGATTAAAAGATGGGTTCACAATTTTTCAACTCTGTCCTAAAACAACAGTCCAAATGAAAATAGCAAAAAACGAGATAATACATTGTAGTTTTAAATAGATAATGAGGTGTTTACTTTCACAATAAGAGGAATGAAAAAAGACCTCTACCAAACACAATATACTAACTGGTGGAGGATGTAATCCAAAGGCCCTGATGTTGAGTGTGTGTGTAGCGCTGGTATTAATTATGTTGCTATACAGGTATTTTTCCAGAAGAGGGCAGCATCCTCAAAGCTTAAAGGCCTCACTGTGGTCTGTCATGGTTGCAAACTGAGCCAAGTAATTCATGTTATGTTCGGTGTATGGTGGCCCATAATTATTTTTTGACTATGTAATCCATCCAAACATGAGTAATGAACGTGTAAGTGCGACCCCATTAAAGGGGTTCCCCACCCTGCAGTTGGAGTTAAGTCACATGAATTCATATCAGTTTTATTAATGTTTACAGACAGTGTAGCAATATATTTAAATGTCACTGTAGTAAATGTCACATATACTTAAATGCTACTGCAAACTGTTGACTCATGCAGACTACCTTTAAATTGAAACAGTGATGTGTTTGTATTCACAGAGTGGTGTATTGTTCAGAGGCCGGGCAGCACCAGTACTACACAAACAGAATGTGCCTTCCTGAGTGGTACTACTGTAACTACAATCCACACTCTTTCTCTGAATGTGTGTGTGTGTGTGTGTGTGTGTGTGTGTGTGTGTGTGTGTAACAGAAGAATAGTTGTATTCAAGTTGAATATCTGGCCCACATTACAGTCACTGTGTGGACACGCAGCATGACTGCAGGGAGGGATGAAAACAGGGAGGAGGAGAGGAAAAAACTACAGAGAAGTTCACTGAAGTACAGTCATTATCTTTTAATAAAATGACTTATTTAGCAAGTCTCCTGCTCAGAGACTCATCTTTTATTTCCTTTAATGTAAAACTGCTCCCAAAATATAATGTGACACTTTTTGTTCATTCAGCATTTCATTTTCCAGTTAAGAGGAGACACAGAGCTCAGGATGTTAGGCTGAACTGTACTCTGTGTTCCCTGACACTCTTCCTACTGCACTTTAGCCTACTGTGTGTTGCGCAAACTGGACAAATGACTTAACAGCATCACATGGTTAGTCACAGAAAGAGGATGCAATTTAACTTCATTCTTTCTTGTGTTAAGTTTTTTTTATGATCATTCACAGCTTGAATGTTTGGTAGAAGATACTGTGAGCAATCTCTTTTTCTTTAGACTAGATTTTGGTACGTTTTTGATGGCTGTTGATTCTTGACTGTCAGCTAGATGTGTCTCATTTAAACTTTAACTATGAACTGAATTTATTTGGACGTACTTCCTTCACACAGTACATTTACTACAGGTACAGTTTTGAGGTACTTGCACTTGAGTATTTTTTATTTCATGCTACTAAATTTTAAAGTGGTAAAGCCTCACAATTGTATATAAAGTAGCTAAAATGAGCTCCACTTCAACCAGCTAAATATCTAAAATGCTGCTTTCATGTTGGATACTATATTATGAATCCATTAATGTAATACACTGTATATGCCAATTTAACACTCTAAAAGGGTCATTCTGCACAGTACAAACTTTTACTTGACTGATACTTTAAGAATGCGTAATGTAGTATTTTTACATTTTCTATATACAACTCTTATTGTAAGTGTTTTGTATGTGTGTGTAAAATTGAAACAATCTTGAATCCAGGAGGTTGAACTTTTCAAGTCAAAAAATATCCATCAGTTCTATTGAAATTGTTGTTGTTGCTGCTAAAGTTCACTGCTGCGTGTCATAAGTGGACTGTCATAATACACATTTATGATTCAAGTGCAGTAAGTCATGACAAGAGACCGTACACTTCAATAACCTTTATTTAGTTTACAGATGTATTCCATTTTGAAGTCTGGAGGAGGGGAGGAGGAGCATTAGTGCTATTTACAATTGGTTTTGAAAACGTTTATTTCTGTACAGATTTGAACCCTGATCAATATAAACAATATTCTTTTTTTTAAGACCTAGTGCTGTTACAAAGCGATTCTTTAAAGCAAAAAACACAAATAAAAATGATTACATTAAATTATAAACAAATGAAAGAAAATATAATAAAAGAGCACAGAAGAAAGAAAATAAAAATACAGTCTGTCGATGATTAGGGAGTTTCTGCTGCTGTTAAGCACAAGACATTGTCAGCAAGAGACTGTGAACTGGCTAGAAGCTAACCATATACACAATCAGACTAAACACCAATATACTGTATATCAACAAGATCTATATAAGATTCATATTAAATATATTCTACACATGTTACCTTAGTTTGGAACATTACTTCCCTTGGAAAAATATAAAATAAAACAATAAAACTTTTATACATTTTTATTAATCTGATGAAGGAGCACATGCTTCAGTTGTGCAAAATGGACTTATTAATGCAGAGAGAGAGGATTAAGGAGAGTAAGGAGCGAATTAAGACAAATAAGGAACATTTCCATTCTGAGTTAATTTCCCTGCTTTGACAGCAATTGTCAGAGATCCTTCACAACACTGTTAAAAAGGAGCACTACAAGCTTATCCCTTCCTACTGTCAGGGAGGCGGAAACAAGAGAGGTGGAGAGAGGGATGGTGCATCAGGGAGGGAAGAAAACTGACGTCTTTATTAATCACAACACTGGTCGGTCAGTAATATGCATGGACTGTCAAAACACAGTCACAAATGTCATGGACAAACAAATAATACAAAACAACACTGCCAACATTGGCTGTTTGTCTATTTGTTTGTTTGTTAGGCTTTGTTTGGCTTAAATGTGACGACAGAGAGAAGGATGTGTTTGGTCTCTACTGTACAGTGCTCTGCAGACCAAAAAAGAAAGGAATAATTTCTCTATTGTGCACTTTAAGGGCATGTGCAGAGCAGGGCAGTAAAAAGCACACAGGTGTGTGTATATATATATCTATATATATCTATATATATTAATATATATATATATACACATATGTGTGTGTGTGTGTGTGTGTCCTGGTTTGAGTTCTCTGGTCAGGCACGTCTAAGCTTCGTCTGCTGCACTGAGGGAGATCACACAAGCACATATGGTAGGATGTGTAGACGGGGTGTCATAGTATGTGTGTGTTTGTGTGTATGTATGTGTGTGTCTGTACAGTATATTGGTGAGTTGTTAGTGGTTAAAATTCTCAGCGGTCTGTATGAGAAAACAAGGCCACACACACAAACCTGGGCACTGCATTACTATGACAACCAGCTAAAATGAGGAGCCAGTAAGACCTTTAACAGACCGGCTGAGGATGGCTGGACAAGATGTGTGTCTGCTGTTCATATACACTATATATATATATATATATGTATATATGTGTGTGAAGTGTGTGTGTGTGTGTGTGTATGGCAGAAGGCTTAAAAAGGTGTGCATTAAGAAAGAAAAAAAACACATGCAAATCCAGTTCCTTCCTCTAATTTTTCAGTTATGACAACAAATCAAGTACAACAAAAGGAATCAACTATATTGTTAATCAATTTCCTGCTCCCAGCACTCATGTCCTGGATCAGCCTGAGCCTGCTGTCTTTTTATGTATGCATGTGACAGGGGGAAGAAAAAAGAAAAAGAAAAAAAGAAGAGAGTGTGTGTTTGTCTGTATGCATATCTGCATTGTGGACAGGCTCAAGGACAGGGGACAAAGCTCATTAGGTCCTGGACATTGAGGGCGAGAACAGATGAGAAGGATGGAGGGCCTGACGGCGGAGGTGTGTATTTACAGAATGACGCAGCAGTTACTCTCCCCAGTCTTCTCTCTGTTCCTCTGACCTGAAAACACACACCACCACAAACATCACAAAATCAGCACAAAGACAAACACAGAGTCACTTTGATAAATATCTATGTGTGAGGTGATACAATTTAAAAATATTTGACTTGTGAGAAGGCTAAACTTTGCTATGTTAAATGTGATCTGAGGCCAGCTTTACAAACATACTGTATAGTAGACTCACCTAAACTGCTCTGATTTTATTTTTAAACTGGTCTAACTGACAAATCTCAATGCTAAAAGGTTTACATTTGCATTATGATGGGCTCTTCTAATGGCCAGTATGAACAGGAGAGATTATTAAAGTGAGCAAAACTTGTTTCAGTGTTCATTTGGCCTCCTAAATGTTGTTTTAGGATAGCCCATCCTTAGTTTAACACCTGTGCTTCTGTTTATAACCGGCTATTCTACCAGCCAGCGACATCGGCTAACAATTACACTTGCTTACAACTGACAAGAGAGGGAAAACATGACTCTACTGTATTTATGGTGTGTTAAGCGAGCCATGTGAAAGGAAGACGTTTTTCCAACATTTCTTCACTTATAACTGTACTTTGGCTTATAGTTTTTGTCCCACAAGACACAGGTTTTCTTCTGGAGTAAGCACTGGTAATTATTTATTTTACCTCACCTTAACTTGGGCTTATTCTACCCAGAGTGCATAGCGAATTAGTCCCACTGAAGTAATAATTAGAGTGCTTTGAGCGAACAGTGAACTTGCCATTTGTCATAAAAAGGGGAAACATGTCATATGATTTATATTATCTGTGTATTCTACACACTGTGCTGTATCTTGGGGATACACTTAAGGGAGCCAATTATTTGCACCAGTGGCTGTTCCTAAAACAGAAGCCATGTGTAGCGCTAAATAATGGCTGGGAGCAGAACGTTTAAAGTTGTCCAGTGTGTGAAAGGCCCTCTGAAAGGAAAGAAGGGAGACGCAGAGCTGGTTACCTTGGGAATTTGGCTCAGGCAAAGTCTCTCTGGCAACTAAATGCATCACTGTGGTCCTCCCCAAGGGCAGTTTGAGAGCTAGCAGGGGAGAAAGTGAGAGACAGACAGACAGACAGACAGACAGACAGAGAAGAGGATGTAAAGGTTATTCAGTGTTTCTGTTTTTACACAGTCATTCAGCATCAGTATCATCTGACTCTTTAACTGCTCTCTGAAATTGTAAATAACTGCATCAAAGTACAACGCAGTACTTCAGAGAGTCATTCTTTTCAGTGTTGCATGTGAGATGCATGTCTATTAAACAACACTGAACACATTTAAAGGTGCAGCGTGTCGGATTTAGTGTCATCTAGTAGTGAGGTTATAGATTACAACCAATTGAATACACCTCCCCTCCCCCATCCTTTCCAACACGAAAAATGTGAGAGGCCCCCTGTAGAGCCAATGTTTGCTTTGTCTGTTCTGGGCTACTGTAGAAACATGGCAGTGCAAAATGGCGGGCTCTGTGGAAGAGGACCCGCTCCCTATTTAGATATAAAGGACTCATTCTGAGGTAATGAAAACACATTGATTATGACGCCGCTATATTCTACACACTGCACCTTTATGTTACATCATACGTAACTACAAAAGAGAGAAAAGCTAGTAACTATACTTAAGCTCCCTCATGAATATTAAATATTGGCTGAGTCAAATCGTATACAAAGTCATTTTCTTGTAGAATAATCATCTCCTTCATGGCAAGAAAAGGACCAGAAATGGTCAAGAATGTAAATGTTGCTACAACAATGCAAATATCAATTATTTAGTGTGACTGGCTGTTTCTATGAGTGAAAATGTTTCTTTTTCCAGACTTCCTCAAAAATAGCTTGAAGCGTTTCCCACAGCATGAACAATGTGTGAATTTCTTCAGCTCATTCAAACAAATCTTGAAAGAAAAGAAAACTTTCAAATGAATCCGCTTTCAATAAGAATGGGATATAAATCAACATTATGTTTTATTGACTTTCAGTGGAAACCTTTTGTGATTATATCAATGACTTTCAGCCATTTCTTTACTCTTTACTTGTTGTTCTTCCAATCAAGTTACTTTGCATATAAATATATTTCATACATACAGAGTATATAACATATGATGTGATACATCATGATATCAGAATATCTGCTAATCCATATCTTATTCATTTCCACCATATTGCTCTGTCCAAGTTTCAACTGTCTCACCAAACAACTGTTAATAAAACTTTGACAGAAAACAGAACTAAGCATAGATACAAAGATCTAAAGATTTGATTTTTTTTTTTACCAATGAATTAATATAAGGCAATGGCTGCCAGGAGGTATTGTTGTAGGTTTTGTAATGTAACAAGTAGCATTAGGTATGTCCAAAGTTATCAGTCCCAATACTGATTCTGACATCTGGGCCTTGGGTATCAGCTGATACCGATCCAATACCAGTGTATGCTTCACTGGAAGAGACTGGGATCATTCATGCCTGCATTTAACACTGATTTCCTGACTTTGTAAAAGAAATACCCAATATATGATTATCAGTGTCAGTGCATCTGTTGTTCTGATTTGTCCTTTTCCTTTGATGACTTTTAAAAATAAAATATTAACAACAACAACAACAACAACGTGATAATAACAATGGCTTTTATAATAATTTCAGATTTTAAAGACAACAATCAACAATCCCTAAATTGTGGTTGCTTTCTTGACTGTAATACTTGCTGCTGCCCTAATCTACACACAGTCTTGTATTGTGTGCTTCAACATGCGTGTGCGGTGTCTATATTGGCATTTTAAAACCGCTGGGAGTCAGCATGCAAACATGTTAAACCAAAGATAAGGGAATTATTAGATATATGTCAGTAATGGAATGTGCTTAAAAGGGTTAGCGGATCCCGTAACCTTGTTAACCACATGAGCCACAAGTCAAATCAAAATTGGGTTAAGTGGACTAAAAGGCCTGAAAGCCATGGAGAAGGGAAGTGGGCTGCCTCAAAAGAAGATCTTCATTTTCTCTTCACTCATGGCTTTCATTTTCACCCCCCCCCTCCCTCTCTTCTTTGTGCTGCTTGAGGTCTTGCCCCTTTCCTGACCAGTCTCTTTCCTCTCTTTTTCTGTGTTTCCTCTCTCCTCCCTCTCTCTGTCAAAGCAGACTTGTCCGGAGCACTGAGGTACCTCTGTTCTGCAGCTCAGGAAAAAGATGAGAACAGCAAAGAACTTTCCAGCAACACACTGCTGTGATTTTTGTGTGCATGTCTATGAGCAACACATGAGCTCTTTTTTGTGTGTGTGTGTGTGCTTTTTCTGGGGGAGGCTTACTTTCTTGTGCAAGTGAGTGCGTGTTTCGGTGTGTTTTCTCACCTCCTAGTGTTACGTTGCCGTGTAGAAAACGTCCCTGGTAGATCAGCCTCAGGATGTTAGGACTGCTGACCTGCTCTTCCTCCCAGTCTGAAAGAAAGAAGGAGCAGATGGAAAGAGCGTGAGTTTCATATAATGTCCCTCTCCTGCGTATTTCATTTTTGGTACTCGACACATTTGTTTTTGCCTACCTCTCTCCAACACAATATCACCATAATCATAATCTACACACAGTCACGATTCAGATTAATTAAGGACCATTTTCATTACTAACGGAGGCTGAATTTGCATTAAAAGCCAAAATAAATAAAGTCCATTTCTAATCAAACATCGCTAATGAAGGTTAGCAGCCTCTAAATTAGCAATTCGGAAAAGGACACAAGGAATTAAATTGTTAAAGGACTTTGATTAAAGTTGAGCAGAGCAAACACAATGAAAAGCTTTGAATTTCAAACTACCGCATGAACCTCATTCTGCATTAACCTCAGACACACTATATGAAAAAAAAAGACATGATGATAAAAAAGACAAACCACCACCAACCACACTGAAGATATTTAAAGACATATATGGCCTTTTATTTTAGATCATTATGTGGAATGTGGAATATGTGGGTTTTGCGGGATGAGCTGCAGAATGTGAGACAGCAGAAGAAGAACACTAGGTGTGGCTTGGGAAGATCCGAAGACAAAAGTGAAGGCAAAACATGAGAGAGAGAAAACAACGAACGAGTGGAGAGTTGCATGGCAGCAGAGTCTGGCCACCAGATGTTTGTCTCCAGCTAAGCGGAGGGTGTTGGTGCTGACTGAGTGCCTGCTCCAGGTCTCACAGGGTTCAGATCTCCAGTCTGAGAGGAACACGGGGGGGGGGAGAGGAAAACCGACCCCCAAATACAAGAGGCTAATCTTATCGCAGATCATTTATAGTTTTTCATGCACTTCTCCTTAACTGCGGCATTCACAGCACCATGGGGAAAGGTTAGAGTCCGCACAGATTTGATGGCGGTGTTAGGTCAGCAGTATCAAATGATTTCTAACAGTGGTGTAGCTGCAGTTAGGGAGTGGGTGTATTACAGAGAGGAGGTGGCTGTACAGCGATCCCACATTCCTGTAAGCAATGATAATCAGGCTGAAAGGAGTGCGCTCTAATTATTCACACATAAGATTTGCACATTCCCACACTGTTATATAGACGTACATGTAAGTAATTAGCAGCGGGTGTGAATGTGATCTCAGCTCCGTGGATACACAGTATACTGTAGGTCCTCAGCTGCTTTTTATCTTTGCTATAGGAAATACCGCCAGAGCAAGTCAGATCATCTGGTTTCCAAGTGAGCGTTAGCGGCTAAACTGTTAGCAATTACAGTTTGCTGAGGACACGTTGCAGCTGTGCTTATGCAATAATTTCATTTATTATAAAATAGCACAATATGGCTCTATATTATCTACGAGCAGAACATGGGAAAATAGCAGATGTATCAGATTCCACTGATGCACACTAAAAACCTTTGTGGAGTGGCAGAGTCTAGTGATTGTTCTCTGTGGATTCAGAGCTGCACACTGCTACACTTTTTACAATTGACTCCTTGTTAAAAAAGTAAATATTAAAAGATAGATTAGGTTTACAACTTGTAAAGTCTGTTTTAAAACAGCTGTCAGATGTCCAACTGAGCACTGAAACAGGTTTTGTTGGCTGTAATCATTCCCTGTTTTTCATATTGGCTACCTGAAAATCCCTTTCAAATTCGCTTACAGTGTAAGTTAAATTCCCTGCTTTGGTTTCCCTGTTGAGCTATGGTAGAAGGATAGCGACTAAAACTGTGAATTTGGCTCTAAAAAAGACTGAAACATTGAAAGATACTAATACAACGGATGAATTTGAATGGCTTAAGCTTCATATTAGCTTAGCGATGGATTAGCGTATTATGAAGGGATCTCCGAACGGCCAGAATGAACAAGAGGAATGATTACAGCAAGTGTCAGTGTTTCTTCTTCGGACACTTGACTATTGTTTAAAGACTTGAAAATCTGTGAGACAGTCCTTTAATTAGTGGAGCTTTAAAGTCATTCATCTGTTGAATCAGCTAGAGAGACAATGAACTAGTACCCACATCTCGTCTCGTCTGTGAGATGAAAATAAATATAGTTTGACTTGTATTAGAAGGTCGCACAGTCTTGATTGTGCCACTGCATGTAATTGGATGCCAGTAATGATCACTGAGGTGTCTGAGTGGCGCCACTCACCCATCGGCCAGTTGTCATAGACGTGTTTGGCAATATCTGCTGCCGAGTCGTTGGGAGAGAAGAGGAATTCTTTCGTCTTCCCGCTGACTAAGATAAGCCGCAGGTTTATCTGTAACATAGATAAAAACATCACAGGTATGTTAGGACTGTTTGTGAGAAACAGGAATGGACACATCCAACAAAACATCACTGAAAAGGTCAAATATGAGGTTCAAGTTAGGTAATTTAATAGGAAATGAGAAGGATACAAAAACCCAGAGGAAAGTCCTTCCGCCAGATCGACTCTCTGCAACTTCCTCTTCACTTTTCTCACATTAACCCAACACTCTTTGTTTCTTTGTCTTTGGTCACATGTATTTGTTTGAACATGGCACTTTATTATAAGCCATTCTTTATAAGATTGAAATAAGATGGTAAGACTATAACTATAGATTAGAAGTATATTATGTCCATTTCATTTATAGTCATATACTGAATTTACAATGACATTTTTACTGCTATTTATACTTTGTGCAGCAGTTTTTTTTAGCTTAATTTCCTAGATGTGAGTATTAAAACCCTTCAACTTTCAGGAATTAAGTACATTTAGATGCATTACTTATAAATGAGACTATAAGTGGTATGATGTAAATTCAATACACCCAAACTTGGCTCTCACTGTGCAAAGGTCTACAAAAAATCAGCAGTTAGTTTATTTGGTATACTACAGGCTGCCACCTGCCCTAAATACCTTCTTCCAGTAGTCAGCTGTGACAATAACAATAAATCACTAACAGTTCAAGACACTTCTCTCCAGTAGTCTAGTCCTCTTTCCTCTGGCTGCTCTACAAGGGGGTTAGAGTTCAGGGTCAGCTATAGGACAACACCTCTGGAGCTGGTCTTGCTGAAGGACACATCAGCATGTAATTATGGGGTCCAGGAGATTTTTATTTATTTTTAATATGGAACAACACACTTTAAGATTACTTACTGAAACCTACAGACATGAGTCACCCCACACAGAGTGAACATTTCCAGTCAGCTACATACACAGAAGTATTTTTGTCTTGACAGTCAGAAATGAGCAAATAGAACGACAGGAAATACAGAAAGTTTGCACAACTGCACAGAATACTGAGGAACACACATTTTGAACTGGTGGGTGGAGAGGTCTTCACTGAAAGCTGGAGGAGAGTAAACTTGTGACTCTGACCTGAAACCTCCATGAACTGGATAATAAAATAATTGTCACTCACAGCATGCAGCACTGTTTGACAGCTTTTCTATTATTATTATTTCTCCTTTACATTGTCGAAGGTCCTTATTCCAGTTGTAAAAAAATCCAATTTGTTTTAAATTGTTGACTGAAAGTGACAATACAGTGATTTGATCAAAGGGAAAACAATTAACTTAACATCACACAATGTATAATTCTCAAAACCATCTGACTGAGTCTAATGTATTCCAGTCACATAACTATAACCAGAGTGGGTGTGTCCCTGTCTTTACTTACTGGTTACCAGTCTAAAAAGCCACTGTTGGCATTTTTAACATACTGACAAATAATGAAGGCAGACAGACAAATGTAGTGTTTAGATTTGGTTACTGTGACTTTGCTGGGAATAATCCCACTAAAGAGGAGAGGCACAGATGTGTGTTTCTAGGGGACACATCTCTTTATCTCTTTCTTTAAATCTCTTACATACAGTCAGAAAATGTGAAATGAGCACAGTGTGTGTGATTAAATGTACTGGAATTACGCTGCAGATCAGACGGGCATGATGTGTGTTAAACACTGGTACAGTGTGCCTTTAAGAGCAATGGGCAAAGGTCTGCGGAGTGTTTGCCTTTGCTTACTGTATTTGTGTGTCTGGCCCGCATGACACAAGCACGTGTGTGTCATTGTTCCCAGTGTGTTCCCATGTGCCGAGCGTCTGTCAGCCCTGTACACTGTATCCCCCCCCCCCCCCCCCCCCAGACATACTCTCCTGAGTGACACACATACACACGTGAATATGTACGTGCACGCTCACGCTCACGCCGGCTGCAGTGATGTAACAGACTAACACCAACGGATTGAAGCAGAGATCTCTATAAGCACGTTATCAAATCAGCTTATAGGTTTAAGCATCGAAGTCACACATAGAGGCATATACACACATACATATGCAAAACAACACACACATACACATAAAGTGATAATCATATGAAAGTTGTATTTGACCTCATCACTGACTCCGTAAACATGGAGTAAATATACACGAGTAAAGCTGCTCCTGAGAGATCAGATGAACTTGATAGTTCTGAGCTTCTGTTTTGGTTTTTGAAGTATATTCAAAACACTCAAAGCCATTAAAAGTGTATCAAACACATGCAGCCAGACACACAGTGATATAAACACAGATATGTACAGTATGTGTGTGCACTGCTGATGCTGCTGCGCTGTTTAAAAAGTGTACCAAATGATAAACAACACCAACAATCAACTGCTGCCTCCCGCTGTGTTTCACATGGGAGCATTTCAACAATACAGATAGAGATCATAAAGCAGGAATTTACAGAATGTAAGCAACAGACTGTCTGGGACATTTAGATGATTACATTTTCTGTGATCATTTTTAAACATCCTGTACATACAAACATGTTAAAACAACAAGAGCCACACTGACAGAGACAGAAACATGGAGAGAAAAACCCTTTTACAGTAGGAAGGTCTTGCTCCTTCCTGCTTGAACACCTGATCGTTACCATGGTGTCACCATGGCGACAGCCAGTGGTGGGTGGCTTAACCTGATAACACCTACAAGATAGCACACCCCACCTCTGCCTCCTGCTCATTTTCCACACTGTCACCTCATATTGTCTCTTCCTCTCTTTGCAGCAATCTCTGAATCCCCTCCCTCGTTCTGTCCGTTTCACCTCACCCCACACACACACACACACACACACACACACACACACAGACAAAAACACACTCTGTCAATCTGCCACACCGTATACAGTGAAGGAATGTACAAGGCCAGAATAACAAGAGGCACTGAGCTAGCTTCAATTAAACAAGGTACACTCAGCCTTTCTCCTCTTATCAGCACCCTGCATGACATTCAATTCCCCCTCCCCTCCATCACTTTCTTCATACTGCTTCTCTCTCCCTCAATTTTCTTCCAACAAACAGATGATGAACAGAAGAAAAAACCTCAATAGAAAGAAATACGCAGATTAACGCAGATATTTACATGCAAGGTGAGGAGGTTGTATGAGCCTAAAAGTTATGAGAGTCACCAGATCTGTAAACAAAAGGAATTGACTTATTGGAAATTTTGGACGGACATGCTAAGTGGCACACTCCAAAGATGTTTATCCCTGCAGTAGAGTTTCAGAGAATTTAAGAAACTATATCAAGAAACAACCTCTTCCAAGAAATGTTACGTTGTTTTTTTCCTTTCATTTGGACTTTTTCAGTTCCTTTTCTAGTTTTCTTCTCTTCCTCTTTTCTGATTCTAATTTAAACTGAGTTCTCTTGCTAATTTTCCTCTCTGTCCCCCCCTTCACTCCAGGGGGTTGTGCTGCCTTCTCCCTGGACTCTCTTCCACAGAGTGGGGCTGGTAATGAGGTTTCACAGCCAGTTCAGGAAAGTATGTTTAATTATAATCTACTGTCTGTAACAAATACAACAGCTCCAGGTATAAGAGAACAGTGTTTCATGCATTCATGCATAAACATACATATACAGTACACACACATATCCGGAGGCGTGCAGCCCGCTAACTCATGCATACAAAACTGCACATCCTGGCCTACAAGCAGTCTCACTCTGAGCTTGTGTCTGAAAACAACATACTGAGCACTGAAGCATGTGTGAGCTGGTATTCTTTCTTAATTCAGAAAAAAAATATACACATAAAGAAACTAGCTCCTTGTGCATGACACAGCTCCCTGCTCATCACTTCAGACCAGACATTCAAACACACATTTTTAAACTACAGTAATGTAACCCTGCTGCCAAGTAATGCCACGGTGTAAACACGTGAAGTAAGCAAAGCCTCTTGGCTAAACACTGTTTGCGCACGACGGAGAGCAGGAAATTCAATGCCATCTATAATTATTCCTCCCAGAGTACCACTCTCAACTCTTTCTCAAGGCAATAGAGTGTGTGTAAGAGTGTGTGTGTGTGTGTGTGTGTGTGTGTGTGTGTGTGTGTATAAGTGCATTAAAGAGTATTGCTGCTCTCTAGACCCTCTGCAGCAGTCAACAAATTATAGAGTGGGAAGCCTTCCTGTGGGAATATATTAGAGCAGCTTTATATGTAGTCTATTCAGTAAGGTTAGCCGCTGCTGTCAATGTGGATTCTTAACTGTATGAATGAATTTAAGAGAGGAGGTGGGTGATTAGCCAGGCTGTGTTCTGCTTAAAACAAGCCAGCTGGAACCGGCGGACGGCCTGCTTTGACTTGCACAGTAAATCTACAGAAAATCCTCATGGAGTAAACTCAAGAATGCAGCTACACAAATCCTACATGAATTATAAGTTGCCAATTTGATTGATTATTACTTTTTCTTTCTGGCACGGCTGTCTGTGCCTGTTGTCTAATTGAAATTAGCATAAACAGTTACAAAGTGACAGAGATGATAGGCTGCGTTGTGGCTTGTTGGACAACTTCTAAACAAACTGTGCCTAAAGAAGAAGAAGAAAAAGAAGAAAAAGAAGAAAAAGAAGAAAAAGCGTAGCCTGATTGAAAGACTCTCATCTTATTTTTTGAGTAAATAAAAACTGCTTTGCAAGCTCTTAGTGAATCACATAAAGAGTTACTGCAATTATTAGCCTTGATTAACACACAATTTCTGTCAAGGAATAATTGTTTTCCTGAATACTTGTATACAAAGCTGGAGGCAGATGTTGTATTATGAGCAAACTCACAGGAAAATTAACTGTCTTGATTAGTGTCATTTTTAATACAATATTATAAAGAGTGTTTTTCTTCTTTGTGTGAGTTCCCTCCTTTATGTGTGTGCATCTACACAGACAGATAGGTTACATAACAGCAGCTGACTGATGACAGTGTGATACGAGAAACAAAGCCTAAGGCAGCGATTTGTAATCTCGGTGTCTCTATGTGTTTGTGTCTCTATGTGTTTGGTTCAGTGCATTACTCTACATGTGCACAGTACGCAAACAAGGATTTGGTGTGAATGACATTACTTATTCAATTTACGGCATGCGTGCAATGTGCCGTGACATCACAATACGCAGGAGGAAAGATTCACTGCTGAAAATGTCATGCTTGGCCCTCATGCAAAATGTGTTTTTAAGGTATTCCTGTTTAGGGGGGTAAAATATGAAGAGAAGGAATGGTAATGTTAATTTATACAAATAACTGCTGCACCTGATAACAGGAAATATCACATCTGGGGAAAAAAGCAAGTGTAAAATCTGTGAAATCAGCTTTTCTGTTTTATTAGAGAAGGACAGACTGCAGCTATAACGGTGAGTGAGAGAGACGCAGAGGGAGAGAGAGAGAGAGAGAGAGAGACGGAAATTAAAGGACACATTTATAAAGTTCTCGCTTCTGATCTTTCATGGCTCATTACAGGTCAGTTACATCTACAGTCTTGGTAAACACCCTGCTAAATTGAACATTTGTGGCGATACAAACTTTGGCATATTGATAGTAATGAATGACATGCTTAGTAGATATCCTCCCATGTGTTCAGGTCAATAATCTGGCATCTGTAACTGAAACACTGTTGTGTCACTATTATGTGTTACTTAAGGAGGTGCTGAACAGACTGGTGATGCAAGCAAGGTAACCAGCCATGAGCATACTGCTGTCAGACTCAGAGCTTTGACTGTCACTTGAAGCACAGTCATTACCCTTTGTAAAAGTTTTCCGTGTGGTACCTGTGTTGTGGCTGAGCTAGCGGCCCTATCTGAGTCTCTCCGCTGTGTGTCGGTGTGTCTGTGGAGGAGTATCAGTACGTAGCTGCAGCCCTGCTCTTTATCATGTTAATGTTTAGCCAACTACAGGCACCCGTCAGCCCTGAATATCTTATTAAGCTCTAAATATAGCAGTTAGTTATCATCAGGTAGGTTGAGGTGTTTACTGCTATGGAGAATAGGGTTAAATCTCTGGGTTTTGAGCACAACGTTACCTCTTTGTTGTCTCTTATCAGCAGCTCTGTGAGAGGCACAAACTGGGGCTACAGTTATCAGTGTTGTGATATTTATACCTGGCAGCATTTCTGGGGCTGAAGGTCCAGTGGTCTGTGCATTAGAAATGACAATTGTGTGTCTTGACTAAAAAAAAAAAATTGGAATTTGGATTTTATCAACCTTGGCAGGTCTTAACCTACCTGGGCAGGGTGCACAAATAGAGCCTATGTATGGGAAATGCTGCATGTTGGTGCTTGGCCAAAGCATGGTCTTGCAGCAAAAGTTGGGTTCAACATTTTTTTCGAGATGATCCTGAGGACGCTGGTACAGGTACTGGATCATGAACATCATATTAAACAGGCACTGCAACATTCATCAAAGGCATAACATAATAAAGGCACAACACTTCCACTTAAGAGTCAAAGCAGAGTTAGGATGAGTTTGTAGACTATCCAAATATCCAAATATATCTCTGAAGTCAAGACATAATCATTTGTGCACAGCAAAAACAAATCTCTCTTGCTATAGTCAGCAAAGGGATAAAACAGACATTGTCCTAGCTACAGTATGTTTATGAGTCATTTAACCATCTTTACAGGGTGATTATCTGTAATAGCTTGTGTGCCATAGTTTACTTTTGACCCACTTTATCAGCAGCTTGTAATAAACAACAGATATGACATGCAAAACATCAGCTGTCTGTTGTTTCCATTAAATAAAGAGGTCAGATGACATATTCCTTATGTAATGCAGATACAATTTACAATACTGACAAAAAGCAGCAGGGTGAGAATCTTAACAGGTGTCTAATTAACTCCTGATTGAATTGACAAATTGCCTTTTTTTTGCTGTTACACAAGCAAATGGAAGCTTCAGCCAAATAATCTGACTGGTCAAGATTTAGTCCAACACCACTGATTATGCCTGCCTACAGTCATGCTCTGCTGGTTGCCATGCCAACACTTGTGGTAACCAGGGAGCTAGTTAGTCATCTGTAATGTTTTGTCCTGTTTTTCTGATTTTATGCACGTGTACTATGTGGAGGTCCACTCTGACGGGTAGCGCTGAAGGGGTTAAATTTCCATGCAGTTATGACTATATTTATTATCATTTAGGATAGAGCAGATTTTCTCATGCAGTTCAAATTGAACCTCAGCTGCAGCAACTTTGCACCAGCAGGTACAAGAAGATTGTTTTATTCTTTGTCAGATAGAAATATCCATCTTCAGATGTCCTTGTAGACTCAAAGCTGGAGGTTAAATGTGATACATGAGCTGAGCTTAGTATGCAGAAACTGCTTTCCTGCTATCTTTTAAATCAGCTAAAGTCCTACCCTGTCCAATTCTTGCTACATCAGTCTAACGACACAGGAATGATCTAACAACCGTCTCAGCCAAAGTGGGTTGCTCTTTGCGCATATCTTTCTCCAAAACATGACAGATTATTTAAATGTAACTGATGTTAGGGGTTTCCACTGCCAAAAAATGTGGAGTAACTGATCAAAACTAAAAAAATATATATATATATATATTTTTTAAAGCAGCAAGATGACTTTACATCACTTATTGTACTTTTGTACTTGTACACAATGTTCCAGAGGAAAGTTCACCAGCATAAGTTTGCACATTGGCTCTCAGACAGTGTTTGTAGTCTTAGTCGATTATTGCTCAAATCAGATTCAAAATGAACAGGGCTCACACTACTTGAGACAGCACAGGTTCACTCAGCATGAACAACAGCACTTCAAATATCTATTGTTATATATTCCATATCTCTATATCTGACCATTCATAGCTTACATGTTTTATGATGCAGTTCATTTCTTTTTAACAAGGGTTGATTTTGTGGAAAAAAGCTAAATCAAATTTGAGAGTAATTTTATTTCGTCACATGATTAACATGCACAACATTTCTTTTCATCTTTTCTTAGACATTAAAAATCATGTTGTGTTCTTCTGTGTCTTACAATGCAAATGATTTTAGCCAGTGTTATTATCATTCAACTGAAGCAGGCATGCCTGAATTATCACTATGAAAATATGGCCTCATCTCTACACATCACCCTGACAGCAATCATTAAACACCACTAGAATATAACCAGGATTGATCATTTTGTCATCAGAGGCTGCTGAACCAGGGAAGTTGGATTCAACAAATCCAGACTGCAAAAAGATCAACACAAAAGCCATAATAACATTACAATAATACATTTATTGTAATAATAATTCTTATAAATCGATGTCATGTACAGGGTTTTTCCTCTTTTGATCATTTGTTGGTGACAAATGCTTAAAATGTTGTATTATCTGAAAGCTGAAAGCAAAGCTTAATGTCTGTAAAGCAGAAACATCAGATTGAGCTTTTAATAGTAGATTTCTAACTGTAAGAACAGTTGACTTTCAATAGTTTCTTTTGTGTCCCTGTTTCTGCATGAAGCTAGCAGGCTGTTAGGTAGGCATGAAACACTGGTCTTTTTCCTCTTGGACTCTATTAAAGGCCATTAATCTTTAAAGAGAGGATCTACTGTAAGAGAGCATGTAAGAGCCAATACCACAGACTTTTATCAGATGCACTTTCTGGGGCTTCTTGTTAATTTCCTGCGGTGACTAATGGCTGCTTTACAGTTAGTGTTGTGAAATGTAAGGTTTTTTTCCTTCACAGCAGCATCAAACACTCTGTGGAAGAGACCCTCCACCTACAGCTATAAAAATATATAATTAATGCTATGATTACAGATGAAAGTCATTATTTGACACTGAAACTCTCTCTCTCTCTCCCTCTCTCCTGCGTTCCAGCCAGCGCTGTACCCGACAGCTCTCTGCTCTCTGTCCTCTATCGTCATCACTTCCTTCTTCCCGTTTACATGCAGATAACCCGTTAATCCATCAGCTACCTCTCCCTTAGAGCTCCCTTTCATGCTGTCATCTCCTCTCTGAAAACTCACTTTGCTACACACACACACACACACACACCCACACACACACACACACACACACCCACACACCCACACACACACGGCTGCATTCCTCTCTTCAAACAGACACCAGGTAGGTACAGTAGGTGCCTTTGATCAAACGTTCTTCCTATCCTCCCTCACTTGCTGCCTCTCTTCTTCACACTTCCAAATGGCTGTTCAACACCCCAGGGTCAAATGAATTAACATGCCAAATGAGAGCCAATGCCAAAACTGAAGTAAAGTCCTTTACATTACCCGCTGGCAACCCACACACTGATGGGGCACTGTGTGTGGAAGCTGAGATATCAAAGGCATCTCCATCCAACATTATTGTGTGACATTACAAAAGCGTGAAAGGTGTGCAGGAGCTGATAGACCTGACAACATGCTGCAGTGTTATCGAGCCTGGTGGAGAGTAGTTAAGGTTCAATTTCAGCTAAATATTTAAACAAGACTGTGTTTACCACCATGCCACTACAGAGGCTGAGGTTTGCTCCTTTTTCTGTAGAAATGAACAAAACAAGCAATCAGACAGGAAAAGCATGCAGGCTGCAGACTATACAGCATCAACTACTTATCTTCACATCATAAAGTTGACGCCTGTTTAAGGTTTTGTTTTTTGTTGTTGATGTTATCTGGAGATGACAGTGAATAATGGAACAAACTGTGGCAGCCACTGTGATTTTTGGATATGATTACATTTTCTGATTTTAATTATGGATGGAGGACTGATTGAAATAAGCATATCTCAATCAAAATGTTAAACTTGTCCTTTAAAGCTATAACGTGAGTTTTACTTATAAGTGAACATCTGTAACATTCCAGCCCTCGCCAAACAAGTTCACACAATGTTGATTAAGACACCGCCAGATAAATCTCTCTGTATTTCACAGCATGCAAAGTTTTTAAATCTGGTATTATGCTTGACATTCCTGCACTGGTGGGATGAATGAAGACTTCCGCTGGACTACAGTGGCTAACTTCCTGTTAGCTCTTTACTAACTTTAAAGGGGATAAAATAATATAATCGTGCAGCTCTTCTAAACTTTCCAAATGTTATTGGAATGGATCAAATCCTGATAGTGAAATGAGTCATTTCACAGGGGCTGAGTGAAGCTCAAAACAATTCAGACATCTAACAGTAATGAGTGAGTTTTTGTAATGACTCTCTGTGCCAGAAGAGGGAGACTAATGTCCCGCACTGCAGCTTAACATACAGATATAAATTTCGTACCTCAAAACAAACAGTGGGTCGGTGTCAGTGGATCGACCTGACTAGACTTTACTCTCCATAATCATTTAAATATCACAGTCTGAAATCTGTTTTTAGGTGGACCTTTAATTTCCCCCAATTATTGATTTGAGGTCTGGATTAAGTGGTGGGAGGCTAATAGACCCAAAAGACTTGTGATAAAGACCATGAACTTCTTCAATGAAGCTTCATTGATTAGCTGTGAGGTTTATAAGCACATCACATTTACTACTGCACAATTTAATGGTGCAGTACGCCTGTAAGGACTAAAAACTAGACACCGATGTGAGGCTGCCATTCACCGTGAAACACACACGAATGCTGCCAGTTATTATTACTAAAGAGCTGCTGCGCTCTGCCCAAAATGAAATTAATTTCCCTTGATTTATTAGCTTCTCTGATTAATGACACCACATCTCCCCAAGAAGCATCACTCACACTCTCTCACCGCTCCAGTGGACCTGTTCTTGGAAACCTGTGTGAGACAGGCTGTCAGACAGATTAAGACCACTGTCTGCCAGCACCTCGACTCCTCCCGGTGCTTTGTCCACTGGGTGAACACATAAGCTTCTCCACATATTTACAGAGTCAACACAAAGGAGGATACTTTATAAGTGACCAGAGTAAATGAGAGAAAGATGAAGCATGTGGGAAAGTGAGAAGAAATGCCAAGAGATGACAGTTTCACTTGAATATTCCCACTGATTTTACTAGTGACACTTCCCAATGTCTATAAGCATCTGTAAGAGTTTAGGATTGAAGCCCGCCCCATCCCCACATCAGACGTCAGCTAGGCGAGGCTCCGTTGTCCTCATCTCCACAGGGAGAATAAAACTCAAATACATATTTTCAGAGAGAGAAATGAAAGCAGGACTACACAAATGAAGAAATGAGACTACAAGAGAAAAAAAAAAATTGAGAGTAAATGGAAGGTAGCGTATAGACAGTTTGAGGAGAGAAAACGATGAGAGATTTGCAGACAACACCGCCAAAGTGCTGATATTGTACAGACAGCATGATAATGATGTCGAGGTCTGACATTAAAGGAGGAGAGGGGAAACGCTGACAGTCCTGGAGGTGAGCCCGAGGGATCCAGGGAGGAAATGAGAAAGCGTGAGAGGGAACAGAGAGAGACTCAAACAGGGATTCAAACAGAGAACAATGAAGGTCAGAGAGGCGACAAGAAGAGGAAGCGTGAAGGTGAACGAGGTGGAGAAATCCACTCAGTTCTTTCAGCTGTACACTAACCACACATGCGCATACACGAACACAAATATTTGTGAACATGTTCAAAATGCCCACTGGTGTGGTGGATGGGGGAGAGTGAGGGGTGAAAGGAGGGGGGGGGGGGGGGTGCATTTAAGGCTGTGGGCCAGGACGTGAAATTGCTCTTGTATGGTTCAATCGATTCTCCTCTCATCCCTCTGTCAGTGTCTAGACTGAGTCCCCCTTTTCCCAGTGACACAAAAGGCAGGAGGTGAGATGGAGAATAAAATAAAAGTGAAACAAAGCTGTATCTGTACGCAAAGAAAAAAAACTATGTGATACAGAAGGTGACAGACACAACTTTAGCTACAGAAATCATCTCTGGAGCAGATATGATTGGAAGGCAGATGTTTGCCAATATGCTACAGTTTAGATGCAGCTATAGAGTGCTGCTACTTGCTGTATGATGCTAAGTCACATTCCTCTGACATTAAAGCCACAGTTTGACTTTGGCACTCCTTTTAACAGCCTAAAGCATCATTACATCATGTCCTCTGTTCATAATTCGACCCACTCTTATCTACAGTATTAGCTGGGCTGCAACTAACGATCATTTCCATTATCAATTGAACCTATTGATTATTTTCTTTGTTATTTGATTTGTCGTTTAGTTTATAAAATACCTGAAAAATTGTGAAAAATATTGACTACCACCTAAAATGTCTTGTATTGTCCTGACTAACAGTCCATAACCCAAACATATTCTGTTTACTATCATAGAGGATGAAAGAAAGGAAAATATCTTAATATAATATAATAATATAATTAAAAAATCAAAACAATGAATCGATAATCAAAATAGTTATTAATTTGATTGATCGATTAAACAAAAATTATTTAGAAACAGCAGCTCTAGTATTAGCACAATGGAATTACATCATCACAAAAATACATTTTTAATTTGATCTCAATAATTTTGGATGGCAGCAAAAAAGGGAAGGTCATTATTTGACAAAACAATTACAGAAGTAAATCCAACTTTCAGTTTGTCTTTATAATGTAGTATACTACTGTAGTATATAGTGTACTCAGCTTTGCAACTTCTCCTTTTGTGTTTCATTAAAAGTTCACAAGGTGGACGAAAACATAGCTTGTGTTTTGTGCATGTGACTGAAAGAGAGACATAATGTAGTGTCAAAGTTTTGAATCTGCATTAAACTTTGTTAGTTTGAATTAGCAAATTACAGCTCTGGATTATGTTTGGTCTAATATCCAAACATGGACATTATGGATAGTCGTGTCTCTTCCTCTGCATTCCATCTCTACCAACCACCAGCAGACACACAAACCCAAAGGCCACTACACCACATGTCGGCAGACTGCTGGTGTGAGGGGACCACACAGGCGGCTGATGATCCCTGATGTTGGCTTAGATGAAAGGACCTCCTGTCCTTTACCTCCTTCTTCCTACCATTTGCTCAGCAGCAGCCCTGTCTGCTCACTCCTCCTCCTCCTCCTCCTCCTCTCCCAAGGTGTCTAACCAATGTGACTTCCTCCCCCGTGTTTTCCTGACCCCTGCTATGTGAAAGCCCTGGAGTCAAGTAAGGCACCACCACCATCACCACCCCTCTCCCTCCCAAGAGAGCAACATACTCTGTGGTGACCTCTACCTTCCCGTCTCCCCCCTTCCTCCCCTCTGTCTCCACCCACCCCCATCTTCTTTCCTAGGTGGTCTCTCCAGCAGTGTGTAGTCAATGCCCTGCAGGCAGGATTAGCTTGATTTGTAACCTTTTAGGTTGTCCTTTCTAGACATAAGCTTTTGACTGTTCTTTAGATGTGCATCCAAAAGTATTGTTGAGGATACTAAAATCAACTTTTTCTTAAAAACAAAAAAGTCAAGATAAGTATGTGTTATGATGTGATATGTTAAGACAAAATGCATTAAAATCAATTAAATTTAGCACTAAATAGCTGGGACTGAGATAGATAGAGACTCACCATTTGATCACTATTAAATGTATCCTGTAGGGACCTTCATGGCAAAACCATCCAACAGCTGTCAATATATTTCATTTGAAACACAGTGTTAATCTCATAGTGGCGCTAAAGGAAAAGTCTGTTTGATTTATAGTCTGGGGAACATGAATGTCTGTACAAACTTTCATGGCATACCATCTCATAGTTACTAAGTTATTCCAGTCTGGACCAAAGTGGTGGACCCATTTAGCAGCTGATTCCTCGCTGGTTGAAGCATCTCAAATGTGAGCAGTTGTTGCTTTAATCTGTTTTGTAATTATATACTGGTTTTGGACTTGATGTCTGGAAAAATGTAGTGGACACTTCTGACTTTTTTCTGACATAAATTTAAAAAAAAGACAGATGAATCAATGAAAGATTTGTTGCCCTTTCTCTTTGTCTATATATTGCTGACAGATCAATGTGTGCCCCAAATAACAGGAACAAAGCTAATTTATATCCTTTATCATCTGTCATGTGGCTGTTGTCAGCTGAAAATGTAGCTCTAGTTTTGACAGTAAGGCTTCTGTATGAGTTGAGAAAATGTTTCAACAACAATCTTTCAGAGTATTACTCCTTTCAACGTCCATTACATAAAAGTAAATGATTGCCAGGTAAATCCAATTCTCTTCTCAATTCAAGTTCTTGTTTTTAAAGATTTTTCTGCCCAATTAAGGAAGCACAGCACATCACTGTACATTTTACACTCTCAAAACTTATTCAAAACTAATTTTCATTATTGATCAATCTGATGATCAGAAAATATTGTAAAACATCCATCACCTTTCCTTTATGTCCTATGTGCTCATCCAATGTCTTGTTTTAAATGACCAACAGTCCGAGCCCCAAACATATTCTGTATGTGATTATATAATAATTAAAAGCAGCAAATCCTCACACTGTGGAGAAGCAGGAACCAGAGAATTTTTGGCATTTTTGCTTAAAAAATAACTTGATCGATTGATTAATCATTGCCATTCTAAACTACTGTAACACGTAAAGGAAGAGAATGAGACAATAAACGTCAGAGATGAGAGGAAGGATGGCTGGGAGACAGCAGTTACATCCACAACGCTGCATTTTCTTTTCTCCTTCAGAAAAGAGTACTGCCCTGCAGTCATAACTCACGTGATGCCATGTGTGTGTAGAAAAGAAACTGTGTGTCTACATGTGAATGTGTGTGTGTGTGTGTGAACCAGATATTCCTCATGTTGTGGGGACTCACCTCCCTTATGGGGACAAAAAGCAAGCCTGGTTAATATAAATCATTAATTTTAGGGTGAAGACTTACAGCTTAAGTTAAGGTTAGGGCAAGGATTAGGGTCAGGCAAGCTGTGGTTATGGTTAAGGTTAGGATGAGTCTCCAGGAAATAAATGTAAGTCAATGTAATGTCCTCTGAAGTGATGGAAACATGACTCTGTGTGTGTGTGTGTGTGTGTGTGTGTGAGTTTGAGAGACACACACAGACAGAGACTGCTGGCAAGCTAAAATGCCCTCTGTGCTGGAATTTACCAGATGGCACTGGACAGAAACCACCGGGGGAATTACCACACACACACACACACACACACACACACACACACACACACACACACACACACACACACACAGCATTTTCTAGGCCTATTCAGGAATTAAGCAGCGTGCAGTGACAGGAATAGATGCAGGTTTACATGCAACAAAAGCAATTTATTGCATCTTTCAACAAGTGCAATAAAAACAAACCTGTTATTAAAGCAAGCTTCTACATTTACAGATGTAAAAAGTCACATAAAGTACACACAATAAAAACATGACTGAGCACTAAGCCTTGTAGAGACAGACAACAGACACTGAAGTGCACAAGTTTGCAAATTTAAGAACCAGAGCAAAGTCAAGGTACATTAGAGATTACAGGTAGATGTACATAATACCAAACAGTCCTGTATAAGCCCTGAAATAAGATAATAATGATAATATAAATATATTTATGAAGACCTGCAATGTTACATTTTTGTTGAGACTGTGCTAGAAAGCTTTATGTTTAATAGGGATGATAAGGGGTTATCAAGAACTGCTACTTACTAAATTGGTACCAGTTCCTGACTGGTCGGTATCAAAATATTGATAAGCTCCTTGACAAACAGTGCTGCTATCAGTGTTTATGTAGCATTCATTCATTCAAGCACAGCAGGCATTTTCAAATTCCTAGCCATCCCCTAATCATGATGAAACTGACCCTAAACCTCATCATATCAAGGTAACTTTTTTTATTGTTAAAAATAAGTGTAGTTATTACCTCAGGACACAGTTAGCATCAGTTTTAAGCAGTTTTAATGTATGTTCCTAATCCTAAATAATGGCAAAGACAAAGTCAGTCAGGCAGCAGCCACAGATTCTTGAACTTCTTATTTCAGCAAGAGCAATAATAAAATAACTGTTGAATATTTTTCGCACGTCAGACCACCAAGCCCACAGGATGCCCCAGTTCTAGTTCCAGTTACATAGAAATTAGACGCTTTTTTTCTATATTCATATTTAAAATCCATTAATAACGGCAACGTCAAAGTAAAATGATTAAATAAATGATCAAAACAGACACAAACTAAGAACTTGACAGTGTGTGATATATTCATCTACTGTACAGGGGGTTTTTCCCTTTTTTCCCCCCATTGTTGTCTGGTTAGAGATCTGAGCCACTGGTTATGTTTGCGTAGTGCACAACAGGAAAAAGGCAGCCTCAGTGGGGAGACAGTCGGGGTAACTTGTTACACAAACAACAACAGGAAGGAACAGGGCAGCAACGAGGAACGGGTGGGGGATAGGGAGGGCTGGCGGCTGGGGACCCAATCAAGATCTTTCATAAACATTGTTCCATGCCAGGGAAGAAAAAAGGAAGCATACGGATGTAGATGACATAATCAGCAAAAGGGTGCTGTTACGTGACCGATCACTAAGATGTTTAAACCAATGTTATATAAGAATTTGCTTCTTGCTTTATCCACCTGAGATTAAAGGTTCACAACAAGGTGGACGCAGACGTAGCTTGAAGGTTAAGAGCATTTAGAGAATGAGGCACAATCTGGCTTCACTGATATAAACTCTGTTGATTTAACACTGTGACTTGTACATTAAAAATTAAACAGGATTACTCTACCTGCCATCTCTGGGCTTTAATGGTTCCTGTGAACATTGAACCACACTGCACTCTGAACCGTACCACGATCAGCTGACTGAGCTAAATGGAAGTCAGCTAAACGTAGCTTAAAAACGTCCCAGCCTTACTCACCCACAAACATCCCAGCTTTCAAACCCACTAGCCTAGACTACTGATTTAGTAGTTTAGAGTCTGTGAACTCTGCTGTTTTTGCTCCCATCGTATATTTAGGCAAATGATATCTGGCGCGGAGGAGCCACTTCACAAAAATGTGCAATTAAACTAAACTACATGTCGGTCGATATCTGCTGATGCCCTCTGTGTAAGTCAAGCTTCTGCTGCTTCCCTCAAGATAAACTTATGCTTCCTCATTACAAAAAAACAAATGAAAAGCCCCCAATCAGTCTAGTCCAAGGTCCAATGCTTCATTACTGCTAGCTCATTCAGATAAGCACACGCACGGACACACACACACACACACACACACAATCCCTACCAGGATCATTAGAGACATTCAGAGTGCTCCATAGCATCCAACATGCAATGACAAATTAGTGCAAGACAGCATGAAGGCCAAATATACCCTCTCTCCATGCTGCCTCTTTCTCTTTCTCTTTCTCCTTCTCTTACACACACACACACACACACACACACACATACACACACATACACACACACACACACACACACACACACACACACTCCTGTCTCCTTGTTGAGCTCTATCTTTAACTCTTCTGTGACCTCAGCCTCTTTATTCTTCACTGACATTTTTGTGTGTGCACGGAATCAGAGAAGATGCAAAACAGGTGGACTGGCTTCTTTACATCCATCCATCCATCCATCCATCTCCCTATAAACCTGTCAACCAATTATCTTTCACCATCGTCATTACAGTTCACAAATTCAAATACTAAATACATATAATGTCACATCCTGTTCAAGATCAGAATCACCATCTGATGTACAATAACAGACGTCTGGCTTTGTAAATGTGGTATTACATAATGTATTCACTGAAGTTAAGGATCTTGAGTGGTTGAGATTAACACAAAGTTCAAGTATTGATCTCTACTGTACAGACTGTTCACAAATACTGAAAGCCTCAGTACTGAGTCTGGCACAGGTAATCAGCATAGGATTAAGGCTCTGGCTTAGCTAGCGGAAGGTAAATATGACACACAAGCCTCTGAGATAGACACCTAGCAACTGTTGCTCTGCTACAGGAGCTGAAATGAGTAGTTTCTTATTTGATTTGTTTTAGAAATTAATCAAGCAAAAATAACCAAAAATGTAGTATCTGGCCTTTCAGTCAAACCAATTATCCCTATTTACGAACATGTCAAAGACCTAAAAACCATTATCTCAGTCAAAGCGTGTTACTTCTGGTCCACACTGTGTTGTGTTCAAGTCCAAAACTTAGTGAGATTGTTTACATTTTGAAAGCATTAGAGAGTATTGCACTTATTGGCGACCACAAAAAAAACGTCTGTATGAAGACTGGAGGCCTGATGATCCTCTTGGAACATCCAGCCAGTCTGTCCTGCCTGAGACACAGAAAGTCTCAACACTGACCCTCTAATTCCCTCAGTACATATTGTTTGTCTGACTGCACTTGCACAGCACGTTCGAATATTAGGACAGATTTAAGCACTGATTTGGTAATGTCAGTCTGTCCCAAAATGTATCAGGAAGAGACAGTTGATTCTTTTAGCAAGCTGTGCTGGCGCACGCTCTCGTGCACACACGCACGCACACGCACACACACACACACACACACCATGCTGGCAAGGCAAAGCTTTAATATAAATGTCCCCTCAGCTGGAAATTGTTTCCAGTGCAGCTGAAAGGCTCCTTTTATTGAGCTAGTCAAACACCAACACCCCCTCCATCCTCCACCCCTATTCCTCCTGCACACACACACACACTCTCTTTCTGCTTAACGTTACTAGGAAGTGCTGTGTGTGTTTTTTTTATCACTTAAGTGCTTTTGTTTTACATCTATTTAAATTGTATGTAGGAAAATGATTGCTCCAGTCTTATGGGAAGTCCATCTCCTGTCACATCACCTGAATGCCAATCAGTTTAAAAAAGGAAGCCATATCAAGATCCCTTGTTTCCTCTCTCTCTTCAATTAATGCCTGGTTGGGCACATTATTTAATTTCCATTCAAACTTGAACAGACAAACTACTAACAGAGCATCTTCCTTTTTGCATTAATGATTCACATTAGTTCACATTACTGCAATGGCAGTGAGTGGAATATATGATGAGACTAATATGTTGTTTCAAATGAACTGAGAAATAAATTGAAACTGCAAACTTTATCAGCAACGCTTTATTTTACATGACAATTCATTTCATACTTTCCTAGAAGTTGTTTACGTAAACAGCAAGTATTTAACAGTTCATTTTTTAGGACATTTAACAGGAGGGGTGGTGCAATTTGGCACAAATGATATGCAGAAACTGAATAACGTGTTAGGCTGGTTTAGTTGGTAAGTTCACACTTGGTTTAATATGTTAATTTAATTCTTAATAAATTAAACTCTTGACTTGAGTGCTTTAACAGATCAGTTTTCAGTGTGGATCTTTGTTAGTATATTAAGTTTTTTCAATTATTTCATTAAAAGTAGTTAGAATGTAATTTGTTCATATGTGGGAAATATGTAGCTTGGGTAAACCCATGCTATCATTCCAGCGAGATTCTACTTCGCTCAGAAAGTTAGCATGGCCAAGACAACATTTTTGCCTGAGATAAGGAACCAATCAAAGAACAGGGAGGCGGGCTCAAGGCGATGACGACTGTAGAGCGACTCTGTTTACATCCAGAATGGCGGCCACGGAGGTGCAGCAACCGTTCAAAGCAGCAGTAGATTGTGTGCTAAATAAATTGGAAGGCAAGTTCATTTTGAAAATAGAACAAAAACTCTCACTACATGATTTTTCCTTCATAAACAGGAAGTGTTCCACTGCTCCCTACAGGCTCTGAATATGTCATCATCTATCGGTGATATGATTGGCTGTAAGTTTGTCCAGTTGTACATAAGCATTTGATCGACATTCATTGATCCTGCCTTAAATACGAGAAAATGAACGGCTCCTCACTAAACCCTACCTCAATCTCACATGAGATTGAGTTAGGGTCTGGTGTTAGCCAGGCTAGGAAATATGCTCATTATAGAGTTACTAAGAAATAACATGCTAATATGTAGTTTTGTCTTTTCAGTCTGTTAAAGCTGCAGTTGGTAACTTAGAGGAGAGAGAGGACTTAGCATCAAATTTGAAGAAGTACAACTTTCAGATCTCTCCCCCTCCCTCTCCGCTGCACTCCTGCCCTGCCTCCAAAGTCCCTCCCCCAGAGGAGGCTGACATGCGCGCGACGGCACGCGACCATGGATGTGCACGTGATCGGTAATACATGAACTACACTCCACACAGCTAGATATAAAACGTTTTACAGTGACTTTCACATGGCTATACCTTACCTAGAAACTAGGAGACATCAGCTTGACTGCGCTGAGGAGGAAGGGGGAGGGACCTGTGTGTGTGAGCAGTGATGGACAGCTGTCAGACACTCCATCAGACACAATCCTGGCTCTGATTGGTTCTTTTTGTCCGGTCGTGGTGGATTGTGGCAATTTGCAGTAGGAGCAGTAGGTGGGGCTAAATGAGCCTGTTTTTTTTACAGATGACTAGTTTCATATAATGTTGTCTTTACATAGTGACAGTCTTATAATATGACAAAAAGTTACTTTTATAGACTTACCAACTGCAGCTTTAAAGAATTGTGAATCTATTGGTGAACCCCAAGATAATGACTAGGTACTTACCGACTAAACCAACTTAACATTTTTATGTGTTTGTTTTTTTAAATATAATTTGTACTAAATTGTACCACGCTTTCTGTAAAATGTCCTAAAATCAGCCTTAAAAAACGCCTGCATATTACTAAGAAAGTTTCCTGGAAACTAGCATAAAAAGACAGGACTTCAAGTATTTGCAGGTTATTCACTAGGGTTCCTTTTAGTAAACAGGAACTTTCTAAGTTAAGTGCAGTAAAATGAGCTGATAAAGTCTGGCTGCTAGTCTTCCTCTCTGAGTGTATCACTCTCAAATTTCACTTCCTTCTTTCAGTTTCTCCAGTGCAGCCAACTCACAGCTCCCTCTGACTTTCTTTTCTTTGATATCTTTTGTTACCCTTAAAGCTGCTGTTTTGCCCAGTGGTTCAACTGAAAGAGTCAGGATAACACCGAGGTCATGTCTCTGGTATTTGGTCCTGCTTTAGACGTAAAAAGAGGAATATGACAGACCAAATGGCTCAGTGCCAAGAGCGATGGCACAACATCATTACATGCAAACAATGGCCTTTAGATGCTGCCTTTAGACGCAGCTCTCGTTTGTGCTGTTTTCTGGAGCAAATGTGAACTGGAGTGGGCGTTTCTCTACTGGCAAAGCCAACAGCAAACATGTCACACTCAACAGGAAGAACAGGTTGTGCTTTAGCTGGTTTCTTTATGCAAATGACTGCATGCATAAATGTGTGGATAAAACACACACACACACACACACAAACAAACACACACACGCATACTTCAAAAGTGGCTACAGGCATGCAGAGTCTAGTTGGGATTACGCTGTTGTGTTAGCGCCATCTGAGTTGTTCTTGCTCACACATTACTCACACTCACACCTACTCATTTATGACATGCTCTGTGATGTTCACACTTGGCACAAAAGCTGAATAGCGTCCTCACTTTACTTCTGTCCTGTGTGTACTGTGGAGAAAATACTGAGAGGCCTCTATGCTCCGGGATCAGTAATTAGGACGATAACGCAGGTCTACACATCCTCTACGTCACAATCACTGCTCCTACTATACTAATATTCAAGGACATGCAGCACACAGGAAATGCATTCACTGTCAAGACACATCAAGACCAGTATCAGTGTCAACCAGAAGTTTCCTCTTGAGCTGAGACCTAGACCCTGTGCAAAGCCATACCTGCCAACACCGATGGAGGGATTTGCCAGCAGAATAAGCCCTTATCCCAACATGCACACACTGACTTTTTCTTCTCAGAAACCTTCAGGGTCACTCACAGGACTATTCAGTCTCTTAGCTAGGCTGATCATAAATGCAAACCGGCATCAAAAGAGATAAGGTCTCTTATTTTCAAGACTGCTGGCAGAGGAAATCTAATAAGTGGCTTCATCTTGAAGATTTAATCTTGGTGGTTATGAAGTGAGAATGTTCTTAATTCTACATTATCATGAAGATTATGTTACTTTGGGACATTAGGTTTAACAGGACTATGGTAAAATGTTTTTTGTCCCCTTCAACTACTACCATTGCCACTCTTTCTTCACCCACCTCGTTTTCTTTTGATGATACAGAATATCAAAAAATCATAGCTGTCAAGCCACAAAAAGGTTATATTTACAGTATTACTATCTGACTTTTTTTTAGATATCTCAAAAGCAATAACCATTCATTAATCTATTGTATGACCATAGAGGAGACATGCAACTATGGATAATGAATCATGTGTCAGCTGGCGTAGACATGAGAGAACAGTAAAGGGAAAGCAGGAGTGCTGACAGGTATTTACGCCCACATCTGCGCAGTTCTGCCCCATTTAGGGAGCAGTGGGGTGTCATTATTCATAGAGGACAACACATAGGATGCACATGGACCACTACATGTCACATTAGTGAACACATGAACGCACAGACAAACATACACGAACAAACAGTTACATAAGCAATCAATGGTTTAGAGGTTCTCGATGGGACTTCCTGTCAGTGCTGGAGACATGCGTCAATGCAATTGAATTAATGCTGAACCAGCATGGAGGACCGCTGGATACACACATTGAAAGTAGCTTTGCTTATACCAGCAACAGTCAATCTAACACAAAACAACATGATCTTTCTTACAGAAACTAATGAAAAATAAATACTAGCACACAGACTGGAAACTGATCAACACTGTACATTTTTATACCTGTCTTCAATTTGTTTGAATCTAAATATGTGCTAAAAACCGTATCAATAAAACCACCATGAAGTCCATGTATGATCACGTTTTCAAACATTCATCTTGTGTAAAACAGATATCATAGTGGCTGCTTTGCACAATCTGTCATTGTTTCAACTTATAGTAACACATTTCCAGAAATTCTTCACATTAATATGATTCAGGCTCAACTCCTGCATAATTGTAGAAGTGCTGAGAGAACTTTCCATGGTGCTCGAAAGCCTGCATGTGACAGTGTCACAGTCAATACATCAACTCCTGCACCCGGGCAGCATGCTTTAATCCTGATCTGTGACTCAAATTTGCAACACATGGCATCGGTAACACACGCATACTGACATGCTTCATCCAACTGGCAGCGTCACGACTGAATAGTGTTCTTTCACTCCTTCTCTCCCTCTGAACGTGTCAATCAAAGCCCTGTTAGCGGCTCATGCCCGAGGCTGAGGAACGCCTGCGGACCTCTCGCTGTCGCCAGCTACTAGCTGTAAGAAGTGCTGAGCTAAGCTGGAGTGGGAAGAGGGACAGGGAGTGCTGTTTTCAGTAGCAAGGATTCACCTCCCATTGTTCTTTCATCCGCAACCACCACACCGCTGACCTCTGACCTCAACCTTTGACTCTTTTGTATGCGTTTGTGGGTGTGCATGTGTTTGAGTCTGTGTTTCTGTGTACCCCAAAGGGACTCTTACAAATGTGGGAATGAACTACAAAGTGCTTTCAAAGCGCTAAAATGATGATAAGACACACAGTGTAGCAAGGTAACTAACGTTCAGCCGCACACTGATCAATAACAACTAAATCTGCTATTCTGAATAAAACAGTCACATCTCCGCTGTAACAAGTGAAAGAGCCAAAGAAGTCCCCACACATAGTGAACAACTTGTTCTAACTAACAAACAGCAGCACTTATTACTATTTAAATGTAAAATATGATAAATACAAACCTACTGATCATAACAGACATGAAGGGTTTAACACTTTGATGAAGGCAGGGGCCTGTTTGCCACCTCCAACACAAATGAATGCGAGGCGTTTGAATACTTTCCACTGAGTGTGTTTGAGTGTGTACATGTGGTATCAGTGTTTATTTCTTCATATCATATTAGTATCACATGTGTGCTTACACAACATGAATAACCACTTCCAACCAGACCAGAAACCACAAAGTCATGATGTTTTCATGGTTATGTAGATCAATTATAAGGTCATAAGTCATAACAAATATGATTTTTGTTTTAATAGGTTATGTAAAATCCATTTGAAAATATCTGCTGTATCACTACTTGACCTACAACTAACATTTACAACTGCAGCCTGATTATTAACTTTTGCTGATAAGTAATAAATGTCTGTTTGTCTGTCGTCTAACCAACAGTTAAAAGGGTTAAAAAACTAGACTAAACAATTATTTCTCTCTCTCTGTCTCTCTCTCAGCTCGCTGGTGTTGTTGAGCCAGGTACGAGGGGCCAACTTTGAATGTTTTGTTCACAAACACCAACAGACAAATCCTGCATAGTTCTACCTTTACAATGTCAGAAAATGGTGAGAAATGTGTAGAACCCTTTCTCAGACGGAACCTAAAATGTCTGGCCTTCTTCTAATCCAAAAGATATTCAGCTTACTGTCACAGAAGTCTGAAGAAACCAGAAAAGATTCATATTTAAGAAGGTGGATCAAGAGAATTTGAACATTTTTTCTTTAAAAATGTGCGGTTAATCTTCTGTGGATTTGCTAATTGTTGCAACTCTATTTATAACTGATCTATAAAGCTAGCCATTTATGAAGGAATTAGTTCCAACTGATAAACCCTTATTAGAAAGGATGTGTGTGTGTGTGTGTGTGTGTGTGTGTGTGTGTGTGTGTGTGTGTGTGTACCTGATCTCCCCGTCTTGTCTTGCTGTTCTGGGACAAATCGAAAGCGAAGATGTTTGAAATTCATTCTACGCTCCATGGGACTCACTGTTTTCTGAGTGTATTCATACAGAGAGCTTATCTGAACTCTGAAGCTGCTTTATTCTCCTCCTGCTTCTGCAAAGCTCTCTCTGTTGTCTGCTCCTTGTTACAAACACACACATACATACCTGCACCCCTCACCCTAACCCTCTGCATACTCTTACACACTCACATGGGTTTACACAGACCCATGATCCAAGCGTTCCACTGTTGCCATGGGGACCATTTGGACCCTGTCAGCACTTCTGAGGTATGCTTGGAGCAAGGTAATTCACTCTCTTTGAGTACCCCCTCACCTCCTCATCCTTAACTCTTCCTCTCCCTCCCCCCTCCTTTTTTTTCCTCCTACCAAGAAGGGAGGGTGAGGGGGGGGAAAACATCCTCCATTCTCAAGAGGAATGACTACTCCTTCTCCTATTCTTTCTCTCAGATTCATTCACCCACAATGTTTGGCACCAACAATCTTCTCTCCTCCTACTCTCACTCCCACTCTATACAGCCTTTACAACACACACACACACACACACACACTCACCAGCTCCTTCCACAGACTGACACAGAGAGAGAGAGGGAGAGAGAGAGAGAGAGAGAGAGAGAGAGCGAGAGAGAGAGAGAGAGAGAGAGAGAGAGAGAGAGAGAGAGAGAGGAGAGGACATGGGGAAAAAGAGGAGAGAATGTGCATCTGCTGCTGATTTCAACCACACAGGAAGAGTTAAATGCAGATAGCTGATACTTCCCCACATTTCCTTGGGGAGCACACAGAGCCAATTTGATGTATAGATTAAGCTGAGCCACAAAGGGAAGGAATTGTTCTGATCATTTACACACACAGAAGTCTCAAAACGGCAGAATTTGACCTTTCTGCTGTAGGCATGTTAATAACAGGAACTTGAAAACAGCAGCTCTGGCATAGATAAAATCCATGCTTTCTGAAAAAGTATTATTAATTTACAAATGAACTTTATACCCAGCGCTGGGGATAAATGATGCAATAATTAAGTGATATTTCCCCTGGAAGGGAAATTCTCAGAGCACAGATCAGGCATGAGCTCACAGGGATTCAGGGTGTTGTTCAAAGACAGTCTGGTGGGTCGGATGGAGGCTTGAACCAAAGTGGCTGAATGAACACCAACACAACTGTAAACTGACTCATAAAATTGCAACCAAACATCCACACAGATGGTGACACAACCCCATATCCTGTATCAAAGTTCTTTAGGACTGACCTTGCACTGAGGATTTAGCTACCGTTCATACCAGGTCAGGAAATGGAAGATTCGGTTCATGATTTTATCCATGATCCACTGAAATTCCTTCACGATATGCTATACTTAAATGCTTTAGCTTTGACCGGACAACATATACATATAGAAGCCGGTTCACCTCTAACTTCCTCACAGCAATATCCCAACATCCTGAGCACATAATGGACCTGCTGTCCAGGGGATCAGCCAAGCCTCGACATGCAGGAGCACAGGCACAGCTGGGATAGCTTATCTCCGCGTGGCGGGGCACATTACAAGGTTTATCCTTTCTATACATATCTCTGGAGGTATTCTTAGAGCCACTGTGCACTTTCAGCAAAGATGACTGAGGAAATATTACGCTTAAGACCAGGTAAACCAAACTAAACACATTTTAAATGCATTTTAAGGTGTGCAAAAGCTCACCCACGAGAAGCTGACGTTAATCTCTGTGATGACACTTCCTAATACGTGCACACACACACACACACACACACACACACACACACACACACACACACACACACACACACACACACACACACACACACACACACCTGAGTGAGTAAGCTAAAACAAATAAGTAAATCACATGAGGATAACGTCTTTAAAGTTGATAAAGTGACCTGATATGAATCACAGACTAGTCGTCAAAGTTTAGCCTCCTTTTACTATGTAATGTACCACTACATCAGTAGGTATGACATCATGGGGTTCTAGTATCAATGTAATTACCAGTCATTGTGTATGCAGTCCAACCCAGCAGGAGAGCACCTAACCTCATCCTAATCTCTTGTCTCTTTACAGTCTTGCATCTTGCAATGCCAGGGATTCATAAAATGCCAAACATGAAATACAGAGTGGATAACAGTGAAGTGATTTGATATCAGATCAAAGAGGAATGCTGTTGGATGAGGAACAAGTATGATCTAACTGGGCAACAGTGGCTGTTTTACCATGTTTCAAGTTCGAAGTCTTGACTCATGTTTCACTGAATTAAATCCAATGTTCTTGTGAAAACCCAGTGTACTCAGAATGCCACAGGGGGCAGAGAAAACACTGAATGAAAATGGATTTTTATTTACATTAAGCCTGGTCTTTTACCTAGGTGATATTTTATTCCAAACTGTATTACAAACTTTACTACCCATTGTCTCATCTACACAGTAAACAATGGCATATTTCAGCTGTTGCTATCCAACAAAATGTTGCAGTGTTTTAGAATGTGAATGTGTTTTGTTGACCTTTCCATGATGCAGATGGCCTACATTCATTTACATGCAATATGGAAATCATTTAGCACACTCATGAAACGTGCTAGTTTTGCATAATGCATCACAGTGAGCATTATGGCATTAACTAATGATTATTTTCATTTTCATTAGTCTGTCAAATATTTTTCTGATCTGATTAATTGTTTAGTCTATACTGAAAAAAGCCCCATCACTAGTTCTAAGAGCCCATGTTGACATCCTCTAATTGTTTCCTTAGTCTGACCAACAACCCAAAGTCAAAATATATTCAATTTACAATCATATAAAACAGAGAATAAACTGGAACCAGCTAATGCCTCTTAATGTTTTCAATGTTTTCGTTAAATTACATCAACTACTTAATTATCAAACTTACTGATGATTCAATTTCTCAATCAACAAGTTAATTAAATATAATAAAGCATCATTTTTTCAACTTGTCAAACTTACATTACCATTATGAACTAATTCAGTGCAGACTTTTCAACTGAAGCTGCACACACACAACAAACCACACAGAAATTAAATTAAATCAATGACTGTGTGGAACTGTAGTAAATAATACTTAAGCTTAATGGTCAGCAAAAATGTAAGGTCCATGTTATTCATAGTTCAGGGTAAAACAATCTGACAATTTAAGGATTCACAAGTTCACAATATTTCCAAGTCTGCCTTAAAAGAACACCGAAAGAGATGTTCCTTGATGTAACCATTCCTCCTGTTCATACCTGCTATTACAAGATACCCCTCAAATGTGCATTCTATGTAAGTGACAGGGGACAAAATCCAAAGTGTCCAAACAGTCATTTAAAAGTTTATTTTAAGTGTATATGGCGCTTCAGCAGTCTGAGTCAGCATATCAAGTTGTTTACTGCCTTGTGATATCTACCATCACATTTACAATCATTTTAGCATAGAATTCCCTCTTTGTGTTTCCCTGTTGAGCTATGGTGGAAGAACAGCATTAACATGGAGCACACAACATGAAGAAAATAGTGATAAAAGACTTGATCCTCCATTGTGCAGAGCTTAGAGTTGGGGGTCTGGAGGAGCAGGCTGCTGGCAGATCTGAGGGTGCGGGTGGAGGTTTGTGCTATAAGTTTCTGTAGGTAGGGAGGTCTGTGGATGGGCTTGTGTGTGAGTAGCAGAACTTTGGAGTCAATCCTGAAGAAGAATCCAGAATTGGTGTTATATGTTTGTGTTTTTGCACTTTCATCAGACAGCGTTGACAGCGTTGTTCTGAATCTACTGGAGCTCCTGGATGCTTCTTCCAAGGATCCCTGTAAAGACAGTATTGCATAGTCCAGTCTTGAGGAGATAAAGGCAAGGACAAGTTTCTCTGCATATGACAGGGTTAGACAGGGGCAGAGTTCAGAGATGTTTTGCCCAGATGTCTAACATGGTCATCAAAAGTCAGCTGAGGGTCAAACTTAACACCAAGATTAGCGACTGAGGAGGAAAGGGCTGTCAGAGGTGAGATGATGAATCTTGTGTGGAGCGCCAACAAAGGGAACTTCAGTTTTGCTGTTGTTTAACTGGAGGAAATTAGTGACCATCCAAACCTTCATCTCCTTGAGACAGGTGCTAAGACGTTGTCATGGCTGCAGAAGGGCTTTGGGCACTTCTGAAGTATAGCTGGGTATCATCCGCATATCACACGTCTACTGATGACAGCATGTAAATGGTAAAAGGAGGGGGCAGAGAACCAATCCTTGCAGAACACCATAAGTGATAGGGAGTGGTCTAGACCTACATCCTCCCAGTGAGATATCCTCAGTCCTGCTGAAAAGGTACAACCAAATCCACTGAAGTGCAGAGTCTGACAGTCCAATGGCAGTGTGGAGACGCTCTAAAATAATAGTGTGATCCACAAAATGGAGGAGAGATGGCGAGCTCCCAGACAGAGAGTGGATGACAAGAGGAGGCAGAGAGGAAGAGCTGGACATCAGAGAGCGGACATTGTTGACCTTGGCACTGAAAAAGTCAGTGAAGCTGTTACATCGCTCCTCTGTAGCCTCAATTGGGGACAATGAAGATGATTCAGGAGATGATTTATGGCAGAAGAAAGATACTTGCCAAGATGGTTATTAATTAAGCTGGAGTAGAACTGTGACTGAGCATTTTTAAGGGACGTTGAGTAAGTCCGTTGATGTTCACAGACAGCCAGTTTAAGAACATCAAGTCTCTGAAGTGTCGCCCAGGACATGTTCAGCTGTTTTTATTTTCCAGGTCATGAGCGAACCAGGGAGCAGAGAGGGAAAAATCAACCTTGTGCATCATGACAGGGGCGTGAAGATCAAAGACACTGCTTAGACACGTATAGTAGAATGCCATTCATTCATCTACTGAAGCAGAAGCTGGGCAGGTGATGCACTGGAGGTCCATAGTCATGATGGCTGGGTCAAGATGGTCCATTTCCGAAAAAGCATTTGTTGTTGGGGTGACACGAATGTCAAATGAGACTTTGGCACCAAAAAGGCTTTAAAGACTGTAAAGTTGAAAGATATCTTTTTGATTTGACTCATTTGGACAGTTCAAGCTTCCTATTAGCTTCAGATAAACTTTTAAATACATTTTTTGCAGAGAAAAAGGTTTGTGGGCCCCCATCACTTACATGGAAAGTGCATTATGAGGGGATCTTCTGATGGCCAGTATGAACAGGAAGGACTTATTAATGCAAGAAACCCTTATTTTAATGTTGATTTAGGCACCTGGCTGTTTTAAAACAGACTTGAACTACTGTGAACCTGTTCTTAGAGTCACAGTTTCCTACCCTGTCAGCCGTGGAGATCCACAAGCCAAACTTTTAGCACCACCAGTTTGTAGCCTATAGCCTAGTTCATGTCATAGACTACTGTGCCTACAGAGCTATCTACTCAATACTGTGGATAAATGAAGTAAGGGCTGGGCAATATGGACCAAATCCAATATCACTATATGTTTTGCCTTGATCTTGATGTCAATATTGTATTGGTGCTCTCACTAAATATTTACAAAATGATCTAGTCATCAATAATGTGGATATAGGCTAATGACAATGTAGGTACATGCAAATAATAGAACAACCAGAACAGTCTTGTAAGTTCACTGTAGCCTACTGCAGCCTTTAAACCAGGAAAAGACAACGCATACAATATATATTCATCAGCCCTGAATGAAACCAGCCTTAGAGGTCACGTTCTGTTCCAGTTTTTAATCTCAAAAGCTTCCAGGAATAAATGAATAAAAAGGTTAAGTGCAAAAGAAAAAGTGACATTAAATTGTCTCACCATGTCTGCTGGGGTACTGCCCGTCATCGTGAAGGTTTTCCCGGTCCCGGTTCAGACACACTTGCACACACACTCACACTCACACAACACGAGGGGGGAAATATATTTCCTCTTTTTGTCGTCTGTCTTGTGAAAGCTCTCACAAGCTCTGAAAAAGCGAGTCGTGTAAAGAAAAAAGAAAAAGAAAGGAAGCACAGTTTATTCCTGGTGACTCGCTCTCTCCACAGTCACAACACAGTCGAGACGTGTTACAACGCTTCCTGCTCTCTTATTGCACAATCATGTCGTGGCTCATTTTCCTCAGAAATCGGTTAATTTCGGGAAGTGTGAATAATGTTAATGGGGATAAGATGTCGACCCGAGGGCCTCCTGGGACCCTCCAAACATCAAGAATATCCTGCTGTAGAAAAAAAAAGGTGCCTACGCCATGCGAAAAACCCAACACTGCTGGCACATCCGGACACCGACCTTTTTCTCTCTTTGGTGAAAAGGGCAAAAAAAAAGAAATAATATCCGCAAGATTTACGGTGGGTTCCCGTCCTGGAACGAACCCAAACACTGCCGGAAGGTTGGTATAAAAGGCGTTACACGGTGAAATGTCTCGGTCCTTCTCGTTAAAACGGGAGTTAGTGCTGATTGTTGTTACCGTAGCTGAGTACGCTCTCGCTGCTCTACCTTTTCTCAGCTGTCATCCTCCACACTGATGTCAAGCTGCAGCTCGTTATGGAAAAAGGACGAGGCACATCCGGTTCCTTTTTCCAATATTAAACCACTTTAAACTTTTATCTGCACAGCATACTACTTTTTCTTTTTTTAATCGTTTAAACCAAAGAGCCCCATTCACTCATATTTCAAGACATATCGTTTAAAAGTTTAAATTTCTATATTCTAATTATCTATCTGTCGAATAGATAATAATTTGATCTTCATATAATAATGATCTGCATATTATTAGTGCTTTGACATGTATTTTAATGGCATTTTTATACAGTCCGTCAAGATGGAGCACATTTTTAGTGTTTCGTTTGCTGTTGGTTACATGTCAGTTTCATAAACTGATTATACATTTTGTACAATATGTAGAACAATCTAAAAAGTAACAAGCAAATGCAGCTTTTGAATAATGTAGTGCAATAAAAAAAAATGCTATTTTCTGTAATGTAATGGAGTAGAAGTAAAGAAATTGGTATAAAATGAACATATTCAAGTGTATAACCTCAGGTTGTACTTGTTGTACCTCAAGTAGTATTGAGTAAATGTGCTAACGTGGAAGGTAATCCTAACAAAGAAAACCTCTGTCTTATTAACATTCAGGTGTCATAACACTGAGCCAGCATGCAGAATAGCAGGACCCTCAAACTGAACTAAAGGAATTCATATTTTTCATTATCATTTACAACTGTGCTTTTCCTGCTGACATTTCAAAATGTCTTTCAAGAGGTCTAAATTTTTATGTACCAACCAGTATCCAATCATAACATGGAAGCAGCATTTTTTCATTATTTTGTTCATTTTAGAGATTGTGCTATTCATTTTTATTCAAACCTGAAAGCCATATATTATCTTGGCACTCCTGTCACAATATTTTGGTTTAAATCCAACCCTGTTGTAATAATAGATTTCTGATCTGAATGTTTATAGAGTTTTATTAGAGTATTAGTTTATGCTTTATTTTGAAGCTGAAAACACTCCATTTCCGAGTTGATGTTTCTCTCTGTGCTGCTTGACGTCAACCCCTTTAAGAACATGGCGGCAGTCCACAGATTAAGGGGGTGAAACAAGAAAAGTGAGTGTTGAAAGTATAGTGAGAGCTTTGGTAGGAGATTGTGCAGTTTGGTGGAATAACTGAACATACCTCCTGGCAGGGTGGGAAGTTTTTTCTTTTTATTAAGAGACACAGAGAGGAAAGTGAGTGTGGATAGTCCATAGAACCTTTCCACAAAAAAAGGAAATACATCATTTTTGATAGACTGCTAATGTTTATGTTCTACATCTCAGCCAAAGACAAGTAATACATATTAAGTTCCTGTTTTGCTGCTGTAAAAAGTCTCCATTAATTGAGCAGCTGTAAGTTTTTTATTTTAACAGCACAGAATAAGAATATGATACCTTATTGACTGCTTTTTCTGTCTGTTACCTCTGAGAAGGTCAAAGTTCAGGGTCAGCTGTAGAATACCATTACTAGAGCTGGATTTAATGTCTTTCAACCTTCTCAGGTTCACAATAGTGAGGCAAGGCAAGTTTATTTATATATTAAACAAGGAAATTCAAAGTGTTTTACATAAACCATTAAAAGCATCCAGAATAAGGAAACGCACCATTAGAGGACATGTAAATCCAACCAAAAACAGTCAAGAGAATAGAAAACAAAAATAAGATAAAATAGAATAATACATGAATAAAATACAAGAGTAAAAGTTACAGTGCTTTGTAACAAATGAATCATTATTTGATTTAACAAAAGGCAGCAGCAAATAGAGAAGTCCTCAGATCCTTGATTTAAAGGAACTGAGAGTTTCAGCAGACCTGCAGTTTTCTGGACGTTTGTTCCAAATATGTGGAGCATAAAAACTGAACACTGCTTCTCCATGTTTAGTTAAGAATCTGGGAACAGAAAGCAGACCTGTCCCAGATGACCTGAGGGGTCTGGCTGGTTCATAACATAGCAGCAAATCAGAAATGTATTCTGGCCTTTTCAATGCTTTACAAACCAACAGTAGTATTTTAAAATAAATTATTTGACAGACAGGAAGCAAGTGTAAACATCTGAGAACTGGATTGATGTGATCACTTTCTTGGTCTTAGTAAAGACTCGAGCAGCAGTGAGACCTGCAAAGACACCATTACAATAGTCGAGTCTACTGAAGATAACTGCATGGACAACTTTTTCCAAATCCTGCTGAGATATAAGTCCTTTTTATTCCTGATATATTATTAAGGTGATAGTAGCTGACTTTGTAATTGTCTTACTGTGGCTGTTAAATTTTAGGTCTGAGTCCATGACTACAAGATTTCTGGCTCCAAAAGCAATTACTTAAGTTTTGTCTTTGTGTAATTGAAAAAAATGATAGTCCCCTGGTGATATCGTCTCTACTTTGGTAACATATTTTGATGTTTTCCCAAATCTGAGCTAGTCGATGTTGAACAGAAGAGGTCCCAGAATGGAGCCTTTGGGAATTTTGCATGTACTTTTGGTCTGCTCAGATGTGTAATTACATTCAGACATGTCCGTTAAGTAGGACTCAAAAATCCCATCCAGTTTTCTAGTTGGTCTGGTAATATGTTGACTGAAATTCTGCTACAGACAGTGGCAGAATTTCACTAATACTCAAAACTGCATTATTTACAGTTGCATTTGCAGTCATGAATAATGACAGTCAATTCAAAATGAGTGGTGACTTAAGGGATAAAGCAAGGTAACAAGGCTGCTTCTCTAATCACTTAATCAATAGTTTAGCCAATTAGTATCCAGGACTGTTCAACTCTCAAGCACATGCTGCCATTAAGACTGAACACCTTACAGACATGAAACAACAGACTAATGGCTTTTGTTAAGCAGCAAAAAGAAATACTTAATGCAGTGAAAAGATGTTGAAAAAACCTGGAAAGAGACAGATCACAGGTTCATGATATTAGTTCAATATGGTTGTCAGGTTATTTATAGCATACATCTAATACATATGTAATATAATATCCTGTCCTTGGTGAAGTGCTCCTGCGTGTGTGTGTGTGTGTGTGTGTGGGTGGGTGTATGTGTGTGTGTGTGTGTGTGTGTGTGTGGGCCCTGTTTCCGTCAGAGGTCGAGATGCGTATCGGCAGCAGGTCTGTCCTCTCTGGTGGACTGAGTGAAATCCATTGTGGCATCAGGAGTGGCTTTTTCTCTGAGATCTACAGGATTAACTACCTAATCTCCCCACCATAAAGGGAGAGTGGAGAGGGGGTAGTGAATCTGACACACACACACACACACACACACAAGCGTGAGCATGCCAGCACAAACACAGTGAGCTGTGAATGTGTTTTAGCTGGCTATCATTTTAAAATGAAGGTCAGTGTATTATTTAGCTCACGAATGAAGTAGGGATGGAACTCGTGAATTTTTTCATTATCAATTAATCCCTTGATTATTTTCTAATTGACTGACTGAATTGTTTAATCTATAATATGTCAGAAAATATTTAAAAAATTGACCAACTGGATGATATAATTGAAATGAGTGAGTGATTTAGAAAAGGATTAAAAACTGGATGTAAAAGAAATGATTTATGCTGTGATTTTGTTGCTGATGTTGAGCCTGATGGTACATTTAACCATAAATGCTTGTGTTTCATTATTTGACCTGCTGGTCATATCTTCCCAACAAAACCAAACTGTATCTGGATCACATTGATAGAAGTGTGTGTGTGTGTGTGTGTGTGTGTGTGTGTGTGTGTGTGTGTGTGTGTGAGTGTGTGCCTGTCGGTCTGTCTATCCAACCTGTGTTTCCCTCCTCAGCAGTTGCCTGTACTTGTACAACAGTGCAGGTCTGTGTAATGTGAAGCGCTGGGTCACCTTTATAGTCCCTTAGTTCCTCTCTTTAAGGTCTGCTGATCAAATATAAATGCTACATTTTGTGTAAAGACAATACAACTCTGTAATCCTCTAAGCCTCTTGACTGTGTTCTCATTTAGGTTTTCATCTAAGCACCTGCTGCCTTGCTCAGACCACACACACACACACACACACCACAGGAAGACATGTTGTAGAAGTGAAACACACACATATAAAGTTTATCAGCATTGAAAAGGAAGCGGAATTAGCTACTTTTTTGTGGGATTTAAAGATCACAGTGCAAGATGAGAGTTTAAGCAGTATACTATATCCACTTGCACACTGTCAGAACAGAAGATAAACTTTGATCTATTTCTGTCTTCTGTGTCACTACTAAACAGTTGCTGCTTTTCGGCTTTGAAGGGCGGCATGCAAACACATTTGGTAGTTGCCACTGCTCCATATATAAACCCTGACGCTCAGCATAGCAGAAATCAAACATCACACTGCTTTGCCACCACTGCCTCCCCATGTTTCCCACAGATTATTAACATGCACTGTGTGTCATCAGCTATTCTGAGAAGCCAAAGCAGACTTTGAGCTCGGACTGTGGCGGAAAGGTTGGTACTGGGAGCCACCGACGCAACACAACACCCAGCATGACGCTTCACACCCCCTGACTGAGAGGACAATTCAGTTCGGTGCTCACAGAGGAGGTGTGAGCAATTATTTCTCCACCATAACCATATCATGCTGTTATATGTCCCCTTCCTGAAAGTCTACAGTCTTCCTCATGCCCATCAGTCCCTGGTTGAGAGAACTCAACGAGCAGAACACTGACCGTCATGTTATTAAACGGTGAGTTCATCCCTTCATATACAGCAATGCAGGTGAATTAGGTTTTATGCAGGTTTTGAGATATCATCTCTGTTCCCACATGAACACAATGGAAGTCAATGGAGTTATATGTGGCACTCAAAGCAATGAAAAATAATGTCCATGTTTTGTCTTTCCAGAAACAAATGTCACAATTGACTTGGATGACTCACAAAAAAGTTAATTTACTGTATACCATTGAATATTTGTATCTGTATGTATGTCTTTTTTCTTCTCTTCTGTACTTTTTTCATTTCTCATCTTTTGCCAGGTTGCCCAGAGGATGAATACCAAAGACTTTATCCAAAGAGATCATCTGACTTTTCCTTTAGTGCCGTAGGTTTCAAGAAGTTTGTTACACACAATCATGCCGCCCCTCAGGATGAATTGTTATCATTTTTGTTGTCCCTTTAGCTTTTCAACTACTTTGGTTTATGACCAGATACCTCTAACACATGACATGGTGAAAAAGTTTGTGTATACACAAATTTGCCAGCTGATTTTTGGGTAGTAGATTAGGACTAAACATACCAACACTGAGAGTGACAGCAGAGCTATTTAAGCTATTCACAGTCATTCAATCAGATTCAGTCACTGTGAGATTTTGAGCATTTTCATCAGAATATAAGCATCATTTAAAATAATGAAAGACACACAAAAAAGTAAAAAGTTAAAGTATAATGTTGGCCAGGATATATTGTACCACGCTAGCGCGAGATCAGTGGTGTGGCTCAGTCTTTATCTGGTCGGTCAGAATGTGATTGAAAAATGATCATTTAAAGCAGATATGTGAAGCTTGAGTTGATTTTGTGGGGCAGAGGCTTGTGACTTTTTTTTTACAGTGTTTTATACTTTGATAATTATAGTTAAGAAATGGTGGAGGACATGGAAGTTCATTTTTCGGTGGAATTAATGAATTGTTATTTTAGTCAAGTTTTACCTTGTCATTTTAAATTGTGTCAGTGGAAAATTTTGATATTCCAACGGCCTCATTACCTGCTCGCTAGCTGGTTAAATTGTTATCCTTGGTGGCTTCAAAATGCTGAAAGTAACATTAATATTAATGATAATAATATAATGTCTTTTGGCGTCCATTTTGCCTAGCAGCAGTGTTTTTGTGACTTAACCACTTGAATGCCTATAGCATATTGTGCACATGACTCGCCATGTCGTAACCACATGCTCAATCCAAGCTCAAAGCTTGTACACTCGGTGGTATGGCCACACAGAGCTGCTTGCATGGCTGTGATCCCCTAGTCTTGTTTCTGCTGACTGCCTGTGTTTGAAATACTCTGTCCTTTTGATTCACATGAACAGGTCTTATTCTTCTTGTTGACTGACAGCTCTGGTACAATGTCACCAGTCCTCAAAGAGCTAGCTTCATTACTTTGGATCAGGTCCGTCTTAAAAGCAATAGTCTAAACCTGAGTTGGATTTGGCTCGGACTTACCCAGAGATAACCTAAACCCGAAGCTTATATATGACGAACTGTTGTTGTGGGGATCAGGTGGAGGGGGGAGCTTTTCTAATCTGCCCACCTGTCTAACATACTGAGTAGTAAATATACACAGGGATTTGTCCTTAGATCCACCTGATAGACCTTTTGCTAAAGGTTAAATCTGAAACAAAAAGTTGTCTGTGTGATTTCAAGTTACTGTGTTGTGAACTAACGTTGTGTGTTTTTCACGCCCTCATCATTGTTAAAAGCTTCCCCCACCTCGGTTATAAAAACTAGTTTGTCATCATCTCACGTTTTTGCCATCTGTCTGCCACAGAAGGGGAATAAAGTACATGCTCAGTACTTGTATTTTGTATGCCTGCCTCTGGGAGAGTAGATGCCTATCTTATCTCTTTCTGTTACCTGCGAGTGGGAGTTGTTTAGCATTTTATGTGTTTGTATGAGTACAGCATGTCCCAGGGAGGTTCTTTTCAGTCTAAATTAACTCGGCCTGTTTATCCTGTTCAACTGACAAGCTTTCATTGGCCTATGTGTTCTTATGAATCACATCTAATACAAGTCAGACTGGTTCTCTGCATACAGTATGTACAAGCAAGTCATGTATTATCTGTTTGAGTAATGTTAAGGAATGCAGCAGTTTGGCAGATTTCTCCATCCTAAAACTACCGTACAGTATATATGTGTGTATATGAGGGCATAAAAGGTGCGGAGGGGGCTGATGGCTCCATGTGTGTTTATGTGTGTGTGTTTGTAACACTCTAGCTGGTCCATCTCAAGGTCATTAAAATAACATAAACTCTTATCTCTTATGGGTTGGTTACTGTATACCAGCTTATCCAACTGTACATCTTCCTGTTGTGGTTGAGAACGAGAGACAGAAACACGGAGTCTTTGTACATTTGTAGCCATGCTAGCGGCTGTATGAATGGCATTCTTAGTTGGTCCGCCACTGTGGTTCAACATAAAATATCTTAACATCTGTTGGATGAATTGTGGGCAGGCATTCATATTCCCCAGAGGATGAATCTTAAATACACTGTTGATTCCTTGACTTTCTTCTGGTGCCACCAGCATATCAAACTGTATCCAGCATATCTTAATATCTACTGACTGGACTAGCACAACATTTTGTACAGACATTTGTGGTTATCTCATGTATTAATTTAAACCTTTGGGATTCAAAGGGACTTAATGTCCTCAGTGAGAATGCCAGTTTTAACTGTAAATGATGTAATTAATGTTGTTCTCTTTTTCCAGGGTTTGAGGTTGAACCTCATCTTTATGAGGTGTTACAGTCCTCTTTGTACAGGACTCCTTTCTTGCTGCAGGAGCCTGGGGGAAGGTTGGGTACTCAGGGATATTCAGAGATACTCTAGATAACCAGGTGGTAGCCAGCCGTTTGTCTCTCCCCTGGCTTCCATTCTGGTTTGTTGTCTTTAGTTTGTCTTACTTACAACTCATATATAGTCTCCTCTCCTTTGTCCAGCCTTGAGCCAGGTTTTGACAGCTGACAATGAGTCTTGATGACTTTGGTGATCTTCTGCTATTGCATCTTTCACCATGAGGATTTTTGGTTCAGACAGAAACATATAATATTGCCACTTACATTGCTTAACACTTTCATGCTGACAACAATGACCCTTTTAATATAAAATACCAAAGACTTTAACACCAAAGTGGAAAAAACAAAAACTCAACTAATTTAATTTTCTTTCTGTCTCTCTTTCTCTCTCTATGTTTTTGAAATCAGGAACATACTTGCAACTTGTACAATAGTATCATAATGGAATAAAAAACACTGTAAAAGAGGAAGTCTAGTTGTCACGGTGACACTGCAAAGTCTGTACATAGGTTTAAACACTGTTATTTCACTACCTGCCTGCTGCTGCATAATAACACTGTCTATTGTTGTGATGATGTCTCGACACTTTCCACTGCTTTAGTAACAGTCACTCATTATTGACACACACACACAGGCACACAGTTGCAGTTGAGCTCTACCAGGGTGTGGACACACAGCTGTGTTGATAGAGCTAACCACAGGCAGCGCCAACCTCCACGTACCTAAGTCAGCCTCCACTTTCTTCTTCACCTCACCCTCTTTAGCCTCCTCTCTTACCATTCCTTCCTCTCTCGTGATGACTCGCCAGGTATAAAGTAGAGGGCCCTACTGGTGCTACCATGGGGAGCCAGGCAGTAATTTTCACACAGAATAGCTGTGATTAGATGAGCTGTGGTCTTCCCTACAGAGCTCAAAACAAAAAGCATAAGAGGATTGTGAGACAGCTTGGATTGGAGCTGTTTCCACTCCATGTTTATCCTATGGTCACAACTGAGCTTGATTTAGTCACAGAATGAACAGATCATGCCCTCTGCTTCATTTGGTCTTCATTACAAGAGTATGTGTAAATCTACCAAACAAGTAATAGGACAACATGTTTTTGCTGGGCTCAATTCTCAAGTAGTCATTGTTTTGCAGGTGGTCACTTGATTGGTGTTTGTTCCAGGATGCCTCCAGGATGCTTTTTTGAGTCATCTGAGGTGAATGCTGTTTTGTTGTGTGGTTTTGTCTTTCACAGACAGGACACAGCAGATTCGTCAACAGCAACTATTTGCAGAGCTTAAAAGAGAAACACAGATTCAGAATGAGAGAGAGAGAGCTTAACAAATCTTAGCCTGACTCACCAACAAGGACACGAACATAATCTATAGGGATATATACGGTAAGTCAACAAACTCCTCTCATATTGCAAAACTTCAGGCACATAACAACATAATAGTAACAAATAAGTGTCCTAAAAATATATTCAGATACACAGATACAAGCATTATCTTTATGCTATGCGTGTGCATGTGCGTGTGTTCTCCCTGCTGTCGGCGCCTGACTTCCTGCTTTGGTTTCCATCAGCTGAAATTCACTGGCTTTAAGTCAAGGGAGGATGTGTCTGTGTGTGTACTCAAATCCACTCAAACACGCACTCAAATACACACAAAGTTGATCAGACACTGATGGCCTAAAATTATGCGAGCAATTCAGGGTTTTACCAGAGGAACTTGTTTGACCTAATTAAATTACTGCTAGTGAAAGAGATCCCAAATTAAATGATCGCTTCCTCATGATACAAGAAATAAAAAGTGCAGAAAATGAGCCGGATAGCGGCTATAAGAAGGTTACAGAGACGATCTGGAAAATTACAAACCATTTGATATAATGCATTCATGTACCTCATCTCACCTCCAACATAATACAGTCCAACAACACTTTACATTACAGCCTTAAAAAACCCAGAGTGCATTCAAAACCACTGTGACAAATAATGAAAATCAACAAAAAAAGGAAAATTATATCATTTTAATATTTATATTAAATTATAAGGCTCACAAAGTTTGTATGTTCTGCATGTGTTCATGTGATTGTTTTTGGACCCTATAATGAAACTATATTGCTGGTGTGTCCTTGACATGGGTACACTGTATGTCTACTAATATTCAATCAGGTTTTAATTTTAATCAGTTTGATGATTTTAGCTGATAACCATTCCATTAATGAGTGTGCCAAATCTGTGTCCTAATCCCACATAGAAGAGTTTCATTTAGGAGAGTCTGATAATATAACCCAGTGGGACAAATTTACTCATAATACCCTGTTCAAAGTATACTTAGTCGAAAACCGCAATCTTCACTCCAGCTCCGGTTTGAAGATTTTAAAATCATTATCAGGAAGTTTGGAGGAAAGTTTGGTTAGGAGGGGTAGCTATTCGGTCCTATGACAAGATCAGGGAATGGATGTTTAAACTTTAGCAGTTGAAACTCTTAAAGGACCAGTGTGTAAGATTTAGTGGCATCTAGCAGAACAAGAACAGCAGAACTTGGCAGGAATGGAATATAATATTCATAATTATGTTTAAATTAGTGTATAATCATCTGAAAATAAAATTTGTTGTGTTTTTGTTAGCTTAGAATGAGCACTTCATATCTATATAGGGAGTGGGTCCTCTTCTATGGAGACCGCATGTTTCCTCTGTAACCCAGAATGGACAAACCAAACATTGGCTCTAGAGAGGGCCTCATGTGTTTTTTGCAACCTCACTGCTAGATGCTATTAAATCCTACACACAGGTTTTGTAATGCTGCTTCTCACCTTGCACCTTCCTGTAATGGCATACAGGTGTACATTGGGGTGAAAAAATGAAAAAGGATCAACTTCTCTCTAAAAATTCTCAGTCAATATTTTTTTCATTAAGTCATTATGGTCCCTGTTGTTAAGTGGGCTCTCTAATAAGGGCGATGATGGTCATTTGGGAAATTATTGCTCCATTAATACGATTTTGAAGACTTTTAGCAGCTTTGATGTCTGCTGTGTGGGCGTTGATTGATAGCTGTGATTGACAGTTTGCTCACCTGCTTCTTTTCCCAGCTCCAGGACTCACACTGAGTCAGTCTGTTGTTGCAGTATTTCATTAAATTTGCCCAAGACTTACCCTGTTTGGTCAGAGGTACAGCAAACTTAAAACTTTTAACCAGAGGACAGTGAAAAACGCATCATCTTAAGTAAATCTTTAAAGCTGCATGATCTTGTTTTTGTTCACCGGGGGGCAGAACAACATCAAAACAAGCTGATAGATGCAAAATCACCACATATTACCAGTTTATAAAGTTAAGGCTAATCTGAAAGTAATTCCTCCCCAAACCCAGCAAAACTCAGAGTAGTCATGTTTCTGGCCACCTGACTCCAATATTCACTCTCATTATAGCTTAATTTTAGTGTCCATTAGCGTGCGTATGCTCAACTTTTCTCATCAGCTTGTCACCAGTTTATCTGACACCTTTTTGACGCTGGGCAGGTAGAGAGCAGTGGGTTTATCAGACCTCTCTTGATTGATGAGACTCTTAGGCTGAACGTTGTAGTAAACACCTCTTTCTCTCAGAAATGATGTTGATGTACTAATTTATTTCCCTAGTTACATTTTTATGGGAAACTTAATTGTAGCTTGGCGTATTACTGGAAAACTATAAAAATAAGGAATACATTTGTTTGCTACTTTGACAGATCTGGAGCATGCAGCAGCACTGTACTCATTTGATCCAGAAAGCAATGCTTGTTTATTAAAGAAGTTGTATTAAATACTTTCTGAGTAGTTCAAATTAACGACAAGGAACTTGTCCCTATGTTTACATTACATGCATTGTAGCATGAGGGAGTACCAAGACATTACTAGGATGAGAGGAGGACATTTCTATTAACGTTAAAAGTAAAGTTAGACTTGTTGTCAGCCTCCTGATTCATCTTAAAGAAAGATGAGGAAAAAGAGCGAGAAAAAAAAGCATAAACGAGCTGAGAGAGCCGTGGTGGTTGAGCGAATTAGAGAGCGAATGAAGAGGACACAACCCTGTGGGTAAGGTGCCACATTACCAGATTTTGTGTGAATGGAGCCTTACATGTAACCTTGGTGTATAGGCTAATCAGAATTAAAACAAGTTTTTGTTTGCTTCACCATCATCAAATTACAATGATCCATCTTAAGATGCCACAAACAGATACATCATCGTTATGTATCCTGAAAATGTAAAAAAGAAAAATAGTACTAAAAATGAGTGGTGTCTTTTTTTCACTCGCTTCCAAACAAATGCTCATGTTAGCCAAGATCTTTGCAACATGAGGCGGAGGTGCTCAGGGAGAATGCAGTCCTCATTCTGGAAACACACTACTGCTTTTGTCCACAGGGGCCACTAAAATCAACACAAAATTAAAGTTTCTTGTGGTAAATTTAATAAATGTTTTATGTGTGCTTTATAAATTTATTTATAATGCATGAATAAGAATACATTTTCCCTCAACAGCATCAAACTTTTTTTTCTCTTTTCTTTCTCTTTTCTCCAAGAGAGACTCAGAGACTTGAAGAATCCTTGACAAGAAGCCATTTCTTTTGGCTTATGATGGATGAGCACCAAATAACTTATTGTCTATTCTATTTGGTTGTGCATATTCTCTTGATTTTACTTTATTTTATTTATTTTGTTTTGTTGTGTGTTAGTCACTTTCTTGTCTGTTTGCCTACATACTGTATTTCTATCTTTCCAGGCATTTGGTCTCTTGACATTTTCTAAGGTGTACAAGTCAACATATAGTTTGTTCACATAGCTCATATGTTAATACACACACACACACACACACACACACACACACACACACACACACACAAACACACACACACACACACACACACACACAGACAGAGAAAAAAAGGAGTAAGATGACTCATGAGATGCAACCATGAGTGGCGGATGACAAATTTCATTTCACTGAACATTTGTATAGCCGCCTACTCAAGCATTTGCAACACTTGTCTTACTTAAGACAAGTGTACTTAACACAAAAAACATGCAAATGCTCTCTTTGTTGCTGCCTCTTACATATACAGCCAATTATGCATGCTTATACAAAAATACAAAAATGATTTATCTAGGCAATGATTACAGCCAAATCAGTACTGACAGATCTGTTTCCTTCTTGGAAAGTTCTTTGTTTTGTTTTTATTTGTTGTCAGGGTTTTTTGCCTCATGGAAATAAATAAGAGAATCGTGTTTGTCTGAGTCATAAAAGTAAATAAATGAACAATTATACACTGTAATTGTGATGGCTGATCCCTCCATGTGTTTAACTTCATTTTTCTTTCTCCTTGTGGAGGCAGTGAAGTGATTAGATAATCTGATTTCTCTCACTGATTTCTCTCACCTGCTGTAGAGTATAAATGTGAAACTCACACCAATAAAGGACTGAGACCTGAAACATCTGTGAATATACTCTTATATTCCTGTGCTGCTAGTGAGAAAAACAAATGAGACTAACATATTTGGAGTGAAAGCTCTTTACTCTCCTAATGTTGACATGACAGAAGGACTATGTGACCAGTACGTGGATTTGTCCTTTACAATAGCATCACCTAGTGAAGGAAAAGGTTTATAACAGGCTCTATCTTGTGTGAAATGACAGCAGACAACTATATTTATAAGACAACTTTGTTCAGAGTATCTCAGTGTGTATATATTGAATACATTTCCTCATGCATGGCTTTTTCAAATGGATATTGTTGTTTCTCTGCACAGTCAATCAACTGTTATCCTCCATGTTCCATGCTGAGGGAACCAGTCCTCATGTGATTGGTTCAGAGGTGGGCTGGTACTGAGAAGTTGTGCCTGATTGGTTCCTTACTTTGAATCACGTTAACATTCAAAGGCAGAAAGTAGCATGACTGAAATGGCTTTTTAACTGCGCTGTATAACATGTTCATCTGTGATGTCCATTTGTACTCAAATGCACTCAGCACAATAAATGAAGTAAAGTCTGGTAGACATGCAAGTTCTTTAGTCTGCTTTTTTAATAGCATGGCTACCTTGCATATGATTAAAAAACCGTATACCTACTTAAGAAGACAATGAAGGACTCTGTCACATGGGTTAAAATATCAATCCATCAAACAATGACATAAATTGAGCTTTTTGTATCTGAAGCTTTCCCTAGCTTTGTCAGTGTGTGGCCTTTTTGTATAAAACACTATACATATTTTTAACACTTCATGTAGTAAATATATAATATCAGTTGGAAGACTATAGTATTTTTACATGTCATACACATATGCATGCAAATAAAACACATTACTATAACAAGGACATGTAATGAAAAAGGAAAAAGATAAGAAAGCAAGAAAAGAAAGAAAAAAGAACAACAAACTCACTGAATGGCACGCAGCTCCCCCTTATCCAGAAAAGAGCAATTAATCAAACCATTCTGCTGGTCGTCTGCAGAGCCTTGATATGCTCACTTCACTGAACACAAACTCAATAGACACAGTGTGATGCTGTGCCTCTCATGCTGGCTGCAGGTGCCTGGCTATGTGCAATATGCCTTTTGAGAAAGGTTGTTATTTTCCTCCAGTTTGTTGTTGAGTTTAAATGATTATTAAAGAGTATGGGTCTTTATTAAGGGGTGACTGTTAGTAGTGTCCCGTCTCTGCCCTGATTTTTTAGGGGATTTTTTAGTGTATGTTGCTAACAAATTTTTGTCTGATGCCTGATAGATTATGGTCGTGTAGGAAAATCAGAGTGTGAAGTAATAAAAAAGTAAAATACCTGCACTAAGTTTGTAAAAGGTAAAACTTTTCAACCATCTTTGTCAAGCATCAAATTCATAATATGAAAAACATCTATTAGAGTCCAGAAACCCAGCCAGGAAACCAAACAGCTCAAGTGGTTGCCTGAAGGATAAGAAAGATAAATTCAAACAATTTTGGGAAAAGGATCTGCAGGAAGTGAAATGTATCTATCGAGGTAAAGAGAGATAAAACACACAGTAGTTATCAGAAGATAAATAAAATCTTTAAAACCTTTATATAATATTGAATCTACACACATTTACAAGGAATAGGAAACGTAGACGACAATGTGAATATAATTATTTTTCTTTATTGTTAATGATAATTTGGATAACATCTTTAAACAGAATATTAACCTCACTGATGCTTGATCTTACCACCCTCTGAATAGAAGGTTGGCAGACTAAATTACGATGCCAATAAAAGATAACAGGCAGGTGGAGAGAATGAAATGTGCACATATTTGTATGAAATGTACAGCAAAGGCTGCTTTTCAGTACATAATCCTATATAATCCAATAATGCTATACTTTCTACATAGCATCCGAGTTTTTCAGGACCAGAAGCAGCAGCATCCACATGAGTGTTATAATATGATATGAAGAGGATGCAGAGATGTTCAGAGTGGTTACTTACTGATAACTAAATTGTTGTCTGAGATATGGCAGAGCTGCAGGACTGCTATACCAAGTGTCAAGACATACACAAAAAAAAGGTTTTTTATTTGATGGCATGTTGTGGACAAAAACAACCCACCAATCCGTACAGTAATGCACATGCACATGTACAATCTATTTTCACGATAGAGGAGTAAGAACATTGTGAAACATCTTCAATTAGATAAAGCAAGTGTGATTTTCAGGTGTATTTTCAATCAATGCAATATGTTACAAATGTTTCTACATCAAGCAGAAGTTAAACATGATGATATATTATATTATGATGGTGATTGTGATTGTGATGATAAGAGATATGAAATGATTCACAAATCATTTGCATGCACATTCAAACATCCAGTTTCTTCTTAATTTCTGGAAAACCTGGACTTATATGGTTTGGTGCAAGAGGTGACATGAAGATATGAAGAGATAGAAGACTGAAGATTTGCATTATGTTAATGATGAAATTAAAGTTACACAATCTGTAGCATGGAGACAGTGATAAAAACACCTAATTATTCATTATAAAGAAAATTTGTGTTTGCATGAACTAGTTCACATTGACCTCCAAGTGGTGACAAAACACTGATGAGACAATCAAGGATTCACTGTGACTAAGTACAAACAGTCATACATGCATTTGGTATTTTCTAACATATTAACCTACATGTAAAACAGTGATTCTGAAGTATCTACATTAACCTTGAACCAAGATTACTAACCTGGACTTTGTCTGATCTTCATTGATAAAATTTGTGCAGAAAAGCTCATGTTTGCAGATTTGAACACTCTCATCAAATAAGACATGGCATCCTGCAGTACATGAATTCCTTGTCATATCTTCCACTACCTTTTGGGTAAACGATTCATAAATATACTGTATGCAGCATTTGTATCACAGACCAGTGCTCAAATTACCACATCAAGTCTTTATATTATCTGCTATCATCACAAAATAACTAAAGACAAAAAAACCTTCTTAAAAATGTTAATAGATTTCACAATATTTTGCTTGATGTAATTAGCATTTTCACATTCGAGCACATATGTATTTTAACAGATGGCAGCAATGTAAAGTAAATACTACATCTGAAGTTTGAGGTACTTGCTCTTTACTTTACAGCAGCCCTTACTAGTTTTACCAGTTTATTCTCCCTGTGATCAGTTTAATCGCCCTGAACAAACTAAAGTAGGCACTGTACTCTATCCTGTTTAATGTTGTCCTCATTGTAGTTGTGGGTTTAACTCTATGTGTGTGTTTTTAAGGTGTTTTAAACATATATTGTTGAGCCTTGTCAAAGGGAAATGGCTATTTCTTCGTGAAAGAAAATGAAAGTTATCTTATCTCCCTTTGTCGATCAAATAGTACTTACAAGTTTATAATCTTAAAATTCATGATGCATTGTGTCATAACCCAACACAAAGACAGTGACAAAAATACATAAAACATTAATAAAGACAACTAAGTGATTGATATAAAGAAAATTAACTGCAAGGTAACTTTGGATATGTGTTAGTCAGAGACATCAGTAGTAGTTCATGTAAATGTGTGTGGATAGTGAAGGGCAGTGTTTATCAATACACAATAAGATGCAGTACTATTACTAGTAAGCTATTCAAAGTATCTAAAATCGGCCCCACATTGAAGAACTGCAGCATTAAAATGCTCTTATGTGTATTTGTTAGAGATAGAGAATATTATATACTATAATAATAAAAAACACTAAAAGAGCCAGTCTGCAAAGAGTACTATTACAGCACATTTTGATTATAATACTTATGTGCTTTTACTTTTGTGACATTTTGAATTTAGGACCTTTACTATTTTTAGACTATTTTAGACTACAGTCGCATATTTCTACAGTATTTTACTTAAGTAAAGGATCTGAATACTTCTTCCACCTTTGCTCAAGTAGAACTAAAACTTTGCTTGTAATTGAGAATATTTAAAATATGCAAACCACTGACCGAATGTTTAAATTAAGCATGTATAAAAAACAGTCTTCCTGAATATTGGGTTTCCTCAGTTTGCCGTTTGGATGCAGTTGCAGTAATATGACCACCAGGTGTCGCCCTGAGACCACTGATGGCGCTCAGTCTGCACAGTGGGCACCAGGTGGCTGGGATTAACAGGCTGTGGAGCCGTCAGTGGCGCTGTGTAGCTAAGCCTGCTATACAGTATGCGCACTTCTACCCTGTACAGGCCCATACAGACACTGATCAACAGCTGAGTACAGCCACGAGGCAACTGCAACTGTTTCAGCATAGTTTCCTGCCTCTCACCAGCATGATCCATTGCAGTGTGAAAAGGGACAATCTGTCAGCCAATACCAGTGGATATGAGTGTAAACATGCCTGCTTCAATCTGCTGTAAACTGGAAACAGGCCGTATAGCATATTGGACACAGACAAATAATGATCGGCAGTGACAGCAGCTTGCAGATGTCACATGTTTGTTAATTGTTTGCCTCAAGTTCCAGAGACAATAACAGACGTAGACAACACATCCATGATATGTCCCAAGGTTGAGGGTTTAGGAAAATGTCACCATAGCTATCATCATCATCCACTGGTTTTGTATGCAATAATGAAAAACAGGCATCATTAGTAGGTATGTGTGTGTGAGGGGATGGGTGGGTGGAGGGGGGTGATCAGGGATAGCAGGGGGCTACGTCACCTTCAGGGACTGGCAGGGCTTTATCATAACAGTGCAGAGGTCAGCTGCTGGCTGCCCCGTGTGTGCCTGTCCTCTAGCCTACTTCATGCCAAGGCTTGTTCAGTAGGCCAAGGCTGACATTAGCACACAGACTGAAGAGATATGCGGCACAGCAGAAGAAGACACACATCCTTTGTAATGTACACCACAGATCTGAGGCATGTTTGTACTGCTCCGATCATTTCTATGAATACGTGTGTATGCTCAGGCTGACAGTTGGTAACCCCCCCTCCCCCCTCCCCAGCATAAGCTGGCTCACTCCCATCAGGGAAACTGTGTTGTCAAGACCACAATGTACAGCATGTGTGTGTGCCTTTTTAAGGTTTGGACTGCAGTGGTTTGTACACACCAGCCATATTCTTATGTCACTGGGTTTTTCAAAGCACATAATCCTTCTTATATAAATGTGTGTGTTGTTTTTTTTTATACCCTGGATGAGACCTAGAGTACATGAGATGAAGCAGCTGTATCTAAATAAAACAGGAAGAGTCATTGATGCATGTTGACACGCAGAGCAGACAATAATGCTACAACTTTTAGTGTACCTCCACCAGGGCAAAGAGCTATGGTATGCACATCTTGTTTGCATACAACCACAGCAAGAGCACAGGACACATACAGTTGTGGTGTATGATGAGTCATTCTTCATTGGAACAGCTTATTGAGGCACGGTTGTTAGATGCTTTCCTGCTCTATTTAATTGTCTCCGGGCATTGTCTCGTGTCAACTTGAATTTACTGAGTAGAAAGCGATGCAAGTTAACAGACAAATCTCACCTCCAGAGATCCGACTTAATGACTCTTAGGTCTTCAATATTTACTGAGCAGGAGAGTCTCAGTGACGACTTGTTTCGGAAGCAGAAGTACATCATTACATAATATTTGATCATTTATTGTTTTGTTAGTTGCATTGATTGTGGCAGCAGTGATGACCACTTTACAGAGCATGATATTCACGTGAAGATAACAGATCAGAGATGCTGTACGGAGCAGCCGTATTGTCGTTTTTACTCATTTATTGTGTATTTACTTAAAGTAGGCTGCCTTGACTACAATACTTTTATATCTTAGCACACTGAAAGTTAAAGGAAAATGAGCAACATATTTAATATTTTCCCCTAAGACACAAAACAAAACAAATGTATTAAAAAAAAATGTTTATTGACATCAGAAGCAATTTAAATTTCAACAATAAACAAGGCGTTTTTTTCTTATTTTTGCCATTACAGTGGTACATAAAGATCAGTAAAACTGTGATACGTCAATTTGGATAACATGTCATTTTAAAATAAAAACACACAGAAAACAAAGAAGGAAAAAAAAGAAGGAACACTCAGATCTAACTCAGAATGTTTTTTTTTTTTTATGTGCTGTGCACCTCTAGCTAGGGTAAATACTGTAAGCCCACCCCTTGACACTGTACCAGGCAGGATAGTGGTCTAGGAACTAACACTGGAAAAATAAGACTGGCAGAAAGACACAGACACGATACTTGTGTAGTGTTAACTATACAAAAAGGAGAAAAAAACTGTACAGCATAAAAACAACTGATATACACAGCCTTTTTTGTTGTTTTTTTTTTTACCCCTTGGATACTAACGTATTTTCTTTCGGTAAGTGAAGTGTGTACAAGGGAGTTAAATGCTTTATAAACAAGAAAATGACCACTATATACGTCAACCGCCGTTTACTCGTCATCATCGTCATCATCGTCTTCCTCCTCCTCCTCGTCATCCTCATCATCATCATCATCGTCATCATCCTTCTTCTCCACTGCCTTGGCCGGGGCTTTTGCGGGTGCTGCGGCGCCTGGTTTGCCCTTAGCGCGATATGCTGCGATGTCCTGTGATGACGGAATGTAGAAATATTTTTTTAAACTGTGGAGACCCCGACACCATCTGTAATATTTGTACTTAAAGCTCAACAGTACAATAGATCAAAGTTTTATTTACCTTCTCGTACTTCTCCTTCAGTTTAGCTGCCTTTTTCTCATAGGGCTGCTTGTCCTCTGAAGCTGTGCCGTTCCACATCTCGCCCAGCCTCTTGGCAACATCTCCAATGGACAGACCAGGGCTCTCCCCTTTCACCTTAGGGCGGAACTCTGAGCAGAAGATGAAGAAGGCAGATCTGGATAGAAAGTGGGAAGAATCAGATCGTCATTTACACAACATGACATGTTTTAACATTGTGTCAACACGAGTCAGCTGTTCACGTTTCAGACTTTTTTGCGTTCTGCTATCATGTATTTAAATTGCAGAACACTGCAAAATAATTAAGTTGTAGTTCTTACGGGGGTCTCTTGGGGGCATTGGGGTCCTTGAACTTCTTCTTCTTTCCTCCCCTGACTGGAACGTAGCTCATCATCTCCCTCTCATAACGCGCCTTGTCCTGCCTGGCGAGGTCCTCAAATTTGCCCTTCTCCTTGGCAGACATTGTCTGAAAACAGATAACTAACTTATGATACCAGCTGTGGCAACACACAGGTTATCTTATTTATTTCACAATGAGAACATCTGTTTTTAAGTATCATACATATTAAATCATCCATCATTATCACAATTATCTTGATATACACCACCATCTAATCCAACTATCCAAGTTACAGCTCACAGGAACGGTCTGGATTTTAACAAAGACTATAAAGTTCATGAAATCATGATACACACCTTCCATCGCTCAGAGCACTTCTTGGAGAACTCTGCAAAGTTAACCGAAGCCTCGGGGTGTTTCTTCTTGTGCTCCTCCCGACAGGTCTGGACAAAATAGGCATAGGACGACATCTTGCCCCTCGGCTTAGTTGGATCTTTCCCCATCTTGACGGCAATATCTACAACAAATGTTTCAAATATAGATTAAATGTACAATTATGTACATATCAAATTGTACATGTGTTTCTTCTGGGGAGTGGATTAAGTGGATATTTGGTTGAGCTGCTCTGCTAAATGGGGGGGGGGGGGGAATTCTATGGAAATAAGTTAATTTTTGTCAATTTATATCTAAAATCATATTATAATGTTAATTGCATGTGTTTACGTTTACTGTTCTTGCCCACCTACCAGGCTCATACAGTGAGCACTGGCACTGATGGCACTATTTAATTGACCCGCCCACTAAGTTAGGACCCGTTATTGCAAAACCGTCCAGCACAGACGGAGCTGATGCGATGAAAATGGTTTTATTTATTGTTGCAATGTGTACTGTGGCCTTTACATAAAACTCCGTGGTCAACTCCCATTATGATGGTTTAAAACTGGTTAAGCACTAATTCAATAAGGACACACCGTCAAAATATATATTTTTTTTATTTATTTATTTTATTTTATTTTTTTATTATTATTTCAGCAATGTTTTCCGGTCCGTTCACATGTAGCTGCAAAAGTTATCTAAGTTCAAGTGCATAACATAAACCATGGACCACTGTGGGAGTGAAAGTGGACTTTTTCAATGACTTGAGATTTCTTTTACAAAGACATCAAAAAATCTCAACTGTATTTAATAAAAGGCCCTCACAAACCACCCGTTTCATTTATGTTCATGTTTTTGTCCAACAAATAACTTTGACACAAAAAAGACACCAATTACACATAAAGACGTATTTATTGAAAATATAACACTCAAAACTGTTATTCGATGTGATTTAACATTCATCCCCTATTAAGTCTTCCATTTCTGTGACTCTGTAAATAATTTGGCATGATTTGATAATATACCATCAAAACACGTATTTTTCCCCCTTTACATTTCCCCATTAAATGCTATTGTAACTCCCAACTAAGCTGCGTCGACCGAAGTAGTAATGGCGCATAGGCTCTCGTTGAGGAAAAGGAGGTCAGCAACGACGGCAATATTTCTTCTTCCATTTTGTGAGAATGCCTTCTTCATGAAAGAAAGTCCCCCTCAAATGTCTCCTCCCGCCTCCCAGTTCGCTTTGCAACACGACAAATATGTCTAGAAAGCCGGTGATCTGTACAAAATATTTCCCCGATTGATTTCCATTGCACTAGCCGCCTTGTATAGTAATACATTGGGTCTGTGCTGTGTCTATGAGCGGGCTGCTACTGCCTTGGTTTCTATGAGCTCCTAATGGCCGCTCGTCTTCATCCACTAACATGGAGAATATGGCTCCTTCTCTTTGTGTCAACGCACAGCCATTGCACTGCATGCAATAGAGGGCAGAGCGACCGCGGCGACCACTCTGCTTCAACCCGGGATTTAAACGTCTTCCGAGCATCGGAAAAATCTCACAAGGGCGTCGTTAGAACCACGAAAGACTGAACTTTCTTTTGCCGTCGTTACATCTTATAGTTAGGGGATTGTTTTTCGAGAAAACACGGTTAGAAAAAGTTGAACTGAACTGCGCCTCTTGTCACTGGCTTCCCATTTGCCTCGCTGCCTTGTTTCCTATGCGAATACAGTCAGCCATTACAGTAAAGCGCAGATCGTGAGGTAATTTTTTCACAGTCTTACAGGCCGAGCTGTTTCATACAAACATACGTCTGTATGTATTTTGAGGTGGTCTGTCTTTTTCTTGTGTTTTCATGAATTTTAAATGCCCTGTTTCCACCGCCGCTCGCTGCCCAGTCTTCACATTGACAGGCGTTAGATTCGCAATGCACTGCAACGGCTAGCTTAACGGCCAGTATTTTACCATTGTCGCTAACCGTGCAGTCCGCGAGACATTCCAGATTTTTTACGCGATAACCGTCGACTGATTAGACTCCATTTTGTCACGGACTACACGGCAGCATTATACAAAATTAATCGTATTTGACAAAATCTACGTTTATCGTCGAATTTGGTCAAAGCTAATATCCATTTCTTCCCTTTTAAAAATGGAGCGTCTATGGTCCATACACTCCCAGGCAGGCAGAGTAACGCTACCTGCTTAGAGCCGGCTGTTTTTTTTTCTCTCTTTTGTTGTTGTTGTTTTAATGGTTCCCCCCGCATTAAAAAAACATTCACGGGCTACAAAAGGCTTACAATAGATCATGACAGACATATAAGTGAGACATTTATGATTGTTATCCTCGTTTTCATCATTTACGGACACTTCATATTTTCTCTGTCTGTGTGTGTGTGTGTGTGTGTGGTACTTACCAAGGGACTATCACTGGATCTCAATGCTCTCTGCAATGGCTGTGTGTGAGGCTGCACAGGCGATACGCAGTGTCTTCACTTCTCAGCTCTCTAACATTACTCTCGGCGGGGCTCGCAAACCATTGGCCAGCGCCCGGTCTGTCGCCTCTCTGATTTGACGACGGGTTTTCATTGTCCTAATAGAAGACGAGTTCTCATTGGCTTTCTTTTGCGAAACGTCACTGAAGTTTTCCGAAGCGCGTGGATACAAAAACATATCTGTCGGAGCATGCTGGAGCTGGTAGTAGTGTAGTGTGTTTGCCATAGTATTGAATTCACTACGTTGAAGCGCAGTGTACAGTAGGCAAGTTAAATGAATGAGACATCGTGCAGCGCTTGCAGTCAGTGAACGAGGGAGCTGTGAACTGTTGTGCCAATGTGTTGGACGGGCTGCTCCTCACTCCTTCAACCTGCTCCATTGTACATTCTCCTCCAATACACGTGAGCTTATTTGCAATTTATGACTTTGAAAATGCGTGTAGAGAGCATCACTTTTTCCACCCGTAAAAGACTCTAGAAGCGCCTGGCACGTCCCATACGGGGTAGTTACGCCCTTGATATGAAATTTTAAAGGATTTGGCTCATGATAACACAATAGCAACTTAGTTAAGGGTCTGCCCTTTAATCGCTGTATATGCCGTGATTTTCATTTTCAGCTCATTATTGGGAAAAAGTCACTTCACTAACGTTACCACATAGTGTTTTCTTATTTTATCAGACAAGTATTCCTAATAATCATTTTACCAGGCACTCATTCAGTGCTATAGCCATGTTTACTTATGACAATGCAGCTCCTGTTATATATGAACGTAACACCAGATATAAAATCATGATAAATACACGTGAGGCATCGAGATTGAGATTTTTTTTATTTTTCTCTATCTTTTTATTTTGACTTTTTATTTTTTTACATGCTTCATACAGTACTGATTGAAAGATGGCGAACTGCTCATCTTCAATTAAATCACAGACTTAGGGAAATAAAAGAGCTTCTATTCAGCTTAAATCAAAGTAAGGAGATCAATCAGTTTATAGTTAAGGGGGGTAATTGGCAATTTTTTTTATTTTGTCAAAGTGAGGTGTTGCTCGTAAGCCTCTTGTGCAATACTGTATTCAAACTTAATTGCTGATTGCACATCTCATAGATGATAAAACAGGTTTGCATCATAGCATCAAGGCAGTTTTCACACATTGTTCTGTGCAATGAAATGGTTAAAGCCAAAAAATACAATATCCATAAACAGGAAAAACATAATAGTAAGGATCGAGGAATGCATTCATTATAATGCAACCCAGTATAGTGTGCCATATTATATTGGGGATACCTTTTAAGCAACTCATATATATGTTTATATATTTTTTGTGAGTTGCAAGTTGTGTTGGTCCAGATTAATGCATAATGCTGATATTATATTATTATTTGAGAATATTGATTAATATAATATACATTACCCCACAGAATATTCAGTTGTCACAGTTTTTCCAACTTTATTCCCTTAATTTGCATATGATGCAAAGTTATCAACACTCTAAAGCCACATTTTGTTGTGCTGTTGTCATACAGTTGAGCAATTAGTTTCATTAGTGCTGTCAAGACATTTCAAGAAGTGATGTGATCGTGTTTGTTTGTTTGTCTGATCAACAGCAGATGTTGAAAACGAAGGTTTCATTGGTGTGAATTTTGCTGTGCACATTCATGCTATCCAAATAACCCTAATTAGCTGGATAACCCCCCTGACTTGGCTCTAGTGCCACTGTCAGACAGAGATTTTCTACAATGCTTGCATCTGCCATGAACTATGCTTTTATGATATCTTCTGACTCACAACTCACACAGAAACAAAACCGGCTGTGCACCCTGTGTAATGGTATAATATAGCTTAACTAAGGGTTATAACATATTGTTGAAGAATTGTGCAAACAGCATATGGGCTGTTGAAATTTACATTTCCAGTAGGTATAAACTGACTAATATTTTGACTGTGTGACCCATGCTCTAGCGCCACCATTAGGTCAACTGACGTGTATATATATATCTCCATAGATATAAACTGTGGAGGAATTGGCATCCAGTGAATAGGCCACTAATATGATGGGACTATGATTTCAGACTATGAAAAGGGCCTTTCTCAAAATTAATTGCTTACTTTGCCCAAAGTGGATGATGCTATTATCTGACTATAAATTCCTGTGTGTGGTAGTGGGGGGTGGGGTAATAAAATAAAGAAAATCTTCATGGTTCTCTTTGATTTGCAAAATGCATTCATATGCCCACTGAAGATAGTATTGTAGTCACATGTGTTTAAGAAATGTATAATTATTTCTTTGTACATCTCATGAAGAAACATCTAATAAATATGCTTATGCTTAGCAGCTAATACAGAAACAAAGAAAAATGGCTGACACAGAGTTTATTCTTATCCTTGAATTAAGAATGGGAAGGGTGAACTGATTCCAAATGCCAATCACAACCCAGACTCAAGCCACATGTCTGCCTGTGATGCTGCCTGTTTGTGTGTCTCATTTTGCATCAGGAGATGCCACGGCAGAAAGCTATAGCCTGCTCATGAGGCGAGGAGGCCGCCGGTTTATGCATTCTAATGAGCGCTCCCTGGGAAAAATATGCAAATTCATTTTGTCATCAAGAGGAAAAATAGAGGACAGCAGAGAAGCACATACAGGAGGGGCTTAAGGGAGGAGGGCACACGCAGGAGGCGGGATTGGGTGGTGTAAAAGGGAGACATGCGTGTGTTGTGGGTTGGGGGTTACAGGAGTTGTGAGAGCTGGGCTGTATTATAGAATAGGAGTGACATATCCCACCCCATCAAACCAACCCCCCCCCCCCCCCCCCCCACCTTCTACGCATCCCAAAGCCATGCACAGAAAGTTGACATAAATAAATAAATAAATACATAAATAAATAGTTGGCCTTATGTAAAAAAAAAAAAAAAAGAAAGAAAGAAAGAAAGTCTATCTGAAATAACAAGGCAGCAAATTTGGCTAAACACTTTCAATCTTGACAATTAATTAATTAATTGATTAATTAATTGTTTTAGTATCAAGTCATTTTTTTCAAGTACAATTTCACAAATGTGAAATGTTGCTTGCTTTTCTTTATCAAATCAGTGTAAATATATCAATCCTACAGTCTCTGGGTCTGATGAATTTAGATTTAACCTATTTAAGACCATTAAAGACCCTTGTAAGATGTGATGGGAAATGTCATTAATAAACAATAATTCTCTTCAAAATTATAATTGCAGTTGAGCCTATAGGCTATATTTATTTGATATATTGCGTAGATTATTCAGGTTGTCTATATTTAGTACACTCAGTTCTGACATCCATGGACAATCACAGCACCCTACCACTGTAAAATTTTATTTTAATTTTGCTTTGGGGTTAATCAAGCATCTATCTACCAATCTATCATGTAATAATAATAATAAATAATAAATAATTAACAATAACAATAATAATAATAATAATTATTATTATTATTAATAATAATAATAATAATAATAATAATAATAAATGCGACTCATCTTTGAACACTTAAATTTTTATGTACTCGCACCGTTTGGCAGTGATTTCATGGGCAGTGCCAGTGCAAGCCAACCACACCATCATGAACAATAACTCGAGTGAACACACTGGCTGCAGTTCACCTGAACTGCCAAATGGGGGCAGTAGCCTGCGGAACCATTGTTCCTCGAAGATGGGGGGACGACAAAGGCCGCTGCACCAGTGCTGCTGAGCGGCGGAATAAGTACGTTTGAGACACGAACACATGGGATCATACCGCAGGCGGGGATTCAAGTTATCAATACAGCTGTTTGTGGATGGATTTCGCCGATGAGCATCGTACTATCACACATAATTTAAGTTTGGTTTCGGTACGTATAATTTTTATTCACTGAAATGGGAATGACGGCTCGGTAGTGACTGAACTGCTCTCAGGCTAATGTTAGCATGCTAGCTGCAAGGCGCCGGTGTCGATAGTTTGTAATTGTTGCGCTTATTAATAATAGTTTATCTAATTGTATTTAAGTCATTATAGCGTTAATGTGTTCGCCCGCCCATGGTAAATCAGTGCTTTGCATATTATAGTCATACACAATTTTGCTTCGTTAGTGGAATACAAGTTAAAGAGACTGCGATGTGTTTAGCTATATTTCGAATAACGTTGATACAAAGCTAGTCCTAACTATAAACGTGTCATTGTGTATCTCAGACGTGTTTCGTGTGTTGTCTTAATAATTAAATGTATGAGCTCTTTCAGTGTGTGTATAACTGACCGGGCTGCCCCACGTGCGCACCTGCAAACATCCGACTAGTACAGTGCAGCAGAGGGAGTCAAATTGAAACAACTTGAGCCCTCGATTGGTTCTGATTTCCTTTTTAGTTCGTATTAGAGGACAAGTTCAGGTTTCAAGTCTTTTGGTCAGGTTCCCAAATACTTCATGCTAAAAAGACTGTAAATGTGGCAGTTATCCACTTGATATTACTAACTCACACTGCCGAAGTCTCTAATAAACTTCAGATAAACTTTTAAATGCATTTTTGCACATAGTGCCTGAGGATACTACTTCCATCACAGTATGATTCATTTAATACATATGCAGTAGTAATGGAATACATATTATAGAAATTCAAGCAAGTAGCCTCCTATAATTAAATCCTATAAAGATCCTATAAATCCAATATTGCTAGAAAGGTTTTTACTTATACACTTGCAGCATTATCTGTAATATAACCTGAGATATCGAAGGGAAAGTCACCACTGCAAAAACAACATTGAAAAATCTCAGATGACAAATGGCTATTGTATCACAACCCTAAGGTGGAGTGCATTTCCATGTGTCTTCATCACTTGTAGGTATTGATTAACATGCCCTGTATGGGGCTGTATTTTTCTCCTCAGCTCCTTCAGAGGTGAGCCAGGTTGCGGTGACATGGTAATATTTTGTGAATGGCACCGGATTGCTTTGGACCAGAGGAGAAGCAGCAGTTTGCCAATGACTGGTGAAGACACTGGTTTGGGGGCTTTGGCCTCACCACTGGCGGGGTATTTGGGAAAAGTCAGTAGAGCTCAAGTTTTCCTCTCGCTGTTGTCACTTGCGCAAAGCTGAATTATATTTGAAAAATACTGTGACTGGGCAGTACCAATCCAAATCAAAGAAAAGAAAACACAAACGGAAATCTTTAGTAAAAGGCGAAAGGTTTGGTTTGGCTGGAGGCCTGTAATGATGTTGAATCTCAAAGATTGTTATCTATATAATGAGGAAGTGTGTACTCAATTATTACCATATTCATCTATTTAGAAGAAAATAATGTTTTTCTATTACAACTTATTTTAAAGTTTCAGGTACTTTTATTGGTAATTGACACCTACTAATGACATTCCACTTCATATTTGCCATTTAACTTCACCAATGAGCAAAAATCTAAGTTTTAACAAAAAAAACACTCTTAGCTGAATGCTCCAATTCAACAAGGTAACTAAAGTAAAACCTTCCTAATTGTCTTTTGTCTAATGAATGTGTACAGATGTGTATTTAAATGTATGCAGGATAAAATTTAATGTCCATGGCATGTCCACTTAAAGAAGCAGTGTGTAAGATTTAGCCAGCTCTATGGCCAGAAAAATAATATAACTCTCATATTTTTATAAGAATCACTGTTTTTGTTAGCTTAGAACAAGCCCCTTGTATCCACATAGGAAGCGGGTCCTCTTGCACGGGACCCACCATGTTTCTACGGTAGCCCAGAACGGATAACGCAAACACTGTCACCTAGAGAGGCCTTTCACGTTTTTCATAAGCCCTGTTTCCACTGCAGAAACTTCAGGGTAATTTTACGGGGCCGTTGGTGTGTGTCTCCATAGCAGGAACCCCCCCCCCGAAAGGACAATCTCCCAGAATTGTTATGGGGGCTAACCGAGTCCCTGCCCTTCCTGTAAATGTCCTGCTTCCTAAATTTTACCAGGAACTTCCTTAGTGGAAACGGGGTTTCTTCTACACATGTGATGGGGGAGTGGTATTCAGGTGTTTGCAGTCTCCAACCTCACCACTAGAAGCCATTAAATCCAACACACTGGTCCTTTAAGCTATTTAATATCTTGGGTTTAAATAAGAAATAGTGAAATTAACTTTTATGGAAGACTGCAGTCTTTATTAATGTCATGTTTCTTTAATTTTAAGGTTCAGGAAAGAACTTCTTCACTGGAGTATTGTCCCTGGTGCACCTCAAAGGGCCTGACCTATGCTCTGCGCTCTTACCACATCAATCTCCAGGAGTCAATCACCCTCTGCACAAACCCGCAGGTATGTCCCAGTGCAGCTGTCACTCATGCAGCTGAGCAGCCGTGTTTCATGTGTTTTTTCTTAGCTACATTTTTAACTTTTCTGTCATTCCCACATAGTGCCTCTTCCCTTTGGTCAGCCGGCCTTTGGAGGATGTCTTGGCTAACTTGGTTCCTGTGGAGCCTGCTGTTGGAAACAAAAGAAAAAATTCATTGGAAAATAAAGAGGTGATTAAACTCCCACCCAAACGTCTGCGACCAAGTGAACCTGACAGTCCTGTGCCAAAAAATGCCACTGACACACATCTCAGCCAAGGAGAGCCTGGTGCTGTAAATGGTCAACATGCAGCAACCAAGACAGACAGTGGAAAGGTAAATGGATACCACAGTGACTGTCCAGTTGCAGAGACAGAAGGATGGGATTCACCACAAGATGAAGATGTTCAGGAAGGGAAATCAGAGAAAGCTGCCTGTACCGAAAGTCTTGCTTCTCCTGCAGCCTCAGTTGGACACCTGCAGTGCACTTCAGAAGCTTTGTTGGCCGCTGATGAGGAAGAGCCAGCGCGCTCTCCTCATTGTGGTACATCAGAGGCAGAGGAAGACTTGAGGCAGGTAAAGAGTACTCCTGAGGTGCCAAACAAGCGCTGCTGTCTGGAATCCAATCAGTCTGGCTTCCTAAATGTGGACATCTATTCAACTGAAACGCCATCGCCTCAGCAGAACGAAAAGACAGCAAAGACAGAGCAGAAATCAACGACTGCACACATCACCACAAGTACGGATGTATTAAGTGTTAAATCAGAATATTTGCACTCTACCTCAATAACGGAGTCAGAGGAGCTTGTATCGGTTCTCGGTCAGCCTTTCTGGAGGAACAAAGACAGCCTGTGTTGGCTGGACGCTCTGCTTGTTGCTTTAGTGAACTGTAAGAGCTTAAAAACAAGTATACCTAAAGATGAACCTCAGCACTCATCTGTGTGGCAGCTGATTAAAGGATATGAAGACGCTCTCGCCGTCATCAAAGTCCACCAGCAGACAGACAGGGGTAAGTTAAACAGAGTATACCTGTCAGAATAATGTCATGTCAAAAATATTTGCAATATTTTTTGAGAGTATTGCATTTGCTAGAACTATTCCGTTTCCAGATGCATATTTTGATGTTGGGGCTAAAACTGAGATTTATTGAGATAATTATTAATATCAACTGATATGAAAATCTTTATTGTGATAACATTTTTGGCCATTACACCCAGCCTTATTTTGGGGTTATGGTCATCTGGCTGTAAATACAGTGCTGCAATCAATAGAAACATCCCACTGTGTAAAAAAACAGCAACATTTTAGCTTCATTTAGTGGTAAATATTGGGGGTGAATCTTTGGATTTGATTCGTATTCTTGAGTGATCGATTAAAAACTCAACTCGACTGAATGAATAGAAAACGGTTCACAATTTTCAGTCTCCTGCTCCAGTATACTCTGTGCCAAACCATTCACTGGTGTCCTTATTCCACTGAAAATATGACAATATGAAACATGACTGGCAATTAAGATAAAATTATTTAATTGTATTATTTTTTTAAAGTGAACTGCATTTATTGAGTTAATTCATTTGAAAGCAGTTTAATTTCTTTCTGTCTGCATAAGAATAACAAACTAAGGGGAGGCGGACAGATCTGCTGTTTTGTTATAAACGTCTTGTCACAGTGTTTGCCCAAAATTCATTCTGTGCTGCTAGAATTTCACTGGTTGATTTAATATCAATGGGTTACTAATGATTTTCACTTGCACACCGTGCAAGTACGTTAACCCTACGCTATAACAGGATCGTTTTGAGTCATACACTAGTACCAAAATCACTAATAGGCAGTCTGTGGTCTAGGTGTGGACCCAGACACTGCCCTATCCCAGAACCAGACCTACAACTGATGAATTATTGAGAAGAGATTTTGAAAAATATCTGATTGTGATTATTTTGGCTGATGTTGCAATTGTTATTATTTGAGATTGTAGCACATTGTAGCAAACTGGATTGAATGAGATATCATATCAAGAAATCATGTCTCTATTGGAATACTGTGTTGAAAAAATGGCTGCAATTACCAGAAAAGGTGATGCTGTGTAGCAGAACAACTGTTTTGGCATAATTGAGTTCTGTGACATTTTATGATTTACACCTATCCTAAAGGCATGTGTGTAAATATTAAGTTTAGAGTCATGTTGTAACTCGTTTTAATTGAAAACCATTAAGATGATGTGTGTGTTACAGCACTGCAGCACAAATAATGCACATCTTGCGATTTTGAAATTGCATTAGGCCAACCTGTGATTTTGATAAAATTTTGACAAACTGTAATTGAGAATTATGACATTTTGATGGAGAGTTTGTATTTTTACCAGCACAGCTTTTCTAGCATTTTCTTCAACATGCGTTGTAAATCATGTCACGTGACGTTACTCAAATCAAATCTGTGCATTCTGGAAAGGGTTGATTCGAGTCAGTGAGTGAAAAAATTCAAAATTAATTTTACATGGCTCGCTCTAAAAAGAGAAATGTAGACTGTGAGAATGTCTATTAATCAAGAATGGACTCTTAGGCTGCGTTCAGACTGCAGGCAAATCTGATTCCTTCCAAGTGCCCAAATGGGATTTGGCTCTGTTCAGACTGGGCCACTTTAATGACCAATCTGACAGGTTGCTGTGGCAACGTCGTCGGAGCGGAGGCATCATCTAGCGTGTGTTGTGTGATGTCATATAATTGCGACAGCAACAACAAACCCTCGAGCTTCACTTGAACGGAGCCATCTCCCCAAAGATTAATAATACAGTTTGGTCCTCTGTCCATGGACTGATGTTTACGACGTCCTCCGTTGCCTCCAGTGATATCACCTAGCAACAACAACTGGAATAAGTCCTCCAGTGATATCACCTAGCAACAACAACTGGAATAAGAGTGAGTCTGGTGTCTCAGAGTGACGTAGCATAGAGACGTAGAGAGACGTCACGGACAGTCAAGTCCAATATGAGTGTTTGGAGCTGTTCACACTCAGACACATCTGTCCAAATGAGATTTGAAGCTTCCTCCTAAAGGTGGTTTCTATCTGGTTTGCAAAAATCGTATCTCATGTGATTTATGACAGTTCACACTTCATAAGACCCACCTGGTTCCAATCTCGATTGGCTAAAAATCGGATTTTGGCTTGTAGTGTGAACACAGCCTTACATGTTCAAAACCTGTATGTGTCATATATGCCAGACTGTGGCACCCTACTCAAGGCTTTATACAGTATTTTAAGTTCAGAAGTTTGCAATTAGTAGGTTTTAAAAATGAGCCAATATAAAGTGAATTCAGCGAATCTTTAAAAACTTGTTAGTTTTTTGTGTCTTGTAATGTTTAAATCAAATTTATTAAAGTTTCCTCAAAAGTATATTCAAGTAATTCAAAAGTTATAGTTACTTTGGAGCCAGAGGAACTAATCTGAGACTGAACCTGAAACTTTAAAGTCCTTCTTGTGCAGTCTTGTTTGTGTTTCCCCCACATCAGAGGAACCAGATAGAGATAAATGCAAATTAGACATGAGGAATTTAAAAATGATGGCAGTGTTTGAAATGCAGTATGATATCACAACTGTTCTTGGTATTTAGAGCATTGTGTCCACGGTAAATCATTTGAGTGTTTGATGGTTACTTATTTATTTGAAATAACGTTTTAATTCTCACTGCTTTGTTCTTTTGACTGCCGCTCTCCCCCCCCCCCCCCCCCTCTCTCTCTCTCTCTCTCTCTCTCTCTCTCTCGTTCATTCTACGCTATATTGACAAAAATATTCACTCACTCATCCAAATAATTGAAATTAAGTGTTCCAATCACTTCCATGACCACAGGTGTATAAAATCAAGCACCAAGGCATGCAAACTGTTTCTACAAACATTTGTGAAAGAATGGGTTGCTCTCAGGAGCTCAGTGAATTCCAGCGTGGTACTGTGATAGGATGCCACCTGTGCAACAAGTCCAGTCGTGAAATTTCCTCGCTCCTAAATATTCCACAGTCAACTGTCAATGGTATTATAACAAAGTGGAAGCGATTGGGAATGACAGCAACTCAGCCACGGAGTGGTAGGCCACGTAAAATGACGGAGCGGGGTCAGCGGATGCTGAGGTGCGTAGTGTGCAGAGGTCGCCAACTTTCTGCAGAGTCAATCGCTACAGACCTCCAAACTTCATGTGGCCTTCAGATTAGCTCAAGAACAGTGCGTAGTGAGCTTCATGGAATGGGTTTCCATGGCTGAGCAGCTGCATCCAAGCCAAACATCACCAAGTACAATGTAAAGCGTTGGATGCAGTGGTGTAAAGCACGCAGCCACTGGACTCTAGAGCAGTGGAGACGCGTTCTCTGAAGTGACGAATCGAGCTTCACCATCTGGCGATCTGATGGACGAGTCTGGGTTTGGTGGTTGCCAGGAGAACGGTACTTGTCTGACTGCATTGTGGCAAGTGTAAAGTTTAGTGGAGGGGGTATTATGGTGTAGGGTTTTTCAGGAGCTGGGCATGGCCCCTTAGTTCCAGTGACAGGAACTCTGAATGCTTCAGCATACCAAGAGATTTTGGATGATTCCATGCTCCTAACTTTGTGGGACCAGTTTGGGGATGGCCCCTTCCTGTTCCAACATGACTGTACACCAGTGCACAAAGTAAGGTCCATAAAGACATGGATAAAAGCGTTTGGTGTGGGTCCTGACCTCAACCCGATAGAACACCTTTGGGATGAATTAGAGCGGAGACTGAGAGCCAGGCCTTCTCATCCAACATCAGTGTGTGACCTCACAAATGCGCTTCTGGAAGAATGCTCCAAATTTCCCATAAACACACTCCTAAAGCTTGTGGAAAGCCTTCCCAGAAGAGTTGAAGCTGTTATAGCTGCAAAGGGGGGACCAACGTCATATTAAACCCTGTGGATTAAGAATGGGGTGTCACATAAGTTCATATGCGAGTCAAGGCAGGTGAGCCAATACTTTTGGCAATATAGTGTATCTCTTCTTTTCCTCTTTTTTTTTTTTTTTTTTTTTTTGACAACGGTGCCTTACTTTGCTTAACATTAACAAACAAATGCTTAACATTGTCCTAAGCTGGTCCTTAATGCATACGAGAGTCCTGGTTTTTATGAATGAAGTGGTACACAGCTGCACTCTGTGTGTTTCAATCAGTCAGCGACAGATATCCCGGCAAACCCCGTCCTCGAAGTTCCTGTACTTTTGGAAATACTACCACCTCAGCAGGGAATTCTTAGCGGGGTAAAACAATCTCTCGGACACTTAATTTAGACCCTGGTCTCTAAAGTGGTTAAAAAAAGTTTAAAAAGGTCCTCAAATGGTTCTTGGTATCTGGGGAAAGTTCTTGTGGTTGAACCGTGGCTTTAGAAAGTAGATTTTTGACATTTTTGAATCAATTCAGAATCACAGGAAATATAAATGGAGATTATGTGAATCGTTTTGGTTTGGTTTTCACCCACCCCTTGTAAATATATTTGTATAAATGTAATTCCTACTAACAAAGTTGAGGGTTTTTGTGCTTATATGTGCAGTTTACTTATCTGAAGTTGTTTTCTGTCTAGATGGTGTTGTGAAGGTGCCAAATCACGTGCTGGAAATGACCCATTCAGATCTACAGAGTCTGAGGATTTCACTCTTCAAACTACTGCAGCCAAAGCTACACTGCAAACTGGGTAAGCTCAATCACTGACGCCACACAGTACCACATATCAGCCCAGTTAGAATGAATTCAGTATAGCAGAATAGAAATTATTTTCAATTGTTTCCTGTCATTCAATTTTTTTATTGCTTTTATCTTTAGTACATGACAGTACAGCATTTTAAATTGAGACAGTCCTTGTTGCTTATGTATGTAATTTACGTATGTAATTTTATATATATATGAGGGGCAAGGAAACAAGTTTGAGTTGTTTTTCTCAGCTTGGTTTGCAGTAGTTGCCATATCTGTGGACCTTTCTGTTAGTTAATTAACAGAAAGGTCCATTAAAAGATGAGGCATTACTCAACTGAGGTAATTTATTTTGGAGTCAGTTTCATGAATTTGTCCTTTTCCTTCTAAATATGAGGCACATGAAGAAAAATGTGTTGATTTTCATAAATAAAAAAGGTTTTAAAATATGTATGTTTTTACATTTCTGAAGCCATCAGCAGCGTTAGATCTTGAACAACATGCAAATGTGCAAAGCTACTGTGAGGAAGGGGGAGATGTCTGAGCTCATTCAGCCTCAACAACACAATGCTACCAGGTTCCCTCAGGCCCTTCTGTTCATGAATATTATATTTCAAATAGCCAAATTCCACTTTTTTGCTAACAGATAATAGTGGGGGAAAATACGCAATATAAAGGGGTAGTCTGTCTGGTTGTGGTTTCTGTATAATGTAGCTTAAACATAGCTTGCAAGTCTCTTGTCTCAGTCAAGAAGGCGTGGTGTGGGACAAGCCATACTGAGGCATATGGACACATATTTAAGAATAAGTGTTAACCGCAGCCTCGCCCAGCACCTGTACATGTCATGATGCTCTAACCGCTGCGTGTTGGTGTCTTTCAGGTCAGAGGGAAAGTCCTGTGTTTGCCATGCCACTTCTGCTCACGATGGACTCTTGGGTGGAGCCTCTCTTTCAGTCGACATTTGATTGGGAGTTCAAGTGCAGCGAATGCAAAGCGTACACGAAAGAAAGGTAGGTGATTTTTCTTTTTCTTTTTAAATACGAAATATTTGACTGAGTTCACTGAAGCGTGTTGTCAAGAGCAATTTTGAAACTTGCTTAAGAGCTTTGAGTTATTCAACCAGGAGTTTGACAGTTGAGACTGAATGCATACAGGAAGTACCTATGTTGAGAGCAATGGTGGGAACAAATATATTTCTCATTATAGCAACTGGAGGACAGCCCAATCTGCCTCTGGGGTTTTTTCTCTGAGGAAAAAGTAAATCAGTAAATTAATGAAACATTGAAAACAAAATTGATAAATTCTTTGTAATTAGTGATTTTGTTTTTTCTTTTAATTTTTCACCACACAACTGACTTTGAGCAGTGAATTGTTAATTGATCTCATGTAATCAGTTCATTAAGTTGTGGTAAGTAGTCTTCCGTCTGTCCAGTAAATCCACTTGGAACGTACAAAACTGTTCACAAGTTTTAGCCTTCTTTTATTTTTCTCCTGCTAGTACAGATATTCTCCCGGGGGTAACAGGACATGGTTGTGCTTTAGTAATATGATGTAAAATGATGCTACTCCGAGTCATCTGTGAATTTATGATAGCTGCACAACCTGAGCAGCCTCATGTCGAAGTTGTGTGACCGAAACTATTTTTGAGGAATGTTGTGGATGAGCTGAGTCAAATGTTTTCTTTTAGTCTTTAAAGAGCAGAAAAGCTGTTTGTCAGCAGACTCCTTACCAACAGGTGACCACCCCACATCCTTCAGTGCTGACTAACTGCTGCTTGCAGGCCCTGCAAGAAGTGATCATATTTGAGAGCTGCATCGATTCCTTGATTGAATGACAGAAAACTTATTGGAGACCATTTTAATAATAAAATAATAATATTTATTATGCAAAGTAGCCAAACAGTTGTTGGTTTTAGCTTCTCAGATGTGATATAATGCTTTTTTGTCATACATGAATAGTAAACTAATATCATTGGACTGTTGTTTGGATCAAATGAGACAATTGTTGTTGCCTTCCTGTATTTATCACACTCCTGTTCACTATTATCTGATCGTTTATAGACAAAGTGATTGATTAAATAATCTGGAGATGAACCAATAATGAAAATAATCCTTTTGTTGCAGCTCAATTGTATTTATCTTTAACACTACCATTAATATCTGTTGACATGTGAACACCTAGTTTTAAGGAAAATATCATTGTTCTCTAATACAATTATTTGTTTTGTGTGAATCCTAACTGTATTTCAGGTTGACGAAAACTCTCCCCTCTTTCACAAACATTGTGCCTGATTGGCATCCACTTCATGCAGTTCACTTGGCCCCGTGCAATGTGTGCCGCAAGAAGAATCAGAGCCGGACTTTGATACTGGAGAGGTGAGAATTCAACAAAACTAGGAGTGCGTGCAGGAAGATCTAAAGAGGGAATGTCTGTCTGTATTGTACATTTACTAGCCATACATACTAAGCTATCTGATTCAATATTTAAAGTACTGGATTTCAGTGACTTTAGTCAGAATTTACTTCAAATCAGTGAAACCACAATTTGGGAAGTAATTAATTACACCTACTCCCAGGAGATGATTAAACTTTAATGTTTTTACAGCTGTTGCATAATTATTGATTACATTGTCTCCCTATTTATCAAGCCAGTTGCATGATTTTGAGAGTCCAGCAGAAATCCAGTTTAGCAGGATAACAAATGTGGACTTCACAGGACAAAGAAAGAAAACGGCTTCAACATGCTTTAACTTTGAGGCAAAGCACACTCTGTCTGAAAGTGACAGCATCTGATTGTCTGGGTCAATGTAATTAATAACAGAAAATAATAAGGGTTTCTGCACATCCATAAAGTCTTAAGTAAGATTTTCTGAATTTAAAAATATTTTAAAAATCATAAAACTATTTTTAATTATGGTAGAGGTGATGCCTAGCAACGTGAGAAATATCACTCCACTGGATTCACTATATATATATGATTTGGTCTTCAGTGGGCTTCAACAGGATAGATAAATGGTTAGACAGAGGGTTCAGAGAAGACACAAAGTCCTCTGTTATTTCTGATATTTGCTTAAATCTGGATAATGTTTTTAGTATGGAGCTGCAACGGCCAACATGAAGAAGAGGAGCATACTTTAATTTGCTGACCGCTTAGCTGGAGTTTACAGATTTAATGGACTGTTAAAGTGTATGAAAGGTAGATATACTGCAATGTGTGTGAGTGTCTTAATAGGAAGTATAAACTACAGCCAACTCTGTGAGTGTGAGAATGACCAGAACAACCTTATTGTTTTACACCGTGTGGTCTAAATGAACAATTCCTAGCGCATTCCAATTCAAATTGAAAATGCTTTTTTGAAGTGTAAAGTGGGACAGTTAATCATTGACATTTGCCATTAATTTGATTTTACATGATAGTTACATAGGGATACAGGATAATCCAGAAGAATGTCCTTATTAATATTGTCTTATTGATTCCAAACATGAAGCTCAGACATAATCTGATTTGTTGAATTATTAAATGTGATTTCAAAAGGTTTGCAGCAGCCCTGATTATTGTTCAACACTTTGATTGTCTGCTAAACTACAGATTTATTGTTACATTTCAGTAGTCACATCAATACATTTACAGTCGGCTGCTACAGATAGTTTGTTTCTCTGTTAAACTGATGCAGATGCTTAATGGAAAGCTTTTTTTGTTTGTTTAGAGAAAGTCGACCACGCCTACAGTTGGCAAGCCATTTAACCAAACTTTTTTCTTTGTGTTACCCAGAGTACCTCCAGTGTTTGCACTGCACTTTGTTGAGGGTCTTCCCAACAATGACGTCTCAATCTACACCTTCAACTTCAAGGGGACATGCTACTCAGTCACTACAGTCATACAGTACAACCATCATCTGAAGCACTTTGTCACCTGGATTTGTCAGTCTGATGGTATGTATTTAAAAAGTGATTTTATCATGGGTTAATTAACTGTTCTTCACAGATAAGATATGAAAACAATCTTTTCCCAAATTATGTCAGTTAATTGGCAACTTTAATTAATTCTTGGCCTCATCACCATTTAGCTTCATGATGATGTCATTACCACTGTGGTTTTTGGATGTAAGACTGAAGTCAGACGTCAGATGTTTTTTTTGCTTCTGTGTATTAACCTGTAAGCTTAATTTTCACTCATGTGAAACCAGTTTCACAAACACTTGAGCTAGGTGTTGAGTCATGTTTGAGGTTTAATTCCTCTGTATTGTAGTTTTGCCAACAGCACATTCTGCTGGACAGTTTATGTAATGTTAAAGTAGGGAAGAGTCCAGCCTTAGTTTTATCTTCATTTATACAGGATGCATATATGTGGCTTATCAGGTGAGATTTTACCAGTCAGAGTGATTATTCTTTATTAACCTAAGATATTTAGTCATTAGTCTGCCTTTTGTTTTGCAGTATTTATGTTGTTCAATGTGCTGCTCCTGTTGTAAAGGTAATTATTAATCTCATTGATGTTTTTTCTTGGTTTTATTAAGTTACTAAAATAACTTAATAAAACAAAGAAAAAACATATATAGGAGTGGTGCTTGAAAAGTTTTTAACTTCTTCCTTCTCAAACAAGGAACGTCTTATTTGAATTATTTACTGGGATAATTAACATTTTACGGGGATTTTGATATATGTGATTGCTAATGAGTTTTTTCTTTTTTTCTTTGTCTTTGTTGTAACTGTGTATTGTTGTGTGTTTTTGCAGGGTCCTGGCTGGAATTTGACGACTTGAAATATCCTGATTGTAAAACTCATCGAAAGCTACCGGTTCCTGCTCGGGAGATGCATATAGTCTTCTGGGAAGAGGATAAAGAACCTCGTGCCTGTTCTCCCTCCATAACATCTGCAAAATCTTCCCCATCCAAACATGGGATGAACGGGACTGGATCCGACTTAATAGCAGATGAACATTTGACTTGCACTCCAGATCAGTCTCTTCTCATCTCGCATAATGACACTGACATTGTCTGTGCACTCTCTGGCGACAGCAGTAACGTCATAGACACAACAGTTACAGCTGGTGTTGATACATCGATCGGTTCCACAACACTGCTCGACACCTTTGAGGGCCTCACACACAATGACATTATCACTCTCACGCTGGTGGAATTAAAAGCAGATTCAGAAATGCAGCCTTTGAATGACGATGAACAAACTCAGGATCCCTGTGTTCCCAGTACGAATGAAGCACCAGATAGCTCCTCTGTTGTATTCGCTAGTGAAACCTCTCACAGCGGTGACATCGATTTCCCCGTCACCTCCAACTCATCTGAACCTGAAACTGACGATGGCTCATCCAGTGATCCCACATTTGTGCCCGGTGCCATGAGAGGACAAGGGACAGACAAAGGCAAACCAGTCAGCAAACAACAAAAAAGAAAAATGTCAGCCAGTACAAAAGCAGCTCCACCTGTTTCGCCACTTGAGGCCTCAGAAGAAAACAAACGTGTGGATGCGGCTGCTCAAGATAACACACCACCTGTCGAAACGACACAGCAAGTGTCCCCTGTATCGTCTACTGGTACCTCAACACTGTCCACCAGTCCCACGACCCAGCCTTCACTGGTTCAGAATGCACGCTGGTCTTTCATGCTCAGCAGACACCCACTAAATCATGTTCAAAAGTCCATTGCTAAACTTGTCCCAATGCCCCCACCCACACCCACTGCAGTCACAAAATTAAAGCCCACTCATCCCACTCACTCGACCCCCAACCCAGTGAGAAAACAGCAGACACCTGACGTACTCTTCCCTAAACCACAGCTCAGGACAGAGGACAGTGAGAGTCTCCCGCTGAAAGCTGCAGAAATGTACTGTGCATTCAGATCAAAGACCTCAAACACCCCAAATCTACTCCCATCACCCGGACTTCTTAATGGCAAAGCAAAGCTTCTTCAGCCCATCACTTCTGACTGTCAGAAATCTCTAACAAGCACTACAGCAGTGTCCAGTGTATCACTTCCTGCTCTTGGAGTCAAGAGACATCTTGAAATATCCTCCACAAAGAAACAAAAAAGCCACACCTCAAAGCTTCCTCCAGGTCTCAGCGAAACCGAAATCCTCAGGTACAAGCTGATGAAGAAATTAAAGGCAAAGAAGAAGAAGCTTGCTAAGCTGGATGCACTGTTAGGTCATCAGGGGGGAACCAGCCGACCAGACAGCACTGATCTTAGCTCTCCTAACACTGTCACCTCCAGCACCTACGATGGCTCTAACTGCGACGAGATCCTATCAGACTTGCTCTCGCCTGCAACAACAGCCAGCAACCTGTCACCAGACAGCACCGGCTTCCTAGAGATGCTCGCCAACGGGCAAGATGGAGTCGAACGCCCGGACTGTGGGCTTTATACTACTGTCGAAGTGCCACAGACGAACACCGTAACGAATGCACCCAACGCTGAAAATTTCCTGGATGAGTTTCTCACGCAGGCTGAGATGGAGACAGAGGCACTCGATGAACTTGAACTTTTCTTTTAAGCTATGGGGGTGGATGTCGGCTGCAACCTCCAAACACAGAAGATATTAACCATCCTTTTTTTAGGAAATTATGCAAAATTGAGGAGTTTTTACCAATAAACACCTCATCTGTAAGGCAAGCATGTCAGTCCTGAGCAGCTTGTTCCACTTACAGATACAGTTTGTAAATCAGAAGTATCTTTGTGTATAAAGAGGTTAATGAAGTTTGAAAGCATGTCCACCATGTTGGAAACTGTGTGTTGAACCATGGCTTAAATTTGTAAACTGCAAACAGTTATTTTTTTCTGCAACTTCGGCACTTTATGTGTATACTGTTTGCAACTGACATCATATTTACAGTCAAAGCTGTTATTTTGTCACTTTGCTTGAACATCCTCATGGAATATTTTTTTGTAGTTATTTAATAAATACTTCAGATGGCTAACATTTGTTGTACAAATGTGAGAATGATTGATTTGAAACTCAACTGTAAGAAAGTGTATGTACGTTTATGTTCACCTCAACAAGCTTCTTGGTAGGGGAATAAAATATTTATATTTTCAGTTTATTTGTTTGTTTTTAATTTTAAAGTCACTGTTTTCTTTTGTCATTCAAGTTCTTTATGTGGCACATTTTAGTACATATTCCTAATTCCTGACACACATAATTAACTGTTCATCCTGAGACTCCTTCACTGCTATGACATCTAAGGTAAAACAAAGAGTTTAAGAGGGAATATTTTAAAGAAACGTTATACAAAATTTAGTTTTCTGCAAGTCCAATAAAATACTTTTAAATCAATACTATATAAAGTAGTCACATAAAGTGTAGTGTCTAGCATGACATGCATTATTGATATCGGTCTTCACTTCTTCCCAGATATATATGTTGATAACAATAACAATAGTTTCATAGAAATGCAATGCTGTTTCTTAATCTTGAGTGTCAGGCTCCTGAGATCGAAGAAAAATATTATTTGTAAGGTTAAAATAGAAAATCAAACTGCTAAATTAGTGGTACTTAAAACTGGAATACTGTTAATTTGAGAATATGGTGTGAAATAATGCCAAGTTTGAAAGTTTGTATCTTGGTAGGCATTTATTTTCAATTATTTTTAGAATAAGTTACACAGACATTGTTACTATAATTTTCAGGTTAGGCCAAGTAAATCACTGTAAACACACAGTCATTTAGACCAAATGATTGTCTTCTATGTCTGTAAATAAAAATGAAGATAGTCACTTACAGCACAAGTACAGAAAAACCTTTTCTTTGGTTTGATTTTTTTTTCTACCTTAACCATAACCAATGTTAAACCATATTGTCCTTATAAGTCATGCCTGCATACAGGCAAGCCTATCAACCCTTGTGATACAGTGAGCACCACTGTGTCTCATCAAGCTTATTAAATGTTTAGCCATACATTCATAATTAAAAAGCTACATATCAGTAAGAGATCGAGTTTAAGCATGCTGCTTTTGTCAAAGAAAAAGAGGCGTTCCCATACCGGGAGTCGAACCCGGGCCGCCTGGGTGAAAACCAGGAATCCTAACCGCTAGACCATATGGGAAGTGTTTACCAGGGGTGTCCTCACAGTTTATATATAAATTCAATTAATTCTATTTTACCACGATGACATAAACTTTCAGCATCGCTAGTTATCTGTGTCCGCTAATAAACAGTGTCCGTCAAGGAATTATTATGAACTTTGCAGTGTTTGATTATAATCGACGATTGGTTGATCAAGTTGTCTTCTAATTACCAATTAGATTGTCAATTTATAATCTAATGCTGTTTCCTTAATTTCTCAATATTACTGCTTTACATGGACAACACATATAATTATATATTGTAAATGTGCCCAAAATGCTCATTTTCAACTAGCCATTGAAATAAGAGTTACATCCATTTTATTGTATTTAATAAACCTATAAGTGAAAAAGATTACATTTTTAATTAAATATGCAAAACTAACAATTATATTTACTTAATTTTTCTTTGAATAGTGAATTAATAGGCCTAACTGAATTCTTACCATAAAATTAATTTATAGAGCCATTTATGTATAATTACATTTTGCTTTTCTTTTTATTCATGCCATCTATGTCATCTCTTCCCAACTGAATTTATAGCCTATATACACTGCCTGGCCAAAAAAAAAGGTCACACACGTTCGTTGGACCTCTTTTAGCTTTGATTACGGCATGCATTCGCTGTTTCGATAAGCTTCTGCAATGTCACAGGATTTATTTCCGTCCAGTGTTGCATTAATTTTTCACCAAGATCTTGTATTGATGATGGGAGAGTCAGACCACTGAGCAAAGTCTTCTCCAGCACATCCCAAAGACTCTTAATGGGGTTAAGGTCTGGACTCTGTGGTGGACAATCCATGTGTGAAAATGATGTCTCATGCTCCCTGAACCACTCTTTCACGTTTGGTGAAATCAAATCATAGAAAAACAACAGTAGAACTCAGGGCTATGTTTAATAGTGAAAGTAAGAGCATTTCCACACGCACAATGCAAAGGGAACTCAAGGGATTGGGACTGAACAGCTGTGTAGCCTTAAGAAAACCACTAATCAGTGAGGGTAATCGGAAAAAAAGGCTTCAATTTGCTAGGGAGCATAAAGATTGGACTCTGGAGCAATGGAAGAAGGTCATGTGGTCTGATGAGTCCAGATTTACCCTATGCCAGAGTGATGGGCGCATCAGGGTAAGAAGAGAGGCAGATGAAGTGATGCACCCATAACGCCTAGTGCCTACTGTACAAGCCTGTGGGGGCAGTGTTATGATCTGGGGTTGCTGCAGTTGGTCAGGTCTAGGTTCAGCAACATTACGTGCCCAAAGAATGAGGTCAGCTGACTACCTGAATATACTGAATGACCAGGTTATTCCATCAAAGTTTTTTTTCTTCCCTGAAGGCACGGGCATATTCCAAGATGACAATGCCAGGATTCATCGGGCTCAAATTGTGAAAGAGTGGTTCAGGGAGCATGAGACATCATTTTCACACATGGATTGTCCACCACAGAGTCCAGACCTTAACCCCATTGAGAATCTTTGGGATGTGCTGGAGAAGACTTTGCTCAGTGGTCTGACTCTCCCATCATCAATACAAGATCTTGGTGAAAAATTAATGCAACACTGGACGGAAAAATACATTTTGTGACATTGCAGAAGCTTATCTGTTTAATGTATTATAATCTGTAGGAGTGAGGGAGTGAGATAGCAGTTTGTATGGGATTAAATCCATCAATAGGAAAAGCTAATACATACCCTCAAAAGAGAGGAAAAAACAGATATGAAGCTGCATTACCATCCAAAAGCACATGCAGGTGCTGTTTGACTGTACACAGGCCTTATCAGAATAAACCAGTTATTGTGGTCAATCAGTGGTTGAGTATAACAGTACACATTTACTCAACTACCATGCTTGATATAATTTTGGTGCATTGTCTTATAAATAATAACTTTGTGCCTTGATCTCATCCACCAGAGCCACCTGCTCAAAGATCAACCAGGCAGAAGATTGAGGAACAGCAGGACTCCAGCAGCAGCAGCAGCAGCAATGTGTACTTCTGGCAAATCTTTCATAAGAGGAAGTGGATGAGACACTTGTTTGCACATCCCTGTATAAGCCAATTTGCATAAAGGGGAAGCCACAAACGAGGGATGGAGAGATCAGGTTTATCATCTGCAACTAACTGTATGAATGTACACTTCTGGATGTGCCATCATCCCCTCCATCCACCTGCTCTAGTACAGCTCGCACAGTGATCATGGACAACAACAAAGTGGTGGAAAACATCTACCTCCTGGTCATCGTCACACTCATCAGTGTACTTCAGAACGGTGAGAGAAAACTATTACAAATGAGTTTTTCATTTTACTCTAAATCAGTAGTTAAAGATGTTAGAAATGCTCTAACAGTGATATGAATGACCTTTCTGCTTTTTTAAATTTGTTTTAAGCCTTCTTTGCCAACAAAGTGGAGAAGGAATGCAAAACTAATAACACCCAGCACACTTCTGCTTTTGAACGAGTGACCTGTGCCAAGTAAGTTTGAAACTGGGTTCTTCTGTTTGTACGTGTTCTCATTCCTGCTGTATTCCTCTCATGAGACACCACCTGTGAAACAGTGGGTGGCTTTGTGTTATATTTGTTTCCTGCTATAACTTTCCATTTGGTTTTCACACCCCCCTGTATATTAGTTCTCGTGAGAGGCAGCCCTCATTTGCCTTCTAGATACGGAGAAAAAATAATAGGTGTGAGGCTCATTTGAATGCTTGCAACGAAAGCAACAATGACCACTAAGAATACATATTTTTCCAGTTAGGTGACTCATCGTCATTTGTAGGTCCTGTTAACACTGCAGTCTGTGTGTTTATGCAACCTAAAAGCAAGTGTAGAAAATCAGATTTCTGCATTTATTACAAAAAATTACAAGAACAGATTCAGTGCTTCATGCTACACAGACTTCACTGTTTAGATTTCACTAACTGTGTTGTCAGATCTTATTCAATAATTTCAATAATAGCTGAAGGATCTCATTACAGGTTACAAGATCCAGCAACAGCAAACTTCCTGTCAGAGCAACATCCTGTCTTGCAGTGAATGCAAGGATTTCAAAACAATTCACAAACTTTAGCTTCTTAAATGTGATGGAAACTTTCAGTCAAGGTTTAACCCTTGAATGTTCAGCTTTATGCATTAATATGACACCTCAAAGGCTCTCATTAGCTTCGAATATGGATGTATTGTGCTTTTTTCAGGGTATTTAAAACATTTAAAAATAAAAAATGAGTCACTTCTTGCATTCAAGATTAAAAATGAGTATATTCACAATCAAATTTTCTGTTGACAGATGCAAGGTGTCATATGAGAGCTCATTACAGAACAGTAATCCAAGTAATTGGTGATATTTGTGAGGTGTTTGGTATAACTGGCAGCAGTTATGGTCTTAAGACATTAACCAATAAATGAAACCGGTTACAACCAAGCATTAAAGCTCATTTTTGCTCCGGAGGACCAAAGAATAATTTTTTTTCTCCTCATAGTTTAATATTTTAAGGGTTATAGAGGCCTGAAAAGGTAAAGGTATCCAGTATTTGACAAGAAAAAACTAAAAATTATTTTAAAAAAGAAAAACAAATAAATAGAAATCATTTTAAGTAGCCAATGTATATTTTTTCTTTCTTTAATCACCTTGGGACCCTTGGTAGGTTCTCAGCCAACATAAGTGTGGTGTTTTTTGAATAACTCTGCCAACATGTGTGAGCTTGCAAAAGCTTTGGGGAACATGGTGCTATGCAACACACTGTACTGATTATTGCAGTGTATTGCAACAGCCAGTGCATGGTGACTCCGAGAGTGGGCTCAGATTTTCCTGGCGCCCTGTTTCAACTTTGCTCCTCCAACACTCAGAGAGCCAGACTGGGTATTGTAGCTCATTCGCCATTTTTCTATCCCCAGGATCTTTATTTTTTCACAGCTACTTCTTCTCTGCAATATTTCCCAACAGCTGTAGAGTTTCCGCTGCAGCACTGTCTGAAATACATTGATGATTGCTTCATAGTTTTACATTGCAGGTAACTTCCTTGAATAATCTAATTTACAGTTCTTGTTTGCACTTCTTTCAGTCGTAACTGCATGGATTTATATCCCACTTTCCTGGCAGTGATGTGGTGTGCCGGCCTGTGTCTCAGTCAAGGTAATCATTAATCAGCTGCTGTAAATGGCACTCCTACATTTACAGTAAACACTATACACCCACACAAAGAAATTCAATTGAAAACACTTGAGTCATTTTTCTTCAAAATATATTATGTTTAGTTAGAGATTACTTCTTTAATGTTGTTTGTGTTATAATATTTACATTAAACTATATGGTGAAAGACACCTGAATGTTACACCCATGTCTCCACTCCTCTGGGCGCTTTACACCAGACTGTGGGGTCTGGCTGCAGTGATTTGCCCTCATTCCTTTTATAAGACCATAAGTGAGGTCAGGGTACAAGTGATTTTGACTCACAATAAGGGCTGAGTCACAGTAAGCATCACACTTCTTCCTAAAGTTGTTTTATGGGATATAAGTCAGGGCCAGGCAACTACATTTCTTCACAGACTTATCTTGGTTCAAGGAGTAATTACTGACATAGGGTTTTCCCAAACTGTTGCTACAAGCTGGAAACCCACAGCTGTCTGAAATATCATTGTATGCTGTATCATTAAGAGCTCCCCTAATGGGAAAAAAGAGCCATAAACAAACAAACCCAGGAAAACAGGCCCTAACCAGAAAAGGTCTGCCTACTTTATGGACTCACATAGAGGGTATAAACACAATTCTTATGGTTTTTCTTTTACTGTCATTTGTTTGAAGCTCCTGCCGCCTTTGCTGGAATCATCTACCTTGTAGTGAGGCAGAAGTACTTTGTGGGATACCTGGGACAAACCTCTCAAAGGTAAATGAACAAAAACAATCTACACTACCCAAGCAGTTTATTAGGACACACCTGTGCAATGTAAAGCAAACTAATACAACAGCTCAGTTATAAATTCTAGTTAAAAAGCCAAAACATGTTTTATTTTTGCATTATATTGTTCGTCATATTTTGTTCACCACATTATGATACATGAGAGGGGCAAAATATTAGGAACACTTTAAAATATATAGCACTCTAGTATAACACCACCCTCTATGACCTCAATAATAAGCAGAAAACAGAATGATCACCTTTCTGACAAAACTAAAGATGTATAAACTTCATGAATATATAATTTATAGCTGAGCTGTTGTTTCTAAAGCAGGGATGAGCGCATGTTTTGTGTGTGTATTTAGAAGCATCATTTTAACCCTATTTTGTTTTTAAATGTCTTTGTAGCACTCCAGGTTACCTGTTTGGAAAACGTATCCTCAGCTTCTTGTTCCTGATGTGCATTGTGGGCATACTCAACTACCTGCTGACGCGTTACTTTGGCAGCAACTATAAAGAATACGTAGATCTCTTCACCAACGCTGCATCTGCTCTTCTCCTCATCCCTTAATTCAGTGTATGGCACATAACAGTCATGTGGATTCTTCCTGTTTTTTGTCTTTCACCTGACGAGAGTTGCTGAATTAAAACTCAGGGTTTTTTTTTTTACATAAAAACTGATTTTATTGTATTTGAGTTTGGTAAAAAATAAAAACTTCTCATAAACAAATGCTGATTCATTATGTACAAAAGTCTGCAAACATCTGATTTGTGGCACAGATCTGGTGCCCTGTACACATACAGTTAATAATCATCAGGTCATTTAGAATTCCCTCGTCAGTGCTTGATCAATCTTTCCACCCATTGAATAGAGTTCATATCTGGATGCAGCAGTGATTATAAGGTAGGTCCTGCAGCCCCGATAGGTTAGCTGATCCTTCACCTGGCAGGTTGATGATTCCAGGTATTACAACCGTTCATCTGTTGATCAAGAAACTCCTTTTTCATGTTTTCTTGAAGAAGCAGATGCCATCAAAAACTGAGCGAATAAACTGGCCTTTTCCTTACTCTTCGTTCATCCGCTGCTCACTCATATCAGTCTCAGCTTTAATGGTAAGAGAAATGAGCGAAGAAGACAGGTTAGACAAGTGCACGCTGACAAATAAATGTTAACAAAATGTAAAGATCACGTTTGAAGTGTTAAAGGAAGAATTAGAGACAGTTACCTTAAATGTTCTCTTGCTGAAGCCAAACCAATGCGGGAAGTCAAAGAGGGCATCTGAATAGTATTTCAGGGTGAAGGAGGCATCTCTCCACACAGGTTCAACTTGTACCAGGTCTGCCCAGCTTTCCAGTGCTTCAGTCAGGTCGATCTGCCATGAGGTAAAAATCACTTTAAACACTAAAATTTTGGCATTTTTGTCACAGAATAACTCCTGGAATGTATTAAACTTTAAAGTGACAGCAGAAGGACTATGAAATCCTGCTTACATCCACCCTGTAGCTCTCCCCAGCAACAGAAGAGATGGTCCAGTCCAGGCCTTTTTCCATCTGCCACTTGATGAAAGGGTCATTGCCATCGATGGACACCACATACTGCTTCAGCACTGAAACAGGGCAAAGGATAGTTCATCAAGATAAAAACATGCCGTCATGTGGATGAAATACTGTGCTGCCATTAAAATGTCTCTACTCCACCCACTGCAAATGTCTGCAAAGCCTACATGAGTCACTCATACCGTCAAACGGCATGAAACACTTAGCAGCTCCAAGTACTCACTGGTTTGAAAAACACTTTTTGTGCTCACTAAAACATGCCAGTGGTGCTTTTTAGGGCCACTTATTTTACCACTGTGTAATTCTTTGAGTGTATTTACACACAAATTACACTTTGACCATGCTGAAGTTTACAGCGGAAGTTTTCAAAACTTTTTCACATCAAAACTGACACAAATTAGACCCCTGTTTGATAAGATTTTTTCCCAGCCCCCCCATCTTTTACGATTTTTGCTTTTAGATGTTTTAATACAGAAAGTGTATAAGACCCATCACCAAAAAAGTCAAACATTGTGCCATTGTGTTTATTATAGTGAAAATAAACGACTCCTCTTTTTGCTGAGGACCCCCTATATCCCCTTAAAGCACCCCTGGAGGACCTATGACCCTACTTTGGTTTAAGTCACCTTTGGTCTCACTGGCTGCCTTTCTGTTGGACACTGGAAAGTTTTCTTCGCAGGCACTAATCAGCAGATAGATTCTCCTGGACAGCAGACTCTTCCTGAAGCTGGTGTACTCCCATAAATTGTTCACTTTAACTTTCCTGATATTGGGAACACAAACCACAGAGTTTTGTGTCAGTGTGTTATTTGTAAATGATATGTTGTGAGGCATCTGATGGTAAGAAAACAAAACATTGAAATGACCATAGAGCATTGTTATTATGCCAAATTATTACTGGTTTTGCATATTAAATGTACCAAAGTCATAGTCGTGTTTTTCTCACCTCCCCAGCGACTTCTGGAAGACTATGTTCCCCATGCAAGAGTGGAGGTCATCGATGAGCACCAGGGTCTCCTCCGGATCGCTGTAGACTCTGTAACCCGAGCTGAGAGACATCACGGAGAAACCGGCAGGAGGTTTCCTCAGAAACTCCCCGATTTCTGTCACCTTCATCTTGCTGTGGGACACTTGGTCTGCTTTCATGGTCTCACGCAATTCTGCAGCAGCTGATTGCACTGTTTGACTTCTGTCTGCAGCTTTAGTAACGTCCAAGTGTCAAGTCAGACACATTCAAACATGCCCGCTTCCGGTCTCATGCCAAAATCAAACCCTCTACTGAAACTAGCTGGTTGTAAGGCTTAAGGGGAAGTTTCAGGATTTTTCAACCTGGACCTTATTTTCCCATCTTTTGTGTCTAAGTGACTAATTCCAATTTTGACTAAGAATGAAGGGAATTCCTTTGGGGCAAAAGCTCTCTGTCAATGTACATCAACTAAAGTGTTAGTTTTGACCACTGACAGGCTCTGATTGGTGTCTGACAACATTATGGAAAGAATCTCCAAAGAGAAATACAACTTATTTTCTTTATCTTTCACTTGAACATTTGATCTCATGAGACGAAAAAGATGTGATCAAGCGGTAAAAAGAAAATGTTTTATTTCACTATATGGTCCTTTCCATAATGATGTCAGACACTTAATTATAATAATAATAATAATAATAACAATCTGAGCCTGTCAATGTCAAAAACAAGCTTTTAGTTTTAATTTCAAAAACTGTTGTTCCCGTTAGTCACTTAGACACAAAATGATGGCATTTCCCTTTAAATTTCTAGTCACTTAATTAATGAAAATAACACAAATCAGCAATATTGATAATTAAGTAATTTATCCAGCAAAAACATTATTGAACAACAATGCAATTATTAGGCCATATAACCACCTACTGTCCGTATATAAAGTAACATAAAACATGTTTTAACACATGCAGTATTTATTTCAACAATCCTGGCACTCCCCACTTGTTTTCTGTTTACTATGTACAAAAACAGTATGTAGAGGTTGTCCATTTGTTGTTTCTATAAGGATGTATGTATTTATTTTTCCACCTACTTGTTCAGTGATACATTCATGTTTATATCCATGTGTATCTGCCTGATAAACTGGTGTGTTTAAGTAGCATTAAGAGTAATTAGTAAGCAGTGCAAGTAAGGGTTAGGGTTAGGGTAACTAATTCTGATTAGTTTCAGTGTTACAGTGTTTAAGCTACACAATGTGTAAAAAGTCAATATAAAGAGCATATTCAATGAAATGTAAACCTTAGACATTATCCAGATCTGACAGATGAGCAACTTGGATGATATAGTGTCTCAATTTAAAAAAAGAAAGAAGTGTAAAATAAATATTGTTTCCATTCAAGTAATAAATATTGCTCTTATTTTTTATGTATTTAAATATGTTTAAAAAAATACAAACAATATACACATATTCAAACATACAGAACATGATGCCAAATATTATGCTTTTAATTTGAAATCAAATCAGTATACATCCGTTTTTAATTAACATCACATGACCAGGTATGACAGCTTTTCCAAACATACTTTGTGAACGGGTCAACCCCCATCAAGGCTGGTCCCCAGCCCTACATGCAAACATGACACACATAAGTGAGCTCATAAATTACTTATCATTATATATAAACAGATACCACATATAGTGTGTATTATAGGTTGTATAGTTTTAGTACATGTAACATTAAAGTCAAACAAATTAAAAAAACTACTGTATACTATTTGATTTCGAGTCAATAAGATTAGTGATATCATGCTGGAATGTACAACTTTGTGGGAAGACACTTGAAACATTTGGGTCTGTGCTTGGAAACAAGCTTTGAACTGAGAGGAAAAACTATAGAAACCACTTCAAACACTAGTGAATGAAGTCACGTGAGAGCCTTTGTGATGCAGTAAAAACAACATTCATGTGCAGCATATTTGAATTTCATATCAACAAGCTCTTTGTCGTGTGGCACATTTCAGTGCTTTCTTTCAGCACACAGTGTTTGTTCAGGCCTCATTTTTCCCAAGATGAATACCTGTCTTTCTTCACAAATGACACAGCAGACAGAGTCCAAAACAGGTTCATGAATCACATATAGCTCTGATTTTACACCCTCTTCACATAAAGTATTTACATTTTCCTGAATCCTACATAAGAAGAATGCTGCATTTCTGTGAGAAGAAATAGAAAAAGAGTAAGAAATAAAATGTACTACAATCGAGCCACTATAAACACACCACACAGTACAGCAGACAAACCGTTTGCTTTCTTTCTGTACAAAAATGTGAACACTCACCACTGTGGTTTCACGACAGAACCACCATGTTTAATTTCTGTAGCCAGAAAGTCCATGTTTAGCCTCCATGGTCTGGAAGCTGTTGACTCATTTGTTCTGGATGTCTCTACCAGTCTGCATGGCCAACAACAGAAAAAGGGCCTCCATTCTGGATGCTTCTCCTTCACAAGAGACTGTAAATGATATCTGTCCTGTTGAAAACACCAAATCATGCCAGTTTGACCCACAGTGCATTGAATATACAAGGCAGAGACATGACACTGTCCTCTGAAACAGATGAGGCCTACTGGAAAAATGTCAACAACACACATATAATGTATCACACAATATGCATTTCTTGTTGTTTTTAATTGAGTTTTATTACTTTCACAGCAATATATATCAATACTGTCTAATATTATCACTTTGAAATAAATAACATATTACAAAAAGTAACATATGCAGTTTACAGAGACACAAATAAAAATGCATATCCATATGCTGTATAAGTTAGATGGTATTTAAATAGATCATAGCCGTTTGTAGACCATAACACTAAACAAATATAGTCTGATCTTTATTAAACAGATACATTTTCATGAAAGATTATATTGCAGGCTCAAGCACCTCTACTAGACTGAAGTAAAAGTAATATCATTATAGTGTAAAATACTGTGCATTCAAGTGGTACTTCAGTAGTCAAGTAAAAGTACATAATCATGTTTAGATTTCAGCATTTGTACCTAATAGCTGTAAATAACTAAAACGAGGGCTGAGCGATATGGAAATAAATCCTGATACAATATTTTTTTCATATCAGTCGATATCGATATATATCACAATATAAATCAAATTACTATTTTTGTCGAGCTTAAATGTTCTGTTACTCATAAGTGTGTTGTGAAGATATCAGAAGGTTATTTTTGATTAAAATATAATGTATTTTCTGTCAGAAGTTGAACATGACAGATGTACAGAAGAAAACATCTGAAACAGTTGTATAAACAGGCAGTGTTGGGCAATTACTTATAGTTACTCATTACTTCTACCAAAAAGTACTGAGTTACATCAATGTCAAAGTAAAAGTAACTATTACGTTACGTTTTTGTGTTGAGTGTTTCATTAGGTTTGAATTACTTGCTGCTGATGTGGAGAGGGTCTTTTGAACAACAAACCGTAATATGTAAAGTATGTCATAAAAGCGTCACCACAAAAGCTGGTAGTACAACAAAGTTATATCACCATGTGTGCTTGAAACTCTGCAAGAGCACATCTCCGGCCAGTGACATATTGAAGAAAGTGCCGAAGCAACCAGCACTGACGCAACTGAGTCTGGCGTCTTCTTTTTCCAGAACAGCAATACGACTAAAACAGTCAAAAACAGAAGGAGATAACGTCCGCAGTAACACACCACACAGAGATAGACATGGCCCCAGTGAGTGTGGTTAAAAGCCCGGATTCAGAAAGATCATCAACACACTAGATATAATCTACCTAGCAGAGACAGCTCTACCTTTATATCCTCGTGGCATTATGCACAAAATGTGCACTTTTATTTAGTGTTGTTTGAAATGTTTAATAGTGACATGATGCAGAAAAAGGCACTTTATTGTATTCATTTGTTTAAATATTGTACTGGCATTATGTAAAAAAAGTGCACTTTAATTTAGTGTTGTTTTGAAATGTCATCTCAGTGACACCCTGCGCAAAAGTGCATATTTTTCTTTTAAAATATCTTTGTGGCATTATGCACAAAATGTGCACTTTAATTTAGTGTTATTTTGATGTGTCATATTAGTTACATTATGCATAAAAGACACTTTATTTGTTTTGAAATGACATGTTTGTGCCACTGCTTAATAACTCTTTAATAAATACAGTTTTGATGAATTTGTTTAGTTGTGATTTGGCATGAATGTTTAAAATCGGCATATATTAATGCAGTATGAACAATGTTTTAACGTAGAAACGTAGAATCATCATACTGGCATGATTGTATGCATCAAAGTGTTAATTCAAGGCTAAGGCAAAATATCGAGATATATATCGTGTATCGTGAAACGGCTTAAAAATATCGGGATATTAGTAAAAGGCCATATCGCCCAGCCCTACATAAGTATTCAACATAATATAGGCCACTTTAAGTACTGATTAAGCATGTAAGCAGCAGCATGTTAATGTTGTATCTATAAGGTGGAGCCTTTTTTGTTACAGCTTTATATAGTTTTGGATTGTCTAATCATTATGCATCATATTTGATCAACTGATTATATGTAAATTAAGTTCTTTCTAGGTAACTAGTAGCTATAATTGTCACATACCTGTAATGAGTAGCAAATAATTAGTATTAAGTGTAAAGACATTTCAAGTAAAATACCTCAACATTGTATTTTAGTAAGTGGATATATTATTATTTTGATCATCAATGAATTGATTTGAGTAAAAATATTTTTTGGGTTGTGGGCTGTTGGTCGCAATCACACAAGATATTTGAAGATGTCATGTTGGGCTTTGGGAGACAGTGATCAGCATTTTCTGGACCAAACTAATCAATTGCACAAGCAAATAATTGACAGATTCACTGATAATGAAAATATTTGTTATTTGCAGCCCTGTTTGCTACAGTAGCTTATTAAATATTAATTCTATATAACAATGTCCAGGACATAGCAGTGGAATGTAACTAAGTACATTTACTCAATTACTGTACTTAAGTACAATTCTGAGATACTGGTACTTTACTTGAGTATTTCCATTTTATGCTACTTTATACTTCCACCCTGCTACATTTCAGAGGGAAATATACTTCAATACATTTCAGGATGAAGATTTGACACAATGTATGATATACAAAGCTTTTAAAATACAATACATTGTTAAAGATGAAACCAGTGATTTCAACCTTCTCGTCTTTTGATGTCTTACAAAAAGCAGTGTGTAGTTGGGTCACATTTCAGATGTATGAGTTGTTAACAGCTCCACCAAATAGTCATAGTTTAATTTCGATAAATATTCAAATGATCAATATTTCACCAAAAATCAAAGATTAGAGAAAAAGTCCAAAAACTGACAACAGAACTTTGTTTTTCTTCTTTCCTCTCCTGTTAATCATCTCAAAACCCCTCAGACTTATCTAGTGACCCTCTACTAGCTAACTCTAGATAAAAATTAAAAGTAGCTCCACCTCCAGCAGCTACAACAGTAACATGCTATTTACACACTATATGTACTTTTCCTTAAGTGGAATTTCTCATGCATGGTTTTTACTTGTAATGGAATATTTTTGCATGAATACTGACAGTAAACTGATTATTCACTGTCCGCTAGATGTCGCTAAAGCGCCGCACACAGTCACCACAGTACAGCTCAGACAGACCCTGCCAGTACAGGAATGTAGCTAACCAGTTTCTCCAGTTGATCCAGTTTGATACATAGTGATTTTAAACGAAAACCAACAGCCACCGGAGCCATGTCGCCTCAAGCTGTGGTTAAAGGATGCAAACTGATCGCTGTGCTGCTTCTCTGGTTCGGTAAGTGGAGTCCGCCGCTGTGTTAGCTAGCCCGCTAGCGTCAAGCCGGAAACACATGAATAGACCGGAGATTGGTTCGATACGGCCTTCAAAGTAAACGTATCAATGTAGCCAAGTTGAACGTAAGAACAGGTGAGAGTTTGAAAAATGTATCAGTAGAAATTATTTTGAGTTGAAGGCACACATGGACGTTATTAGCTGGTGTGACATTGGTGTTAAATTTGTTTTTAAAATAGCACAATAAAGTGAACAGTCTTATTTTGAAATTCCATGAAGGATATTTTGGTTTTGTTGTGGGAGCTTCACGCACCACAAAAAATGTAGATAATACAGCAGGTGATCCACCAGACAGTGCAAACATAATTCAATATGTGATGTCAAAGCTGGTTTAAATCGGAAGCTCTCAATGGAGGAATGAAGATAATTTGTGAAGTGTCCAAATTGCAACATATAGGCGGCGGCCTACAGATTAGCCTATTTGATAGTAATAATTGTGTGTCTGTAACACTGTAGTCCAATTGTCACATTTTCTGAACTGTAGCTTTGCAAGTAAAACCAGCCCATAATTGTTCAGTAAATAAAAGCCTTGCACACCCACACAGGTATGTTCACTGACCCTGAGCTGTGTGGAGTGATGCTGGGAAATACTTGAGGTCAGGTCACTGTGTGCACTGGTGAATGATTGAGGTGTAACTGGAGCAACAAAACAACAGGCCCACTGAGTCCTGATAAGATGTCTAAACAGGTCAAAAGAAGTCACTCTTGTGCAGGACCATAAGAATTGATACTGGGAAAAGCTTAACCTGTTTTACACCTGCATTTCTAACAATAAGTATTATTGTCATGGACCCTTCACACTGTTTCTTCATGGTGTTTTTCCATAAAATTGCACTTTTTTAAACTTTCAAAATATCATAGCATGATAAACCTTAATGGTCACTGCATTTGATTTAGGTGTCATTGTGCAAAAGCTCTTCTGACTAATATGGGTTGAAATACACGGGATGTTTATTGGCTTGAAATATCCAACACCAGTCGACTGAGCACAGTTGGATATACACTAAAGCAGTTAGTGATGGCTGTTTTTCATTCTTTTCTTCTCTGTATGGCAGCTCTACATACTCATAGCAGATGTCTGTTTGTTTGGTGAAGGAGCTGTTATGCCATGAAAGGGGACACTAGGGCATACTATAATAATGTACTGTACTGTAATGTTTTTTTTTTTTTTTTTTTTTTTTTTTTACAAATACTGTACACTCAAAACTCTCAGTACAACTTCACTCAGCTTCAACCTGAGATGTAAAATCAGTTAGACTAATTGCTTGATAAACACCCGGGTGAGTGGTATTGCCTTGAAACAACTAATAAAAGGCAGTTGTATAGATACAAAACACATGATGGTTCAGCAACTGCATGCATGGCCAATTTGTCGTCTCCAGTATGCCGTATTGCAGAAGTACTCAGAAGCAGCTTTGATCGTTAAATGGGATAAGGAAATTATCTCCACATCAGCCTCCAAGTTATTCCACTTTGAAAACTGGAAGCAGAGAATAATGTCATCCTGGTGCCTTTTTCCAAATCAGATGTGAGATGCATTTGTGTTGATGCTTCAATAAATGTATTAATAGATTTTCCAGACTTTAGAGAATGGAGAAAAACTGTGGAATATTTACAAATATTTTGAATGCAGTAACTCAAGAATAAATTATGATGGAAACTTCATACTTACCACAATAGTACTACAGTACACTACTGAACTCTTACGGGATCTTAATTTAGAAAAATATAGAAAAATATCAATCTCTATAAGATTGTGGAGCACCTTGATGGGAAACATTATATTATTAGCATATACATTCCTTTAAGGACATATATTGATATGCACCATTACACTTGCAGGATTTGTCACCCTCAAATCAGACACGCTGAGCAGAAACTAAATCTGTCCTGGTTTCAAAGTCTGTTTTGAGTTTTCCTGGATCTAAAGTCTCAGTTTTATCTTATTTACATTGAGATAAGAAGTGTGAAACGAGCTTACTGCTGCTACTGGGCTGATTTAAGATGCTATGGGTTGGCAAAGTGGTTTGTTCACTGCTGTAATTTTCATAGTTTTACTTGTTAAAAATATATAAGTAAGTAGTTGTTGACAACTGACAGTTATTTTCTTTATTGATTGATGTTTCAAATATTATCAATTTAGTCTTCAAGTGCCAGAAAATAAAAACGTGAAAGCGTAATTGCAATGTCCACGGATGATGTATTAGTATGCTTGTATATGAAAAAAAACTGTCCAAAACCTGAAGATATTATATTTAATATTTTTATTTTAGCTTGATAAACAACTTAAACATTTTTAATTAGTTATCAAAACTTCTGTAAATCAATGTTCTGTTGATCAACTGTTTGACTAATCAACTCAAAGATGAATTGACTACTTGTATCAGCACCACTAACGAGTGTATTTGCTGATATAACGCTGTTGCTTTTTCTTGCCGCCTCCAGGTCCCGCTGCTGGAGACAAATACACAGGTCAAACTCATGTAAGTGCTGTCCCTGGATTCTTGCTCTGATTATGCTTCACCATGTGGCTCAGCAGTGTGCGTCAGACTTAATGAGAATCCCTGTGTGTCCTTGCAGGAAGCAGAGCACCAGCAGCATGCCACACACAGCACCCATGGTGAGTAAGGGAATTCAGTGCAGATGGTCTGATACTTGCCAGTTAAGAAACCCAGTCTGGTTTTATGGTGCATTTTAGTGAAAAATCTTTAAAATTGTTTATTAGAATAAAGAAATCTGAGTGCAAGACAAGTAAAAGTTAAACAAATCAGATGTAAATGAAACTTAGAAGGTGCATTATCTTATCTAATTATTGCAACCGCAAAAAAGCCATTCATCGTATGATTCCTATGGGTTTGTTTTTCTCTCAATATGAGTATGTTCTGATACCCATACCACCATACTCTTTAGTATGGCAGAAAATGATTTAGTATGCCCCAATACATAGTGTGTAAATGCAGTATGCCAAAAGTACCAGGATGTCCTACTATATTCAGTTGCATTTTGTAGTATGCAGTGTGCTTTACTGTCTATTCTGACCCACAATCCTCTGTGCAATGGAAGATGTGTCACAACAATAGATCACTAAGAGCACATTGACAGTGCAATGATGGAAGCTGCAATAACATATGAAGTAGTATGTCCCAGTTGTATGCATACTGCATGCAACAAAAGATACTTTGTAAGTGCAGACTGTACAGCTGCAGTATGCATTAAAAGTAAAAAGTAAAAGTGTGTAATTCCGAACTCCGCAAATGTCTAGTTTCTTTTGTCTTCCTTAAGTGTTGTCTATCTGCACTTTTCTTTCTACGTGCTCTTCTCAGATTTGGATGAGGTGGTGCTAGTGATCCAGAGTCAGAAGAACTCCTACCATGCCCGCCGAGGTGAACAGAGGAAAAGGGAGATTCTGCAGCAGGCACCTGAACTTGGACAGGTAACACTTGGATAGCTCAGTGATTAGCACTGCTACCAGAGAGGAATGACCTGGGTCTAAATCTTTACAGGCCTCAGCGTCGTTTCCCAAAAGCATGTTAAAGCTAAGATGATCTTACAATCCATGTTACGAACCCTCTGAAGCTTAAGAGCTGTTTTCCACACGTGTAGAAATTTAAGAGAACTTGTGAGGAAACACTGTTATCTTCTAAGATCAATCATTTTCTGTAAATGTTTGTTCTTTCTTGTGTGCCGTTTGTGTGTCCTCACATTTATTATGTCAGGCAGGCGTCCTGTTTGTCCACAGGAATGTGTAAAAACTCTACAAAACTATGACAATTAGAGCAATCATTTTGTTAAATGATTTCACATTTTATTGTTTTATTGACATACAGTATTTAATTTTGACTTTACAATGTGCTGGTTATAGACAGGATAATGTGGCTGCAATGACTTTCATATTTCATGTGTGAGTCCGTGACTTTGGGGGGTTTAAATTGGCATCATGCATTGCTGTGGTTTTACACTGGTACCAATAGGTGTCCTCCTTGCCATAGAGCTTCCCTAACTGATCTCTCTGCATACACAGTGGTTATGTGATAATAAGTACTGACAGGGTGACACTGATAATTCCATATAGACATGACAGCCTGCTGTAGAGGCAAAGAATGAATGATTTTCCTTTGATGGGACATTTTTGAGGAGTTATCTGTAGATTATCACCACACTGGTGTTGGAGCTCACATGTTCAGATAACTGATAACATTATGTCATATGATACATGGGATTTGTGGTCTGCGTTGCATTTACTGTACTGTAGTCTCTTCTAACCCTCTCTCTGTGAGTCAGTGTCGTCTTCATTTAGTGAGACGACCTCCACAATCACATTGCAGCCTGTAAACAACAAATGTGGTGTCCCAGCTGGCAAAACTTTAATCACGTAAGCTTTATTTGTGAAAACAGCAGTAAATGGTGTGCCAGCGACATGGTGGGATCTGTGATTGAATTTGACACATCTATAATTGTTTTGTTTTTTGCAGCCATGTTTTGGAGCCGTTGGTGGTTTTTACACACCCGATTTTTCCTACAGTTAGGGAGAATGTTGAGGGAGCTGCCCTTAACAAACTCCACTTTGCCATTCATAGTTTAATAGATGATGATGATGATTATAAAACAATATAGGCTTGAAGATAAGGATTGAAAAGACTTTTCTCGCAGCTGTGAAGAACAATTATACACAGAGTCAAAATATGTGACACAGGAAATAGGGGACATATGCTCCCCTTCACATTTCAAAAGTTTATTTCTGACCTCTGACTCTTACAGTTTCAGTTTGGTTTACCCACACAAATCTTATTGCCCAGATGTTCAGATGAAGAGAGAGTCTGAAAAAGTTGAGTTCAGTTGAAAAACACACTTTTCACAGTCACGCTGAGTCCATATGTTTTATCAGTAGAAACTCCCACTATGCCCATTTAGCTTCTCAGGCTCTCTGATACCATCACATTAGTGGAGGCTGTTGGGTCAGTGTGTACAATGACACGAAATCTACACCTCTCATGTGTTTTCTGGTTAAAATCTTAATATATTTTTTCTCAAAACAACAGTCAGGTACCCATATGAACATTGAAACAGGTTTTACTTGCTGAAATCATTTCTCCTGTTTGTACTGATCATTAAAAGATCCCCACCAAATGTACTTTCAATGTAAGTGATGAGTAACAACATCTACAGTGCTCATTTTGAGCAAAAATGTATTCAGTAGTCTGTAGGTGAAATGATTCTTCAGCCATAGTTAAATAAAGTGGATGTCTTCCACAGATATGATCTTTTTAGTTGGAATAAAATTCCCTCTTTGTGTATGTTTATGTTTATGTTGTTGTTGTTGTATGTGTATTAGTATGTGTGTATAATACAGAAACTGCTTCAATCTGCAGGTTTATTCAGTTTTTTTGGTGGCAATGTGGTCTTACTCTGACATTTTAACGAGAGCAAAGTTTTTTCTGGCCCGTCTGCCTGCACAGAAAACAGCTGCACACTTGCCCTTTGAAGCAGGTTGTCAGGTTGCAGTGGCAGATTGGTTGAAATTGTATGTAATATATGGGGTTTTTGAGTGTAGGTTGTGTTTCATAGACGATCTGGCAACTTTGTGAAAGTCATACAAACATACCAAACTTATGGATTGTCTATGACAACAGTTCATAATAATTTCATGCAAATTCTAGTTGTCTCCCAGGAAAAACAACAAAACTGGGAGAAACGGGCATGTTGTCAGGTCTGCACTCACACAGGAACAGCCATCTCTCAACTGAATGAAGAAAGCATTTTTATATTGGAAAAGAGGTTGAGATGTTGCGTCAAATAATAAAATTGGTATAAAATCTTACTTCTTAAATAGCACATTTGCATGAGTGTGGGTATATAATTAACACGTCTTGAGAGGAACCAGTATACCAGTATATTCACTAAATCACCAGTAAGAACAAATGCAAAACATCAGTATGTGCAATAACTGCAGTGATGAGCTGAAACATGTGGCACTTCATCCAGACTAAAAGAACAGTTATGAGATGGACCAGGGTTTTGCTCTTATAGGCTATTTAAAGGATTTGGTCTGTTTGGATTGTATTTTGTTCTTGTTTTATCCTAAAGGGTTGATTTGTTTGAGTTGACTGAATTAGACAGCTCAGATGCTGATGGCTGTAAATGAAGCTTATATTTTCTATTATCAGTGCATGTATAGTATGAGGGGATAGCACTAGAAAAGTTCTTCTCACCCAGTTTGAACATGATTGGTATTATTTGAGTTGCTTATTTGTTGCTGATGATTTGTTTTATTGCTTATATGTTTTCTTTCAGTTTTAACATGTTCAATAAGTAAAATATCATTCATTCATTCAATTATCTCTGTGTATGTGCATGTGCTGACAGGTTGTGGTGTGTATGTCTGTGTGTATATGTGTTGCCTAAGTGAGGTAGACAAGTGCAGCAAGTGAAAGCTTTATGTATGTTTGATGTTTGCTATATCTAGATAGACCTTGATTGTGTCAGGCTGTTTTGAATGAGGGCAGGTTGTGCGTCATGTGTTTTTTAGGACTGAAGCATGGCCAGGTGTTTATTTCAGCTGAAGGCTGAGATCAAACGTGCCAATTTGGCAAACACTTATAAACCAAGAGGTGACGCTTCCGAGTTTTGACATCCAGTAATTCATAATACACAGCTGTGATCATGATGTCATGATGCTTTGTTTACACAAATTTATACCCACATCTTGGCTCAGTATTTTTAAGGAAGGATAAATATTTTGGAACAGCCATGTCACATCGATCTTCATTTGTTATTGGCTGTAAATAGAGGCTTTTAATCTGAGGCGTCACTGACAGTACTGCATCTTTTCATACTCGTCATCCAACTTCATTTCATGCTGTCTCATTTGGTTGCCACTCGCTCTCCACTCTTCTCCCCCAACATCTCCCCCAACACTTGAAGCACACTTGGACATCTGTATACTTTGAAGCTGTGTGGTATATAAAGTAAGCATATTTTTGGTGAATACTGTATGTCTAATGGTCATACAAGTACAACACAAAAACATTTTTTGTCCTTCCTCAATCTAACATAATACAATGTTTTAATGTTCTACACACAATGTAGTTTAGTATTGTTACAGTGTTTTGTCCTAACTGTCATATGGGACACTTTAGACACTCCAAAAAGCATTTGTCTCAATTTTACTGTAGACAGTTGTATTATCTGCTTGTCAGTCATTGGTGAAGCACTTTGAATTGCACTAACCTGTATGAAAGGTCCTATACAAATAAAGTTTGACTGATTGATTGATGACAAGGGTGTTTAGAGACAACAGCAGCTACTGCTACTGGTAAGCCATAAAACTGCCATATTTTGAGCTACCCTGACATACAGTATGGTTCAGAAAACATATGTATGTTTACCTTGACCAAAGATATAATCTACAGTCATTTCAACATGTGTCTCAGAAGGAGGTCACTCTTTCTGTCTGGGCTACCGTTAACCAACGTATGAGCTCTCTGTATTTAAGTATTATTTAAGTATTTAAGTATTAAGTATTTAAGTATTTTATACTTGATATTGCTAGAGGAAGTAAAAGTGAAAGATTTGTACTTTTATCTTTCACTTTATGCTGGTTATAAGTTGTGTTTTGTGGCAGTGGCACCACAAAAGACTCCTGGCCTTTGGTCAGTCTTTACTGGAGGTGAACATGAAGAACTTAATCTCTGCCTACATAGGAAAGAAGCAGACTTCATTTCAACCCCAAAAGAGTATTGTTGGCTTCAAGTGCAGTAATTCTTCACATCTGTGTCTTGCAGTGCTATGAATAGCTGCACTGAAGAATTGGGGGTTTAACGAGTCACTTGGTAAGGAAGGAGACCTGTAAAATGAAAAAAAGTTCCAGCACATTGTCTATCCGACCTTTTAACAGGCGTATAATGGGCAGCATCGCAACATTTCTATATATATATACACAGGAGGATTTGACTGATTGATGAGCGCCTTGGGCGTGTGGGTCACCTGTCAGACAATGAAAATAAATTATATATTAAAAAAACAAAACAATATATATATATATATATATATATATATATATATATATATATATATATACACACAAAATCATATAAGTAGTCAAAAAAACATTGCTGAGTACCAATAGATTAGAGTAATACAAAACCTATACACTGTTACACAGACTCCAGAAGGATAAAAGACCTTGCAGAACAAGGGAAAGTAAGGGAAAGTAATTTGTATTATATTAGTTTTGTTGATACCCAGCTCCAGAATACACCAACTACGGCGGGTATTTATCTAGTAAATAGTATTCTACGTATTTAACCTTTTTTATAAAGAAAAAACCCAATAAAAAAATATTTTGCTGCCAGCTTCCTGACTCATTTTTAAATAGGTGAGAGAAAAAACACAGATAGCACAAGTGAGCAAGAGAGAGAGAGAGCACGCTGCGGTGGGTCAGCAAGGAGAGCGAGCGGCAGTAGAGACAACAAAGCAGTGACTGAGATTATTTTTGGATTCAGCTGGTGTGTGTTTTTTCGAAGCCCTGCAGAAGGGTGGTTTTTCCAGGGCAGCATCAAGACTGTGCTTGACAGACAGGACCCACAGTGATGTTAACCCTTTGGGAAAACCTTCTGTGTAAGCTGTAGGAGGCTTATTCTATGTTAATCAATACATTGAAAGGAAGCTGTTTATAATTGTGTGACACATAATGTAACTCAGCATTCATGAATGATGAAAAATGTCAGTTTGGCCTCAGAGCTTTGTTTAACTGTTCAGTGCTGTTTTACTTTTATCTCTCAGTTAGATACACACACACACACACACACACACACACACACACACACACACACACACACACACACACACACACACACACTCAGGTACAGCCTGCACTCATCATAAATTAAATGTATTAAAATTAAATGAATATCTTTTCACTGTGTTTTTCATGTGACTTCAGGACGTCAAATTAATTGAAGGACATTTTGTATAATTCAGTTGTTTTTATTCATGCAGCGAGTCCCAGTTGTGCTTCTTCTTCATGAGCTGTCAGGGTATGAAGGAGATTGGAGCATCCTGCCTGTGCTTCCTCTGTGAGTAGCAAACATACGTGTAATCAAATTATATTGAATATTTAATTTTATTTAGCTTTTAATGAGTCCTTTGGGGTAAATCCAGGTAATAAAGCTAATAACTTCTCGTGGAAATCTCCAGCCTCTCTGCCTCTTACAGCCAATCAGCATCCTGGTTTATCTTCATCGAGGAGGAAACTAGAGTCACTCTGGCTGTTCTGCTGCAGGTCCTCCACAGATATGATGCCAGTGAGGTGAGATGCACATGCACACACGCACATACACACACACACACACACACACACACACACACACAAAAATAACTGAGCAACTTTCCTCTCATGTGATCCTTCCTTATTTCCCTTTTTGTAACTCACAGGAATGGTTTTTGGGTAAGCATCTCAATGACAACGAGGCCTCCATCATCCACCACTACGCCTTCTCTGAAGACCCCAGCTCCTTTGGTTATCCGGACCCTGCAGCAGGCTGGGCTCTCAGCATACCGCTGCTCCAGAAGTGTGTGCAGATTAGTATGTGAACGTGTCACCATCGATATGTTTCTCTCTTTCTCTCTCTCTCAATGTTTCCTCTGTCATTTGTTACAGACTCGCTGAGCGGATCAAGCACGAGCATCTGAAGTCAGATTTCACTATCGACTTGAAACATGAGGTACTTTGAAACAATTTCCTCAAGTTTTGTGAATCTGTGTGTTATTTTTATGACTTGGTGCTGGTTCAGTTCCCCTCAGTGCCTGCTGAGCTGAAATGCTTAGACATATAACAATAATTAACTTTATTCCTCCAGCAACTGAGGGGCTCTCTGTTGAAAAGCTCTCAGACTCAGCCCCTGCATTTTTCTACCACTGCAACTCATGATAGATCTAATAAGTGCAAAAGTTCAACTTGTTTCCACATTTTTGACCGTATTATAAGCATAAAGTATTACCCGGGAAAACCTTTGTATCACAAGAAAATATACATATATATACTGTATATATTAATATCAGAGTTAAGTTGTGTTTCACTTTACAATCTAGACCTAGCAAACTCATTAATTCATAATGTGACTTCTCCCTAAAATTGCATTGGGGATTGATGTAATTAAAATGCACAGTATTAGTCTTAAACTTTGAGCTGCGTGTCCTTTTAGAAATTCCCAAATGACAGTTGGCTAATAATACCTGAATAAATGATAGCCATGTAAGTGTGTATTAATTAATGTGTGTGTGTGTGTGTGTGTGAGCATGTGCGTGCATGCGTGTGTGTGTTTGTGTGTTTGAAAGACGCTGAATTATTAAGATGCCCAGCACTGCCAGGGATTATAGATATTAACTGCTTGTGAGCCCACTTATCTTCATACAATCAGACGCACAATTGATTGTTATAGTTTTAAAGTTATTTATATCCTGATCATTTTCCTAACTTCTTCACTGACAATGGTCACTATTTCAACTATTACTCTATTACATTTGTCTTTCTGTATGTCTCCACTTTTGTAGATTGCTTTGTATATTTGGCAGGAAGGAAATGGTCCAAAGCTGACAGCAGTTCCAGAGTTTTGTACAGAGCTGAGAGACGACTGTGCTACCACATTTACAACCTACATGCCTAACTGTGTATGTACAACTCTTATTTATTGACATTCAAATCACTCTATTAATATTAGTTCTTAAAGGATGCCGCTGTATGTGTGTGTGTGAACGTTTGTGAGCATGCATTTGTGTGTGTCTGACAGTTATTAATGATCTGGACTGAATATGTACAACTCACCAATGCACGTACGTAGCATGATGAGGGTCTGCTGGTGGTAATTAAGGATGTAATGGAGAATGTCTCTCAAGTTTGCTCTGATAATGCAACACCTTCAATCACATTTATACATCAGCCGTACATATCCAAGATTTGCTCAGCATATGATGGATTTACACACAATTAAACTAAATTTGTGCATGGGTTGTAAAGTTAAGCAGACCTTATATCAGGAGCACATTTTCTTCCTTGCGGCAGGATCGTAATGAACATGATTTTATTCAGGCCCACACACACCACTCCTAATAAACTGCAACTTTTTACTAAGGCCGTTTGATTATGTGGAAGTTAGTAAGCACCCCCTGGAAATGCTGTATAAGAACCTGGTAGTATCTTGTTCTTTAACGGAAATGTGAATGTTAAGAAATAAACTGAAATTGCAGAGAATTGTAAAAATAGCTGTAGAAATTATAGGGAGGTAGCAGATGCAACAGATTTGGGATTATGATTTCACAAACACCCAGCCCTCCTACCTTTTTATTCTTTGTTGTATTCATGTTTTTTTAAATAATGCTGTTTGTTGATGCTGCATTTCTGTTGTTTTGCCCTGTTTTCAATGCTGTGTGGTGAACCTTAGGCTGATCATTTTCCATAATGCTGACCTGTTAGCATAGGCAGAAAGAAAAGGCACAGAGAAAATCAGGTGGGCCTAACTTGTCACCAATCAGAGTTAATAGGTTCTGAACACATCAACCAAGACAGGACATTACATCTATACTTGCCTGAATGCACCATACACAATTATACAAGCCTTATACATCATCAGAGGTAATGTTACCAGGATGAACATCAAAAGGATCACAGTGTGACACACACACACACACACACAGACACATACAGCTGACAGACAGTACCATCTGAGTCGTCCTTGGAAACTGTTTGGAAAAGGGCAGGCACCTTCAAAAAAAATACTTGGCATATTATTAGATGAAGCATCCGTCTATCACCATCTTACCTTGAGAAGTAGTTGGATTCGCGACACTGATAAGTTTGAAACACCAGTGGTTCAGTAAGCATGACTTGGAGCCTGTTAAGATGGATTCTAGATGTTGTGATGTTGTGATATTGAAAATCCAGCTGCCTCACAAAGTAAAAACCTATACTCAATAAACAGTTATAATGAAGTAGGCAATGGGGTACTACAATCTGAAACTGTGAATTAACTTACTTTTGATAACAGCAGAAGATGACAGAGTTTGGTGTTGAATACTTAAAGTATTTAATCTGTATGTCTGTATGTCATTATTGATGCCTTAATGACATTTTTTACCAAATGGTAGTTGAAAAGTGTTTCAATAGTGCAGCTTTTTGCTACTGCTGACAGGTAAAGGGTTCAATTAGCAGCCACACACGTGTTGTTACTACTTGGTACTTGAAGGTGTTTAGGTTGAGAAAAATGGCTGACCATAAACTGAATTTCTTCCTCCTGCTCTTCACAACGTCTTTTTGTCACAAACTCAAGCAAGCAAGCTTTGTTTCGCTGTGATTTTTATCTTTACCTACATTTAAAGCTAGTGGACAGTAATGTTCTGTTCCTCCGTGCAATGTGCAGGCTGTACACTGAGTGAAAGAGCCCAGGTCCATGTGAATGTGCTGAACGTTAACTTTCTTACTCACTAAAGAACAAAAAGTTTCAACATTGTCGTCTGCAATACTTCCATGAAAGCATGCTGTCCTTATCATCTATCATCCTCAAGGACCGACAGAAACACTGACAGTTATACCACATTTGTTTTCTTGCTTATTTTTTCTGCTTTTTGCGATTTTCTGTCATTTACTGTTACGATGTTGGATGTTCATGTTAAACAGAGCAGATTGGGCTCATCTGGAGGGAGATCTTAAAGAGGATGAACTGAGGGACTGCATAACCAGCTAGTATAAGATAAATAGGGAGTTTGTTGAACTGTAAATGGTGTAAAGATATTCCAGTTTAGCACCATGGCACAACCCTTTAACACCATAATATAAATATACACAAGAATATAGAAATACACATTTACAAGAGGCAAACACAAAACACAAGGAATACTTGAATAGTCTTTTTGCCTATAATAATCTTACAGGGAGGACTGTGATCAAATATAAGTGAATTGTCTCCAAGGACAGAAGATTAAAAACAACTCAGAGCTATAAATAAATGATATCACTGCCTGGAAGAAGAAGAGACACCTGAAATGGGAATTCAGTGCAGAAGAGACATATGTATTGACATGTCTGGTGCTAACACACATTTACACACACACATATGACGCACCTCATTTTGTCATCCTGACTCAATTTTACATTCATTTTTGTGGCGATATGTGTGCACCTTTGTACTTTTTATACCATGCACCTTGTTTTTGAATGAAGACAGATCTTGTTTCACTTCCTCTCTTCTGCAGGGAGATCCAGTGCCAAAGGAAAACATATTTGTTGCTGTGAAAACCTGCCAAAAATTCCACTCTGAGCGAGGTGCGTTTGTTGTTATTGCTGCCATTAGATCTGGTTGCAAAGGTTAATTGTATAGTAAATAAAGACAGAGGATATAATTTAAATGGAAATTACAGGACAAACATTGCTGCAAACATTTTTTTGCTTTTGTATATCTCTGAGTTTTGTTTAGTGCCACTTGCTTAACAGTCTGCTGGTCATTCAGTCCCAGCTAACCTGCCAGGTGAAAGCTACCTGTTAAAATTCACAACCTCACCTAGACTGTCAGCTAAAATTGCAGTAGTTTATGTAATTATCCAAAACACAGAAGTTTGTTTTAAACAGGGTCAGAATGAAGTAGTAGTTATGGCGTTTTAAAAGCAATGAACAATATCTGAAGCAGACAGAACAGCGTATGAAATTCCGTTTTCTTTCAACTGGATATATTTCTTATAAATGTGACCATTGTGGCTCTATGTATCATGATCATTTTGTTCTCTTCAACTTTGATATAGAGATTCTAGCAATTTACAAAAAGACATACAAAATAACGAACATCAGGGCAAACTACTGAGCCTCCTACTTTCCTCCAAATAAACATGATTTTTACATGAATTGCTTCAAAAGTTAGTTTCTGAGTCTGATTTAAAACAAACACATAAACTAGCTGACTGCATAGAGAACTATTACTATACTAAAACCACTCTGCATATTCATTCAAGATTCTGTACCGCTGGATGATATAGATTTACATACTGATATTACTCACACAGTTCTGTGTTATATCACATTTGGATGTAGTTCCCTATGCAATTAGCCATAACTGCTACTACTGGCAGCTAGTTTCTGTGTTGACTTTCATTCAGACTCAAACTTTTGAAATGATTTATGTAGAAATCATGTTTATTTGGAAAGATGTATGAGGTTCAGCTCTGATGTGTGCGTCTTTTTGTATCTCTATAATGGAGCTGGAGAGAGCAAAATTAGCACGACACAGAGAGCCACAATGGCCACATTCAAAGGAAATGCATCATGTTGAAATAAACTGGAACTTTCCTTTAACTCTGTTATTGTGATAATTCAAATTGGACAGCAAGCTGTCGTAGCAGTATTCACTTATCTGTACAATCAAGTAATGCGATTTTGAGAATAATGAATGCAGGATTGGTCCAACTGGTCTGAATGATATCAAACTGTTTATGTGTAATTATGATGGTCAGTTATCATTGTGTAGTTTTTAAGTGATTTTAATTATAATTGCAACTCTTATCCAAATGAACACACAGTGAATATGAAGTGATTCGGTGTCAGTTGAAGATAGTAGACATCTAATATTATTTCATTACAATTTGTCATCACGGACTTGGAGACTTTTATTTTTATTATATGAGGTCTAACAGCCATCAAACAGTGGTTCAGTGTATGTGTCTGTATGATTTAGAGAGTGTTGTTTGATGTTCAATTTTCTCTCCCCCACCTGTTCTCCCTTTCTCCTCTCAGTGCCTGTAGTGAAAGCAACCTGGGAGACTGATGCTGAGTTTCTGGAGTATTACAGTGATGTCAGTGATGCCTCCATACCTACCATCAGTCTGGGAGTGCCTAATACTGAGAGAGGTGAGTTATGGCTAACTGTGTTCACTGATTACTGCTGGGTAGACACAGAAAATACTCAGAACATGTTGCTGGGATTGTTCCACCACCTGAAGCATCAACAGGAGTAGCTGGAACATGAAAAATAAAAGGATGTTTAAGCTGTTTGCTGTCACCTCCATCCTGACCAGAAATAGTACCTTAGAAATGGATTGATGGATTGTGGTAGACAAGTTGCAGCTTGAGAATAAACGTGCACATTTACGGAGTGTAAACTGTGATATATCTCATCTTTGTTTCCTGTTTGCCACATTGTGCTAGCAGCTCGGTAATCTTCAAGTTCAGTGACCACACAGCCAGTTCTCTTTATTATGCCCTTTTTGTCTCTTGAGTTTTGTTCCTGATGTGACACCACAGATAGAAAGTCCTTTAGCTTCTTCAGGACTCCTGACTTTTAGTCCTCACATACTTAAAGTGCACCACAGATCGATCAATCAATGTAAGGACAGACAAACCAACTAAATCAAGTAAGTAAATACGTAAATTGTGTTTAATATAGCACCTTTCACAGAGCAAAGTCACAAAGTTCACAAGAGTAAGATTGTCAAAAATAAATAGCAATAACCACAAAGTCATTCCTCGTCTTGGTGAAAAGGTGGATAGATAACACTTACACTTCCTCACAACGAGCTCTAGAGCCTGAAGCAATAGCAGCACCAATGACCAGCTTTGGTGAGAGAGGTATAGACATTGATGTGTTCTTACCTTAGACACCTCGGATTAAAGCACAGATCCATCTTCTTGCTCTCTCTCTTGTGATTTATTACACTGTCTGTCCTGTCCTCTGTCCCATAAGTTTTTTTTAGCCTCTTTTGTACCACCCATCCTTCTTAATTGCTTCCTATTTTGCTTTTGTTCATTTTCTACTTTTGTTCTTTTTAATGAAGTACTTCTCTCTCTCTCTGTAGTTTTTCACTTTTTGTTAAAGCGTCACATTCACTTTATTTTCAAGAGGATAAAAGTAGAGGTGGTGCCCCTGTCCTTCTTCATTTTATTTTTGTCTCTTATGAATACACACACAGCAGTATCTGCTTCATTTTTCTACCACATCCTCATCAGCTTTCTTTTTATTCCTGTATTAGTAGTATTCAGTATTCATTCATACTTTCACCACAGTATTTATGAATGTACCAGCCTCTCAACTTATGCTTACAGACTGTTTCTAGTTAGTTTGTCCTCATCATTTCTCTAAATTGTCTTTTACTGCTCTATGTTTGTGTTTTTATTTCTTTCATTACTGTGTAAGGATGCTAAATAGGTAATGGTGTGTGGTGGCCCCTGCTTTTTTCACACTTTTTGTCCTTTTGTTGTCTCCCTGCAGGACACTGTGGGAAGACGTTTGCCATCTTGAAGCGGTTCCTGAGTAAAGCTGTGCCGAAGGCTGACTGGCTACTCATTGTTGATGACGATACACTCATCAGGTAGCTAGGAGAGGAGCTGCTGTGTTATCCTACCACTCTTAGAAAATGTATATCTATTAAACAAGAAAACATGCTGTCCAAATGCACTTTAGAAAAAAGTCCTCCTGTGCTGCATCTCTTTCACTGTGCAATGCCACACAGTTGTTTTCACTCATGCTAGCTGATTATAATTCTGCTCATGTTCATTAAACTGTTAACAAAGATGTAACCTGAACAGCTGCAACGAAACAAGCTGGAGAGAGACTTTTCAATCTGTGCATGCCCACACTGTCCTGAGACAAGCTCTAATCAGACACAATGACTGAAAGAGATTGGCTTTTTTTTTGTGTTTTGTTTGTTTTGCCTTTAAAGGACACTGTTTTGCATTTGTATTTTGGACATAGGCATTCATGCACCTCATTTTCTGTCTGTTGCTCTGTCCATTATTGCCCATTTCTAGTTTACCCAGGTTGCAGCGACTGTTGCGTTGCTACGACCCAAAGGAAGCGATGAGCCTGGGTGAGAGATATGGCTACGGTTTGGTTCACAGTGGATACAGCTACACCACAGGAGGAGGAGGGTGAGGCTGCTGTATGGTATTGGTAGTGTTTTGGTAAATGGAGAATGTCCCTGCTCCTTCAGATTTAAGCAATGTCACAGTACAACAAAACAATAAAATGTTAGCCAGTGAGAATCAAGTTCAAAACCTATTTCTACACTGCAGTTAACTGTAGCCACTTCATAGCTAATATTGAATTTAATATATATTATATGTATATATTATATATTATTGTATTATATTATTGAAACAAAACATCAAATGGAAAAAAATTGATCATACATAATTTATTTGTTAAAAATAATGGAGGAAGTGATATTTTGGAACTGACAGTAATTAAACACAAAATTAATATGTGTGTGTGTGTGTTTGTGTGTGTGTGTGTGTGTGTGTGTGTGTGTGTGTGTAGGATGGTGCTTAGTAGGGTGGCGGTGTCCAGGTTGCTCTCCAGTGGTTGTGGCTGCTACAGCGATGATGCCCCTGACGACATGGTGCTCGGCAGGTGCTTCACTTCTCTGGGAGTTCCCATCACACACAGCCCACTGTTCCACCAGGTAGGGAAGAATACACATACTATACATGTGTTCAAGTATGTGTTTTTATATGTTAATAAAGCTGGATGTCATGTCATGGTTATTTTACATGACAGGTTTCAGAGTTTCCTATGATCTCTTAGAATTAAAACTGATATGTAAATATAAATTCAGAGCAAGTTTTCTGGGAATAACTTCCAGTTACTAATTATAGGAAAATGGAGGCTCCAGTACTTACTTGTGTGTAAGTAGAGCAGCTCTTTCATGCATTTCCTCTCTCTTCCCTCTTAAACACTCAACACACCTTATTACACAGTCCTGTGACCTGATTAGGAAATTACTAACCGATAAGCAAGTGTAAATGTTGATCACATGTATGATGTCGATCTCATTTTAGGGGCTCTATTTAAAGCCACTAGGTCACTTTGGTAGCAGTAGGTCAGAAGGGTAAGTAATGGCCAAACAAAGTAGATTTGCTACCCGAATCCCGTTCCATAACTAATACATATGGACATGTTGCACTTAGGGACAGCATAGAAATGATTTTGGGGGGCGGGGGGGCATAATCTTATTTTTCATTCATATTAGATAGCGAAACTCTCACTGGCATTATTATTATTTTCATCAGACCCTCCCCTTCACCTATTCTACCCCAATATCTCAATATATCTCAATCTCAGTAATTATGGTGAACATGATAAAATGGTTAAAAAAGTTTTCTCATATTTTTGAACAGCTGCTAAATAATCATTTATTACAACCACCAAATGAGTAAACTGGGAACAGACACTAGCTTTGTGGCTGCTGATGGATTTGAGCACTGTAATATTTTTGTCTCATCCTAATAATAAAAATACATGTTTGAGATCAGATGTCTGTCTGTCATAATCAAACCAATTACATGACGTTCAGGTTGTATTGCCATTATTAATATGTTAGTGACATTTCCTCCAGACAGCTGTTCCAGTGCACACTGTTAAACTTCAAAACACGTTTATTACCGTCTGTAAATGTAAGTTTAACATTTTTGCTGCCCTGTATGAGATCTATCTGACATTGATAGTGTTAAGTTAGAGGTCTAAAGTTACATAAGAGTTGTAGGACAAGAGGATGGATATCATGCTGAAGTGCCATCCTTATGAATTTCTTTGTCCTACCAGTTTGTGTCTTTGTCTCTGATTTAAGGCATTACCATTTATCCAGTATCAGATTATGCTCTACATGACGCAATCCTTATGTTTGACGTCCATAAATGTGGGTGGTAAAAGACTGAATGACTGAACTGAGGGTTAAGCATGTTATCACAACAGAATATTGAATGTGCTGCCCTCGAGCTAATTGGTCAAACTGTTGGCAGCAGTGGGAAATCCCCTGAATAAATGAAACATGAATCATTAAGAAGACACAGACATTAGCACACATACACACACACACACACACACACACACACACACACACACACACACACACACATACAAACCATTTGTCCTTGATATTTTAGGCCCGGCCAGATGACTACTCAGAGACACTGCTCTCCTTGCAGCAGGCCATCTCTTTCCACAAGCACTGGAACATAGATCCTGTGGCTGTCTACAAACACTGGCTGTTGGACACACACCTGCGGGATGAACTGTAGTAACAGTGTGTGTGTGTGTGAGTGTGTGGGTATGTAGTATGCATAGTTTACATTCTGTATTGAAGACGGAATCCAAATTTGCACAACAGCGTTGAGCTAAAGATGAGACAATTAGCAGCAACCACTACAGTGACTGTAATAACTAAAAAATATTGCTGTCAAATGTGGCCTGAAACATTCCTACAAGCCTTAATATTTCTTTTTTTATAAAGGTTAATATCAACATTCAATCAAATCACTGCATGTAAGATGAATCATTACCCAAATCTGTACTCCTATAGAGGTTGTACTGCACACAGGCTACTGCACATTAACTGTATGGTTGTTAAAATCAGTTAAAAAAGCACCAGACAGCCTTGACCAGTGGAAAATACTGTTTCACTGCCTCCACCAAATGTGTACTTCAGGTATTCAAGTATTGTTATGTTAGCCATAACAGCTGCCATCAGTATGAGGATGTGTCTATCAGCTTGATTTGATGTTTTGCTTCCCATTGGGGAAAAAAGAACAAATTTAACAAAATGGAAGTATACATTTTCAAAATTGGCATTGTTAACATGACATTCTGTTCAGTCATACACTGAAGTATTTAGGCTAAGTAAAAGTCTGTCCTGATGGTGATGCTACATGAAGAGTCAATATTTCTATAAAGATTTAAGTTTAGCAATTTAGCAGTTTGCGGGTGCTCTTTTGTTCTTTTGTGTAGTTTTTTTGTTACTGCACCTGCAAAAATATATGGATGGATATATGGATTTGTTCATCCCCTGGGGACCATGAATGTCTGTCATAATAATGATAGCAATCATTATTGGGCCGAGAGGTTAAGTTAAGGGACTCCAAAGTTGGAGGACTTTCTAGCAAATTATTATCTAGCACAACATTAATTATTAATTAGTAATGTATTAATTAAGTCACGCTGGTTGCTGCTTGTTTTGTGTGTGAATGTGAATATTACTGCTGTCACTTTACCCCCCCCCCCCCCCAAACTAAATTTGAATAAAACCATGAATCAAAATGTTTAATTTATTCAGAAAGATTTTGTCAATTTATTTGTAATTATGTTTATATATTTATCATTTGGATATTTAAGTGTTACAGAGGGAAAGGCTAAGTCTTTCTGAGGTTGAGAACCTTGTTTGCAAGAGAGACTCAGCAAAGATGCAACAATACTAAGATGACTAAAATCATAGGGCTAAAATACACTAAGAGCATTTAACAAAGCAGCCATTTACCACATTCACCATCAGGAATTAGATGAGGAAATTGATATCAGTCTTGTGGCTGTACATGAAATACAAAGCTACAGCCAGGATGAGCTTGGCTAAATGTAAAACTAGAAACAGGTAAAAGCAGTTGGCCTCACTCTGTCCAGAGTTTAAAAACCTGCCTACTAGCACCTCTGAAGTCCACTGATTAACAGGTTATATCTGCTAAATTAAAAGCTGCTGGGTCTTATTTCATATTGAATGGACAAATGTGACTGTGGTAACCCTAACCCTAACCTTAACCCTAACCCTGACCCTAACCCTGACCCTAATCCTAAACCTTATTTAACTCTCAGCAAGAAAGCAAATAAGTATATTCAACAAAATATTTTTTTTAAATGATAACTCAAAAAATAAAAAATTACAAAAAATGCCAAAAGTTGAAAAATTGAAAGTTGAGAGAAAAGTTGTGTGTTCATACTGTATTTTTTATGAATTTGTTGTAGAGTTTTAGATTTTTAACAGTAAAACTGTGTATGTGGGTGAGCTAGTGTTAACATGTATGGATGTGTGTAAGAATAATTACAACCACAGCTGCAAAGCCTGCATTTAAATGTCATTTTGCAGCTGTGTTTTGAGTATAAAAATGTTTGAGTGTTTGCACATTGCTGAAAACCTGCTATTTCCTTAAATTTCAAAATACTTTTTAATATTTTGAAAATAAAATATTCAGTCAAAAACTTGTGTGTGTGTGTGTTTTTTTTTTGCCGACTAACAGTCTTATTATGTGAAGGCGGAGATAACCATCTGCTGTTGTAGGACACACACAGAAACTTCAAGGGAAACTATCCTCCTCTCCTTTTTCATTCATCCATTCATTTTCCTAACTGCTTGTCCTCTCGAGGGTCGTGGGACAGCTGGAGCCAATCTTAGCTTACATTGGATGAGAGGCGGGGTACACACTGGACAGGTTGCCAGTCAAATCACAAGGTTAACATATAGTATAAAGAAGAACAACCATTCAGACTCACGTTCACACGAACAAAGCTTGTGTTCAAATCTAGAACCCTCTGGGTGTGAGGCGACAGGATTAACCCTTCCCTTTCTCACACATCTGGAAAAAAAAGACAAAGTTTTCTGTACTTTAATGAATCATTGTCAAATTCTGCAGTTGTTTTGGCCAAGGCTCCTTCAAAAAAGAGATTAGAAGACCATTGTGGTTAAAATAACATTTTGTAATGAGTCTCTTTTCAGTCAAATGAATCATTCTCACACATGTTCATTCACATTAGTTCTGATACCATTTCTTTAGTCTGCCCCAGCACTGCTCACTGGACTGAAGTTGTTTCCTTTTCAACTTTTGATGATTTAAAGTTGAAAAAAAAAGAAGAAGAGGAAGAAGGCTTAGAGGTCACTGATTGGTTACCACACAGGGATATCACTCTTTCATATCACAAGAGATTCAGCCTTGCTTTTGTCCAACTCAGCATGTGTCTTTCATTTTTCCAGATTTGTCACTCTCACAGATCCCAGAAGTCGTGAAGTGCCTTAGTATCATGTCATTGTGACACTAGTAACCATGGCAACAGTGACACTGACTGCCCACAGTGAGAGTTTCCCTTTGAAGGTTTTGTATGATGCAAGGCAGGTGACATGTTACGATAAATATATATTCAGCGTTCATTCTTGCAGAAAGAATGAACGTAAGAGTAAATATATCACGGTCACATTATACAACATAACACCGGAAATTGATCACTTGAATTGTTATTGATATCTGTCTGATTGAGGTTGATATGACTTGTCTCTAATGTGCTTCTTTGTGAGATAAAAATGCTTCCAGCCATACTTAAAGTAAGATGGGATTCACATGGTTCTGCTAATCAGTTTATTCCTCTTTCTTCTTTTCCACTTTCAGGAGTTTAATTTTAATTAGTTAATAACGTTTCCCTTAAATTTCATATCAGGATGCAGCTGCAGGGATGTCATGCTGTTACAGGCCTGTCATGACATTCTTTCATGTGTAAATGTAACATTGCAAACTTCACAAAAAATGGATCACTGTGTTCCTCCCACACTTTCATTCATGCACACACACACACACACACCCACACCCATACACGTCGCCCTCGTTAATGTAGCAACATTTTATACTCCCGAGTGCTTTCTCTCTCATTTCATTGACGCACACATGACATGCTTCCAGCTACACAAACAAAACAGTCAGAAAGCTGTTGCCCTCTTCCTGGCTCTGAATCAGCCGCTACAGGCAGCAGCGTTGTTCAAGTTTGTGACTCTCCCTCCAGTCTTCCTCTTTTTCTTCCTATTTCCTTCCATGAACAGTAAATCAATCTGATTCAGTAAACACACCCACAGTTCTTTTTAGTGTGCTTCAAGCATGGATTTAGATTTAGTCTGTCAACCGTACTGCACGTCAAATGTGCTTTATATTGTCCCGCTACTCCTGGCAGTCTTAAGCTTTCGGCACATCTCAGACTCTTGAGATCAAATCTATTTTTCCTTTAACTACTGTAAAGTTGGTGGAAGCTTTAGACACCTTTTAACATTTAGAGAGCATGAACACCATTAATCAAAGCTGCATCCAGGAGCACTGCCAAGGTCGCAATCTTTGGATGGTCGCGTGGTATTTTCAGTTTTTCCAGAGTGCCAACGCAACACTTTATGCTCCCCTATTGTATCTTTTTCTTATGCTGTCATTAGATCAGGTTTTGTCCTTTTAATTCCCACATAAAACAAATTTCAAGGACTGCCTTCTTTCATCTGCGTAATATTGCAAAAATTAGACATATCCTGTCTCAAAATGATGCTGAAAAACTAGTCCATGCATTTGTTACTTCTAGGCTGGACTACTGTAATTCATTATTATCAGGCTGTCCTAACAAGTCTCTAAAGACTCTCCAGCTGGTCCAGAAAGCTGCTCGTGTCCTGACAAGAACTAGAAAGAGAGATCATATTACTCCCATCTTGGCTTCACTGCATTGGCTTCCCGTAAAATTTAGAATAGAATTCAAAATCCTTCTCCTCATCTTTGAATCTCTCAATGGTCAGGCTCCATCATATCTTAAAGAACTGGTAGTACCTTATGTACCTACTAGAACACTGCGCTCCCAGCATGCAGGCCTACTTGTGGTTCCTAGTATCTCTAAAAGTAGAATGGGAGGCAGAGCCTTCAGCTATCAGGCTCCTCTCCTGTGGAACCATCTTCCAGATTCGGTCCGGGTGACAGACACCCTCTCTACATTTAAGAGTAGGCTTAAAACTTTCCTTTTTGATAAAGCTTATAGTTAGAGCTCTTAGCTTAGGCTGCTATAGGCTTAGACTCCCGGGGGACTCCCATGATGCACTGAGTCTCTCTCTCTCTCTCTCTCTCTCCCTCTCTCTCTCTCTCTCCCTCTCTCTCTCTCTCTCTCTCTCTCTCTCTCTCTCTCTCTCTCTCTCTCTCTCTCTCTCTCTCTCTCTCTCTCTCTCTCTCTCTCCATTAACATTCATGTACTATTAATGCATGCAATAACCTAAACTTCTTCCGGAGTTGTCTGTGATTGATTGATTGATTTATTGATTAATTGATTGTTGAATTAAAGAGCAGTTATCAGTGATTGTTAAAGGCACAATATGATCTCCAATATTTTAATCGGTGACAATGTATTTAGGATGCTAATATTTAATTCTTTGTAGATATTCATGGTGGATGTTTTTGATCCCAAAGGTTGAGTCTTGAATATTTTTGTTCAGCCACTGCTATATAAAGATATCCATGAAATCTGACTTCTATCTCTCTTTTCTGACAGCATCTCAATACGGTCACTGCTCATCTGTATATGAAAATAAATTCAGACATGTCTTAGTCCACTTCAGTGCCTCTGCATAAGAACTGACTGCCAGTACTCTGGTTTTATTAAAGGTTACTCTGTTGTATAGAAACATGACTGGATAAACTTTTCACCTGTAGCAGTTTCTCCCAATTACTTTTTAATGCTACAATTCAGTAAACAATTGCTTTTCCTTCTCTGTTGCTGCAACCAGTGAAAAACTTGAGCTTGACTCTATAAAAGATATGCTGAAAAACAGGATCAAGCATTTTTTATGTTTACTAACCTATTTTTCCCCACCAGGAAGAAGACTTCTTTATATACTATTGCCACAAAATTTAAAAAAAATATGAAAAAATACAGGTGTGGACATTTTTTAATAGAGGGAAAGAAAAACATCAATTGATTTTATGTGAACACTCCTCTCACCTGAAGCTGTAAAAAACATCAGTCATGAAAGTTTCCATCAAGCTCAAAAGGTGCCATCTTTTCTTTTGTTGTTTTCCTGTAGTCAACTTTGCTGTCATCTCCCACAGCTGTATGCAATTTTTGTAATCACAAGGGGGCTGGAGGTAGGGGTCTGACCTCCTTACTGTCATACCTGTAGTTTTCTGTGCATGTAACCTGTAAAACCTCAGTACACAACTACAGTGACTATATTGTAGGTTTGGATGTCACACAATGGTATTGCTTTAAAGTACAGTAAACATGTGATTGCCACAAATGTCATGTATTTCTTTATTGTTTGATTGCAGCTGTGTGCAGCACTTTTTGCATGAGTGCAACTGCATTGTTTTGTCAGCTACATATTATTTTGAATATGTATTTTATTGTCATGTATTTCTTGACTGCAGCTCTGTGTAGCACTTTTGAAAAACCACCATGAAATTAAGGTCACTGCAAGAAAAAAGGAGCTGACTCACTTTCTTAGTTGTGGTCTGCTACTAATGTGTGAATCACAGCTACGAATGTCCTGAATCACAACAACAGAAGAGATGACCTTGTCCTTCCCTTCCCTGGGATAAACTAATATCTCATATCTGCAGAGTTGGACGTCAAGCAGTGATGGATGCTTCTGTTTCATCATGTTTCAATTTTGCTCAAGTTAGGTTTTTAGTTCAAAGGTTATTGAGTTTGCATCCTGCTGAACTCGTGGCTGGTCATGACATTTATAACATGACTTTCTATCAATTGGATATTTTTAGCAACAGAGACCAACAATAGACTGTTTACTAAGATTCACACTAAACTGTAGTCATTTTTGAAACAATTTACTTGTTCATTTCTAGTTGATAACTGTCAACTTTGACGGTTGTGATTAGGGATACACCAATACTGATACTAGTATCAAGTATCAGTCTGATACTGTGCTCATGTACTCGTAATTGTAAAACTACTCTGACACAACCACTGCACCTAACACCTCTTTACTACCTGCAACGTGATGTTAAAGTCTTCTGAGCTGGGCAGCTAGGCGGAGTAGAAGCAACATAAGCAGTTATTAGATATATTAGGATAAATGATTAAGAACAAAAGTAGAGCGGACTGCAAAATATGCTAAATTGTAAAGGAGAGGGCTGAAAAATAACTCCTTTAAAGCGATTGGATAAAAATATCTAAAAAACAAACACAATGCTGAGTTCAAGGACTTTGCTAATGATAGCAGTGGGCAACAACAACAACCAACTTTGCAGCAAACACTTGAGAAGTAAGAGAAAATGTCCAGAGACAACCCACACACAATGAAAATAACAGAAGCTCTTAACCAGTAGATTGCTCTTGATGACCAGCTGTTGTCAGTTGTCGATGATACAGGATTTTGTCATCTTGTCAGTGTACTGAAGCCAAAGTATGAAATTTCCAGCTGTCACCACATCGTAGAGACCGTATTAACCAAGCTGCATGACTTTATGACAAAATCACATCAGCAGTACATTTCAGCCTTTAGCGTCACCACTGATATCACCCAGTGTCTCTCATCAGTTTGTGGATTGATGAGGATTCTACTCCCCACAGAGTTGTTGCACAAGCAAAGCAGTGCTATGCTATGTTTAGTTATGATTGCTAAATTAGGATTGGTACAGTTTATCAAACAGTCAAATTATGGTTATATTAACAAATAGTACATTGTATTATCTTCCCGCTAAATTTGGTCCATTTCATTTAAAGATGGTTCAGGGGTAGAAATGGGTGTATAAAGCCTGACTGGGCCCATACAAATTATAACCATGGCTGATGATCAGTTATCAAGTTTGTTTGCTTTTTTGGTCCTAGAACCTGACACCAGCCTTTTTGTTATGCGTGACACATTTGGTAAAACTAGCAACTGACTAACTTGTTTGTTAATCACCAGGTGTAACTCACAGGCAAGCTTTACTTTATTCTCTCCACTTGACTCCTCACCGTCTTAGTAGAATACAGTAAAATTCCCCCAAACAGTAATGTCATATATTTATATTAATATACTAGATGTGTTAATATATTATCATCATTTCCATACATGGGAAACAATTTGTCTCATTTTCAAGAAGGATTTTTTCTTTTTACAACCAAGGACAATCTCTTATCTGGCCTAGTTTGGGAATAAAAGTGAGGAGACCTATCAATCCAAAGAAATTATTTATTAAGAGCTGCTTCAAAGAGAGATAAGAACACATTTGTAACACTTCTGGATATTAATGTCAAAGTAGATTTTGTTTTTTTGGCACTTGAGGCTTTGATGTATACCAGATGAATAATTAACCCACTGACTGACTGGTAACATTGCAACACTTAATTTCTAATCTTCCTTTTATCGCTGCCAGGCCCAACTGGTGACTGGCTGCTTTATTTATCCTTCATTATTTATTAACAAACAAACAGTTTTTTCTGGAACATATGAGAAGACTGTGTTTTAAAATGACTTTAAAATAACTTAATTCTCATCCTGCAATACTGTGTTAAGTTTAAAGTGTTATATCTCAGTGGACCACATTATCTTTCTTGTAAATGAGATTGGAAATGTATTTGTTCCTCTTATGCTGGGAGTTATAATTGCAGGCATAAGTGGATTAGCCCACTTAAAGTGCTTTCTGGTGCCTGTAAGACAAGAAGTAACAATTAATAACTATATCAATTGCTTTAGCCATGGTTGGGGCCATTATATTCTATATTCTTGGCCTGTTAAAACTCCTTGGCTGTCTGTCTGCATTGTTGCCCTGCTGTAAAATAGGGAGAGTATGCACAAATGTGAACGATGTCAAACGATGTCAAGACTGAGAATCAGCATTACAACCTCATTGTTTCATTTGAAATCCTTTCTGCTTGAGTGCCAAACCATAACTATCATAACTGTGATAAATGCATCACTGCCCTACTTGTTACGAATTGTGCTGCTTATCTGTGGCAGCAAGGGCTGTTGCATTCTTCTCAATTAAAAAAACATCTATTTCTGTTGCAAACCACATAAAAATCCACACCTGATGTGTTAAGGTATGGTCTCTGGAGGCTGTCAAAAAAACATTAAGGGAAAGGTTGGTAATAACTAACTAAGGCAGAAGCAGAGGACGTGCTCCATTACAAAATGCACTGAACTCCATACATTGATATTACAACACCAGGATTGTTCCAAAGGGCAGCCCTTTCCTTTTATGTGATGAAACCAATTACCTGTGTTCTCACAGTCTATTTCAGGAAAGGAACAGGTGGTCCCATTGTGCACTCACTGTATACCCACAAGACCCAAGTCTTTCAAATCATCATTTTAAAGAGCCACTATGGTGGCTTTCCTGTCTCATTTGTATCCACTTATATGAGAGAAAACCGAAGGTGGGCAGTTCACCTCTGGGTCTCCCTACTGGAACAGGCAGGGGGGAATGGGGGATCCACTTAATAGAGCAATACTCTAATGGAATTAGTGGGTTAAAGTCAGTCACACCTCGACTTCCAAATAACGCACATTTCATTCATAATATTATAAATACAGGCCTATAGTTCATGCACATTTTTATTTTTCTGGGTTGTGTGAAATGGCTAAAAAAAAGGTAATACAAAACAAATCTGTGCACCTCCAAAGTGCATTGGTTTAGTCTTAGTATCAATCATGAAATAGGGGAGCAGAGGAAGAGGGGGATCAAGGAAGGCCAGAAGGATCAGGTTTTAGTTGGCTGTTGTGCCATCTAAACAGTGTGTTTGCTGTTCTAAGTGCAATAGTGTAATAATTAGATTTTCTTCAGTGTGTTTTCCCATTTGTGTAAGAAGAATTAAGAATATTTATTCTCTATTTTATTTGTATTATATTATTATTGTTGCTTTCTTACATTTCTGATTGTATATTTTATTTTTGGCACATATATGTATACAGTGTATATTTATGGATTTATTTATTTAATTTAAAGGTTTAATGATCAGGGACAATGCATTGATAAAACATTTTAACATTTTAAAATGTAAACATGCCAGAATTAGCCAAAAGGCTATTTTACATCTGCTGTCCCTGGACTGATGTTGAGTAGTCACCCTAAAAGAATTTTTTTTTAAATGTTCTTGTGGTTCTCTGAGTTCTGATAACTTATAGAGTCATAGTTTGTGCAGAATTGTGTTCGTTGTCTTGTGGCAATGTTGGAGGTGGTGCACTTTAAATAGTGTATTTCCTGTTCTAAGTGCAATAGTGTAATAAGTGTGGATTTGTGCAATTGAGAAATATTATTCTCATTCTTATTTCATTTTTATTATATTATTCTTTTTTTCCACAGATCTTAAATTCCTTCATATTTAACATATATTTTTAGACGTCCTTGTGGACATATGATATATATATTAAATAAAATTCCTGGGCGGGGGGTGCTCAAGGGGGGTCTTGCCCAGGGCGTCATTCAAGCTAGAACCACCACGGTGAACATAGCATTCATCAACCAGTAAAGTATTTCAGTCTTGCTAATCCATCTGCTCTCTTGACTGGCCTGCATTTAAATGAGGCGCTGCTACAACCTATCTCGGGGCCAAAAAGGGCTTTGGTGGCGTTCAGATATTGCTCTGAGACAAGGAAGATAGCAGTATGTTAATGTCATTCAGATGGAAAACGAGATAAACAAACAGAGACAGGCAAGAACGGTAGCTGAGCAAGTGTGCAGACAGGAGGGCTTACGCATCCCTGAACATGGTAAAATACACGTAAAAAAACAGGACAAATCATATGCTATCATGCTGTTTGGTCTGATGGAAGCAATTATGAGTTGACTGATTTGTTATCATAGCTTTTCTGTTTTAGTTTATTATACAGTACATGGGAGATTATTGCAATACAAATGTCATTTCTTGTTCTCTGGCCTTTTTCCAGACATTCCTTATAGTTTCCGAATTATAAATCAATTGCACAAATTGCAGTCTTCATGAAACATGCTCAAATGGAAACAAGCCTGTGAATGTGTTCAGTCAGACTCACACATGACATGTTTCTCCATACAGTGCCAGAAGCCACTTATATGATCTAATGCTTTTTCAGTCTGACTACTCTTTCATGTTATGAATTGTCACATCATATCACACATTGTGATACAGTGTTAGCATTGTAAGGCATTTCGAGAATAAAACATGAACCGCAGAAAAACTGAAAAGTTGGAAAGAAGTTTCATGATTCACAAGATTAAAGAGCTCAAGTAATCAAATGTCAACAGGCAGAATGTGGAGTGAGTGGATGGATGCTGAACTGAGCAGTCTGAAGTGTATAGAGGCTGAAGATGAATCAACAAATGTGTCCTGCTGACTTCAGATGCTGATGAAGCATTACATACAGTATAAAGCAGCTGTGGACAAAATGTCTACATTCAGAATTATAGTCATTTATAAATCAATGCAGACTACTTTACTGCTCTAACCACATTAAACTCTCTATATAGTTTGATTTAAATGCATCTATTGGCTGGGGAGTGTTTGATTAAATACACTTTATTTGTATTTTAAGCATTCTGTGCAGTTTCTGGAAGAATTTAGTTTGCTCTTGTTGATAAAATAACTGAAGTACCTGCAGATTTCATAGCTTCAGAAACAGATTTCTGAGACATACAGTGAGGAGAACAAGTATTTGATACACTGCCGATTTTGCAGGTTTTCCCACTTACAAAGCATGTAGAGGTCTGTAATTTTTACCATAGGTGCTCTTCAACTGTGAGAGATGGAATCTGAAACAAACATCCAGAAAATCACATTGTATGATTTTTAAATAATTAATTATAAATAATATTTGATCATGTACCAACCAGTAAGAATTCCGGCTCTCACAGACCTGTTAGTTTTTCTTTAAGAAGCCCTCCTGCTCTTCACTCATTACCTGTATTAACTGAACCTGTTTGAACTCGTTACCTGTATAAAAGACACCAGTCCACACACTCAATCAAACAGACTCCAACCTCTCCACAATGGCCAAGACCAGAGAGCTGTGTGAGGACATCAGGGATAAAATTGTAGACCTGCACAAGGCTGGGATGGGTTACAGGACAATAGGCAAGCAGCTTGGTGAGAAGGCAATAACTGTTGGCGCAATTATTAGACAGTGGAAGACGTTTAAGATGATGGTCTCCCTTGGTCTGGGGCTCCATGTAGGATCTCACCTCGTGGGGGCATCAATGATCATGAGGAAGGTGAGGGATCAGCCCAGAACTACACGGCAGGACCTGGTCAATGACCTGAAGAGAGCTGGGACCGCAGTCTCAAAGAAAACCATTAGTAACACACTACGCCGTCATGGATTAAAATCCTGCAGTGCACGCAAGGTCCCCCTGCTCCAGCCAGTGCATGTCCAGGTCTGTCTGAAGTTTGCCAATGACCATCTGAGGCCTGTACTACGAAGCTGGATTTTCTCTTATCGAGGTAACTTCAGAGTTAACCCTGAGTTTTCCGTCCTATGACACTGGTTCACTTCGTACCGGGGTAAATCACCATGGCAACTTATGCCGAACGGCTAACCTGCTCCGGAGCAGGTTATGTTCTGGATAAGAGATCAATTAGTATAAAAGCACCACCTCCTGACCAATCAGTTCTCTTAGAAAATGACCTGCCCATTCTTAAAAGGTCCTGTTAACATTGGTGCGCGGATTGTGAGAGGAGCGCTTAGGAGAGCAAGAGTTTTTAGGGATTTAATTGGCCAAATATTAAAAAAACAATCCTTTAGCCACGTTAGGGATATTATTCTGTAGGTTTAACATCCTGAGATCAAAGGGTCAGGGAGCACAATAACTTTATTTATTTATTTGTTGTAATTGTAAAAAAAAAAATGACGAAAAGATATATTTGTAAAATAATCCTTGAGGCACATGAGGGATATTAGTCTGTATGTTATACAGTTGGTTTGAAATCATTCACTCAAATGGTTGAAGCATAATAGGTTTGTATTTTGAATGTTGAATATTAAACTAACTTAATGTCGCAACGAAAGGAAGGCCACTGAGGAAGCGCTCTGCCCCAAACGTCTGTGCCGTAATAAAGTGACATTAGGTGATCAGAGTGCTGTCCGTTTATATTGTCTAATTTATTAATATTGTATAATCTCACGTACACAGAAGAAGAAGGATGAGTACAACCCCAAGAACACGATCCCAACCGTGAAGCATGGAGGTGGAAACATCATTCTTTGGGGATGCTTTTCTGCAAAGGGGACAGGACAACTGCACCGTATTGAGGGGAGGATGGATGGGGCCATGTATCGCGAGATCTTGGCCAACAACCTCCTTCCCTCAGTAAGAGCATTGAAGATGGGTCATGGCTGGGTCTTCCAGCATGACAACAACCCGAAACACACAGCCAGGGCAACTAAGGAGTGGCTCCGTAAGAAGCATCTCAAGGTCCTGGAGTGGCCTAACCAGTCTCCAGACCTGAACCCAATAGAAAATCTTTGGAGGGAGCTGAAAGTCCGCATTGCCCAGCGACAGCCCCGAATCCTGAAGAATCTGGAGATCTGTATGGAGGAGTGGGCCAAAATCCCTGCTGCAGTGTGTGCAAACCTGGTCAAGAACTACAGGAAACGTCTGATCTCTGTAATTGCAAACAAAAGTTTCTGTACCAAATATTAAGTTCTGTTTGTCTGATTTATCAAATACTTATGTCATGCAATAAAATGCAAATTAATTACTTAAAAGTCATACAATGTTATTTTCTGAATTTGTTTAAGATTCTGTCACTCACAGTTGAAGAGTACATATGATAAAAATGACTTCTACATGCTTTGTAAGTGGGAAAATTGGCAGCGTATCAAATACTGTATATTCTCAGCAACATCAACAACTGGCTTTGCAAGGCTTCATCTGAATAACCTTCCCCACCCCCTCCCAACTGTGCACCACAGGTGATGCGATTGGCACCAAAATACACAGACAGGCAAAACAAATTCAGGAAACGGAGCACATCTTGCGTTGGTGGTTATATTCATTAACAAGAGGCTTGTCTCTCCCACGCGGCCTCTCAACTGTCTCTCTCACTTTCTCGTTCTCTCTCTCACCAAAATAGCCTGTTAGCTATTGCATCCAAATAACAATCTGCAAGCCAAGTAATTGACAAAAAGCTTCAGTATTATATTTTCATGATGATTTTCGGGAGGCTTACTGTAACCTCCACTAGCCTCTTATTAGCATTGCCTGTGTGTCTATTTGCTGCAACATATATTCAGGGCAATAAGGTCGACTTAAACCATCAATCTCCTGCTTGTGCTTTTCTGCTGTTTTACTGCTCAAGTTTGGTTGCCAACAATTGCTTTGAACTTTATGGAGTCAGTGTGCTTTCAAATGATTTATTAACTCTACGCAGGTGATCTTTGCTTCACTTCACCAAGCAAGTATTTGCTGCTTGTGCTAACATGTGTCTCCAATTAATGTCTTGGCTCACATCTCTCTTTGTTTAGCATTAAGGCTGCCAACACTGATGGCTGTTTTATTGCTGTCCGCAGATCTGTGTGTTATAATGTCTGTGTGTGTTCAGTTCTGTGTTCTGTTTGGGCATTGCCACCATCATGTTGTCTGTTCCCTGCTAACTTTGGTTGCTGTCATCTCTCTGTGTGGAATATTTGCATTAACTGTGCTTGTTGTAGCTGAGCTTATTTGCATTTAGGCTGTTAAGATCATAAATCATGATGCTTTCATGCTTGTGATTTACAAAGTGGTGAAACATGTACATTCATGTGCAATGGGCTGAACTGTTTGTTTTTGTTTTGTTTTTGCATTTTCTTCCCATGTTGTTGTCCTTGTTTTGTGTCCCCTTGACTGATTAAAAATCAGATCTTGTAATTCTAAGACATTGTACATTGATTTTGATCTTGCACACAGCATAATACAAGTGTAAGATTTAGTTTGAGTTAATTTACCAGCAATATATTTACAATGATTACGCAGTTAAGTAGTTATATATTTGTGATTTAGTATTTACATATTTACAGATTCAGATAGTTACACCAGCATCTTTTGAAACAGTTAAGATAGTCTCTTGAATCTATTTCTGTGGTTTTACCTCATTACAGTTACATTTGTCTAGGTCTAAGTCGTTCCTGGCCTCCGATTGGTGGGGTTAGTCACCTGTGGGTGAGAGATAAGGAAGTGGTGGTTGTTGTTATATTCTGATGCCGGGAGCTACAGTAAAGTTCTGCCTAAAAGTCATCTGTCTCCATCCTGCTGTTTTCTCTCATGAAGAGTGTCCAAATACCACCTATCGAACCCTCACGTTACACCAGTAATAAAGAAACAACATGGCATTTTCTCCACATGCTTCATGTCCAGCTAAACATTAGAATCCACACAGAAAATAGTCACATCACTTTGTGTTCAAATTCAGGGATATTGTGAGGATGTTGCTGCCTGTGATAGAGCACTGAGCTCTTGCAACCTGAGCACGCCTGTTTTATGCAAATTGAGCAGATTACATTTCTCACTTTTCTGCATGGAGCTCCTTTCTTTTTTATGTTACAGCTAAGCAATAGACAAATATTTAAACTCAAAACAGCTGGTTCATGTGAGAGTTTGCTTAGCTATTCTCTAATATCTAAACTTCTCTATCTAAACTTAATTTTAAATGTTGCGCTTCTAATGGTTTGCACTGCTGTTAGACAGAGTATTAAACATATATCCATGAACTTACGGTCATCTGCTACTTAACAACATTTTAAAGAGGAGAGTGCATCTTTTACCTGAGAATTTTACAGTTGAGAGTTTTACAGTATTACTCCCTTATGTGAGAGTAGAACATCTTATTCTAAAACCATGGGAATCTGCTGCTATAATAACCTCCACTCTTCTGGGAAAAGCTTTGGCTCCTGCTACAGGAAGTATTTGAAAGGTCAGGCTGATATTGGAATATAAGTCAGACACTGACATTGGGCAATAATGCTCGCTGTAGCATTCCAGGTCATCCAAAAGCTGTTGGATAGCGTTGAAATCAGGGCTCTATGCGGGCAAGTTCTTCCATGCCAAAGTAATAAAAAACGTGTCTTTATAGTCCAGCTTTTACACAGTGTTGTTGTGTTGAAGCTTACAGTGTGCTGTAACATTAAGATTTCCTTTTCATTTGAACTCAGTTACAACCAAAAACCATTAAAGTGCAGACCAAAAGTACAAGTGTTGTCATTTTGTTGTCTGCTTGATCTCAGCTGGTTGGTTGAGCATTCAGTCAGGCATCTTATCATGTCTGAAACTCCAGGTCGACTCATCACTGTGGTAAATAATAATAAATTATAGTATCAGTGGGCATGGTTACACTGCAGGTTCATAGTATGGTAATGTCAAACATATCTGACATTTGATATGGCCCTGATGACTGGATGATAGATGGATGAATGTTCAGCATCCACATATACTTCAGTTTGTCCTGGATTGATTAAGTGGTCTACTGCTGCAAAGCCATGGTGGTTACATTCTGGCAAACTTCTCTCTCTGTCTGCTTTGCTATCGAACAACTTTCCAAAGTTTCTACTGTAATTTATCTTTTTCCTTCACTTTTTCTGTCAGTCAGGAATGATTCACCAGCACTAAAACTCATGTTGACAAGTCGAACATGCACTGTTCTCTGAAACTCTAACTAAACTTTGTCACAAGAGAAGTTGATGAACAGATACACTCTCCCCTGAGCCACTTATCTGCTACATATTATCATTAGACTCTTAATTCTGTTAAAATGGTACATTATGCTCCTGTTATTCATTCAGAGGCAGCACACTTATTAGCATCTCCTTTTTTTTTTTTTGGATTACTGTGCAAAATCACATTATGTTTACAAAACTACAACTGTGAAACAGAGCAAACCACTAAAGTCTTTCTGCAGGACTGCTTTGATTTATTGAATTAAAGTAAAAAGTTAAGTTATTTGTCTTGTGCGCTCTGTGTGTGTGTGTGGTTGTGTGTGTGTGTGTGTGTGTGTGTGTGTGTGTGTGTGTGTGTGTATGTGTGTGTGAGTGTACATCTGTTTGTATCCCTGACCATATGTTTCATATTGAACTTATTCATTTGCTTTTTAACTAATTACAACTGTATTTTTATTCATTAATTAAGAGATACACTTTTGGAAAGATTTGGAGAGATTTCATTCTCTGGTGGTTAAAAATGTAAAGTTACATTAACTAAAAAGATGTAATAACCACAGTAAACATATCACATATTGCATAGTATTTTTTTAAATAAATAATGGATAGTTGGACACATTTTTCACTTGAATGAGAAAGAGAAACTTTTGATTGACACTGTATATGTTTATATAAAAAATTCTTATAGACATACTATAGACTACTGAACAGATGGACTCAGCAGTGCTGCATTTGTAAGCAAACAAACAAACCAACTGTATGTAACAGCTGAAGCGATAAATGTGGATGAGTGAATTAACCGTTTCACTGCTGAGTGTGATATATTGCCTTTTCAGAAATACAGTTTGACACATCTGCTAACACAGTGCTTGCTGGATGCATTGCAAAAGTGGCAATTACATGTTAAAGCAGATTTTTAGTACTGGGGATTTTTTATTCTTGAGGAATATGTGTACGAATTTCTTTTGCGCTCTTCATCTGCCTAAATTGAATCCTTCTGCACAAGCAGACTTAAATGCAGACATAACATTAGAGGAAGTTAAACAGGTTATACGCTCTTTTCCTAATGGAAAAACCACTGGTGAGTATATGTGATGAATTGTATGAGCGAGAAAGTAAGAAGAGGAAGTGAATGGACAGAGAGGAGAAAAGGGATCAGGATGTTCTCATTTTGGAAGGTTTTGCTGCTCAAGTAAAAAAAAACCTCAAACTCAGCTAATGTCCCATCTGATTTAATGACACTACTGGCTCAGTACTTATTCTTCCTGCCTAAATTTTTTTATTTTTTTTATTTTTAGATTTAACCACTTTCGCTGCATGAGAGCATACAAATTTAAAACATTGATAATCCATTCCCTTATAGTGCCTGAGTCAATGACACGCTCTGTACTTTGTGTTACATAACAGCTGATAAAATGATGTATGCTTGCCTACTGCCACAACAACTTATATTTAAAGTCAAACTGAAAGCAAAGAAATCATTGTATACATCCTTACTGTTTATCTGACTCATACATTTGTTCAAAATTAAAATGATCAAAGAGAGAAACAAAAAGTAGTTCTCCAAGAATCATACACTTTTGGTTGACAATGGCGGTACTGTATTTTCATTGGATTAGTATAATATCTGCAAATACTTTGTTACATGAGACCAAGCATACAGTACGTCACTTCCTTGTCGTCATAACCACTATGCCCTCTTTTGGGTGAAAAAAAGTGCTGCAAAAGTACAAAGAGTACAAATTTGGAAAATCTGGTGTCACCATGCCTAAAAGCTGGTTTGTGGCATTCTGCACCAGCCACAGCTACAAACCAAGTGCAATAATTTCCTCGTCTATTGACTTGGAACGGGAATCCATGCCAGTAGTCCCCAGGCTGTTGCTCTGCTCTGGTTTTCTGTGCTGATATTAGTTTGTCTATTGGTATGTACATTTTAACAGGAACTCAACTCAACTCAACTCAACTCAACTTTATTTATATAGCACTTTAAAACAACCACAGCTGAAACTAAGTGCTGTACATAAATAGATAAAACAACACAGGAACACAAAACAATTAACAGGAAATAAATACTAAGATAGTTGTTTATTGTTTTTAAAACAAATTGAAAACAATAAAATAATAATTAAAAACAAACAAACAAACCATAAAACACTAAAACAGGAGCAGAGTCTCATAATGGGTTGAAAGCCAAGGAATAAAAATGGGTCTTAAGACGAGTTTTAAAAATGGACAGTGAGGACGCTTGTCTAATATTTAAAGGAAGCTCGTTCTATAATTTAGGAGCAGCAACAGAAAATGCTCTATCCCCTCTGAGCTTCCGCTTTGACCTCGGTACCTCCAGGAGCAGCAGATCAGCTGACCTGAGTCACCGAGCAGGAGCGTGGGGGTGAAGGAGCTCAGAGAGCGGGGCCAGACCATTTAAAGATTTAAAAACAAATAAAAGAATTTTAAATGGACTCTAAAGTGCACAGGTAGCCAGTGGAGGGATGCCAGGATGGGTGTTATGTGCTCCCTCTTACGTACTCCAATTAAGAGGTGAGCGGCTGCATTTTGCACCAACTGGAGACGTGCGAGGGAGGACTGACTGACTCCAAAATAAAGTGCATTGCAGTAATCCAGCCGGGATGTGATAAAGGCATGGATTACTGTTTCAAAGTGCTGTAGTGTGAGGAAGGGCTTTACTTTTGCCAGCTGTCTAATGTGAAAAAAGCTGGACTTCACCACAGCACTAATTTGCCGATCCAATTTAAAATCACTGTCCATCTTAAAACCCAAGTTTGAGACCGTTGGCTTAAAATAATCTGCCAAAGGACCCAAGTCAAATGCAAGGGGTTCACAAAGGCCACTAGGACCAAACACCATCACTTCTGTTTTTTTCTCGTTAAAGTTAAGGAAATTCAAAGCCATCCAGACTTTGATGTCTTCAAGACATGCCAGAAGTGGTGTTAGGGAGAAAGCGTTGGCAGTAAATAGAGCGAGAAGAGCAGGGGCCCTAAAATCGACCCCTGTGGAACCCCAAACGGCAGTGGAGCAGAGCTGGATTTTGAAGTTCCAAGGCTCACACTCATGCTTCTGTCAGCCAGATAAGATCTGAGCCAGTCCAGTGCCGTAACACAGATTCCCACTAGGTGGCTTAGCCGAGCCACTAGGGTGTTGTGGTCCACGGTATCAAAAGCTGCAGTTCAACATGTCCAACAGGACAAGAATGACATGATCACCAGAGTCATTTGTTAATAAGATGTCATTAAAAACCCGTAGTAAGGCTGACTCGGTGGTGTGCAGGGTTTTGAAGCCTGATTGAAAGACCTCCAGGACATCGTGCTCATCCAGAAATGACTTTAGCTGGGCATGAACAACTTTCTCCAATATTATTATTTTATTATTTTATTTTTTAAAGATTTTGTTGGCATAGACATATTTATCAGTAGCCCGACAGGAAACATGGGAGAGAGAGGGGGGTGTGACATGCAGCGAAGGACCTCCAATCAGGTCGGCTGCGTACAGTATATGGCATGCGCTCTAACCACTTGACCAACATGCGCGCCCCTCCAATATTTTTGATATAAAAGGCAGCTTGGAGATGGGCCTAAAATTGGCCAGGACGCTGCGGTCAAGGCCAGGTTTTTTAAGTAGCGACTGCACCACAGCATGTTTAAAACCTAGGGGAACGACACCAGAAGACAGGCTGTTTATGATAGCCAGAACTGACTGCCCTATACTAGGGAAAACCTCTTTAAAGAAGCTAGGAGAGACAGCATCACAGGGAGAGCCTGATGGCTTAATATGGCCAACCAGATCCTCTAAAAATGACAGAGACACAGGCTCAAACTTATCAAGAGCTGCAGAACAAGGAACAGGGACAGAGGGGTCAGGTGCAGGAGCTAAGATGAGATTCCTAGCAGTAGCAACCTTATCAATAAAAAATTGCAGGAAGCTATTGCACATTTCAGGAGATGCCTCCAAGCTGACAGGCTGTGGGGCATTAAGAACAGTGTCAATGGTTTTAACCACTTAACACACGCCCCTGTTTTTTATGCTGTTAGCCTAAACGACATGCCCAAGTTGTGAGCAGCACAGATCCCACATAGTTTGAGACTCAGAGATGTGTCTGGTATCATTGGAAAGGAAACACTCTCAGGATTCTTGTAAAAGTGTCTGTGTGATTCTGTGACTTACTGACAAAGAGTGGCAGAGGTTACAATGATGGAGCTGTTTACTCACCCATAGGTTTGCCTTTACAATGACATGTGTACAGACATTCAGGGACCTCTCAGCAGGATATAGACACAATGAGACCACAGCCACAGGTCTTGGCTTCATGCAGTCCAAATTTGGAGTCAAAAGACCAAAAGATGAATGTTTCTGAATTATTTTTCAACAGGTATGTCCATGCGTTATCTACTTCATTTCACCGAATATTTCCATAGGCTGGAACAGCTGTCAATCAAAGCCATGTCGTCATTGTTGTCGGTCACATGTCCTCATTGGCTTTGGAGACATGTACTGCCTAATCCTAAACACCGATTGGCTTGTGTGTGGTGTCGTCAGAAGCAGAAGAGGCTCACGGTCGTAAACATCTAGTCACGTGTACTCTGAGATGGACGTGCAGGTCAGGAAATGACGTAAACGGACCGTATATGGTTTGTTATTTGTGTTATTACGTTACGTGTTGGACTAAATACATGGACATATTGAGGAAAGTATTTCGGTTTTATGGAAACGGATTTCATATTTCACAAGAATGGATATTTGGCGAGCTGTACAGTAAGTCCTGAGTCATAAGATGATCGTTGTGGATAAAGGGAAGACTTTGAAGGTATGTAGGCATTATAGCTTTTCTTACTTAGCTCAGGGGCTAGCCGAGCTAATCGCTAATACTATTACGGCTGTGAGCAACCATATAAGTCGTGAGTGGTCTTGAATGAATCAGGACAATCTAAGCTTTCCAACGATGTACGGCATGAATATATATGTTTAAGGGTTGGTGTTTAAAACATTCAGAAGAACTTGTGGCTACCTCCTAACATCCGTCCCGTCCCGTAGACGGAACAGCGTGCGTTAAATAACACCCGCGAGTTATGATGATTATTTGTTATGGCTCTACAAAATGCCAGGAAAAGAGAGGCTACTGAAGTTGGTCCACCGGGTGACAGGCCAGGTTCACACAGAGAACAGTTTGCAATTGCCACAGAGGTAGCCAATCTCAGGAGCGAGAGTGGTGAGGCAAGAAGAGAATGAGATGCTGTACTGCAGAACTGGTCTAAGGAGGAACTGTCTGAGAAAGCTGTTTTTAGGCAACAACAGTGCATGCAGGGCTATGATTGGGCTCAGCTAGACAGGATTTTACTGTCTTCACTCTTCTTTTAATTAATTTCCTGCAGGCTGTACACTGAAAAGAGTAATGCTGCCCTCCACAGACATGGGTTAGCTGTTTGTCATATATCTTTGAATACAGTTGTAGGAATTGTTCGCAAAATCTCAAGACTGCTCTATCAATCAGGTTGAAAATTCATTCATTCAGATTCATTTCAGATTCAAAAAAATATAATTGAAAGAGAAAACTAAAAGACCCAGATCTGCTACCTGAAAAACTGTTACTTTTCACTTCTGAAATTATTACACAAGAACATAACATGTTGGACTGTTTCCAAATCCCCACACTGACACAGACCATCTGGATGTTTGCCCATGACCGCAGTCTCAGCCTAGTTAGAACAACATAATCCTTTCTTCCAGATTTTATCATTCATCTCATAGATTTAACAGATAACTGTAGGGAGATATAATGTCTACCCCTTTGGTCTTCTGTTCAGTATTTTTGCCACTGAAGCTCTATTTTTCTTTCTTTTCTTTTCAAATGTCAAAGCTTTCTCATTTCCCCAACTGAACCTTCAGAACAATAGTTTGCCTTACCAGAGATGCCTTAACCAATTTGTCAGAGATTTTATTTCCCTATACCCCTTAGTGCCAAGGTCCACTAAAAGCCTAAAGGGCAGTCTATATTTATGATCCTAAACAAGCAGCACAAAATCTCTTGGAGCAGGTCAGGGCAATGATATCGCATCTCTCAAAATCAACAGGGCAGCTGCAGACTCTGAATAGTTTTAGGGGGTTTGTTCAGTTGTGTCCACCACATGCCCTGTCAAATTTCCAGTAGCTCAGCAGAAAAAATACATTATCAGATAGATTCAGCTCTGCTGGATGTGAAGATTAGCTGAATAGGACCTTTTTACCATAATTAATATTACAGTAAACTAATCATCTTAACATAGGTAGTATTACAACAGCGAACACTTAGAAAAATCATGGTGACAAAACTTTTTTTCTTTTCCCTGCGGGCAAACCTTTATTTCCAAAAAGAGTCCAAAAAGATTTTTATCCTCTTTGAAAGTCGGAAAAATGTGAGGAGTAGTTTTCAATTACAAAGCAGCTTGAAGAATAACAAGGTTTAAAGGCCAGTAAGGAAGACAATGAAAACAAGAGAAAACTAAATTTTAAGACAAAGAGGAGTGTGAGGGGGTGGGGGGATAGATTGCTCTTGTCCTTGTTCTTCTTTCTTAGCTTAGGCTATATGTACCTATTGTTCACAAGAGCAGCGCTGCACCATGTGCAACAATGGAGCTGTGTGTAATTCTTTGTTAAAAGACTGGCTCAGCTCTCATGTAGCATTACCTTGGTGGCTCATTATCACAGTATCAGTGCAGCATGTCCTGCATTCTTTGTTTACGATCCTTCCCCTCCTACTCTTCATTTTGTTATTAGTCAACGCCTCTGCACTACAGAAAAAAATGCTTCCCACAGCTGAGTTGACAATTAACATAAGCTATTATCATGTTCTTGAACCAAAGAGAAATACGTCTCACACAAGATGCACAGATGCTATCGGACAGAGAGAGACTTTCCATGCCAAACGTTTGAGTTGAAGAATGCTGAAACCAGGAGGTCAAAATCCATGCAAACGGTCTCACTAAGTAGCTGGTGTGATGTGAACACTGTTCTGCAGTATCTTACATTGCAGACTTTACACACGAGGCTGAATGATGAGATCTTTCATGAGATCTTTTGGTCCAACTAATCTCAGGTTGGTAACCCACTACAAACTTGGCTCTTTGTCGTCAGTAGCCTACTTTTGACTTTCAGATGATTACTGTATAACCCTAACCCTAACCCTAGCTCAATACTCAATAACTGCTCAATAACTGTCAATGTAGGGGCTACAACACAGAGGCAGACTGAAAAGACTAACTGTGAAATATTAGTGAGAACATTTTAAAGCCATGAAGAATTTTCATGGTATGACATCTTGAATTATTCTGATGATTTTTGATTGGAGAAAAATGAATAATCCCAGCAAAAATGCTGTTGCATTAAGCCTATACATGTCAGCTTGTGCAGACTGGGTTGGATTATTTTTCAGTAATTTTGCCTTTATTGTAGAGTCAGTGTAATGAGACAAAGAGAGCTATCTTAAAACCTGCATTCTCTCTAATGGACAGCAGGGAGCGATCAATTGTAAGGAAGTCTATGAGAAAATCACTTCACTTCCCACTCAATTTATTACCCAATAAATAATTTCCTTATGATTCTATAGTCTCAATCGCTAGATTCAGGTGTTGTTCAATACAGCATGATGTTCATTTTGTAAATTATGGTCGTATTTATTTCAAATTTGACGATAAAGCAGGGTATGCTTTAGGGCGTGGCTAGCTTGTGATCAACAACCCAAACATGGCTTAACCCCAGATTCACAGAGTAAAGGTGAAACCTTAGCTGTCCATGTTTCAGTGTGTTTTCAGTTAATGTAACATATCAGTGGCCTATAAACGCCTTCTTTAGCGTTTGGTTGTACTTAAGGACCCTCTAAGTAGTCAGATGTTCAGTTTTTCAGGTAAGCCTACCGTCCAAATATGTTCACTTCACTTCTCGCTCCAAAAACCTGTGATGGCCACTGTCAAAATGCCAAACTAGAGGACACAGGAAAGGGGAGCACCTAAGTAGGACTATCTTTTGGTGCCACACCGTATTAATACATAAAAAATACAAACCGAGAGGTTGCATATAGAAGAAAATCCACTCGCTGCTCTAATATGCTCACCAGCTAGTTAATAAGGCACCTCACCAAGTTTAATAAGGACATATATCTGTGGTTGAACTGCTGAACAACATCTGAAACATGACAAGTGGCCCCAACAGTTTTTTTGTTGGTGCTGTTTTTTGCAATGAGTCACAAGCCAAAAAGATCCACTGGTTTAATCTGTAATGATACATTGTATGTATGTATTTATGTAGAATCTTGATCTGAACAAGAACCAGTGTCTCAGTGCTAAAGGAGTCAGATGTGGGGTAAAATGTACAATATTTCTTTAATGCAGAAATATAAAATAGCATAAAATTGAAATAATCAAATGAAGTACAATTACTTCAAATTTGTTCTTAAGTACAGTGAGCGTAGTGTTTTTTTCTACCACACGAAAGCCTGTATCAGTAGGGTTGTTGAGTAAAAGTAAACTCTCATTGTGTGGTTGCATTTGCCATCAATTACACCACCTGCTCCACTGGTGCCTTTATGTTGACTTACCAAGTTTGCACATCTGGTGAGGATTAAGTTACGTCTGTGAAACAATAGTTAAATATCTAACTGTGTTACTTTACTCAGTGAGAAATGAGAACACATGTTTAATAAGGAAATTATCCCCGGACTAAATCCCTCCACAATCTCATCTCTAGCATTGTATTAAGTCTGTGGAAAGTCTTCTGTCACATTCAGTTTCATAGACGCTTTCTCCTCTGTTTGCAAACCTCTTATCTGCATTTAACAATTACTGACTGTATAAGGTTCCTTAAGAGCTAAGATGGTTTGTGAATAGTATCTTAGTTTAATCTAAACTTAACTGGTAAATTATAAATTTCCCCACATGACCCAACTTTGAGGATTGAGAATATTTTCCACATTTTAGTCTCAGTCCCTCAAACTTAAAGATCGCAGATGTCCCCTTTATCAGCATCTAGATTCAACAATAATACGAGAGATCCATTCAAGATGACACATAAATTATCTGCTGATAAGATAAGAATATAAATTAGCAACAAGATATTCTGCATTGCTCTGCATTCTCACTATAAGAGACATGATTCTTACTTGTTCTGATCTTTCTCTCCTCAATCACAATTGATCATTGTACTTACACGAGTATATAAAATCACACCTGGCTCTGCATTTACTTGCATCTCAGAAGAGGCAAACAGTCCTAACAGGTCCCGAAATTCTCACAGAGAGGTACATTAGGTCAGAGTAGGAGTGAGTGCAGTTAATCAACTTTCTTATCCTTGGAAAGTAATTCTGTCTTCACCAGGATTTGGTAAAGCTCCAGAGCATTCCTGGACCTGTTAAGACAGCATTGCAGGAGTCAGGATATAAGAATACGTTGCAAGACATTGAAAGGAGATTTTTTTATGAGATTAATTTTCTCCATACACATTTCACTTCCTTCTGGTTCAAAGGAAACAGAGCTGTCTTTTAGGTTCTAAAATGTCTCCTGTGTTTATTGCATCTTAAATTAGACTTTAAAAAGGCTATGTGATTTGCCATTGTAAATAGCCTGCACACTTATCTACAGTATACAGTATATTGTAGATACATCATTGAAGTGATGCGGCAAAACATTCACTGTGAATATGGGACATTAAACGTAAAGTAAAGTAAAGATTGCTGTGAACTATTTAGAAGTGCAGCTGGTATTGACTGAATTGGAAGTGTGAAGGTGTTTGTCATTTTAGCACTTTTTATATATATTCATATATGTATGCCTGTACCTCTGTCTAAGTGCATTTTACATAATTCGAAGTTATCCGTCTCAATAAAATCATGATATGATTCATTCTCCAAACATTTCTACTGCTTCCCAAAAGTGTTTGAAGGGAAATTTTTATTAAAAAAAAAAAGATTTTGTTGGCATAGACACCTCTATTTAACAGTAGACCAACAGGAAACATGGGAGAGAGAGGGGGGTGTGACATGCAGCAAAGGACCTCAGACAGGGATTTGAACCAAGGTCGGCTGCGTATATGGCCTGCGCTCCAACCACTCGACCACCTGTGTTCCCTAATGGAAACTCTCTATTCAAAACCACTTCCCTCTCTTAAAAATTGTAGAGATTCAAATGAATTTGGAAACGCAGGAAGTCCCAAACTGGAGTACAATGAGGACACGTCAAAGAATTAGATCACATTGTAATCTCAGAATAACTCCTGTTATGATGTGAACGTTGTGTTTAGATGTTGCCATGAGACAGAAAGTGTAGGAATGCATTACTGCTGCTCCATTTGGTAGTTAATGTTGGAGTATAAATGTCTCTTGGTACTCCAGAGCTGTCTGCCAGACCAAACTGTCACTTTTAAAATGGGCCCAGAGTTTTTAGTCTCTTTGTGTTAATCCATGATACGATGTGAATTACAAAGAACCAGGACTTCCTGATAAAATAACTGTCTGCTGCACAGATGTAATAAGTCTATCCCCTCACTAATTCACATATGCTTTGGCCACTGTCACCTTTCCCAACATAGACGGCATTTATGAAATGCAGTAATTTTGGTTTAACCCTAGTTTACACGTAATAAGTGACACTTATTTTAAGTGGTGCACTGTGTTAACTCCATTTATTTATTGCGCAACTTAGTGCTGGGTGTTCTCTTGGCCACATCAAACATTTTTGAATTATCTTTCTTTGAGTACTGAGCCAAATCCCACACACCAAAATTTCCTCTGAGAAGGAGGAGCAGCTGTTGTGTGTGTGTGTGTGTGTGTGTGTGCTTGGTAGGATCAGCCAGCTAGTTAAAAAATCCAAGTATAATAGAGTTATTATGTCTAAATACAGCCAACCAATATCTTTGAATATGCATCACTGTATTCTACTTTTGCGCAATAAGTAAAGTTCAAAATTGGCTGCTGAAACAGCATTTTTAGTATAAAAGGGGAGGTGTCATGCTCTTTTCTTTGTCTATATTTTTATTCTGGGGCTCTACTGGAATATCTTTACATATGAGTTGAAAATGCAGCCTCTCAGTCAATCTGAAACAGGACCCCCCCCACGTTTTGCTGTTAAGTGCAATTTGCCTTGTTTTGTGTTGACTGAGTAAACAGATTGTTTTCTATGGTCTCGGACATTTCTCCACATTTCAGCACACAGATTGATCCATAATGAATGTCATGTATTTTGCTGCTTTTACTTTAGCTTTTACTGTAATATTTCTCATCAATGACATAATCCAATGAAATATCCCTCAGAACAGCTATTAATATGACTCAGGCATACGGACGTGCAGCAGCACACAAACATAGAAAACATTACAAATTAAAGGACCACAATGTAAATTCGTATTATGATGTACATCAACTCCATATTCTTCCTTTATATGAATTAAATGTGAGGTTAGCAGCTCATCAGACAACTTTCTGTTCAGCAAAAGTAAATCATGTTATATTATTGAAACACATTGCTGGGTAAATGTGCTGTTATAATAGCAATTCATCAAAGTGACAGCGCTCCTGGATATTAAAGGGAGTAGGAGATGACACTCTGATTGGATTACCGCGTGTTACGCCCAAAACACACCTATGATTAATGAGGAGACTTAAGTCCAACCCTTTTAGACCATGCCCCTGGTGCAGTGACCATTTTTCCACCGTTAAAATAGCAAAAGTGGATTTGGACATGCCCCAAAGGCACTTGCGCCACAAGCTTCAAGCCATGCGCTATAGACCGTTAAAATAGGGCCCTATATCTTTAAGTAATGTTCAGGTGTCACTAAATGTGTCTGGATTTCTCAAAAATGTCAGTACTGATGTTCTTTGTTGCCCACAGCTGGCTGCAGCATCACACAGCAGCTGAAACGTTAGTTGCATCTCCACACTGAGAGAGAAGCTGTGTGCATTTACACAGATGGCACAGCAGCGGCACCTTCATTAACACCGGATCAGGACCTGACGGTAATTAAATCCTGAGCTCCTTCAGCGCTGTCAGGACATTTTTATTTTTAAGAAGCTGAAAGTCTGAGATAAGCCTACCACTAAATACTCACTTGACCCTTAATCTTTCTTGCCATAATAATTTCTTCTGTTCATTATGACCATTAGTCCTTGTAAGTATGTGGAAAAAAGGGGTTTAAACGTTTGTCTGAAGCTAATATGACGCTTCAGGTGTCCAAATGAGTCAAATCAAGTAGATTGTTTTCTGTCTTTTTAATGCTAGGAAAAGTATGGCAGGTATCCACTTGATATGTCTGACTGCTGAAACCTCATATACGACTCAGATAAACTTTTTCAATGCATTTTTTCACAAAATGATTTGTGGACATACTGTGGATTTTGCCCCATCACTTACATTGAAAGTACATTTGACCGCCATTATGAACAGGAGGAATCATTACATCAAGGAAAATCTCTTTCAGTGTTCATATGGGCATCTCACTATTGTTTTAAGATAGACTTGAAAGACTGAGGACCTGTCCTTTAACTGAAAAAGGATGTCCCGTAACACTGATGTGCCTGACCCTCCATTGTCATATCTCATTCTTGAATATCTCCTTTGCCTTGTAAGTTAGATAACTTAAGAAGCAAGGAAAGAATGATATCGAGGGAATGAGGATGAATTAATGAGGACCTGGAAAGATGCCAATGTCTTGGTCTGGGAGAACTTTAATGTGCGTGCTTCCACACAACACACAAAACAAAACCTGCCTCATATATCCTGTCTATTGTAGTGTGAAAAGAATTTAGAGACTTTGATCTGTACCATTTCATTGTGGACTCTTGGCAGATATCCACAAGAAACTGATCAGTATGGGCTAAAAGCTAAAGAGCACATTAGTGCCTCTTCAGAAGATCTGACTGACCTTCAGAGTAGGCCAACATTATTTCCAGTCAATAAACTTCCTCCACAGTTTACCTTGAACATTAGTTCCACCTTACTGGAACCGGAAAATTGCAGATATGTTAACCCTCAAGACATCAGCACCAAACAACTGGCAACTGCCTGGTCAGGTATTCATAAGTGTAACTGTCTTACATTTTCAAGCCTTAATTGCCTCTATTGAATCAAATTCACAGGCAGGATTTGTTAATGGGGCCCTTAATTCAGTGCAACAAACACCATTTTAATGCAAAGCACGACATGGAATGAAATGCCTTTTAAAACAAGGTGATCAAAAACAAATATGTCGTTTTTGTAAATTGATTTATTCTATAGTTTCCTTTCTAAACTTCCACAATCCAGGTTTAACAATGCACTGCATGATGCTCATTTTGAGTAAGCGTTAGTCTGAGTAAAAAGATATTAATGGCGCTTTTCCACTATACAATTCTTTTAGCACTACTCGACTCCACTCGTTTTTTTTGCGTCTCCACTAGGGATAGTACCTGGTACCTGGTACTTTTTTAGTACCTGCTCTGGTGAGGTTCCGAGTGAGCCGAGCCAATACTAAATGTGACGTCAACAGACTGCCGGCCTCTGACTGGTCAGAAGAGTTGTCGCTGGAAGGGTCATGAGCCGTCCCACATAAGAATCAAACCTGCCATTTTTAAATACTGGCAGCAGCGTTACAGCCATACGGCTCAATTTTGTTGCTTTGTGTGTGACAGAAAGACACATACAGCAGCAAGTACACCATCACCTCCATGTCCTCCATTGTTCATGTGTTTGTGTCACGTACAGTATAAAACAAAGTCACGGCAGTTTTGTAGAGCTGTGCTATAACGACCCCGCCCACTTGGAGTAGGTACTATATGGAAAAGGTCGTTCCTGGTACCAAACCGAGTCAAGCGGGGTCGAGCCGAGTAGTGCTAGAACTGTATAGTGGAAAAACGCCCTAATTAAGCGTACACCTTTATCCTTGGTTTATTTGGAACAAAGACGTGTCTTAATTACCTACTTTCCTAATGGTCTTTGTATCCAACCTTCTTATTTTCTTTCAATTATTAAAACCTGGACCCCTCTCTTTCTCTCTCTAAAGTAACCAGAAGGACACATTATGATACTCTTAAGGAGTTTAGAGGAAGTGAAGGGAAAGGTTAATCTTGCAGAAGTCAGGAATATCAGCAGTACCATGGATTTCTCAGAGGACCAGTTTTGAAACCATGAACTCTAAATATTTGTGTAACTTGGAGCCTAGGAAACACATTTTACGTCTTGTTGTTTTTACTGGGTTAGCAGGTTGCATTAAATAAACAGAGGTAATTTTGCCATCTGCACTTGCTCTCTATGCATGGTTGTTCTTCAGTCTATCTTTGGCCGCTGCCTGGTGGACGTTTGAAAGCAGCTGTCCCGACTGTCAATCATGATGCTACACCCTCTTTTTATATTGTCAAATAACCAAATGACACAGCTGCTCACACAGACTGTATATCAGAATAGTAGCTTACATTCTCACAGGTATTGTATTGTGAGAGATGTTATGTATTGTGTTTGGGAATTACTTCTTCACCTGATTTGTTTGAACCCAGGTGCAACTTTGTTATCTGCGGGGGAATAAATGGCTATTCAAGGAAAGTAATAAAGGAAAATATAATTTGTACTTAATGACATTTGGCCTCTTTTGCTTTTCTCTAATCCGGCTGGGTAACCGACCCTTTTCCATTGCTGAAGAGAAGCAGGCTTAAATTCCCTTCACAAAGTCGTATTGAACATTTCTTCTTGGCAGGATGACAGCAGTGCCTGTCCTGTCATATGTTAACATTGAGGCTGTGCTGTTCATCTTTAACAACTTTCCTGTTGTTAGTGTCCATCTATCACTTTCTTGTGAGCTTTGACTTAAAACTATTCCTCATTGACAATGCAGTATATCAGTGCTGAAGTTCTGCTTTCATGATTTGTCATAAGACTTGAGTTGTCTTGTCATACTTTGAATGATTCAGTAGTTTTTTTTACTATTGCACTTGTCATTCAGTGTTTGATTGTGTTGGCCCCTACAAAACTTTGTCAGTTGACTTATGTTGCAACGACAACTCTTTCATCAAAGTACTAATATGTTGTTCTATTTCTGCTTGTATGTGTAGATTATATATATATATAAGGTAGCAGACAACAACTACTCTGACACATTCTTCCTCTGAGGTATAATTAATGTCATTTCAAATGTGATTAGTAGTGTGATTGTGGATCTATACATAGACTTTAGATGCTCCCTTCAAATAGCTGCAGCACTTAAAAAACATTTAAATTAATTAAATTTTTATTGAGATAGCCTCTTCAACGAAGTATTATCATGCTTTGCTGTTAGTTCAAAGGATCTCTGTTTGCCCTGCAGGCCATTAAAATGTACTCTGAAATTTGTATTAGCTCTACTGAGACAGCTACAGTTTTAAAGATGACAACACATAACTCTCTACTGTCTTACTACTTTTAAAAGATATAAAGTGACATCTTACTTTTAATGGTGCTAGAAACTCCACATAACTGTACCTCTAAAATCTGTGAAGTGTAAATATATTTTATGTCATAATTAATATTACAGAATGGAATATGTGTGTTGCATAACTTCCCATTATAATTAACAATGAAGGCTTATGGGCTAATAACACTCAAATAATTGTTCTCCAAATTGATGTATTTATTAAATAATCTTAATATTGAAAATCCAAACAGGAAATAGTGTGTATCTGTTTACAAATGACCTCTAAGTTATATTTTATCATCAGTGAGTTAAAATTGTATAGTGAGTGGTTAGTTTTGTCTTGTTCTGTACACATGAATAAAATGTGTTAAATATTGATTACTGACACTCATTTCTTCATCTCATCCCTCATTCACATGTGCTTTCAGATGAAGCAAGCGGATAAAAAAAGGTTTAAACAGGAAGAAAACCCTGTCAAGGACCTGAATGTCTCAAAATGACTGAGTTTGTGATTTATACCCCAGGAGGAAAGCATGGCTCTCCCTTAAAATAAAATGATGGCATGGTACATCTAAGATTGGCAACCTGAATGTTGTATTATTTTACTGGGACAATGTTAGGTGAAAAACTAAAACATCACTATATTTTGTTGCAGAAGTACCTTACACATCATTTTAAGTACTATAATAGCAGACCTCAATAACATCATCCTCAAAATGAAGCATGGAGTAGAGATCATCATGATTTATAGTTGTTTTGCTGCCCTTAGGTCTGAACTATCATCTCTCATTTAGAAAACGTATAAACATATAAAAATAATTTTTCAAGTTTAAGTTTCTGTCAGTCATCTGATTAATAAAAGTTTGGAGATGTCACAAAAATGCCCCTAAACATAGTGAAAAATGGACTACATTATGGCTTAGAAATAAAGTAATGTTTCACAATGTCTAAGGTCAGTCCTGGCCTCCAATTAATTTAGATTCTGTGGAATAAACTGAAGAGAAATAATAACACGCTCAACTCAGAATACCATTAAAACTGGGTGCTGGATCCTTAAAGTGGTTAATAATGAAAAACAAAGACTAGGGCAGCACTCCAAATTGACCTTTTTAATTTGGACAATTAAAAAGGTCAATTTGGAATGCTGCCCTAGTCTTTGTTTTTGTTTTTCATTATGAATTGAAGAGAGGCATTTCTGTAAAATCAGTAAAGTTAGATTAGTTTTTAGATGAGATTACATTAATACGTTTTGTAAAGTCTAAAATTCCTCCCGGGCCAATGTGGAGATCAACACATACAGGAAATATTCGATTGAGGTCACTGACTTTGAATTTTCAAGCAAATAATTCAATACATACACCAAAACATGCAATTATTTTTATGTCTCTATTTCAGGCAGATGTAGCAAAACTACAGGGAAAAGGGTTCACTTACTTTTTCTTGGCAGTGCACCTAACAGCGTTGCAAATAGATGTGGATCATTTTGCGATGGTGTTTGTGATGCTTGAACCACGTACAGTAGATTCTGCATGATTATGTGCTTGATGAGGCATATGCTTCACATTTTATTTTCAGAGTGAGAGGAGATCATGGAGGAGAAAATGTGGGAGTAGCAGAATTAATGTTCTCAGTTTGAGGAACTGACAGTTTTATTGCAGTGGAAAGTGGACACAATTAGCAGTGAGTTATATCTAATTTTGAAAGCTTTAAGACAATATTTATTCATGAGATTTATTCCACAAGCAATTATAAGAACAGACAATCCTTCACAAAGAAGAAAATTAGAAGCTTACTGGCTGTGGCCATAAACATTTTATAGCAAATAATACTTTTATTGGTGTTGTCCTGACTCTCATGTCAGTCAGCTGATTCTTTTAAAATGAACACAGTTCCTTAAATCTGTCATGAAACACAAGGACCTGATGAAAGAGAGAGGAGCAACGGCAGGATGTAGTGTTACTGGGGATGGAGGTTATTGTAGACCATGTTCAGTCAGACATTAATACTGTGTGTGGGGTCTCGAACATAGAGGACCACCTGAACATTGCTACAACATAATGCAACATCATCCTTTAACACCTTTGCTGAACAACCAAGGGTATATCAGGATGTGAAAGCATCTTTAAAAATCATTTTCTAGTGTGAATTTTATCATTAACTTTGATGTAAAACAAAGCTGTAAAATCCTTCCTCAGTATTATAAACTGCTGAGCAGTGTTTTGGATATGAGTTTAACAATAGATACATACATATACACCCAAGGGCAAATGAGAAAAGCAATGTTAATTAGCAATTTCCCATGCAATTCATAATGTAAATGGAGCAATAAACTTAATCTCTATACTGCATATAATTCACACAGTACAGCAGTTTCTATTCAAATTCTTCTGACAACCAAAACTCTCCCACTGACAGGGAATACATTGTCAGTTTGACTTTAATTGAAACTCGTGATGGTGAAAGTTAGTCAGTAGTGTGAACACTGATTGAATGATTATGAATAATTGGCCTAAGGAATCCTATTTCCCCATCACCAATTAGTTCACATTGATATTCAAATGAAGTGTAATTATTTGAGTAATAACTGAGGACAATCAGGTGAGGGTTATACATGTAGTTGTGAAGGTTTCTAGTAATAGTATAGTTAAAATGTGTGTGAATGTGTTATATTGAGAATGAAGGCAGAATGAATGAAGGAAATAACATATGGTTAATCCTTTTATAAGATTATTCTACTGACTGAAAATAAAACAAGACAAATATTGAAAAGGATTAAACATGTTTAAATTTACATTTAACTACAGTACAGGGCATCTTAAGTGGACATAAAGTGGGTGGATTTCCCCCCCCCCCCAAATAAAGACAAAGAAATATAAAATGAAATGCACATTTAAAATAGATATTGCTACAGTCTCAAACATTGTGAGTATTCTAAAAACTCCAGCTACACTATGGAGAACCAAAACTGGCAAAAAGTAGTGAAAGGCTATCAGAAAAGTCAGAAATAATAAATGAGAGAAGATGATAAATAACTGTAAATGAGGAGATATTTTTGTCGATGTCAGCAGAACTCTAAATCCAACCCTGTCGTAATTGTCTTTCAGTGTTATTGCAAGGTATGGATGTTACATTTACGATATGTTGATGTCAAAATCTTCCTTGGAGCATGTTTTATGTTTTATGTAGAGAAATCGCAGCAATTTGTTTCCTGGCTGAACCTATTAGATGGTGAAGACTAATTGTTTAGATGAAGGAGATAGTTTGTTGAATCATAATGATGGATTATATGAGATCAGAATGATTCATTTTCAGCTCTCAGTGGTTCATAAATGTTGATCAATGCTTTGTCCCTCAACAGAAAACCAAAACTTTTCCCCTTTCCAGCTTTAGTTCTTTTTATCTTTAACCACAGGATTAAGCACACCTTTCCAAAGTCGAGTGCAATGAACCAATTTAATTTCTGTGTGTTCACATTTGTCCTTCCAAATGTAATCTATTGCAGATGGTGGAGGTTGATCCCTGGTAAGAGTGAATGTTGCTGTTTTCATTCTCTATGTTAATTCTGAGCAGACAGCCCAGGCTTTTTGTTGTCACTCTGGTCTCTTTAGTGCCTCTCTAGCCACCTGAGACCTCCGCTGACTCTGACCAGATGCAATCTATCGTTATTCGTGCCCATCCAGTTTTCTGCCACCAAGAGGCTTCACTTCAGCGATGAATCCACAAGGGCTCCACATATTTCAAACTGAATGTAATGTTATGATAGTGAGTGTGTAGTTTTTTGTAGAGTGGTGCTTTTTGAGAAGTTTGAGACATTATTATATAGTTTTACTGTGATATACTTGAATTGAGGTTCAAATTGTCAACAGGCATTTTAACTATGGCTTTTTTTTTGTTTGAAATGGGAAGATAAAGCACAGCTGCAGTCGTTAAGAGTTTTATTGTTGATTTATTCAAATGACATTCTTCCTACTAACATTTCTTTTTTTCCTCACATTGAATCTTTGTACGTCATAAGCAGTGCAAGACGGCTCTTTTTTGTACTTTTGTGTAGTTTTACTAAGGATGTATGTATATGAAGTATCATGGACTATGTCTGATTCTCTGTCTTAGTACTTTTTAACTGAGTGTTACATTTTGTGCACACACTGAAAACCAGGTTCCATCTGGGGTAAAACTTAAACTTAATTATAACACTTGATGTGCTTCCATGAACTTCTCTTGGTCTATCTTTAAAAATGTAATATCACAGTTTTGTAAGTCATCATCTACATGTCTGCATCAATGAGCATCACAAAAGCAACTGGCCATTTTATGTGTCATGGCTGAGCCAAGTCATATGATCTCATTTGTAGTGAGGGCTGTTTTAAGCTTACAATTCAGAACACATACCAATAAAGAACATGAAGAGGCGTACAAAGTGATACTCCATCTCCAAAGATGCAACCCCTGATGGAATTTTGATCTTACATATTAAATATTTTTCTAAGGGCACTTCAGAGTCTCCCTGTCAAGAATAAAGTCCTTATCATCCATGAAACCACACACAGTCCTTTTGGAACAGATTTGCATTGAAATAGTTCATCATGGCCGACTCTATCATCACATCACTAAATGATCACTCTCTCAGCTCTCATCAGTTTTGTTTCCAGAAACTAGCTGGTGAACATAGTGGACCATTTGGCAGCTTCACTCAACGTAAATAATGAATATTCATTCAATTATTCATTCAAGTTTTATTTTTACTGGAGAGAATCATTGTGATAGACCCTCATTTACAATCATTTAGAGTCTAATTACATAAACAGAGAAAAGGCAACACTGCAATTAATTAATAAAAAGCCATCAAAACGTGCTGATTAGGAAAGAGAGATAGATTAATATACTTAAAATAATATTCAGTTGTGTAAAAAAAATAGTAAAATAATTTAAAACGTATTTTTAAATTCTGTTATGTAACACAATTGCAAATAGAGGTTCAGAGGTTTAAGATTGAGTTTCTAAAATGTCCAGAAGGTATGAGTGTGTTGATTTTGAGCAGGTGATGTAATTTATGTTAGGAATCAGGTGCACTAAAACTTAAAGCAGTCTTCCTGGTGTCAGACCGGACTCGTGGAACATGAAGCAAGAGTCGGTCTGTAGAGCGTCTCCGATAGAGTTCATCAGAGAACCAAAGTCATTCTCAAAGATATGAACATCATCCAACCCTAATATATAAAATACAATGAGTGTGTGCCATAAGCTTCACCAGCAATAAACCTCAAGGCAGAGTGATAGACTGAGTCCAGAGGTTTAAGAGTGGAAGAGGATGTGTGTCTATAAATCACATTACTGTCATGACAACTGCCTCAACAACTCTTATCTTACAGGAAGTTGGAAGGTTGTTTCATTTATGTAGTAATAGTCAACCTTTCATCTGAGTCGGCACACAAGATTTTATATATGATATTTGAAAGTGACTTTTTTATCAATCTGTATATAATTTATATTTTGTGGCTGTCAATCGTAAGTCTGTTTGAGGTAGAAATATGAAAGTGAAAAGAGTCTCTCCTAATTAACAATAATGTTGCTCTGTGAGTGTTCGCTAATGAGTTTCCCTTATCAACTTTATACATTTATAAACTTTATAAGTTCATACATTTGTCTCCACGTGGCCAAAAAATATCCATCATGCAAAGCCCACCTTTTAAGTCCTCATCAAATAACCTTCGTTCTTCTTCTATTGATGCAAATTGTGCTTTCTGTGACATCAGTGAGAAAAAACAGATGTCACGGGGAACATTTCAATCTCCAGGCCAAGAACAAGAACAACTGTTGCTCCACAGTGTCATCTCACAAGGAACATGCTGGGAAATGATGCTCTATGCCAGCTTCTTTTATAAATTGGTCAATATTGCGACTCAGTCCTGCCTCCTAACATCATGCAGTCCCAACGCGGCTCATCCACAGAAATGACATCATGCACACTATTTTTTTTCTGCCCTTTGTTGATATTTTCAGATTCCAAGTTTCTTCTCAAAATTACTATCAAGTGGATGATAATGAAACAAATTCAACTGTTAAAAAGTCATAAGAATATGTAGTAAAGTAAGTGCTGATCCCTTCTAAAAAGTTTTAAGTTTTAAAAGTCTTTTAAATTCTCTCTTCTGCGCAATTTTATCTGATCCCTTGAGTGGTTTCCAAGCCAAGCCAAGTTTCACACACACACACACACACACATATACACACACACACACACACACACACACACATATACACACACACACACACACACACGAGCAATAGAGTTCAAATTGAGTCAGTTTCTTTCAGTGACAATAAAATCTAATTTCTTCCTTTACATTTTGCATTTCTTGGGACATTTCCTGTTACCATCTTTAATTTAGATAAAAGTTTAGATACATTTAGATAATTAATTTAGATAAAGTAAATAAGAATAATAAAATTCAGTGTTGCCCCATGAGTTAAGTATAATCTGCCTCGTGTGAACTGATGAAATCACATCCGGTATTCAGGAAAAGCCTCATCAGGTGAAATGTTTAAATAACATTTGTGTCACAATTAATTAACGTATTTGGATATTATCTATATATATAACTGTGAGGTTTGTGAGTTGTCATTGGCCTAGAAACTCTCTGAATCTGCCATCATTCTTTTTATACTCTGAAACAACACTGTTTCTGTCAAGTTGCCACTTCAAACAGCACAGATATGTGTTGAAAATGTTTCCAACATCACTGTGAGTATCTTTGACTCACACTGCTGTCAGTTCACATGGAGTTAGATGTGGTGAATGAGGTTGATCCGGAGGCAAATTCTGCAACATGTTTGGAACAACAACTAACAAAAGCTCCAGTTAATGTGATGTTATGACAAGAGATTAAATCACTAACACAGCAATGTGCAGTGTTTTTTTATATTTTTTTTACAGAACACAAAAACAAAAAGGGCACATAGAAAAGGACAGAAAGGTGAAAAATGTCTCACAGATTGAGTCTGTTAAACTCTATACACAATATATCATGCTGGGAGGAATTTTTGGTTGTGGTTTATATTTACACTTTACACTTTAAACAAAAAATAGCTGGCAAATGTCACACCACAGGTAGTTCTGTGGTTCTGTCAAACAAGAAAGAATGTAGGCCTCACCTGAACCGATGTGACTTCAACTGCTTTGCTTTCTACAAACACACAGCAAAACTTACACTTACAGCAATGTTGGGGACCAGGCCCGATGTGCTCATGTCAAGTTCCAGCTGTGCACTCGACTCTGTGTTGATGTGTTTATTTATTACCAAAAAGGTGCAGACAGAAACTTAATCAAAATGCTTCAGTGATGGTGGTTATTATTTGACATCCATCACAGATTGAACATAAAATTTGTCACCACTCCCCTCTCTTCTTTGTCTTCCTCTTCTTGACATTTGGCAACCAACCAAACAACATTACAATTCATGAGAGGCAATTTTTAAATGCAGCTTGCTTTTAATATCAGTCGCTCTAAGTCAGCAGGTAATGGAAAAGGATGGAAAAGTTTCTGTGAAATCTGATTTACAGTTGAGAGAATTATTGAGGTAATTAAGAAAAGGGAATTTATCCAAGACAGAGCTGGAGCTACACCTGAGGAAATGATGCCAGCCGGTGCCCTTACGCTGTGTACCTGCATATATGTATTTGATTGGGGCTATGCTTTTATTGTGCCACATTGATTTACATATTTTTATTGCATGTGTAGCTTATTTTCATTTAGTGCCTGACATAAACAACATAAATATGCCCCATTTGCATGCTGTGTATTGTGTGCTAGCTGTATGATAGCTTTCATATTCTTCTTGCATCATTGCTTTGCATGTTTTTGATCTATTTCAACAACTATATATATATATATGTGTATATGTATATATATATATATATATATATATATATATATACATTTTTAATATAAAGTGGCAATGATTTCATACATACCAGGTTTGATATTAATAATAGGGAGTATTTGAAAGGAAAACGGCTCCAATTAAATCCAATAAAGCTCAACTCAAAGCAGTAATGACTGAATTTTACATTGAAAATGTGTGCTTTTGTCACCCTGTGCTGAGGGCACACTTGTGTCTGTGGTAAAAATGTATAATGTGGTCAATGATCTAGGCAGCTTCCACCTTCTTTTATTTTTTTTGGGCTTAGATTCAATTTCTCCACTAAAGTATTGTTTTTTCCTCTAATTAATCAAGATATGTGATGTTCTGTGGGTGTGAGTTGGCAGTTGTTTACTGCCTAAATTGCTTAATGAATAACTGCTCTAATGGAAAAGGCCCCTCAGTGGACAATAAACAGAATTTTCTTTTTTTGCCGAGTTAGATGAGAGCATCAATATCACTCGAATCTGTCCATTAATTACGAGTCTACAGACAGGATGGTTAGCTTTGCTTAACACAAAAGCAAAAAAACCTCTAAAGTTTACCAATGAACACATCATATTCAAGGTTCTTTTAAATTCATACAAAGATAAAAGCATAAAAATGACAACTTGTGGTTTTATAGAAATTATGTGTGACGTCCTGTAGTGTCTGCTGATTGCCTGGCAACCATGACTTTAAATAAACACATAAAAACACAACTTTTGACACTGTGGCTAGAGGAGCTGTTTGTGTTGTCCTTGGACAGAGCCAGACTCGCTGTTTCCCTTGTTTCCAGTCTTTGCTTTAAGCCAAGTTAGCAGGCCATTAAGCTATCTGTCTTCCGCTGCTTCCTGACGACATACTAACAGCCTCATAATTTCATATTCAACAGCTATAGGCCTAAAGTGTCAAGGCAATTTTGTTTTCTATAGCTCATTATCACACTCCCTAAGCCCCTCAGGGGGCTTTACATTCTGCAGAGCAATAGCCTGCAACATCCTCTGTCCTTTGACCATTGATTCAAATCAACTCTCTTATAAGCAAATTTCCAAAAATGCCAATATTTTCCTTTAAAAATGAAAAATATAATAGCTTTTTTTGCTCACAATTGTTGAATACAGAAAGAAGCCCAGCTCTGCTTGTGGCCGTAATTTTTAAAACAAAAACCTGCCAGGAGTCAAAGGAGTGTCTTCCTGTCTGCAGCTGTTATCTCCTACTCTAACCACACTGTACACTCCCTATCAGCCTACAGATCAGTCTACTACTGTCAGCACTTCTTTACTTAATTGACGCTTAGGGCAAGTGACTGAACCGCTGCTGGTGTTTGATAATGTAGAAAAACTAAAAAAGATTCACAAATCCTAATTATAATAGAGCAGTGGTGTGCACAGACTTTTTGAAGGGCAGGGGCGAAAAGAAAAAAAAGGGCACATACAGCACGTTCTCGACACTGAAGAGGGCAGTTTAGTGTGTGTTTTTGCCTCCCAAGAGGGCAGTTTAGTGTGTTTTGCCAACCAAGAGGGCACTTTAGCATGCTTTTTGGCGTTTTAGCAGGGGGCGACCACCCCCCCCCCCCCCCCCCCCCACACCCCCCTTGTCCACACCACTGTAATAGAGAGGCAGGAAGACAAGAGGGGGTAGAAGCGTTTATCTTGCGCAGTGTGCGTGTGAGTATGTGTGTGTGTGTGTGTGTGTGTGTGTGTGTGTGTGAGAGAGAGAGAGAGAGAGAGAGAGAGAGAGAGGATAGGTGGCGTCCAGGCAGAGTGGATAGGATGTGGTTGGTTTTGCGCACCGACTCGGCTTTACTTTCCGTGCTGGTGCTTCAGCGCCTTCACCCGTTTGCTTAGTTTGGGGTCATTTTTCCCTCTGCTCTGACGCATCGGACCGACTGGGACCTCTGCTGACTTTTCTGTCGTCTGGCGCGAAATCAGTCGTGGATTGATCTGAGGCGTAACAGCCACGGAGAGACGTGAGCGCAGGGAAACTTCTGAGCCTCAGGATGGACGTGCCTGTCATCTTTCTGTTCATCCACCTGACCCTCACTGGGATTAGAGGTAAAGAAAAATGGAGTGGGAAGAGGGTGATTAAAAAAAAACGCAGGTTATTATTTTATAGAGTAAGCTCCTTCATGATATTTTCAGTACTTTTCCATCACTGGAGAATCTGTAATATTATCTTTAACACATATTTGTAATTTATTTATCTTATTGTTCTCATAGGTCATTTCCCTAATTTTATAATAAGAGCAGAAGGTGTTTGCCAGTATTCTTACGTCATAGTGTTTGCTGTGCTGAAGCTAAAGTGATTAAAGCATTTCATTTTAGCTCATTTAACTTGATCAGAGAGCTTTTTTGAGTCAATGTGGACATCCACAGAGAAAGAGTCAGAGGTGTTATTGAATCATACAGTAAGCAAGCTCTCCATTTTACAGATTCCAGGTAGCCTTGTTGACAAGAAAGTGATTTGATTTGGACAGCAGTGTTATTTATTTGGAAAATTGTCTGCTCTGGTGCGCAACAAAAGGTGAAAAGGTATGAAATAGGTTGTTTGTAAGAGTAAGAAAAGAAAGCCTGAAGTTGAGGATACAGTCTGACTTTCCTTTGAGGTGCTGATGTAAGGACTGGATTAGATTGAATAAGTATTGAGAATATTTATAATTAAACATCAAGGTCAGATTATTCAGTCAATGGTGAATAGCCAATAAATATGGATATATGATAATTGGGATATATTGACATTTACTTTCTTCCCTGGTCATTGTGGGGGTTGAGCTGCGGAATATCACAACTCCATTATCCAATTCATGTCTTGTTCATTCACATCAAACATTCCCACTCAAACCTCCTCCACCTCCATGCCTGTGACTCATCTTCAGGTCTCCTATGTGTTCTGGATGAGATCTTCTCTGTACAGTTCTTTGGCATTATAGACGGATGAGATACAGGACACATATGTTGATGTTGTGTTGTTCCAAACCACACAGTGATTAAGTCCCGAGTGGAGGACTCTTTCAGGAATTTCTAGGAAGGTTGTTGTGATTGGTGGCAAATTGGGCTGCCAACAATATGAACACTCCTCCTGTTGATGTGATAAATGGATCAAAACAACATCTTTGATTTTATTCAGTTTGGTAATTATCTGACTGACTTGATTTCATCACTTCTTCATGTCTTCTTTTACAAAATATTTTTAATACCACTGGATAGTTTCAATCATCATTCAGAATTAATAAGACAAAGCAATATCAAAGAAGCTTAAAGATTCTAATTAAAAAAATTAAAAAGATAAATACAGGTTTGGAAAAGTGAATAATGTGGACAATAGGGACTACACAATGTCATAAATAAATTATATGGAAATCAATAACTCACAAAATAATTTTACATGTTTAAAAAATGGACTCCATATTTTTTGAGTAAGTTTGAGGATCTGATCTGTTTATAATAAATCAAAATTTTTCCATCAGGGTGACAGAGGACATTTTTTAATTAAGTGTCAGGGATATTTTGGAGTTGACCTAATTAACCAGAATCAGTACAGCTGCATTTTTTTCTGCATCAGCATCTCTTGTCCTGAGGGGAAACAATCTGAAACCCAAAAAGAGTCATATATATCTGTATATACAGTATATCTGTATCTATATCTACATCTACACACACACACACACATATATCATCCTGGCAGCCTGTATATTTGCATTCTCTGTATATTTGCATTCTTTTTTTAGAATACTAATTTGTTCTTTGTCTGTGTAAATGAAAATGAAAAAATGAAAACATGAGCACACAATCTGTCCTGCACCGTAGCTTGTTGAACTTGTTCACAGTGTGCAGGCTAGATAGCTAATAAGCTGCTGAGCTGCAGCACATTAAACAGCATGGAGATGTTAGTTGCACATGGTCTGTGCTGGTGTGGTCCTTATTCTTTAACACCACTACTGTTTGTTCTTGACTTAAAAAGCTACAGCAGAAGTGTGTTTGCTTTTTATCTCATTCCTCTACTAGGGCTCATCCTAACAGCTCCTGTCAATCATGAACATGTCTGATTGCTGCCAAAGGTATTTTTTCTTATCCTTTTAATAATTAAAAAAGAAAAAAATATTAAAAACACATTTGAATAATTTTGACATTATCCTTTTATCAGCAGCAATGTGATTTTTTTTCTTTTAGCTTTAATAGTTGGTGTTTCCTTTGTGTGTCAGCAGGATGTTTGACTTTCAACAAGTACCACCTGTTAACGTAAATAATATAATTAATAAAATCAAATGCTAACCTTCAGGAGAAGGATGCCCAGGACGCTGAATGGTTACCATGCAAGCTAAACAACCACAACATCCCTAGTTTCCAGCCAGGGAATCAAACCCCTTGTCCTCTGTCTGCCTCCTCAGTATCCTCTGTCCAATAAAGAAAACCCATATACTTGTATTATAATATAATTCAGCTTCTGGCTGAGGCACACCTAACACTAATATTTGAATATTATATTATGTAAATGTGTGTATTTCTTTTTAGCTGTGTAGTATGACCTGGACTAGCTTTTTTCAGGCACATGTACAGTACTTTACCCTGACCTATGGTCATGAGCTTTGGGTAGTGACCGAAAGAACAAGATCGCGGTACAAGCGGCCGAAATGAGCTTCCTCCGTAGGGTGGCTGGGCTCCCCCTTAGAGATAGGGTGAGAAGCTCAGTCATCCGGAGGGAGCTCGGAGTAGACCCGCTGCTCCTCCGCGTCGAGAGGAGCCAGATGAGGTGGCTCGGGCATCTAATCAGGATGCCTCCCGGACGCCTCCCTGGTGAAGTGTTCAGGGCACGTCCCACCCTTAGGAGACCCCGAGGAAGACCCAGGACACGCTGGAGAGACTATGTCTCTCGGCTGGCCTGGGAACGCCTCGGGATCCCCCGGGAAGAGTTGGACGAAGTGGCTGGGGAGAGGGAAGTCTGGGCTTCCCTGCTTAGGCTGCTGCCCCCGCGACCCGACCGCGGATAAGCGGAGGAGGATGGATGGATGGATGTACAGTAAACTGATTTTAAGGATGTCTTCAGATTGGCAATAACACTGTTCTCCAGCACACTGGATTTAAAAGAGAGATATCGACCGTAAGGGGGGAGTGGTGGCTTTCTGTTCTGAGCGTGTCTACAGTCATATTGGATGAGCAGTGTAGGAATTTCAGCCGTATCACTCAAAGTGAAAGTCTCCACTTAAACCTTAGAGGTCGTTTCATTTCAAATCTAATGTGCAGAGTCAAAACAAAAATGACCACTGTCCAGGCACACATAGCTTGCAAAGAACTTTCAGTCTCCACAAAGTACAGAGAGAAGTTAACACAGAGAAGCCCATGCACACTTTATATTCAGTTGCAGAATAGTTGTAAACTGCTTTGATGTAATATTTTCTATTGTAGCATTTCAGTGTCCAATTTTCTCCTACAAGATCTAATGGAATTCCACCCGGACTGTTCCTTCTCTTAACTTTGAAGCTATTTCTGTTTAGAAATTGGGAGTCAGTCACTGTGAAAAATTCTGGATACATACTTCACATTACAACTCTATATGAGCCACATTAATCTGAAGGCAGCTTTAGGAGTTGGTGTTAGTGTCAATCAATACTTCTCAACACCTGACAATGGTAAATGAAAAAGGGACACTAGAAAACTGATGTTTAAAATATTCTGTTGCTTCACATTTCAGATAGAGGACAAGTTTGAGTTTGACTACCACATACTACTGTGTCTTTGTTCTCAATAGCCTCAGTGCCCAGTCTACTTTTGCTGTTTTGACACATGGCATCGTCGATGCTCTTTTTATAGCTGATGTCCTGCAGTCACATCTCAGGTCAAATCTCAGTCTATCTAAATACGAGTGTGTGCTGTTCTGTGCATGGATTGAAAGGTTACAGTGTGGATGCCATGTGACTGTGGTCACTTCACTATGACAATCTAGATAGTGATTAATTACTGCTGCTGTGTTACTTAATATGTGTAGAGAATGTTTAAATTATAAAGCAGCACTGAGACAAGTCTGATAGAAAGTGTCGAGAGATGGGTGATAAAAAGACACGAGCCACAGATGAAAGCAGAACAAGGAGTTTCTGGAGTTTGATTAAGATGTTGCAACTTATCAGAGCCCAGCTTTGACTAATCAAGAGCAGCTTTTTGGAATATCGTGAGGACTTTGTGTTCAGGGGAACATTCACCGTGTACTATGGTCAACACATTACAGTGGGTACTGTAATAACCACTGAGGTCACATTAATTGCAAACAAAAGCATTTGTTACACATGACGGAGAAACTTGCAGACTTGAAGCGCTTTGTAAAATGAGGCACTGACTCAGCTGACCTGATACTGAGGGGGAGTTTTTTCCACAGCACTGGGGCAATGACAGTAAAAGCATGGTCTCCTTTAGTTTTAAGCCTGGACCTTAGAACATGTAGCAACATCCGATTTTCAGATCTAAGGAATCTTAGTGCTGAATAAGGTGTTAAAAGTTCAGAAATGTAAAGTGGAGCCAGACCATGCACGGATTTGAAAGTTATTAGTAAAGTTTTGGATGGGGAGCCAGTGTAATTCAGCCAGAACAGGAGTGATATGTTCTCAACGTGTTTGTGAGAAGCCTTGCTGCTTGCTGCTTTCATGCACAAAATCAGAGACCAGGAACTGCTCTTCCTGCTATGACAAGTCAAAATGTCTGCTGTGAAAAGGGTCTATTGCAGCACTGTTGGAGAATGTTGATGAGATTGAAAATGACATTAAGGAACAAGCGTGTCCCAGTTCTTTTCTAAGCCTTCTGCGCTGCCTGATTCCTTACCATCACAAGCAGCTGGACCTTACTTTAATAACACAGCAGCTCCTCCAGTAAATTCCTCATTAGTTTCATGATCAGTTAGATCAGACTATACATTTCTTAAAAGACTAATATTTTACCCTCTGACATGGTGCTACAGTTTAAAAGTTAATAATGAGATTGAATTTTGGGTCAAATTGAATTCCTGTTTTGCTGTTATGATGAAGGTGGAAGAGTTTTAAGTAAGAGTTTAGATCTTGTAAGTTGACATCAATAAAATATGACAAAATATAGAGCTACTTTAAGGCATTGATGATTTTACTAATCACATTTTCTATAGTGGATTTGTTTTTTCTTTAAATGCCACACACCTCAATTTGTGTTATTGAGGAAAAAATCCTCAATGAAACACAGTTATGCTCACCTAACGAGAAAAAGATTAATCCTTTGCTTTAATGGCTAAAAACAACTTTTCACAAACAATGTTTTATGACCTCATTAGAAAACAGACCAGTAATTGAGGACATAATGTAATTTGCCAGGTAAAGGAGGCCAACAGTTCAAGAAAGAGTTTTAAAGTTTGTTTTTATTGTAACAACTAAAAGAAGGCAACGAGAAAGGAATAGTGCCTCTCGCAGATGTGAGAGGGACATTTGTGTTAGTTGGCCGGCAATAATGAGGGATTTGTATTTGGCTGGTTTTATAGGCCAGAGGAATTACGGGCTGCTATAAATTAACAGCCAAAATAACTTTTTATGCCAGCTAAAGAGTCTTGTGACTCACTCATGTTTTGATCACAACTTGTGAAGCAGTCTGTTTCCATCTCTTCCTGTTATCTGCATCTTCCTGCCACACCAACCACTTGTATGTCCTCCCTCACCAAACCCATAAACCTCCTCTGTGGCCTTAAGCCTTTCCTCTTGTCTGACAGCTTTGTCTTGAAGCTTTATGTGAAGCCTTATTAAAACCAGATGAGTATAGTTATTTGAGATTAATTAATGAATTCTCCACCCAGTCACATTAGTTTACAATCTTTGTGTGCATCAAAATATGGGAAACAGGTCACTGGTGACCTAGACGTAAAGATGGTGAACTTTTAGAAAGGAGCAAATCACTTAAGTTGAACTTTGGGTGACAGCTTTGATGGATCATTTCCATTGAGGAGGATTAGGTACATCCCAAAGACAAGCTTAATGGATTTGAGAATGTTTTTCTCCTCTGGTTGTAAGTGATATAGGCTATGGGACTTAAATAGCTCTACTAGGGAGATAGGGGAGGAAACTCGTGCTCTGTTTTTGAGATCAGCACAGATGTTGTCTGGCCTTGTTTTTGTTGTGCTTTGAATTTAAATATTAATTTACACAGTATGGCTGACAGAGCACTGAAGTTACACTTGTTTCAGCTGATTGGCCTGAGTTGTTTTCAGTGTGCTTCACAATCCTGCGTCTGGTAACATCGAATCACATTCATACACCTTCTGTCAAATACAACTGCAACCATTTGCTATAAATGATCATTACTTGTCACAAATGTCACTGACTGAAATAGCAGTAACATATGTGCATGTAAACCATGCATTAGCTGATTTACTGATGCTTCCCAGAACAAAAAAAACCATTTGACAGTAATTGAGAAATACGGGAGAAAAAAATGCAAATCATGAATCTACCGTATGACATATAATCAGTAATCAGTAATAACATAGACAGAAAAATTACACTCTACGTTTCCATTAGACTCTGATTCTCTCATCTCCAGGTTTTAACATTTCAACTAACAGAGAGGGAATAGAAAATGGCCATTGAGAAAAAGAAAAGACTTTAGAAAAAGACTAGATCACAGTGTTTGGAACACTGAGTGGCAAAATAGGCCTCTGCAGGATTGGTAGGGATAGCAGGGATATGATTTGCTCTCCCAATAATTAGGGATATATATATATATAATATTTTAGGGATATATTTAATTTTCTGATTTATTTGTATTACACAAACAGAAATGATCGTATTAGTATAATGCTGATAGTCAAAAAGTAAGTGTAAATAAAAGATTTCTTTGAAGAGACCAAGAGTATAAACATTTTTGGAACACAAAACTAAAACTAAAAATATGATAAACAGGATTGTCAGGATCCCTCTTCATCCTGTTGGTCCTCTTCCTCATCTACTATGGAGCCATGCATCTCACACAGTTCAAGAGAAGGACTCCCACTGATGGCTTTGCCTATTACTTCATATGACACTTACTCCTGTGACACTGTGCAACTACACAACCCCAGAAAAACAGTACAAATGACAACGTAACTCCTCTTCACCATCTGGGACCTCAGCTCTGCAAATTATGACAGTATTGGCACTATTTGTAGATATGTTCTCAAACTGGCCCAAAGAATGGGCTTTAAAGAAAGCTGGCTCTCTTTCTAGTGAATATTTCTAAGAGTGAAAACCTTTGATTTCTGAAATTTTGCACGAACTGTAAGTGTAACTGTTCTAAAAAGTTCCTTCTTTCTCTCTGTCTCTCCCTCAGCGCTGTTGGCCAGTAGGGCAGAAGTAGAGGATGGATGTCCTCTCGGCCATTTTCCATGTGGGAACATGAGTGAGTGCCTCCCTCAGGCTTTACAGTGTAACGGACATAAAGACTGTCCGAATGGAGCTGACGAGTGGCGCTGTGGTAAGTGTGTGTGTGTGTTAACCACTTAACACACGCCCCTGTTTTTTATGCTGTTAGCCTAAACGACATGCCCAAGTTGTGAGCAGCACAGATCCCACATAGTTTGAGACTCAGAGATGTGTCTGGTATCATTGGAAAGGAAACACTCTCAGGATTCTTGTAAAAGTGTCTGTGTGATTCTGTGACTTACTGACAAAGAGTGGCAGAGGTTACAATGATGGGGTTGTTTACTCGCCCATAGGTTTGCCTTTACAATGACATGTGTACAGACATTCAGGGACCTCTCAGCGGGATATAGACACAATGAGGCCACAGCCACAGGTCTTGGCTTCATGCAGTCCAAATTTGGAGTCAAAAGGCCAAAAGATGAATTTTTCTGAATTATTTTTCAACAGGTATGTCCATGCGTTTTCCTCAGGTCCTTTTTGGAGACTCCAAATGGACACTTGGTTACCAAAGCTGTATAACCACAATCAAACACCTATAACTTCACATCCCCTTTGCCTACAATCAAAATCTTGGTCTCTAATGAAAGCTGACGCCATATTATTATTATTATTATTATTATTATTATTATTACATATAACCATATTTTTTTGTTTGGCCATATCTATCTATCTATCTATCTATCTGTTTATTTTGCTATAAGTCATATGTCAAGTCGAAGAAGAACCAACCGTGTACCAAAATGCCGAGTGCGTAATAATTATATCAACTTCATTTCACCGAATATTTCCATAGGCTAGAACAGCAGTCAATCAAAGCCATGTCGTCATTGTTGTCAGTCACATGTCCTCATTGGCTTTGGAGACATGTACTGCCTAAACCTAAACACCGATTGGCTTGTGTGTGGTGTCGTCAGAAGCAGAAGAGGCTCACGGTCGTAAACATCTAGTCACGTGTAGTCTGAGATGGACGCGCAGGTCAGGAAATGACGTAAACGGACCGTATATGGTTTGTTATTTGTGTTATTACATTAGGTGTTGGACTAAATACATGGACATATTGAGGAAAGTATTCCGGTTTTATGGAAACGGATTTCATATTTCACAAGAATGGATACTTGGCGAGCTGTACAGAAAGTCCTGAGTCATAAGATGATCGTTGTGGATAAAGGGAAGACTTTGAAGGTATGTAGGCATTATAGCTTTTCTTACTTAGCTCAGGGGCTAGCCGAGCTAATCGCTAATACTATTACGGCTGTGAGCAACCATATAAGTCGTGAGTGGTCTTGAATGAATCAGGACAATCTAAGCTTTCCAACAATGTACGGCATGAATATATATGTTTAAGGGTTGGTGTTTAAAACATTCAGAAGAACTTGTGGCTACTTCCTAACATCCGTCCTGTCCCGTAGACGGAACAGCGTGCGTGTCAGTGGTTGTAAACTTTAAAACTGATGCTGATAAAGAGGCCTCAAAGAACATTTAGGGTGATTGAGAAATGCTGACAGTAAGAATTAAGTCAAAGATGTTTATTTTTACCCAATAGTTTCACATAACATCCTATCAATTATTTACTAAAAAGACTTAAGACCTTCCCTCTGGCACACAAAGAACCAATCAACAAAAGAAGAAATAAGTGTTTAATGCTGCACAGATAAAATGTTGATTTTTACTTACTTACTTTTTCCCCAAAGAAGAAATCATGCCATCAGAGTAACTGTAAAATATATTATAGTCATATAAAAGTTCTGCACACAGTGGCTTTAGGTATCCAACACAGACAAAAAGGAACCTTTCAAAGATGCTTGTGAGATTTGAAAATGACAGTACTTATCTCCATCTAACTCTTATACTAACAATGCTGACAGTTATTATAAAGACATGCCACTGAGACGTTCTGGTCTATGTGTGGACCACGATGCGGCAAAGCCATGAAGTAATCTGTCCCATTTAATGTTCATTAACACACATTTATTTGAAGCTGACTTCTGAACCATGACAGCTAAAATGTTAAACAAGATGAGAAAGAGTAGATGACATGCTTGTTGTGAGGATACAGATAACAGGTACTCAGAACAGTCCTCAAGTCATAGTAGATTTAACAAAGGAGGAAAGGAAAAGATTTGAGGCGTTGATTTGGCTTCATATTAATCAGAAATGCCAGTTCACTTTGTATCGAGTATTTAAATGCAACAGTAACCATCATCACAGTAATCATCATGCATTATACTTTGTTCATTATGAATCATAAAGGCTTGTTTCTTATGATCACATTTTGAAAATTAAGTAATATTTAATGTGACACACCCACAAACAGTTTCTTTAGAATCAATAATATATCTATCTTTCTATTATGTGGATACACCAGAGATCCTGAGAGGTTGTTCTCCTACAACCTCTCAAGATCCTTGGCCATCTCTCTAGTGTGTAAACCACTTGAAAAAGCTACTCATGGACTCTGTCCTCTCTATAGATGTGCGCTCACTGAGTTGAAGAAGAGGAAGCTGAGCATGTAACATTGACAGAGGAGGGAACATAAAAAAAGATGGACTACACAAGGCAAGGCAAGGCAGTTTTATTTATATAGCGCATTTCATACACAATGGCAACTCAATGTGCTTTACATAAAACAGAAAAACATATAATTTGAGAAACTTTAAACATACAATTAACCCCCACCCCACCCCCCCATAATAAAAACAAAGTACAGAAAAATAGAAAGACATAAATAAAATGATTGCAGCATAAAATAATAAATTAGCTTTAAAATCATTAAAAGGACATAGAGTGCAAATGAAAGATTAAAATGTAAAGTGCTTTAAAAGAGCTCAATCGTAAGCACAGGAGAAGAGAAATGTTTTTAACCTGGATTTAAAAGTGTTCACTGTTGGGGCCAGTAGAGCCAGTTAGATCTACAAAATACTCTGATTTGTTAAGGTCCAATGCTAATGAGTCTCTTATCGAACCTTTTATCTTTATCTCTAATTTTCTCACTATTTACCTGTTTGTTGTACATTAGAAAACAAGTCAGTAAACAGCAGATCAGATCAGCTAAAATAAAAAGGTTCGGTGACCTCTTGTTAATATGCTATAATATTATTTTTGAATGAAAACACAAATCTCTCTGTAACACAACTGTGCGACTGCCAGTGGACTGTGTGTGTTTGTAGTTGCACATAGTGGAGACTCCTCTCTAGAGAAATGATCAAGCAGATTAGCTCACATCAATTTAAGAATTTCCTAGTTTAACTTTGATTCATATCAGCATCTAATATCTCCTAATCAGGACATTCAGTGTCTTGAGTTGTTGTTAAGAACTGCAGGGTACAGCAGTTAATTAAATGTGTCAGATACATATCATTTACATTTCATATATTGTACTTCTTATCTGGTTTTCAGGTTGTATATACAGGCTGTGAACATTAATTAATTAGCACAAAAGTTAGCTTTCCCCATTTGATTCAATGCCAAATGTTTTTGCACGTTTTGGAAAATATGCTTAGTTGCTTTCTTGTGGAGAGTTAGAAGAGAAGAATAATACAGTCCACTAGCTTGTCAGAGATTGAGAATGAGCCATTTATAGTCAATATAATTTCTTACATCCTAATCTGTCACTGGAGGCCTAGATCTGACTGATTTCTTATTTAATATTATATTGTGTTACCATCTGAAGGACATCAATAAATGTTATTCTGTTTCCTTTATAACACATCAACAAGGTCAATATTCAGTGTGCTACTTAAATAAACATTTCTTTGTAAAACATACTTAATATGTTTTTTTTAAACACAACAACAAATAAAACATTGCCTTTTCTGCAAAATGAAGCCATATTTTTCATATCAGCTACATCAAGATGGAACACAGATTAGTGTCAGTCTGGCGATGGCAGTGCCTTCCTGTCAGTAGCCAGGAACTCATTCTGTGCTGTATTACTTCCCACCCTCGTCATCAGGCAGCCTTCTCTCACTGGCGTTTCGTGCAACATAAAAAGGACAGCGGGCACTAGGCTCTTCCACAGTATGAAATACATCATCTTCACAGCCATCTCATCTTTGCCTGGTTCTAAAAAGTGAATGTAGGCTCTACTTATCATCTTGATCAGAGTACTGCATACTGTATGGTGTTGTAAACACTGCATCTCGTCTGTTTGCAGGGTCTCTGACAGTCAGACGGTTGTTTATCTTTGGTTATGTCTGCATACACCCCAGGGAATTCCATGTAATTGCATTTGTTATAAAAGCTATTTTTCAGTGTGTGGCCATCTCTTTCATATTTTAACTGCAGGGCAGACGGGCAGCTACACCTGCTAAATACCTGTTCTTTGAACCAAGCTCGCTCAACCAAGATAAAAAATGTGTCAATCTTTAGTCATACAGTAAATGTAGTTTTAGGTGTGTCTTTGCCAACATTTAGCGTAATCCTGAATGTTTCACTGCATCAAAGGTCCATTAAGGGTGCATAATGATATTTCAATACAAACTCTGTACTCTGAACTCTGTACAAGAACATTTCTGAAACGTGACACCTTCCTTAAGTCCTTAAACTTGAGTGTCTTTGACGTTTGATTTTACAATTATTCTCTTGATATCATGACTTCAGCTTGTTCAGTTTGTGTTTTTTTACCTCTGTGTTTGTGGGATAGTTTTGTCCAAAACTAACAAGACATGTTTGATGTTGTAGTGACACCTTGTTCCCACTCTTCATTATGGAAACTGTTTCATTGAAGATCAAGCACAATGTTCCTCCCTTGGGGAAAATGAATGCTTATTTCTGAGTCCAGTCTTTCATAAATGCTTTTGACTGTGAACTTTTCTTTTTTTGTGTAAACCAATTTTGAGTAAGCCATTTATCAACCAAAGCACCTATATCCAACAACAACCTTGCTAACCGTGGGGACTAGTATAGATGTGTCATTCAGAAGCATTCAGGTTGTGGAATGAAAAGTAGAAGACAGGTATGAGATTATAGATGTGGGCTGTTTATTTCTTAACCCATGTCTCTCAGTCTGATACATATTAAAACAGCAATATATAAAAGGCCATAGTATTGTGTCTTGTACATCAGTGTGATCTGATTGGATATGGTCTTGCATCACAATGTTGTAGTCAGATTTTATTTACTTGAGATCAAAGGGGAAACTGGTTCCATAAAATATGTCTCCCATAAGAAAAGAAAAATATCCATCTATTACTTTTGCTCATCTTCACAAGTGACTCAAAGCTGTTCTTTTAATCTGTGTTCACTTACAGCCTTCAGTACAGTCTCACCCAGGAATAGTAGCTGATGCTTAACTGTGGTTGGTTTGACCACAGAATGAGCCATCTTCCTCTGAGACATCATGTTTGACAGGATGTTTGACAGCTTTAATAGGCTCTGCATTATGCCAGTGATACAAGCTCTGTCTTTCATTATCTTTCATCTGTCAGTATTTAATCAGGCAATAAACAATATTTACGGCTGATTGGAGGCTTATTCAGATTTTCAAAGAAAATTAGTCAGAGAAAGTAGCTTTTTGTTAAGTCAGAAATAAGAGTGTTTGTAGTGTTGTTCAATGCTGTTGATAGTTGCTCGGTTACAAGCATAAGAGGTAAATACTATAGTGTGATGTTTAAACAAATGTGGAGAGAACACTCAAGTTTGACAATGTAAGGTTTGACCTAACTCTGGTGTAATTATGTGTGACGGTTGCTTAGACAAACTTTTGTAAGTAGGAAATATTTGTGCTGGTGAAGTTTTCTTTTTGAATTTCAGTTGATATGACAGTAGCCTGGAGTCTACTTCTGATTGAATTGATTCCAGTAAAAAACAGGTAGATTATTACATTGAGCAATATTCATAATCAAACCAAATCCCTGCAGAGCTTGAATGGTTGCCAGCTGTGAAATCTTATGTTAGTGTATTTAATATTAAATCCAAATAACTGCATTAAAACATCAGGGAATAACTTTAAAGCAACAGTTTTTTCAACTTGTCGTCTGCCAAGAAGCACATTTAGCTCTTTCATTAAAGGATGATTTATGACTGGCCTCCATGCTGTGTGATGACAGCTGAGAGATTTGTGATTGTGAAGTGATTTTGGCAAGATTATCTTGTCCCTTGCTGTGCCTGCCACATTTCTTCAGCCAGTCATTTTTCATAGGAATCAACACCATTGAGATTAGTGTTCTTCTCTGGATTGTATCTGTCTCCAGTGTTCAGATAATTGCTGTTCCTTGTTTGATTTTTCAGGAGATAACGTCGGCTGGGCAGACTTATTTGGTCGAACACTACAGAATCCCAATCCTGTGACCTTCCTGGATGAGTGCTGTAAGTGTGTTTATGTACATTGATGTGTATATGTCTTAGGCCTGCGCTTAACATTAACTAATATTATTGTCACTTTAGATTATTGTCTTGATTAGTCATTCGATCTAAAAATAAAAATCAGAAAATAGTGAAAAATTCCCATAACAATATCCTAAAGCCCAAGATGACATATTCAAATCAGTCCTCACATTTGAAGAGCTGAAACTAAACTTTACTTGAACAAAATATTTATAGAATAATTTTCTAACTATTGACTTAACAATTAAACAATTATTATTATATTATTATTATTAATTAAACAATCGTTCCAGCTCTAATATGCTTGGATATGTGTAAGTACTCACTTTTTGCATGTGTGTATGTCTGTGTTCAGACTCATCAGATGATTGCATAATGTTTTGTGTTTAACAGCAAAAGATCCGATACTAACTTTATTGCCTTTCCCTTGCTGCCTTTGCTCACCTCTTACATGAGGAAATGTTGGGTCTCTTTATATTGAATTAAAAAGTACGATAAAGACCTGCTCAATGTGAAAAGTGCCATGAGATAACTTTTGTTGTGATTTAGTGCTATTCATAAAATAAAATGAATTAAATTGAATTGAACATAATCAACTACACATAACTACAAGCAGAGGCGATTGAGAGACTATGAATACATCTGATATTTCTACTCATTATCTTGTCTTGTGGTGAAACTTGTCTTGGTGGACAATAAACTTGAAATGGTTATTCAATTAATAAAATGTTGATTGACTGAAGATTAATTCACAATAGTTTTGGTTAATGGTGCATCAATCCTAGGTTTTTGTTTCCCAGTGGAGATTCTGCTACCTCAACACAGTATACTGGTTTACTGATACCAGTATCCCAGTCAATGCAGTGCCAGTGTTCTCTTTTTTCCACACTAAAAAAGATGAATATTATACTGCATATAGAACACACTCGGATTAGTTTTATGAAAGGTAACATGATACTAGAAATGACTAGAGTTGGTCATAATAAAATTCTTATAACTGACAAATTACTAAAAATATGTATTTAGTTTTGGCTGCTCACAATACCCATTGCATTTAACATAGTCAGAGTCAGTACTGTATGATTTAAGTGGATCAGATAAGTTTTGATTGATATAATGTTTGTCATATACTGAGTTGTAAATTAAGTCACGTTGGCCTTTTGGGAAATTGTGACTGGCACAACAGGTTAATGTCATGTCCTTCACAATCCACTGATATTTCTTGAAAAGCCTTTGTAGTAAAAAAAAAAATGCCATGAATCCTATTATAAACTGTTTGTGTGCATGTATGTGTTGTGTGCAGTCTTGCAGGAGTATCCAGAGAGCTGTGATTGTATACAGACAGATGTTGAGTGTGTGGAGGTCAACCTGCAGGATGTTCCACCACTTTCTCCAAATGTTACCTGGCTGTAAGTTTCATCAGATTGTTGTATTGATGGTGTAAGTGTGCGTCTCTGCGTGTGTGTGTGTGTGTGGGGGGGGGGGGGACAGTTGAATTTTGGGCAGTGGTTAAGGTGATGGTTAGACAACTAGTGTGCATGGTTAATCTTAGTATCCAGGAAATGAATATAAGTCTATGTCTATGTCTTGTGGCAACCAATTTGAGTTCAAAGTAAGAAGTCTTCACAGTCTTTTGGCTTTAGCTTAAGTTAGAATTGTCAGTGCTGTTGTCAGGTTGTTTTTCTAATCTTGCAGACATAGTTAATGTTCAGGCCGTTGATAATGAAAACTGACATAGGCAGATAGACTATTTTAAAACAAATCAGTACAAGTCTAAATCTCAAAGTTGAATGCCTGTAATAACATAATTTTAAGTTTATTCTAGTTAATAATAGAAATTTTGACAAAAGGATCTCACTGAACAGAGCAAGGACCTGAAAAAAGGTCAAAAATCCAATTACCACGACCCTCAGATGACTAAAACGTATGACATTTCCTTTGCCCTTTGTTGTGTTTTGCTCTCAGCTATTTATATTTTGTTAGCAATAATTGCTGCACACCATCCTCCTGCTTTTTGACCTTTTTGTGTTACATGTCACCTCTTTCGGCAAAATTTCATGTCTAAATCTGAGATTTAATATCCCCAATCTTGTTTGTAATATGTGAAAATGAGTTTATTAATTACTAATTCTTAAAAAGTGGAAAATAGCTGCTGTTATCATCACAACCTCAGAGCAAAGCCAGAAAGCAGAGGTCACAACTGTTACGATCTCCATGGAAACTGCCTCCTTGTGAGTCCAGTTCACCAACAGGGGTATCCTCAAACCAGCATCCAGGACAGGCACAGACCATCCACAGAGCAAGGATAAAAAGATATACAATAATAGATACACTTATCCATTAGTAACCTCAGTTGTGTACATATTAAACAAATGTGTATCTAGGGATGCTGGTAGGCAGATTTCTACCCCTGCACTCCCAGCCTTTATGCTATGCTAATTAACATCTTGACATACCTCCATAGTTAATAAGAGTGTTATTGATGATCAACCCAAACACTCATTATCCTGTCCTGTTTTTCATTTGTTATACCATGTGCCATTCTAAATGCATTATCTCTCTGGTCATTGTTGATTGTTTTATTTCAGAGAAAAGAGAAATCCCTGAACTACAAGAACTGACACTACATTTAAATGACATAACCACTGTTTGAACACTGAGTAAAATAAACCAAAACTCGTTTTTTATATTAAAAATAAATATAAAAGTCAGTGTGACTAATCTGCCAATCATTCATCTGTCCATCAACTTGCTTTTAGAGTCTATGTATGGATGGATAATTTACTTCAGTTTATCATTATTGACATTTTCACACAGTGTCTCAACATTCTTCTCTGTCATTTTGCTCTTCCATTAAGATGCTTTGCACTATTGATTTCTCTGTTGCCTGAGAACCATGAAAAACACTTAAATCATCTGTTGAACTCCCACATGTCAGCTCTCTAAACAAAGATGTTTATTTTGAAAATGTTGTAAATTGTAGCTTCATTAATTGGCTGAAAATGTGTTATACATTGATTATTATGCCTCATTTAATGAAGTCACATTGTTTCACACTGTTTTTCCTGAATGACTAATAGACTCAGGCGATGGGGTGGTAAGCCAAACATTTTTTGTTGTGTGCTTAATCTTTACTGTCAGTTAGCGGCCTCCTGTTCCCTTTGATTTATCAGCCTCTACTCCCAGAGCACATGAACAAACTCTACACAATTGATTTGGTTGGTTTGGTCGTCTAAAACAAAGTTGTACAGTAAGTGATACTGACTCAGACATACTTTCTGTACTTTCTGCCAGAGGTCATTGACATTTATATTTCTCATTGATATGCCAGTTTTGTTTAAAACGGATGAATTCTTAGTTGTTTTTGTTGTTAAGTGTAGAAAGCGTTGCTTTGTTTTGATGTAAACTTTTAGTTTCATGCTTGGTGAGTTACTGTTGTAGAAGATATTACTTATGTTCATGTTCCAGTAAGTCCATGACTGAACGCTGCTCACAGCATCACCCTGATGCTCCTTTATCTTTTCTTTCTTTTTATCTTTGGGTTTTGGACTGTTGATCGTATAAAACATGATTATTACAGGCTTTTTACTCTATTCTCTCAAGATATAATAGAAAATAATTGGCAGATCAGTTGAAAAAAGTTTCAGCCGTAAACATCTGTTATTTAGTCATTGTATGTCACAGAAAGAGCTTTGTCAAGTCTGAAAGCCATCAATGAGTTACCATCATCAGGGTTACCTCAGCTTGAGTTTGTAGAAGATAAAGATCAAGTAAAAGCTTTGCAGGATGTGAAACTCAAGTCAATTTATATGTGAAAAACGAAACCTATTCTTGTTTATACAGTGTGTTGTTCCTGCCTTTGTGGTCCAGTTTCTTCACATTTGCTGGAGATGTGTTGTATATAATAAATGGCCAATTTGATTTTATTACCACTTTGCTTTATTTTGTCATCAAATCCATATTTTACAATGCTATTTGTTAACCAATAACTATACTTATATAAATTATAAATACATTATTATATCAATTTCTTTTGTGGGTGTGTTTGTGTACAATGAATGCATATTTTAGTTTAATAAGTATAAAACAGCCCTCCCCCCCTTTACTTCCAATATAACTTCTGGGATCATCCACCTAGACTTTCCGTTGCTATAATACTCTTTCTTTGAAGTAACCTTTTCAAGTCCTTGTTTTTCCTTCTGACAGATGATGCTTATATTATTATGGACATTTTAAAGCCCTTAAAAGCCATTTCTTAAGTAGTTAAGACATATTTCAATGTTTATTGCTGATAATGCTTCAGACGTTTTATCTTATTTTCTTTATCTGTCTCTATCTGAGTGTACCAGCACTGTGGGTGTCTGCTTATTGTTGTGAAATATGCAATGTATTTTTTTACCTGTGGCATTTCATGGGTTTTGTTACAGGTCCCTGAGGAGCAATGAGATCCGGGTGTTGTCTGATTATGTCTTCTCTGAATACCCTGCCCTGGAGAGACTGTGAGTATTTCTTTCTTTCTTTTTCTTCATGATAAACATTGTTAGTTGGTTTAATCAATGTTTGTGTGTTTCTACATTCAGTGTGTATAGTGTGGCTACTTAAGTATCTGTTGCAGTTATTTCAAGATGTTGTATTCATCATTGCCCTAAGGACACAGTTTATAACCAATACACTGTGTTTTTATTGCTTCTTTTGGACAAATTGAGCACTGAAATCAAAAAGCTAAAGACACACATTAAAATGTATAATGTGCTGTCACATCAATATCTAGCTTTATTGTTATGTTGTCATTCCTGTTTTCTGTCTCGTAATTCATGTGTTGGCAGAGCTGAATTAGTTGACAGTTTTAATGTTTTGTGCAAGACATGATTTTATTGAGATACATTAACGCAGTGACATCTTTTTATGTTGTTCATCTCTGTTGGTCTCCTTTAGATTTTTCTGACTTGGTTCAGTTGTTACTATAGACACGTCTGCGATCCTCACACTGTCTGTCTCTTTGTTGAAATCTTTTTTTCCCCTTTCTTACAACAAGTCTTTACCTTTCTAGCTTTATATAATGTATTGACATAAAACTGGGTGCTTAGATGTAAACAACATAAATATGAGAATCAACAAGGGACTGCAGATGAAAATGAGTTATAAATAACTATGGTACACTACATCAAATGGTAACATTTACTGTATGTTTAACTAATGCAGTGCCTGTGCAAAATCTGTTTTTGCATGTGTTTTTACTACAAAGTCAGACATCCCAACTCTCCCGCATTTTGATAGCGGCTCCCGACACCGATCAATGAAGTGTATTTCACGATGAAGTGTATTTCAAAGCTCCGCTGCCTTATAACCTCTCTAACTCTGGTCCTGCGCTGTGCTCAGTGTGCTGTGTGAGAGGGGGAGTGGCCAGCGGCCCTAACCCTAACCCTAACAGCTAATGTGTGCTTCTTTTAACGACATATTTATTTATTTAACAGACATTCCTGTCATTTATAGATAGATATTGTTCATGGTACCAATAAACACATTACAATTCATCAGTTAATTAATCTTCCATTCTCTTTTGTTGCAAGTAAATGATTTTCCTAAATGACTTATGCTTAATCACACATCTCTAATTGACAACAGCATTAGTCTGCAATACTCTCAATGTCACAACTCTCTGACTCACATATTTTAAGGTGTCCTGCATAACAAAGGGACTGTTAACTTTTCTAAGGTCTAGGTATAAAAACAGATGGTGACGGTGAGTATTGAACTTGAATTTTAAGACTCCATAGGTTTTTTAGCAACCGTTCAAGCCACTACCCTGCATTTAGACAATTCTCAGACTTCGTTAGACAGAGATCTCCAGTTTCCTGGTATTGTGAGACTAGTACTGTTATTACTTAATTCACTTACAATATATGCAAATATTCCACAAAAGGACAACATCCTACATTTGTAAGCATCTCATCTCTGCTCCTTATCTGATGCACAATTAGCTAAAGCCTCCTTTAAACAGTCAAAGCTTAACAAAGTAACCAAACTTTTTATACTCTAAACATGTTGAAAACAAATCCCAGACACTCTCCGAGTAGAAAACTGTTACTTCCCAACATGAGTAGCAGGTAGTTGATGAGCCACTGTAGCTGAAGCCACAAGCTAGTATTATTCACAGCAACTGTCCTTGTGTTTTGTACATTTCCTCTGCAGTGCTTTTCTAAAGAACTGCAACTAAAGAAATATCTTAGCAGTGGAAACTGTATTCTTCCTCACACTCTTCTTTAGACCTGAACAAGGAAGCAGATAACAACTGTAGATTTTGAATAATATAAGTTTGTCACCTGGACAACGATTTTTACAGCTATAAATCTGTACCATTTCTTTTCAATCAATTTCTATACACTTCACATTTGTACCTTTTTAAATGTCCGTCATGTTTAGATGGTAACCTCTAACAGCAATATCTCTGGTTGGAGTTCATTCAGAGATCTTTGATGCATGTCTTCTCCATCTGTTTCTGCATGTGCATATTTCATTTAATTCATCTGCTGCATGTGTCATTTAGTAAGAACATGTAGCCTACAATAACTAGGACAGTGATATGTTGTTTTTATTAAGCCGCTCTTTTTGCAGAATCTGAAACAGTAATAGCTTCTCATTTGTAGGAAGGTCACACAAACGCGTTCTCAAACTTTTTCATTTGCCTAAAGCCATGAAAAAGAGCACATTTCTGAACTTTCATCACTAGGTTCAAACATCAATACTTTCTGGCTTATTATTAGTGTTTTATCAAGTGTCATGATTTGCATGTGAGCAACAGATCGTTGTCCTCTGTGTGTTGATGTGGAAAATATGCTGATGAGTATATTATCCTCTCGTTCTAACTGAAGTGCAATGATGATGATTACAACAGGGTATTAATCACTTTGGTATTCTGTTCAAGAAAAGTCAAGTCCAAAGTCAAGAAATAGGTGTACACGTGTATAAATGATGTTTATATGTATGAGAGAGATGAAGAGCTCCAGTGGGAAGAGTTTCAGATGAAAGTACAAATAGAAGAGGTTTTTTCCAAATGCAGTTTTTTTTCTCTGTTCCCAGGTTTATGCAAAACAACAGCCTCCAGTTCATATCCAAACACGCCTTCAGTGGCCTGTACAATCTAAAGAGGTTGTGAGTATCCTGCTTACCTCATCAGTGCACTGCACTAGTCTCTGGTGAAATACCTGCATAGATTTTATTTCCCTTTAGTCCACTTTTTTTTTTCTTGTTCATATGTATCTCTGACGGGCTTATCTCTGAAAATAGGCAGGAATCAGTTCATGTTAGGGGCCATATTTATCAACTAATCTACAGCAGCAAAATGTGTACAAGAGAAGAAATTCAAGGTGCCTCACCAGCTGTTCTTTGCTATTTCTTAAAGTCACATAGTGCAAGATGCCCAGATGTGAGTTGTAGCAGTAGTCTAATTGTGAGAATCTGGTCCCAGATTTCTGACTTTGTCAGTGTCACTGTCAAAGTTTTGCCTCAGATGGTCTTTGGTTGCCATCAGTGCTGTCAAAATCAGAAAACAACTGCAGAGAAAGTTGAACAAGTTTTAGCTGCAGTCAGAAAATGTTTGATATTGGTGTCTGTAACTGTGTGCAGTACTTAAAACATGAGGATTAAATATATTTTTGTGCACTGTGTATATATTTGGCAGTCAGAGAAACTACATTAGAGGATGTCTTTTCATGCATCGCCTCTTTCTCTGCTTCTCATTCCTTCTCTCAGGTTTCTCAGTGAGAACTTGATATCCACCCTTAGTCCTGGTGTGTTCAGGGACCTCCACCAGTTAGAGTGGCTGTAAGTAATACACACACATGCACACACTCAAACACAAATATATATGCAATAATAAACTTCATTTCTATAGCACCTTTCAAAACTGAAGTTACAAGGTGCTTCACACAATACAATATTAATAGAATAACATGCACAAAAACACAATAAAAGCAATAATCAAGTATAAATAGATGAAACATTAAACAAGAAATAAAAGAACAAAAAGCAGCAATTACACAACATTATAAAAATGCCTGTGGGTCTTTAAAAGCTTTTTAAAATGAGGCACTGACTCAGCTGACCTGATAGGGAAGAGGAGTTTGTTCCATAGAGTTGGGGCTACAACGGTAAAAGCATGGTCTCCTTTAGTGTTAAGCCTTGACCTTGGAGCGTGTAACAGCATCTGATTTTCAGATCTGAGGGATCTTGGTGCAGGATAAGGTGTGAGGAGTTCAGAAATGTAAAGTGGAGCCAGACCCTGTAGGAATTGAAAGTTATTAATAAAACTTTAAATTGGATTCTGTAACGGATGGGGAGCCATTATAATTCAGTCATATGTCTACATTACATGAATGTGTGAGAGAGTTATTGTGTTATGCACACTTTGGTCATATATAAATGCACATTGAAGGACACTGCGTTGATGTTGAAAATTGAACCAGGGTTTTTTTTGTTTTTTTGTGCCAGGATGTTGGATCATAATCCACTGAACAGCTTGTCCCAGGACACCTTCATTGGGCTCGAGTCTCTCATGTACCTGTGAGTTGCATCATTTTTCTTAAAATTATTCTACTTCTAATATCAGACAGATTCCAGCATTTTCTGAGATTTCACTGAGATTAGCAATTGATTTCATATCAGTAGTGCATTATCTAGGAAATCAGTATAGTTTGAATAAAACCAAAGCCTACTTTTCATGACTAATTGCTAACCTGAAAGTAGTCAATAAAAGAAAATAGTCACAGCTATTTGAAGGGATCAGACCACATGTGTCTATTATTTTTGAGATAATTGTTATGTCAAACCTCAAACAAAAATCCGACAGTAATCCCATGTTATAAAATTATACCATCATTGTACTTACTTTACCAAAAATAGGTTTGGATAAGTTGTTTTTTCCTAGACATGAAGAAAAGTGGAGCTTTTTCCCCCAGTTCTTCCAGACACTCATAAATAAAGTAGTAAATAAAGAGTCAGTCAGTGGAATCTTATATCAGAAATAGCAATCCAGTTCTGTTTCATTACATTTCATAAGCCAGTAAGTCTTAGATTTACTCTAGACTCTATTTGACCTTAAATTATGTGTTTTGATATTTTACTTTTATTTTTTGTTTCCCTCAAAAATTCATAACCATGTTTGGTTTTTATCCTCAGAGACCAAATCACATTTCTGTCTCTCTCTTCATCTTTTTCTTCTCTTTATCTCTTGCCACACTTTCCTCCATCTCCATCCAGAATCTCTGACTGAATCTAGATCAGCCCTCATATTATTCTTTATAGACTAGTGAGATTACTGAATTGTTGCCTGTGTCTCTTCCATTATGCTGTCGTCTGCTTCCTACATGTCCCACAGTTCATCCCTACTTTTAACTCAGTGACTCTATCTTTTCTTTTTTCAACTGTCTTCCACTCGACATGTATCAATTTCAATAAATGTCCTTTAAATGTTTATGCTTAAGAGATAAAAGCCTTGTAAATGTGCTCCCACTGCCCCCCCCCCCCCTGTCTGCCTCTTCAAAGAGTCTTTATTACTCTCAGGAGTGGCTCTTAAGACAAGACTGACCATATAATTCTCTTTTGATTTCTCCATTCATCAGTGGAATCAGAGCAGAGTCCCTGGGTCCTGGTTTGGTCTCAGATTGTGTCTCTCCTCACATTTGTCTCAAGTTTTACCACCACAAATATCAAAGCTTTTTATACAATCTGAAAACCACAGGAGTTGAAATATGCTGTCTGCACTGCAACCTATCCTCATCCAGGGACATTTTACTCCATTTCACTTCATAATTAAGTTTATTGCCAACAATTTTTCAAACAAGGCTTTTAGACTGATTCACTACCTTCAAGACAAACATTTCTCTTCATTTCAGTACTTGCAGTGACCTGAAAAGAGACTTAGGATAGGTCATCTGTTACCCTGAATAATTTGGGAATTATTTATTTGTTTATTCCATTAGTATTTAACAATGCAGTTGGAATTTTTTATTGGATATTGCAAAAAAATAAGATAAAAATGTCAGTTTGGTCACTTTTAAGTGTTTGCTAATTGGCTGTTGGTGAACCCAACGAGGAGAATTTTCAAATTACTTCTTGCTGGAAAACTGCCAACCTAACATGGAGACTTTGACAAGGAATACATTTGCCAAAATGTGTTAATGGATCCCTCATCTCAAACAAATCTGAAGTCTCACTAAGTTGATTTATTTTCATACTGCAATGAAATTGGGGATCACCAAGAGCTGCCTGGAAGGAAGAAAAACAATCCAAAAAAACACAATTACAGTAATATTTGAAATGTTTCATGTTAAAATATTGTAATTTTAAGTATGATTTTTTTTTTTGTAAAGTTAGCTTAATAATGCATTAGTACTGTTAGATATTTTGATTCTTTAGATACATAAATCATTACATATTGTTACTGTAGTTGCATTAAGGAGTTAGGGATTCCCTTTGACTACAGGACAGTGATCGGATGACATTATTTATTCATATTATTACTGTGCTACTGTTTGAAGTTACTTGGACATAAGTCAAAAGGTTCATATAGTGAGGAGCCATTTGTTAGATATTTAATTTGCTGCTGTCTAAAAGATTAGTCACTGCATTGCTTTTAATCCAGCTTTAGCATCCCATTCCATTTATCCTTGTTTATCCTCATCTGCTGTTTCTCTCTTTTTGTAAACAGGTCACAGATCATTTGCTCCCAGGCATACTGTACAAGCTGGTTGTGATAGTTCAAACACCATAGAGTATCTTCTCTGCTCTGCTGGCATGGTGGGAACTTGTGTAGTGTAGTTCAGTGTTTTGTAGTGACACATTTCTGTTCTTTCCTCAGATCCATGGTGGGCACCTCACTGCAGCAGCTTCCTCACCCGAGCTTCTGTCAACATATGCCTGCCTTGGACTGGCTGTGAGTCTCCTCTGACAGTATGCGTGTGTATGTGTGCAGGTGTGTGGCTCATTAGATGCCTGTGCTCTAATGAATTTACCAGAGAGATGGATGTGTGCATATGTCGTATCAGAAGCTCAATACTTTGTTATTTTAAAAGTTAAAGCTTCAAAAGGTCCAAATAGAAAAATCACCAAGAGTCGTCCAGCTGAATGCAGTCAAAGTTTTATTCGTCGACGAAGAAAGCCTTGGGAACCAAAATAGCACAGACAGCGTCTATGCCAAAATGACACAATGATTCTTGATACAAATTCCCCTTTTATACTGATAATTCTGGTACTGCCCAACGTGAGAAAGTGAGATGTCCCTCTACCTTACATAATTTTTGACCAATCAAAATCTTGTCAAAACAACTTTTTTTTGCAATGATCTCATCCCAGGTGCACTGAGGACACTCCACTGTGGCCTTGGCACTCACAGATGGGCAGAGAGGTTAAGTTCTGGTCAGGATAATCTAGGTCATAGGTTATATATCTTATTTTAATCAAATTATGACTTTATAACATTCAAATTATTATTTTATGACACTTGTTACTGCATTCTTTTCCTTTTTAAAGATAGCAATAATAGAAAGAGCAACACATTTTAATCACATATAATCAAAAGTGCTCAACACACTTAATCACATATAATCAAAAAGTTAAAGCTTAAAACATCATGAAGTGCAGAATCACATACTTCTCCTAACTCCTTCAGTCTTGATTATCCTTAGCAAATAGTAATCATTAATACAATACACCAATAACAAATACAATATGGTTCATTGTTAGCATTCATCACCCAAATTTTACACTACACATACTTAAAAGTGAATTATCCTGGTAAATAGAGGTGACAGAGGGTCGCATAGCTGAAAGTATGAGGATCAGATGAGTATCCCTCTCGACTACTGGAGTGGCGTAGTGTTCTCAGCCGATGTCACCGTGGTCGGTCAGCTCAACCAAACTATTTTTGGTTAGCGAAGGCAGATGAATCTGACACTAATAATGACCTCATGCTATTTGTACTTTCATCTTTTCGCTGCAGGTTGCTGGTCAACACTCGTATCCACTCTACTTATTAGGATTCCAAATCAATGTCTGTCACTGTGTTGCTTTTTCTTTTGCTGTCTTTTCTCCCTCAAACACAATCAGCAGGAAATCATTACACTGTATTTGCAGCAGCTTAAAAAGACTCTCAGAAATAATCAATGTTTTTAATAAGAAATATAATTTAACTTGCATTAAATTGACTTTTGTTCACCACCCTTCAAACAGGGAACACTGATAGCCTATTATTCAATCTAGTTTTATCAAATATATTAAACTATCAACTTGGAACTCTGGCTAATAATTAAAAAGCTAAATTAGCTACATTTTGATAGAAGTAAAAGTTCAGTCAAGCAAAATTATATGAATTCATACAGAACTATACATTTATTTATATGTGATCATAAATACACACATTAAATAAACATTCTATGTTTTTGTGCTTTCAGGGATCTTGAGGGAAATCTGATTCAAACTCTGAATTACTCCATATTGAAGACATGCAGCAAGCTGGAAGTACTGTGAGTGTCCCACTCAGAAACACCTTATCAGAAATTCAAATGCTTGAAAGACAATCTCTTTTAGGAGCTTACAAGAGTCATGAACCATGTTTCCATGCCATTCAGAGAGATTTTGAAGTTTCCAGATTGTAGCTACATCAGTTGTCCACACTACATCAATCATTAATAATAGTGTTGCTGTCAATTACATTTAGCCGGACAGTTTCTTTACTGCTCTGCATGCTTTTGGAAGTACTGAAGTTATTTTTTCTGCAAAAAGATTATTAATTTAGATTAAATAAATGTTCCCCTTTTTTTTAAAGTTGTTGAAAAGTTGGATATGTGTCTGGCAGAGTGTGACTATCGCAACTTCAATATTAATCATTAAATCTTCAGGACCATGAATAAACAAGCTGGTGGAGGCCAAGATAATTTTAATATTAAATTATCATTGAAGTAAATAGAATTTAATGCTTGCTCAGCATATTTATGTACAGTAGTTTTAAAGACTCAATGGTTTGGACTCAATCTGGTTTAATGCATAGACAAACATTATTAAATTATAGGCTCTTCTTACTTACAACTGCTTCATCACGCAGAGTTTGGTGCAGCTACTGTAGATATTGTAGATAATGTCCTTGTTTCCTGTTTTCTGTGCTATCAGGTGTATCGTAATGTTCAAGAGTAACCAGTTTACCTGTGACTTCTTAAGAAATTAGAAAAGTTCATTTAAAATTGTAATTTTAACAGAGATGAGCTCAGGGCTAACAGCATAAACATGATTAATATGCACTTTCAACAAGTACAATAATTTTAATTAAAGTAATGAAATGAGTTTAATGTGGGATTAAAGATAAGAAGCTGACTTTGCAAGCCTGATATGATGAGCTGAGAAGCCCTTTCACCACAAGAGAAAAACTTTATAGGTGCCAGAGGAGCTCAAGCAGTGATGAGGCTCAGATGGTGTATACTGTAGCTAAGATGTACCAGCAGACAGGAGTACAATCATTTTTAAAGACTACATGGTACACAGTGTTACAGGGTAACACAGACTGGGGCAATGGCAGCAGCATTTTGCACCATAGCTCAACGTAAAGGGAATTACAGTAGTCATGAGTCATGATGTTTTCAAGTTCCTCAAATGACAAAAGGAGCCTGATTTCCACAATAATCCTCAACATGATTGTACAACTTTGTCACAATGAACACCAAGAGAAAAGTCAGAATCAAAAGCTACTACTTAAATTATAGTGATCACATATATGATAAAGTATCCAGACTGTTACAAGGATGAAACAGAATTTCACATTTAGCATCATTCAGCTGAAGGACATTCATCGACTTCCATCACTTAATGTCTGACAGACAAGACAAGATAGAAAGCGTTGCCGGGTTTTACCTTGACAGCCAAACATAAAAACAAGCTGGATGCTTTGATGTGAATGAGAGATTAGAACTTAAAAACCTTTTATGAGGAATGTTTCCACCACATAAAGTGCTACCCAGCTCCAAAACATTCATTTCTCTTGGATAAAACACAGAGACTTTGAGTCTAGGAAGAAGGCCGCAATCCTCCTGTAGTTGTTTCATGCCATCTGGTGCTGTTTTCATTTTTATGAATGTAAGCGCTCCATCACATTAGCTGGTGTCCCTTGATGTTCAGTGCAATCATGACTGATAGTTGCCCTCACAAGAGACCATGAGTCAGTTACATGATGTCCTCAGAAACATTTACTGCCATAATTTAAAGAACTTGATTTCATTTTTCCAAGTTTTTTTTTTCATTAGTGGTAGCAGAGAAATGAACTTCTGAATTAGATGTTAGATGTGTGTGTGGTCTGTCATAGGCTACATTTTTTGACAAATTTGGACAAAAAGCAGTTAATTCAGGACGTCTTGTCCTATTAGGGACAGAGGTTGTGCCCCACTTGGTAAAATGCTGTTTTTCATTTTAGAGCAGACAACTGTAGTTTGTCCCTTCATTAAACACATTCCTGGTCATTTGTGATGCTTCTCCTCACCATGTTGCAACTTGAGAAACATTTGCAATCATAACATAACAGATAGGAAGCCATTTTAAAAATCGTGTTCAGATGTCATGTTGATACACAGGTCTTGTCAGTCCAGCTGACATGATGATCCATCAAAAGGAGTCAGGCTTCTGAGAAGAAGGTTGACAGTTTGGCCATGGGTGATGCAGTGAAAGAGCAATGTTTGTTTGTTCTTTATTTGCTCTCTTAAGATGCCTCTCAGTGAGGCATTTATCTACCATGTGCTCCAGTGTAGCTCAGTGGACAACAAGAAGGCTAAATAGTACAGAGTAAAGGCAAAAGAAGGTTGAAAAAGTTTTATTATAATTCTGAAACCTTTTTTTTTTTCAGGCAGGTTCGTATGAGTCAGTACTGAGTCAATGTTAATGGAAGGGGCACTGTGGGAATTGGTTGCCATATGTTCGGATATTGCAACAAATGAGATTGCATCCAATCCCCACAGGGATCCACCACAGCGGCTTGAAACACCGCTATGCACCACTCTGTGTTTCTTACAGCAGTTCTGTTCTATTTAGATTACTGATGGACAACAAGATCGGAACAGTCCCTGAAGACACCTTCCAGTCCCTGTGGAAACTGGCTGAGCTGTGAGTAACTGCTTGGTCAATCAATTAGTTTACATCTGATGAAACTAATTAATAAGAAGTGGAAAGTCTAATGATTTCAGTGGTACAATTAAAATGTCTATTTAAAGTTCTTAAATTACTCTGCTGGTGTCAGCACCTCATTGCTGGTTGAGAATGGATTTTTCACAGCATGGCTCAAATTAAATACATTTTCTAAATGAGTCACAGATCTCAATCAATTCTACACATTTTATTTAAAAGTCACGATCATGAAAACATGAAACAATAAACGTTTCCAGCTCATTTATCAAACAATGAGAACTGCTGTTTAATGTCCCTTAGTGCTTAAGATGAAACAATTCCCCAAATTTAATTTTTTTTAAACCACTGTATAAAGTTCATTGGCAACCACTGGCTGATCAGCCAACGGTCATCTAGTAATAAGACAGCAGTGTGTTCAAGAAACTAACATAGTTTTTGCTTTAATCCACATCAAAGTTTGGATGAAATTTGTAAATTACTTGCAGAATGACGAAGTTAAATAACATTATAGAACTGTGTAAAATGTAATTAAAAAAAAAATTAGAATATAGTGACACTAGAAATATTATGAATATCTAAATCATAAAATGGAAAGAAAACATTATTAGACATGTTATGGCAGATGTTAAAAAAACTTCACTTTCAGTGTATTGAAGTGTTGGATAGATATTCATATTATATTAGAGGTGCTGCTGATGTATTTTATTAAAGTTTGTGTTGGATAAATCCATTTTGACTTAATGCTCATGATTTCTACAAGCCTAAATGGCCAAAGGTGTTTATTGATTTAATTCTGGTAGTAAATACTTTGGTTTAACAAGTGTATTGCACATATACTTTCCACTGCCCATGTTTGATAATAAATGAGTATACTATGGATCTAAATGAATCTGTGTGTGTCTCCTTTTGTTTCTGGCTATATAGAATCACCATTTCTTCTTTATTTTTCTTCTCTTTCACTCACTTCAGGAATCTGTCCGGGAACAGGATCAGGGAGCTTCCGAGAAACACTTTTAAGAACCTGTCCAAGTCCTTGCTTAAACTGTGAGTAACTGATAGTCTGGCTCCCGTGGAAGCTTTCCATTACGTGAGATAACAGGAGGGGATTAGTGGGAAATGGAGAGTATTAATTATAAAAATATCTCATACCTCATTCAGGGAAGATTACTTCATGTTTACTTTATGCTGTAGTTAATGTCTCGCACAGGAAAGAGACTCCAATGATTTAAGGAAGTAATCTACAAAAGTGAAAATGATTAGTTGTTATGGCAGTGCTGTAATAGCATGTACACATGAGTGGTCCATCAAGTCTTCAGCAGAAGTCCCTCAGGATTGGCCATCAGAGTCATGTCATAATGGGAAAAAATAATGAGCATCATATTTATTTGGAGACAGAATCAGGCTCCTTTCTCTGTGTCCAGCTGTGTCTGAATTATACAAAGTCTACAAATTATGCAAAACTGCAAAAAAGAAAGCAAGTTAAAACTATGAGTAGCCAAACAGACATTTTAAAAAATGGAAAAGATGGTCCCACATGATCGGAACTATTTTCTTCTTATTTTTCATAACAATATTAGAGAAATAGAAGAGAAAAATAAGCGACGTGATGGAAAACTCAAATACTATTTTTGGACAGAACTATACTGCCTCCCTTGCCAATTACCTAGCCTCACTAAAGTGTCAAAAATATACATTTGAATTTGAACATACCTCAAATATTTTAACTTGTCATAGGCAGGAAAAAGCACAAGTGTATTTAGTAACATAATGACAGCTCTGTTCCTGTAGGCCTTTCCAGTGAGCCAGCATGCACAATACCAGGGCCCAGGAGGTAGCAAAGCTGAGATAAATGCAATGATTACTAATGTTATTACTTAGCGAGCCCACAGGAACATCGCCAGGCTGGGCAAAGATTTTTGGCGTAGCTGCTGCAATGGTAGTTGCAAGTTGCCCAAAATACTTTTTCGGGTACAAACTATCAAAGAAACAACAGTAATCCAAAAAAATAATATTCACTGAGCAACACAAACATTAAGAAATGAATTTATTGTTACTGTTTGTGCTTCTCAGCTGAATAAAAATTAAAAAGTCCAGAAGACGTGTAAGTGGTTTATTGTTTTTGTGCCATTTAAACATGTGGGGAGTCATTTTGTGCACAATGAGCAACGTCTACTGGAATAATAGAGAGCTACCTTGGAACACACAGTATCCATTTCTCTTTCTTTGAGTGAAAAACATGTCAAAAATGTGTTTTATAGATGGAATAGTTACACTTGTTTGTCATAAAAGTAGGCAAACACCTACACTGATGTCAGTTTCACACAGTTTGAACTCTTGACAGCAAGTTGTTATGCAGTCTTTCAAGTGTTTGTGTAGTCTGCTCAGCTGATCCATGAGACTAAAGAGTAAGTGGTGGATTGGATTTGTGGTCCTTGATTGGCTGCTGACCAGAGTTCACAAACTGTGCAGCAGACTGTTTCATCCTAAAACCCTCACAGGGATAAAAGTATGACATCTTTCTGGCAAGCTCATTATGGGACAACATGGATCTTTATTTTATAAGCATTTGAACACATCATTCAACGTTTCCTTTTGAAAGATATGTTTTGAAACAAAATCATTATTTCGAACCAGCAAAAATATTCATAGCTTTTATTCAAATGTAGTTTTTAATCTCAGTTGGATCACTCTGTTTGATAGCAGGACATCAGTTTTGTGCAGGAATGAGCATTCTATTCATTAGCTTTCTCTCTCTCTCTCTCTCTCTCTCTCTCTCTCTCTCTCTCTCTCTCTCTCTCTCTCTCTCTCTCTCCCTCTCTCCCTCTCTCTCTCTCTCTCTCTCTCTGACTTTAGCAGCTCTGTCAAAACTTTTCACACAAACTGCAGTGAAATTTTATTCAGTGTGACAAGGGCAAAATGCCCACACAGCGAGAACATGCAGTAAAATTTACACCAGAATAAAATTTTCCAGCAGCGATTATGATTTTCATGATCCCTTGCTTCCTCTTTCCCTCCACACATTTACACACACAAACACAAAAACAGACACAGAGAAAGACAGAAAGAGATTGTTGCCACGTTTATTGAACCATACCTCCACTGAAATTTTGCCAAACAGGACAGGTGCTAAGAGATTCTTTTGGAGCAATATTTTTCATGTCCAACATCAAGCCAATTTTCATGGACAGCCTGCACCTTCAGTTTTTTTAAATGATGCCAAAATTTAATGTGATTTTATGTCATTTGTGCCTAGTTGTAGGTAACCAGAGATTGAAGTCTGGCAATGAGATATAAAGTCAGCATGCTGCATTGAATCATCTTTCCCTTTCCCTGTGTTGTCTTCCAATTAGTGCTAACCTAACCTATCAAAATAACATGGGAATCTATTGGCAGCACAAGCCTTTGTGTCATATTGTGAGAATAATTTGACATGGGTTTGGTAAACAAGAGTCACGTCTCTGCCAGCAGCACTTTAGAAGTTTGCGGTTTGAATGTCCCCGAAGTAACATTCAGATAAAACAATAGCCTGGCCCTGTTCATATTGTCCCTGTAAAAGGATATTTATACCAGCACCCTTTGTAAAATGCATGTACTTTATCTGTGGACAAAGTGAAAAACAAACCAGTAGTTTAACCACACATTTGAAGCCATTATACAGACAACAATGGAAATTGCAAGCTGCCCAAAATACTTTTTCGGGTACAAACTATCAAAGAAACAGCTGTAATCCAAAAAAATAAAATTCACTGAGCAACACAAACATTAAGAAATTAATTTATTGTTACTGTTTGTGCTTCTCAGCTGAATAAAAATTAAAAAGTCCAGAAGACATGTAAGTGGTTTATCGTTTTTGTATTGCCATGCATGCCTGACATAATAGTTAATAAAGTACAGACACACTATACAGACCAAGGCTGTGACTTCACAAGCAGTCAGATATGATGTAATTTAGAAACTATAGAAAAGGGGTTAGGGTTAGTGTTAGAAGCATGAAAGAAGCAAACAGCTGTGTAAGGTAGGAATGCAGTGTTGCAAATAGTAACCAGTATATCAGTGAATATTTATACTGTAAGTAATGAATGTAAGTGAGTCAGGGTGTCTTTTGATAGATAAGTCCAGTGCTAACTTTTTTCATCGAGGTGGAAATTCCAAACCTCAGCTTCTCATTCCCTTTCTCACTGTATAATATCAAATGCTTTGGCACTGAACCTTATTAAACCCAATTAAACCCGTCCTGGAAAATGCAGCTGAATCAGGTGTTTCTCAGTTCAAGGACAGCCGACTTCCAGAGAACAAAAGGGACCTGAGTTTATTGATTAATTTACAGCCTTAAATTTGTGCAAACAGGAAGCTTTATTTTATTTTTTGTTTTTTGCCCTGTTACCCTTTGTTGCAGTATTATTTCACATTTTGGTTTCAAAACTTTGATTAACGCTGCATTAAATTACATTTTAGAAAATGCAGGGATAGAGGGTAAATAACTAGACAAACTGTCAGCATTTTAATTAGCAACCAAAAGATCCATTCATACATACTGTATATTGTAGGTTAATGAAAGTGTAGTTATATACATTTATTATTATTATTATAATAGTTGTGTATTCTATTAGACAAACATTCTAGTTCACTTGAATAATAAAGTGTGTTAAAACTTTTGACTGGTACTGTATGTGTCACAATATCTATTAAATGTGATGAAAAGTAGAGTGGAGTTTGAACATAGGGTGGAGTAACATGCATGCAGCATGAAGTAGGATTGAACATAGTAAGTCATTGTCCTGTTTACTAGTTCAAAAAGACAAAAAACATCTGGATTTTACTGTCATTTAGCCACATGTTACATTTATCCTTTAAGTTAAGTTCCTTAAGTTTGTCATCGCCTGTTTCTTGTTTCAGAAATATTTCCTATAATCCCCTTCTCCACATTCATCCCAGCCACTTTAACCACCTAACACAACTTCAGTCTCTGTAAGTATGGACACATACACACATTTACATACATACATATACATATATATATATAAGCTGTTTGCTGCAGTCTGTGTGGTGGTGAAATATGTTCTGTTTTCTGAAGGGCGCTGGAAGGGATTGAGATACCAGATATTCAGACTAAGATGTTTCTGCCCATGAAGAACCTCTCCCACATGTATGCTCAATCCTGCACAAGTATCACAGTCCTCACTTGTCTGTCATCATTAAATAACCAAACATGATGTCTCTTCATCTTGTCATGTGCGTGTGTCATTGTTTAACCCTGTCTTTCCCTCTTCTTTTCCAGCTACTTTAAGACGTTCCAGTACTGCTCCTATGCACCTCATGTCAGGTCCTGTAAGCCTAACACAGATGGTATCTCTTCTTTTGAGGACCTGCTGGCTAACATGGTGCTGCGGGTGTCGGTCTGGGTCATGGCATTCATTACCTGCTTTGGTAACCTCTTAGTCATCGGCATGCGGTCGCTGATTCGAGCTGAGAACAACCTACATGCTGCCTGCATCAAAGTCCTCTGCTGTGAGTAAGAAAATAAGGGTTACACTAACTCTGTACAAATACAGAATTACTTGAATAAATGTAGCATCCAAATGTTTTTGCACCAACTAGAACTTATGTTGGAATCATTATAATTTAAAGATAACCAGACTGATTTCATGTGTATGTCTAAGGAAACTTGGGTTGTGAGGTTTAGCAGTGATTACATCATGGATTAATATTATGCATTAATATCTTTTGTCAGTGAGAATCCTCTTAACTTTATGGAAAAGGCTAAAATAACTTGCAGTGAGGAAGATTTGGTTTAAAAACACTGAACAGCATGTCAGCAGGAGAGTAGAGGACTCCTGGATCACAGACGTGCATCATTTAATTCTCTTGGCTCAAGTACCAAGGGAAAGTACCAAGATTAATTTCTGTTTTGTTTTTAATATCTTCCACAAGCTTAAATATTAAGATATATTTATAAATTCAGCTTTTCAAGAATAGGATACATTTTAAAATAACAGAAAATAAGAAGTCTCATTCCAACACTGATGTGGATATTAATTCAGGAAGTGTCACAACCAGAAATAATAGGATCCCAGAGCGGGCCACAGAGACAAGCGAAAAACACACAATGGTAGACTCAAAGGCAGGGTTTAATGATTAAGTAAGTGGGGGCAGTGAGGGAGCAGTGGCTGGGTCTGGAGTAATGGTTCCAGGGAAGGTGGGTGCATACGGTCCAAAATGGGAAGGCAGTGCACAGGGAGCTGGATCCAGAGGACAGAGGCAGGGCAGCAGTGGGTGGAGTAGGGGAAACTGTACGGAACAGGAGAGAGTAGTTACACTAGAGGAAATCTTTACAAGACAACACCAGAGATACAGCCAAGCGTTACCACATGAGTCACGGAATTATCTGGCAGAGGGTGGAAGGGTGAACGGGGTCTTTATGCTCCAGCTGATGATTGTGATGAGTATCAAGTGTGCCAAACCTCCACCACTGGGCCCCGTCTCTGCTGATGGGAAACAAAGACAAACAGGGGAGGAGCACAAGGGGAGGAGAAAAGACAGACAAAAAAGGGGGTCACAGCTGGGTCTGGGGACAGGAAGTTTTCAGATAACTTTTTCGCTTATACATTCTGTTATGCAGCCTAGTTTAGCACAGAGGGTTTGCTGTATAAATCAAAACCAATCATTTAAAAAGACAGAATATTTAAACCGGGAAAGAAATGCATTTAAGAAGGCTTTTCTGAAAAATCAAAACATCCATTGACATTTTGACTTCCCTCACGCACCTCTCTATTTTGCTTGAGTTATGTACTGGCAGTCAGTTCTCTTTTCTTTAGTCCTCTACTGCCACTTATACTTATATAAATAACCCTACTTCAGAAAACCCCCAAAATAAAGTGTTGAAGCTTTAAAAAAGTACTTAAATTCTTAAATTAATCCAGTGACTCACCTGCTTTCTCACACACATCACACGGCAACATTCATATGTGTGTGTGACCCATGCAAGTAAGTGATTACTCTTGCTTGTGCTGGACGTTTGAAGTAATGTGTAGTTTCTCTTTTAATGAGAAGTTTTGGATGTGGCTGCAGGACGTGCAGCTGACAGATGAACTCCTCCAGCAAAGCCTTCCAGCTTCTCTCTCAATAAATGGACTCATGTATGTCACTATCTCTTATCTTTCAGGTGCAGACTGCCTTATGGGTGTCTACCTGTTTTTTGTTGGAATTTTTGATGTAAAATTCCGTGGGCAGTACAATCGTAACGCCCTGTTGTGGATGGAGAGTGTGGCGTGTCGGACCATTGGATTCCTAGCTATGCTCTCCTCCGAGGTAATTTAATATAGATTAATGCCCACAACCATAAAACCCACATATGCATGCAGCTGCACACTAATCTGCTCTGTAGAAATGGGAGCTGTGACATGCTGTATGCACAAACATATCTGTATTCTTGTTAAGCTGCCAGCTGCACTTACCGTACACACTCTTAAATTCTGCTGATGCTGCTTTTTCACTATTCCCATATAAGCCAATGTTGCCTTGAGGGAATTTCTTCAAATTGGGCACAAAAGTCCACTTGCAGCACTGCTTTGTTAATGGATGTTTCCCCTCAGGTTTCTGTTCTCCTCCTGACCTACCTGACTCTGGAGAAGTTCCTTGTCATTGTCTTCCCCTTCAGTAATCTGCGACCAGGCAAACTTCAGACTGGGGTAAGCTATCCTGCTAATTCATGGAAAGATTCCTTCATTGAATTTTCTATTTTCACATAAATTAGTTTGGATCCTTGTTAGTTTTTATGTTGTTTTACATAGGAAATCTCTTAATAAGCAGCACTGGAGTTTAGTTCTCTCCAGCTGTTTGGTGTGTAAAGTAATCAACAACCTTAATGTGAAAACATTGGATTTACCTTGCCGTGGTAGTTTTCTTTTGAAAAGAATACTCTCTTATGGTTCAAGTGTTTAACTGAGTAATCGGTCAGTGCACTTAGTATGAAACACTTTGTGTCCTTTGCTGCTGTGAAGAATTATTTGAAATAGGCAAATTATATTGCAGAGTAGATCTCAATAACTACAAGTCAGACCTAGAAAATTTGTGTGGAATGTGTGGAAGCATAGCATCTCTATGTGTCAGACAGGGTTCACAACAACAGGTTCATTTTTAGGTAACTACAAAAAATTAATTAAATTAATTAAATTAAATTAAATTAAATTAATTAAAAAAATTAGGAATTCTTTATTATGGTTGAGATCAAAAGATTAATCAAGATTTGCATCAAATCAGGAATGAAACAAAAGTTTGGATTACTTTTCAGTTCACTTAGGTTTGCTGTCAGCTTTCTCAGTGAGTCCAAATGGAGGTATAGCTCCACATGTAGTTAATTAAATGACAGTGACACTGAGGAAATCAAACATACAGTACTCATTTTTCATTGTGGATTTTAAACAGCACTCTATCCTATCCTAACAGCATGTTTGTCGCCTCCCTGCTAGGTGATGCTGGCCTCAATCTGGCTGCTGGGGTTCATTATTGCTGCTGTTCCCCTCATGAATGAAGACGTGTTTGGAAACTACTATGGACGTAATGGTGTCTGCTTTCCCCTGCACTCTGACAGGCAAGAAAAACCGACTGCCAAAGGATATTCCACAGGGATTTTTCTGGGTAAATTGAAGAAAACAATTGTTGTTTCCTGAAAGCTCATTTTACAGTGAATAGTGCTTTTAGGAATTAACTAAAATGTTGATAGCATAATTTCTTATGTTTGGTTTATTTTGCACTTGAAGGTATCTCCAAATATCAGCAGTCTATACTGTACGGTATATACACACATACAGAGAAGAAGAAATCCTCTTTTACCAGCAAATGAAATTGAAGAAACATTCATGTCCTAAAGATGAAGACCACACTATAAAATACACATCTTTTGACTCTAATAAGTCATGCTGTTATATGAAAACAACATCTTTTAATGTGGCAGTAAATTAAGGTATTATGAATCCAATATGATTTATGTAAGGACATGCAGGTCAATATAATGCAATATCTAATTTTTTAAATCTTGAAAGATTCTGATCCCATTTTAGGTGCAATGTCACTGTGTCCCAGACAACTAATAGAACAGGAAACAACATTGCACCTTAGATTGGGGTATTACACAGCAAACACCATGGATCCATCAACAATGTATGATTAGTCTGAGTTCTTATTACTCAGTGTGCTCACTGAGGACCAGCGCATGTCTCCCAACAATAATGAATTAATTACAGCAAGATTCTGTCTCAAAGGTTGCCAGCATTTACACCACTAAGCTGTTAAATAAGAATCATGTGAATTATTTCATGACCTGCCAGTTTGCCTCTCATCACTAGCCTTTTCTATGTACATATCTGTGCATGCACATTTGTAAGTCAGTGTATAAATAACTGTTTGAAGAAGTGTGCTGTATATATTGTAGCTGGCTGCCTGTATTGTATGCACATTTATGTGTGTGAATAGCATATGTATTTCTTTAGGTCTAAACCTGGTGGCTTTCCTGGTGATCGTCTTCTCCTACTCCAGCATGTTCTACTCTATCTATAAAACCGGCATTAATGCGACAGACCTGAGGAGCAGACTGCACAAAGACGTGGCTGTGGCCAACAGATTTTTCTTCATAGTGTTCTCTGATGCCCTCTGCTGGATTCCCATATTTTTGGTGAAAATCCTCTCTCTTACGGAGGTGGAGATACCTGGTAAGAAATTAAACAGTGCCCTTTGTTTTAGGTTAGGTTAAAATTTCAAACAGTTTCCTGTGCAATTAACAATGAGCATAATATAATTACTTAAACATCAACAACAACCAACACACCTCAGAGTTCTACTGTAAGAAAACTTTACTTATGGAATAGCATCCAGATGCATATAATGCTTAAAAATAATCATAACTTTCCTCCTGTTCATCTTTAGGCACCATTTCCAGTTGGATAGTCATCTTCATCCTTCCCATTAACAGCGCCTTGAACCCCATCGTGTACACCTTGACAACCAGCTTCTTCAGAGAGCAGGTGGAACTTTTACTCTGTAGGTGGCAGAGGAGACATGGCTTGAAAAAAGACCGGAAAAGCCTCACTTCCTCCCCAATCTTCATGGAGGCATCACGGGCTCCTTGCTACCAACCACCAGCCTACATCCAGTGTGTGTCACTGATGGGCCCAGATCCTCGCTACGCCTGAGCGAGGCAGGATACATTTTGTAAACTATGGGTTGAGGGCCTATCATTATTTGCATATGGACTCATACATGACAATGCTGCACTGGCGTGTTTTAATAACACTGACTTTCCAAGTGGACTGAGCTGTCGCATCACATTCCACATTTGTAATAATTTTTTCCAAAGCAGTTTACATATTTTCCCCCAACATGCACTCACAGGAAGCTGTCTGGGGTTCAGTGTCTTGGTCAAGGACATATGGACAGGAGAAGCCAGTGATCAACGCACCAACCCTACAATTATTGGAGGACCCTGTGTACCACTTGATCTACAGTCTCCCTTAACAACAAGTAAAGCCATTTAGCTTGCATGCTTGCTTACATTGCCCTATTTTTGATATCGTTCCAGCTGAAGGTACAGTAACATGACAATAGGAAAATTAAAGAAGAGGAGATGGATGAAAGAATACATGCTAGCATATATTGAACATCTCACTGCCACCCTGTGGACGAACACAATGGAATTAAAATGTCTAAGAAGAAAAGTGCTTTTCAACATGTAATTTTCTATGTACACCAAATTTTACTTTTGTGAACACTTGTCATCAGGAGAGGGGTCTGCCAAATCTCCCAGAGGCTGTTTCTATATAGTGACTGAGGGATGAAGCTCACCTCATCAGACAACAAATACAATGAATGAGCCTTGGTTTGTATAATATTTAGTGCTCAAACAATTGTAATGCTGGCATAAATCAAATGGAAATGTTAATCAGCTGTTGTATTTTCTTCTCATTTAATGTGCACAAAAAATACTAAATAATGCTTGAAATGCAAATGCAAAAATCCTGCTTGTATTGTGTTTCATCCACCAAAATTTAAAAGCAGTCAATTTTTTTCTAATTTTAACACCATTCAAATAAAGACAATTTAAGGTCTATGTCTTTTGCTATATCTAAATGATCCATGACAAAGGGAGGGTTTTCAGAAAGTCAGACACTCTGGTTAAGTGTCATGTCATGTAAAATCTGGAAAGCCCCACAACAAATAAGCAATGACCAAAACAGAAAAGAGAGCAAATAGTGAAACTACTGGAAGAACAGAGGAAGCAGAGATCCCAAAAGAAGAGCATAGAAAGTAGAGAAATAATGTGTGTGTGTTGCACAACAACTGTCAAGGAGGAACAAGTACCACTGAATGTGTCCTTTAATTTTGCCAGGTTGCAGATTGGTGGTACTCGGCGGTGGTATTTGTGACTTCTAGTAACAGCTGAGTAGAAGACTTGGATCTCTGCTCTTTGCATTCTCTGGTCATTTGGTTTATTGTGCTCTCTTCATTCTCTGTTGTACAATCTATTTAAATGTCTGCTCTTTTTATATTTTGTTTTGTTGTCTTCTCTGCTCATGCTGGTCATTCGTGTTACTCTGTCAGTTATCAGGCTTACAGACCTATACAATAAGGTATTGATGAACTCTTTTCTTCCTGAAACAGCCTCCTCTATACAGACATTTAGGAGTGAAGCTGCAAAGGAAGGTTGTGTGATCATGCAAAATGATCATATAAGGGCTTCTTACATTATTTAATTCATGATACAAATCTGAAAATGAAATGTGCAACGACACATTAAATATAATATTATTAAATATAATATTTTAATCACATTTTTAAAATTTTGACAGGCTTTTACTGAAGGGGATGAGGAAATTTAACACATTAAATGTGTTAAATGTAAAAATGAAAATGATAAAACTGGACATTTTCATTTGAATTATGTCATGATGATGCATAGTAACAAAGAGGGATGTAATTACCAACTTGAACTTAATAGTTTTAAGTACTGTATTTTAATTCCATGTGCAAGGCTCTGAAAATATGGGTGACATCAACAATGGGAGGAAAAAGAGAAAGAGACGCAACTAACGACAATCACTGAATATTGTGCATCAGTCGTGTAGCAGTAGCTATCTTCCTGACTGAAAACTGATGCTTGTTTTTACGTTGTTGTGATATAATGTCTGGAACCTGAAATTTAACCTGTGCCTAAATGGCTCCTATTTGTTTAATACATGGAGTGTGCATGTGCAGCACTGAATATGTTCTGACTAATTATGAACCTGAACCAATATGCTGCAGCATCTTTATACTGTTAAGTCTTTTTTTCTGTTCTGACCTCTTCATTACATGAGTAACCTAAAACATGTGGTTGCAGCATGCCACGTTACTTCTAATTCAGCAGACCATACATGAGGAAGTTGTTCGATTCAGTTCTGTTGTCAATGTGCTTGTCAGACATTATCTGGACTGTTTTAACTTTTATACTGATATATAACACGTTTTTGTTTTTGATGCCTTTAGGCAGTTGCTTTAATACAATGAAAATCATCAAACATGAACACATTTCATAGAGAAAGAGGATTAAGGCAAGAAAAGTTATACAGATGAATGGAAGGGGGAAGAGTGGTTCAATGACTGTACACATTTCTGCAAAGTATACCAAGCAGTGGAGCCCCCACTGATGAATGAACATTCATGTCATATTATACTGTGCATATGTTCATATGTTTATTTTTATTGTGTAATATTTGGAGATTGTCTTCTTGGTGTACTGTATGTTCTGTAAAGCACTGCCCTTGCCGAAGTCGGGTTGGTGATTTTTGTGTTTCTTTACAGATGGCTCTGACTGAAATAAAAAAAGAGCAAACTTGAAATAGGCTACATGTAAACATTTTGCCCTTTCAAGTGAGAAAAAAGTGATCTATTACGGCTACCTGTACCCTAAAAGCAACACAGCAGAAACAAAACAAGCTTGATGTGCACAAGGTTGGCCACACACACACACACACACACACACACACACACACACACACACACACACACACACAAAGCGATTGTGAAACAAGACATGCTGAGTCTGCAATTGTGTTCTAAAATTATTAAAGCTCCATAAAAGCGAACTAAAGCGCTGACCCACTTCCCAGTTTCTTTCATCTGCTTTTCTTAAAAGCTGAAACATGACATTTTTATATTTATATTCCACATTTAATAAATATCTATGACAGTTGAAAAGCAGTAGCAGTAGACAGTAGGGCTGCAACTAAAAGCTATTTTCATTACTATCATAGAAGAATCTCATTTAAGAAGCTGAAGACAGAGAGTTTTGGCAGTTTTCTCTTAAGAAATGACAATGTGGCAGCAATTGATGATCAAAATAGTTGGCAATTAATTTTTGGTTGATTGACTAATGGCTGTAGCTCTAGATGGTAAAATTTTTAGCAGATTGTCATTTTAATCAAGATAAAACTGGTCATTTTGTCAGCATTAAACAACTACATTTCCCTCAAGTGGTCAACACTTAATTAGAGCTGTTAGTTTTTTAATATGAAAAAGGCAAACCATGCAATTAGAAAAATATGTTAAATATAAATGCATGAATGAAGCATAGTACAGAATTATGGATTATGACATTTAGAAGTTTTTCCTGTAACAGAGGTTTTGGGTTAGGCTATTGAAATAATCTGAGAATATAGGATAAATATTTGACAGAAGATGTATAAAAACACTTTATTATGAAGCCCATTAAAAAGACTATGCCATTTGTTTATGCTGCTGCCTGTTGTAAACGTGTCAGTTATCATGCTACAACATGTCTATTCCATGTTTTCTTCTACAGCCCTTTCATTACTTGATTTGGCTGCACCTGCGGCGCTCAGCATCCTTCCATGGCAGGTGTCCTGCCCTTGGACGAAGGTGCGCCCCTAGCGACACGTTAATGGACACTGCCATCCACCAATAGAAAACGTCGCTGGCCTCAGTTTCCAGATCCTCGGCATCTGATTGGTTGCTAGGGGCGGGTCCCTGTCATCCCGAGCTGTAGCGCTGTCAGCCGGGGCGGCACGACTCCTGGAGGAGAGAGACGAGACGGATTGATGAAAACAACCCACAAAAATCACATAAACAAAGACTCCGTGCCAAGAAATGATCCAGTAATCGCCAAGCTCGACACAGAAAAGGTACTGTTCCGTTTACCGTTGCGTTAGTGCTGTGACCGGTAGTTATTTTCGTGCCTCTGTATTGACTACAAAGACAACCGGAGCAGTGTCTTGATATAACATCGATATAACTACCACAGGGGGCTTTTACTAGCTCGTTGGCTACCGGGTTAGCCACAGACATAGCTTGGTTGTAGTGGTCGACACCCATTAATGAAAAGGTGATAAACCTAAAACATGCTTCTATGTCTCATTGGCAACACTGATACAACGAGGGACTCCGTGAGGAGGCAGACTAGCAAAGCAACAGTCTTTATGATGGTGGCGACGCTGGTTGTAAATACACACTTAGTGATGGCGGTGGAAGATAATGAGCTACACGGCGTGTTAGCTAGCTAGATAGCCTTCCACTAATGAGATACCACCCAAGTTATCATTGTTAATTCCCGCTGAATACAGTTTGAGGGCATGAATACAAATATGTAGTCTCGTACTAGAGCCTGATGTCTGATAGCGTGTCTGAGCCTTTTTGGACAGCTTTACGAGGTGGTGTTTTTTCTCCTCGATGTTAAAATGATTACAAAGTAGTGTTGTGGATTAAAACAAGCTTCAAATTATAAAACTTAAATTGGTTGTGTGGCGCGCATCATCCCGCCTGAGTGTCTGTGTGTACTTTTCCACAGCTGAGGTGCTCAGGATTCAATATGTTGTGAGAGAAAGACAGTGTTTTTTGATCGTATTATTTAGATACACTCACAACCAGACAGTAGGAGGCACAACATGGTAAATCAGAATCATAAGTGTTGATTTATAGTAACCTCATTGGCATTTAGTTGAGAAGAGGAGACACATACAGTAGTAAGATCATACCACTCCCCCTTGGTCTGTTCATACTCCTTTTTTTCCTTTTTCCTTTTTTTAGGCCCATTCCTCCTTACTCCTCACCCTCCCTCCCCTCCTCCTTCCTCAATCACACTCCCTCTCCATCTCTCCAGCTGTTTGGAACAGCCAGTCAGAAATGGCGACCCAGATAACTCCATTGTTCTGGGCTTACGCTACAAGTAACACACACACAGACAGCATGTCATGTGTGTCACAGCACTGTGCTTCTTTTGACGCTCAGCCCACTCAGACATGTACACTTCTGTGCCCAGTTTACAAAGATTCTCTAAAGGAAACATGACACATCTCTCCTCTTCACCAGCCAGAGTTTTCCTCATGTTCAGTATTACGTTTTGTTAAAAGTTGATACCGACTGACAGCATTTAAAAGAGATTAGAGTTGATAATACTAACTAACTATTTTGATTGTTTTTTTGTCACTTTTATAAGTAAAAATAGAAAGATGATCTGGTTCCAGCCTCTTAAATGTGATTTTTTTCAGTTTTCTTTGTCTTCTATGATGGTAAATGTAATATCTTTGGTTGTGGACTGTTGGTTAGAAATAAAACAAGATATTTGAGAACACCACCTTAGGGTGGGTGGGAAGCAGTGATCAATAATTTTGACAAATTCCTGCCATTTTGTAGACCAACACAACTAATCAATTAATTGAGAAAGTAATCAACAGATTAATAGATGGCTTTAAATGAGAGGAATTAGGATTTAGATGTAGATTAGTGACCTTGTCCTATATAAATGTACCGATACTGTTGTTGCCGATTTGATACTGACTCAGATAGCTGGATCAAGTGTCAATGACAATGGACCGATCTGGTATTGGATATCATTATTTTAATAAATAACAATTCAGTAAATTTATATGCATTCAAATCAAGCCCAATGTTGCCTTACATATAAAGAATGAATCCTAATCTCTTCTACACAGTGAAAATAAATGACATATTAAACACTTGTATTAGATTGGTATTGGGTATCAGCTGATACTGATAGCACAGACATTGGTATTGATCCCTACTTATAACATATATGTTGGTAAGCTTGTCGAGGTGTATTATTATACAACTGAGGCTGTTTCAGGAAGAAACTTGGCCATGCAGTTCAGTTTTATGATTATCAGCAAGATTAGTCCACACTCTGCATGTTATGCTGCGTTAAAACTTCTAGCTTTAAAATAGCAACCAAAAAATACTTAGACTTTACATCAGCCTCTGTGCATTTTATAGTTTATCCTGTGGGTGTTTTAAAAGGGTCAGAGAGCTCTCTTAACCCATATAATCCTTCAAGTGAAAAACATTTAGAAATATGTGGGTCCCGGTCTGGTAAAGAGGGTCTCCATAATGTGTGGTTCAAATTGAAATGTGTCCATTCTGATCTCAAAACTGTATTTCTTTTGTCATTTTTAAGTGACTGTATATGGTTGAGCTCCCTCAAGCTCTGCAGTGTATTTGCAGAGAGACTGTCCCACCGATCTTAAATCTGTGCATTTCTCTCTAGAGTTGCAAAGATGAATCGATTGATACATTGGGAGGAAATTAATCACCAACTAATTAGATGGTTGATTAATTTTGTTCGTCATTCTAAAATACCAAATGTTTGCTGATTCCAGCTACTTAAACCTAAAGATTTGCTGTTTTTGTGTTTTTAAGTGATTGTAAATCTTGCTTTTAGACTATTGGTCAGACAAAACAAGACATTTGAAGACATCACCTTGAGCTGTGGGAAATCACAACAGCATTTTTACACCATCATCTTTCATTTATATCATCTATATTATATCAGAGTTGAAGAGGTCTTTTAGCTGAAGTGTGAAATGTCTTCAGATGTACTAACAGCAGTGCAGTGAGATTATTTACAGTTTGCTCGACATCTTATGACCAGAATGAATATACACATATTTCAGTGTTTCCACTCCCATTACCCTCCCACAGTCAGTGCCATCACTTATAAATATATGGTGTGCTAATATAGTATAATAACTTATATGTATGTCAGTAATTATTATTATTATTATTATTTTATCTGATAGTGCAGCTCTTTACTTCTTCATGACTGTGGTTCTCATAGTATGACATGACATGGCTCAAACCAGCAGCGCTGCAGTGACACAGTTTCATACGTGTCATGCTTCAAGTTTATCATTTCTTGCTTTACAGGCACGTTTTTATCTGCTGACACAGTGCACTCTTTTTACTCTGCTGCTCAGTGACACGTGCAGGCCTTCATGAGCGCACCGTGAAAATGGTCCTGAGCTCCCTGTCCGTGTTGGAGAGCAGCAGAGCCGTGTTTGACCCTCCCACACTCTCTTAACTGGTGATCCACAGTCAGCTGGTGAACCATCTATCTTTACCCGCTCATCGTTTCCATAGATACCGCCTGGCACCTCACTCCCACTGGCTTACACAACGCGGTGTTACTGCCAGGCGCACACAAGTTCACACACATATACTGAAGCAAACGCACACACGCACACATTCCTTACCATCCCACTCCCTTTCTAACTGCCTCAGATGCTGTTACAGTCTAATGTTTATTTTGTGATTGAGCTCCTCCTGGATATTGCTTTGTGAGTAGCAGAATACTCTTCAAATGATCCGTTAAGTCTGATTTATTTATCTTGTGTCGCATGTTTGTTTTTCACATAATTGTTCAGGGAGTGTTGTCTGACTGCTGTTAGATTTGTTAGAGCTCGGAGTTTGTTAGCTGATGTTTTAGTCTGCATGTTAAGCTTTGTTCAAACTGCAAAAAAATCTGATTTGTTTGTCAAATCAGATCTTTAAGAGACAGACTGTCCACACTGTTATTTGAAAGGGATCAGATTTATGTGTCCAGACATCATCAACCTATCTGCGTGGGTTGCTGTGGTAACAACATAGGCCTGCATCAATAACTACGTACGCTGATGATGTGGCTTTTCAGGCTATTTATTTCATGTCTGTTGTTCTCTGTAACTCTACTACTAACAACACTCTGCTGCTCTGATGGACTTCCATCACCCCGGTTTTGTCATCTGTGTTTTTTGTTGTAAGTGACACAAAAAAGACATTTTGAAATCTGATTTGTGTGGCCAGAGCAGCCAGACTGACACATCGATAGAAATCTGATTGGAAATGAGTTTTTCTATGTTCTCCCCGTGACTGCATGGGTTCTCTGGGTTCTCCGGCTTCCTCCCACAGACCAAAAACATGCAGGTTACGTTAATTGGACACGCAAAATTGGCCGTAGGCATGATTGTGAGTGTGAATGGTTGTTTGTCTACTGTATGTTTGCCCTGTGATGCACTGGTCCGGGATGTACCCGGCTGGGATTGGCTCCAGCCCCTCCGTGTCCCTCTAGGCCAGGGGTGTTAAACTCACTTTTGTTAAAGGGCCACACACAGCCCAATTTGATCTCAATTGAGCCGGACCAGTAAAACCATTGCATAATAACCTACAAATAATATATTATATACATATTCTAACTCTACTGTAATAAACTGTCAAAACAGGTGAATAGCCTGAGATGGCATAAGAAAAATCTTTTACAGATTATTTTTCACAGAAGCTGCTGATTTACAACATTTTGTACAATGTTTAACATATGAATGTTTTAAATATGACCAGAATATGTATTCATTGTCTTTTCAGAGGCTTGTATTCTAGTCAGGGTGGGAAAAAAACTTACGTAATTTAACGTAATTTTCATTCTTTGCAAATTTATCCAGAGGGCCGGATTAGACCCCTTGGTGGGCTGGTTCTGGCCCGTGGGCCGTATGCTTGCCTAAAAGCAGTTTTGGGTTGGCAGTGTGAACAAGGCTTTAGAGACCTCAGTGATACAGTATGACGTAACACAAATCTGTATATGTATCAACCTGCCGATGAGCGTATGTACTGTTTGAATGTGGGCTTCCATGGTTAGCATATTATTCCCCCTCCATCATTACAGAAGTCACAGTAGTTTACAGGTTTTTAATATTGCTGTAGATGAATACATTACTAAATGATCTCAGTGTACTGTTTTACCAAGATCCAGTGAACTCTTATCTAATCTCTAATCTCTCTAATCTTTGTTGTGTGCCAGTAAATAACCAGGCCTAGAAACTTGATCATTGCACTGAGGAGAGACTTAAAGCAGTCTTTGGTCAGGGGGAAGCCAAACAATTTCATGTAAAAACAAACAAAAATACAACTTGAAAGTGTATGAAAGTGTTTTCAAAACTTTCTACCTGAATGAGAAATGTGACTTCACTGCATAAGCAGATTTATTTCTATACCGGGCTCAAGGGGGCACCATTGTAGAGCCAGTGTGCTGCTTCATTGTGAAAGGAGGTCTATGATACTCTGGAAACTACTACTGTGATACTGCTTAATGCATGAGATGCTATAGTTCATTTCTTTGTTCGTTCAGTGATTAAAGTGAAGGAAAGAAACAACACTTCAGTTTGATTATCAGACTACTGCTGCTGTGGTACCTGCTAATGATAATGACTCAGCTTTTAGATTGACTCTCTAGTCCAGTGGTTCTCAAAAGTGGGGTCCAGTGGTCCTTGAGGCTGTTCTAGGGGGTCCCGAGCAAAAAGGGGATTCATTTATATTCACTATAATTTCATTTGTGAAGTAACATAGTCACAGACTGTATGACTGTGGTGTTGGTCATGGGTTTAAACACTTTCTGTAATAAAACATCTAAAAGCAAACAAATCTTATCAGGTGAGGGTCTGTGGCTTAATCGGTGTCAGATTAGGGGTCCTTAAGGTGGACAATTTTGAGAACCGCTGCTCTCGTCTCCTCAACATGTCCAAAAGCCATTGCAAATAAGTAAAAAAAAACACAACTGCAGGGAGAAGTGAAAGTGACTTTTACTTTCACTATGTGCACATGTGCAGCACAAGCCAGTACAAACACACAAGAAAAATAAATAAATATATATATATATCACTTCCTGTGCCTGACAAAACATGTTATAGGAATGCACCAATTCATGTTTAATGGCCAAGAACAAATTCATTGATTAATTCACTGATTTATAATGTGACAGTAATACCAGACATTAATAATATGATGATTAAAGGATGTTAAATAAAAGACTGCTGCTTTCACATATATGAATAAGTTGCAATTTAGTTCAAGCTTAAACTTACAAAGATGTCCTACTAAAAATAGCCTTAAAAAAATGGTACTGGTGTTCACAAATACTATCATCATATTGACTCTTAATGAATCTCTGGCTAGAAACTGGGAACAAAAATGTTGGTGATGCAAAACTGCGTCGCTCCTAACAAAGAGTTTCTTGTGTTGAGGCACAGTGATATTAATTTTACCCTTCGTTCCTGTCAACCCCTCGATTGGAGTGCTCGCTCAAAGCGCATAAGCCAAAAAGTCAACTTGTTTATACCCTCAGTTCTCCTTAGACTGGGTTGCTGCACATCCAGGCGGTCTGAACAACACTGTGAACATGACATGGCATATTTGTGTGACAGGGGAAATAAAAGGTCTTCTAGGGTGCAACCGGAAAGATTAATAGAAGGATGAAGAAATGCTGTAGTGTGTTTTAAAGGCACAGTTCATGACACAGGTTTAAACTATAAGGTACCACCACCCAAATTGAAAACACAAGATTGGAAACTCTTTCTCATTTTCAAATTGAATTTAACTGATTGATTAATTAAGAAACACACAGTGAAGGCAATGAAGTAGGAAAGATCAGATGAGGAATGAAGACGCAAAACTGAGCATCGATGATCATAACGAGCATCAAAAGTGGCGCATTCTTCACTGGGTTCCTTTTCAGCATGTCTGCGTGGGGAGAGGAAATAGCTTTATATTTCAGGCAGTATGTGAGGCTTGACTTTTCTCCTCTAGTATCAGCTCCGTAGACACAATAGCAGCGACATGCTTCTGTTTGAGAGAGACAGAATAGTGACCCATATTTACATTTGAAATCAGTAAATATACTTTAAATACTTCTTACATTTAGCCTGAAATTGTGTGTGTGTGTGTGTGTGTGTGTGTGTGTGTGTGTGTGTGTGTGGCACATTAGGGGTCGTGTCTGTATAGCGGGTGGGAGGTGACGATTAGTTCATAATTTATATATTCAGCTGATTTATGTACAGCATCTGCTACCAACTCATGAAAAGGGAATAATTATAATTTATCAGTGATGTATGTGGTATTATAATTGACTTCCAGAGATTTTTTGTATATTTACATAATTACATTTATTTGACCTATTGTGTTTTTTATAATGATTATTAATGGTGCTATCAACTCGTCTTCTCAATGTCGAACCTGTAAAAAACAATCAGGTGAGTGATTTACATGACTAAGGTAGAGTGCCAGGAGAAGAATAGAAGAATAGATGGGTTTATCCTGGGTGAATGAAGAGTGAGATTGACAGCTTTGACCTGCTGAGTAGAAACACAACTGACTAATCAGGTCAGACAAACCTGAGCGTCTCGTCAAAGAACCTCCAGCGGGGTCCGTCATCGTCCGTCGACCACCGTGGAAGCCAGTCACAGTGTCACAGATGTAACATATTTTTCAGATGAACAGTAGATTAAAAAGTAGGCAGGAAGATAATACAAACATATGTGCGGTCCAATGGATTCGTCACTGTCACTGACACCCGACATTTTTTGTTTGCCAAGACATTCCTGAAGATGATTGGTTAACCCTGCATGTCTTATCTGATTGGTTGGGCAGAGTTGACAGTTAATGAAAGGGCAAAAACAATCTCCTGTTTGTGTGTGTGTGTACGTGTGTGTAAGAGCGAGTGTGTCTGTCTTAATACTTGGCTGTTGTACTCCCCTAGGGGATGGCACGCCTCTGTAACTGACTTTGGCACCGTGCCTCTCTCTCTCTCTGCCTCTGTTTGCCACCTTTAACTATTTCCTCGCAAGATTTAAGTAAGCATCGTCATTGTTGTGTTTAAAACAAACTTTACACTCCGCCTCTCTGCTTGTTTGGGGGGGCAAAACATGTTTTAGGAAACTGAGGCAGACTGTAAATAAAATGTCCCCTTTTTTAACTGTCAGTTACAGAAGTGAGGAAAGTTATAGATAAAGGAAATCACATTTAAAGAAAGGGAAAATACCAAATTGTCTTGCAGGATTTTTCACTTTTACAAAATGTATAAAAACATTTTTTTATGATTGATCAAATCTTGGCAACTTGTACAACATAAACATCACAGCATGGATATTTTCACTCTACCCGTTTAATTTAAATGTGTGTTGGCCTTTTTGGAGGAGGATATGAAAGTTTAGTTGTTTTCAAACCTACACGCATGAACTCTTGGGTGAGGCCCTCACTGGGACTGATGTCATGACAATAGTGGTATAAACAGCAAGAAGTCACCTCAGGGTAGGTATCTCCAGAGACATAACTATCCTACCTGCAGAGGAAACATGCACCTCCAAGTGTTTATTTACACTCCTCTAAAGTCTGTTTTGTGTGTACTGTCATACTTCTGTAAAGCAGTTGTTTGTTAAGCAAGTTTTTTTTACGGGGGGGGGGGGGTTGTCTTCTATGAGTATTGAGAGTGAAGTTTGTCCTAATTTTAGCTGTCATTAGAGGACCTCATGCAATTAGGGCCAGACCAAACAGTATTTCCTGTAAGATTTGTTTTTTGTAGATAAGGGTCAGTGAGGTCATTTGAGGTCTAGGTTAATTCCCCTTTTCACATCCAGGAAGTTTTAACCATCAGTGAATGGCTTTTTGCTTAGCTATTTACAACATGACATTGTATATGGAAAGCAGCTCTGTACGTGTAGTTTCCACACACTCAATAAGGCATATGGGTGTTTAAATGCTCTGGAATGCAGCGCTCAGTATATTAACAAATAGTCCTGCTGAATATATATCTGTGAAATACATCTGCTGCTCAAGTTTAACAACTCACTCTCACAAAAAAAACACGTTTAGTCTGTTCCAGTGTTCAGGAGTCTTCCTGTTTGTGTTTGGCTTTGTTTCCCTCTTCAGCGGAGGGGTGTGTCCGCACTGAGTAATCCTACACCATTAACACATCGAGGTTACTGTAACTGGCTAAACAGCCTCAACCAGTGAGCGCAAAACTCTTACTCACACCCACATGCCATGTGCTGGTCGTCTGACTCGAGCAGACGCATGCCATTTCTGCCGTGCTTTGCTAATTTGTGTGAGAGAGAGAGAGAGAGAGGATGAAAGAAAAAGGAAGCAGGTGTGTGTGAGAGGACACGGGGAAGAGATAGTTTTGTTTTTCATTGCCAAATAGGTCTTACTGACGGCTAGAAGGGGGGGGGGTGGGGGGGGGGGGGGGAGAAAAAAAGAAGACGGTGAGAGAGGGGATAAGAGAACAGCCCAAACTTCCCAAACCACCCAATCAAGCTGCGTCCCTGGAATTGGATCCCTCCCTTGTTCACCACCTGAGAGCGGAGAAACACAGCTGTGCCTCAGAGACTCAGAAGAGTGAGAAAGCCAGAGAGAGAGAGAAAGAAACAAAGAACAGGTGAGAGCAAAAACAGGACACAGAAGGAGAAGGAGATTTTAACTTTTACAGAAGATAACATCTCCTGTCAAACTAAATATGAAACGGAGATAGTTAAAAAAAAAATCTAAAGCAAGAGAGCAAGGAAGAGACTCAGGAGAGGAGAACCTGAACTCTCAGGAGAGTGGCGTATCTGGAACAACAAAGCAATGAGCTCACTGCCGCTCTGGACTGGATAAACTCAACAAAGACAAGAATTGACATTGGACACCAAAATGTGGACATAAAGACGATGAAGAAAGTCAAAATGAGGATTTTAAGGACAGCCTGAACAATCTGTGTAAATCTTTAATTTTTTTGACTTTATAAAACAAACTTCTTTTTTTTTTACCAAATGTTATTTTAGTTTTTTCCTGATGAATATAATGTTGAAGCATCATGTAGCGTCTCCCTGCTCGCTCTGAGGACCCCCAGGATTTAGTAATAGAGTACCAGGTACCGATAGCAGAGTCATGTCTCTAGAAGATGTAAGAAGCATTGCCAGCTTTGGGGCTGAAAGCGCTGCCTCAGACCACACCGATGGCCACTCTCTCAACCACAGTCAGGACCACGATCTGGAGAACCAGAACCAAGGCCAGGATAGGATTGTTCTGGACCGTATTGCCTCTCTGTCGCTGGACATGTTTGACCCCAGCGACTTCACTGGGAGGTTTACTAAGATCCAGTCCAAATCCAGAAGGAGGACAAATATCATCAGAGGTAGGTCTTTCCATTCTGTTTATAGGAGGCAATAGGAGAAAACAATCAGCCTCAGGGTCACTGACATGCAACAATTTGATTTTTAATAATCCAGTTTAGCTTGGAAATGAGTGGATAATGCACATTTCTCATGACCTGGGGTTTTTCCCAGGCTGGAAATGGTAGAAATGCAGCTGAATATTGACGCTCAACTTCTCTACTGGAATGTGGGCTGGGTTAAAACCACCCCTGGGATTTGAAAAAGTTTGAGATCTCTTACTTACCTGTTAAAATCCCCCTCCATCTCTCTCGTGTTTGTCACAACAACAAAGGCTCTCCTCTGCTGTTGACTCCAGAGCTTGACTTGACAGGTGTCTCTGCTTTGTCTTTGTAGACCCTGTGAATAGTGAGACCTTCTGTGTCTTGACTGTGACAGTGACTGATTACTCCACTTCTTCTTATTCTACACAATGAGGAAAATGACTATGTAGGTCAGGTCTCAGATATAAGCACAGTGTGTTGGGTTTTATTTTGCCCCAAACCACTTGCTCTTTCTCAGCTTACCTTAACTTCTGGGAATTTCATGTCCAAACACTTCCAGCTGTGGGAGAATGCCAAGACCTCAAGTAGTCAGTCAAAGTATAATAGGATTGGGTGTATATGCCTTCAGAATATCTATCCACAACTGCAAAAAACGTGGAGAAATTCAGGGTCTTCCATTATAATCTTAGCAAAAGTACCATAACAAAGGCTCTTGTACTCTTGACCCACTTAATGTATATAATTCTGGCCAATCTGAGTCTGAAACTGAACTACGGTGCTCTCTCGATGGGCCAACAGGTCCTGTGTCAAAAAGAGGTATAACCCAGCTTTCCTAGGTTACCCACAGGGAGTAAAGAGTTAAAGGCTAAGTGTGTCTCTACAATGAACTCATCACAGTAAAATGATTATGTCAGGGAGACGTGTAAGTAAACCCAGGAGGAATGAATTTCAAGATAACAAGAATTTTAAAGGGTGGAGGGAGTCATTTCATACCTGGATATACATTTTTCAGTAAGGTTTGGCTGAACTTCAAAAAGAAGAATTTGAGCTTACTTGCAGTGAAGACAGACAAATGGGCGTACAGTGAAAAGGGGGAAATCTGGAGTGAGGTAGTGCCTGCGTAACAAAAGTACCACCTGCACAAACATGTCTCTCAGGAAAATGACTTCTTGATAAATGTGCTCATGGATCATAAAGGTCAAATATTCAACACAAGAAATGCCACAAAGTTGAACATTATGGGACTTTAATGCTGTTACTGTGTGTACCACCGAGGCTTTGATGTTAGGGAGGCAGGTATGTCTGGCATGAAAACACACATACACACACACACACACACACACACACACAGTCTTCACAACAGTTATCTATTTGATCAACCCAGCTGTGTCAAGGAGACACCACTGTGTTAATTGCGAACCGCAAACATGTCTCTGTGCTGTGTGTGTGTGTGTGTGTGTGTGTGTGTGTGTATACTCATCTGCTGTGTTATGATAGACTACTTAGCACCCGCAGGTCGGTTGAATGTATGAGAAAAGTAGATTGGTGGGGTTATGGTTTTAATAGATGTACAGTGATTCAGTAGAGATCAAAACACTCCTAATAAGAATAAAGTGTCTCATGTTAATAAGTGAAATAGGGGCTTAAAAGATAAAGTTGCTAAATCAGAGATGTTCTCTGAGAAGAGATACCACTATCTTGTAGCGTAGTGTTACTTTTCTCTCGTCATTTTTTTGTCTGGTGCCTCTTTTCTCTTTGAATGGGTGATGTTTACTAGTGATTCAGTAGTTAGTACACCAGCTGCATTAAAGTTGCAACAACACGACCATTGCCAGAAAAGTTATCAAAGTGTTTTTGATAACTTCTTAATCCTGTTGAGTAATTTTTTAAAGAAAAAAAGTTAACATTTCTCTGGTTCCAGGCTCTCAAATGACTATACATTTTTTTTTAGTACTCTCTTATAGGGACACAAAAAGACATTTGAGGACGTCCTCTTGAGATTCAGGAAAAGCAATCAATATTTTTCACCATTTGTGACACTTTATAGACAATTGATGACTGGAAAAAGTAATCAATAGATTAATCGATAATGAAAATAATGGTTAGTTGCAGCTCTAATCTGCATTAATATTCTTCATATTAAATCAGTGAGGATGCTAAGTGCAGGACTCCTTGTCTGGTTGTTTTATTTCAGCGTTCCTATGGAGCTGCAATGATTAGTCCTTTAATCTATTTGACAATTGCCATAAAATAAGTAATTGTTAAAGAAAAAAAATTACACATTTTCTCATGCCAACTTCTTAAATGGGTTTCATTTTATGATAATAAAAATATCTTTGGGTTGTGGACTGTAGATGTTTGATTTTTGGTTGCATCTTGGACTTTGGGAAACATTTTTCACAATTTTCTTTTGCCAATTGACGGATCAAGAAAATAATCAACAGATAAGTCGATAATGAAAATAATCTGGATAATAACTCTGATAAAGAGTTGCTTCAGTATTAAATTCCAACATTAAATCATCATTAAAGATACTAAAAGCTTAATACCAAGTTATAAAAAAAAATTAAAACTTTTTTTTTTTTGACAATGTGAATTTTGAATTGTCTGTTTGATTGATAACATTTGTAAAGAAAAGAAATGGCCCATATCGAGAGAGGTTCCTTGCCCTCAGTATGCATGTGTCCGTGTGTGTGCACGAGCTCAGTTGAATACATTTTAGTCTATGAAACTGAGTATGTCTTGAAAATTGAGACTAAACATGCCTTTAATTTAAGATGAATGTGTTGTACACTTGTTATGTGTGTGTATGTATACGTGTGTGTATGTACTGCGTGCTCTGTGTGTGTGTGTGTGTGTGTGTGTGTGTGTGTCTGTGTGTGTATGTGGCGGAGTCACGTCCCAGCAGCTGGCATGTCCAGGCCCCTGCTCAGAATGTGTGGAATCCTGGGCGCTCCACAAGTGTGTGTTTAATGTTGATGATTTCTATTTGTGAGGTAAATAAATGCGTGTCTCTCTGCAGCAAATATTTCCCTGTTGTTATTAAGAATCTTGAATTTGACTAAATTTTCATATCTTGGACGTAAGCAGCACTCCAACAAACACTTTGCACGTTTCTTCGAGCAACTCGACAGCTGCTCCCTCCTCTTCATAGAGGGAATGTCACATTTATATCTAGACAAACTGAAGAACTGAAGATCAATCACCAAAGAGATAAACTATGGCTTATTTTGCCATTTAATGCCTCACTTTCACCTGAGGCTATTCCTCTCACACCTGCAGTGTCAACTCAAACTCATAATCTTCACTTTTTCTGGAGGATAAAGAGTGACTGACAGAGGGATGGCGTTGCAGTGGGGTTGAGATAACAAAGAGAAAAATGTAATCACATATTTTTAGAGTTTGGAATTTGACTGCTTTGTATACCAGCAAGTGGAAGTACTGCACAGTAAATGTACTCAGGATGTTTTGGGCATTTGGTTGACTTTCCTGGACTTGACTGTCTTGATTTAGTAATCCAGCCATCAGGAGTGCTAAGCAGGTTAACACAAAGGCTGAAATTGTTATTTGCTGATAGTGTTTGGCCCAGGACTTTAATGAAGTAAGCAGAAGTTGCGGACAGGAATAGGCCTGCAGTGGTCCTCTGCTATATTTCACCTCCTTTGAGATTAGACTGTAATTGAATGTTAATGTGAACCAGGCCATCCTGTGCTCAGTAGGTCTCCTATGAGCTGCAGCTTTGCATGATACAGTATCTCCTCCTCCCTGCAACCCCTCTCTCTCTCACCCCCCCCACATTCAGTCTTTTGGTACTTCCGCAGTTCATCCAGGGAATTACATGATGACCCTAATTATCCACTTGTGCTTCCACTCATAACTCACCCAACCATCACCATGATGACCATCCTACCTTTCTGCTCAGAGAGGAGTACATGAGTGTTCACAGAGCATGGTGGATCATTTGTTTTTTCTTGCTTTGTCTAATTGTCAGAAAATAAAGTTCAAACTCTTTAAATGAGCAGTTTTAAATGTACTACCAGCCACAAGCAAAGTGCTGGTGAATGTTGATGTTGTCCTTTACTTAAGGAGGGAAATAACTCATTAGAAATCGAGTGGGATGGTAAAGCAGTAAAAGTGCTTCGATAGGGATGTTTTTTGAAGTGAGCCCAGCCATTTTTTCAGCCCACTGAAGTTTCTAAATGTATGATAAGCAACAGTAGCTGACTTTTAGACTTTGCTATGACTTCTTATATATAGGCTATATTTCGCAGTGTCTTCATCTACAGACATTACACGACTCCAAACAGCAGAGCAGCTGCTGCTTCTGTTCTCTGCAGTTCACTAAAATTCATTTGGCACTTGACAGCATTAAATATTGATTGTTTTAAAACTTTTTCTGCAGGATCAGCCAATGTCATGCATCATGGCACCTGGAGTGAATCTAAAACATTAATTTACTGGGAAGGCTGTTCATTTAAGAGGTGCAGGCTGCCCAAACAATAACACTGTATACAAATGACTGCTAGTGGACAAAACGTTCAAGTTAATTGGCTGTGCAGTACCAATAAGGCCCGACAGCAACAGGTCTGTCTTTTCTGTCATGTTTTATAATATACAGATGCAATAGTAGTGCCTTTAAGTACTCAAAGTTGTGATGGGATGGAGGAGTTTTAATTCCTTAGTGTTGAGGTTTCCTTGTCTTTTTTTCAAATATGCACCCTCCAGACCCCTCTCCTCTCCCATCAACCCAAAACTACAATGGAGCAGATTGGTAAAACAGACACAACAAGCCCAGAGGGGAAGCTGTCACACACACAGTTATGTTAAACTGCCTTTTGATTGTCTTAGTTAGTTGTCTTTGTCCATGTCCCAAATACTGGATGTTTTGAACTAAACTCCTTTGTCCAAAAAAGTAAAAAAGCCCACTGAATTGGATCATGTCAATATCAGATAGCAGGGTCACTGTCCCCATTGCTAATTCTGCCTCTTTAATTTGTCATATTCTGTAACGTAGCAGAGCTGTAATAATTCTTGAATGAACACACCTGAATTAGTTTGATTTGATCCAGGTGTGATGGTCTCAGTGTGCTGACGTAGTTGCACAGCTTGTGATTCCCAAATACATTCTATATTATTCTTTTTCATTTCCCACTTTCTTGGGGTGTTTCAGGTTGGATTATAAACTCTAACTGTAACTGTGAGCTTTTAGACTTATACTCAGTGAGTTGCTCATACACACCTGGTTGATCATACTACAAATATTCATGCATGTCGGTTGCAGACAAATCAATGAAATACCTCAGGAAATGATGTTTCCTTTGTTATGTTGGGGCTGGCATGTATTATTGCAGTACATCTTTGGACCAGTAGGGGGGTTTGGGTTTTTTTTATATTGCTGTGTCTCACTTCCACACAATATACAAATACTATAATGTATAATCTACATACTGCACTGATCTGCATAGTAAACATTATGCTTTTGTAATGGACAACTGTTTGGTACTGAGAGGACATTATACATATTCAAAAAGATCAATATTGAGATAAAAAGATGTTTCTCTCTTTTTCTCAAATTTTCAGTGTGAACACTACACTGTTGAAATCCAGTCATAATTATTACATGGTCTGGATACAAACACATCGTAGGGCTGAGACTGATGCTGTTGACCATTTATCATTGCTGGCCATTCGTTGGTGCATGCTGCCTGTCACTGCTTCTCTCGGCTCTCATTGGCCAGAGCGGGCTTGCAGCGTGCTCACTCAGCATATATTGCAGACAGAGCTGGACAACAGTGATGAGGAAACTGCCTGTATCTGTCTTTTGTTTTTTTTATATGTATTTTTATATGTCTTAATTACTGCAATATCTCCCTACTACTCTACTACTGTACTCCTACTATTATCCCTCTTTTAGTATTTTTCTCACTTCCATCTTTCCTCCCTCTATTTTTCTGTGATCTCTCTGTGCATTGCTATCTGCTGTGTGTTTATCCCTCCCTCCCTCTCTCTCTCTCTTCCTCCCTCTCTCTCTCTCTCGCTCTTCCTCCCTCCTTCTTTCTCTCACTCTCTCACTCACTCTCTCTCTTGCTCTCTCTGGCTTTCCTCTAAGAGGATTGGCTGCTTGCATTTACCAACATCTGTGTATCACTGTCCTGAGAGAGCAAAACAGAGAGGGGATGGGGGGTGTTAGCCAGCAAGATAGCAACACAGAGCACAGGCAAGGCTGAGTACCGCTCTGTTTTTTGTCTTTCTCTCTGACACACACACACACAATCTCTCTTGTGCTCACACACACACACAAACAAACACACGCACATACATGCACACACTCAGCAGCAGACAGCCGCAACATCCGCATCGCTGGCTGCCCACCCGCATCCGTCTCTCCTTCTCTCCCAGTCTTTCTCTCTCGGAGCGCTCTCCTCTTTCTCTTGCTTGCTCTGTCTGCAACGCCTCAACCTGCCGTCCTGTCCTCCCTCTGCTGTCTGTCACCGTGGCGACATAGCCTCTGCAGCCATGGCGACCAGCCAGCAGGATTCAGGCTTCTTTGACATCAGCATCAAGTCTCTGCTCAAGTCTTTGGGAGGGAGTGAGTACAGATAACACATCACAGTTCTTGTTGCTCATACGCCAAACAAATGTGTGATGCGGTCTGTTCTCGTATTAGACCAGTTAGTCATCAGCAGATCTTACAGCGTACAGACTATTTTGTTTTTGTATTTGTGTGTGTGTGTGCTGAGAGTAGTTGGAGTGGTCGGGAAGCAGCATATAGCATGAGCCACGCTGTAAATATTTGGCAATGTTACGTAATGGAATAATGGAGAAGAGGTAGAGAGAGATAGATAGATAGGAGAGAGAGAGAGAGAGAGAGAGAGAGAGTGAGAGAGAGAGAGAGGTTAGCTAGAGATAAATATGACTCCTCAGCAGTTTTCTATATTGATTATACAGCAAATTACTCAGCAAAATAACAAGTCAGTCTTTTACTTTGATATAGTATTTTTGTTTCATTAAAAACAAAATATATGAAACAGATCTGTATGTTTACATGTTATCTTTTAATATGGATACATAAAGTATTTGATCAATGACTTTCTTTCAAATGATATGTTTAATTCTGGATGTAACTATTAATTTTATATTTGACAGTTCAAAAGATTCAAAGTTCTTAATCAGTGACTTTATCAGTGAGTCTGTGTTGACCAAACAGAAGGTAAAGCTTCTGTACGTCACTGTACTGTCACCCCCCCCCCCCCCCCCCCCCCTTCTACATTTCAGCAGTGGGCTCATTACAATTAACAGGAAGCACTGCTGTATTATTGCACTACCACGACACTAATATAGTCATCACCCATGCAGCTTTTAGTTTACCTTTACTGTGACATGAATGTAGTCTTGTTGATATAGAGGATGCAGAGACCAGCCAGAGATCTGCTCTCTCGCTGTTGTGCTTTTGTTTTTTTCCACATATTGACTGAACACAGCCTGTGTTAGCTGTCATTTATTGAAAAATGGTAGTTGTCTTGTCTGTGGCCCTTTCACTAGGTATAATTAAAATGTTTTGCTGTGTGTGTGTTTAACTGTTAGTGTATTAGATATGTGGTGAAGGTTACTGTCAGCAGGGGTTATGTCGGTGTAAGGGTGACAGGGGAGTTGCAGGGGGATGTGTTGAAGGCTTCTCCTCTAATGACGTCAAATTAAAAGAAAAGAATTGATGGAGTCCATGATGAGATGGTGAGTGGTATAGGACCAAATTCAGTCATCATGTGTAGGCTCGTTAAGGCTCCAAGGTCATAAGAATGATGGCAGTCGTAAAGCTAGAAAGCCAAGAAACCAGCCTGTTAAGTCCAAGTTAGGTTTGTATTTCATGCACAGGTTTCTTATCAAGTGAAATCTTTGGATAAATATCTGACTTCATTGAGTTGAATGTGGTCCGTCTTGTTCCACACGCACACACACTCTCTCTCTCACACACACACACACACACACACACATACACACACACACATAGTTGGACAAAATTTTATGACAGGATTTATTAGGATGTTTTCCATTTTCCACTTTTCAGTTTTCAATATTACATGATATTTATACTCAAAACAACCCTCAGTATGAATGTAAACAAAAGGTATCAAAATGTAAACACAGTGATCTCATTTTCTGAAGCTCTAAAGTTTTAATACCTGTAATGTTTGTAAGCACATGAGGAGGAGAGGCCTACATTTTGAATGATACACAATGTTTCATCTATATGTCAGAGTTTTTAAATTGTATGTAGATATATATGTTGTGCATTTGCTGTCGTGAAACAGTGTGTAACGTTGATGCATGTGTTTTCAACACGTACAAATCAGCCCTTGTTGCACTTAAAGTTTTCATAACAAACTGACTAAAGGTCTTCAGTAATATCCCACCAGCAGCAACACAGAAAGTGTGTCATCTGCTTCCTCTTACAGCATGCAAGTTTGGTTCTGCTAGGTCTTGTCGAGGTCATTGTGTGTGTGTGTGTGTGTGTGTGTGTGTGTGTGTGTGTGTGTGTGTGTGTGTGTGTGTGTGTGTGTGTTTGTGTTTGTGTGTTCATGGGAATCGTTTAGTGCCTCATTTTCAGCCTCTATTTGATGTTTAATAGTGGCTGCATTCTTGATGTGTCAGTGTGTGTACATGTGTGTTATCACTCTGCCTCACAATGATTCATTAATTCAGTATCCTTGACATGATAGACTGAGGCAACCCTGAATCTAGATGTTCTTTGTCCTCCATCCTGCTGTTTTGTCCATCTTCACGTCTCATTCTTGCTTGCAATATATGTTAAATAAGTCTTTTTTTTTTTGGTATAAAATGTCTTTAAACGTACTTAGTCTTGTATTGACTGAACATGGCAGATTTCTGCTGAGTCATCTCTTATATTGCGGACTCAGACAGTTATCTATAAGGATCTCAGGACATGCTCTGTTCTGCCATATCGACAGCTCTATTGGACAGTCTACCCACACACATCCATGCAGTCTTATCTCTCTCACTCACACACACACACACACACACACACACACACACACACACACACACACCTTAAATTCCTGTCACTGAGAAGCTGTAACGGATTATCTGTTTAGAGTCAACCTTATATTCACTGAATTAGATTAGTGCCATTTGCTTTGTAGTTTAACCGCATTACTTAGTTTTCCTGATATGTCGCTGTCCACCATGGAAAACTGCCATGCACACGTTCATGCGTGTGTGTCTTTCTGTGTGCGTGTTTGCGAGTGTGTATATTTGTGTTACACATGTTTATGCACTTGTGTATGAGTAGGGGTCAGTGGGAGTGGTGGGTATGTAAGAGAGTGACCGCCAGGGCTCTATATATAGCGCCTCCCTCCTCCCCTCGCCTCTCTCTCGGGGCAGTGTTGAAATTCCAACCCAACTCTTCTGGTCAGATCTCCACAAGGAGCAGACTTTACTTAACTGCTACTGACAACTAAAGGACAGCCACAAAACCACTCTCAAAGAAGCACTTTCTTTCAATACAATTTTCCAGTGAGCAAGCGTGGATTCCAGGGTTTGCCGAAGCTGTCGCACAGAAAAGTGATGCCATGCCAGAGGTGGAGCAGAAGCTAAAGCAGAAACTGATAGTTGGTCTTTAGGCTCATATAGCTCTCAAGCATGGGGCCCTGTGCAACCTCTGATCTACCCGAGCCTGTCCTGTAGCAGTACAGTGGAATATTTCTAAATCCCTGTTGGCAGAGTTCACTCTCAACGGAATATGCTGTTATTCTGAGAAGACATTTTGTACACCAGCTCTTCCTCTGTGATTGCAACACTTTCAGCTCAGCGACATCAATTCATCTTCACTTTTGGTTTCATCCCAGATATGGCTCTTCCGGTCTCTGGATACAGCGGATCTTCCTGTTTCATTTGGATTGAAAGTGGGATACAGCTGTAATGCTGCTGCCATGATTTTCTCTCACCCGCAGGCCCGCTTTTTACCTGCCGATCATTTCCTGAAGGATGGAGCTTTACACTTTTAGCTTTGGTTAAAGCTGCCAAGTGCCTAAGCCAGACACTACTGTGATGCCTGCAGTTGCTGCCATGGTGGAATAGTTGGATAATAAAGATAAACTTCTGTGCCACTAACCTCCTGCAAGGAATTACTTATATTTATACAGTCATGGGAGCTGTATTTTACATCCTGTAGACTCATCAGCTACCCCTCCTCAGTGTCCCGTTCCTCCTCCATCCCACTGTTTCATCCCATTTCATCCACCTTTACCTACTGTATCCTTGTGTACACCGTGTGGCTGTCTGCACCATGGAAGTGCCAACTAAATGGAGCAGGGCTAGTGTCATCAGCTTCATAAAGGGCCTTGGTAAGCGTGCAAGGGTGTGTGTTCATGTGTAAATTCATGTTTGCATCATGTGAGTGTTCAAGTTTCAAACAATCAGGTTGCTGTGTATGAGGCCTGGGGCGCCTGTACTGTCCAGGAATTAGTATTTACATGTCCCCCCCTCCAGTCAAAGGACCAGGGTCAGGTCACATGGTCATGAAAGGTCACCAGTTCATCAGACCTGACAGAGTTGTTAACTCAAACATGTACACACACAAGCCACTGCTGGGAAGTGAATGATTGCTTTGGTTCACCTTGTGGAAAATCATGCGTGTATCTAGCACAGAGGCACAATACCAATAGTTGCTGGTGGAGCGGAGTTTGTTTTATTCACCTTTTGTGTTCTCAGGAAGTTTAGGGAATCAAACTGGCTCATGTGCTACAATCACACAAGCCTCCTTTGTTGGCTACTATTGCAGGCATTGCTAAAAGCCTGTGTGTAGGTGTATGCTTGGGTTTTTCCATAAACTGTATTGCTTGACTATGATTCACTGTCATTAGCAATAGTTCATACTGTCTGACTGTGTTGAAATATGCTGTCTCTTAAAGCGCTGAGTTTGTTGTATTTTAAGGACATGTTAGAGACGAAACAGGAAATGCCCCAGCCCAATATATCTCTCTGTCTTCCACTTATGCCCCCTATGCACTCCACCCAACCTCTGTCTATTTTTAACTCTGTTTTTTTATCATCATGACGTCTTAGGAGAATTAATAGTGCCCAGTCGCCCTAATGATGTAATCAGGGTGAGGAAATGAAAACATGTACAAAGCAGTCATTGCGTGTGTGTGTGTGTGTGTGTGCGCGTGTGTGCGTGTGTGTGTGTGCCTGGATAGTTTACCCAGGCAAACTTGGACACATGGTCTACTTGATTTAGTCATGGCGGAGGAGTTTTAACTTAACAGACAGCTGGAGAGAAAACAGAGTGACGTGATTCTGATGTGGATAAATTCTGTTCATTTTTATACATCACAGCATCACAATCACAGAAGTAGGTGTAGCAGCTGTTTTGTAGAAAAAACATACACAACCCCTGACTGACTGACCTGTCTTGACCCCTTCTCAGCCTCTCCAGTGGGACTGAAGCCACCCATCCCGCCAGTCAGTGGAACTTTGGGAGAGAGGAAGGGTCCTGTCGTCATGGCGCCCGTCAACGTGGACCCTGAGAGTAAGCCGGGCGAGTTCGTCCTAAAGAGCCTGTTCGCCAACTTCACCTTGCTTTCCGAACGCAAGATTCGCATCATCATGGCCGAACCGCTGGTGAGTGACGATTTCTCATCTGGTTTTGTCTCTATTTTTCCATCCGTTCTCTCTCAGGTTGCATCATTTAGGTCATTTCAGACATTTTATCTGACCTGTGTTGTCCAGAGTGCCTTTTTATGACAGTATATGCTGACTTTGGTTTTATTATGCAGAGGAATTGATACCTTCAATGTGCCTCTCTGCAAAATAGTATATACTCAGCATCATTACTCAGCATCATAGCTTATTCATGATATAATCTAATTTACAACAGGCATAACACTTTTTCAGTAACTTTTTCTCTCCAGGCATACGGTGAACAGAGCATATCCCAGCTTGCTTTTTATTCTGTAATGCCACAGAGCTAATTATTCCAAAGACTCTGTTCTCCTAAATTTGAAAACTCTTAAAAAAGCACTAGCTGCTAGCTTGGTTAGCACAGTGCATCTATAGTCTATGATGGATTGTGGTAATGCTGAAAATCTGGCTTAAAACCATTAAAACAAAATGTACTTACTGATAAAACTGACCAGCTGACTTCTTAGTGGGTCTTTTCATACACATCCTAAAGCATACACTGCTGTATCATCTAGTTAACTCTTATTTATTATTTAATTTACAGAATGAACATTGTGCTGTATTGAAGAAGACTTGTGATTTAGACCATAAACTCAGTAGAAAAGTGTTAAGTAATAAATCAAGTGCAGTATAGGGTCATTTTCTCATACAATTTTATACAATCTGATTTCTTTTTGCTGGCCATTAGAAAGAATGCAGGTTTAAGTCACTTCTACATTGGATTCAATTTTGTGATCTGTAGCTACCTACCCATCCAAGCTGCTTGGATTCAAACAGATGAAGACATGTGTGGCCATGTACATGTCTTGGATTCACATATTTGCATTTTGTTGCCTACAGGAGCAGGTGTAACCAAATACTGTATGCGTCATGCACTGCAACCTAACCATCAAGTTTCTTATATTACATTTTAGTTTTACTGACAACGCGTGACATAAACTGATAGAAATCCATATGTCAGAGCACAATCCATAGTGATAGTTTTTATATGTTTTATGAAAGGATCATATCATGGTTGATTCATAAAGAACCTAGTATAATATTAAATGTTCAAAATGTCTCCCTGATCTTGTGTCTTCTAAATATTTCCCCTCTGTCTTCTCTCATATGTAACAGGAGAAGCCGCTTAACAAATCTCTACAGAGAGGAGAGGACCCACAGTTCGACCAGGTGTGTGTATCTGACATGGACACATCATCGCCAATATGTGATGCCCCTTTTTTCTCTGTCATCCAAATCTATTATATTTTTGGGGAAGGGGATTAACCTCTCATTCCTTGCTTTCTCTCTTGCTCACTGCTCTGGTGCAGTTGATCAGCACTATGAGTTCTTTAGCAGAGTACTGCCTGCCATCTATCCTGAAGACTCTGTTCGACTGGTACAAGAGGCAGAACGGCCTGGAAGACGAGTCCCATGAATATCGACCCCGGGCCAACACCAAGTCTAAAAAGTGAGAGCACAAACCACACACCCTGTCAATTTAGAGCTTTTTTGGCATCCATCTGAGAGGTTGAAATAGATTTATGAGACAGAAGATGTTTATTTACATAGAGCCCTCTGATCTTGCCACACTTACAGTAGCAAAATTAGTATATAATAAGTATAAAACTTGAATTCCATTGACAAAATTCACAATTAAACTGCACATCACGACACTTAATCGAGAACTGATAACATTGTCCTCTGTGCAGAAGCTAAACAGTTACATAGTGGGCCAGATGGTGCCTACAATTAATTTATTAACAGAAATTCAATAAAAGCAATATCTCATGTGTGACACATATGTGAGCCAATTACAAAGGCAAGAGCAAGAGTGTGCACCTGGGGCCTCACACAGTATCCACACTGCTGACTCTGATCATGACAAATAATGCCTGTCTGTCTATCTCTGTCTGTCTGGCTCAGTGATGAGCAACAAAAGGACTACTTACTGGAGCGGCGGGATCTAGCAATAGACTTCATCTTCTCTCTAGTGCTTATAGAAGTTTTGAAACAGGTGAGTCTCAACTGTGTTTTTATCTCCTCATATGTATTAGCATGAGTGCATTTAACTTTTAAAAGAGGAACATGTGTCCTCAGTATCAGTATTTAAAACAAAGAGCCATAGATAATTTAATCTTTCAATACAGATGCCTGAACAACAATGCAATGGAGTTTAAACAATCACAGGAAGTTAAACTGTTAAAATGTTTTTCTATGATTAACAACACACTTGATATCAGTCATCCAGATGCAGTGTTCCCCAGCCCAGTCATTTGAAACCACAGCTAAATTGAAGCAAATATCATCTACTTGTGTTTGATCTAGTCATGGATTAAAGAAAATACAATTCAGCTTCCCAGCGTGTTGTGTATGGGCAAAATAGGAATGAAGAGCACCTTTTATTAGGAAATATTGCTTGTTTTTTTATACTCTCAACTTTACAATAACTATACCCCCCCCTTCATCCCTGCAACTCAAAACAAAGGGAAAAAACAGACAAGGCAAAACAAGCAAAAAACAAACAAACAGGTGAAAAAACAAGCACTTGATTATGAAAGACAAAAAAAATGCTAAAAGCTAGGCTTGACTGGGGAGTATCTGAAGGTATAGTTTTTCTTAAAAATTGTATATTTGGTTTTTGTATTCAAACTCAGCTCAGTTAAACTGTACCTAATTGTTTTGATTAAATGATAATTGTTAATTGTTATTAAAAGTTTTTACTTAACTTTTTCTTCCATCCCAGATCCCCCTTCATCCTCTTTTGGATGGACTCATCCAAGAAGTTATAAACCTGGCCTTCAAGCACTTCAGATATAAGGAAGGGTAAGAATGATGACATGTTATAACTTAAGTAATTTTCTATTATACGATACAGCACTATACATGGTAAATATTATAATTTTTTGTCTTTACTGGTTTTTTTAGGTATCTTGGACCCAACACAGGCAATATGCACATAGTGGCTGACCTCTATGCTGAGGTAGTGGGAGTCGTGGCTCAGTCCAGGTACACAAATGAATGTTTATACTGCATGTGTGTTTGTGAGTGCGTACACATTATTTGTTTGTATATCTAAAGTAAGTCAATTGTATCTGTTGTCATTCACATAGCATGGATTATTTGGTGTAAATTTGGCTGATTTCCAGTTTGTCACAGAAGTGAATTCTTGTAGAAACACGTTATCTGAAGCTCAGTCAATATAAAGTAATTTTGACAGAAAAAACATAATGACTTACAGGCTTTTAAAATAAATGAATGCTACAACTGCTTTTATTTCAGATGTGACTGCGGTTATAAATGTTTAAACATTTATTTCTGAATAAAATGATTATCTTGCAGTGAAGATAGAATTCTAATCCAGGTCATGTGGCATCTGCGGGCTGATTGGTCAGGGTGGAAAATTGAATGTGTAGTTACAGTAGCTACCTGTCCTCCCATTGACCCCATTTTCAGCAGCAACAGCAATTACAAACTCTGGCCCACTATTTCCATCAGCAGAAAAAGAAACAAATGTTTGTTCTTTCCAGTAGTTGTGAGTTTTGTGTGTGTGTGTGTGTGTGTGTGTGTGTGTGTGTGATGGCAACTGAGGATAATGACACTCCAGATGGTGATGATGGTCCTCTGTCTGTGTAATGTTGTGTTTGATGAGAGATGAGCACTGTTACCATTTTCCAGGAGGTTATTACTGTGATGGAGGATGTGTGGGTTCACTGGGCAGCTCAAACACACACACACACACACACACACACACACACACACACACACACACACACACACACACACACACACACACCCACACATACCAGCTGAGCCATGACATCATTTATCACAGCCATTGATCTGATAATGGGTCAAAGTCAATACTCAGAGATACTAAATCTAGTTTAGAAAATGTGGACTCTCCTGTCTTTTGAATGGTGTTTTTTTCCCTCTTGATTTAATTTTCTTGTTGACTTCTAACTTTCTTTAAGGGCGCTAATATTTGGTCAATAAAGTAACTTTTTCAGCAGTATTTATGTGTAGTACACACAGGGATATGAAAGAGTTGAACATCACATGCATAAACATTCTGAGCACATACTTTATTCTCGACACTATCTGCATTTATCTGTGTCTTATTTAAACACCCAGTGTTTAACAGAAGGTTGATGACTGTTTCACTTATTCAACTGCTGTGGCAAACCCTAAAAAAATGCAGACACATACGAACAAGTGCACGCGCACAAACACACACACATTCCCTCCACATCACCCCTCCAGATGCCATTCTAAATATAGACCAGCAGAGCACTGTTGGTAAAATCTATGTGCTTCATGGGTACATCCACAATCACACACACAAGAATAGACACATACTGTACAAGGAAACAGATGAACAGAGAAGTGAGAGATATCAAGAATTTCTTCTTTTTTTTAAAAAAAAAGGTTATCTAGTTATCTAGTTATCTCTATATCATGACACAATATTAAAAAGTAATTCCATTAAGCATGCTACTGCTCAGCTGAGTCCTGGATATGAAAACATTCATTAAAACTCAGGAGAATAGCACAACTCTTCACATCTGTTAACCATTTTTTATGCAGGTTCCCAGCAGTGAGGAAGAAGTTCATCTCTGAGCTGAAGGAGCTGAGACAGAAAGAGCAGAGCCCCTATGTCATCCAGTCCACCATCAGCCTCATCATGGGACTCAAGTTCTTCCGCATTAAAATGTACCCGGTGGAAGACTTTGAAGCCTCCTTCCAGTTCATGCAGGTAGACATTATCTGTCATTTGTATGTCAACAACAATAAAGGGAGTGGTGTAGGATTCTCAGGGAGACAGACAAACTCTTTTTCTACATATGTTCATGTCCGGAAACAGTTTGTTGCAATCATAGAGTCATCTTATTGTCTACCGAGAAGTTACACAGAAGTAATTAGGGGTTAAGTGCATTATTTATTACCCCTTTGATGGTGATTGCTGTCGTGAGAATGTTCCTTATTTCCATCCCTCATTATGAATCAGGTATTCGAACCCGTGACTTTGCATTCACTAAAAGATCATGAATATAAATTCTTTCTCTCGCTGCCTCTGATGTTCTCTCTCTCCTGTCTTCTTCAGGAATGTGCACAGTATTTCTTGGAAGTGAAGGATAAAGACATTAAACACTCATTAGCCGGGCTCTTTGTGGAGATACTTGTACCTGTTGCTGCTGTAAGTGCATTTCAATTTAATGCTCAGTCTAAGTAATGTAAACTAAAGGAAAATATAAAGAGACCTAACTTTCACATGATCATCTATCCTCCCTACCAGACTGTGAAGAATGAGGTGAATGTACCGTGTCTACGAAATTTTGTAGAGAGTTTGTACGATACCACGCTGGACCTGTCCTCTAGGAAGAAACACTCTTTGGTAAGTTTGGTAGGAATAAAAGGAAACCTTTATTCTGTGTTCTACACTGCTCATCTCTCTTCATTTCCTCTCCATTATCAGCAATTGGTGAAAGCACTTACTGTAACTCTCCAACATATGGGCTTTTATCTTCATGGGAACGAGACTGGAGTGCAGTGAGCAGTACACAGGATAGTTCTGAGGACCTATCAGATGGGCAGTATTTGCCCACAACAGGGAAGCAGGGAGGGGGAATCTCCAAATTAGATGCAGTATATCTCCCTTATTAAGGTAGTGGTGGTACACAAACATGCATTCAATAAAACAACACTGCTTAATTGTCAGGTCTGGTACAAAAACATCTCTTTACCATGGCCTGAAAGTTTTAACAATGAATATAAAGGAAATGACAGAACCAGTTCTGAGAGAAAACTCTGTTAGTACCCGTTTCTTCTTTAATCCTTTCTTTCAAGTCATTGTAATTTAACTTCATGTGTTTTCAGAAGCCTGTTTTAGTGGTTTAATCTTTCTTGTTTCAAGATGCAAACAGTAATTTTCTAGAAGATTCTTGGAACAAGTTGGTTTAAATTGAAATATTGTTATTAGACTCTCAGCTTATCCACAGATTTTAAGAAGAATATCAGATAAAAAAAAAGAAAGAACATTTCTTGGTTAAATTGAGATTTTTTTTGTAGTCCTTGAGAGCTGTGCTAAGCAATGCTGTTTCCCCGGTACACCTTTTGTTTCCACGGCTGGCTGACTCAATCACTGAATAATAGAAGATGACATTAGGGTGCTGTGTTGCATTATTGCTGGTTGCTGTTGATGTGCAATGGGTTCCTCTGGCTGAGACTGTTCTCAGTGCTGCAAACGTGTCACTCAACCAGTAGGGATGCCTCCTCTGACAAATTCCCCTAATACTGCAAGTCACCCATACAATCAAGACTGAGGCTTCACTAAAGACTTGACACACCTCCCTGCAAACATACATTTTTTTCACTTTTTTCAAGCAAACAATGCACAGGCATTCACACGAGTAGACAAAAAGCTGCAATGTCAGAGCAGAATGGACAGACATGAGAGGAATGACAGTAATGTGGTGCATAATTGTTATTCTTTTACATTCTGAGTGCCTTAGTTAGAGGAGACACTGACATGGGAGACAGAAAGATAACAAATACCCACTTTGATAAGGAGTGACAGGTAACCGATGCATTCCTCAAACCTACAATGTCTAAAACCATTCACGACAAGGGTGTACCTAAACTCACACTCATCATTAGTGACACGTTCATGTTCAAGAATGATCTGCATGCAGAGTGTAAAGGGCCCTTCACACGTCACAGTAGACACCAAGTTCCATTCTTGTATGTGAACCTTGTGCTGACAGCTTTGATATATTTGTCTCTTTTATAAACTTGTAAAGATGTTGATGCTACTTTAGTATTTTCTATTAAATAAAAGTGAAAAATGTTTTCCCAAGTGTTGCATTTTCCCTGAAATGGGTTCAACTTTATTTAATTGTCTCATGAAATCCATTAGCAAAGCAAACGTGCAGTTCGCTGTTCTTGTATTAGCTCTTTAAAATGTACTTGATTCCAGAGAGGAGGATGGCGACTCATAAACAACTGGTTAATGAGTAATTGATATGGCCTGAAATAATTGGAACATGATTGTGATTGATGAAGAGCTCAGGAATTTCAGCTTGAACTCAGCGATTCTCAGATTTATTTTGATTACCCCTCTTTAAAAGGGACATATCATGCTTCTTTTAATTTTCTGTTATTTTTATATTGTTATTATGTCAGATGGCTGTAATAAACATGGTCAAAGTAGCGGTGAACAAGGTGAATGTATGTAAAAATGCTCCCTGGAAATCAAAAGCCCGAGCTTCAGCCTACTATGAACACTCAACTTCCCCATCGAAATGACATCCGATTGTTTGTTCCTGTCCACAAACGGCGCCAGTGTGCTGCTGACATTGTCGACTAACATATTTCGGAACAGATTTTAGCTCGAACATGTACAGATATACTTGAGAAGTTTATTTATTTGAGTGAAAAACGGGAAAAAGAAGCAAAACCCTAATGTTGAGTTGGCCAATCGGAGCAGAGTGGGCTCATCGGGAGGGGGGCCTTAAATAGACAGGAGCTAAAACAGCCTGCTACAGACAGTGGCTGAACTGAGGAGCTGCCTAAAGAGCCTTGTTCTTCCAGTAAAGCCTCAGAATAGAAACCTAGACCTGTAAATGTGCATGATACATCTTCATTAAAAGACTGTATATCTTATGAGCAGTAAGTAACTAAAAAAAAAAACTGTTTCAGAATAACAAACGGTACAGTCAAACCTGGTAAGGATAACATTCAATGAACGATGAACTTTGGTTATCCTGGAACTTAATCACTGTTGTTGCCTGTTGTAAATGTCTCCCATCTGTCTTCTCTCCCCTCCCCAGGCGCTCTATCCTCTGGTGACCTGCCTGCTGTGTGTCAGTCAGAAACAGTTCTTCCTTAGCCGCTGGCACATTTTCCTCAACAACTGCCTCTCAAACCTCAAGGTCAGTCTTTCTGTCTATAAAATGCAAATGTAAGACTTACGGTAGTCGGGTGTATTTGCATGGATCACAAGGAGTGTCTGGGACCAGCCAGATTATGTCTCTGTTGTTGATTGATGGGCGCACTCATACAATCGCTATGCAGTCTGCAATAAATTTTTGCCCAGGGGGAATGATTTTGCCAAAGAGTACACGCGCACAACACAGAACCTCACACAACAAACTCTAGCACTACCAGCAACAATAAAATCCTCCATCAGTATGTATTGCCTTGAGGGAAACGCTGCAAGTAAAGAATGCAGTGATTAATGTGGGCTCATAAAGACTTCTATTTAAAGTTTGATTCATCATGATGTAATCACTGGAAAACAACGTATGTACATGTCCATAAGGTACAGTATGTGAGGAATGCCTGGAGGGGTAGTGTTGCTTTTCTCTCAAAAGTCTTGTTTGCCTTATAGGTTCAAAGTTAAACTGTGCAAAGCATTTTTTTGTCAGGTGGAGGTATGTGAGAAACTGTACCTGATGAAACACAGCTGTTTAGAATTCATTTTGTTCTGCACGTGTGTGTGAATGCAGAATAAAGATCCCAAGATGGCACGTGTGGCTCTGGAATCACTGTACCGCCTGCTCTGGGTTTACATGATCCGAATAAAGTGCGAGAGCAACACTGGAACACAAAGGTAACAGCAACATGAGTTATAATATGTTAAAATTGTACCATTCATTTGTCATTATCAAAATATATTTATTTTCAATTATCATGAACAAATGACAATACATAGAAAATTCTGCCAGGAAATATTTTAGCTGTACACACACACACACACACACACACACACACACACACACACACACACACACACCTGGAAAGTGCTGAATCTCTCTTTCTATTGTGATATTGTTTTTGTTTTGTAATTTGGTTTGGTAATTGTGCTTGTTTGTTAAAGTTGATGTAGTAATAATTTGTTATTGTATTGTTGTAGGTGACACAATGATTTTACTCAGGCATTAAACTCATGTCTCAACACTCCCTCTGTTCTTTTCACAGTCGTCTGACGTCAATCACCTCCACGCTTTTCCCCAAAGGGAGTCGTAGTGTTGTGCCCAGAGACATGCCCCTTAATATTTTTGTCAAGATTATCCAGTTTATTGCACAGGTGTGTATGACACTCGCATAAATACACTAACATGCTCACTGCTTTAAGATAAACACATAAGAAATGAAGTGGGGTCTGTTTTGTAAACTTTGTGCAAAGCCAACAATTTGCCAATATTTATTCTGTGCTTGTCTCTGCTATCACTGAGAATAACAAACACTTATTAATTCAAAATTCCTATTTGACACAATTGCAGAAACTGGTCAAAAGCTTAAAAAAATATTATTTTAATACATGCTCCCATAGTTGCTCTGATAATACAGGATTACTAAGAATGGAATTGGAACATTTCACCAGTATCCATTAACAAAATTGATTACATTTCATCTAGAGGCTGTATGAGAGGGAGATGTTTTAAAACTCACTGAAACATTGTCAAAGTGTACAGATTCATGGCTCTTTAACAGCATGTTTGGCATTCAGAATTCATTTTAATGCCTCTTGACCTCAGTGTAAATAACCCAGATATCGATACATAAGAATTATCTCCATTTTCTCATTTTTTCTTTATATAAGCAGTAACATGATTAAAAATGCCCATTATTGCATTATTTATGACAGCAGACTGCCTCACACTGCATTAACTGAAAACCTGTCACACTGGCATGTTTGTCCTCTGTTCAGGAGAGACTGGATTTCGCTATGAAAGAGATCATATTTGACCTGCTGAGTGTTGGGAAACCCGCCAAAGCCTTCAGTCTCAACCCAGAGGTAAGGAAAGTATACACAGCCATTCAGTCATGTGCACACAATTAGTGTATTTTTTGGGCGTGTTACAAGGATGAGCATTCCAGGGTTTTTTTTTTTCTCTCAGTGAGCGAGGCAGGTAAAGAACAGTATGCTCTCTGCTGGAGCCTTGAAATGAAATGCACCAGTGGACTGAATAAACAACATTTCAGATGTTGTTAAGTGGTGTAGTTAGGGTTTATCTTCTGCAATGTGATAACTGCATTCTGGTTATAGGAACAATAACAAATCAAAACAGACATTATAAACAATCAACCAATATTGTGAGTGTGCTCTGGATCATTTTACATTAAGCTGTGTATCAGTTTACAATTAAGGCATTAGGATTGTGAGACCATAGAAATCATTCATCACACATGTATAATTGTTGTAGTTTAGATTGTTTAGCTACTAAAATTACAGATAGTATAAGATCACTTCTAATTAAGAAAAGTAATTCCTTTTTTGAGTAGCAATTAATGTTTTTATCATCCAAAATAAACATTTATATAGGATGGAATCTGTCATCTATCTTCAAACATATGCATTTACTCAAACTATAACAAATTAGCCATTTCTCTTGATAAACAGACTTTGTGGCATAGAGTGAAATTGCTGCACTTTATCTGTGTCCCAGCGTATGAACATAGGTCTGCGGGCATTCCTGGTCATAGCTGATGCTCTGCAACAGAAGGACGGCGAGCCTCCAATGCCCAACACAGGAGCCACTCTACCCTCTGGAAACTCTCTTAAGAAGAAGAAAACTTATCTCAGCAAGACTCTTACTGAAGAGGAGGCCAAACTAATAGGTCTGTGTGTGTCTGCAGGCATAAGAGCTACTTTAATTTGTATGTCGTCTCTAACTCTGTGTTATCATCTCTCTTTTCTCCACAGGCATGTCCTTGTACTACTCTCAGGTGCGAAAGGCTCTGGACAACATCCTCAGACACTTGGACAAGGAAGTGGGTCGTTGCATGATGCTCACCAGCGTCCAGATGTTCAACAAAGAACCAGAGGACATGATCACGTATGTAAAGAGCAGCAACTGTTTTCCCAGTCTTAAGGCTGTTTTGGTGACTAAGGCCTGACAAATGATCACTTTTAAAAATATTTTCAAGTACATTGTCTTCTGAATAAGTGTTTAACTTCCTACTCCATCTTTGACAGTGGTGAGAGGAAGCCTAAAATCGACCTGTTCAGGACATGTGTGGCTGCCATTCCTCGTATCCTTCCTGATGGCATGTCCAAACCTGAGCTCATTGACCTGCTCTCACGGTGAGTCAGAGACTGTCATGTTATAACATGCTAATAATAATTCTTTTCATCTTTTTATACATTTTGAACTGTGTTGGAGTCAGTTAAGTCGTACAACTTAATTTGGTTTTTTATATTTGTCAGCGATGTTCATACAGCTTTGTTCATATGTTGTCATCTATTCCTCAGACTTACGGTGCACATGGATGATGAACTTCGTCTAATTTCCCAGAACTCCTTGCAGAGCCTGTTACTTGATTTCTCAGACTGGAGGGAAGACGTTTTGTTTGGTTATACACATTTCCTTTTGCGTGAGGTAAACCTGACCGACCCACATTATTATCTATTTTCAATTATTTAGAATCACATTAATCACTTCTTTCATGCAGTTCAAATTGACTCATGTAAATACACAACTGTCTCCCTCAAAGCAGGTTGCTACCACATCCCTTTGTGTGCTTCTTTTTATGTGCATATAAATTGTTTTAACTAAAAGACATAACACATTACCTCTAGTTATCTCTCTCCATGGTTAATGATATAAATATATTGATGTAGCTTATCCTTGAAAATGAACATTTCTGCTACAGGAAGCAGGAGTCACAGTCTTAATTCTCTTCTTAGTGGTTTCAATTCAGCCAGACTTGATTGTTGCTTGTGATTTGCCTGTCTTGTTTTTACATGTGATTATGTTTTTGATAACCTGTCTGCAAGTCAAGTTTCCCTTAGGGGACAATAAAAGCAACTGAACTGAACTGAACTGAGGAGCCAAAGATGTTTTCCTATCTGAATTAACAGCATGTACCAGCAGTTGCAGCTGTTCTATAAGTGTTCTTCTCCACAATCTTCCAGGTCCAAGACACCCATCAAGGTTTGCAGGATGCATCTGTGAAGCTTCTGCTGCAGCTGCTCACACAGTGGAGGTTAGCTCTGCAGCTCCAGGGGAAGGTGCGAGGTGGAGTTGAGGTTTGCAGAGTTTATCTACATGTTAAATTACATGTCAAACAAGATGAAATGCAGATGTATTTGTTTTTCTTTGGATTCTAAAATTATTTTTTACTAACGTCTCTTCCCTGTTTGTCTGCTGTCTTCATCAGGCCAGTCCCAGGCTCCCAGAGCGTAGCCCTCATTGCTCTGTTCTCCATGCAGTCGAGGGCTTGGCTCTGCTGCTCCTCTGCTCGTGTCAGATCAGCACGAGGAAGCTGGCAGTCGGTGTGTTAAGAGAAATACGCTGCCTCTTCACAGCTCTAGGACACGCTGAGGTACAGCACAAGAAACTATTCATCAGCTTCTCTCACTTTTTTTTCTGACAAAGCAGAGTTAAAGGAAAATGTTACCAAAGAGAAACAGGCATTTGGTTGGGGGAAAGATGGAAATATGAAAACAGCGGGACAGAAGGAAAGCAATCTGACCGTGATTAGTGATACAGCATATGCAGCCTGTGAATTCTCTCACATTGTATGACGCGGTTATAAAAATAGCTGCCTCTATAAATGTCTTCCCCTCCAGGACGATGACAAACCCATGATAGAGGTCATGGACCAGCTGAGCCCAGCTGTAATGGACAGTTTTGTTCATGTGGCTGTCTCTGACTCGGTAAGTGTATTTGGGATGAGAGTGTATTATTTGGTTTTATACTCCACAGCACAGAACATCTGATCATTTATTTATAATACACCCTTCCACATCACTCTTTAAATTCATCTTCTCCTCCTCCCTCCCTCAGTCCACCTTACCGCTCAGCCACCATGTTGACCTCCAGTGGCTGGTGGAGTGGACAGCTCGACTGGTGAGCAGCTCCTATGACGTCAAGAGCCCGAGCCACGTCTGGATCTTTGCCCAGTGCTTAAAGGACCCCTGGGTGCTCTGTCTGCACATCTTCTTGCGGCAAGAGCATCTGCCCAAACACTGCCCCACCGCTCTGGGATACGCCTGGCCCTACGTTTTCACACGGCTACAGTTGCTACTGCCACTGGTTGACCCCAAGTACATGAACACACAATCATTTATTGTATTTTTTTAGGCATTTAAATGTTAATTGAATAACCAAAATAACACCCAAAACCAAAGACTGCCCTAAAAATGTTTATGGCAATAGAACTGATCATGGATCTCCTTCAACAAATGATACAAGTCAATGAAAGGTTAACATATCTGACCACCTACACCTTCTCCTTCGTCACCTGTGTTTCTACAGCAGCCCAGTGAACGCCAAGAAGACCAGCACGGCCGGCTCCAGTGACAGCTACATCTCTCTGTGGCGCAACTATCTGATCTTGTGTCTGGGTGTGGCTAAGCCAAGCATCATGTCACCCGGCCACCTCAGAGCTTCCACACCAGAAATAACTGCCACCACACCCGATGGCAGCATCACCTATGACAACAAGGTGTTTTTTGTTGTGTGAAAGTATAGTTCCTATCAGATCTGAGGAACTAGAAATGTACTGTATGGGATGAGTTAATAGTTTCCAGATTGTTAAGTGTTGGAATGGCACAAATAGTCAGGGAAAATATTCAGAGATATACAGATTCATATTGACACTGTCATAGCATGAAGTCTGTCTGATATCAAGATTTTTGTAAATTTTGGATCAGTGGAAGGTTGTTAAATGTTGCCCACGGGTATAAACATTTGATGTTTATATATGTGTTCATCTTTGTTAATTTGTGTTTTTGTATTTTATTATCACACAGGTGATAGGCACTCCCTCAGTAGCTTGGCTTTTAAAACAGCTGGTCCCTCTGATGAGAGCTGAGAGTCTGGAGATCACAGAGTCTCTGGTGTTGGGCTTTGGATGCACAAATGCTCTCGTCTTCAGGTAATGGAACAGAATCATACATAAATGCAACATTACACATAGCTCACATCATGAAAGTCAGACTTAGGTCAAGTTTTAAATATTGTTATAACCAATTATGAGTGCCACATAATCCTCAGATGAATGTTCAAGAATAATAACAGAGTTGTTCTTTGACGTAAGCTTTTGCTTTGATAGAAAATAATCACATAAAACTTGAATGACAACAGGGTATATTTGAATTACAATAGAAAATGGATGATGTGCTAGATTTGGTCCTTATCGCTAACATAAGAAAGACGTGGTTCATTAGTCATTTTACGCTCCCCTCTCAAATTACTTATTCCCATCTATCTGCACATTCTCTTCATAACTGAGATGAGTCGCATGCCTCTCTGACATCCTGTGAAGAAAAACAAAACAGAGTCACTGATGTTGGAAAGGAATTCTTAGAGGGACGGAGATGTATCGCATTTTTCAAAGGACAGAGGTTCCATTGTCCATGGGAGAGAGCAACTATTTTTAACCTTAAATGTTTTCTAAAAGGACACTCATTGTTATTAAAGAGATTAAGGTCTCCCCAGACAAATTTCTCTAACATTACTGTATTTGAGGATTAGTCGCTTTAGGACACATGACATTTGGGTTGCACAAGATAGATGTCCGTTACAAACCATTCTGTTCTCTTATATCAGACTCTTATGTCATCCATCTACAAGGAAAGATGATCGGTCTTATTCAGCAATGAAGCAATCAGTTGATGTTTTTTTTTTAACCCCTTCTTATCTGGTGTTTATACAGGGAGCTGGTAGAAGAACTCCATCCGTTGATGAAGGAAGCACTGGAACGTAGGCCTGAGGTAACACTAACACATACAGTAGATAGTAGAAACTGATAGTAACACTGAAACAGGATCAGATTAACTTTATTGATTCCAGACAGGAAATCTGGAAAATATACTATATTTAATATAGATTCAGTATAATGTTACTCCAGATACACTAGTTAATATTGTGTAAAGGTGTATGGTGTTACATAGTTATTATTATTTATTATTTGAATGTTAATCTAAAAAACTCCTAATGAAAATGCTAAGGTTATATGGATATAAACAAAACATATATATATATATTTAAGTATTAACACTGTTTGAATTACAACAGTAGAATTTACTTAGTCTATTTGAGACATTGTGTTTCAGTATAGCAGTAAGCTGAAGACCTGTTTGTGTCGATTGCTTTCAGAACAAGAAACGCAGAGAGAGGAGGGATCTTCTCCGACTGCAGCTGCTGAGGATCTTTGAACTGCTGGCAAATGCAGGAGTTATCAGTGACAGGTAGAACACACATTTATTCAACATTGTGCCCTGTAGTTCTTTTGGTTTTGATCTTCTCTGTACTATATACAGCAACTACTTCTGCTGTTTGGGCTTATGCATTATAACAAATAAATAAATTGTGCTTTTGCTTGTAGATATATATGTATGTTTGTTGAGGGAGCTACAATCCATCAGTCATTTTATTGTTGAAACTTTCTCTCACTAGCCTCCTTTTGTAATTTCTCACCTGCTGATGAAACATGATCTCTGTGATTACTAAAGTTAGATTTCCTTCTCCTCCTCTGTTCCTCCTCTGTAGCACTAATGGAGCACTGGAGCGTGATTCCCTGGCATTGGGTGCCTTGTTCCTTGAGTATGTGGACCTAACCCGGATGCTTCTGGAGGCTGAGAATGAGAAGGAGCTGGATGTGCTAAAAGATATCAGAGCCCACTTCAGTGGGATGGTGGCCAATCTTATCCAGTGTGTTCCAGGTAAATCTTTTTATTACTTTTTTATGATACTATTTTTTTAATAATATATTGGTCTCAGAACAAATGTTCATATATTATAATGTATGTAAATGTCTGTCTACTATTTTGACCATCCATGTCTCTCTCTCACCCTCACACTTAATATGCACAGTGCACCACAGGCGCTTCCTCTTCCCTCAGCAGTCACTGAGACACCATCTCTTCATCCTCTTCAGCCAATGGGCCGGACCCTTCAGTGTCATGTTTACGCCGCTTGATCGTTACAGCGACCGCAACCACCAGATCACTCGGTACCAGTACTGTGCTCTCAAGGTAAGCAGTGCCCACTGTTTTGTTTTTTTCCTTTTATTGCATTCTACAGAAACATTAGTGATGACTCTACTTAACCCTTGTCCCCTAGGCCATGTCAGCAGTTTTGTGCTGTGGTCCGGTTTTTGACAATGTGGGACTCTCTACTGATGGCTATCTCTACAAATGGCTTGATAACATCTTGGCATGCCATGACATACGGGTAGGTCAACTTTGTCAACTGTTATGTTTACCTTTTTTGTACAGTAGCTGAAGCAGAAGTTCAAATTGTTGAATATAAATATAAAGAAGGCTTTTTCACTTAGCACAGGAAGTTATTTGAATCTTATTTTTCTTGTATTTTGTTCTACTGTTTTCTGTTTTCTAATTGTGTTTAAAACGTCATTGCCCTAGGTGCACCGTCTGGGGTGTGAGGTGGTGATCCTGCTCTTAGAACTGAACCCAGACCAAATCAACTTGTTCAGCTGGGCTGTGGACCGCTGCTTCACTGGATCGTATCAGCTGGCGTCTGGCTGCTTCAAGGCCATCGCCACTGTCTGTGGTAACAGGTAGGGAACAGGGAATAAATACATTGTCACATCATTATTATTACTAAAATAATATATTGAGAATTGCTTATGCAGAATGCTGAAAATGTTTTTTAACAATTAAAATGTGATACTGTTCCCTTTGCTTGTGTCCAAATGTCAGTTAACATTTATTTAGTTAGTTGTCTTTGTAAACAGCAACTAATGACCATTTCACCTTTTTTTGCCAGAAATTACCCATGTGACCTAGTGACATTGCTCAATTTGGTGCTGTTCAAGGCTTCAGACACCAGCAGGGAAATATATGAGATTTCCATGCAGTTGATGCAGGTACATACACATATACAGCACACAGAAGACAAAAGTGCAGTTCCAATGATGAATATTTATTCTTCAAAAAGATAACGCAAGCAGTGACAATGCATTTTGAATGTAAAGAATAAATAATATATATGTGCAGGTCCTGGAGTCTAAGCTGTGTGCGTACTCTAAGCGAATGGTGGAGCAAAAGCCTGGTAACATTCTGTATGGCACACATGGCCCCCTGCCTCCCCTGTACAGCGTCAACTTGTCTCAACTCTCCATCCAGCTGGCCAGCATGTACCCGGAGCTCACTCTGCCTCTCTTCTCGGGTAAATACTGAGGGTGAATCTGTACACAGTTTATGCAGTCAGTTTGTTTATCAGCATAATAGAAAGAAATATCCATACAAGAAAAGTGAAAACAAGAAATAGAAGTACTTCATCACAGAATGCAGGAAACAGTGCCAAGACTAAACTCCCATTATGTGTGTTTTGTGGAAAGTGGTATATCCTAACTGCTGATCCAGATATAATAGTAGCTCCAACACCCACTCCACACTATCATGCTTTAACAGCAAACACTGGATATCAAATTAAGGAAGCAGATGTGCTCTCAGAATGCTGTTATTTTGTGACATTGGTGTCAGCTGTGCTTCAAGAGTACCCATTAACCCGCTGAAACACACAAGATGATCTCCAAAGAAGCTTAATCTCTTTGAACCATCTACAGCCAAAACCCCCAAAAGATCATTTTTCTCCCTGAGACAGTTTTCTCCCTGAGACTGGATTTTTTATTTTACTTAACACCTTTAAAGAATGCTAAGCACATAATTGATTTGATTTCCTCTGACTTTGTTTTGCCTGAACAGAAGTGAGCCAGCGTTTCCCAACCACCCACTCAAACGGCAGACAGATCATGCTGTCCTACCTGCTACCGTGGCTCAATAACATTGAGCTAGTGGACACAGGGCTACTCCCCCCTGCTTCCAGCCCCTGCACACCAGAGGAAGAACCTCGCGGGCAGGCACACAGCATGGGTTTGTGCCCAAGTCTGAGGGGTAACGGCTGGGGCTCCCTGCAGGCGACCTCACTGGTGCTCAACAACCTCATGTTCATGACTGCTAAGGTGGGAAGCAAAGTTTGTGCATGTTATGTGAAATTACTCTTTCTTTCCCAATGAACTTCAACTGGATTTTCCTTGTTGCATCATCAGTATGGAGATGAGGTTCCTGGTCCAGAAATTGAGAGTGCCTGGAACGCTCTGGTGTCCCATGAGAGGTGGAGCAACAATTTACGAATCACTCTGCAGTTCCTTATTAGCCTGTGTGGGGTCAGCAGTGATACCACACTACTGCCTTATGTAAGTGTGGTCTGCACACATCGACACACTGCTCTATAGTCATAAACATGGAAACTGAAAGCCATTTTACTCTAGAATTGAAAGTAAAGTAATGTCACATACAGTATAAAGATATTTACAAAAATACATTTTATGCAAATGTTATAAAAAATATGCAGAGATAATATGAAGTGTACAGTATCTCTGATTGGTGTTATATGTGTCTGTTTAGATCAAGAAGGTGGTGATCTACCTGTGTCGCAACAACACAATCCAGACTATGGAGGAGCTTCTGTTTGAGCTGCAGCAGACTGACCCAGTCAACCCTGTGGTCTTGCACTGTGACAACCCTCCTTTTTACCGTTTTGCTGCCAGCAACAAAGCATCCACCTCACAGACAGGTAGAAGGAGAAGTCCCTGTTATAATCTATGGTTTAATCCCAACATTGACTTTTGGCTTAAATTTGTCAACTTTTTACAGATGTATGGTTGACTGTTCTGTATTTCTGAAGATTATCTCTAAAATGTCTCATGTGTAGGCACCACCTCCAGCAGTAACACTGTGGTAGCTGGTCAGGACAACCTCATAGACACAGATGAGAACAAGCTGGTTAGAGAGAGTGAAGAGCGGTCAGTATTTATACATTTTTATATTTGTGTTGTCTAGGGTTTGGAAAAAAATATATTTATATGCACATTTTTCAGTCCTGGAATAAGTCTAGAGCATGTAAGTTTGTATGTAAGTCTATATCTTTGACTTGTAATGTCATGTGTTTTGTCTCACCAGGGCCAGGGCTCACAATAGATTGGAGTCTCGCTACAGCAACAGCTCTGGAGGCTCCTACGAAGATGAAAAGAGTAAGTTGTCTTGCTTCTCATGAGAATGAATGCACAAACTTGCTTGACTTGTACAATGTGTACTCACACACACAGCCCAGAGGGATTCACAGCCATCTGTTATTTGGAAAGAGCTCCAGGACACAGACTCTATCTGTCAGTTCACAATGTTCACCACATAAACTTAAGATAATTGTCACTAATTCCCTCTATATAGTCATAAATGGTCAGAATGAGTTTTAGAGTGACTAAAACAAAGCCTGTGCACATATGCAATACTGTTACTGTACACTGAACATGCTATTTGGACTCAAGCCAAGGCCCACCACTGTCCCTTATTGACACAGATACAACCTCGACCACAGTGATGGTCTATCTTTAGCAAGCATCTGTGTTAGGGTGTTAGGGGGATTCCAGGCGTGAGTCTGCTGCTCTTGTCCTCATGTGACTAAGCAGGGACACATACAGCCATGTACAAGAGTGGGTCTTTTTCTCAAAAAGTGGACTGATACTGATATTTTACTCATGTGAAGCCATGATAATGACACATTATTTTATGTTATTAAGTACTAGTTTTTTTAGGAAAAGTTTTGGGACATTTTGGCAAATCTGCTCTATTGCCGAGAGTTAGATGAGAAAATTGATACCTCTCGTAGATGAGAGTGGCATCAATTTTGGCAAGAAAGCAAGTAAGTGTGTTTCTGAAAATGTCAAACTTTTAATTTAAGCTGCATATGTAACATAACAATTCATACAGGTAGTTCAAAGACTATCTTTGACATAATACAATATCTTTACTTTAATTATTTGCCATTACTGTAAGTACGTTTTAATTCTGATTCCCTTATTCCAATTCTCATGTCTACATAAAAAGGAGCTTTATGCTTGTACTAACCTAATGAAAATAAAACATAATATTGTATTAGTAAAGTGTGTTTAAATATGATAGTGTCAACAGCTACTAACATGCTGAAGAACAGCATTTTTGTTGAAATAACTAGACTGTGATGAATCTCATGTTCTGAACACCACAGGTTTTTAATCAGCTGTTTTGGAATAGTTAAGTTGGTAAATAATCAGTCACATGAGCTGTTTTGGGACTTTTTTGTACTAACAGTCTATGGTCGGAATATTTTAAATAGATATCATCAAGGTTTAGAGATAGATGTAATTGATATATGTTTGGTCAGATTTAAGTATGTATTTATTGACTATTATTTGTTTTATAGATGACCCACTCCCACCATATGCCGGTTGGCTGTTGGGTGTCCTGGAGACCAACCATCCTCAACCGTTACCCATGCCTGTTAACGGAGGCTGCTGGGCTCCTCTGGTTGACTACCTGCCTGAAACCATCACACCTAGAGGACCACTGCACAGGTACACACAAACAGACTCACAGTAGGAACAGTGATGTAGTTCTTGCTATCAGCAGTGGAGCCACAGAATCAGCAAAGCAAGGTATTCTCTCACACACACCCATCACACCTACTCACAGATGGTCTGATAAACCTCAGCACGGAATGAAACCGAGCCAGCTTACTCAGTGTCTGTAACAGATTATTAGAAGAGTGTTTCTATTTTGGATTCTCTGTCTCTCTCAACACCTTAAAAAACATTATTTAAATGAGATGATATAAATCTGTCTTGGAAGTACTGGTTATATTAATGATGCACTATAGAAGAGCAGTCTCTTATATAACATTAATGGGATTCTATGTTCAGACAAATACAGTTTCTTAAGTCAGGGATGTAATGTGTCTGCAGGTCTCACAATTCCAGAAAGATATATACAAAAACAGTTTCTTATATAAGACTAAAATTAATTGCGAAAAACCATTTTTTCCACAAAACTTCAATACATTTAAGAAAAGTAAAACCAGTCAGGGCACAAGTTTTCTTTTGAGTGTACTTGTCTTATTATTAACTGATTTTATTAAAGTGGGGATTCATCTACAATTGCATCTTCATACTTAATTATCAGACAACAGAACCAGCCACTGAAAAGGGTTCAGATCTGACTGGTATTACTCCTCCTGGACACTCTAGCAGGTGTTGTTGATTGTATTGTGCACTCACTACATTTGTGTGTCTGTTGATCCTCAGGTGTAACATTGCAGTGATCTTCATGACTGAAATGGTGGTGGACCACAGCGTGAGAGAAGACTGGGCTTTACATCTGCCCCTGCTACTACATGCCCTCTTCTTGGGTAGGGGTTAACAACACACACACACACATTCCACATAATTACATTTTTAATATACCTCTAGCTTGTAACTGATTAATCGTAAAAACTGGCAGAGGAAAAAAACACAGCCTATCATGTGAATTTTGACCAGCTGCATGTCATATTAAATCTTGGGGAGTATGACATACCTTTGTGAAAAACTGGAGTAGCTGACTGATCAACTGTTGTTGAAGTTCTCCAGTAAGACTTATCTCCCATTGAGAGAGCATGACCTGGAGTTAAAGGAACTTCAACGAAATAGATAAGATCTAACATAATCTTTAAATATCTTTTCAAGAAGGGTGTTAAAACACAAACATACATAAAAAATAGTCTTAAGGCGTGTATTTATTTTTTCTGTGACGTCCAATAAGCTCATTGCGTGACAGCTTGAGGTTTTATCTCCACCCAAACACAGACGTGCAGTTCAGGACAAAGCGTTCTTTTGTGTCACTGCAGACAGAGACATTCCCCAGGGCCTGCATTACAATTTTATTATCTAACAAGCGGACACATACCTACCCTGCCAGCTGTGCAGAAATGTATTATTAATTTACTCTGCATATCCAACATACTAACCCTAACCCTGAGGCTCATAATCATCCAAGCAGCTAGAGTCACTGTGTGTATGACGCTGTTGAACAATCCACATTGTGTTTTTTTTAATGTTTTTTACTGGTGGTGTATAAATGCACTATTCATAGTAACATGTGTAGTGTTCATACAAAACAGGAGATACTATCTCTTTGGTTGGGGGTTGTCCTGACAACCACTGAAACACATCAAGCTGATGCACAATTAGACATTTAAGAGGCTGTACATTTATGAGCACACCAACAATATCTAGAAATATTAAAATTTTAATATATCTTTATCATTATAAGTAATCCATTCTTCAAAAAATGACAAAGTTGTATTTATAGCAGGACAGTTACATATGCAGATAAATGTCAGTGTCATTACAAGCTAGAGCAGACATTTATTTGCATCTGCACCTGCCTGTTACTACACAGTATTCTCTGTGTTGGAGTTTGTGTCTAATCCTGTCCTTGTCTTACTGGATATGTATTTTACTGCCCAGGTCTGGACCACTACAGACCAGAGGTCTATGAACACAGCAAACGTCTCCTTCTCCACCTTCTCATTGCCCTCTCCTGCAACAACAACTTCCAGGTTAGAGTGAGGTTCTTGTTATTTATGCCATTTGAGCCTGAATTAAAAGTGGATTCATACTGTACATCCATCAACAGGGCTTTGGCCAGTATACCCTAGCCACTGAACGTGCCTCTTTTTTGTGTTTCCAGGTGATAGCCTCAGTACTGATGCTGACCAGAGAAATCCGTGACAACAAGACTCTTACCATTAAATCCAGCTACCACACAGAGTATCAACAGTCACGTAAGTAGGAAATACACTAATGTGATCCTAATCACTAATGTAAACTAGTGATCCTGTGACATAGTAAAACAATTATAAACTTGCTGGAAGAGTACAGTACATAATAATATGGTACAGCTGCAGTGCAGTATATTCATAGTAGATTTAATTCTGTATTCTCCGTCATCAGATGCACCTGACTTCCTGCGAGAGTGGCAGGCATCTCCAGTGGTGGATTCCGGCCTTAGCTCCACCTCCAACTCTTCCTCTGCCAGTCTGGGTGGCGGCAGCACTGCGGGCAGTGTTGGAAATTTGCCCCTCGTAACACCTGATGACCTGGAGGACCTTGAAGATACACCCAATGAGACTGACGAGAAGACAAACAAACTCATTGAGTTCCTCTCCACCAGGTATGCAGACCTCTGGTGATGTTTTGGGGAGTTGTAGTGGCATTGCTGCTGGATTTTAGTATATAAATGCTCAAGCAGGTGTGTGTTTGTGAAGTGCATGGAAGTGTGTGTGTGTGTGTGTGTGTGTGTGTGTGTGTGTGTGTGTGTGTGTGTGTGTGTGTGTGTGTGTGTGTGTGTGTGTGTGTGTGCGTGTGTGTGTATGTGTGTAGTGCACATATTTAAGTGCTGGTGTAACATGTATGTGGTGCTACTGGTGGTGGGTATACAGTGCTTGGAGTACTGTCTTGTTGTTGCTCAGAGCGTTTGGGCCGCTGTGGGTGCACGAGGACATCTCACCAAAGAACCCCAACTCCAAGAGTGCAGAGCAGCTCTCCAACTTCCTACGCCACGTTGTGTCTGTCTTCAAGGAGTCCAAGTCAGGTGAGAAATCTCTCATGTTTACTATTTTATTTTATATTAAAAGTGTAGCATTTCTGAGAATCCAGATACTATTTAAAATATTTGTTTAAAGTCCACTTCTGTGTTGCACTACAAAACAATTCACATAAATTCAACACATTGGACAAAAATGCACAGTGAATTGTGTAGGCAAACGTGGACTGCACATCTTCTGAACAACAATGTCATTTGTTAAAACTAATATCTGTAATCTCCAGAAATGCAGTAGTGACATGCTGATGGTTTGAGTGTATTTTTATGTGTCTTTGTACCTATTTGTTTATACAGACTTCCACCTGGAGCAGCAGCTGAGTGATGTGGCCTTACAGACGGCTCTATGCAGCTCCTCACGTCATTATGCTGGACGCTCTTTCCAGATCTTCAGAGCCCTCAAACAGCCAATCAACAACCATGCTGTCTCTGACCTGGTCTCACGTTTGGTTGAGGTGGTGGGAGAACACGGAGACGAGGTGCAGGTAAGAGACAATGGGCCAGATGCAAGAACATGATCGTATTTTTTTCTTAAATTTGTCGTGAGGTGAACCTTTACAAGTGTGCCACGTCGGATTCACCAGACACTCATATCAACATGAAAGTGTTAGTGGTGGAATTAAAGATCCTGAGAAAGCCAAAGAATGAGGATAAAATGAACCGTGCTGTGAACGCTATCTCAGCTGTTGGGTGCACCGTCACAGAAATAAAAACAGAAATGATTTAACATGAATTAGATGCCAAAAACATCTCGCTAGGGTCATCAGCCAGGGAGCTAAACTATAACCTCAATCACCAATATTTCAATTAAATAAATGAAAACAAATGTGAGTTCCCCCAAAAGACATGATATCGTAGGCACACTGCCATTGGACTAGTAGACAGCATAACGTCATCATGTTTTATTGCTTTGGAGAAAGACAGGTTGGTTGTACGTGACAGGTACGACAGGTCTGCACCACTCGTAAATTTTGCTCGAACCTAAGAGGAAATCTACAAGTGAGGTAGGGTCTAGTGAGGAGCCGTTCATTTTCTCGTATTTGAGGCGGGATCAACGAATGTCGATCAAATGCTTCTGTACGCTACTGGACAAACTTACAGCCAATCATATCAACGACAGACGATGACATATTCAGAGCCTGTAGGGAGCAGCACGAACACTTTTATTGGAAAATCGTGAACTTGCTTTCCAATTTATTTAGCACACAATCTATTGCTGCTTTGAACGGTTTTCTTTTGTCTTGGCCATGCTAACTTTCTGAGTGAAGTAGAATCTCACTCGAATGAGAGCATGGGTACACCCAGGCTAGGTGATGATGCTTGTTCGATTAAACAATTTGTCTCTGTTTCAGGGCTATGTGATGGAGGTGCTATTGACACTGGAGTCAGTGGTGGTGAATCTTGCAGAATGTCTAAAAAACAGCGACCTTATGGCAGCTCTAACCAGGTAGGGCTGTGCTCTTTTTCTGTGAATATTCAGAATTTAGGCAGCATGTATATTCATAAAACTCATTCCTAGTAGTTTGATTCCAAGGAAATCGTAAACAACTATAACCATTTTTGCTGGGTCTGATTGATAGGACATCTTCACCAGACTTTGTGACTAGTGACAAACTGATGAACAGAAAGAGCACAGGTCAGTTGAACTTCCCCGGTCCAGGATTTGGTGGTCTGTCATCACAACGCCACCAGCGCTCCTACTCGGTCCCCAAGAAGTTTGGCGAGTGTGGCTACCAGTCGAGCGATCCTCCTCGCAGTGCAACTCTGGATCGCATACAGGCAAGACAGGAAGATTCATGCTGAGTTGCTTGAAGCGACTTGTTGGAAGAGAGCACATCTCACTAATACGTTATATTTAATCTACAGGCCTGCAACAATCATGGCCTCTCGCGAACAGGAAGAACCTCGGGGTCCTGCACATCATCAACCAATCGCATTGATCCCAGTGTTCTCTCGGATCCTGCTCATGTTTCCCATCCTTCCACAATACTGGCCACAGTCTTCTGGGTGGCAGTTTCACTCATGGAGTCAGACTTTGAGTTTGAATATCAGATGTCACTTCGCCTTGTTCACAAGCTCCTGTCAAAGGTAGAGGAGATGAAACTTACTGTTTGTAGCGGGGAACTGTATGGAATTGTAGAAAGTCAAACTAGAAACATATGAGTCTAATAGCCCTGTTAGCTACAAGCCAAACCATCCTAAGAGCCTTGCTCTTGTGCTAGTATGGATGATAATGGTGCAGTTTATTATATTTTTAAATATACAATATACAATACAAGGGAATGCTTAGAACAGCTAGTAGCACTGTGAAGTATTAGCAATGATTAATGCTACATGAGTTTATCTGCTAGCCTTTCTTAAAGAAAATATAAGAGAATGCATTTCAGGAGGACACCACTGTTTTCCAGCATCAATTAAAGCAAAAAACTTTCTTTCCTAGGTGCCCTTAGACAGAGCAGAGAACCGTGAGCGCCTGGAGAAGCTGCAAGCTCAGCTGAGGTGGAGTGGTTTCTCTGGGATTCAGCAGCTTTTGTTGAAGGGTTTCACCTCCCAAGCGACCTCTGACCTCACCCTGCAGCTCTTCTGCCAACTTACTCCAGTCTCCCGCGTGCCTGTCGTCGACAGCTCACAGTCTATAGGTTGGAACTGGGGGTCACATTAATCCTCATCCTGTAGTGTTTTATCATATTTTTTTTAACTCATTCACTGACAAAGTTATTTATATTGAAGTGTTGATGTTTCGCTTCCCCTCTCCCTGCAGGATTCCCTCTAAATGTGCTGTGTCTGCTGCCTCACCTAGTTCAGCACTTTGGCCATCCAACTCAGTTTTGTAAGGAGAGCGCTGAGAGGATCGCACAGGTACTATTCAGTTCTTCTCCTAAGCTTCACTTTAGTAGCTTACTTGAATCAGACTTTATTAGACAACAAAGCAAGCTTGAGAAATTCACATTCTGCCTCTTCCTCTCTCTCATCGCATCCTTTCCTGCTCTCAGGTGTGTTTAGTGGAGAAGAACACAAAGCTGTCCCATTTGGCCCATGTGATGACTCTCTATAAAACACGTTCCTACACACGTGACCCTTTCTCCTGGGTCAGTGTGGTTTGTCGCTACCTTCATGAGGCTTTCTCCGACATCACACTCAACATGGTGACCTATATGGCTGAGGTATGGGCTGATGATTATGCATACTTATTTCTAGGTTTACATGGTTAGCTTTGCCAGAGGGTTGATATAAGGATACTAAACCAAATATTGGGCACAAGTTGACACTGTTTCTATGATACTTGCCATGAATTTGTAGTTTGAAGTCAAGGACAGTACTGCAAGTGGTTTATTTGTCTGTCCAAGTTCATGTTGATATTTTGCTCAAAGATGGCACTGTTCAGTCATCTAGCAGCTGGTTAAAGGATGAGCCGGTCACCGAGAGTCTAGTGTAACTTTTGTAACTTTACACCCGTTGACATTTACCCTAAGCAAGGCTGCATTCTTTGTCGCTCAGTAATTGTCACTCTTTATCTCCTAGCTGCTGGAAAAGGGCCTTCCCAGTATGCAGCAGTCTCTACTTCAGATCATCTACTGTCTGCTCAGCCACATGGACCTGACTGCTGTACAAGTGAAACAGTTCAATGCTGATGTTACAAAAACCATTGAGAAGTTTGTCCAGGTAAGTATCCAAAAAAAGCTTATTCCACTGCTGTGTGTTAATATGAGGCAAAGTGTTGACTGCTATGTCTCTTATACTGTACGTTTGACATGTGATTCAACAGACAGTACACTGGAAAGATGCCTTAAACATCTTAAAGCTGGTGGTATCACGCTCTGCCAGCCTAGTCCATCCAGTGTACGGCCACACACAGGGTGACCTTTCCAACCTAGAGGTCAGCAGGGTGTGGGACGGTTCAGCCAAAGCTCTCCCTGGTAAAACACTGGACTTCACCTTTGACATCTCTGAGGTGAGGAAGAAACTGCTGCTGAAGCTCTTCAAAGTGCCCAACACCCATTTACAGAGGACTACATGTCATAAATGTTATTCAAACTATTCAAACATTTACATTTGGGCGTGCCTCTGCTTTTCCTTGTCAGACCCCAGTGATTGGGCGCCGGTTTGACGAGCTTCAGGGTTCAGGGGGTAGAGAGGGCAAGGCCAGAGCCATGGCTGTAACCCGCAGTACTTCTTCCACCTCCTCTGGATCCAACTCCAACACCATCCTGGTGCCCGTCAGCTGGAGACGACCACAGTCATCTCAGGTAGAGTTAGACCCTACCATTAAGGTAACTTCATATCAAACTATTTGATCTGTCATATTTGTTGTAATATTATGGCAACCAAAAATGCCTCTACTTGATATATCCAATTACATGCCGGCTCACACCCTTCTTTTTTTGACATCAAAGTCATATTTCTCTGCAGATACTTGCCTTCTTGAATACGATTCACAGTTGTCATGTTTACATGTAAATGCAACATTTATAGAAGACCTGCATTCAACTGATTTATGCTTATGATTAATTCTGAAGCAATTAAAAATGAACGAGCCAAGTTAAAGGAAATTTGAGTTTATGTCAATTCCCTCTTGGATTAATACTCTTTTATTTATTGTCATCTTGCTCCTGTAGAAAAGAACCAGAGAGAAGCTGGTGAATGTTCTGTCTCTATGCGGACAAGAAGTTGGACTCACTAAGAACCCATCTGTAAGCTACCACCTGTCTCTTGTTTACTACCTGTAACGTGTGCTTGTTTACAGTGAACAAAAATCTACAATAGGTCACTCTTCTTTTCTTTTTATAATGATGCTCAAATCTATCATTCATTAAATACCTATTTTTGTTCCTTCTCATCAGGTGATCTTCTCATCATGTGGTGACCTGGACATGATGGAGGTACGGGAGAGTGGGGTGTCATCAGAGGAGGGCGGAACCAGAGAGGACACGCTAGATGACACCGCCAGTGAGCAGCAATTCAGGGTTTTCCGAGACTTTGACTTCTTGGATGTAGAGCTGGAGGACGGAGAGGTGAGATTGTTTCACTGTTGTTGGATTCCAATATTGTCAGTTTATTGATTTATAGCACTCTCATTCCTTCCCTTTTTACTTTTAACACAAGTTTAATTTGATCTGCATGCCTTTCGTCAACATCAATATATTTGAAATGTATTTCTCTGCCTGTCCTCGTTGTCTCTCTCTCTGTCTAACACTGTGTCTCTCTTTCTCCCCCTTGCTGCCTAGGAGCTCCAGGTAAGGTCTCTCACAATTAGCACTTACGTTAGCTTTTATCGGCGCTGTGGTGTTGCTGGCTTCTTTTTTTCTGACTAAAAATCAAAAAACAGGAATATTGTGCTTCCTTTGGCTCACAGCTTGGTTACAGAACAACATTTCTGACAAATATGCTGTTTGGCATAATGGAGATAAATTATATAGTAAAATGTTTATGGGATAAAGATTATCATATTGAATGCAAACTGCCTTTTCAGCATATTTTTATGCCATGAATAACAGTTCGCTCTTAGACAGCAGCCATTCATTATCTTGACAGTAAACATGAATGTTCTCACAGCAGTGAAATTCACTGCTACAATTATCTCTGCCTTCCAATATGTATGTGTGTGTTTTATCTAGGGTGAGACCGTCGATAACTTTAACTGGGGCGTGCGTCGGCGATCACTGGACAGCACAGAGCTGGGCGACCTGTTGGAGGAGAGTCAGCATTCAGGCAGCACCCCCAGTCTGGGTCATGAGGATCCCCACGATTCAGACGAGTCCTCAGAGGAAGAGGAGTCTTCCACCAGCCAGAGCCTCTCTCACTCTCAGCTTGTGCGTAGCCTTAACTGTCTGATCAATACAACATTAACATCAGCTGCAGCCTGACAACCTTTCATTTGAGAAATTTGTCGTTGTAATGACCTAATTTGACAGAATAAGTCAATCAAAATTTTAAATTCTATTCTGTGCACGTGTGTGTGTGTGTGTGTATATATATGTATATATTTATATATATATTTATATATATATATTTATGTACGCAGTTGTAACTGTGATTTTCCTGGTTTGCTTCATTTTTCAGACTAACCCCTCTCCATCTGAAGAGACCAATCACACTGATTCTCTGTCTACTTCTTACGACACATCTGCCGACCCACAATCTTTCAATGCCACCACGCCGAGTCAGGGAGCACTCCATGACGATCACAGTGGCTTACATGTGAGGAGTAATACACACACACATACACACATAGTTTAACAGATATATTTTTTACCATCTCTAACTTATCATCTCTGTCCCTTCAGATGAGAGTGTGTGGTGAAGATGAGGACACTCAGGCTCAGGATGACGAACTGTCACTCAGCGCCAACGACCTCCCTCACGGCTCAGACTGTGGTGAGAGCTTCACATTAGAGTTGCCGGGGCAACCTCAGGATCAGCTGGCCAATCTGGACCACAGGCTCAACGCAGACTACTGCCAACCCCCACTGGACTTTCTAGACCCCAACTGCCTGCCCAGGTGAATGTGACAGAACAGGAAACTTTTTATAAACTGGCAGATTGACTGACAATGGGGGATAAATCTGTGCTTAATTGCACTCTATGTGTTTGGAAAATCTAGTGTTTGTGTATACATTGTGTGCCTGACAATAGGCTGAAACCTTGAAGCAACCAAATCACTAAATAGAAACACTGCGGCGTACATGGGTTATGTAAAGTTGCATGCAAATTAACAGTATTTGTCATGCCCTATAATCTGTGTATGATGTCATATTCCTGCTTGTTACAGTCAGTGTCTGAATTAGGTATGAGATAATGTAACCATTTCATGTCACAATTATCCTGTCCAAAATAATTATGATTAACTCTTGAAATGGCATTAACACATACTGGAATCACCTTACCTTATATTTTATTAAGAAACAAATATTTCATAGCATCGTAGGACACATATCCTTTTTCATGAAAAATAAACAAGGACAGATTCAGACTCTTGCTAACACCCAGCAGGTAATCACACTGAGAGGAATAAAATCCATTATGAAAACGGATGTACCTACTCTAAGCATTCACATTCTGAGCCTTAAGCCATCATGACAAATGATTGGATCAAGGCTCCCCCTTGTGGCAAATGGCAATTCAAAATAATGAAGGACATCAATTGGATGGCACGTTGGCGAGCTAGACAGCTTTTTCAAGTTAATTGTCAGGATATTCATGATTATCACAATAATTAAAATTCCCCATATTTAAAGTATCTTGTGTGGTTTTATCCCAGTATAAGATCAAATTTTACATCTTTTCATCTCTAGTCTGAATATTGTTTTTTTTTGTTTTTTTATTGCTGCAGTTTGTATTTGGCATATATTGTGTATTGTGTATGCATCAAATTTTCTGACCCCTGTAACTCATATATTTGGCTAGCTTTAAAAAACAACCAAACACAAACCATACAAACACGACCATATAACCACATCTACCACATCTACATGGCACAGAGTCTATTGCATTATCCACCTCATATTTTTTTTATTTTTTATGAAGGTATCAAAACCTTTTTTTGTGCCCCCATTTCTTTCCCATTTCCATGGCGACAGCTTACGTGATGATGTAGATGACTTGGAAGACCTTGGTTTTCCTCCTCCCCCCTCTCCATTTTTCTCCGCCATCTTGGCAGCGTTCCAACCCACAGTGTGTGATGATGCTGAGGAGGCGTGGCGTTGTCATATCAACCAGCTTGTGACAGACTCAGATGGGTCCTGCGCCGTCTACACTTTCCAAGTCTTCTCATCTCTCTTTAAGGTAAATCACAATGATTTGTTGAAATCATTCTTAATTCCATCACACAGAGCATGTAAACTTTTTTCTCATTTAGACTCTTCATTCATTATTTTACATGATTTACATGTATGTGTTTGCAACAGTACAACAATTCCCCAAACTTTCCTCCTTTCACAGAACATCCAGGGTAAATTCTGCACTCTGACGACTGATGTTGCTACTTACCTCGGAGAGGGCCTAAGAGGCATCGGATCAAAATTTCTCAGATCTTCACAGATGCTCACCACATGCTCAGATTGTCCAACAATCTACATCGATGCCGACACTGTGAGTATTGTTGCCAAACATACAGTAATTGAATTGGGGACAGCTGATGTTGATCAAGTTAATTTAATTGCCTTGAACTAACATTTTCACCTCGTCCTTCTCCTTGTCTTTTCCAGATCATGTCTTATGGTCTTCTCGAAAAGATGAAGTTCAGTGCACTGGAGCTGCAGGAGTATCTGGATACCTACAACACCAAAGAGGACGCAGCTGTATCGGTAAGTCACCCTGTATACGTACATGACTGAGTTAATTATTTCAATTTTTTTTATGCAAATTACATGACTGACAACATTTTCATCAACCCTCCTCTTTTTCACTCCTTCATTTTTTTTCCTTCAGTGGCTGAGGAACTGTAAGGACACATTTCCCAGGTGCCCCGGTGACAGTGTGGTTACCTGTCAGCCTGGAGACTCAGAAGAGAAGGTACGGGCACCTTGTTTACAAGTTACTCACTGAAGTCCAGAGTTTACAGGCAAACACACTGAACATCTGAGTAACTTCTTCATCTGTGCTTCATATCTCTGACTTATCTTTTTGCTTCTCTATAGTTTTGTCACACTGAAATGTTTGCTCTCTTTGCACGTTTTGCTGTGTGTTACCTTTTTTACAATAGCCACAAAGGACTAATGTGAAATTTGAAGTGGCTGTATTTTTATACACAGCTGTTGACTAATTCTCTGTAGACTGACCGTGATTAGTCATGGTTTATACTGTGCTGTGCATGTGTTTGACGCTCTGCTTTCCTCTCACCTTACTCTGACGCCCTAACATGCTCTCTCGCTGTCTAGCAAATGGAGTCTCTTGCAGTAAGTTCTCTCAAACGTTTCTTCTCTTCACTGTCTTAGATCTCTCTTTAATCAACTTCAGTAATTTACTTTCCACAAGACAATCAGCTAGTCTTGTTATTTTGCGTTTGTATTCCTTTGCATGTGTGTGTGTGTATGTATCGTGTGCACTGTTCAGAGTACATGACCTTGCCATTGTGTCAGTGTGTCCTCTGCTGCTGATGAATCTGAACCTGTTTCTATATTAATGTCTTCTAGCAACTGGAGCTTTGTCAGAGGCTCTACAAGCTGCACTTCCAGCTTCTTCTACTCTTCCAGTCCTACTGCTCGCTCATTGGTCAAGTTCACGCCATCAGCTCTGTGCCTGAGGTAAGCCAAATCATAATACATAAAGAAAATAAGATTCACCAAGTAATACATGTAAATTGTAATTTGTAGACAGAATCAAATGAATTATATGCAGATGTTGTGGATGTTTTTCTGCTTGACTGTTGGTTGTCAAAAATGTGATACTTTCATGTTTATTGTGATTTTCACTGTGTACAACAAAAGCCAAATACTGGATTTTAGGTCAATACCAATCTTTGGGAGTGAAAAAAATCACTCTATTATTTTTTTTTTTTTAAACTTTAAGAAAATGCCACTGACCAGGTACAAAAAACACTGGTAAAGTAAATCTTAAGTATTGAACTGAGTGCAAATGTTCCATCTGTGATTACATAAAAGCTCACACATGCACTCAACCACCATCTGTTTCGCTCCCACCTAATAGCTGCTGAACATGTCTCGAGAGCTTACTGATCTGAAGACCAGCCTGCAGGCGGCGGAGGCGGCTGTAGCCACTGACCTGGAACACAAACACTTGGCTCACACTCATGCGCATGCCACTCAGGTGGCAGCCATGGTTGTGCCCAGCTTCCCCACCTCAGAGGCAGCAGTGAAGGCCATACTGGAATGCCTTAAGAACCACGAGTTTACCAAAGCTGTGCGCTATATTCAGGAGTGCAGGTGAGTAACATCTCTGTCTACAAAGCTGAATGCTACACTTGATAAAGGTTAGCAGATGTCCCTGTTACTTTTTCTTTCAGAATTGTATTCTTAGTATGATGGGGAGAACTCTGAGACATCAATTGTGTGTTTATCAAAATAAACTGTTGCTTTATACTCTATAGCTGCAACTCTGACTGCTGTTATCAGAAATCAATAAAGTCCAACACTGTACCTCATCAAAAACCAGCATATGACCAGAAGGCACACATGTACAACATACAGTATTTTACGCACATGCACCCATAGCATAGTGCTCTGTTCATATCCACCTGTCATATTGACGTCAGTACACCTGCTTTTATTTATCTTGTTTCAGGAGGCAATGGCCCAGTGGAGTGTTTGGTGGCAGTTCAGAAAGCGAGGTCCAGACGCTGCTCAATGTATACTTCCGCCACCAGACGCTGGGCCAGACAGGCACCATCGCTCTGGTTGGTTCCCGCCAGGACCTCACTCTGATCTGCTCCAAGCTGCTGGAACTCAACGGGGAGATCCGCGACATGATCCGCCGCGCCCAGGGGTACCGGGTCGTCACAACCTACCTCCCCGACTCCAGCGCCTCCGGGACAAGTCTCTGACAGGACCTCTGGAGCCCCCCACCCCCTCCATCCCCACCCTTACCTCCCCTGCCGCTACAGCCCATGACCCTTCCAAAACCCCCTCCACATCCTTCACTGCAGGTGAATCAGTCTGCTCTTACAGAGGAGGCCCAGCACCCACATACATGGCCGCTGCCTCCTCCTGTATGTCTGCTGCCCCGCCTGCAGAGCTCCAGACATATTCCTGGCTACCACCCTGCACAACACTAGTCCCCACACCACATTTAGACCCAAACCTTTCTCTGCTCTCATCCTCATCCACTGCAGATTCTGATACGTCTTCACTTGATTTTCCCAAACCCCCAAACCTGTTCTCATTGCATAGCTGCTCAAACACACCAGGCCAACCAGATTTTACACTGCCGCACACACAAGAGCCAGGGAGGAGATATCTTGATGAGAACACTAACGTTTATTATCCTTTCAGAGGACACTCATCACATAGTTCACCACTGTTACATTTACACAGCAGCAAACACCTAAAATCATCTCTTACATCTAACACGCTCCCCACCGTAGCCTCAGAACCCACCCTGCTCACATACTCTGACACAAACGCGTCACCCATTGCCCCTCAGGGCTCCCATCTACCCCATTTCCCCCGTTCTCCATACAAGCACTTAAGCCCATCCCCAATTCAACACACGGGCCACGACACAGTGTTAACTCATGCCCCTGCACGCTCCTCATCCCTTCTCCCCATTCCTCCGCCTCCCCCACCCTATCCCGCCAACCCAGGAGAGGCCGCAGCGTGGGGTTGTTGCTGCACCCTCGGTGGTGCAGCTGCGCCCTTATCTCGCTACCTGGGGAAGGTGGGGCATGCTGCCCTGCCCCTACTGAAAGTAGGGGGGCTCCTGAATGATGAACCCTCAGATGTACAGACCTGAGATGTGAAACTTTTACCTTGCCAGAGGACTTTTAGAGCTTCAACCTCTGTGAAATTGACATATTTACTGAAAACTGTAGACTCAAAGAACAGTGACTCACTTTCCAGACATGATGGGATGTGTCACTGAATCCACTGGATACTACATATTGCTGCCTGCTGTTAAAGATGACCTGATGCGATCCCGTAAGGGCGCCAGCTTTGCTTTACGGCTACACGTTGTTAAATTGATGTGCTCCTAATTTAAGTTCTGCTTAAAGGTTGTCAATCAGCATCTACTCTGCTCTGCACCTGAGGACCTGTGAAGGCTTGTAGCTTGGATTTCTAACAAGCAAAAACCTGATTGAACTTGACTGACTGTTGCTGCCTCCTTCAGGATGGACCTAGTTTGCTGGTCGTATCACCAGAGACTGTGAGGAAACTGCCTGTGACACTGCGTGACATCACTGGTTAGGTTTTCGCTCTTGCACTAAATGGAGTTTTGATAATAGATTTTTAAAAATGTTACAGAAAAGGAGGTTGTGTTACTGTTTGTTTTGTTACAGTAAGAGAAAAGGCTGTCACTTTCTCTGAGAAGAAGCCAAAAGCTGGAGTAAATTTTCTCTCCTGTTGTGTCTACTGTTTTGAGATCGCCTCTGGAGGAAATTGTGCAATGCATGACCCAGTTGAATACTTTCTACTGTACTAGCATCCCTTTTGCTCCCTAAAAAGTCTGACCTCTGCAGACTGACTGAAAGACTGATGGACAAAGAGCAAATGCAGGATATTTAAGCCTAATTCCTTATGCTGCCATTTCTGTTTATATTCTGTATCAGTGAACAAGCTTGTCTTCTGACTGCTGTTGTAAACATCGGTAGACTAATCATGCCATTATCTGTGCGCAGCGTACACTCCTGTGGCTAGTTGTAGCATCTTTAGTGGGTGTATACACTGTATAAATCTCACTGTCCTACACTGTAACACGTTGACTTTATGCGTTCACATGCCAAGAGGACGGTGCATGCATACACAAATATTATGTCTCTGTCTCTATACTGTTAATGATTATGGGCACACAATCATTGTAGCATATGTTTGTGTGTGGTTTGTAGTTACCTTACACGTAAGGGAAATGCTGACATTCAGCACTCATTGTTGATGTTCAAAACAAAACTTGTGCTACTACTGAAGTCCAACCCCTCCTGTCATCAGCCCTTTTTTGTGACACCCCCCACCCTTATTTCCCTTCTAGCAGTTACTCGCCCTTTGCTGTACAAATCTTTTTCCTATTTATATCTGATCTGCCATAAGTCACTCATTCAACTTAGGTTTTATATTGATGTTTGTTCTCCTAAATCAAACTGCCATGCATGCATCTTCTGTGTACTGTATGGAGTGTCTGAAATATTTATTAACAGAGTCATATTTTATCTGAAAGATATGTTTGTATGAGGTACAAAAGGGAGCTTTAAGCTCATGCGGGTATGTTTTTGTTTTTTAGTTTCCTGTGTGTGGGAGAACGTGTGTGCATGCCAAACAAGAAATTGCACATTTTTAAAGCTTTTTAGATGAAGACTGTAGTTGTTTTTTTTCACCTTGTAAATACTTTTACAGCCTTTGTGAAGTTGTTTTGAGTTGATGCTCTGTACAAGTTGGTGTCAAAGTAAAAAGACATATCAAAATTATTTTTCTCTGCATTTCATTTATGCAGCTCCTCACGTCACATTTTTCATTTATAAGTACAACTGTAGTGATGGAAGTAGAGGTGCAATGATTGGGCAATGAATAGTTGATCAATAGAAAAATAGTCAACTATTTTTTAAATTGTTGAGTCATTTTTAGGAAAGAAAATTCCCAGCTTCTCAAATGTGAATATTTTCTGGTTTATTTGTTTTTCTTTGATAAGCTAAAGATTTTGTTTACTATGTACTGGTCAGTCACCTAACTATAAAACATATGCCTCAGCACTTATTTTGATTTTTATTGGCACTCAAATGATCCTACATCATTTCTGTATGAAAACCATTTGCCATTTTTTTATTACTTAAGATACTGCTGAGAGCTGCATGACAAAACCAACTACATTCAAGAGATTCTAAGAGTTTGTGCACAGTTCAAGGCTGCAAATTTAATTTGACACTTCCTCTTAATGTACAAGAATTTCTCAAGTTTTAAGATGCAATATTTTTATTTCTTTTTACAAAAATAATTTCATGTTAAGCACCAGGATTAATGAGGGAAACAAAGGCAGCCTTTTTGAGAAGCTGCTTCAAATAAACGACCCAGGCAGAGACTCAGCTACTCACTGACAGGAGAATAGATTAATCCCTCTAAATCAGTTACTTGAGGCAGCTCCATTTGTGACATGTACAGGAACTATACGTCTGCTGGCATGGATTCAATGACAAGCCTGTGGATCTACATGAAAAACTGGTGATTCCAGACCAGAGTGAACATGCAGGGCAGCTCAGATGATGTATTTGAAGCTGTAGGTGGCGTCACAGGACAGCCTCATTCCCTTGCAACGACAACACAGGTCCTGGCGGTGAGGCCTCCTCATGTTGACGTGTCTCTGCTTCTTCTCACAGTTGCAGCAAGTCTGAGAGCAGCCCTGAGACAGAGCGGAGGTGGAAGGAAGAGACAGGAAAGTGAATGAGAGAAGCAAGAGCAGAACAAGTCAGTCTGGGAATATTTATGATCCCTGTTGAAAGATGTTCAAGTTTTAAGAAACTGAAAAATCTTTAAGAGTTTTATCCAGTTTACCTGAGAACTAAATCATGCACCTCTAACAGGTTTTAATCTTTGGGGACATTTTAAAATAAGATTCTCCAACCTATGAGGCATATAATAATATAATAATGTGGAGCTCAATACTAAACCCAAGTATTCCAATGATATTACAGCATTTCATCTTTGAACAAGACAAGAAACTGTACCTTGCAGAGGATGGACTCCACTCTGTACGGGTTAAACCCCACCTGACACTTCCGGCAGAGCTGCTTGTAGTACACCTGTCGATTAGTTCAATAGTTTTATATGCAGACTTTACCAGACACAAATGAGTGCATGTTAAATTATATATTGGCTCAGTAAATAACAGACCTTGCTGGTTCCGGATATGCACCATACATAAGCACTCTCCCACCGGATGTTGCACTTTTTGCAGTGGAAAAAGCCGTACCTCTGCTCCAGGAACTAATGACAAAACAGAAAATCAAATTTTTCAAGGATCATTTGTGCGCAGAGACATACTGTAGCACACACATTGTGATGAGTACATGCAAGCAGTCATCCATGTTCCAAACACAGACTCACCTGAAAGTTGGAGCCCTTGCAGGACTGATGCGCACCTGTTTGGGAGTCTTTCCCTGTATCCCCGCCGCTTCGATCAGCCTCAGCCTCAGCCTCCCTGTCAGACTCCGCATGTCCTGCGGCTTCAGTCTCTCCCTCACTTCCATCATCATCGCACAGTTTCTTGAGGGGGATCCTGCGGTCAAACATCGGCGAGTAGATGGAAACGGGCCTCAGGAAGCGCAGGTTGCTCACCGGCGGTGTGCTGCACGGCGCCGCCATCCAGTCCTGCTTCAACAGATCCGGGCTCTTGGGAGACTTCGAGGGGACATGCTGGTCGCCCTCAGGACAGAACAGCGTTTTGGGACCCAGTGAGCACTGGACGATTTGATCCACTTTGGCGTTTACTTGTACGCCGCACTCTTTGGTGTTTGCTCTCTTGAGTGGAGCTTGCAAACCGGGGTTGACTTGGGACAGGATGGCCTTGCATAGCTCGAGGTAGTTGAGGCCTTGGGGGGTCATGAACCGGCCCTCTCTCTTTCCCCAGCTGCCGCCATGAGCTGGGGGGCCGCAGACGTTGTACAGTGGAAACGTGGATAGGAACCCCTCCATCCTGGAGCCATGAAACCAGTCCAAGAGCCCCTACTGTGATTTATAAATCATTACATGTGGCCATAGTTGCAGTCTTGCATCACTAATTGGTTAATTGACAACAGGGGCGCACATGCAGGCTCTATTCCAGTTGCCATATAGCCTACAAAAATATTTCGTATCCTGAAACTTCAGCTACAACAAGTTTAAAAAGACATAGCCTATTGTCTTCAAAAAAAGCACACAGCAAGCTATTATACACAATATAACGCATTCAGAGGTATGGTGGAATTGCTTTGAAATTCAGATTTAGATTAAGATTCAATATTCATTTAACAGCTTTTATTAATATGTTTATTGCATTGTTTTATTGTAATGTCTGCATCTAAAAACTAAATTTAGCTTAAATGTACTTACCCAAACTCTCATTCTCACTGAGATAGGCCTAGATAATAGGCAAAGGGTCCATGCCAAAATCTAAATGTCTATATTTGAAAAAACACACACATAATGTATCAGTTCCTCGCTAGTTTTCTGCAGTAGAGGCTTATGATTTAGATTTGAAGGGTGTAAACATTATATTGGAGCTCCCCCTATGGCTCATGTTCGCCAGAGACCCATCATATAGGCCTAGCCTACTAGCTGGTCATTAAACATAAGAAAGCCCCTGATATTTAATGCTTGTATTCCCTTTAGTTGGATGCTCTCTAAACCCCTTTAATAAGGTTTTTGTGGAAGTTTGAAGTCATGGATTTTTCAGGATAGTCTGTGAAAGCAGTCAAAACACCGAAAAATAGCAAGTGTAAGCAAAGTTAATTCGCCTATAGGCTAAAATGCATGAGGAACATATATTCTATTACGGAAATGTGTCATGATATGAATTAATACATAAACAGGCCAAAGAAGAATGAATAGTTCCACAGTAGTCTAAAATATGTTTAAGTGTAAACGTTTTCATAGGAAAATAGAAGTGCCCCACTTGATGAAAAGCCTTAACAGGCAGGGACACCTTTTAAAATATGAATTGCACTATTCAGAAGAAGTGGGCTAAATCTGAGGAAATATGCATGTAAGCAAAATGACAACATTATGTTTTATTACGACTCATTAATGAGATCATTTTTTGCGCACCCACATTTGAAATACGTCTGTTGCTGCGTTCCAGTGCTGTCGGAATACTGAAACGTCAATTTCAAAGTAGACGAACTGAACAAGACTTTGACCTACTGTCAAAAATAATACTAATGTAAGGATCTCCATATTCTCTAGAAACACTATTGTGTCCTTATTCCATTTCCTGTTCAAATTTTAGGATAATCTAACTTTCGCAACTTTGTACATGAATATAGAACCAAAATTAGGACAATTTATTTTCTCCTTATTTTGCACCTCCACGTCGCTACTCATTGCTGGGTGAAAAATAATTTAATTTAAGGGAACTAATATTTTATTGATACTGTGCTTTCGTTTTAATATTTAGTAATATTTCTAGACAAACCCTTTTTATATCAAACAAAATGCTTCGGTATTGAATAATATCGAAAGTGGTGTACGACAGCACTTGAAGGCTCATTAGGCCTGCTAGGACTCGTCTATAGGTGGCGCTGCGCTCTCACTGATGGTTTCAACCCATGGGCACTGAATCTATACATATTGGCGCCATTTTGGAGCTAGGAGGGGGAAGAGAGCTGCAGAGGAGGACGCAATTGATCACAATTCACCCTTAACAGGTAAGAAATTGCATAAATAAACGAGCCAATTTGATTGAAACGTTGCAATATTTCCAGGCTCTGCTGCGAACAATGAGATGTGAGCGGGGATGTGTCCGCGGAGCAGCCGGGTTCACAGCGGTAACCGGGGGTTCGTTGCCCGCCTCGTTCGCCTCTGTTCTCGGCACCCGTGTCCGATTCACAGCGCTGGTTGACCTGGTCCTGCGGCGCTAAATGGTTAGCTAATGAAATACTAGCCCGATTTTTGGACTTAATGTCCCGCCGGCATGAGCAAACTACGACTTTAAGTGGTCGTATGACTGGGCTCGGGGCATCAGTGCCGATATAAGGGCAGTTAGCCGGGTGTTTTGTTCGGTGCAGCATTAGTATCTGTCCGCCCTCTGTCACTGAGATTGCTGCTGCTAATGCGTTAGCTCGGCAAGCTAACAGCAGCTAACTAGATTAGCCGCGGTCCACATTACAGCAACAAGGCAGCCTGGCTGTAGTACAGTCCCCGGCCTTCACATGCTGCTGTACCATAACAATAAAGCGCCCTTATCCTTCAAATATTTTCTCTCTATGTCCTCAAACTCACGTTAAAGCTCCGCTGGAAATCATTTCAACATAATAGTAACCCGGTGGCTGCTCCCATGCTAGGAATGATTTGTGTGTTGGACTTTTTTGTGATTGCAGAAACAGTGTTTTATAGCGTAAATGGCTTATTTAGAGGTTGATCGGTTACATAATTGATACATCTATTGGTATACACTACCTTTTCTCATGAGAAGTCAGTGTGAGAGATGATAGGAGCATACCTGGTCTCATGCACCCTTATTGTTATTACTATAGCAAACAACAAAAGGGGTTAAACAATGAAGGAGCGGCTGTTAAAAAAGAAAACAAAGACTAAGATGGTTATTTTAAGAAGTGCACCTTATTGACTGCATGCACCTCCAGGGTGCTGCGGTGGATTTGTTTTGACAAGTGTCAGCCTGTGATAATTGAATGGTGTCATCATCAACGCTGCGGATTGGTCAATGCATCACAGGTTGTAAGAAGTCTGAGTTATCTGATAATAGGGGCACATGAAATAAAGTGTGTTCGTTGTAATACAGTTGTTTTATTTGGAGTTTGTTATCATATAACATTTCATATTTGTATTTTCAGGGCAAGTTTCATATACATTCATGTAGGGGTTTTCAGAACCGGGCTGATTGCCAAGTAGTTGTGCACATAAAATGATTTTGCTTCAGTGTTGTTGTGATGCATAACAGTCAGATATATACACACAATTTAAAAATCCGAAATGATACAAAAAAAGAGAAAAGATAAAATAAATAGAAGAGAAGGAGATTAAATGTACTAAATAGTGAGCAGTAGTAAAACGGTATATATAGTATAATAATAATGATGCTAACATTAATAATAATCATGATGATAATGATAATAGAAGGTGCATTAGTGCAACATGCCATATTATATCAGATATAACAGATGTACTAATGTAGGATTATGGGGTTTTTATGTTAATGTAATGTATAATGTCTGTGGAAGGATAGAGTCCGTGTCAGTGGGGGTCCCAGGGCTTGTTGATGAGGAAGGCTGCAGATGTGAAGAAACTGTTCTCTCTTGCCAAAGGGGGGCATTTCAAAAAGTTTGTTTGGGGTGAGAGGGGTCAGTCATGATCATTCCTGCTTACCTCAGTGTCTCGGAGGTGTGCAGGTCCTGGGGGGACAGCGGGTTGGTGCTGATCACTACGCTGCAGTATGACCATGTCTTTGGCAGTAGCAGCAGCATCAATGTGGATGTTGATGCTGATGGTGATGACGATAATGAGAAAGAGGTGAAGATAGACTCAATGATTGTAGTGTAGAAGAGTATCTTCATTGGCTTTGGCAGGTTTGAATTTCTTTAGCTGCTGTAGGAAATAGATCCTGATCTGATGTTCAACTCCCATTTGACATCCTGGCTGATGATGGTTCCCAGCAAGCACAAGGACTCCACAGAGTTGATTGGGGAGTCACACATGGTGATCATAGGGGGTGGGTGGGGCTGCATTCCTTCTGAAATCCATAAATATCTGTCTGTGCACTGCGCAAAGTTCTTTAGTCCATATCATGCCACCAGATGGTCAGTCTCCCACCTGTAGGCGGTCTCATCCTCACCAGAGATGAGCCCCATGAGTGTGTGGTCTCATCTACGAACTTCAGGAGGTTGACAGACTGAAGAATAGAGGTGCAGCTGGTCGTTTACCAGAAGAAGAATAGAGGGTTAATGACACAGCCTTGAGGGGAACTGGTGCTGATAATGGCGTAGCATCCGTGACGTCATCCATTGGTTTGTTCTCCTGTTCTGAAGCTTCGAGTTTGGCATTTTGACCATTGTCATCTTGGATTTTTGGACGCACGGTTGACCATATTTGATGAGTTGGTGGAGTTAACCCTAATGCTAGCCACTAGTTTGAGTAGCAAAGTCTAGTCTATGGTCAACTGTAATAATGCTGATGCTAATATTTGCTTGTGAAAAATAGGCTTCAAACTATTAAAACCAAAATATAGTTAGTAGAAAGAACATCAAGACTTCTTTAGGGGGTCAAAAAACACACCGAAACATTGACAACTCCAGTGCCCTAAAGCATACTCTACTTTATCGTCTATTTTACTCTAATTGGGACCATGATTTACAAAGTGAATATCATGCTGTAAACTTGAAACTAGCAACTGAGACCATAAACTCATTAGGAAAGTGTTTTCCCGAAGTAATCAATCAAGTGAGAAGTGGGGTCATTCTCTCAGACTTCCATACAATCAGACTTATTTTTGAAGCCAGTGGTGTTGCCTCCTGTTGGCCATAAGAGGTAATGCAGGTTTAAATCCTTATCGCATTGGCCTCACTTTTCAGGCCCATAGTCTGAAAGTCAGAGACATAGTTCCCCATTTTTACACTACTTCCTGTCAGACAGGAAGCTGGTGATTCACCTGCAGGTGAAGTCAGACATGTGCAGATGGGAGAGCTTGTCCTCCAGCAGAGCCTGGACAGTGGTGTTAAAGGTGGAGCTGAAATTCGCAAACAGGATGATCGTGTAGATTCCTGTTCAGGTCAAGTTGAGGGCCATGTTTACCGTGTCATCCATATACCTGCTGGCTCTGTAAGCAAACTGCAGACTTTCTTAATAGTCACTGTGATGGTTATTAAGGTCAAACTTCATCACCACACAGGTCAGGGTAACAGGTCTGTAGTTGTTAAGTCATGTGGTCTTTGGTTTTATGGAGACAGTGATAATGGTGAAGGTCTCGAGGCAGGCTTGAACATGGAGTGTCTCCAGTGAGGTTAAAAATGTGTCTGAACACTGGAGATAGCTGTCAAACACAGTGCTACAGGGTGGAGGTAGACACAGAGACTAGACTGTTTGCTTTGCGGGGGTTCTGTATCTCGAACAACCTGTGAATGTTCCTTTCCAGGATTGAGGGGAGGAGGGGGCCTCTGAGGTGGGCAGTTGTGGAGAGGCCTGGGCTGCTGTTGAGGTGGGGGAGGAGCTGTTGTCTGGAGCTGCTGGATGAAGTCATAGGGGATGGTATCAGGACTGTCCTATTGTCTTTCAAATCATCAGTTGCTCTGGTTGCTGGCCAGTGGAGTGAGGGGCTTTTGGTTTGTAGTTGGTGCATGTATTGATTTATGGTAGCCACTTTTGCTACATTTCTGGTCAGAGTTGGTTTTATATTATTTATTTGTCACCCTTTTTAGATGCAATCCAGATTGTAGTTCTTCACGGTGATTCCGCTATGATTGCATAGGCCTGGCAACAAGGACATCTGCCAGACTAAAAGCATGATTTTAGGTATAAAATAATACCAGATTGCCATCCATTTGAGCAGCGCTGTCCGATACGGGAGTCAAATTCTGTGACATAGCCTGGGAAACTCTTGGTAGCGTTGCGCCGTTAAGTTATAGGGCAGTGCTTAATGCGTGTGTGGTTTGAGCGAGCGGTAAAGAAAAAAGAAACTGAGCAGAAATATGAATGGAGAAGCGGAAAAGGTTAGCAGGAAGTTGTCAGTCTGGCAGTAAATTCAAAATACAGACTACAGTGTGTCAGGTAGAAGAAAGAAGAAAAGTCTCGTCTGTTGTTTCTTGCTGGAAAAGTGAAGGGGGTTAGCCTAACCTGACCAGGATCACTTAAGGTGGACCGACCTTTAATGTGGACCAGCTATTCTCATTTTAGTGTCTCAGCTGCTCAGAAACGGAGAAATGTCTGGCTATTGAGTCTCTCCTAAGTCAACCCAGGGGAAACACTGCCTTGAACTGTATTTTTCCCGACTCAAAGGAAAACTGAGCAAAATCATGTACGGTCAGATTCTTACTCTACATATCCACAGCAGTAGTCTTAGGTATTTTCTCTGTGGTTGTTTGCTTGTGTTGAATGGATGCAGAATAGGAAACATTCCTGCGCTCGGTGCCCACTGCATCATAACCGTAAACATGTGATTCAGCAGTTTTGTCAGTTTGTGAATAAAATGTCTTATGGTTCCCTCTGCACTGTGGTTTCCTTGGAGGTTTACTCCAACCATGTAGTCTCATTCTCATTCCCCCGCTTCTCTGCTTCATTGTTGTTTCTGGCCGACCTTCTCAGAGTTAGATCGAGGCTTACTCCATTCAGAAAATTTCGTCTAGATTCAAGTTTCAGGAGCTTTTATTGTCACATGCACAGCAACACAGTGGCAACATTAAAGATAGTGACATTTGGCTGCTTTGAGCTAAAGTTACAATTTGAGTATATGTTAAATATTTGCTTTTTTTTTGAAAGGAGAGAGAAATCTATTATTTATAATTGCACACTGGTGCATATGTGCAGTATTGCACGTAAATGATAAATTAGGTTTCCGTCTGGGGAAAACTTAACTCTTCTCCTGTTTAGCCTCCCTCACTTTGTGTTTGAGTGCCCGTATGGAGGTTGTTGAGTTCACCATTACCACCAGCTGGCGTCCAGTCCTCTCTGTGTTTGCCGACGGATCTTCTCTTCTCCTTTTATCGCCCACAGGGTTGAAAACCAAGGACGGCTGTGTCAAGGTACGATTTTAGGCTTGGAGGACTGTTCTGTGTATTCGTATTTCTGCCGGCAGCTGTGTTAGAGGGTCCCAGTGGGGAGAGCAGCAGCAGTGGACAGATAGAAAACCATCAGTTGGGCGGGATGAATGTGTTTGACTGTGATAAACAAGTAATGAGTTAAAAGAAGGCCATGTTCAAGAGTTTAGTGTAGGGTAAAGCTTGCCTGTGTGAAATTATTTGCTGCCGCCTCTTATTCAAAGTTAAATATTCCCTAGTGGATGGTATTCAGACAGACCCCCCCCACCCCACACACTCATACACATACACACACACTGACACACTCACACACTACCCCTCCTGGTGAGAAATACTCTACTCTGATTGGCAGAGCTCTCACTGTGTCAGCGTGGTAGACCATGAGAGGGATGGACTCATCTTTGGCAGCAGCTGTGGGGTGGAAAAGAAGGTCAGGAACGAGCAATTTGGCAGCTGGCCAGTGTCCAGTGTGTGTGTGTGCGCATTTGTCTTTCTTATGGTGTGTGTGTGTGTGGTGTGCGCGTGTGTTTATAAAAGCTCAAGTACAGCTGCAGAAAATTGTTTGGTCGTGATTCAAAACTCAGAATTGCGGTTTGGCTTCTGAGTCTAACCCAACAAGTACTTTAGTGGGGCTGCGCAGACCTACTGACTCACACTGTTTCATAATGATCAATTCTCCTTCAGTTATAAACGCAACATGAATGGTGAGAAGTGACAAACAGATCAGTGGTTACAGTTGTGTTGACAGCATCGACATAACTGTTTTATTATCTCTGAGGCTGACCACAAAACACAAAGAAAAGTAGGGAAAAAAGGCTTGCATGTAACTCAGGTGCTCAGAAGCTCTGCTGTTTATAACCGCTGTTTAATCTGGAACCGGTTCTCAACTGGAACAGGTTCCTGGTTCCCATTCCCGGGCAGCAGGCTGGAGCAAGTGATTCCACTCAGGAAAGAGATTGCTTGGAGATCAAGCCAACTTTCCTCAGTAACCCAATACTGCCATCTACTGTCTGCTGCCCTCTAGAAACAGGAGAAGGACATTCAGGCTACACAGCTCACCCTGACTCTGACAGCCTGAACAGATTACTGCCTACAGGTCAGTGCCTTCAGTGTAGGTTACAGCAACTACACACAACCTCAGTGTGTGACCATGCCTGCCTAATTAAATTTAAATGTGGTCAAATAAATTACATTGCTCATTTTCTTAAAAAAATATAACTTATTAAGTAAGTCAAAAAGTAATGTTTGAATAAATTACTGTACTCCTATTCAAAATGGAATAAGCTTGAACCAAATATAAAAATTGCACATAAAATCAACAATACTTCTGCAGAAAAATTAGCATGTCTGCTTTCTCTGGGAGGATCCTTGAACTCTCTGGGCTAATGGTGTCTCCAGCTGTGGAGAACTCCCTCTCAGACGGGGTGGAGGACGTCTGAACACACAAATAGGTTTGGGCAAGATCTGACAAAAGGGTTAGTGTGTGTCTCTTTTATGCCTCCACCAGAGCAGGGTCAGCTGATACAGGGATGGGAGGCAGGTCTCTGTAGAGCTGGACTTCTTGCTCCACTCCCTCACTGATGAACTGGGTGGTCCTTTGGATTGTCTGCTGCAGCTTGCGGTCATCCTTCAAGGCTGTCTTGTGTTGCTGTAAGGGTGGAGTCTGACATTAAATGGAACATAAATAAGTAGTTTAGTTTAATGGTTTGATTGAAGTTTCATATTTTAATCCGTGCCATATGATCATTATAATGAACTGAGTTTCCTTAGTCTTCTTCCTCCTCCACTTCTTCCTCTTCTTCTTCTTCATCACACCATCTCTGTGTCTCCTGCTCTGGGGGCCATCACTGTTACCTCTAATTTAAAAAAGGAAAAAGGAAGACACATCCATCAACAATTTGGGGAACATATGACTGAATATGAACTACTTTAAGTGTCTGCCTTATTTGTAGAGAATTAATAAATGTCAGTCATGATATCTGGTACCCGTGGAGACATCAGTCCAAATCTTCACCATCATGTTCCTCGGGAATGTGGAGTCCCCCTCAAGCACTGAGTAATGGCCCTCCAACTTCTGTAGGATGGGAAGAATCTGACCACAGGTTGGATTTGTGTCACTTGAGACACAGAGGGTGGATGTGTGCAGCACATGCATACAAACTCCTCTGCCTTCCCAAAGTCATCAGTGTCCATTTACTCCACCAGTCTGTAATAGTAAATAATTATAACCATCAAGTTTTAAATCAGCCATATTGAATTAGTCACATAAATCTCCCCTGTACTTGTCATTCTCATGTCGTACTCAGAAATCCTACAAGTCAAAACCAGTTCAACTTTAATGATTTTACATTTTAGGTCTGATTCAGGTGATTCTCAAAATGACAGACTACATGTAGCCACAAGTACTGTCAAAAGAGCCAAATTGAGTGTAATATACCTTCTTTATTGATACGGTTCTCAAAATGACTTCAGTTATAAAAAATGTAGCCCTTCTGTTATTTTGAGCGGTCACTGGTTAGACTGTAAAAATATGTTTTAGATCTGGAACTAAAAAAGCTAACTTGACTTGGTGCATTTTGAAGTCTCTATAGCGTTAGCCTTAATATTGCTAATGTATTAATTAATGCATGTTTTGTGACGATGAGCTGAACTTTTTTTAATGTGTCTACGTCTTTTAACAAAGTCGTGATTAGCTTTTAGTTGTTCAAAGCAATGTTTGGGTGGGTGAATATTACAGGAGAGGAGTCGTCTTATTAAACTCTTTAACACCAAGCCAGTGTATTTTCGCTGCGGGCGCAGCAACTTTCTTTGCCATCTTATTTGCTGGGGTTGGTGACGGCCCAGGAATTGGGTTGCTTTCTTTGGTAACAGTCAGAACATTTTTAATGAGGTAACGATCCATCGCAGCATCCAGCTTCACTGCAGGTTCAGGATTTCACGTGTGTGTGTGTGTGTGTGTGTGTGTGTGTGTGTGTGTGTGTGTGTGTGTGTGTGTGTGTGTGTGTGTGTGTGTGTGTGTGTGTGTGTGTGTGTGTGTGTGTGTGTGTGTGTGTGTGTGTGTGTGTGTGTGTGTGTGTGTGAAATGGAAATAAAGTAATGGCTTTATGTAGGATCAGGATATTGGCCTAAATTGATAAATATAAAATTATCGTTGTTGAGTTCTTTTGGGGTAATTTTTACCTCTCTAACAGTTCTTGGGGGCATTGTGTGATTTCTTGGGGTTGTTTTGCCTCCTTAAGTTCTGATGCTGACTGGAACTACAAGACTCATTAAATATGGATAGCGGCAGAGTAGGGGTGTGTCCAAAAAATCGATCCATCAATTAATATCGATTTTCTATTTAAAAATTCGATATCGATTTTTACAACTTTGTCTTGTATTTGAACTGACATGCTCATCCATAAACTTTATGTGCATTTTTTGAAAATCATTGGTTACATGATGACAACATAATTCAAAATGACATAATTTAAAATGCCACTGGTCTTAAGGGTAAATACACATAGATGCTATCATGCTAGATCCCAGTGTTAGATCAGACTCATGATTTAACTTGACTCTTGAAGAATTTGGTGTCCACACATGATTGCGTGTTAAAAATATTGTCTGACTTACAAAACAGAAACTCTGGGAACATAAAATTGAATCGATATTAAATCGAATCGAATCGAGACCCTGTGAATCGGAATTGAATCGATTCAGGATATCATTGACAATACCCAGCCCTACATCAGAGCTGGATAACAATTTGGTAAACAGAGAGGCACAGTACTCAAATATCTGTTAAAAAAAAGTGAAGACAGAAAAAACCTCTACATCCCATTAAACCCATGAGTTTTGAATTTGTCTGAGCTGTTTTTAACTTTCAGTGGTGAGCCGCCAAAAGTAGTAAATACTTTTTTCCCCACATGTTTACCCAGAAGAGATCATCCAAATCCCTGATGGTAAACAGCACCAGCTCAGTATTCAATAGTTTTTCTGTGTGATGCACCTTCATCAGCCTCACACAAACTTACTAACTCAGTTTTGGAGAGGTCAGCGTGTAACACCTCCGCTCATCAAAGTTCTGCATGTAAGTCACAAAGAACCTGGTACATCAGTCATTGTTCTGCTATAATGAACTAGTTTCACTGGTCTCATTTCACAACTGATGATGTGTAAACTGGCAGCTTTTTATGATAGAATAATGACTTTGAATCCTCTTTAATTTGTTATTGGATCTAATCATGTTTAGATTTCAGCATTTGTACCTAATAGCTGTAAATAACTAAAACTAGGGCTGAGCGATATGGGAATAAATCCTGATACAATAATTTTTTTCATATCAGTCGATATCGATACATATCACAATATAAATCAAATTACTATTTTTGTCGAGCTTAAATGTTCCGTTACTCATAAGTGAGTTGTGAAGACATCAGAAGGTTATTTTTGATTTAAATATAATGTATTTTCTGTCAGAAGTTGAACATGACAGATGTACAGAAGAAAACATCTGAAACAGTTGTATAAACAGGCAGTGTTGGGCAATTACTTATAGTTACTCATTACTTCTACCAAAAAGTACTGAGTTACATCAATGTCAAAGTAAAAGTAACTATTACGTTACTTTTTTGTGTTGGGTGTTTCATTAGGTTTGAATTACTTGCTGCTGATGTGGAGAGGGTCTTTTGTCCGGTGCGCAAGTTGCAAGTGACACAGACATTTTTCCCTTTCACCTCTACAAATGTGAAATGAAAGGCGCTATATAAATACACATTGTTGTTGTTGTTGTTGTTGTTGTTGTTATTATAATAATTATAATGCCTATTTGTCCAATTGGTGAAGGCCACCTTCAAACTCACCCAAGTCGTCATTGTTATGATTACAACCCAGTTAATGAGAGGGGGGGATGTGCGATAGCCACTGTGCACGTGTGTGTGCTCTTTTCTCAGGCCCTTCCTTTCAACTATGTCTTCAGCATTTGAACCTTGATCTGTCGTTGGTCATTTTCAGTCAGCTGGTCGCTCGAGTTCTCGCTTATGATCTCCGTTCACGGTCCCTCACTGCTGCAGCCCAAACAATAGCACGTGTGCTGTGTGTGCTTCAACCTGACTTGACTGGCTCTATTCCAGCATGATTGGTTCGGTGCGGCGCTACTTGATTGGCTATTCTTATGTCTGTCAAAACATGTACGAATGAATTCTATCCAAATTGTATCACTCGTGTCTCATATTTCTATCGAGGAAAAGTTATTTTGCGAAAACACAATTTGGATATTTTATATTGTGAGAAGGTAGAAACAGTCTTTAGTGTTGGGCCTGATTAATTGGCTCAGGAGCTACTTACACCCAAATACTGATTTAGAAGTGATAAGTTGACCAGCTTAATCAGAGCTGAAAAGATTAATCAATTAGTTGATTTAAGAGAAAATTAACCAACAGCAATTTTGAAGAGGTTAAAGTTGAAAGTTTAATAATGTTTTAAGCTAAACTGCCAAAATGTTAGAATGGTTCTTTTAAACCCCCTTAGAAAAGCAATTTGAAGATGCCACACTGTGCTGTAGAAAATCATATTGTAATTTTCAGATATTTGATAGACCCAATGATTAATGAAGAAGCTTTGGCTGGCTTTAAAATCTTTGAAAATTGCTAAATTCTATTTTCACAAGTAATTAACATTAATATTAGCTTGTCTTAAACTATTATTAGTCGCTAAATTATTAGTTATGTTAAAATAAATTTGCAGCACGTAAATGTGTCCTACAGACACTGACATGAAAAGGTGATACATTAAAGTAGAGGATAGTTGGCTTTATTAGCTGTTTCCAGCCACAACAGTGTGAGGCTGGACATTAGGCTGGAAGAACATACTGTTTTGGTTAATTTTCTAGTAATTAATTGGTCAGAAAACATTGAAATATTGTCGGCAGGCATGGGCCTGTATGAGATTCTGCCGGTATGATAACCTTAGGTAAAAATATCACGGTTTCACAGTATTATGATTACAGCTCTAAAATGTGATATTTTGAAATGTCTGTATTTAAAAACAAAAAAAGAAAAACTTTTCCATTTAACTTCAATTTTTAAACAATATATAGAACATGATGGAACATTAGTAAATATGTATTTAAAATAAAAAATAACTGAATTATTTCTAAATAAAAAAAAAAAAAAAAAATTAAAAAATAAGTGCAGTCCTTTTTAACTGAGGTTAAACCTGCAACTCGAGTCACGACATAAATTAATTTCTTTTAGTGAAAACAACACAAAACGCAAATAAATGCAATCACTTAACCTGTGGCTCAAGATCAGAACATAAATAATTTCAAAAAGTAAAAACACTTCTAAGATAAAGATAAATAAATGCAGGCAGGAGCTTAAAACTGAATCTCAACAGTTTTTGTAGACTTGCTCACTATCTTATTGGATGTCTTGCCTCCTCACGCTGCCACGGTCCACAAGTGAAGAACCCTCGACCTGTAGCCTTGCTGTAATGATTTATATCTATCATTCCCTGCTATGTTTCAAATCAAGATTTTTATTTTTAAATACCACATGCCCAGCTTTTCATTGTGCAGAGTTTATTGTATATTCATTAAGTGTGAGTCAGGCTTTAGTTTTGTGTGAAAATACAGGAGTGGAAGTTATATTCCTGTCCGGATGCGTATCTGCCCTTAATATCTTTTTAATAGTCAAAAAAACAGCAGCCGAAGTGAGACAGGCCAGTTAGCAGCTGTTGCCACAAAACAGCATAAAGTGCAACATGACTGATTTGGCCATGAGCAGTACACTAAATTGAAAGTCAAAGCACATTTGGCATCATGTGAATGCCCTAAACATGAATTGGGTGTAATCCTTGTCAGGCTAGTGGCTGCGGTAATGAAATGTGGAACACAATAGTAGCAGCAGCTCACAGTGAGAGAGTCAGCCCGCTCTCTGAATGCAGCAATTTCATCCTAGACTCAGCTTGTAGAAAGCTATTACTGTGCTGTGAATACCTTGCTGAATATTTCAGAGGTTGCTCTATTGCAGACCTTTTTTCTGAAGCTTTGAAGTATTAAAAAGATTTGCCTTGGGTTCCAAATAGTGAACAATGTGCTGCTTCTTGCTTTTTTTTTTATTGAGGTATTGCAATCCTTCAAGATTCTTTCTGTTCTGTCTGTGTCACTTTGTTTCCCCCCACTCTTACCAACTTATATTCCTCTCTTTCCTCAGGCAGTGAAGAGCTAAAGAGGATGGCTCACTCTAAAGCTCGAGCCGCAGATGGGAAGGTGACCTACCCTCCGGGGGTCAAGGAGATATCTGATAAAATCTCCAAAGAGGAAATGGTCCGCAGGCTCAAGGTCAGTCCCTTTATGTCATTCTGCCTCACGTGCATCATCTCTGTTTACTGAGTTGCGAGGTGTCAAGCTTGTCTATATGATCATGGACAGGTAATATCATTATTACTTTTGAAAAACAGACAAGATGTGTGTTTAGTATTGGAAATCAGTAATAGTAGATATTTTTGGTTTTCTTGATTGATATCGCTCTTTTGTAATACTCTGGAATTCATTAGGGAATAAAAACCATGCCAGCCTTCATTAAAATGTATTATAATATTTTTGCAGTCAATAAACATTTATAAACATTTGACCAATAATGGTGGTATAGCATTATTTGACTTTTTTCCTGGTGTAACCAAACACATTTTTCTACCCAACCATTCAGCAAACACATTCAATATTCCCTCATGTCACCCCTCTTTCAGATGGTGGTGAAGACCTTCATGGACATGGACCAGGACTCTGAGGAAGAGAAGGAGCTGTACCTGAACTTGGCACTCCATCTGGCCTCAGACTTCTTCCTCAAACACCCAGACAAGGACGTACGTCTGCTAGTGGCATGCTGTCTGGCAGACATATTCAGGATTTACGCTCCAGAGGCGCCTTACACCTCTCCAGATAAACTCAAGGTAAAGTGATGAAGAATTTGTTTGGGCAGGTGAAAAAATATCAGTCCACTCCACCAGAATTACTCACTGACTGTTTGCTTTCAGAACCCTGTGGCATCAGTCACTTAACATAGACTGATGCAGCATTTGACTGAAAACTTGACATAACTCATACTAAGGTCTAGACGGTATATCAGTATTCATTCATTTAAAGGTATGCATTTTTGTAATACCTTTGGCAAACCATATTTTGCTATTATACTATTCAATGTGCTTATAAAAAAAAAAAAAAAAAGTTAAACTGTATGACAGAATTATTGATATAAACTTGATATATGTTGAAAGAAAGATTTAAAATTGTAGCTACCACAAACAAATGCAGTCTGAGGAAAGTACCTGTGCCTCATACACACATGAAAAGCAGCCATGTGAGCGTGCGTGGCGAATACCTAACACTATGTCCAGTGTGACACAGCAGTATACCACCAAGATGTTGTGAATAATATTGTGATTTGATATTTTTGCCACATGATCCCAGCCCTGGCTCACACCTTTGTCCAAATACTGGCAGGTTTATAGCCATTAGACACAAGTCCCGCTCTATATACAACCCTTTACTTCTTCTGGTGTATTGAAATGATATGTTTTGATGTTTGTTTTGTATTGGGTTTCTATCAATTTGCAAGTCATTATGAACATTTTGGCTGAAAATATTTCTAGCTGTGTTGTGGTGGTGGTTGTTGTTGTTGTTATTGTTGGTTGTTGTTTGCTGTATTTTTAACTTTGTTATGCTGCCGTAAGCAGACCTGAGTTTTGCTAATGACTGCAGCTGTTTGTGCGGAGCATTCACCATCTGCCTGTCTTTCTTGTCTCCAGGACATTTTCATGTTCATCACCAGACAGCTCAAAGGACTCGAGGACACCAAAAGCGCCCAGTTCAACAGATACTTCTACCTGCTTGAGGTGTGTGTGTGACTGTGTTTGTTTGTGTATTATTGGGGGCGGGTTTGACGTGCAGTAGCATTTCATTGAATCAGAATCCAATAAATCTAATTAGGTTTAGCTTTAAAATGTTTAAAGTACAATTATAAACGACTAAAACTCAAATATATGTTAATAACCTGTAGCTACAAGTGAAAATGAGATGAGCAGCAGGAAATATAAAGTGTTGATTTGAAGCTATCTGACACATTGAAATGGCAGCTGTAGTTCACACTTTATTTTTAGTGTAGATGGTGTAGGATTGTCAGTAGGTCTCTCCACTGCTTTGCTGAAATATTTTAACAAGTTTTTAGATGTATTGCCATGAAACCTTCATATTTTCCAGTGGATGAATCCCTCTGACTTGAGTGATCCAGAGATATAATTTGGGGTTTGGACTGAGTGAAATATCTCAACAACATGATTGCCATGAAATTTGGTATAAACATTCATGTTCCCATCAGGATGAAATGTAATAACTTTAATGATCTCCTTTTAATGACTTTTCATACTGCTCTACCATCAGGTCAAATTTGAATTCGCACAGTGTTTTATTTTATGATCTGACATTGATGATGTAACCAGTGGGAGTGATAGTGGGCCTAAATGAGAAGCTTACTACCCAGATGTTTTCTACATTGTTCAATGCAAATAAAAAGAGTGAGAAAAGATAAAAGGCACGATAAAAGTTTTTTTTTTTTTTTTCTGGCGTTTGGGCTTATGCCAACCACCTTTTGGAACCCAATTAGTGGTTACGTTTATATGCACATAGCGAGCTCAATCTTTAACCTGGAGGAAGCCATTAGGTTTTGGGCTAGATGCGGTTTGTAAAGGGTAACAGTTCCCTCAGTATTGTTTAGGATCCTTCTTAAACAATGTTAGTCTGATGACATTCAGCTTGTGTGTTTCGAGCTGTGCTTTAGATTCATCATCATTTGACACAGGAAGCAATTTTCTATGAAAAGAAAGGAACACGTTGAGTCAAAGTGAAAGTAAATACATTTTGTTTGCAAGTAAATTTCCTACTAATTTAAGTTGGTGATTTAAAAGCCAGCATTATAAACAGGAGATAATGGGACAATAGGAAGCAACTGGGAGATTTAAATTGCTTTTCACTTCATGACACAACAGAAATACAGATTATAGCTAACATTGGCCATGAAGCAGTATAGAAAAGCCCTTTTCAGACATGCACTATGTAACATTCTGATTTCATCTGTTAAAGCGATGGCTGTTTGTCAATCAGACATAAGTGTCTTTTTTGTTAATGTTCTAAAAAGGTTCATTCAGACATGACATCTCATATTCATCCCATTCAAGCATTTTCATATCCGTTTCATCATTTAATGTTATTCAGTATTAAATTCTGCTGTCTATTTTTATAACATCTGACAGAGTACAAGCATCAAATGACACGATGTTAAGTCGGAGTGAGAGTCCTAGTTGGATTATTGTTGTGGCCGATTTATAGAATCTCCTCAATAACTTAAAATAGTCTTTTCCACTTTGTGCCATGGTTTATTAATATGATTGTATTTTCTTTGTGGATTAGAGATGGAGACTGAGACATTAAATGTATTCCTATGATTTAAGAAGACAGAAGAAGCCGCACATTTAACCCCCACCCCCTCACTCTGTGGATGTTTGACCCTGCGCTGCTTTACACAAATCTGACTGCACTCAATTTAGACTTGTGCCATGTTGACAGCAAATGTTACAAGTGCTGACCTAGTAAAGACTAGCTGTCATGACTTATAGGCAAAAGTGACTCGAGCATGTATTAAGATGAGATGGACATGTAGAATTGCCATCACAGTAGCGTAAAGAGGTGTAAGATAAAGTTGTTAATGTAAGGAGGAATGGAAACCTCAACCGATCTCAAATAACATGTGGAAAGCATTTACAAAATCTGCCTGTAAAAAGACTTGCTTACTCTTCATTCTATGCCAGACAAAATCTTTGAAAACAACAAAAAGCAACTACGTTTAATTTGGTTTTTAGAGCATATTCAAGTCAAATTTATAAGCAAAACATGGCTTTCTTCTTTCAGCTTTCCAGTATGCTTCTACACTGTAAATGGCACTGTCACTAATGTCCTGCCTCCTCTCTCTCTTTCTTTAGAACATAGCGTGGGTGAAGTCGTACAATATTTGCTTTGAGCTTGAAGACAGCAATGAGATTTTCACCCAGCTTTACAGAACGCTATTCCAGGTCATCAAGTAAGTCCACAGATCAATGCCCACCCGCAGCGTTTTGTATTTGTGTGTCCATATTCATCATGGTGTCTGTCCTTGTGTGAGTTTGTGTAGCTGGCTTTTATGTCAGCTGCAGCAGTCCTAATGTCAGAGCTGATCCCTCGAAGCCATCTCTATCACCTCAATATGTCTCTGCTGCTACATCATCAAACAGCACAGTAGCAGTCCGGGTGTTTCTGTTGCCCTCCCTCTTCTGTCTTTCCTCTAAACCCTCTTCTCCATTTCACTCTGCTGAACACAACCTTGAGGGCTGAATTCTGCAGTACAGAATTTGGCTTTTTGCCATTGGAGCAAAATATATGTGTGTGTGTGTGTGTGTGTGTGTGTGTGTGTGTGTGTGTGTGTGTGTGTGTGTGTGTGTGTGTGTGTGTGTGTGTGTGTGTGTGTGTGTGTGTGTGTGTGTGTGTGTGTGTGTGTGTGTGTGTGTGTGTGTGATGCTTTTGTTTTGTTTTTATGTAAGAAGAATCGAAAAAGCTTAGCTATTCATTTGAATGTTCAGCTAGCTGTGAGTTGTAAGGGGGAATGCATACTGATGTTTTTGTGTGTGTGTGTATAAGTGACACCTCCAGTGAATGGGAGGTAATGAGACTAGTGATGCCTGGCAGTTTTGAGGATAGCAGTCACTGAGATACAAATCTAGGTAATAAGCTTCACCTCCCGCTGTAATGCAGATCACACCCACCCTCTGTGTGATCAGAGTGTTGCAGTCAGTTTCCAAAATGAGAGATCCACCAAGTTAAAAACGCAAATACCTACAAAATGCTGTCTGCCAGTAAAGTCAATCCCAGGCATGTTGCACCAAAAAAATCACTTCCTGAGTAGAAGTGGTGAGGCTCAGTCTAAAATTGTCCAAATGAAAGAAGTTGCTGCATCATTTGGAACCAATGTGAAATATTAAGTCCATAATGAAATTATGCAATGATGCCATTCTTGACCTTTGACCTTCCTCACCTTGTTTCCATAGCAACGGTCACAACCAGAAGGTGCACATGCACATGGTGGACCTGATGAGCTCCATCATCTGTGAGGGGGACACTGTATCACAGGAGCTGCTGGACACCGTTTTGGTCAACCTGGTGCCAGCACACAAAGTAAGTGACCGCAATGTGATTGTGACCAAACAGATATAAACATTTACTTTCATAGACACACACACACACACACACACACACACACACACACACACACACACACACACACACACACACACACACACACAAATAGCCATATCATGAATGTTGGAGCTGCTACAAGTAAAACAAACTGAAGTGAGTTGATATTGTCAGTGGACTGAGGCCAGCATTATTTTCTATCCCCTGTAATTCAATGAGACCCCTGCAGGTGAGAAGAGGTAAAGCAGCATAAAGAGTTTGTATAGAAGTATCTGTGGATGTCTGTGCCTTCTACGAGCCTGCTGACGGGGTTCTTCTGAGTGGAGAAAAAAAAGAGGACTTCTTTTTCGCATGTTGGGTCTTTGCTCTTTGACTTTATTCACCAATTGTTTTCTCGTCTTTCCAGAATTTGAATAAACAAGCATACGACCTGGCCAAAGCTCTGCTGAAGAGGACCGCTCAGGCTATTGAGCCATACATCACCAATGTAAGATTAGGTCTTTGACACACTATTGTTTATCTTATGTCTCAAGCTTGAAAATGGCTGTGTTTTTATTGAGTATGATATACTGAATTTACACCTTTTTATGTCTTTAGCTGGATGGAGCTTTCTGCCTTAAACACCTGATACCTAGCAGTTTTGTACCTCCTGTAATAATCATAAAATCAGGAATTCTACTTCCCACTTTCTAGAGCTGTTGTCTGTAAATCTGCATACTGCAGCGTTAAAGCTCGTATCATGTAGCCTAATGGGAAGAGCATGACACTAAAACTGCCAAGGTATTTAAACCATGGCCAGCCATGCTAGAAATGTCTTGGCACTGCAACTGGCTCACATCTGAGCAAATGATGAAGCAAATTGATATGTTGAATCAGCTGTTGAACATAAAACATTCGATGCATCCCTATATTTGTTCTGAGGCAATTTAAGTGTGTAAGTCAATATATAACTGGGACTAGTAAGCTGTAATTGGAGAAGGATTTTATTCAAAGATGTCACTGCTAATAAATGAACTTGTGGTCTTTTGTTGCCAGTCCTAACTTTCTCCTTTCTCCATTCAGCTAATTTAATGTGTTAAGATGCAACATCACACACAGAGGCCAGGAAAACAAAGCTGTATGTCACAGAAAAGTCCCAGTTTGAGGATCTGTTTTTGTTATCAGTAACTATTATTCCTCCCTCTCTGTTGTCTTTGTCAGTTCTTCAACCAGGTGCTGATGCTGGGAAAGACGTCAGTCAGCGATCTGTCGGAGCACGTTTTTGACCTCATCTTGGAGCTTTATAACATAGACAGCCACCTGCTGCTCTCAGTGCTGCCGCAGCTCGAGTTTAAACTCAAGGTACAGAGACATTAAATCAAAGCATTAATAACCTGGACTGATTTGTTGATCAGAATATATAACTTGAGTATTTTCCTTGGCAATTTGGGGTCATAGTACTACAATTTTATAGCAATTATTCTTTAAAGTGTGCCTATTTTGAGTCATAATTTTTGTCTCATCGTGTTGTTAGTATGTATGTTTTTACTATATGCACTGCAGCATATGAGGACATTATCAAGATACATTATGTTATTATTGTTATTAGATTTGTTTCATTGTAGTTGTAAAGATGGAGGGAGCAGCAAAGCTTGTGTTAATATTAGTCATGTGATTTCTATCAACACACCAGTCTAAAAAGTTCTCTGACCCATTACCCACAGAATTATACATTTTTACCTTCTCTGCAGGTTTTGTTGATTCATATTAGAAAGATAAAGCAGTCAGCCAGTCAGCATAATGTTGCCTCTGCAGTGTCTCATAAAGGCATCCTGCTGACGGATAACGCTCATTAACTGTTCAGAGTGAGTGTGGGTCACTGCTGTCTCCTCAAAATAATAGCTTCGATAAAATCTCTCCCCCACAGACGACACACTCCGTCTCTCTCCCACCGTCGCGCTTTTCATCTTTATCTCTTCTCGTCGGTTTCTCTCTCCCAACTGCTTTTCTTCCTCTTTTCATCCTCGCTCCTCCTCTCTCTCTCTACCTCTTGTCTTCCTTTGTCTCTAGCTCTCATTGTACCCACTGTTTCCTCTTCTCTGCGTCTCATTCTCAAACAAGATTCATACCAAAGAAACTGCCGCCTTCCTGTGTTATGAAAATGGTGATGTTGCCAATGCAGTTAATCTAAACGACTTGGCACGTTGGTCCATTCGACACAGCCAAATCCTGTGAATCATTTCTCTCTCTGTTCCTCTTTGCCTCCGTCTCTGCAGAGTAATGATAATGATGAGAGGCTGCAGGTGGTGAAGCTGCTGGCTAAGATGTTTGGAGCCAAGGACTCTGAGCTGGCTGCACAGAACAAACCACTATGGCAGTGTTACCTCGGCAGGTGGGCTTCAGTGTTGTGACCGTGGCATCCATAGATCCTTAAAATAATGAGAAAAAAAATCTTAAAATACCCCAACTTCATACTCTCAGAGGGATAAAAATGTGTGTGGATCTATGTGTGTTTCTTATTGTTGGTTGTTCATCCTTGGATTCATATATGAGTGAAGTTGATGTTGATGTATGTTTGAGTTTGAGTAGTTTCAGAAATTATTATTTAGATTTGAAATAAGTATGTTTTATGATTCCTTTCTTGCTGTATGAAATCTATATTGATGAAAAAGTCTTAAACTTGGCATATGTATGTTTTTACCTTGATGGATGTGAGCCTGTCACCTTAAAGAGTTGCTGATGTAAATGCTTCCTCCCCTAAAGGTTTAATGACATCCATGTGCCTATCAGACTTGAGTGTGTGAAGTTCGCCAGTCATTGTCTCATGAACCACCCAGACTTGGCCAAAGACCTCACAGGTGAGTCAAGTGAAATGTTCTTTTTTTGTACTTTTAAACAGATAAAGTTGTTTTTGCCACTACATGGAGGTAATGGGACGCTGTTTTCCTCTATGAGAGGTTCTGAGAAGTTCTGCCTCTTTGTCTGATATGTTTTACACACCAGAATGATTTGAATATACCTTATTGAAAAAAGGCACTTTATGGTTACACTGAAAAACATTTTTATGCAGTATGGTTAGTGTGTGTGGTGAAGGCAGTCCAGTTGTGGGGCAAACAACAATTGAAAATGTGCTGATATAGATTTTCTTTTGCCTAAGATGACTTTTAAATGTCAGTATAATTTAAGTTCCTATAGTGAGGGGGGGGGGGGGGGGAGCCTATAATGCACTGCTCACTTGTATAACACTCATACACTTACAAGCTCCTTATAATGCTTATTATTGTTCCTTTGTTGCTTTTATTTCGATTCAGTGAGAAGCAGTTAGGGTTAGTATTTGAATATTTTCATGGGGAAAATATGGATACCAGAGTCCAAAGTGACACTCACTCACTTCAATGAAAATTGCTTGGTTGGCACATAAGTTTGCCTCTGTGCTGTGCGGCCCACTGCACATGCACATCAGCGATTCTCCTGATGGGCCCACAGACTTAACATTAAGAATGAAAGTCACATTTCTAGGTCCATGAAAATTTGAACAATACTATATTCAAAATGTATAATACAAACTATAATAATTAGTGTAGTTTACACTTTGAACCTTCCTGTGAAAGTATTCAGGGACATCTCTTAAAGTGGTAGTCAGTGGGGGGGGAGGGGGGACTTTGTGACTCCGGGATAAATTGGCAGCTCTCCTACTACATCCATACTTAAAGGTGTCAGGGTTCACATCGCACTCACTCGTTCCTGTTTTCTTTCCTAGAATTTTTGAGGGTCAGATCACATGACCCAGAGGAGGCCATCCGCCATGATGTCATCGTCTCTATAGTAACTGCTGCAAAGAAAGACTTATCTCTAGTCAATGATGCATTGCTCAACTTTGTTAAGGAGAGGACTTTGGACAAAAGAGTAAGTGGGCAGATGTTTTTGTGTGTTTGCAAGTCACAGTACTGTTCTCATTGATTTTTAGTAAGTTGTATGTAGGCCGGAGTATCATAAATATGTGGGGTAAAATATCACTCTGTATGTATACATCACTACTAAGATAAGAGATTCCCTTACAAACCTAAATTTTAATTTTCCTAGTTGTAGGTGTCATGTTGGATTTAAAGTGTTAGTCCAAGTCCCCTTTCGGAGTGTTTTATCTAATTTGTGTTGAGACTGTGCTTTAAGTGGCCAAAATGTCGGCACATCACTGACATGATACGTCATTGTCCACAACAGCTCTTTATTTTTAAGTTTGCTTTAGCTTTCTGCGCCTGAGTTTCCTCTTTAGGATTGCTCATCTCTCTACCTATCTATCCTACTTTTGATACCAAAGCAACATGTGTGGTGTGTTTAGCTAACCTAGCTTATTTTGGGAAGTGGGCTTATTGTTCCTAGACGACTTCTGTATGTTTGTTTAGAAATAACTTCATTGCTGTGATGTGAACGCTTCTTAGTACATTTTCAATCAGTAAAGCTTACCGACAATCATCTCATCAAGTTCTCATTTAAATAGATGTCATGACTGAGAATGTCTCTTCTTTTATCTTTTCCTGTCCTCCTTCATCCTCGGCCTATCAGTGGCGTGTACGCAAGGAGGCCATGATGGGCCTGGCATCCATTTACAGGAAGTACTCGCTGCAGGGAGAGGGAGGGAGGGAGGCCTCCAAACAGATTTCCTGGATCAAAGACAAGCTGCTTCATATCTACTACCAGAACAGCATTGATGACAGGTTTGTGTGCATGTTTTCTTGTCTGTTTATATTGAAAACTACAAAATCAAATGAATTTCAAAAAGTGTTTATTTACAGCATCAAAATTAGCTTCTTAACAATGCTGATTGCTTGAACAAACATTTTCTGTTGGCAATGAACCTTAGATTTCTGCACTTCATTTTAATCCATAGATAATCAACTGAATATAGATAATTACATCACATTGATACATTGTAGAGCTGACTTTGGCAACCAAACACTTTTCTGCCATCTCAAACAGTAAAATCAGGTTTTCAATTCAGTCTTTTAGAATCCATAGAGGACTTTTTTTTTTTGTAGACTCAAATCATTTGTTTCTGCAGTGTGACAATTATGTAGGGAAGAATACCATAGAAGAGATACAAATTCATCCACCTACAGTAGCCTCGGGGCACCATAATGCAAAACAGCTGTTTTCATAAGCAAGTGAAATATGTGGGACTGTTTTCTTATCATTTGAGCAGTCAGACTCAGCCCCCTGCAGCATCACTCTCTTCACTTTTAACTGGAAAATGTGTTATTGTTTTCCACCTACACACTCACAACACGGAGCGCCTGCGGTACCTCTCTGGAGGTTGTTTAAAGTAATTCTACAAAATGTCATTTGCTGAAATAGAAGTAAATGAGCCATGCTGAGGCCCAACAACAAAAATGACAACATACATGCATACAAAAACCCCTCCACAAACATCACAGTGTCAGATCTAACTTCAGAAGAGTCATGTTAGTGTTGCCATTATACTGACATTATGACTTTGATATGAGACTTGCGTAAATATTACAGTGCAGACACTGCAATTATACCACGACAAAAACCTAAAACTTCAGGAAAAGTCATGGAATCAAGCAGAATTTTAGCAGCTTGCAAGTTACGGTAAAGTTAGCGTTAGCAGTGTGTGAATGTTGTTTGTGTATAGAGACGTTTGCCACTTTGGTAAGAAGTTGGCTCGACACAAAATATATCACACAAGTTTGACTTACTTGAGGGCAAGTAATTATGTTCTCTATCAGATTCGCTAGCCTGTCTCTCTTTGAATTCCTTGATCATGTCAGCATGTCTGTTGCGAAATGCTTGGCCAAGTTGGACATGTTGGCTCTCTTGGTCTGCGTGGGTTTAAAACATCTTTTACAGATGGGCTTTGTGGTGTCCATTACCTTGCCCTTACTGCCGCCTAATGTAAGCACAATTATTCAATATTTATAGTCTGCTTTGTCAACAAGCCATGGACAGCCGGCAAGAGCAGTTATACTAGCAGCCCCACCTCTCTTGCTGTCACCATGAAAACTGCTGCATGCATATGAGTGAACCACCCCAACCCCAAAAAAAACGGTTGGCACACCCACTGTGTTTGCAGCGAGTGTGCTGCACACATGCACTGCCCGACTGTTGCACATCGACACAACTTATAGGAAGTGCAGCTCTTATTAAAACAGTAATTCTTAAAGCACCGGTAATAATAAAATAGGTTAAAGTACCATTTTTAATGGCAGACTATAGTGATGTCTTCTTAATATCGATATAACATACAACACTTGTCTGTGTAGTTATCGTTTGAATTACTGCTGCAGAGGAGCTGCTCAGCTGCCAACAGGAAAAGTGTGTGTGTGTGTGTGTGTGTGTGTGTGTGTGTGTGTGTGTGTGTGTGTGTGTGTGTGTGTGTGTGTGTGTGTGTGTGTGTGTGTGTGTGTGTGTGTGTGTGTGTGTGTGTGTGTGTGTGTGTGTGTGTGTAAATGAAGCAGGGCAGCATGACATTATTCAGTCATGACCAGCAAATTCTCCCTCATGGCTCCAGCAGATCCATACAATTTTATTTACTTTTTTAAATTTAAGACAATATAAAGCCGTGCTTCCCTTTTTTTTATGAAATGTATTACATTTTGGGATATTGACCTATTTACTAAATTTAACAAAACTCTGATATACAGTATGTGGTTAAAAATTGTGAGGTACAGTAATCTCATTAGTTTAGGGGCATTTCATGGCACTTTTGTTCTTAGGTGTCATCATTTCTGACCATGGTGTAGATAATCCTATAATCCTACAAATGTAATGGTGGGCTAATGACTGCCAGCAGTCTCAGTTTAGACTCACAGGCCGTACCCACACTAGGTGATCCATACCATGCCCAAGCAGGTTTGATTAGTGTGATCACACTGTACCGTGGGTTCAGTTGGACTCAGGACAGTGTGTATGATCGCTAACCGTGACGTCAATGATGCGACTGTCCCATTAAATCACTGCGTTGCATAATTGATAAGGCTCTATAAGGCATGTTTTAGGGCTGTGTGTCACCACGCCCAAAACGATTCCAAATAAGTCACAAAGTAAGTAAAAGTGAGTACGCCCTTAAAGAGGTGAAATAAACATTCAAGGTTAGTTTACTTTGATATTCTTCATTTTTACCATTTTTTCCCCCTTACATTTTCCTCTGCTTTTCCACAGGTTGCTGGTGGAGCGGGTCTTTGCACAGTACATGGTTCCTCACAACCTGGAAACCACTGAGAGAATGAAGTGTCTTTACTACCTGTATGCCACCCTGGACACAAACGCTGTCAAGTAAGTCATCCTCATTTTAACCACACAAGATTAAGGGTGGCAAAACAGGACTTGCCATTTTCAAAAGTTGTTTCCCCTCTCCATCCTTTCTTTGCTTCTTTCTTCTTTGTGCCTCTCAGAGCTCTGAATGAGATGTGGAAGTGTCAGAATCTGCTCAGACACAATGTCAAAGACCTGCTGGACCTAATCAAAAAACCCAAGGTAATGCTGACTGAAGCACAAACAAAATGAAAGGAGTTTGAATTACTCTACCCTTGTCCTGTGTTTCTAAACTATTATTTATGTTGTGTCATTTATGTATTTGTTGTAGTCTGAAGCTTCCAGCAAGGCAGTATTCGCCAAAGTCATGGTGATCACAAGTAAGGAACATCACATTTTAAATTGATTTCAAAAAACTTTCCAATGAAATTTCTCTAAAAAAAAAAAAAAAGATGACCTTACCACTCAGGTTTCACATCTATTCCATGCAGACATCAGCTTTTAATTAATTCTGTGTGTCTACAGGGAACCTGCCGGACCCGGGCAAAGCTCAGGACTTTGTGAAGAAGCTGGCTCAGGTCCTGGAGGATGACGAGAGGATCAGAGATCAGTTGGAAACCTTGGTCAGCCCCAGCTGCTCCTGCAAGCAGGCTGAAGTCTGTGTGGTGGGTATCGATGTTTCTATTTTAACTGATGCCCTTGAAGTCACGGTATCCTGAAATGTGTTGGACTCAATGGACAAATTGTACCTTTTGAATAAAAGCATTGGTGGGAAATGGCTCGAGATGTGCTTGTTGCATGTTGCTTTGTTTTTTATAGCTGGTTTTAAGCACTGGATTGTTACAGTTGATGAAAATTGTGAATCTTTTCAGTAGTTACTTATCTGAAATATTTAAAATATTTTTGTTTAAGAAATATTTCAGCCTTGTAGACCTTGTGATTTATTTATTTATTTTTCATTATTTGTTTGCCACCTTTACAGCGAGACATCACCAAAAAGCTTGGCAGCCCCAAACAACCCAGCAATCCGTTTCTGGAAATGGTCAAATTCCTGCTGGAGAGAATTGCTCCAGTTCACATCGATACAGAGTCCATCAGGTAGGTGTGGGTGTGGGTGGGTGTGTGTGTGTGTGGGCCCATAACACAATTTGACCGTTTTCTATCATTCTCTATCATTGTGTTCCAGTGCTTTGATAAAACAGGTGAACAAATCTATAGACGGAACAGCTGACGATGAGGAGGAGGGGGTTCCCACTGAGGAGGCCATCAGAGCAGGACTGGAGCTGCTGAAGGTAAAACCCCAGTGAGAAACTCAGCTGGAATATCTGTAATCTATTTGTAAATGTAAGAATGAAATCAGGAAATGTCATTTCATTATCTAAATTATAGTCTCATCAATTGCTGCCTACAACTCTAATCTGTGAATTAAATAGACTATTCTCCTCTTTTCTAGTTGAGTTAAATGATTGTGAAATGACAGACAAGATAAAAATGAACATTCAGTGATGGATAATGTTCCTCCCACAGTTTTGCCCTGTAGGTGGGGCTGAGTGATACAAACACATTTGTCACATTCATAATGATGGTGTCAAAACGTCTCTCATCCTTCCAGCAATGTTTATGTTTCGTCAGCTCTAGAGTTTGCTTTATTAATCAGTGCTGAATGTTATTTATGAGATGTTATTCAGCTGTTTGACTGCCCCCCCCCCTCCCTCACACACAGGTACTGTCGTTCACACACCCGGTGTCGTTCCACTCTGCAGAGACGTTCGAGTCTCTGTTGGGTTGTCTGAAGATGGATGATGAGAAGGTGGCCGAGGCTGCGCTGCAGATCTTCAAGAACACAGGAAGCAAGATGGAAGAGAGTTTCCCTCACATCAAATCGTATGTGTAGTTGTCTGATTGCCGTATTAATTTGTACTTGATCTTACAGGAGAATGTATAAATATGTGTGTTTAATCACAGGTAGAAGTCACTGTGTTCTTCATATTTCTGTCTGAAGCTGAACTCTTTGTGACTTATGACAGTGTTTTTAATGCTGTTCTCCTGCCTGCTCCCCCTAGTGTTTTGCTGCCGGTACTGCAAGCCAAAGCCAAGAGAGGCCCCCCTCGCCAGGCCAAGTATGCCATCCACTGTATCAACGCCATGTTCACCAACAGAGACACACACTTCGCCCAAATCTTTGAGGTCAGTCATGTTTTACACACTTGTGAAATGGTACAAAAAAATCATATGTATCTCCATGTTTTACACTTTGCAATGGCTTTATGTCTGTTATGTTTAAAGGATTTGGACATCAGATTAGATTGATGAATGTGCCTCAGATATGTTTTAAAAAAAAAAAAAGCCTGAGGTGAGCTTAATATACACTTCCAGTGCATTTAGTGCACCATGGCCATAGATCTTAGATGAACAACTTTGTTGCAGAAATAGTGAAACTCATTATTTGAATCTTACTATTTCACTAAAACATGAATGAAGACGCCTGGTTCTCCCAAAATTGAACAAATTGACAGATATAATGTGATGTCCATGTGTCTGAGATGTTTGTCTTCCTTCAGCTAACTGTGTGTGTGTGTGTGTGTGTGTGTGTGTGTGTGTGTGTGTGTGTGTGTGTGTCTCCAGCCTCTACACAAAGGCCTCGACCCTGCTAACTTGGAGCAGCTCATCACTCCTTTGACCACCCTGGGCCACCTGGCTCAGCTGGCCCCAGAACAGTTTGCTGCACCTCTCAAATCACTAGTCGCCAACTTCATAGTGAAAGATCTGCTCATGAACGACAGGGTACATGCATCATATATATACAGCATATAAACATCACATATACCAGGCTCATCTTTATACTATGAAACAATATTAACCACAGTTTTAGGGTCAATATTTTTGCTGTCAATCTATTCATATATCATGAAATGAGGCTTGCAGTTTGATTTGTGTTGTCTTTAGATTCCAGGCAAGAAGACAACCAAACTTTGGGTTCCTGATGATGAAGTGTCCCCCGAGACTCTGGCCAAGGTCAGCAGGAGTGCCTTTGAGTGTCATTTCTAACATCATCCAGCCTGATAGCTTAAAATCTCATCAAAAACTGTTATATAATCATTGTATCTTAATCTTTCTGCCCCTTCTGTCTATTTCAGATGGTTTTAGATGTTTTTTTTTTTAAATCCAATGAATAGTTTCAGAGAGACAAATGCGTGTTTACCATCATGTCACAACTTTCACTTTAATTATTTACCAAAACAACCTTCCACCTTCAGATCCAGGGCATAAAGCTGATGGTGAGGTGGTTACTAGGAGTGAAGAACAACCAGAGCAAATCAGGCAACTCGACCCTGAGGATGCTGACGGCTATACTACACAGTGACGGAGACCTAACAGAGCAGGGCAGGATGGGGTAAACAACAAAGCCTGTTCTTGTTCATTAGACAAACTCAAGGTCCTGTGTGTGTATTTGTGTATGTGTTCCAGCTCAGAGGAAGCTTTGTCTAATCATGTAATTTTAAGTGAAGTGATGTATTTTAATGGGTTTTGTGGACCTCAGGGGTATGTTAGGCTTTAATCCCTTAATCGTCAACACATTTTCAGATAAATAAAGTATTCCTTGTTTACTCTTGTCTCTTCTTCCCCTGCAGTAAACCCGACATGTCGAGGCTGCGGCTGGCAGCAGCGTGCGCCTTGCTGAAGCTGGCACAGGAGCCTTGTTATCACGAAATCATCACACTGGAGCAATATCAGCTATGTGCCCTCGTCATCAACGTAAGAACCACTCCTTTTTCATGCAAAGCTCATGCTCTTATTTATTTATTTTTTTTCCTTCTTCTTTCTCCCATATTTCATTCAAATGTATCATCGTCTCTCCTCCTCCTCCTCCCTCTCATCATCCTCTCTGTTTTCTCTGCATCTTTCTCTTCCCTCTTTAGGACGAGTGCTACCAGGTGCGACAGTGTTTTGCTCAGAAGCTCCACCGGGGCCTGTGTCGCCTCCGTCTGCCGCTGGAATACATGGCAGTGTTCGCTTTGTGTGCCAAGGACCCTGTTAAAGAGAGAAGGGCCCACGCACGCCAATGCCTGGTGAAAAACGTCAATATACGCCGGGAGTACCTCAAACAGCACGCTGCCATCAGTGGTAAAATAATGGAATAAAATCTGATGAATTTTCACAAGGCATTTCTTACTGTGTTAATAACTGACAAAAGCAGCTTCAAAATGTATTTAGCCTGAAACAAGCCTTGCATTATTTATAGAATACACTAATAAGCAATTTTAGGGCCAATAACGATTACCAATGATTAACCGTTTTGTTTGTGACCGATTTTAATATTCAGTGATATTAATCTTACAAATACAAAAGTGTGATGAAGACCATTAATATATATTTTTACAGACAGTTATTTTTCTAATACAACACAAATGTTTAGAGCCTAGACCCTAGACCTAAAATAAAGAATACATGGTTTTTGTAACATCTTCATAAAGTTTGTTTTTAAAATGTAAATTTTTGAGGTTTCGAGTTGTGTCCCTAAGCAACAACCACGGCTCTGCATTATTGGACATAATTTTTGTCTAAAAATGTCATTCTCAGATCAGTAGCAATAATGTATTGTTTTCTTATTGGCCCCCAAGTATTATGCAACCCCAATTGCATAGTTTTATTATAAGTCAACTTGACGTACATCTAAAATTGAAATATTTTTGAAACATAATGATTTGAAATAAAGAATATTACTGAAATATATCCACAGATCAGGGAAAAAGGGAATATCAGGGGCTCTGCTGCATAATGTGTAATTTTTTTAGAAGTGTTGAGGAAAAATCTAATATTCACTGCGTATGTATCAACAGACAAGCTGTTCTCTCTGCTGCCGGAGTATGTGGTGCCCTATACCATCCACCTGCTGGCACACGACCCAGACTACGTCAAAGTACAGGACATCGAGCAGCTCAAAGAAATTAAAGAGTAAGTAGTGAAGGGAAAGATTCTGTTGAATGATGAAAGAGCCAAAACTTATAAAAACACTAAATGCATGTTAAGAGGAAACTGTGTCAGTATTTTGGGGGAAATTTAAAAAGTCCTGTACGCTGATGTGACACCTCCCTCCTTGTTAGGGCTCTGTGGTTTGTCCTGGAGATCATCATGGCCAAGAATGAAAACAACAGCCACGCCTTCATTAGGAAAATGGTGGAAAACATCAAACAAACAAAAGACGCCCAGACCCCTAACGATCCCAAAACCAACGAGGTACAAACTGCATCTGCAGCTTCATGCACAGTGAGTATTTAAGTGTACATACAGCACATATTCTTCATGCTGACAAACCTTTTTGTTTCTTTTCTGCACAGAAACTCTACACAGTGTGTGACGTAGCTATGCACATTATCATGTCAAAGAGCACCACCTACAGCCTGGAGTCCCCAAAAGATCCCGTGCTCCCCTCGAGCTTCTTTACCAAACCAGACAAGGTTGGTGTGTGCTGTACAAAGCTTTTCCTCTTGTGTGTTACTTTAGCAATAACAGAATTGAAAATAAAATCAACAAAACATTTTCTATGGTTTTGTCAGTGTTTTAGGGTTTATCCAGTTACTAAGTTATATGCACCTTTTGTGTACATGATATAGCAAATAAAAATATAAACAGCTGATTTGGATTATTTTGCTTGTGATCACATGCCTGCTGCAGTAGCTCAGCATGACTGGCAACATTTTGACTAATCAGATTGTTTGGCAAGAGCAAATCTTTCCATCATAATCCTCAGCTTGTATTTCAGCCCTTTTCTTTTTGTTATAGTTATTGTTGGTTGTGCACAAACAAGCTCTCTGACACACAAGACTGCTTCTCGTTACAGAATTTCAGCAACACAAAAAATTATCTCCCACCAGAGATGAAGTCGTTCTTCACACCAGGAAAGGTGAGCTTAATCAAACCTTTGAAACAGTACATTGTTGTTTTGGCTTAATTAAAACACACATCCCTAACTCAAACTGTTGTTATTTGTTGTTGTTCTTTCCTAAAGCCCAAGTCAGCTAACGTCCTGGGTGCGGTAAACAAGCCGCTGTCGTCAGCAGGGAAGCAGCTCCAGAGTAAAGCTTCTCGTATGGAGACGGCCAGCAACGACGACTCCTCGTCCAACCCAGGCTCCCCACAGCGCAGCAAGACCAGGTATAAAATATGAATATGGAAACACACACACACACACACACACACACACTCTCAAAGACTTACTGTGTTGTGTTGCTGAGTAAGGCACTAAATCCCCTGAAGCGGCAGATGTTCAATTGTTCTGATTTATGAACCTACATAAAAAGCACTCTGGATCTAATTATTAACATAATGGAAAATAATGGGAACAAACTTCCTCACAGCACAGTGAGTGTGGAGTTTTACTGATATATGCTCAGAGAATACACAGGAACACAAAGAGAGGACATTTGTGTCTTGTATCTTTTCTTGTTTCATCTTGTTGCAACTTGAATTGCAGGATGTTTGTGTGTGTTTGTGTGTGTGTGTGTGTGTGTGTGTGTGTGTGTGTGTTTATAATACATTAACAATTATTGATTGCTGTGTTTCAGGCATGACAGCACAGAAATGGACCACAGTGAAAATGAGGACTTCAGCCTAAAGCGAGCAGACAGCATGGACAAGGTATAAAAACGCTTTCATACTGAGATAATATCTACTGTGATAGGAGACTATTATTATAATATACATAATCAGAGTATCATAACTGTCTTTTCGTGGTCTTAAAAGCCATATTATAATTGAGAGAAAATGAATAATGTCACCTGCTAGCTCATCTTATCTACATTACTAATGAGTTTGTCAGACATCATCTGAAAGCTCTTATGTCAGTAATCATTGATTTCAAGGACAAAATATCACTGTTACGTTTTTCTTCAACTATTTGATCAAAACTAAACGAATTTCTCAGCCATAATCCTCTTGAAACTGTTCCTCCCTCCAGTTGGAAAATCATCAGGATTATTTTGACCACATTAACACAACTCTGTTTCTAGGAAATGCAGCTTAGTTTCCTTCTTAATACTGCAACTTAGTCTTAAGAGCAGTTATATCACCAAAATAATAAAAAGTCGAATACTTCTAGTTTATACAATTTAATCTTAATGGCTAAAAAATAAAGAACAGTATAAAATGGAAACTGACATTTTCTTAATCAGTTCTACAGTCAGACCACACAAATGAACAGAAAAAGGATCTGAAATAACAGGGTTGCTTGGGACAAGTTAAATTGGGCGTGTTGCTGTGATCTAGTAAAGTGTTGCCAGTCATAAACCTTTGTGTTGCTGTGTTTTGATTCTCCTGTGCAAACAGCAGCTGGCTTTAAGTCAAGATAAGACTTAAGGCGGAGTGAAGTCAAGTACAGGTTGTGTAAACTATCATTAATGACAGCTTCAAGACCTGTATCACCTTTTCTATTCTGAATTAATAATGTAGCATTTCTTTCTTTTTAAAAAAAAAAAAAAAAAAAAGCTAGAAATAAAGCTATCTTCTGTCACATACATTTCAAATGTTTCCTAATAGTCTACGAGTATGTTAGTTTTTCGGAACTTGTTTCTCACATTGAAGAATATGCTGGCTTTTTAATCTCGACTGCAGTTATGGAAACCAGATCATTTTCTCTTTTTCCTGCTGAAACCACCATTTAGATTTAGGAGTAATGTTTCTTTTGCTCATGGAAGTTTTCTGACTTGAAAAATAGTGTTTCAAACAAGCTACAGCAGCTCACCAGTCAGCCATTGTCAAGCGTTTCCTTTTCTTTTTTACAGGACATTGAAAAGCCCCGAGGTCGCAAACGGGGAGTGACCTCCAGTGAAGACCAGGACAGCAAACCCAAGCGTGGCCGCAAGAAGGCGGTAGCCAACACGACCACAGTGACGGAGTCTGAAGACCAGTGGGACGAGGACAACCGACCAGAAGACGAACAGAATAGCCCACCGAAAAAAGGACGCAGGGGCCGGCCTCCGAAGTCCGCCACTCCCAGTCAGGACACGCCTGCCAAAGGGAAGAGGGGACGAAAGAAGGCAGCTCCTCCTCCAGGGGATGATGAGGAAGAGGAAGAAGAAGAAGAGGAGAGGGGGGAAGAGGGAGAAGAGGAGGCAGAGGAGGAGGAGGAGGATATGAGCAGTGAAAATACGGAGGTGAAGACCAAAGGAGGAAGGCAAGCCCGGGCGCCACGGCGATCACAAGGGTAAGAAGAGAAACAGTTTTACAGTAAATGTGCACAGAAGAGCTGAATAAAAACATACAAAAAAAACATTAAAAACATTTTCTGTGCTCAACAGCTCCGACTCAGCAGAGTCCACACCGCAAAAGAGGAGAGGACGTCCACCCAAATCAGCTCAGCCACCTGCCAAGAAACCAGTGTAAGATGTTGACTAGCTTTGTGACCTTCAAAGCCTTCTGCACTGTCACAAACACACATGCTTACCATCCTAGTGAGGGTTTTGAAAGATTGATGGTGTGAATCAACACTCCCAGATTTCTCCAAGCTCTGGAAAAATTCTAGAAAGTGGAACCTTTTCCTCAAACTAATATATCAGTAGGTCATTAATACACCTTCAAGGTCAACACAATTATTCTTAGTCAAATCAATTCATAAATAAACATCATATTCAGGGTTTCCTGCAGAAAATGTGTTAGTTAAGGTGGTGGGGAGCAGTGAGATAATTTAAGGTATTCTCTGAACTATATTATATAGTAATTACAAGTTATATAGTATTATACAGTTAAGTAGTTAAATTCAGCTTCAGTAGCGTCATGTTTTTGTTGAATGCATCACTCTCTCTCTTCAGGTCTGTTAAGTAAGAAACATCTGAGTGACTTCAAATTGAGGTTTTGTAACATCAGCTGATAAAACGCACAGCACCGCAGCATTTTACACATTGCGCCGCCAATATCACCTGTTTATTTGGAGCCGTTCATATACTCTGAGTCGGTTAGCCTGAAACTTGTTACTATAGTAACGTCACAGTTACCTGTCTGAGGATTAATGTTGTTAATGTTGACATCACATGGCGCTGTTTGCATTATTTTTTTTCTGAGCAGGTTCTGCCTCAGATGATGTAGATTTATGTTTTAACCAGCGGTCTGTGTTTGTTTCCTTAAACTTAATATCACTGTTAGCTTGTCTGTGTTATGCTAGCGGGAGGTACAGAGAGCTACAGGTGTGTTCAGGGTCGAAGTCAGACAGTCGGACACAGCGGTTCCGGCCAGTCTTTTTTTCTCTTTTTTTTTTTTAAATTTATTTCTTTTTAAGACGTTAGTTAAGGCGGCAGGCGTGTGCTGCTTAGGCGGTCGCCTAAGCTGTAAAGTGCTGTGGGAAACCCTGATATTCTCATGGTGGCTTATATAAAATCCAGTAAAAAAAGGCCAAATTCCCCATCATGTGATCTTACCAAACTGCTTTTAGTTACATCCATACAAACATTCTATTGATTTAGGTTTTTGTCAGTGTAAGTGATGGAGGACAAAATTCACATTCACCTTTCTGTGTAAAAATGTATTTAAAACTTAATCTGAAGCTAATATGAAGCTTGAGTTGTCCAAATGAATCAAATCAAGTGGGTATCTTTCCAAGTTTGTCTTTTTAGTGGCCCATGTCTCTCTTTTTGGTTACAATCCTTCCACTGCAGCTGAACAGGGAAACATTATCTTCAGATCATTTGGCCACCTGACTATTGTTATAAATACAACTTGGAACAACTGTGAACCTATCCCTAAATGTATTTTAGATCAAACTACAGTTAAATTACAAGAAATGTTTACAGTTTTATGTGAAATTGAGCTCTGATGCTAACCATGTTGCTTCAATTTGATTCACTGAATGTTGTCGTGAGTTGAATGAAACTGATGAATTCATCATCATGAAGTGCGTCAGAATCCAGATTACAAATAAGCATTTTAAATCATGACTATCATACTGGCAAGAGCGGAGGGTGAATCTGCCAAACATGCATCTTTTAAACATTTTGGCATCTGCTGGGTAATATTTTGTGACACTGTAAGCCAGTAAATCCTTCTCAGTGCTGAACCTGGCTGAAGTTTGTGTCTTATTATTGGTATTGGTGGTATGTAGCCATGTTTCGTTTTTTTATGATAAACTTTAGGGCAGTTAGATTGAATGCACATCTTTCTCTGTGGTATCCAGGCGCGGTGGACGATCAAAGGCAGCTGCAGCTAAAGACGACTCTGAGGAAGAAGATGAAGAGGAGGAGGAGGAGCAGCAGGAGGATGAGCCAACACCGAAGGTACCCACAGTGTCACATGAATAATATCTGAAGAAGTGTCAAGGGATTCATGAACTCCAGTTTCCTGTCTTGAGTTTTAGCCTTTAAATATGTTTCCTCTCCTCTAGGGTCGCAAGAAAGCAGCAGGGCGAAGAAGATGAGCTAAAAAAGGAAGAAAGATGGAGGACAAAAGAAAACGGCGCGTCTACTCTAACGTCATAGAGGATTGACGTAAGAAAGAAAAAATGGACACTGAACTTTTTAACCTTTTCATACGCCGACGCTCCTACTGTTACACAAATTCACACACTTGCATATACCACACGCACACTACATCAGTACATCCGTATCATCAGCTGTGGGTTGTTGCATTGTGTTGCATTGTGATGATGTTCGCCACATTAAGTAGAAATGATTTTAACAGAAAAAACAAACATACAAAAAAAAGCTCACTCTTGTAAATAGTCTCTTATGTCCGTTTCATGTTCTGTTGTTGTGTTTGATGCTGACTGGGGGGATGCTGTTAAAGCCTTTACCCGCTGATATTAAAGTGCTCCCATAAAGCAATATTGCTTATAAATCCTCCCTCTGTGTCCCAATTTTAAAAACTGAAAGAGATTAACCATTATCTTTTTTTTTGTGATGTTAATTGTGTCATCTTACTTAAAAAAAAAAACAAAAAAAAGAAAGAAAAAGGAAACATGCATTTTTGTTTACAGCTCTGTATATTAATACCTTTTTTACCATGTATTGAAAAATTAAAAAAATGTCAGAAACCTGTCCAAATGTAGAGTTGCCTCTGGAAAAGATTGTAGTGTGTGTCTGATTTTTAGGTTTGTACTTGCTGGTAAACAGAAGTCATGAACAGCTGTGGTTGTAATGTTTGTCACTGCTGATTAACTTGGCTCCACATCCACCCAGTCAGATCCTCCGTTGTATCAATATAATTCTCTATAAAACCTGACATGGTTGCTTTCTCTTTATTTTACTTTGATGTTCAAGCTGTTTGCTTGTTAACAGAATCAACTATGATGCCTTCAGGCAGGAGAACAGGCTTAATCACAAAATCAGCTTCAAGTAGTTTATCTTAAGTCATATGATTCAAAAGATGAGTGTTTACATTTTTTTAGTTAAATATTTATAATCAAGCCTTCTTAAAGTATTGCTTTAACTCTTCCCTACATATATTTATTCATATTTATATTTAACTTTCTTCACAGGTAAAATACTTTTATTCTTGTCAACCAAAAGAAATGCAGTGTGAACATCCTCAAAATGTCTGAATAGTCAAAAAGTTTCCAATCAGAAAACTCTCATGCTGTTCAAAGCTCCACATGATAGAGAGCCTGGCAGCTGTGACTGCTGTCATCAAAAGGTATATTTCTAAGAATAATTGTGTGATCTGGAGCTGCTAAATTGATGGCACCATTTTCTGACAGATGAGTGTTTGTCAGTGTGTGAGGTTGGAGACATTCTGTGAGATGACTGGAAAGGGTTTAAGATATTGATGCCAGATCATTTTGTGGAGCTGATCATCGTGAAATGTACAAAAATCTGTCTTTTTATTCACCAGCGTGTACAGAAACGGAGCGAGTGAATGCTGAAAAAGAATTCCATTTGATGCGTCTATTTGTTGTCAGACCAAAAACAGAAGAAGAAAAAAAAAATATGACACCTGAATATTTTGGAGCTTTGCAGCCTACCAGAAGGAATTCATGCTTATAAGGTTCAGCTTTATATAACACAGCAGACATTAACTGACAGTAATAAACATCCTCAATAGACTGAAAAGTTGTTTTTCTCAACTTCAAGTTTGGTTTTGGTCAGTGCGTCAGATCACCTTCCTTGTTTTCTAACATCTCCACATTCAGAATGATCCATCCTGATTTGAACAAGCTCCGATTTATTATTTGCTTAGTGTCAAGTATCTTAAAGCTTAAAGGTCACAGACAGTGTTAAGCATCAGTTGAGCGTGTTCTTTCTATCTTCTGTATGGAGACTAGCATTGCTTATGCATGTACACATGAGATCTGAACTTTCCAGTACAGCTCAGCCCAGTGGAAAAACGCCCCCCCTCCTCCTCTACAGACACGTACACACGCACACTGCTGCTGGTTATGATCCATGACTGACACCATAATCGTATGCTGCTCAGCTGCACGGTGACTCTGTGTTCCTGCGTCCGATAAAAGCACCAAACTCGATGAACGACACTATCCTTATACTCTGTCACTCAGTTTTACGATGCTGTTCAAATTCACTGAACCGAGTGAACACAGCAAACATGCACACTTGTTAATCACTCTTTTGATTGTACAATACCATTTTTTATAGCTTAATTCTTGATTTGAAGAGTTTGTTTATTGAATAAATCCCTCATGTCTTTAGTCTCAGTTTAAGGAAGAGATGAATTAAAATGTATAAATATCCATACTAAGAAGTCTGGGAAATACAAAACCTATGCAGGGCTGTCTTGAGGGCCACTGATAAAAATGTAACCTGTCATGAGAAGAGCAATGATTTATAAAATAACCAACATACTAAACCAAAAATAAAAAGTGTTACCTCACCAGCTTTTAATGCAACTCCTACATTCCTGTTTATACTATTACATTTCTTTGATGTATACATTTTAGGGCTGCAACAAACAATCCCACCCCCTTAATCGATTAGTTTTTTGGGCTTTAAAATGTCCCAAAGTCCAAGGTGAGGTTCTCAAATGTCTTGAGAATGTCTCAAATGTCTCCAAACAACAGTCCACAACCAAAAGATATGTGTCATAAAAGACTAAAGAAACCGGAAAATAATTACCTTTTTAGAAGCTGGAATCAGAGAATTTTGACATATTCTTCTTTAAAAAATGACTCAATGGTTGGCAGCTAATCAGTTTATTGACTAATCATTGCAGCTCTGGTTCATATTTAAATACCCAGCCTGCACAGTCTACTAGTATTTACCCTTTGCTATAGCTATATTAATTAGAACTTTTGTCAACAATCACATTTGATAAATATTCCTTTTATTTTTATTATTTACTCTAAAACTTTTAGGCGTCCCCACATATTTATGCAGGTACTATAAGATGACAAAGATGGCTGGCAATAAGAGGCCTGCGTTTCCAAGCAACCATGCTGAAAACAGGAAGATAATGAAGTAATGTGGCCATGGTGCAGCAGAGTACACTGACTCTGCTGTTTGCATATACCCCCCCCCCCCTCTCCCCCATCATCTTAGGCCTGCTCCCTCCTAACTTGAACTTGATGCAGTGAGAAATGTAGATGAGTTTATATATTTTTTTTTATCTTGATGTGTGTCATTTACATATAGTTATGAGATGATCTGCCAGCAGAGATGTATGGTAATGGTGCTGCAACAGATCATATTAGGGCTTTTTGCACCTGGGTCACTCTTCTGTTTTCTCCTGTGAATGATTGCTTTTCAAAGTCAAGTTAAACTGCTTTTGAAGGAAAAGTCAAATTAAGGGTCCACCTGAGCAGACCGAAAATAAGAAATGTATTTAATTTGAGCACTCTTCATTGATCTATTAGTTACTATTGAGAGACCAACGTGTCCCTGCACAAGATTGATCATTTGAGGCTCTTAACATCATGTTGAGCCTGTGGACCTTCGTGCGTCAGGTGCTTTGGCTAATAATTGATAGATGTAGAGAGGCGGCGTGTGGTGGGTTCACAGCTGGCTGGTTGTGTTCCACAGCCCGCAGTTGAGTCACTGAAAAAAGCCTCCAAGCATGGTTAAGTGAAGACCCGAGGCCAGTATTCACAGGCACCATGAGTGGTCTGCTCGCCCTTTTGATTTTTCTCACCTTCACATGTGGGGCCGCAAAGCCCAATGCTGGTTTGAAAACATGGGGTCGCTTCAGTAAATTACCTTACCCGGGTGACAAGGCTTTCCTCTACGATACCTTCCCCGACGACTTCATGTGGGCGGTGGGCACGGCGGCGTACCAGGTGGAGGGCGCGTTTGAGAAGGATGGCAAGGGTCTCTCCATTTGGGACACTTTTACGCGCGGTGGGAACCGGATGGCCACGGGGGACGTGGGCAGCGACAGCTACCACAACATCCACGCTGACATCCGAGCTATCAAGCAGCTTGGGGTCAAACACTACAGGTTCTCCCTGTCCTGGTCGAGGATATTCCCCAACGGGACCCGCGGGAGTTACAACGAAATCGGCACCAACTACTACCGGATGCTCATTAAGAGGCTGAAGGAGATCCGTGTGCAGCCGGTGGTGACCCTCTATCACTGGGACCTGCCGGATCACCTCCAGCAGAGCCTCGGCGGCTGGAGCAACCCGGAGCTTGTGGGGATATTCAAGGACTACGCCGATTTCTGTTTCCTGACTTTCGGGGATGATGTGAAGTATTGGATCACTATTGATAATCCGTTTGTGGTGGCGCGGCACGGGTATGGGACCGGAGTGGTCGCTCCTGGGATTAAGAACGACCCTGATCTTCCATTTCGGGTTGGACACAACCTTCTCAAGGTCAGAAAAGTCGGATTTTGTTTCTTTTTATATCTTTCTTTTTTCCTTGTCAACTCAGAAATATTTGCAGCTTTAATTTAGTGTCTGTGAAAGTCATAATAATGTCCTCCCTTATCAGAGAGAAATATTTAAATACAAACATTAGCCTTTAGTGTTTTGTTGTCTTACATTTTGTGGTGGAAGAAGTATTAATAATTTACTTGAGTGAATGTAGGAACATCACAGCGTTTTACAATGTCAATTTTACAGAAGTTAAAATATAGTAAAGTAAAATAAAATACATTAAAAGCATTGTGCGGAATGGCCCTTTTAAGGTGTTAAATTCTTATTGCACACTTTGGATGATTAGGACTGATCCATAACATTATTGGTGTTACACCTTTCATACAAAAATGCAGGATGTTTCATACTTAAAGAAAAAAGGAAAATAAAATAAACATGTAAATGTACATAAGGTGGAATAGAAAACCCACTTAATAATATTACTGAACATAAGATAAAGTAAAAATATGGTACATGGAATGAATACCTCATTTGTGGTAATAAAAACGAAGGTATATCACCATGTGTACACAATCTGTAAATTGGGCCTAGGTCTTTGACGCCATAAGCAAACAGAAACCCATTTTCCCAACAGACTCAGACTCACCATTGGTCTTGATTAACCAAAAGAAACCCAGAACATCTACCCGTCATGTTATTGGTGTAGCAAGTGGACAAAACTTGATAAATAGTTGAATGGTTTCATCTATAACAGTGCATTTGATGTTTTTTATAAAGTGAAAAAGAAGTGCAAAGTGGAAATATTCAATAATGTATTTCAGTCATTTAATATTTCAGTATTACTTACACAAAGGTGCAATACAAATAAAGTTTGACTCATTGGTTTTCTTCATTGATCCTTATCACACCTTAACTTCTACTACATACACTGTTTTATACATCTGTCTCTCTCTCTCCTCCAGGCTCATGCAGCTGCATGGCATCTTTATGACCGTCACTACCGACGACGGCAGCAGGGCAAGCTGTCCATGGCACTTGCCTCTCACTGGATCAAGCCCAGTCGCACACGTCTGGAAAGCCTGCGAGAGTGCCAGTGCTCTCTGGACCACGTCCTGGGCTGGTTCGCCCGTCCGCTTTTCACAGATGGAGACTATCCTCCCTGCATGAAGAAGAGGCTGGGCTCACGGCTGCCCTCCTTCACCCAGGAGGAGAGGGAGCACGTGAAGGGGACGGCTGACTTCTTTGCCCTCTCACACGGAGCTGCCCTGAGCTTCCAGCTTATCAACGACAGCCTGAAGTTTGGACAGAATGAGGATCTGGACCTGAGGATGTTGCTCTACTGGGTCAACGCTGAGTACGACAAGCCACCCATCTTTGTGGTGCAGAGTGGGTGGTAGGTTTAGATGTTGTGTTGATTTGTCTCCAAGTCTGTGATATTCCTGTGTGTTCTCCTATGGTTCTGCTGTCTGCTGTGTTGTGGATCGTGTCTCATTTTGAAAGCTTCTCACACAGGTACGTCCTCGGCAACACGAAGACAGAAGACCCAAAACACATGTACTACTTCAAGAGATTCATCGCTGGGGCACTTAAATGTGAGTGATGAGCATAAACATGAAACATTTCACATAAAGCTGGAAGTGAGGAAAAGCAATGCAAGCTGATGTCTTCACACTGAGCTCAAATCTGTCTGTTTTTTGCTCTCCAGCGATCGTCATAGATGGAGTGAATGTGATCGGATACACAGCCTGGTCTCTGATAGACGGCTTTGAGTGGCACAGAGAGTACGGGATACGACAGGGACTTTACTATGTTGACTTCAACACTCCTGACATGAAGAGGGAGCCAAAGACGTCTGCCACCTTTTACAGGTGTTCACATGTTGCAGTGTCATCAGTATTGTTTGTGACGAGGAAGTCAAAATGCAAATATCTGTTGATTTTGTCTGATAATTACAAAACTAATTCACAACAGCTTAGTTCCTCTATTTGTCTACCACGCATAAATCATTGACAGCTATAGTAAAAGGAGCTGATGGTTGCCTCAGTTGAAAAGTATGAAAAGGGGAGAAATCTGCTCCCTTCATTCACCACAAGTGTTATTAGACATCACTGAGTGTTACATATTAACTTTATCCATCAGATATTGCTCTATAATTGTCACATTTGAACTAGACTATAGATATCACTACACTAGATTGTATATATTAGTCTGAATACTGACAGAAAAGGCTTAATTATGTTTTAAATACAGATGCGATGACCAAAACATTGAGCAACCTTTCTGAAATTGTTCTGTATATTGTAAATAGCATGAAATTATTATAAATCTTTATATGTATGAACACTATATGCAACTAGTTTCTAAATGTGGGCAGTGTAGTGCGAATCAACCACAGTTATGGTTCTATGTTTAGTCTTTTTGGCACATTTAATGTTGCCTTACTATTACTGAGATAGTTTCACTCACAGCAAAGCTCCTCCTGAAATGATGATTATTGTTTTTTTCCTAAAGAAATGTCATCCAGAGGAATGGTTTCCCTGAGCTCCCAGAAAACAGACCAGCACAAGGAGTCTTCCCGTGTGATTTTGCCTGGGGCGTGTCTGCTAACTCCATACAGGTAGGTAGGGTGGAGAGTGTGTATACTGTATTTGTGGAGGGATTTGGGGGGTTTACAGAGGACCATAGTGCAGAGGTTGGATAATAATAACCGAGGATACTTCCGTAGAAATAGAGGAATGTGAGAAAACATTAACTATGTATTAACTTCAGAGATTCAGTAAAAGCCCAAATCATTTTTGGTGAAGTGTTGTTACCTCTGCAAAAGCAAAAGAAAACATGTTTCACTTTAATTCTGTTTGTTATTCAGGACTTAAGTCATATTTGTTATTATTTCATTCTCCTTGTCTGAGTTACATTATTTTGAACCTGCAGTTTTCATGGTGAAAGTCCAGTTCAGAATCAGTCACGACAATGAATACTCTCTTAATCATAAACCACGTAACCTCACACACTCTGCCTGCTGAGCTAAACAGGGACTGACTGCTTTTATCAATTTGCCCCATTGGCCTTTATTTGCATTTGCATGTTTACACTGGTTTTCTCTTTATGTCGTAGGTGGAGACCACGCCCAGCCAGTTTGCAGACCCCAGTGTTTATTTGTGGAACATCTCCAACAACGGGGAGCTGATGAGGCTAAAAGGCCTCAGTGCACCACCTTTACGCCGAACCACACACTGCGCTGATTACGCCACCATCCGACAACAGGTGGGTCTGTCTACTAGTGGGACATTTAGCCAATTTAGCCTGAAATATAAGTACAGTTAAAGGGCCTGGGTGGGAAAAAATAACCTATCAAGCACATTTGACAGTGTTCATCAGCTGAGGGAAGAAGAAAAAAACACCACTCTGCACATAGATCTTCTCACTGTTCTCTAATAATTATACCTTCATGTAAACCTTTTTTCACACAGTGTACATATTTGTGAAATAATGAAGGTCTACAATAAAATGAGAAACCCCACAAAGGAACAGTGTGCTACAGTCATTAATCAACATTCCAGTCAAAAAGACTTGTGTGAAAGGCTCTGTAATTTTCTTGTAACTTTCTTTCTTTAGGTGAAAGACATCAAGGAGGTGGGTGTAAATCACTTCCACTTCTTTCTGAATTGGTCAGCTGTGGTTCCCTCAGGTGACGTGGCTCGACCCAACACCACCCTGCTGGGCTACTACCGCTGCTTCACCCGCCAGCTGCTGCAGGCCAACATCACGCCCGTGGTGACTCTCTGGCACCACACTCACTTGCACAGCAGCCTGCCGGCACCGCTACTGCACAAGTGGCTGAACAGGTCTGATCGAGTGACCCGAACTGTGACCAGTTTCTCATTTCAGTTTGAATTGCACATACTATACATGAACGCTGAGCAAGCTTTATGACATTTATAATTCGGAAATCTCCTCAATACCCAGAACAAACTAGCCATCCCTATGATGAACAGTTTATTACAATTTATGGTAATTCACAAACGTTCTGATGTTAAAGTAAACATACAGTGATGTTTGAGAGAACAATCTGTCCCAGTTACTACAAATATGAAGCCATCTTTTATTGCCTGCTGCCATGGTATCATCTGACATATGCAGAGAGATAACGCTAAGCCCAGCAATCACAATATTTGAAATCTCATTGATAATTAAACTGTTTTATGTAATGGCATTTTCAGCTTTATTGACACAATATTTAGTGTTGATATGATGGAAATCTGGTAGGCCATAATTACATTTAGTGTTCTGGGTGTTACAGCAAATAGAAACAGATCTCCTGAGATTTTAGCATGTTTTTAAAAATGATTTATTTCCCAATCTGCTAAGTTGGATTCTTGTGACATAAACATTGCTTTGTAATATATGTTTGTTATATATTTGACTTGTTTCTCAGGAAGACTCCAGAGGCCTTCGCAGACTACGCCAGACTCTGTTACAGAGAACTAGGTGCCCACGTGAAGATATGGATCACCCTGAATGAGCCTAATGATGACAGTGTGAGCTACCAGGATGCCCATCAGATGCTGCGGGCGCACGCTCTGGCCTGGCGCGCATATGACCGCGAGTTCAGACACGCACAAGGAGGACAGGTAAACTGAAGTGTTATGTTGAGTTTTTTCATCTGTATATTTTTCTGCCTCTAAGTGTTACTCTTAATCTGCAAGATCCTCGTTCTTTATTTTAGAAACATTTGTTGCATTAAGCAGTCTTTGTTGTTTGCACTTGGCAGCACAGGGATGTCTTTTTATTGGATTTTCTGCTTCGCTGAGGAAATCTGTGCAGGATTTGTTTTTTTTGTCTGTACTCCCATGTTGGTTTTTCTCACTGCTTGCTACTTCAGCTACTTCTGTTTATTCCAAATAAATGATTCTTTCTGATGTGAGTAATATAAAATGAGCCAGAGAATTTCACCATGGCTGCCTTTGACAATATATTTTTAACAGTAAATATAGTAAATGTAAAGGCTCTCAGGTTCAGGTTGAATCAATTCAGTGAACAGGAGAATGAAAATGTCACAAATGTCACAGATGATCACCTGTACTGCCACATTTTGCGTTGTGTCTTAGGTGTCTCTGGCTCTGCACATGGATTGGGTGGAGCCGGCTTTTTCATTCAGTCGTGAAGATGTAGAACCGGCTAAAAGGGTTTTGGACTTCCGTGTCGGCTGGTTTGCTGAGCCGATCTTTGGCAATGGAGACTATCCTCAAGGAATGAGGAGCTGGCTGCGTCAGCTCAACTCACTTGAGTACAACTTCATTCATACTTCAAACGTCTTATGTATAATGTATGTATTATGTATCTTATGTATTAAATGCTATTTTTTCTGTGTGTTTTTCTGCAGCCTTCCAGTGTTCAATGAGGAGGACAGACAGCTGGTGAAGGGGACATATGACTTCTTTGCCATCAGCCACTTCAGCACCGAGCTGGTGACTCATGCCAAGGAAGACTCGTAAGATGAAACATTCTGCTTCTGCAATTTCTCCACATTAAAGGTGCTACCAGGAAGATTTCGACATTAATATATCATTGCAAGTTTGATGGCCGTAATGTCCGATGAGAATAAAAGAAGGTGAGATATTTTATGCAGTTTTGTGGGATTCACTGGAATTCACAAAGGAAGCCTTTCCAAACAAAACTGCTTTATCAACAAAAATAACTTCAACCTCTCCTCTCATCATCAAAACAAACCTCAAGCTGGTTGACCAGAAACAAATTCAAAACAGGAAGTGATGGGGTGTATGGGAAATGTGGTCTTGTGAAACATCATTGCATCATGCATTCAAGTGAAATTACACAATGAAGAAAGCAAACCACTATCATTTGCCAACAAACATAATTGCAAAGAATTTTCAAATGTTCTACATGAAAGTGGAGGCAAACTATTTTCCCAATTCTTATCTCCATGCCTGCAGGTACACCTACATAGCAAAGCTGGAGGTCCAACACATGAGAGACACCACGTGGATTAGGTCCCCCAGGCCTGTTGTGCCCTGGGGCCTGAGAAAGGCCCTCAACTGGGTGAGAGTGGAGGGATCTGTATCATTGCTTGTTTGATGGCTGGTTGTAATGCTAACTTATGTCTTGCAGTCTTGTTCTATTATGTTACTGTTTCTCTATATAGGTGTTTTCATATTCAGTTAAACACAACTCGAGTACATTTTTGTTTCAGTGTAATAAACTCTCATGGAGAAAGAAACTCACATTTCCATTCTGCTGTGTTAGGTGAGGGAGCATTACTGTGACGTGCCAGTTTACGTGATGGCCAATGGGGTCCAGGAAGACCCAGCCCGCTTCAAAGACAGCCTGAGAGTCTACTACCTGTACAACTACATCAATGAGGCGCTGAAAGGTGAGACTGTTTGTACTGGATTTTATTGAACTGATGTAACACAACTGAGCTGATTATTGTGTGTACTAAGTGATTAATCCTTGGTAGAACTTTTTTCCCTTACTGGTCAACAACTTTCATCATCTTTGCCTCTGCAGAGCTTAATTATTAGACAGGTATTTAGGTCACTGACTCCTGAATAGTCAGCTGCCTCAGATGCACTCTCACATGTAAATATAAACACAGATACACACTTTACGATCAATTGTTGAGTCAAGGTTATTTGTGCAGCAGTTACCTGTCCTAAAGTTTATTAGGTTACACTCAGTGAAGACCTTTGCCTGCAGTTTCAGACGGTTACGTGCGCTACTGTAGCTTTGTTGAGTGTTGTAATGTGTGTGGTCAACACTAACTGGCAACCATCCACAGAAAACAGTTTGAGCCTAAAATACATCATCAACAACACATGAGGCATTTACTTATGCTGCTTTATGAGATCTTTGAATTATTCCAGCTAAATGTTACTTATAAGGCAAAATTTGTGTCTATTTATGGCGAAAATAAACACATAAAAAAGAATGACACATTCTGATAAATACCTAGTAGTTGCCATTTAGTCAAACCAACATTATAATTATAAGCCATTTTCTATTCACTGAGAAATACATTTTAGTAATTACCAGACACTAGTTACTCTCCACCGCTGCATACTGTAACTACTTTTTTAATCTACAAACAGAAGCTTTCTGTTTTTTTTCTGCTGTCACTGACCCAACCAATGAAAATCAATCTTAACAAGTTCATGTTCTTCTTTCCTGCCTCAGCATACACTCTGGATGGCGTTAACCTGAAGGGTTACTTTGCTTATGCCCTGAGTGACCAGAGGGACCCTGGGTTCGGTTTGTACGGCCAGGTCCACGAAGAGGTCATCGTCAAGGCCTCGGTATCCAACTATCGCAACATCATCCAGTTCAACGGCTTCCCCATTCCAGGAGCCGCACCTCAGCAGTGCCCTCACTCGCCCCAGCCCTGCCTGGGCTGCCAGGTGCTGGTCAAGAGGCCCGTGGTGGGCTTCCTGACTCTGGTGGGCTCAGGGGTACTTATCACCCTGGGCCTCATCATCTACTACACAGCCAAGAAACACAAGGAGTGTTACTGATGAACATGGAGCTTTTTCTTCTTAAATAATGACTGTTGAGAAAAAGAAAATGTAGAGGTCGGTCTTGATGTCAGTTTTACATTTTAGTGCTTCTTTTGAACTTTTTGTTAAATGAAGTCTGAATTAGGAAAGTGGTTCAATCATCTTCACATCTAGTATTACTGCCGTTATGTAAAATTGATGTAAATATGTTATAAAACCTGCTAGCTACCTTTTACAGTTTATAAACCCATAATTGTCACAATATAACAGACTAATGTGGATTAGCGGTTTTATAAATGACTAAAGAGTCAAAGCTTAACCCTCCTTCCACTAAGGCTTAGACATTGAGAAGATAAAACAAGAAAAAGGACAATTTAAGTACCTGAACCACAATCACCAAGGAAGCTCCATAGACTATTTACATTTTAGGTTTTCTTAATGCGACTGCATTGAGGGAGATTTGACAGCCACCAAGATAGTCTGACTAATAAAGGAATATCTTATTTTATAGTTTTGCAGTCATTGAGATGCCAAACAGACTGGACACTCATGGCAATTTATAAAAAACACAACTTCATATCATTGTGGTTATTTTGACTAGGTTGTACAGTTTTGTGACTATAATGAGTATTTGTTTATCTGTGATTAGTGCTCAAATTAATACATTTGCTTTAACAAACAGGTAAAAAAATAAACTAAAAAAAAAACATCAGCTGGGAACCTCTGTTGCATGTCAGTCTGTTTGTATGGTCTATGGACTAAAGAAAAAATAAAATAAGAAAAGAGCTTTTGGTCCAGTCACCATCATCAAAAAAAAGAGCAAAACTCATTCCTGTGTAGAATTAGCATTACTGTACTTGTACCCTTAGTGCCAGACTATTGTCAGATAGCACCTTAAGGCAGTGTCAGTTTGGTCAGATATCCACAGAGGAACACCACACTTTGTAAACAAGACATTTATTTTATTATTATGATCTACATTTTTACAAATTATGACCTACTCACGCCACTATCAAACTGCTCTTAAGTATCTTACACCACTGGATCAACAATTCAAAGTTTACACATTTTATAAAGAGCCAAGTTGGTGAGGTGAAATAAGTCATTATCACCATAATAGTCACTGATAAAAGTTGTTAGTGAGAAAAAGTGACATATCAGTAAGAGCTGTTGAACCTCATCGGGAAAAGTATCTGAGTTTAAGTCCATTCAGATTCAAAACATCATGGCATCCAAACCATCTTCCATGAACTTCTTGTAGATTGCCATGAACTTGGCTGTGAAGGCCTCCAGGTGGTAGATAGCTTTGCTGCCCAGCTGTAGTCTGTGTTCGTAGTAAGCTGCCATGTGGGCCACTTCTGTCTTCAGGTGACCATCGCAGTTATTCAGCAACTCTCTGACCAGACCCTGTTAGAGAATTACACGAGGATAGTTAGTAATTAAATCATGATTACTCTACCTCAGAAGTTCATAGGAGGTGAGGTGTAGTAAACAGTACCTTCATGATGATGTCAGGAGGGATGCAGTGAGTCAGCAGCTCGTACAGCCGGGCTCGGACCTCCAACAACCTGGAACAGAAAAAGACAAGGACTCAGCATTAAAATATCTCTACAAATCCGATTCACTTCTCTCTCATCGCCTCACTTACCTCTGAGGGCTCTGCTGGCTGACGATGGCATTTGCCGTTTCTCTGAGGTAAACCTCCCAGTCCGTCTCTGGGACGTCTTGATCCACTGAGAATGGATACCTGGAGAAGGTTGACACAGGCTGAATAAGCAGATACTTTTAAAAGATGGTTGCTCATGTATAGGAAGAAGAATGATGATAAGGTTTGTGCACACTTACTGCTGCACTCTACAGGCCTCACACATCAAAAGGGCTTTGCGAAGGTTGCGGCCAGACTTCTCACTAATTTGCTTGGCTAGCTCAGGTGGGAGAAGCAGACCCTCCTTCTTACAGACTGATGTTAAAACGTTACAAACCTGCCAAACAGGAAAAAAACGAGATTAAAAAACATTTCATGCACACTAATACACTATTTTAACATTATTACTAAAGAATAAACTAAACCACCTCTTCTGTGCTAGGCAGAGGAACTCTGATGGCCAGACAACGGCTCCGAATGGGCCCGATCACTTTGGAGGTGGAATTAGAGTAGAGGATGAGACGGCAGGTGGCCATGTACTTTTCCATTGTACGACGCAATGCATGCTGGGCATCCTTTGTGAGCCTGTCCACCTCTGTGAGCAATACGACTGAGAACGAAAGTGTGCCAGTTACTACAGAGGGAAAGCTGATTCATAAAAGGGAATAATGATCTTCCCATGATTTGTAATGTTTTCAATTGATGACTAAGTTAAGCATCCATTTCTGAGAGGAGGCCTTTATCCTGTTAGGACAGTCGCTCTAAAACATGGTTGAGCTGGTAAAGAGGGACGTATGTGTCTTTCCTACCTTTAAACTCTCTCTGGGTGCTTGACTGGATCTGCTGAGATTGAGCCACCGTTTTAATCAGCTCTTGAATCACCACACGGTCCTGGTTTCCTGCGTCACTGTACGACAGAATGGAAATGCTTAAGTCACATAATATATGTGATTTTTATTCCTTAGCTCAACCATAGTTTAAAAAGTTAGTTAAAAAATACATTAATACCATCTGAAATGTAGTGAAGCAGAAGTATGAAGTAGCAAAAGATGAAAAGTACAAGTACATCCAAACTGTACTTGAGTAAATGAACTTTACCTTGGGTTTACTTCCAAGTGGTAGTTGCTGGCTATTGTGTTGATCTCGATTTTTTTCTTTGAGGGAGCCTGGAGACAAAAACACAAAATTGCAATGTAACTAAGCCTAAATGTATGTGTGTAGAAGTGTGTGTGGATGTTTAGGTAAACTGTACTGCTTGACTGATTCACTGTCAGTAACAATAGTCAAAAGTGCAACATGTGTATGTTTTCCATAAAGTCTAGCTTAAGTTGTGATGGCACACAGTCTCTGATGCTGCAGAAATCTGCTGATTCTCAGAGTGATGAGTTTGTTCTATTTTAAGGGCACACCAATATTCATTTACGCATGATTTTAGACCGTAGTAAACTAATGAAGACTGAGCAGAGATGTCCGGAGAAACTGCAGGTGTGTAGTGGAGTATTTCAATATTGGCCCTCTCACCACGATGGTCTGATGCTCTATGCGAAGCTTCTCCACCCCAGCGCCATACAGCTCCCTCAGCAGGCACATGATGCGGGTCTTCTTCCCTGCGCCTGATGGTCCGTACACCAACAAGTGCGGAAAGTCGCCACCTTGAACCTGAAACAAACAAACATTCACAAAGAAGGTTTTGGTTGATAGTTAAGAGACTCCCATTGGACTACACAGCTGTGCCTTGACCATCACTGAACATTTTGGAGTAAAGTGTTGCTTGACAAAAACTTTAATAGTTAGACTACATTCACAAAAATCTCCTCATGTAATAAATTATTTTAACTATTAGGTATTTGCATTGCACCAATCTAATTTTCCTCAGTAGCAGAATCATCGATTGTTGTTTGTTTTTCATGTAAAAATGCAGAAAACTGTGAAATATGCCTTTTTCATTAGTCCAAGATGACACCATGAAATGTCTTGTTTTAGGTGACCAACAGCCCCAAAACAAAGATATTCAGTTAACTACTGTATAGGGCAAAGAAACCTCACATTTGCTATGTTAAAAACTAAGAACAGTCGACATTTTTGTTGGAGAAATGACTTTATGATTAATCAATTATCAAAATAGTAATCGTTTCAGCTCCACAAGCAATCATGACACTCAAGACCACGCAGAGCTGAACCGTTTAATCTATTAGTTGTTCCAGAGATAATTATTTGGCAAATGTGAACATTTGTTGGTTTGGAGTCAAACAAAACACAATTTGAGTTGATTATGAACGTTTTGACTTTAGAAAGTAGTGGTCAGATCCTTCAATGATCCCTTTTAGATGCAGGTTTGATTCATAGCACCTTTCAGCTGACATTCACATCTCAGTGGAGGTTATTTATTATTTATTAGTGTGTGTGTGTGTGTGTGTGTGTGTGTGTTTTATGGTGTTATACATTTTTTGTGTACTGTGAATGCAATGTATATATTGTTTGTTGTCTGTGTAAATTGATTTGGTGGCAAATATAGTTATCTAGTCTGAACAGCAGCTTGGTAATAATTGATCAACACAAGGTTTGTTTATAGTCCATTAAACCTGAGAAACTGTGAAGAAGACCAAGAGACGTGGCTGAAAGCGTTGTAAACCTTGCGTTGAGTATGTTTTATCTGGGAATTGAAGTTGTTTGGCCTTTTATTGATCAAATGATCACTCGAGGATGAAAACAACACTGTGGGTCATGTTAATGACGCTACCCTGAAGCAAGTGATATGACGGATATTACTTCCTCTAACAAACTAACTTCAAATGATATTTACACTCAACTAAATGAATAAAGTTATCACAGACTGACCAGCACAGGCAATCATTTCTATTAGTAACACAAGCTAAAGAAGCTAACTAATAGTCGGGATAAAGTTTCTCTCACCAGGCTTTTGAGCTGAGATGCTTGATCTTTATGATAGTCGAGTTTCCCGAGAGAAGTCGGTCGATATTTATCCACCCACAAACTCATCTTGTTATGAATTTAGAGGCTGTTATGTGTTAGTGTTGAGGACAGACAACCTGCAGCTAACTCTCTGATATCCCGCGAAATATCATTCACAAACCCGCGCTGCTACGTCCTCTGCAGCTACGGCGACTCAAATGGGACAAACATACTGCAGGAAATCACAGTGAGTTTGCAAAGGCTGTACCATGCTGGAGAACAGGTGCTACTCGTCGGTAAGGTACACCATACACACAGCAGCCCTGTAGCTGGTAATGACAGGCTGTTCTTGAATGCATTTATCAGACTGCTGTATAATGACTTAAGCTGGTTTTCATACAGTTTTAAACACTTCTCATAGCTTTATTCTGCAGTGCAGTCATGTTGAAGGGACATAGCTTCATATTATAAAGCTTGTTCTTTTAACCCTGAAGTAACATGATATTGGTACTGAATCACAGAATAGGCTGTCGCTCTATACTACATTAGTCAGAACCGAAATCTATATATATATATATATATATATATATATATATATATATATCTTATATTGCTCCTTAGACTTGGAGCAATCTGCAAACAGCCTTAAAATTAGATTACCACTACAGCTGTTCAAAGGCATTATCTCAGACCTTATTCTAAATGTTTTTAACGTTACTGTAATCTTATCTGTTTACATGTATGTATTCATCGTTTTATTTTATTTTATGTTTCTTTTGTTTTGCCTAATATTGTATTACTGTTATTCTTTTTTAAGGTCAAGGTCAAGGTGCTTGACACCATTGTAAATGAGGATACTTCCTCAATGTTCTTTCGAGGTAAAAATAAAGGTTAATTATTATAATGTCCTCAGTGTCACAGTCTATAGATAGATAGATAGATAGATACAAGAGGAAAAAACTTAAACAAGGACAATCAAAGCCAGGATAAAACTGTTAAAACAGTATGAAAGATAGCAGCGGCCAATGAAGAGCAAAAATGACGTAATATCCAGCAATACATAATCATAAAGTACTTCATGTCACTGAAAAGCCTCACAGCATCAGGCAAAAACGACCCTCTTAATCGTTCTGTTGGGCATCTTAATTATTGAATTTGCCTCCTCCAGTAGTCCAAAAAGGATGACCTATAGTGTTAATTTTGCATGACCTATGCTATGTTGTTATGTATAGGTATAAGTAAGGATTAGTGCTTATCTCAAAACATACAGCCACAGACAAGACATTGTCTTGTTAGGAGAAAGCCGGAGCGAAGGGCTTAATAGGGACCCAGCAGTTAATTTTGTGCCCGGGGCCCCCTAAGAGGATAACCTGGCCATATGTAAGGACAGTAGAGCAAGGATTGCATCTGCTCTGTTTTGCAGCAGATATGTAGGTGTTTACACTAAAACAGTCTGATACCACCAAGGAATGTGAGACAGTTAATCCCATGCAACAAAAACTAAGTACCACAATGTCACCACAGTGTCATGTCATGCCATAACTAATCAAGATAGTGTGAGCTGGCTCATGGTTTTTGGTGATGCTCATCTTGTGACTGTTATATTGTTATATTGTATACTTGTGGCTTTTCTATAAATTCATTTATTTTTGTATACAGGATTTCAAATCTATCTTATTCTAGGATCACCTTCTTATCAACATTTTGTAGGCATGTATTGTGCATGCCAATGTTTGTTGTCAAAATGAGGTTTTCTGTCATATTTCACACATGATCTACTGCACAGTACAAGATAAAACAGCTTACATAGTGTTGACGTTATTTTTCTGTGGCTATACTTTATGTATACATTTCATGTGCTTTTCTCTCAGTATTTTCCCTCTTGATTGTAGCCTTAAAAAAGACACTATAATAGGTAATTATTGTATTTCTCTTTTTTCTCATATTGTAATATTGTGTCTTTACTTCAGCCGTCATTTCTTCCTTGTTTTCTTTTTCTCTTGCCCGGCTTTTCTTCAACCTGACCCAGATAACTATACCTCTCCATGACAGGAATGTTATACATAGAGGAGCATGTTTCAACAGGTTGGCGTAGCTTGTATTTAAATGCATGTTTGAGTTAAATTAATGTGCATCCATCATCACAGCCGCAATGTGGGACAGTGTCATATCTGGAGCAGGTGGGAGTAGCAGGTGAAGGTTATCAGGTTCCTTCAGGCAACATTACTTTCATAAATATAAGTGAATTCATTAGCATCACTTCTTGTGAATGAGTTTGTTTTGTCCACTCCCTAAATGTTGAATTTTTATAATTCTGTATGATATTTTTAAGACATTTTAAAGAGCCACTTTGCCCTAAAACACAGTGTCACTTATTTCAGTTTGTGGTGCTTATATTGGGAAAATCCTCAACCTTTCATCTCCAAACAATTCGCAACAAGGTAAATGCTAAAGTATAATTATTATAGTTATTTTTGGGAAGATGTAATTTTGCTGAGTTGAAAAAAAGACTGACCTCTGAAAAAATAAACTGAGCTGAACTCCTTTGTATTTGTACAGTATGAATTTCAGCCAGTATCTTTATATCTGAGGCTTTCTAGATAGATAACACAGTAAACTACTCAGTAACTTTACTGATTCTGTGATTGTTGAACTTTTCACATAAATAAAAGACACAGAAAGCAATTTAGATCATCATAACTTCACTCTTGGCTCCAAACAGAAGCCTCCACCTTGACCAGATCTCTTCTTCCCAAGACCTTGAGGGACAAACAGGCCTCAACAGGCAAAATCACATCCTCAATGGGCTTCCCTCCTGACCAAAGACATTCCCTCCCAAAACACAAAAATCAATGTTTGCTGGCAAATGTGTGGAATTCCTCAGTCCATCGGCAGCTTTTTAAGGACCATAAGTCTTGTCTTGTTGATTAAGGCTCAGAGCAGCTTTGCTTTAGTTACAAAAAATATGAGTAGAGAGATTTAGAGAGGATAAGAACACGTTTTAAGCATTACCTCATGTGTTGTCGAGGAATGTTCTCTCAAGTGAAAAATCCTTTGCCTTGGGTGATATTATACAGCAATGAGTGAAAAGCAGGAATGAGGGGAGGAGTGCCACAGAACCCAAGCCTTTTAATCAAGGTCTGCATGTACATCTGAATGTACGCGCAGCTATTTAACTATTTCCTTTTTCTACTAAATGCATACTGTAATTTATCGTTTTTCCCTCTTGGACATGCACGAAGCCTGACTCAAAGCATGTACATTCACATGCACACTCAACATATACTCAATTGCGCTCTCTCTCTCTCTCTCTCTCTCTCTCTCTCTCTCTCTCTCTCTCTCTCTCTCTCTCTCTCTCTCTCTCTCTCTACATACACACACACACACACACACACACACACACACACAGACACACACACGAATAGCTCAAACACCTGCCTGTGGAGCTCCCTGTCTTCTTGCTGAGGTAATGTAGGAGGGAAAAAAGCATTCCTCAGCCCTTTCTTCTTTTCTCCTCCCCTCGCAGCATTTCATATCTTTACTGAAGTAAACTCATTCTTTTCGTGTTATCAGTGTCATACAGCATATAGTATAACAGCGTGACTTGCCTTGGATGGGTACTTCTTTTACTTTCCAGGTTCTTCAGGTTGCTGTGTCGGATGTGTTCTTGGATGACACAACTTCTGTACAAAGACGTCTGGTAAGTTGAAATCTAATGTGCTTCTTTAGAGCATCCTTTAGTTACTTAAATGGTTTTGTCACAGAAGAGGTCAAAGTTACAAATGCCTCTCTGTGCTGATTATTGAGCATCTATTGGGATTCATTCTAAAGCTATTAAGATACTGTACTGTAGTATTTTTTTCTCAGACCAGTTGGCACATTACTCACACAAAAGTAGTGACAAATAGCTCTTTGTTTGTAAGTTTGTAGTAGTGAATGAAACTCTTGTTGGAAAGGATTTGTATAGTTCCATATACTACTGGCTGTGTTTACAATATCATTTTTTCAGGATTTTAAACAATTTCTTAAAGGACACACTTCAGCCTGTTCAAAACACAAAGAAAACATGCCAGGCAAGGAAAGGGTGTGTTGGCTGCAGCCGAAAATATCCACCAGGAAAAAACAAGTGTTTGACAAAAATGCATTTGTCACCAAAAAAGCCCCCTGAAAGCTCCAGAGTGGTACACTGCAGGGTTTCTTTGAAGACAAACTTTGATGATTTGGCATGGGGCAGACACATTTATGATTGTTTTGTCCCAAAATATCCCAATTTAGATTTTAAAAATAGAATCTATTTAAAAATAGATTCTAATTTAGATTCCATAGAATCACATTATTGATACTTTACATTATTTAAAAAGCTGTCATCACATTTGGCATGTTTTTTTTAATTTAAAGTTTACAGCACTTTGAAAGTGTTGCCAGTCAAGTTTAAATCCTAAATTAAATTGTTAAAGTGCCTGCAGGTTTACATTTTTAAAGAGAAAATGACTCATGAGAGAGAAGACCTGTCTCAGCAACAGTATCATCCCTCTTAAGCATTATGTTTAATTCTGTAAGCAAATCCAGACTTGAATCCAGACAGATACATACATTTAAAGAGCTGAATGACTCTGTATTATGCATACATATTCTTTATGGCGTGCACATGTATAAACATGAATCAATTTGCTCAAAATGTTTTTCTCTCCTCTCTTCAGCAGGTATCAAAGAAATGTGGATCAAGCTGTAAATATCCAGTTGCAGCTGCATTTTAGTGGCTTTACCTAAACTGTCAATTCACCAGGCTCTGTTCAAAAGAGCCAGTACTGTGCTTTTCAAACTATAAAAGACTCAACAGATGAGGACTGGTTCCTCAGTGATGCATGAAGGTCAAGTAGCTGCTTTGCCTGTTCAGCAGCAGCCTTACAGGCATACTTACTGTGGGTGACCTCCACGGTCAAGTTCCCCTTCTGACTCAAACCTCCAACAACAAACTGAAAACCATGTCTGAACCTGCTCCTCTGCTGCACTGTACTCCAGATCCCGTGGCCACTCATGTTCAAAGCTTTATGGGGAAGGAGCTGCAGATGGCCAACAGCTCCCCCTGTCATCTAACTAAGCCTGACTCAAAGCAGAATGGACACTGTGAAGGCAGCTGCGGTTCAGAAACGGCTCAAGGAGCAAGTCAGGACAGGGAGGTGTCAGGCCTGGATTGTAGAGCAGCTGTTCACATTAATTCTCAGATGGAGGCAGAAAAATTGAAACATTGTGAAGCCATGTTACCTCAGCAGAAAGAAGAAAACCCCTCAGAGGCCGTCTCTCTTGAGGAATTTCTTTCTGCCTTTTCACCAGTCCTGGACAACAGCTGTGGTAACCATCTGGCAACCTCTGTGAGTGCACCAGAGGACTGTTCATTGGATCTGCTAAGAATAATAAAGCACAAGCCAAGTGCCATTGTATTCTGTGATAATGAATGTAGCACTGACAACCAGGTGATCATCAATGAGAGCTCTGATGGCAGGGAGTCTTCCTCGTCCACCAATGAAGTGGGAGAGGGTGACAGCGACAAGGACGACAATGATATTTTAGAGGCCTTACAATATAAGGAATTCCTGGTCAGTCGTCGCCGTAGAAACTTGAGCACGAACAGGAAGTGCTTGAGGAAGAGACAGGATACCCAGCCTAACAGCACTTCTGGCTGGCAAAAGCCCACCAACAGGGGCAAACCTGAGTTCACAGGTAGCCAGGAGGAAGAGGATATGCCAGAGAACAATGCAAAACAGGTAAGAAAAACAAGGCAGGAGGAGAGCGATAACAAGGCCAGAGACACAAGTTTCTCCAGCCCTATTCAAAGTGTAGAGCTGCCCGAAGAAACTAATTCAGTAGCTTCATGCATAGTTTACAACGCTGCACTTCTTTCATAGCAAACACTAGACTGGAAGCACAGGTGGCATGGCTCAGTTCAACTCAAGTGTCCCAGTAATAACAGCGTGACAGTGTGCCAGCATCAGTAATCATACCTGTGCTTTTCCCACTATGACATGACAAAATGTCCCCTATGAGAAAGGCCAATTTTCTAACAATAAAACCTATTTGTACCACTAGAGGGCAGCAATGTCAAATTGTTCTCACAGTAAATGCTGATTATCTCTAAGTGGCTTGAAGTGATTTTTAAAAAAATTGAGGATCTGGGTTGTTTTGAAAAGTTTAAATAGTTAAAATGCAGTTTTTGTGAATTTGTGAATGTTCAGTACCAACTAAGAACCTGGTTTGTACTGTACAGCATGTTTCAGAAGAGTAGTATTTGCAGACCCACTCCCAGGCCAGGGGTGAGAACAGCAGAGGCTTTTTGAACACTATATCACAGTTTACACAACTTTATTAAACTAACCAAACGAGTTTAGTTTAATTAACAACATTGCATTGCATATTAGAGCTTTGTGGTGGATTAATGGTGCATTGATGCAAAAATGTATGCATGTAGTAGGAAGGTCTCTGGTTTGAGATCCACTGTTCATCTTTGTTGTACGTCATCCTCCTCTCCCTTTCTCTCCGTGTGTCCTATCTGTTGTATATTAATAAAAGCAAAAATATCTATTAGTCAGAGTCCCCATACCATCTGCTTTTCGTACTGGAGATAAACATATTCACAATAATTTAAAGTCATTGGTATTTGAATTTTTGAAGAGAAAGAAAACAATGTGTTTATGTTTTATAAAATGGAATCCAAAAAAAGTTTAGCTTGGCAGGTATACCTTCAATCATAAATTCTTTTCATTTTTCCACTGGACTGTGCTGGCATCTCAAACTCCCAGCATGCACTGTGCCAATAGGCATCCAGTAGTGTGAACGTGCCCCTGACTGCGTTCTCACACCTGTCAGAGCGGCCCTCAGTCACTGGCACGTTCCCATAACAGACCTCTGGCACACTGCACACTGTTTTCCACCGTTGGCCAGAAATGAAAGGATTGCTTCTCCCCGTCCTCCTTTTGTGATGTCCTTCTCAGTGTTCGTCCAAGTAGCGTTTAAAGTCACTTATTGACAGGCCAGAGCTCATTTCAATACCTGTTGAGTCAAAGAGGCCCCTTTGCGGTTCCACATTCTTGGAATATCTTGGCTCAGCTGGTTTCGTCACAGTCGGCAATTTGGGTAACAACTTGGCGAAATGAAATAATTTGAGGAAATCAGAGTAAAAAACAAGTTATCAAAATGAAATTAAAGTGGAATGAGTCTCGTGTCCAGTCTTAAGACAGTTTTCTATCATTTCCCAGTTCTCTAGATGTCTTGATCACTGGTCTGTGGCACAATATGTTTTTACGTTGATAATGAGTGTGACAGAAAATTGTAAAGAAAAGAAAAAAATTAAGGTAAGACTCAAATGTAAAAATGTAGCTTCTTGTTGCCAGGTGACAAAGTGCAACTAGTTATTCACTTCACTTTATGAATGACTGTATTTTCCACTGGTATACTAATAGTATTTCCAGTGGTATACTAAACAGGAAACAGGAATGTGCAGCATGCTTTTCTGGATTTGGCTCACCAGAATTAGTTTGCAAGTGAAGTAACTGCTGCTTACTGTATCAAATGTCAAATTACAGCATACGTCTACTACATTAGAATAGACAACACCAATATAGATTTTCCAGGTTTGAATCCAGTGGATTGTTGTGATCTTAAGAGCATTTGTTAGTGTATTTATGTAGCTGCAGTGACAACATAATATTGATTCATGCACTTTAAATACCTTTCACCTCGAAGAAGCAGAGCATACTTAATGTATCGCAACAAGGACTCACTTCTTTAGCTATTCATACTGAGATGATAACAGGGGTCTTAGCCTTCCCAAGACAGTTAAAGTAATGAAATGGGGTCTTGTAGCAGAGATACTGTGATGCATTAAAAGCTTCATCCTCTGTAAATACTTTGGAGGGGAGCCTATTAATATTTCATGAACTTTGAGAGCACTCTGCTGCGAAAGTGAATGCGTCTGCGTGTATGTGTATGGTGTGCATTTGTATTCACATGAGCACATTTCCACTCTGTGTGTGAGTCTATGCGCGTATGTTCATGTTTTCAGACATTTATGCCACTGAAAAGCTTCCACTCCCAGTGTTCTCCCCTCGCCCCGCGTCTGTCCCCCATACTGAGGTAAAAATAGCACCCTTGCGCACATAGACAGCCCTCTGTGTCCCTGTGTGTAGGAATCTGGAGATGTGGGGGCCATAACACACAGGAAATGGCTTTACTGCCAAGCCGTTACTGCAGATATTTTTTAAACTGGTCAACATGATGGGTTTAGGAATGGGAGTGGACAGAAGGGTGTGTTTGTGTGCATGAGCGGGTGGGTTGAGTGGGTGAGGCACAAGCATGTGTGTATGCATGCATGTGTGTGAGTGAGGGGGCTGTTTTTGGACTTCAAGCTCCTCAAAGGGGCCCTATGTGCTGCTATCAGCCTCTGGGACTCTGGGATTGGCAGCAGAGCCAAGAAACAAAGCAGTTTGTTCATTTCCTGGAAGGGCCAGTGAACAAGTGTCTCAGTCAGAGTCCATGACCAATGGGTGGAGAGCGAAAGAGAGGGAAAGCGAGTGGTTTAAGCATGTGCATAACTGAGCTTTATGAAATGGACAGATATTACAACACATTTACATAACGTTACATTGCTGTTTTTATATGTTGTCAAGGCAGCTTATTCTTCACTGGTGGCTATCTTTATCTTTGGCCTTCATTCTTCTCTTCTATGAAAGGCTTCTGTCTTTGCTGCTTTACAATAATCTCATTGAGAAGGTGTCACCTGCTCCATAGTGTGTGGTACACTGTGTTCCTCAGGCTAGGCTGGAAAAGCTGTTCATCAGCAAGGAGGCAATGAAGGTGGATGAGAAAGAGGAGTATGTATGTGTTGGGTTTAGGTGCAGCAGACTTCTCTGAGACCAGCATACATAAAAGGTCTGAGTGCAAGGTTAACCTCAGAGTTTGCCCCTAAGCCTTATTTACCTGTATCTGTATCTTCTGACCTGTATGTTCAGGCTGCTGCATATGACACCATGACCCTACTGATGAAAAAGTTGGATCAGCTCCAAGACGAGAAGGAAGTCCAAAACGATAACCCCGCTCACTCTGATGCGACCAAAGCTGACCAGGAGCAGCAGAGCACGACGGTAAGTCAAAGACAGTTAAATCAAGTCAACTCTGATGTATTTTGTGGTTCTTTAAAATGTATTGTCCCAAAGTTCTTTAGTAGGCCTAAAGGACATTTTTTTAAATACACCCAAATGACCATAAAATATAAAAAGACTGTGTGGCTTTCTGAATGTAGAATTTCAGACTTATGCAGGATGTAATTTTACGCAGATGATCCATCCAAAGCCAATGGACCAAATTGTTGTTAAGTTCAATAATATATTGTTGTTTTTTTTAGACAAAGCTCATAACTTTAGTAATATTTTACACCATACCATTTGTGGCCACACACACACACACACACACACACACACACACACACACACACACACACACACACACACACACACACACACACACACACACACATACACACACGTTTGTATGTTTATCCTTGTGAGGATTTTAATTGACATCATACATTCCCTAGCCCCTTTCCTTAACCTTAACCATCACAACTAAATGCCAAAACCCAACCCTTACCCTAACCTGAACCTAAACCCAATTGTAACCTTTACCGTAAAACCAAGTCTTAACCCTCAAATTGCCCTTCGAAGTTGTGAGGACTGGCCAAAATGTCCTCACAACACAGAAATATCCTTACAACACAGGAACGTCTACACAATGCTGGTTCTCAACTGACATTGGTTCTTTCAAAGAAAAAGAAAACACACACACACACACACACACACACGCCTCACATATGTTAGACAGAGTCCCTACTTGTGGGTTGCCAGGCTTTCAGTCTTTCCCTCTATTTAATATGGGGTGGATTAATTAGGAATAATAGTTTGAATGGTTTCCAAGCCTGTTGTTTTCCACCATTAAAGCCTTTTATAAATCAGGCTGTTGTGACTCGTCTGGCATCCAGCTGGAGGCAGCATTAATCCCCCAGAAAACCACAGATAGTAAGTGCTGAGGTCATACCAGCTTACTGTCATTTTATTGGTTTATTTAACATCACTTCTGGAAAAAGAACACAGTCAGTGGATGGCTCCTGTGCTGTGCTCCTCTGCTTTCCTCTCACAGGGCTTTCCAGCTGCCTCATTACACTCACCAAGTGCAAATCTGGTAACCTCAAATAGCTCTTAAACCAACAACACAGAACTTCAGGAATTCTTATAAAAAGGCTGTATTTAATCAGGCTAATCTTAATCAAACTGTCTGGCAAGCCAGGAAAACAGCAGTAAAACAGACATTTTTAGCTTCGTGTATCACATTCTGTCAACTATTTTTATGTAACACTACGGGAAATTTAATTTGCAGTGAGGGTGGGATTTTCACAGCAATACATCAAGGTAAAATCCACAATGAAAAACTATATAACTATCAATTAAATGGAATCAAGAAAAATGTTGAGATCAGTTAAGTTCTGCCTGATTTATAGTGGAAGAAAAGATGAGCAGAGAGCCCATTTATCCCAAAAATGTCAAATATTTATAGGGTAGTAAAGATGAACTGACCACCGTCCAAAGCTGTAATGGATGACTGTTTATTTTGTGGTTGGGTAGTAAAAAGCAACCAAGTTTGTGTCCACTGCAGAGTGATGAATTAAGATTTGTTTTAATAGGAAATTGAATTTACCCCTAACCCTCTTAAAACTCTTGAAGACCTTACTGTGTCAGTATCACACTTTCTTTTCATAATCCGCTGTTCTAAGAATGAGATATCTCAACAACTATTGGATAGATTGCCATGAAATTGTGTGAAGGCATTCATGTTTCCCAGAGGATGCTTCCAAGTTACATTGGTGACCCAATGACCATTCCTCTAGTGCCAATGTGAGGTTGACATTTGTGGTTTTGTATGGATGAAATTTAGTACAGATATTATTATGTTCCCCACAGAATAAATCATAAACATTTTTGTTATTCCCTTTATTTTTTTACCTGAAGCCATCATCGGGTCAACGTTTGTCCAATTCTGTGGTCACCTGCTTAACGAATGACATTCCCATCAGCATCAGCCATACTATGTGTTTAGTGCTAGTAAATGTTACCATGCTAACATGCTAAACTAAGATACACAGTAAACATTACATCAGCATGTTAGCATGCTTACACGCTTTGCTCAAAGCACCTCTATGCTTAATTACAGCCTCACAGAGCTGTTAGCATGTCTGTAGGCTTTTGTCTTCTTTTCTGATGAATGCTCAACATGGAAATACAGTCATGCATTATTGTAAATTCAGATGAGGAATTTATTGACTTCCAGCTTGAACTGTGCTTGTTCTGGGGACACAGTGTCCTTGATGATGTTATCTAACTGTGACTGCGTAGTTGAAAAATTGGCAACAGCATCATACCATCTCTATGACCAAAATGTCAGGAAGGGAATTTTCTATACAGAAAGGCTTTGTATGTTGTCATGAAGGGATACACGCACTTCTGGTTTGGATACTTAGGAAGGAAAAACCATACTATTTACAGAGAAAAATGGCATTCCTCCTTTACTTTCAGTTTTATTCACACACACACATACACACACCGACACACACACACATACACACATCCATGTTATCAGCTCTGTGCTGAGAGCGAGAAGCACATCAGCGGGTCTTCACAGTTGAAGTGCGTAGGTTACAGTAACTGAGTCATGAGGTTAAGCAGGGATGGACTTTCCAGTGTTGTCACTGAGCGGAGACACGGAGGGGACGAGGATGGACTAGATAAGAGGAGGGGGTTTTGAATGAGAGAAAGGCAGACACATCACCAAGAGTATCTTATATCTTCAGTCACTCCACACCAACACTAGCTCCACTAAATACTCCACAGGAACTACACAGAGATAAAGTGAGCTGCTGAAGAGACAGGTGACATGAAGACAGACACTGGGGTAAGAGACTAGAGGAGACAGATCTGCACAGAGATTGACATTAAAGGTGCTTCTGTATGTGTTGAGGTTTAGCATCAAAAACATTTTTTTAGACATTACTGTAATTCATTTAAACAAACAAGACCATAAATGAGAAAATTGAGTAGCAGTTTTAATTATTTGTTGATCTTGTTGACAGCATGGTGGTTAAAAAACAGAAAGAGAGTGATGCTCTTCCATTTTTCAGAGTTTCTTACAATGGCAGACAAAAAACCCCAACAGAGTTAAAACATTTATAGTCTTTGGTTAAGTGAATTATAAGAAAAAGAATATATCTGTGAGTATGTCATGATTTTGAGAAACCCAATAGCAGTAAAACTACATGTTGGTGTGATTGGCTACCAAGCATCTTGGCCATGGTGATACTTTTACCAGTAATGTACACAACTGAATTGGTTATAAACTGATGTTGGATATAGCACAATTTAAATTTTTCTGAGCATTTTAAGACTTCTTGTGCATGATGCCTTCAAAGTTGCTGAATAGACTTTATGGTAAGAATGTCTCTGACCAGTATTATTTCCAAGATCAAGGACGATGTCTCAACTTTTAAATCAACACAGCTTCAATAATCAATTTGTGCCTCAAAGGCCAAGAATGAAGACTGCCTCTTTTTTTTTTGTGCCCCATCTGACTTTTATTTCTCTGTCCTCCCAGGGTTCTCCAGATATGATCAGGATGGTGAGCCAAGCTCCGAGTCAGGATCAAGGATCCTCCAGAGCTCCAGACAAACCTGAGCCACTGACCAGGCGCCGCTCGCACCCTTTGACCCGCAGCAGACCGCTGACCCGCTCATCCCTCTCGTCCCCTACACATCTTCATGCTCGACGAGCCAGGGTGAGTCAGGTTGTGTTGGCAGTTACTGACAGCGAGTGTTATATTTTTAGATTGTGTAGTTACATGTTTGGAGTGACTTTGTTGTGTCACATTCAAAAATGAGTAAGCACAGTGAGTGTTTCCAAGAACTTCCTGCTAACCATTAACAGCACAGTTGACAAGCTGATAAAAGGTATTTTGGGCAGATACAGGAATGAAGTTGCGTTTTCAGTTTAGTCACAAAATTAACTGTCTGTCCTGAATTCTTTATTGAATCACAAATGCATCTGGGCTACAGTCTACTGCATCCTCTCCCATGAGAAACCCACTGTGACCTAGGGTTTACCCTCTGATTATATCATCAGGTTACAACTCACAAGCTGATATGGTGTCTGATTTACCTCGGCTTGATCAAATTACAGATTGAGTTCAAACCTGCAGTCTTTCTTGCTCACATCTCACTCTTTAGAAACAGCGTGCACACCGATTTGGAGCACAGCAACATCAAACACTTTGCAGCTGACCCAGCAGACAGCTTCAGAGACTTGTCTGATTGATATAAATTGATCAGTTAACTGTCTTATGTTTTAATGTCTGCCAAACTCAATTTGTAACATCGCTGAAACAAAACTCAAAGTTTCGACCTATTTTGTGTGTAAAATTTCAGTGATTAAATGGTTGTTTTGTGTGCTGAAACATCTCTGCACAGCCTTCTGATGTCTTCTCGTCTTAAATTGAGAATTTCTACTCATAGCTCTTTTTTGTTTGACGGTTTCTTTGAAAACCTCAGTTTACTCCCTCCCTCCCTTCCCTCTATCATCCTTCTGTATCCTCCTCTTCTTCCTCCCTCTCTCTGGGCCTCTGTCCAGTCGGCATGTTCCCTGCTGTTGTGTAAATAAGGTGAAAGTGAAAGGATGAGCTGTGCTCCATTCAGCACTATGCAAGGTCATCTTTCTCTCTGTCAGCACTGCGGCAAAAGCTACCACAAATACCATACGTGTGCTTCTCAACAGGTATCACTGTCAAGCAGGTGAAGGGAGACCAACCATCATTTATCAAGAATTGAGTGTGAATTTTTAAAACAATTATATTGCATTTTTCAATATTATAAGTGACAGGATATTAGATATTAAACATGAAAGTTTGTTTTTGACTTTGTGAATAGTAGTTTGATGAAAAACAAACTCATGGCCTTTGTTACAGCTCGTGTACTCCAAAAAAACATTATATAAATGATTTGCAGGACCAAATTTATTTCATATCATATTAACAGCTTTTAAATTATATATTTGGCAGATCCTATGTACACATTTAAATATTGTCATTTTGATGCTGTTGAAACAAAAGCTTTACTGTTATTGTAACCTAGAAAAGTAAAAAACACAACAACCCAGATATATCTCAGTTTCACAAAGACGAGAGCTGGCATCCCTCTGCACAAAGAGCTACATGCCTTTGGTCGGTGTGCAGTTGATCCTGAAATGTCAGAATTATTAGTTGTGTATGTAGGAGTGTGTGTGAGTAAGTGTGGATACGTAGGTAGAGAGAGCAGCAGGGGCCGTGGGATCAGGCTGATGCTAAGGAGTGGGTTTATTTTCCCCTAACCGTGACTGATATAGTACAGCTGTCCAAACTGATGTGAACACACACACACGCATCCACACACACACACACGCACACGCATGGACACACACATGCATGGACACACACCCACTCACTCAAATTCACAGTTTTCCTCTCTGCTCTAAATTTAGAGCACATTTGTTGGAGAATTGTAGTGATTTTGTCTTTTTGTGTGTTTGTATTTGGTGAATTGTCAGTTTTCTTGTTCTTTTTTAAATAGATATGGATGTATTGTAATCAGGATTTTATTTATCTTACATCAGACCATAGATTGAATCTGTGAAGAGTTTGTAGTTTTGGATAATTTAAACAACTGAAAGTGTGCATCCCTGGTGTGTGAAGATTATATGTGATTAAAATAATGTAGCTATCAAACTATCAGGAACCGACAGCTTGGGGAGTTCATTTGCAGACTATTGATTTGGACATAAGACTTGAATTTTTGTTTTGTTTTCCATAGGTGAGATGTTTTCATTTTGTTGAGCCTCTGACTACAGTGGGCTATTGGTTTGAGAATCAGTCAGTATTGCAGCAGTACTTGCCAACAGTTTACTACAGAATAAATTGAAGCCAACTTTTATAGCTACTGTGTATCAACACACACTTTAATGTTTTGGGGGGAATTCTAGGGGTTTGCTAGTTAGATACTAATGTGAGATTTATACGTGGATTATTGATTATTATTTCAGAATTAATACATTTGAATGACTGATGGCTGATATTCTCTGGTTAGTAAGATTTCTTCTTCTAGACAAAATAGAGCATATCCTGCTATTTTGAAAAAAAAGATGTCTTAAACTTACTGATTGACATATGAAACAAATTGAAATTCACTGCTTTCATATGGAATTTAAATATTAGCCTTTTATTTTAAACTTGAATTGAGAGATTGTTTGTTTCGTCATTTCCAGTATTTGACCTCAGGACTGGGAAAACATGCAAGAATCATCCAGAACTTCCTGTGTAACTGAAAAACTGCAGGTAGCCTATATCATTTGGTAAATCCCAGCTTCTGAAGAGCTTTTTTGGAATGAGGGGTTTCCCCATGATTGTGGCTTCATTCATGATACAGTGTATGTGTCAGGATAATGTTTCATGCACTGAAAAGGAAATGAATCCAGGCTTCTTCACAGGTTCTATGCTGTAGTTTGTCAATTCCTGTAGATTAAGGGATTTTGTAAGGAATGCATATGCATGTAATATGCCCTTCAATCTTCAATTTCCTGTCTTAATATTCCACCAAATGAATATTTCAGTCAAGTGCTGCTGACAATCTTAAAAGAAAAAAAGGAAACAAAGCCTCACGTTGCTCTTGACCTCCTTGTCTTCCCTTGACTTTTTTCCCTCTTCATTTATTTTGATTACCTTTTTTGTCATGTCCCCTTTTTCTCCTTCTCTCTTTTTCCAAGTCAGCCCTTCGACTTTCAATGGAACACAGAAACACACACAGAGACACACGTATTCGTCCGCAATATCATTGCCAATTTCCTCTAATTTGATTGCATCATTTATTATAATTTGAAGCGGTTTTCCTGAAGGTGCTTCAGTCTCATTCATCTGCGGATGTCAGCCAAATATATAACATATTCCTCCTTTTTTGTCTTCTTCTTTTATTTCCAATGAATCTCAGATTAAAATTCAAACAAATAAGCTGTTAGGGCTTGATGGGTTTTCATATGAAGAACTGTGTCTCTGTTGACTGAACCAGATTTGTAATTTGGGTAATTTTCCCAGCGAAGCTGCTGCTGCTGTATAGGGAAAGTTTGTATCAGGGAAACTGAGTCATTGCCTTTGGCTGATATTGAGTTTACATTCTCAGAGGCTTGAGAGTATTCATGTGGATCCGCTAAGTGTTTGTATATTTTCTTACTTCTGTTTTGGTACTGATTGTGTATTTCTTCTCCTTTTTCATATCAGGCTGCAGCAAGTAGGACCAGCGGATCTGCAGGTAAGGTGAACCTTAAAGTTTGAGTGTGTTGGTGTGTGTGTGTGTGTGTGTGTGTGTGTGTGTTATGGAGGAAGGGGTATTTGTCTGCAGTCAGTATCCATTCTGTTGGATTGTTTGCATTCCCGCTTTGGGATAAAACTGGACTTCTGGGAATGTCTCCCACAGGATTCCCAGCCAGTACGTCAAACCTCAACCACCCAGAAGTGATGATATACTGTTTCTACTATAACACACACACACACACACACACACACACACACACACATACACACACACACACACACACACACACACATGCGCGCGCACACACACACACACACACATTGCCTTGCCTGTACACATACACAACACATGCATGTTCAGGTGCATAAACACTGATATTCAGGCAAGTGCCTATAAAAAACACAAACATTTTGCACTTTGAAGTGTTTAATTTGTTGTGTGACAAGACACATAAGCTTATCATCCCTTCACCAGAACAAGTACATAGTCTTTCTCCTTAAAAATATGCACCATATTAAAAGGAACATCAAAGTAAGTTTAATATTTAAAGGAACATTAATATAATTTTTCCCCTTAGTCTTAAATGTTTCTCTATTTTCTTAGGGACTCATGTTCCAAGAGACTGTGGTTCAAGAGTCAGAGAAGATGATTAATGAGTCCAACTCTGACCTCTGGTCATATCTCTTATCCGCAGAGTGCGTCCCTTTTGATTGACATGCACAGGCGTCACAGTGACTGTAGTTAAGTGCAACCCACAGAGATGTCTTGGCGACAGGGTCACATTTGCTACACTGCAGGATTGTTTATTTTTGTGTGTTGTGTTGTGTGTGTGTGTGTGTGTGTGTGTGTGTGTGTGTGTGTGTGTACACATATAGTAAGAGTTGGGGTGTCTCCGATGTAGCAACCAGGGTCACATTACTGTCAATGATAGTCCACAGAGGAGAGATGCAGTGTGGGTAATGAGGCCCCAGAGACTGCAAGGAGGTCAGAGGTCATGATGTCAGTGGCATACAACGAGGGTGGGTGAAAGTGTGTGAGTGTGTGTGTGTGTGTGTGTGTGTGTGTTAGAGTAAGAAACATTTCATTACACCCTCAAACCACTACAAACACGGTAGCTCTGAGAGAGGAGTGTAGATTTGTTTCTTTGTTTGGGCTGTCGTCCTTCAGGTTTGTTTTCTCACTTGATTTTCTCCTCTGATACGAGGAAATACGTTGACAGAAATCTTGTCCAATCAATCAGTGTTTGTCGGCCTGTGTGGTCTGTGTCTTAGTAGCAAAAGGACAGGATATGATATGGACATGTCTCTGCTCACATATCTGGCATCCACTCTCACCCTCTGCCAGATAAACAGGGAATTCCTCCGAGGACTGGTGTTACCTGTGTTTTCTGCTGGGGGGTCTGCTTATCTGGTTCTACATTTTTGTAATTACCCTCAGCATGTGATCTTTTTCTTTGGTGTGACAGTTTTCTTGAATGTCTGTGGGTGTGTGAGTGTGAGAGGGAATGCATGTCATGATGGTATGTGGTTTAAATCAAATCTGACCTCCAGCCACCGAGGAAAGATAAAAGGGTTTATATTCTATGCATTTCTTTTTCTGGAGAATTAATATGCAACAACAGAGGAGTATTTTTGTAAAGATGCTTAAGCATTTTACATGATCTCAAGTTTGTTTGTTTCCATTTCGATTTTTCTGCATCTTAACTCTGTTAACTCCCAAAGTGGAATTAAGGTTGCAACAGTTCAGTTTTCCTGCTTGATGTGACTTCTCTGATGTGACCTGTCAAATATTTGTATTGCCCTAAATAGAAAGCGTGTCATTCAAACACCTAGTTAAATGACTATTGTCCACCATTTGTAAAGAAGAATATGGTTTGAATCGGTTTACCAAACCAGCATTCTTTTTTGTGTGTAAAGTCTTAGTAAATACCAATTTCTAGTAAATAGTAGCTAGTTTCCAACTAGTGATTGACTAAATCAGGTTGCACCAATAACTACAGTAAACCAGTTGCTAGGAAACATCATTAGTGCCATCCAATAAGAAGCAACCATGTGCGAAAACAGGAAGTCACTGTAGCATCAGAGGATAAACATAGCTTTCAAAAATAACAGTTTTAAGGGCCAAAAGATAGAATAAACATAGCTTTGTGAATAGGTATGACTGTTTTATTTCTATCTGCATTCCAGGAGACATTTTCTGGGACCCTACCTGACCACAATTTTTACATTATGAAAACGGTTTCCTCTCTTGGCTCCAGAGATCTAATCACCAGGTGCCTTTACTGCCTGCTCCTTGTGGCTTCTTGGGCGCGCTTATGTTTAACCGACCTTGCCTGCTGGTAAACATCATTTTTCCCACTCTGACCAACACTAAAGTCCATCCTGCACACCTTGCAAAATGCACAGTTTCCAAACATGCAACAGTCCCCCAAGTATTTAAATATTTGCAGAGATTTGTTTTTTTTTTTTTTTTTTTTTTTTGGGAGGTTTTTTTTGGTCTTTTTTCTGCTGACGTCTCATTTACTTCATTAATGTACAGTTACTGAGGTCAACCTTTTAACAGCTTAAGAAAACATCATGTTAACAGAGTTGTTAGTGCCTGTATTAAAAGATCTGAAAATCCTTTTATAGCAGGTTTCAATATTGTTCTTTGGCTCTTGTTAGTGGATATGTCCTTTAGTTTACATTTGGAGAACAGATTGTGCTTTTAAAAATATTTTTCCAGGACAATAATTCATCTAGATACAAATTGAATTTCCTTACCAGTTTTCCGCTTTGACTTTGTTCATGTCTCTCCATCACCTGATGCCTGTGCTGCTGCTTTGTGTTACTCTCTTCTTCGTTGTTCTTGGATCAGTTCTTTCCTTTCTGCTTGTTTTCTTTCAACAGCATTACAACCTGCTGTAATGCATCCTCAATTCTGCCTCCTCTCTCCTGATTCCTCCAGTCAGTCTAGAAATATAAAAAAAGTCTTACATAGCATAACACAGAACTTCAACAGCATTTACGTGCATTTAGTCTCCAATGTGGCCCTGTGTATAACTGTAAAAATACTGCTTGTGACCAAATGCCTTTTACTCATCTAAGCAAGTCACATATTAGTAAGCTAATGTTAGCTTTGTCTAGGCTAGACTAAATTTACTTATGAGCAGCTGGTGCAGTTGGCTTCTGGGGAACACAAGTAAATCTTTCATCTTCCCATGGATCAGAATTTCACTTATTCTTTTCAACTTGTCTTTTCTAAAGCATGTTGTTGAACTGTGGTGTCCTCATGCTGTTGGATTAATGTAATCTTAGATAGATGGTGAGATGTCTTCGTGCATTCTGTAAAAACATGAGTAGGTAACTGGCCTGTGTACACTTAGTTTGTGATTTGGTGACCTGTTTCACCAGTGGATGGAGAAAGAAAAGTAAGATTTCTTTGTTTTTGTTTATCTGAACTGATGGTCTAAAGGATAGATGATGGTTTATGCAGCACAGATTGTCAAGTCAAGTCCATTTTTATTTATAAAACACAACAGAGGTTATCACAGGGCAGTTTTCACAATGAGCAGACTGTACTCTTTAATTTACAGAGACCCAACATTCCCCCATGAGCAAGCACTTGGTGACAGTGGTAAGGAAAAACTCCCCTTTAACAGGAAGAAACCTCTAGCAAAAGTAGGTGGGCGGCCATCTGCCTTGAGCGGTTGGGTGGAGAGAGAAAGGAGTGAGAGAGATTGTAAAACTCTGTGGATTTTTTTTTTTAAATTGTGATATTGGGCCATATACATCGATAAAAATAGATATGACTAAAATTGACTAATTAAGAGATTCGCAAATATTACGACTTGTACAGTATTTCGGCCAGGAAGCTATAAAAGATGAGTTTCTATGACACACTTTGCAGTATATGCATTTGTTTCTCTTGCTGAACACTTGCCTACATTTCATTCTTTGGTATTTTAATCCAGCATATGAATGTAATTTTATCCCAGCTGCTCTGCATTTCTTTCAGACAAGCTGGATGAGTGTCCAGTGCTACTACTGCTTTTGTTGAAATTATCATTCAAAGATATTCTGGATGTGTGCTGCTATTTTAAAAGCAGCTGATAATCTACAAATGAACCAGATACACACTGACACACATTCTCTACATTTTCACTGCAGTTGAGGATTATCAAAAAAACATATAATCCACCAGAATTTTCATGTTATTGGAAAGCGCTCAGGGAGGCTGTGGGTAATCTCGACCTATGGCCCATCAATCCTTTTAGTGTGTCTCTTGTGTGTCTGTAATACGTTTTTAATATGTCTGACTGGAGGGATTCAACTGAGATTCATCTCAGTGTGAAAGTGCTTTAATGTGTATCTACAATATGAGAGTTCAGTCTCTGCACATTGTCATGTGTGTATACTACCACCACTACTACTACTACTACTTGCATAAGATACCTCACACAGAAAACAAGATGGCTCAGCAATTAACTTGCAGTAAACCCTCATAACTTAATGGTTGGGGATTCTTGTGGTCTTAACGTGTGCATGTGTGTGTGTTCGTAGCTGTGATGTGTAGACCCACCCTGGTGCAGAGGTTTGTGATGATAGGAGGTCCCCTATTAAGTTGGTGCTTAGTAAGTGAGCCTGTGTATCCACGTGTGTGTGTGTGTGTGTGGTAAATATTGCAGCAGTGTGCAGCAGTGCTTTAACAAGTCTGGAAGTGGATTTGGCTGTAGTCCCGGCCTCTCCCTCTGTTTCTATATTCACCACACCCTTTTCATTTTCCTCTGTCTCTCTGCCCTCTGCTGTCTCCTCTGACCGTTCAAACTGTAACTTGACCCACACATTTTTTTTAGTTTTGTTTTCATGTCTACATCACTTCCTTTGTTTTACTTTAATTGTTTGCTGGGTTGCTGAGAACACACAAATGCACGCACACACACACACACACACACACGCACACACACACACACACGCGCACACACACACACACACACACACACACACACACACAAACATCATTTATACTATTACACTATCCTGAACCCGATATCTAACCATGACCCTCTCACTAGTCTTAATTCTAACACTGAGTTGTCTTTATTCAATCTCATATTCAAAGTTCAAACCCTCAAATACTGCTACAAAACATGTCATTACAGGAACCTTGAAGGTGCTTTGTCCATACATTTACATATACCTGTTTTGCCCATTTTTAATTTGCACATTAAATACATTTAAAAAAAATGACTGTCAGTGAATTTCATGTCAGTAAATGTTAAAAGTTGCCTTATAATTTGATTGCTTTATTATCAATTTAGTTATCAGATGAGTCAATCCATCAAGGAGCAACTGAGTCTCTTTTTCCTGATGAACAGAGATTAAGAATTTTAAGGGGGTGATTTAGGTTTATTATAACTTTGGTGGCACTTTTGTAGTTTTGTACATCATTCTACATATTTACTGAAGAAACGTGAGCTGTCGCCAGGTTAGTTCATCTTAGTAGGAAGAGAAAAGAGTGAGGCAAAGAGTGATACTATTATCTCAACTGTCTGTTGTAATCATCCATCACAGTTTATGACCAACTATAAACTGAGATTACAGACACCTTCACTTATTTCATTTCCAAATAAAATGGTTTATAATCTCATCATTTGCTTTATTCTGCCTTTTTAGATGAGCTTAGTTAAACTGTTTTCGTTTTTACATCCTGTCTGATTGTCTGACCTCTGGTGTTTGTTGCTCAATTCAACAGCATTCCCACGTCTAAGCTATTAGACTGATGGGTACAATTTATTATAACCAATAGAAATGATGGCCAAACATGAACAGATTCTGTCTTATATACAGCTCCAGTTTGGTACAATAATTACTCTTAATGTTTCATTATAATCACACACTCATGTTGTTTGTGATAATGGGTGCCATGTTTAGTTAATCAGTACATGAGAGCATTGGGATCATGGTTTAATTTGAGCAAAAATAACATTATGTTTGGCAACCTTTAAACACCTCTAATGTGCACATGAAACTCTACTACTTGTGTATTTGTGTGTGTTGGCGTATGTGTTTGGGGGCACATGCTTGAGTGCATATTTGTGTATTGCCTACACACTGGCGTGTTTTGTGTGTGGTCTCGCAACCCTATGCTAGTGCAGAGAAGAGGCTCGAGGAAGGAAGTTGGTCTTTGAGGATTTTCCTGCTAATATGCTTATTTAAACAGCTAAAAACCTCACTACATGTGTACTGCTCCTAAGTGCCTTTAACATGAGACACTCAGCAACAAGACCTCCTATCAGCATGTGATCTGCACTCCCATGACCTGTGGAGTTTCCTCTGTGTCCATTAGCTATTGTTTCCCCTTGTGGTCCTGCCCCAGGTCCTGCTACTTCCATACCACAGCCTGCACCCCATAGACCCCCACACTGCTTTGAAACCCCCATGTCTGTCTCCAAATACCAGCGTCTCCCCCCTCCTCATCCAGTTCCATACATTATACCTCAGGCTGCGTCTGCTTCCCATATCTCAGCCCTTGTTTCCCCTATTTCTCATCTGTATCATCTCTCCTCTTTGCTTCTTTGGTTCTTTGGTCCTTTAACTTTGGCTTTGTGTCCCCCGGCTTCAGGTGGACCACAGTGATAGTCATCTGCCGCTGAGCCAGTCTTCTGAATAGGAGGTATAGATGATGTCAACAGACCTATCCTCAGAGGCTGGACAAGGGAAGTTGTTGTTGTTGTTGCCGTATGGGGAACATACACTCTTCATTAGCTGCTGACCCACTTTCTTGCTCGCACATTTTTTGTCTGAAGGATTTGACCAGAGCAGCATTCCTTGATGGCTGGTGCAGAAATATTAACATAGTGAGACACATTTTAGACTCTTTTCCGATGACACCGATGGATATTGATCCTGAATAATAAGAAAATATGCATTATTTCTTCATCCACTGTACGTTCTGTATTTTAGTAAAGCCTGTTAATCAAACCTAAATGTCAGGCAGGATATTCTGAATAATTTCCACTCAGACATTCTTTTTCTTCCACTGGAAAATCGAATACCTTCAAGCTTGAAACGAAAACGACTTCCTGACTCTATTCTTTTCTTTTCTTTCTTTTTTTTTGCCTTCATTTTAGGTCTACTATTTTCTGATATCCACTGCCAACCGCATGCATTGCTGTTGCAGGGAGCACCTGTCAATCACAGCATCACTCTGATGTGACAAAGTCAAGGGTCAAGTTAACAATATCACTTCAGAATACAAAACAATTTTCATTGAAAAGCATGGATCTATGTATAAGGACATATATTCTCTGTGCAATTGGTTTACTTTTTTTTTTTTTTTACTTCTTTAGCTTGTATTCATCTCTCCATACAAGATTAAAATGATTTAGAAGCAACATTGTTTTTACTGCAAATGTACTTTTTCACTGAATACACAGCTTCAAGTTGATGATGAATGAACACATAAACAGATGTTGTGATGTGAATCCTCCAGTTTTGCACTTCAACATGCTTTTTGAGGAAGTAAGCAACATATAGAATTACTATGTGATTCATTGTAAGATGATTATGTGTGTGTTTGTGTGTCTGTGCATGAATATGTGTATGTGTGTGCTCTTAGGGATCACTAAACACGGATAGCATGTGCTAGGAATTTAGGTCAAGGTCACACAGTGCCATCTGTTCAATGGTTTTATTTAATCTAGAGGTTTCCCCTGTAAGCACACTGCAGAGTGCTAACTGCAGGTAACGAGCTGCTGACAATTGATTTCACAGAATGAGAAATTCTTCTGGATTCAGATGAAGATGATGCTGCATCTGGATTATTCATTTGCTTAATGTTAATTGTGGCAAATCTTTTATTGATTTTTTTATGATTATTTATTGATTTGAGATGGTTGCGTACGTGTGTGTTTGTGTAATTATTACTGCCTATTCTTATTTTTATATTCAGGCATAGCACAGCAAATTTCGTGGTACTTTTATGCAATGACAATAAAGTCTATTCTATAAAGCATTTGTTGAGGTGAGATGCAATAAAAGTATGACGAGGTTGGGGGGGGGGGTGTTTGCATTTGTGTTTCCAGCTCTAACAGTATAGTCAAGTGAGCTGAGAAGCTTGGCCTGAATGACTGAGTGTTGCTGAAAATAGAAGACAGAGACCAGGGAGAGAGTGGCAGGGATGAGGAGGAGAAAAAATGAGCAAGAGGAGGAGGTGGAGGGAAAGGGGGAATATGGTAGCAAGCGGACATGCTGCAGAGAGGGGGAATGTGGTTGGACAAGATGCTTTGTCACAGTCTTTTGATCACGTGATCTCTTGAATCATTGATTAGTATGAACTCGCCAACCTCGACTCTGTGTGCGTATTCAGCTCTGACTTTTTACAGTAGCACATTCACAGAGCATCAGCACAACAGAAATTCAGGGGCAAAAAACAGTTTGACAGTCAAAACAGCCAAATATATTCAAAATCCTAATATGTCAAGAAAAAAATAACAATGCATTCAGTTTTGTGATTTAGAAATACTTATGCTCAGGCTTCAGTGGATGAAAACATAACAGTTATCTCTTCATTGAAGGGAGACTAATGAAAACATACAAGAAAGATTTCTGTCACCATCACATGCAGCCTGTGCAGTATTTCTGACTCTAGCTCATCATGTTGCCAGTTTGATATTATTTCCTAACATCAGATCACCTGGTGTTTGAGACAGGAAAACGAGGGAGAACCATGACCTCCTCCTCCTGCTCCTTCTCTGCCTCTAAAAGACAGCAGCACTCTCCCAAACAGTGCTGTCCATTTCTGTAACCACTGCGATATCTGATTGCTCTCCCGGCGGAGACGCCTATGCTCTGCTGTGTATTTTCTCTCCTGAAAGTCAGATCTCGGGTCTGTCCCAAACATGTCCATAGTGCTGCTTTGATTGGCTGTTTGAGCCCTGGAATGTGTTAGGTTGTTGTTTTGATTGGCTACTGCTACGAGACAGTGTTTTTGTGGTGTTCTTTCTCTGCCTGAGAGTAAAGGTTGACCTCAAGAACCAGCTTACCCTCCATATATCACAGCCTTCAACATCACAGAGGAGAAACACAAAACTGACGCTGGATCAAAGTCACTGGGAAGTTTTGTAGTTTTTCCCACCGAAGTGTTTAATTTCTGACCTGCAGCCTCTGTCCTTTCCACTCATTCTGTCTCACAGTCTCAATCCACATCCACTCCTTTTCTATGATTTCTTTAAGAACACATATAAGAACACATATTTGTTTCTGGAAAAACTGTGACAGTGCAATTAGTTGTTTTTTTTTAAAGATAAAATATGATTTTAGTGTTCCATATTAGTACAATTACCTTTCAAGGCTGTGCTCATCTGACAAAAGAGATAACAGAGATCAAAATGAAGAATTGTAGAGATATATATATATATTTTTTAACTTCTGCCACCCAGTTTGATTGTATTTCTAATTACTTATCAATACAGATAGTGCTACAGCTGTTTGACCAGTGTTAGAAGACTTTGCTTTCTTGAGTCTTTTGTGAAAATATGACTGAAAATATGATTTGAGTCAAGGAAGCTCACTGTTGGATTTGCTAGATGTGGTGGTGAGTCTCTGCTCATTTATAGTGGTTGTAAAAGTCTCAGATGACCTTTTTTACTATAAAATAGGCAATTCTCGTAAAAATATAGAATGAGGAAAAATACAGGGACTATGACTGTCAAATGTAAAATGCAGATTTTGGTTCTTTTGAATTCTTCCTCTCAGATTTTAGTTTAATTTAAAAGTTGAATAGCTTTGTGTGTAATTTTGACACTTATCTGTTCTCTCTAGATATCATCCTTGAAGCCCCTCTTCTGTTTTTCAATTTTTTAAAGGAAAACAAAGAAAATATTGGTGGCATTTAATCTCCTTCTCTCCTTCTCCCCTGAATTATGTCACAGTGTTCTGATTATAAGCCAGTTGTGCCTGTAGTTGGCTGTGATAATGTGCTAAAATCCCTTAATCCTGCAATCCTGCAGCCCACACATGACAGCAGTTGCACAGAGAACAGAGGTCACGATGTGTGTGTGTGTGTGTGTGTGTGTGTGTGTGTATCAGACTGAATACATATGCATCCACTTATGCATTTAAACAATAGTTCATGCATTATTCCTATTTGTGTGGGTTTAACTTTATTTGCATACATTCGCCAGTAATGCCTGTACATAATGCATGTGTCTTCGAGTGTCAAGAAAACTTCAGCGTCGTCATGCCATCGCTCTGTCTGGTGCCTTCAGGGTTTATGTTATACTTCGGTGTTATGCTGTGTTTCATGGTTGTAGAATAACCTATTGCATGCAAATGTACAAACAACATCTCAAATAGTCAAAAAAGTACTCAAACAATCCTGACTCACAGATTATATTTCTATTTGAATTGCTCAATCATATGTGATATTCCTTGAGAGAATGCACTTTTAAAGACTAATATTTGTTTAGAATCATGTCCAACACATGATTTGCTTCCATCTCCTGTGAACCAAGACCCAACAACACTCAGAAACCTGCTTCAGAGTTCAACTAAGAGATTTATTACAACACAAATCTACTGTATATACTGTATACACAGCCATGGTGATATCTCAAATACATCATCATTCAAAGCAAAATCTCACCATATTAAAGAGTAGGATAGAAATCAACGATGCAATCAACCATTCAACTTTTTTAACAACCTTTACTAAGATATTCATGTTATCTCAACTTTGATCTGAACAAACCATTGGAGCATTTTAAGTCTGCCACATAAGATAATGTAATTTCATTTAGAAAGTAGTCCAATTAGATTCTGTTAATAGCCTACAAGTCCATTTAGCAGCCAGAATCATTAGCTTATTGTCTTCTTCTTGAGTACGCGACACTTGTTTGCAAGGAGAAGCCTTTTTTAAAGTATATTTTTTGGGCTTTTTGCCTTTAATGGACAGGTTAGTATAGATAGACAGGAAACAGGAGGCAATGACACGCAGGATAGGACCGCTTAGTGCGGGATTTGAACCGGGGTCGCCTGCTGCGAGGACTATAGCCTCAACACATGTGGTGGGCGCTCCTCCCACTGAGCTAAATTCTGCCACGAGCAGAAGCCTTTTAAATGTTTCATACATAATCATCTGTGAAATGTTGCTTGCTTCATTTACAGGAGGCTCACAGACATTTACATGAGACTTTAAATATCTGTAGCATGAAATGAGGACCTTATTTGTGTATGTCGTGACTCCCTTCAAGCCAGTCGGTGGTTTATCTCACGTTCAATTGAAAAGCTAATATACTGTATAGATGACTTTTGTCAGTCTAGTATTTTCGCTGTTTTCTTGCGATGGCACACACAGGTTCACCGCCTCCTCTCCTGTCTGCTTTTTCAGTCCTCTTCTCAACATGATTACTGCTCTCCCACTCAGAATTCAAACTTGCAGAACTGAATCCAATACTCACATCTTCTTTGAGGGGATGCTTTGTATCACAGTGCACCAATCAAAGCCATACGCCTGCATATGTTGTGGTCTCTTGCCAGCTTGGTGTCTTAAACCCTCAGACAGAGCTGATTCAACAGTTTCAGATTCTTGCATTTGTCTATCCTCTAATCAATATGTAGGCAGCTATAAAGGAAGCGTTTATCTTTGACAAAATATGTCTAATTTTCCAAATTTATATCAGGAATATCTGCACACAAAGCTTAAATCACAATATTCTTGAACCTGACATTGATTGCCATGTATTATCTCCTTATTAAGAAATGTATTTTCTCCTCATCAGCTTGTTGTCAGTTGAGAGCAGCAGCCAATCACAATGCAATGTTATTCTGCCAAACAGTAAAAAATACTGTCCCACGAATCCAAGTCTCCTCCCTTTCATTTTCTTTTTAACCATTTGAGTATGATCAGATGTGAAAGATGCATCTGAAACATGCCGTGTGACTTTGAAATGTGCTCCATCCTCTATTTGAAAATATAATGCTCGTGAATCCCATTACGAGGCAATCTAAATACTAACAAGTTTTATCTCCTGAAGTGTGTCATTCATGTTTTCCTGCTTCCTTAATGTTCTGTATGTCGGTGCGCTTGTCAAACGACCTTTGTCTACCCTCAGCTCCTAGCGTCATTCAGCTACTCATTGCCCTCTGAAACACTTTCCCTCTCATCACTGCTGACTGCTAGCACCACCCATTAATCTTGTGGTCTCAGCAGTGTAACACAGATATATAAATCACTGTGTCTCTCCACAGCTGTACTGTCAGGCCACACCAGGCCATGGCAGGACAGGCTAAGTTAGGCTATGAACTCCAGCATTGACCTCTCCAACATGTGTGGTGTATGTTTGATGGGGAACCAATCTAACTACATCATCCAACAGTACATTTTTAGTTGAAGACGATGTTCTTTATTTATAGCCTCATGATAGTCAACCATACCGGCCGACGAAGCGGTGTTTGGTGTCCAAATAACTGCGGGATACCGCTGACTAGTCGAGATGTCAGGCGTGTTTCGACAGGTTGAAATGTCGAATCAGGTCTCTGCTTATGGATCTACGCTGACCTGGAACTCAACACTCCAAACAGGACATCCGATGGCAGAGCAACGGTGTCAGGCACATGGCAGCTGAGGAGCGTCCTGGGCCGGTCTGATCACTCTGTCTGACATTCCTGAGATGACGAGGGAATAACTCAGAGCTCAGAATGAAATTTCCAAAACTCTTGACCTGTCAGATGGGTGAATGTGACTCACAAAGAGAGACAGCTCAGATGGTTGGTGTTTTTAGCACTTTCACTTAAGACTGACTGGAGCATGGTTGATGTTGTGTACTCTCACTCTTTATCTCAGTTAGTCAAGCAACAGTCATTCAGTTAGTCATATTGTGATGCAGTCACTTAAAACTGTGATTGTTTTTCCAATTTGCTGTTTTATGCAGCCTAGATGACATTAATACTGTAGAATGAAATGTCCAATGCAACTGCAATTTAAAATGTCAAATCTTCACAGAATGCAGCTTCCTTAATGTAAATATTTATGCCAGTTCTCTGTTTCCTGCCACTGTAAATGTTTTTTTTGAACTATGGCTGCTGATAAGACAAAATTAGCTCTTTTGAGACATCAATTTGAGTTTCCTAGGAACTTGTGCAGAGTATTTAAGAGATTTTAGTCCCTAATTAAGCCCAACATAGCCTGTTGCTACAATTTGTAGTGCAGCTGTCCCCTGAGGTCAGATATGTGACTGAATGGCCAGAGATGCTCAGGAATGCTTTTCCTGGCAACTCCACTCAGTTGCAAATTGTGTGCATTTATGTGTGTGCGGCATGACTGTGTGTTATTAGTGTGTACCAAGGGGATTGAAAGAGATCCTTGTTTGGGTGAGAGGGTGGTTTGGGTCTTAGAGAATATAGGCTTGGTGTGTGTGTGTGTGTGTGTGTGTGTGTGTGTGTGTGTGTGTGTGTGTGTGTGTGTGTGTGTGTGTGTGTGTGTGTGTGTGTGAGAGAGAGAGAGAGAGAGAGAGAGAGAGTCCTGTGGAGGGGGGAAACCGCCTCTCACATCTGGCTCGCCTTGTCAGACGTCCAGCCTCACATGCAGAAGTTATGTTGAAACGTTTCTGCACCTTCGCCCTACAAACGACTTGTAGATGAGTCTGGCAGAGGGCTGAGGATAGCAGAGATGCTGGACGAAGAGACACCAGTATATACTCAGTAAATCCTGCGAACGGGACCTGATCCGCCTCCGCTGGTGCAGGAAGGTGACGCAGCGCTAGAGGAGCTGAATACCAGGTGAAGTGGTGACGACCATTGCAGCAGCCAGACGCAGCCGGGGCGCACTTTAAGCTGAGCCAGCGGCGTTTCACAAGGGTTTGAGGAATAACGGGTGTTAACGGAGCGCTGGTTTCAGTCCGGGAATATGTGTCCGGCTGCACCGCAATGACAGCCCAGCGAAAGTCTGCCAAGCTACAGCTGCGGCGGTCGATCAGCGAGCAGCTGCGGGACTCCACGGCCAAGGCTTGGGATCTGCTGTGGAGGAATGTCCGGGAGAGACGGCTGGCAGGTCAGAGAGCCAAAACCGGTGGAAGTGAAACTTATGTTCATATGCGGAGTACAATTTGTTCTCATTTTGATTGACACAAGTCTGTCAAATAGATCCATACTGTGACAACAGAGTGAGTAGTGAACCGTTATCTAAAGGCACCCTTGGTATTTTTTAAAAATTAAACAGACGAGCTGAAAATAGATTTCTGACTACATGGATGAATGTAGCCTATGTGTTGTCCCGGAGGTCATAATTTGCGCGCATTTGTATTCAGACTGTTGTCATTGAAACAACTGAATCATATTTGGATATAGAAGACAAAAGTTTATATTACTGCATACTCTCTGTGTTATGCCAGTATTGTCATGCGCAGCGCGCTCTCTGATATTTTGGGAAGGTCATTGTCAAATTTAGTGCTCAAAACAGCACAGGCATGTGCTGTGGACAGGAGTCCAGCCGGGCTTTCACATGCCAATCGTTGAGCTTGTTGTTCTTGTCTGGAGAATGCTTTAGCCTATCTTTCTTATTTTCAGAGAATCATTTGGATGTATTTGTTCGCATTTTAGATTTTATACCTGTCAGCATGAAGTCAAATATTCTATGTACGCGCCAATGCACCAAGTTTTGGGGGGTCAGTCGGTTTGCTCTATATTTACAGTGTGGCCTGGATGCGCAGAGTTTTAGGTGTCTTGCTCTCTCAACTGTGCGTCAGAGAGGGGGGAGAAGGACAGAAAGTGAGGGCGAGAGATGCAGAGAGCTGCAGCTGTCTCCTCGGTTTAATGTAATTACTGAGATGTGCGCCTCTTAAGCAAATTAAACGATGAACATTCCCACATTCACAGCACCACAATCCACCACAGGCCACGATATTGGTCAAAGCCGTAGTGCCTGCCAGGCGCATTCAAGTGCATAGCAGTGACTGATTGCATGTAGGGCCGGCATAAAGGTACTCAGGTGGTGTTAATTATCATTTTTCAGTATTGCATGATGGGTAATTAACTGTGTGGAATAGTGATGCTTTGTACACAATCAATAGGAGAATGACACTAGTCAGTGATAGTGAAATGGGGCGTTAGGGAACACCTGCTGCCCCAGTAATCCTCTTCTCACCCCTTCATCCTGTCCTCTAGCCATGGCCCAAAACCCCCCTCACCCCTCCTCCCTCACCCCTCACCCCACTGCTTAACCCATCAGCTCACAAGGCGCACAGTTCACATCTGTCTGGATCAGATTTGGAGATGGGGGCAATCCTTAAAATGTGCACATCTGGTCTTACCGTTATGCTGGTATTCAGCAGTGCATTTTCCACTCAATGAATTAGTCAGAGGAAGGGAATATAGCACAGGGAAGTCCATGTTGAGAGCTGGTAAAGTGTTCTTAAATTTAAAACATTATAGTTTATTATTTTATTTATCAGGGATGTTGCCATGTGTACAACAGAAAAACTGTAAATGGGTCAGGGTTTGCTTACAAGGTTAATTTCATTTTAATGTTCCTGCAACACCTTTAAATCAAATACCATAGCATAACGTGCAACTTAAAAATAAGCACATACACAGATATATAATAGTGTGCACAGGAGAAAAGTGCACGAAGCAGAGCACACCAATGTATCAAATAATTAGTTGTCAGATGCAATGCAAATATCACAGATTAAGAAATGTTTTGGAGTCAGAGATGAAATAAAAAACAAAAAACGTATTTGCCCTGTGATCATAAGAAAAGTACAGATCAGAGTCGCTAGGATGAGTGCTGAAACTGACTGGATTTCAAAGGAATGTTTATTGTGTTTATGATTCCGTTCAATCATCTGTATGTTTGTGTGCGTGTGTGAAAACTGAGAACACATAATAGCACCTGGGTTTAGTTGTAATCCCACAGATTTTTAGGTTAGCGGTGGGGGTCGGATCTCCCCTTGCGTGTGGGATTTGTGGGTCTTAATTCCTTCGGTGTGAGTCTTGGTTTGTGTGTGGAGGTGTTTTAAAAAAAAATGTGTTTAATTTTAGAAAACATGGCTACGTATAAATGAATGTACACAGATGTAAACCTTTATACTGAATAAGCTGTTTCCAACTATTCTCAATGTATATGTGATCGGTTTGTCACTTCATTCAACCGTTCATAATGAAAATACTCAGCTAGCTGTGACTAAAACCTAATGATTGCGGTAGGTTGGTTAGTTGAATTGTGGGGCTTAAGTTCGGAACTGGGTGTCTCAGGGCTTACTGCTGAAAGTGAATTTTTTGTTGGTGGCCCTGAATACATTTGAAGACAAAACAAATCATCAGCCTGTGAATTAATAGATTATCTCAAAGCTGCATAAACAAATTCAGGTGGAATCTTTGGTTCAATCCTTGAGCAACATTTCAAAAAGGTACATTTTCTTATGTTTTACCCAAGAAAATCTTCTTCATAGGCAAGTCTTCTTTTAGACTTACAGCTCTAGAACATGCAAGATGCTACTGCATGTTTTATTCTACTGTTAATTGAAGGAACAATACACACATGCCAACATGTCAGTTTTCTATTTGATTTAAATTTTTTATTGCTACATTTTTAGTTTACTATGCTCACAGTCACATTTCTAATCATTTTATATTTTTTGAGTCCATGTGCAGCTTCACATGTTAAGATGTCCTTGATTGTACCTGAGTCTACACTGTTGGTTAAAGATGAGGTGACTGAGCTTTGACAGCCACAGCCCTGGAGCTTGGAAATGCACTGACTGATTCAATTAAAATAATTTAAATTACTTAAAACCTCAGGCGCTGTTTATGCATGATCATTACAGAAATCATTACTAAATGGATTTTTTTAATATCTTTGTAAGCTGGATATCAATAACCAACATCCTTTGCATTTAGGACACACATTAAATTAAAAACATCAGAAGGTATCACAGGGTACAGCTGATTGTGGTTGTGTCACCATCACCTGTATATTTTAATAATCTTGACTGTCACACACCTGTAGTTGAGTTTTCAGTCTCTTTAGTTTGCCTGTTTGATTTCTACCCAGTCTGTAACTGAGACAGAGCAATGCATATTATATTACCGACCATTTACTACAGCCCTTTCCTGTGCCAATCCATTTACACACATCTATTTAGCTCACTCTCACGTAACTGTGTCTGCCAGCCTGCTGGGCCCAACATCAGTCATAAAGTTTGCACTGGTTAATGTTTTGAATGTGTTTTTTTTAAGGAAGTTGGACTGATATACGGAACAGACTAGCATGAAAACATGAAAAGCCATCAAAGTTAATTTGTACTTCCCCTTGAGCATTGAGAAACCTCCTTTTCTCCCAGATTGCCTCAAGAGGGCAGTCTAATCAAATCAAATTACAGATTTAATATTTCACAACTTCACAACTGATTCAGCTTGAGTTTGGACATGTGGTGAATGCACATTTCTAGGATTTCACACTGTTCAGTCACCTTTCTGACTAAAAAGCTGCCATATTGCCCCTCTACTCTGAGATTAGGAGTGTGTGTGTGTACTGTATGTGTGTGTGTGTGTGAGAGAGAAAGACTGCTGACCTGAAATTTACTTTGCTATGACCTACTTTTCACGTGCACCCCATCCCACTCTTACCCCCCTGCCTATTACTGTACCTCCCCAAAAATTAATTTAAATGACCCTGTATCCTTTAGTCTTGGCCAATCACTACTCTGCCAAACTAGGTCAAAGTATGAACTTCACTCCTCTGTCCTCCTCTTGCTGCATTCCATACATTTATCTGCTAACTCGGTTACTGTATGGCAACATTCAGTCACACATTTCAGACAACACAGGTTTTTGTTTTTTTTGGAAATATTGCTATCTTTGTCCAAGGAAGGACTGTGGATGGTGTACATGTGCTGGATCAGTTATGTTAAATGTCAAATGGTTTGATGGTTTGGATTTATAGAGCATGTCTCAATGGCATACAGTCCTACACAGCATTAGTAACAACAGCTTTGCTCCTACATACATTCCTCAGCACACACTCACACACCCACACACTCTATTGTTCTGCCCTTTCTCATTTAGCATTAGGATATGGCCATTGGGAAAGTGTTTTTTCCCCAGGAATATCCCCTCTCTGATCACATCTCCTATCCTAGATATGCCCTTCATACACATATGTACACACTCGCACATATGCCCGAGGCATGTACCAAAGTCAGTCTTTGGCACAGGGCAGTGTTCCCTTAGGTCTCCGGCCATTGGCTCCCGGTCATGTGACCAAAGGAAATTCCTTGTGGAAGCAAAAGTTTGAGAGTCTTCCTCCCATCTCAGCTGAGAGCTCAGCATGTTTGGGTGTGTGGGGAGAACATGGTCTTTCAGCTGAGTCAGGTGGTGTGATGAAGCTTGTGAGTTTGTTCGTCTGTGATGAGTTGAAGGGAGGAGGTGGGTGGGTGTGGAGCAGATTCGTGCTTCCAGTGAGGGCATGTTAGAGGCAGGAATTCAGAAGGAGTGCTCACACAACAACTCATCAGGGCAAGACTGAGAAAGGCTTGCAGGGTAGGTAGGATTAGATTGTGAAATCATGGATGCTATGGACAACAGCACGACTGTTACAGATGTGGACGCTGCAGTAAGAGCGGACAGTGTGGCTGCAGCAGAAAGTGCAGACAGATCAGATCCTCCATGGAGGGAGGAGACAGTAAACAACAATCTGAACAATGCGGACGATCCAATAGAAGCTACCAAAGATGAGGACGTTATTGTTGGTGGTGTTATAAGAGACTGCAGAAGTCTCACTATTGCTGATAGTGTGGACAATGTAGAGAATGCTGACACAGTCGACAACGTGGCCAGTGCTGATCCCACAGACAGTCGGAGTATAGAAATCGATGACAGTATGGATCAAAGCACCAGAGTTGACAGTAACGACTGCGAAAGCGACAATGACACCACCAGTGAGAGTTCCTGTCTGGAGGTTATGACACCTGACGGACAGGAGTATTACCTGAGGCTGGGCGACACTCCTCGACGGCGGTCTGCCCTGCGCCTCTCGCGCATCATTGCCCGCCAGCTGCTGCTCCGGAGGGTGGCACAAGGTAGAAACGCAGAGATTTATGACAAAGTTTGAATGTGTCCATCATTTATGGTTAGAATTTCAGTGTTGTTAGATTTGTGTCTGCAAGGAAAATATATTTAGTTAGTTTTACAATGTCTGTGGCCTGATCACATCTTACCTGAAGAGCTGGATGTTCTCTTAAGAAATGTTTGTATATGTCAATTTAATTAGAATTTTATCCTCCAGATTTGCCATTTTTACAAGAGGGAGGTGGATTGCTACTTGATTTTTGAAATTTGCATAGAGCAAGTTTCCATTAAGATTTCTTTTCCCTTGTAAATGAACCCAAGACTCTTCTCATCTGTTTGTCCATTCAGAGGTAGAAGAGCACTGTGTTCATATTTAAACAGTGTAACCTTTGATAAAGAGAGATTCTGATCGCAGCCTTTTCATGTGAGATACTGTCTTCCTCACTGAGAAAATTTCCAATGTTTGACCTATCCCATAGATGTATTGCACAACACCTAAAATCAACAGACACAACGTCTAGAAGTAGTCAGTCAATCTGTTGTTTTATCATGCTTTTTAAGTATGCTTTATTGGCAAGCACTCACACACTACATATTGCCAATCCTCCCACTCTCTGGCTTTATTCAGTCAGACATATGGAGCCACTTCTCCTGCAAAAATGTCTTTCATAAATCTGAAAGAAGTCATAACAAACCCTAAAGGACTGTTGTGTTATTGTTTTTGTCTATGTCCTCCCTGCCCGACTTGTCAGCTTTGTATTCCATGGTAACTTCCTCAACTTCCTGTCACATGACTTGTGTTTCCCGGGGAGTAAACGTGTAAAGCATACGTTTCCAGATCAGTAGCTACTTTCAGTGTGTTGAGTTTATTTATTGATTTTTAAAAAAATGTCTTGTTTAATCAATTCATATTTTAGTCTCTGGTATCGCAGAAAGTTGAGGCAAAATGCTCATCACAGTTTTTCAGAGCTCAAGATGATGTCTTTAGATTTCTTATTTTGTCCAAGCAACAGTCCAGAATGGTATGTTTGCTAGAAACAAATGATAGATGCCAATTAGTGTTCTATTAATCGACTAATTGTTTAATTGACTAATTGTTTTGGCTCTAATTCAGATGTTTTCTAGATGCAATTTAAGTACATGTACAACAGATCAGAAAATGTGTGTGTGTGTGTGTTGTTTGTATTTGCTCAGATTGACTGTGACACATTATGGTATGTTGGAGGAGTCGTGTCAGGTCTTGTGTATGGTGTTTTCTTTTTCCCCTGGCTAATAAATCAGTGCCTTCGAGCCAAATCATGTATGAAAAATTATACTGTTTATGTAGGGAAGACAGCGAGTGAGCAAGAGATGACAGCTGTAACAGGGCAGGAATGTAGGTGGAGAAGCAAGTTTCTGCCTGCAGGTTGCGGATAATGGTATGACTTATCAAACTTTTATTCCATCTCTCATGTCGTAATAGACCCCCCCCCCCCCCCCCCCCCCCTTGTCCCTCACACATACACACGCACACACCCCACACACACACATTCCAGTTCTCAGCAGCTGGTCTACTCTGACACAGACCTAAATAAGATAGAACTCAGTGACCTAAACAAACTTGTATCTGATACTAAAAGCAATAGTTTTTGATTCATATCTCAAATTAAACAACCTCCCATCATTTATATTTATGTATGCACATGGCCTACATACCAATGGGTGGCATTTTAAAGCAACTATTGCTAATATTTTTATGTTAACATGACTATATGTATTTCTACTACATAGTGTTGCACTGTATGCTTGCTGCTCAGCACCAAACTGCAGACAGACACAGCCAGTGAGTAGATGGCAGGGCTGGGTATTGTTTGAGGTTTTTAGTGAAAAAATGGCAGTGACATCACCTATTAAACAAGTCCTGATTTCTGATTGTGCTGTTGATGAACATTATTCTCTCATCATTCTCTCTGTATAATTTCTTGTTTTCATTTGTGTTTGTGTATAAACTTCGAAAATAGTATACTAAGGTAATTAGATAGTGTGCTATAAATACAGTTAGTATATAAGATGGAATTAGGACACGAGTCTTGTCAGAAGATGTTTCACCACCAGCCACCAGAACAGTTTTAATGCTGCTTGGCATAGATCAGCAAAGACACATACCCCTCTTCACAAAGATATTCCATAATTTGGTGATTTGATGATGGTGGTGGAGAGTGCTTATCTAACTCTGTCCAAAATTTCCAGTGATTTCAGGCATTTCAAAAGTTTTCAGTTGATTTAAAATCTGGTGACTGTGAAGACCACAGCACATGATCTGCCTCATCTTCATACTCATCAAACCATTCAGTGACCCAAAGTTCCTTGTATGAAAGCATCATTTGTTATGTTTCTCCACTCACTTATTCAGTTACTCCAATCTGTATTTTCTTTCAAACATTCAATGGAATCTGTTTCTCGAGCAGCTCTCTCTGAATGTATCTGTTAAACTAAATCCTCACTCTTTATCACTCACCACTACTGACTCAGTCCAAGACAAGTACTAAACTAGCTCTATTCAGCCAGCCTCAGCCAAATAAATAAGTTGTGAATAATAAGGGAGGAGATTAAACGTGGCACCTTTCATCTCCTCCCTGTAACCATAGCCTGAAGCCCTGTAATAATTGGACATACTTTTAAATGCACTGCTGCAACACATTGCTTTAACACCCTCTGTTGGGGAAAAGGTGGCATAACCAAGCACATCACCTTCAGTCTTCTTGCCACATCCTATGTTTCACAGTCTTCACAGCCATTGGTTTTCACACTCTGATCTAATTGATTACCACTTATCATAGGTCCTGTGCATTTAATAGTGATCACCTGCTAACTTACAGCAGTCCTGACATTTCCCTCATACTGTTTAACATCTGCTGTCTTCAGTCAGTGATGCAGAGGCGACTCTTTGCCTCAACCTGCACTCATTTCATGCCATTGTTGATTCTGTTTTACAGTGCATTCCTGAAGGCTCGACATCATCACGTATGAACCATACAGGATAGGACAGACATAAGCGTCTTTAACGTCCGTCCCTCCCTTCCTTCCTCCCTCTCTCCCATCACTCCTCCTCTGCCTTCTTCACTACTTTTTTTTCTTTTTGACCTTTAAACATGACGGACTAAGTGCTTTAGCTTATGTGGGAATATGGCAGCTTTCCAGGCATCCTGTGTGTGTGTGTGTGTGTGTGTGTGTGTGTGTGTGTGTGTGTGTGTGTGAGAGAGAGAGAGAGAGATTGTGTAGCCTTGTATAAGGACTTTTACTGCTCAGCTCATGCCTATTCAGCCTTTACAAACTGTGATTTTTTTTCGCTCTTCTGCCAGTTATCAGAGTTTATCTCTTCAATTGAATTTAAATAAACAGCATTTAAATGTCTAAAATGAGCCCAGACCTCTCTAGTTCTACAATCTGTTACTTCTCATTATCCATTAGTGTGCCTTCGTCTTTCTTACAATTATCCCAGCTGAGTACCACTGACATATTAAGTGCAGGAACTTCCTGTTGCTGTTCTTGGCTCACATGCCACTCTGGACGCATGGGAAATCCAGGGCAGGAAATGATGTCATTCTAGGCACTTCAGAGTCTTTGAGATCTAGTAATAGGCAGACATAACACTAAGAAAAGGCTGTCAGAAATTCAAGGTTATTGTCCTCTTGCTTAGGAAAGAGCCATTAGATGAAACGGGGGAAATGAAAGGTAGAAGAAAGAAAGGCAAATTCTCAGGAGGAAAGCTGTGAAGACATCGGAGTGCTTGTGTTATTTGTATTATGTAATATAGCTGCCACCCTTGTTATATAAGGAATTACCTTCCAGCCCCTTTGTCCAACACACGGATGCCCATATTCACAAACCCACACTCAGTCTGACACACACACACACACACACACACACACACACACACACACACACACACACACACACACACACACATACTCAAACATACTCAAACACATACCATCTGTCTACCTTCCCTGCTGTTGTTCTAGTGGCTTGCTGCCTCTTGTCATATATTCTACACAGCAGGAATGCAGGGACAAGCAATAGACTGAAGGAATAGCACGGTAGGCAGCTTGGATTAGCTCTGTCTGACTGTTTGCATTTGAGTGTTTTGTGGCCCACTAATAACATATTTGTGTACTAATTAATCTCTTGATTAAATTCTGCACAGATGAATACCAGTGCTTTGTTCCCACACTGACAGGAGCTTTGTCACCACTTTGGCACCTTTGTTCACAAACACAAAAGACATGTAGCCAATTACACAGGCACAAACACTGGTGAAGCACACCATTTTATGCTTTTCTAAACAAACTTTATGAGGACAACAATAGCTTTGTAACTATTGATTACTTTTGAATGCAACAAGTAGAAAAGTCAGCATAAATACAATGTGTAACTTGAGCGTTTTGGGGTCCTATGTAGAATTAGGTTTAGATGAAACAGGTGGGGTATTATTATTTGCTGTTTATTTACCAGTGATTATGTACAATACATTAATTGTACCAGATACTGTAAAAAGCTAATTTTCACATGTAGTCATAGAGGCAAGTTGTGATGCACAAGTTTTCAAGAAAAAGATAACAGTTGTAGTAAATTAAAACATTTGAGGCATCAGTATTTGAATGGGGGGGGGAAACAGGACAAAAATCAGAAACCCACAGAGGTATACAGTACGTCCCATGTACTAAATTTTATATTTTTTATGCAACAGACGTCATCACATTTAGTGTGAAGTCAAGTCTATTTTGATTGTGGAGAAGCTAAAAAACACAACTGAACATCTGTACAGACTTAGAGCAGCGTTAACCAAATATATTTTAGCATTTAAAAAAAGAACTATATATTAAACTGTTGCTCCCTTTACAAAAACCTGCTGTAACTGTACACTTTAAACCACCATCCTTGCATTAAATTGTAACATCTTATGGTATAATAAACCTAACAAATTTGACAAGGCTGAAAGGATATGACTGGTGATATTTTTTATTGTTGTTGCTGTCAATGAACTCAATGAAAAGAGCGAAATCAACAATGTGTTTCTGAATACATTTTCCTTTCCCCAGCCCATTAACTGTTTATGAAATATTTTTTTAAATGGCTCATGAATATTTTGTTTCTTTTTTTAAAAGGCTTAGTAATTCCTAAAACAGCTGGGCACTCTACTTTTTTTATTATTATAGTTTTTTAGCAAATGTTAGGCTATTCAAAAAGGAATAAATACTGTATTTGCGGGTGACTATTGTATGCTTGTGAGTATTTATGGCAGGGATATGGTGAATGTGGTGTCAACTCCAAATGGACTAAAGTGCTTGTGTAGAGAAAGATGTCAAACGCTGCAACCTTGTGTCATTAATATGTTTTTAATAGTCTTTGGACAATAATGAAGCTCTATGGCACAGAGGAGGCCTTCCACAGACACATACACAGATAATTGGTTTTGAAGGATTTTACATGGTTAGTTTTGGTTTTGATAATAGGAAAATGTAGAATATAACCTTGTACGTGTTTTTTTTTAAAAAGAGTCTATAATCTTTCAAATCTCACATTCAGTAAATAAGCAGCTGGTGTGGTATGTCTTCCTCCCTGTGGTTTTCCCACAGGGTCTGTCCATCTCGGCTGCCCTCCCCACCCCAGCTGTCTGCCTGTCTCATCCTTTTTGCGTTCTCTGACTCACTGGGGGCAACATCTGGACTGCGCTAAATGTCTGTGCTGATGTGTGTAATGCATGTGTGTACACACTGCACTTTCACACACATTGTTCTGCGCTGCAGCATTGCACAGAGGCCGAGGTCAGAGTCTCCTTGCTAGCTTTTCCAGTAGGTTCAGCTGACATGTGAAGTTAGCGTCCACCAGTCGTCAGTCTGTGACCTCAGGGGCCAGCTTCAACTGGATTTTGTAGGAGCAAAGTGGAAGAGTAGATGAGGACGTTTCAGTGAAAGAAGCAAAGCGGACAGATTGGTAAAGGAAAGTGCTCGAGGGAGTATTTTTGTTTTGAAGGAGGTTGTGAGGGAATAAGACATGGTTGAGAGCAAGAAAGAAGCAAAAAGAAACATTTAAAGTTGAACTTGAAGACAAAGGGAAGGAAATGAAGGGCAGATGTGTATAAAGAGGGAATGAGCAAGAAACTAAAGTAAGAGTGAGGAGACGAAAGTTCAGCATATGACAGGGAGAGCTATAAAAATAGAGATATTGTATGTGGATCCTAACAAAGTAGAAAGTGTGAGAGAGGAGATTGAGGAGAAAATTAAAGGGAAGAGAAAACCTGCATGAGGCAGGCTGGAAGAGGGAGGCAGAGTTGTAAACATAAGGGTTGGAAAGGCAGCAAGGAAGGAATCGCTTGATGGAAATTTGGATAGTAGCGGATGGATTTGGAATGGGATGGAGAGGAAATGTCACTCTGAGCAAAGATATAGAAGCATGCCATCACCTGGACCATGAGGGCGTCAAGTAAGTTTTCAGTTCTCTGCATTTCTTCAGATTTCTTGCCCACCAGAGCGGGAGCAATGGTGAAATGCCGCTCGCTGGAATTTCTCTGTCTTCCAAGTCTATTTTCAGTAGATTTTTCACGATCTACCCTCGTGTTTCTTCATGTGTGATTTAGAGACAGGAGTTATGCTGAGAATGTTGGGAGAGGGATGTAATTGCTGGATTGCGGTGAAAGGATCATTTCCTCTGACCGTTCTCATCTCTGATGGTGAGGACGGAGGCTTTTTATTGCACTGCTGGAACTTTGTCCCCTGTGTTTCTGTGGTGCCTCTGCTGTTGACTGCCAGCAGATCTAAATAAATGAAAGGGACAAGTGAATGTGAATGAGTGGGATTTTGAAAGAAGTGATAAGGGCAGCGACTGCAGAATGTAGGGCAATGCAGGAATGAAGTTGTTGTTAGTGTGTTTTTTTCCCGATGACAATGACATAGAGTATCGTAGTATATTTTATGACTGTGTTTATTGATTGTAATATCTGTGGGTGTTGGACTGTTGGTTGGACAAAGCAAACAATATGAAGACTATGAAGACTATGAATATAAAGATCTTGGGTTCTTAGAAGTTATGACGAGCATTTTTCACTATTTTTACTATTACTGAAATTTACTGACATTTACATATCATTAATTGGGAAAAACAGTCGGCAAGTTAATTATACAATAAAAAAAACAATTTAAAAAATCACAGCCCTAGAAGTTAATAGTATTTTGAACTTAAAATATTTATTTATTCATTTCTTCACTTCTTATTTTGCTCTGTAAGAGACTTTACATTCTCAGTTCTCCATAATTACCGCTTTAGGAGTGGTCTTACTTTCTTCCCACCTCTGCTGCACTGTTTTTTTGGATTGTTTATGTTTGTATATATAAATGTGTCTCATTGTTTATCTTTTAAGTTGGCGTACTTTTGAATCTGCAAGCTAATAGATACTTTTTTTTTTTTTTTTTTAAACTTGTGGGATCGTTGGCACCAAGATCATGCAAATTTCCTTGTCAGCACAAAACTCTGCAGAGTGGTTTAATCAGTGTGTGCTCATAAAGAAAATGCACCCACACACACACATACACACACAAGGAGTTTAGCAGTGTGAGCAATACACATGCTAGCGGAAAAAAGTAGTAAAACAAAATGCCTGTAAAGCGTCTCGTGGTGCTGGCAGCAGCACCTAATGGGGTGTGGTGCCATGTGTAAGACCTGTAAGCCATTTATGCATTAAAAGCTGACATCTAACTGCTGGTATTTTATATATGAATGCATATTATCTGAAAGTACAGGATATATAAAGGGAGTAAAGTGTTTCCTTTGTCCTCTCAAGATAACGTACGTCCTGCACTGGCTCACTTCCAGCTTCCAATCCCATCATTCCAGTGAATTCCCAGAGGAAATTTTTATTCTCTGAGATGTTCCTCCCCCCGATGCTAAAAATGCTGGGATAGGAATACCAGATAAATATAATGTTGTGCTCTTTATTTCTGTCTTCAGCTTTTTTTTTTTCTACGTTCATCTTATATATTTTTAGAGAAGAAATAGTTAAGCCTCTACATAAAGTTTGCGGAAATGGAAAATACATCATTCCACTGCAATTCTGAGAGGGATATTCAATCATGTAGGGACTTTCCTCCCTAAAAATGATGAGCTATCATATGATGGTTTTGGACACAGATGCTTTTTATGATAACATAAAATCCAAAATCTGAGAGAAAAAAAATCAGTATGATCAGTATGTTTATGTGTGCCTCTACTGTTTCTTTTGCTTTGCAGAGATTGAGGCTAAGGAGGCTTGTGATTGGCTCCGAGCAGCGGGATTTCCACAGTATGCCCAGCTCTATGAAGGTCACACACACACACACACACACACACACACACACACACACGTCTCACACATATATACACAGACGCACAGACACATGCAAAATCAGAGTAGCCAGCATTTATCCAGCTGTGTTGTTTCATACAAAGCCTTGCCCCTTCAAAAATCTTTGCTCACTCCATCTTCTGAATTTCTTTCTCTCCCACTCCCTTTTTTATTTTTTCCATCATCTATGTTTCTCTCTCTCTCTTTCCGCCATCCCTCCATCTCTATATCCCCGTCTTCTGGGCCGCTGCGTTCTATTTCCAGGCCTCAGTTCCTGTCCAGAGGGAGGGGTCATGGGAAAGGCCTTGTTATCACTACTGGGACTCTCACAGCTTCTCTGTCTCTCTTCTTTTTTCCACCTTTCGTCCTCAACTCATCCGCCACTCTTCTTCCAGTCATCCCACTGTCAAAGTGTGCATTTTCTTTGTATCTTTCCTTCTCTTTTGCTTACATCCTTCATGCCTTTCCACCTTTCTTTGTCACTCATTCATGTGATGATCATTGAGTCTCATACAGCTGAGGCACAAACAGGAAATGGCCCCCGTAATCTAAGAAGCAGTTCTTAAAATCCTGTAGTCCTTCTTTAGCAGCACACACACAAACACACTGCGCTTCTCTGACAAATGTTTGAGCTCCAGTAATGTGGGGTTATGGATGCCGGCCTCTTGGACTCTGTGGCTGCTCCCGGCACACATGATGCCTGCAGACTGCCACCCCACACAGAGAATCACTAAAATACATGGCTTGAGTCATTCTGGCATTGGCATTGTGTTGAATCCAAGTTATTTCAGGGTTTGAAAATGTGTGTGTGTGCTCTGTCAACTTTAAATGCAGTTGACAGGTGTTAACTGTCGTAGCTGCAGTTGTGCCATACTTCATCAACGGTTAAAAAACTGCTGTCTCCTGTCAGTCATTAACTAACAAAACTCTCTTTCTCCCTTCTTTCCTCTCTCTCCCTCTCTCTCTCTTACAGACTCCCAGTTTCCTATTGATATTTCCTCAGTGAAAAGGGACCACGACTTCTTGGATCGGGATCTGGTGGAGCCCTTATGTCGGTATGGATACCTACACACACACAAACGTGTTAATTGTACATTTAACACCAGTAAAATCACACATTCCTCCTCTCTTCCTCAACGTTCTGCTCCCTGACTTTTCCCTTTGGCCTGGTGCTGACCGCTAATCATTAGATGTCTGACCCCGACTCATAATGAACACCCCATCCCTGTCTCCCCCTCAGACACCCAGGCTTTGATCTGGTCACCTCCCCTCTGCCACACTCTGATCTCCCATTCAAAGAGCAGAGACCCTCAGGGGGGCAAAACAGGGGTGGGGGGCTGAGGGTAATGGGGAAGGAGTGAGGGGAGGCTAGCAAAGTCTACCAGATGGCTTTGAGTGTGTGTTTTTAAGCCCCCTCGCGCACCTTGGCTATGATCTTTCTTTCACATCTCTTATTCTCTTCTCATTGAAGCTTTCCCTGCTTGCGCCAGCATACTTACCCACATGCTTTCCTGCTTTTCCTCTCTTCTCTGTTGACCCCCCGCCTCTCAAATGTCTATGGGAGAGGAGGGTGTGGTAATTATAATGTTAGTAATTTCTGACAGCTTTATTATGAGAGAAAACACATTAGACCCCTGAGATCGGTCTCAGGAGCTGCAAAACACACTCGTATTGACCTCTCTCTTGTTCGTAGCATTACTATAAATCTGTATAAATGCACATTCAACCAGGACGAGCTGTTTGGACCATCCTGCAGCAGAAATACAGGGTGTCTAGGCTCATACATTGGCTCCCTCTGTATACGTTCCCAACTTGAATGTTTACTTTCAGCAAGAAAGAAGACGGTTGATATGACAGTTTGCAACTTCCTATTGGTATTTTTATTTCTAGTTTATATGTAGCAACAAGCAATTTGTTGTATAAGAGGACAGAGAAAGTAAACAGTGTACAAAGGGGGATTTCCTACTGTGATATTAGAGGCTGAAATTTTTCAAATGACAGAGGTCACAAGCCCCAAAACATGTTTTTAATGATCCCATCTTGAAAGGCACAAAGACAGACACCACCCTCTTAACTAGCCTCTGTTCACATACCCTGATTTGCTGTGGCAGGGGGCGAGTGGGTGGGAGAGATGGGTGGAAGACTGAAGACTTTTTTGGTGAGGAGGTTGCTCCCAGTGCTCTTGAGGATGGAAGAGAAAGGGGTGGGGGATGAGGATGGATGACAGATAAAGGGAGGAGGGCGGGAAGTGGAGGGGAGGAGTAGTGTGTATTTTGGGGGAGATGGACTCATCAAGAGTGAGTATCAGTCCCACCAGGACTAATTCCAGAGAAGGAGAGGGAGGAGAATAAGGGGAGAACAAGGGGGAGAAAGGTGGTGTGGTAGAAAGGAATAGGAAGAGGAGATCAAAGAGGAAAATGAAGATGTGAGGCATGTCAGAGAGTGAATGATCAGACAAAGAAGGAGAGATGGCAGTGGTAGTGAGGAGTGAGAGATAATACAGTGAAAGTGACATATCCAATATTTCAGCTCTGCAATGTTTGACTGACTGTGTGTTTGTGTGTATTTTAGACGTCTAAACACTCTGAACAAGTGCGCCTCCATGAAGCTGGATGTCAGCCAGCCCAAGAAGAAAGTAAGACAGTTATTATTTATACTGTAGGCCATCACCATCTTAACTGTGTTGTTGTTTTGCTGGTAAAAAAAAAACGATTTGATTATCATAATGTGTCATAAATTCATTTTTCTTCTTTGCGGAGGACTACACAGTTTCATTTCTGCTCATTGTGTAGCTGATTAGGTATTTGTCTCTGACAACGTACATCTGAAAATGTGATGTTGTGTTCCTGCAATTTATGTTATTTAGACTGTGTTCACATTTTATTGCATTTGCATTTGGTACAGTTGCTTTAAAGCTAATGAGAATTACATTTATGTCATTTAAACTGGATCAAACAAATGCAGTCAGACTTACTATAAGATCTTTGTCTGCTCTAGTAGCAGAAGCCAAACAAAACCAATTTACCCAGCTTGTCTGTTGGCCATGTCACAGTCATTTCCGCCCTCATGGTGCAGCATTTGTAATTATGGCATATGATAAAATCCAGCTGTGACTTCAGCTAATGCTCATATTTATATATTTCTGTGTGGGCTCTTTGAGAGCTCCAGAGAGGTTAAAACCTCCAAGCACAGTGAAGTGCACCATAACGTGCTGTCAGTCAGCAGAGTACATTTTGTTTACCTCACAAGTAGTGCTCATGATGAAGGATGAATCCAATATATGTTATTCCATGTGACAATGTGCTTACTGCTCTTGATTTATTTGTAGTAAATCCTAAATGGATTAGTTATAGAAAATAATTATTCATTATTTTTTTTGCCTCAGGGTGATGACTCTGATGAAGATGACCCGTTGGCTATCAGTAAACGGTGGACTTTCGAGTGGAGTAGCCGACGTTGGTCTCGTCTACAAGACTTCCTGTTGGATAACACCGATGAAAGCAGCCCAACAGGTCAGGGGGAGGGTCTGCACAGCACGGTGAGCAGTGAGAGTGTGCTGACAGATCTGAGCGAGCAAGAGATCACGGAAATCTCCTCCCTCCACAGTGAGGACTCCGCCTCTGCCATGCCTGACTCTATATCTATGGCATCCCTCTCTGCTTCCTACCAACCACCCAGGGACCTTCCACACTACAACTCCCTGCCAATCAAGAGCAGCCGTCATGGGCAAGGACGCAGTAAAGCCAAAGAGTTTTTGCGTCGAATGGAAGCAATGCGCACTTGGGGGCCATCGACAAGGCGGAAAAGTTCAAATCGCAGGCCGCCGCTGGTCATCAGTGGACCAGTGTTGCAGGGGGAGGAGCCTCAGGCGCTGCAGATGCTCCAGTGTACTCCCATCAGCCAATTAGAACACAGCCCTAAACACAGCCACCAAATCCATGATGACATGCCCACTTTCGGCCTTAGTGACGATTGTAAAGATCAAGCCATGGTGAGTGTAAGTCCCCCAAGTGAGACAGTGGTGCCAATTGTGAAGGAGCATGTGTGTACAAAACCTCGGACTGCCAGCAAGAGAAGCAGCATGTACCTGGAGGATATGGAGTTGCCTTCTCAGGGTAAGAGGACTGAAGGACAGAGCCAGTTTGGCAGAAGCCAGTTTCACTCATATGAAAACCTCCTCATACACATCCCCAAAGACCATAAGCCAGGCACCTTTCCAAAAGCTCTCTCCATTGAGAGCTTGGCACCTTCCCCTGGCGACAGGAACAATGGTCCAGAGACACAGTCCCAAACTTCTCCATCCAACAATGGCTTGGGTGGGCCCTGGTCTGGTAAACCTCTGTCTAAGCCGCCCTGTCCGGGAGCTCCACGGGGCAGCAGGGTGAGTGTTTATGACAACGTGCCGGGCTCCCACCTGTACGCTAGCACGGGAGACCTGCTGGACCTGGAGAAAGAGGACAATCTGTTCCCTCATCTAGATGACATCATCCAGCACGTCAGCGGTTTGCAACAGATAGTGGACCACTGGAGCCGCAGTGTGCTACCCGAGGGTGAGACAGGGGAGGGGGAGGAGGAAGGGGAGGGCAGGACCACCCCTAGTGAGGGCGAGAGAGATGGAGTCTCGTTGAATGACACTGATTCCACAGGGACCAGTCGTGAGAGGCGAGATTCCGGAGTTGGGGCGTCGCTGACAAGACCACGGTGAGTAACTGTTCAGGCATTTAAAGGATAATTCTGGTTTATTATGACTTAAGTCTTATTTTTGTAGTTTTGGCCCTAATTTCTATTCAGAATGATAACATTGTAGTCAACCTAGTACCTAGTGAAATCTGGGAACAAAAAGCACTGTATACAAGCCAGTTCAGCAAGATTATCTAAACTACATTATTTAGAGTTAAAACCAAAAGTGAGGACATCCACATTGTCAGTAGTAATTCTACCTTATCATTGGCCTGATAAAGCTTTTGCATTGACTGAATCACTCTGTGCCTCTCGTTACTTATTGTTAATGTCTTCCCATCCCAGTCTGCGATGGCCCAGTTTTAGGACATCTGATCATCTCAACCAGCCAGCATCTTCACTGCAGATCAGTAGCCAATCAGCAGGCCAACTCAGCCTGCTGCAGAAGTTCTCTTTGCTCCGCCTCACTGCCATCATGGAGAAATACTCAATGTCCAACAAACATGGCTGGACATGGTTGGTATACACGCATGCATACACACACACAAGAGTAGAATGTGAACAGTCTGTTATGTAAAGTGCCACTAGAAGTCTTCGAGCGTGTATGTCTCTCATCTTCTCTACAACGTGGCTCATATTTCATGACTTGATTCATAATTCAGGGATTATACAAGATGTGATGTCAGTGTCTGAAGCCATTTTGTAAGATTCTGTATCAGACTAGTCTCACTTTTGTTCATTTTGAATGAGCAATCTGTGTATTGTATTCCAATTGCCATATTTTTTCTATCTTCCATCCCCAAAAGGAAGATACGCTCCATATATGTGTCAGGTTTTGCTGTATCCTCTATGGATATGGACATGATTTTTTCTGCTGTATTTCCTCTGTTCAACCTCTCTGCAGCTTAATCTGTCTGAGCTGAAAACTGCACAATCAACACCTTCACAACATGGTTTAAAAGCCGCATACACATCCACCTCATTTATTACACTACACTGGTAGTTGCAACAACAGGGTTCATTCGTGCTGCCAGTGGTCAAAAATTGGCATTCACATTCTTAGCTGCACATCACAAGCCACGAGTCGCCATGACCCACACACACAGACACATCCTTGTGTTGCTAACGACCAGTCCTGTTTATTTTTATTATGCCCGAGAGGGAAACTTTGTTGACCCTGCATCTACATAAAGAGAAAGATAATGAAAGCATGGACCGCTCTTTCTCTCAAGCACTTCCTTAATAGTTTTCTGTCGCTTCCAGGTCTGTACCCAAGTTTATGAAGCGCATGAAGGTCCCAGACTACAAAGAGAAGAGTGTATTTGGTGTTCCACTCATCGTCCATGTCCAGCGCTGTGGTTTTCCTCTCCCTCTGTGTTTACAGCAGGCCCTCAGCCACCTCAGAACACAATGTCTGGACCAGGTTAGAGAGAAAAACAGCTTTCATAAGACTGAATTAGAGTCTAATGTAGTGCTTATGTCAGTTGTTTTATTTCAAATATGGACATAATACAAACACCTACCTTGTTTTCATTCCCCTATCTCATCTGTAATATCTTTCTCGATCTGCTTTCTCTGATTCTTGTTTCTGTCTTTGTTTAATTTGTTTTTTTTCTCTCAGGTGGGGTTGTTCCGCAAATCCGGTGTGAAGTCACGTATTCAGGCTTTGAGACAACAGTGTGAGCTGTCCCCTGACACTGTAAGCTATGAGGACCAGTCAGCTTACGACGTGGCTGATATGGTCAAACAGTTCTTCAGAGACTTGCCTGAACCTCTGCTAACTAGCAAACTGGGGGAAACCTTCCTGCATATATATCAGTGTAAGTTATCTCACAGCTAACAATCTGGTGTGTACCATGTACTGAAAGACACAGCAAAGGTGATCTGGCCCAAATTATGTGATTGTAAATAGTGAACGTTGCACACAGTTAAAATGAGTGAATGAACTAAAATCTTTTCATCAGTAATAAATGTTTGATGTTTTGTTGTTTTCCTTTTGATGTATGACACACCAATATTTGTAATTGTATTCAAAAATGCAACTGAGTGTGTTTTGATCAGTTCTGGACCTGATTAGCCAAAACTAACAGAAACTATGTTCTGATATAAATGCCTCACTTCTGCTTTTTACTTTAGACGTCCCAAAGGAGCAGAGGTTGCAGGCCGTCAGAGCGGCTATTTTGTTAATGCCAGATGAAAACAGGGAGGTTCTGCAGACGTTGCTCTTCTTCTTGCGCGACGTCACTTCCTTGGTGGAGGAGAACCAGATGACGCCAATGAACCTGGCTGTTTGTCTGGGACCTTCACTGTTCCACCTCAGTATACTGAAGAATGAGACGCTGTCACCAAGGTGCAAATATGACCTCATTAACACGCTAATGAACATTCCAACCTGCAGGGACTGGATTAATAATGCAATGTGTTTGATTAATGTGGGAAAAATTGCTTTTGAAATGAAATAAATTATTACATGGGGCCCGAAACTTTGTATCCTGATTACATGATTCGGGATTTAATTATTTATATCATTTATGTTTCAATTTATATATTTCATGCATTCATAGATGAAGGAGAATAATTATTAATAAAGAAGAAAACAGCTCTTTGCATTTCACAGAAGCAGAATGATGATGTTGAAATTTGCTACCATAAAATCTCCTATGAACGCATATGGAAACTGTTTATGATAGAAGTTGCTTTTACCTTAACTATTATTTAGTGCATTTTCTCTCCCTCCGTGTAAATGCTCACATGATTCATGTTCTCTATTCCTCAAGGTCAATCCAGAGGAAGTACACTACTGGCCGCCCCGATCAGAAAGACCTGAATGAGAACCAGGCCGCCACCCAGGGCCTGGCACACATGATCACTGAGTGCCACCGTCTCTTCCAGGTCAGGATTGATGATTTACGACAATATTTGATTATTTTTATGTTGAATACAGCATGTGATAGGTTTACCGCTATTTCTAGGATTGTTTTCATAACAACAAAAATTATGACTGGCTGACAGGAGTTGTACAACTGTTGACAAAGAAATATTATGCAATCTTGTTTTTATATATAAAATGAACAGATAAAATGAGTAACTATGTGACAACTCCTGCTAAGTTGTTATTATCCAAGGCCATGTTATAATTGTGTATAATGAGCTCATTTCTAAAACTGTATGTCATCATTACATTCACGCTGCTGTCAGTGAAAACCCTTTCAAGCACTTAGGAAAACAGGCTTGATTACTGTGCATTTTCAGTCTAATGTGGTTTGAGGAGTTTAGTTGGATCTTTTTAACCCACCAAAAATCGTTTAATTCTTCTTTCAAAACATGAAAATCACCAATGCTGGAGTTAGATGGACAGTGGGTTATTTTTTGCAAGAGTTAGTGCCACATATTTTATTACTATGCCATTTTACTCTTGAACAAATTTGAGTTCAAATGCAGTATTTCAGATGGAGAAAGGACAACACAGCCATATCAGGCTTTTAAGCTTGGTAGTTTTAGGCCTGAGCTGATGTGGTGTTATGTGACTTGATGCACGTCCTCCGGCTGTTCCCCAGATCCCAGAGGAGATGTTGACCCAGTCTCGCAACTCTTACATGGAGGCTGAGCTGCTAGTGCCTCCACTGGACGAGCTGTGCAAAGCTCACGAGGAGGAAGTGGATGAGGACGAGGAAGAGGAGGACGAAGAAGGATCCTATCATGCACACTTAGAGAGGCTGGTCCAGAACCTGCTGAAAGAGGCCAAAGATAAGAGCAAAGGCTGGGTGTCTCGCTCAACTACTGACCATACAGAACTGGCATTTAAAAAGGTATGTTTGTATTAATTAGGTGAACAGTTATCCTCTCTCTTTGTGGGGTCATGTTGGTTGTGGGATTTCTGGAATATTGTAGTAATTGTAGTAATTTTCAGTACAGAAAGAAAGAAAGGAATTCAGGGAATTTCAAGGTCTTTATAAATGTTTTACACTGGTAACTAAATTATTATACAACTTATTCAATACATAGTTTGTATTACACAGTTATTTTCAGTGCTTACCATCTTCACACTGAGGCACGAAAAAACAGACAGTTTAAATCTGGAGGTTTAGGTCTAGCGTTGATTAAAGGGAAAATTCTATTTTTTACAGACTTTTCTCTGCATGTAAACCCAAATACACACAAATGAGTTCAGTTGTTCAGGGGTTCAAATTTATTTTCTCCCTTTTACACACCGTCACAATTATCTAACATTCATGATGTGTTTGTGTGCAAGGTGGGAGATGGTAATCCTCTAAGGCGGTGGCGAGTGTGTGTGGAGGTGTCAGCAACTCCCAATGATGTGCTGCAGCGGCTGCTGAGAGAGCGCCCCCTGTGGCAAGTCGAACTACAGCAGGAGAAGGTTCTGGAGACGCTGGATAAACAAACAGATGTGTATCATTACTCCTGCCACAACATTGCACCTCAACCCAGCTGTGACTACGTGGTACTAAGGTCAGGAGAAGTGACTTTAAAAATTTCCAAATTTGCATGTTTTGGAAGTTATTATTTTATTAAATTATGCAGTATTGAACAGTGCATCTCAGGTACTGTGAGGAATCAGTAAAATTTCAAAATACTCAGCTATAGTTACAAAATGTTTTTTTTAAGTCTCTCTTTTTCTATTAAAAACAACTTGCTCACATTTCTAAAATATCATACACTATAAAAAGGTTACCTAACAATATCTCATATTCCCATATCAAATGCATCACCTCACCCACAGTTTTTTGCTTTTTGTACCACCGTCTCTTCAGATCATGGCGCACAGACATGTGTAAAGGCTCCTGCGCGCTGGTGGGTGTGTCTGTTGAGCATGACGACAGCCCACGCATGGGTGCAGTGAGGGGGGTCGTGCTGGAGTCACAGTACCTCCTTGAGCCCTGTGGGACAGAGAAGACCAGGCTCACACATATCTCCAGAGTGGACCTCAGGTGTGGGTGGTTTTCAAGTGTTCTCACAGTCAAGATATTAATCAACATTGCAATAGTTAATGTGTGTTATTTGCTATTCTTGTTGCAGGGGAAAATCTCCAGAATGGTACAACAAGGCATTTGGTCACCTGTGTATTAATAAAGCCCAGAGGATCCGTGCCTCTTTTCTGCCGCTAGACCAGACTAGCATTGAGGCCAAGATATGAACATTAGGAATCAAGCTTTATCTTGGGTGACACTGCCAAAGTAGCTGGGCCTGAGAACTAGTGACCTAGCTGGGGAATGATCCAGGCAGTGGACTTAAGAAACAGACTTTGATCTAGGTGTCTTTTTACGCTGCTGTGCCACACTGGGCTTTACTGTTCCATGCTGTACTGAGTTACAATAATTCACACACAGAGAAAGGAAGGGAAGAGTGATTTTTGTTATATATTTCAGTAACAGCACACGAATGAGAATGACTTCTGCATCGGCAACAAAGCACATTTGTTTCCACTTCCCAACGTATAACAACTAATTTGATAATAACATAATTGGTTCATAATGTGTGTTATCAGAAGGATGAACTTGCGTAAACTGAGTATTGTTTCAGTATTTATTGTTTTAGGTCATTCATCCAAATCCTCATCTGAATTAATCCAACATATTGCATATAACAATAACAATATTACCTAATAAAACAGCCAGCACCAGCAGAGATGGTTGCTATAGTGCTTCATTTTATATCATCCCTATCACCTCTACCTGAAGTTTACACATAGCAATAACTGATTTTGTTATATGTATGTTCAAAAACAGCAGAAAATGTATTTACTCTAAAAGTAGGATACCCATATTTGTATTGAATAGGAATCTATGTGAACTCCAACTATGGCCTGCCAGTGGAATATACTGAACTCATTTGATTGAAACTCTGCATTTGTGCATTTTTTCTTATCAGATGTATAATTCAATAGACATGAAAAAAGCAGGACACATTCACCCATCTCTTGCTTTTATTATAGTTAATCAGAAATGACATCTTATGTCTGTAATAGCCACAATTTGTAATTAATTAATCTATATATGAACTACTACATCAGCCTTTTATACCCCTTCTACAAAGCTAGTAGCCTATACTAATATATCCCCATTAGTAAAATGCACTTAATTATGATACAACCCACTACAGATGATAATTTCCTGTGCTGTAAAATATCTCTGCCAATGACCAGGATCAGTTCAAGATGGGTACATGTCAGCGTTACATTGTGAAAAGTGCACTAGTTCAGGAAGAACAAGTACATGAGGGATTTGGATCACAGAGAGGAAAACACTCATCGGGTCCATGTATTGTGTTGGATATCACTGTTGATTTAGTTCTCTGTCACTATTTTCAGTGTTAATCTTATCAAAATGAAATGTTACTTTAAGGTTATTGTCATTATATCTCTGTATATGGTATCATTGTTGCTGTCATGCTCTACAATGTCTAAGACATGTGACCATTTCACTGCTTCTGGGAAGCATGCTCGAAATTGTGCGTGTGTGTGTGCGTGTGTGTGTGTATCTGCATTTTAGATATACGTACAGCCTGTATTGTAAATATACTGTGCCAGCAGATCAAACATCATAGCTTTTCAGGATCTTCCTATCATATTGATATGCTGAAATGTGAACTTTTCACCCACTTACTAAAGCAATAGCAATCTAAAGCTTGCTCTAGCACTGCCTTGGCTTCTGTTTTGTTTCGGCTGTAGGCAGCGTTGCTATGGTGTTGCTATGATACAATATCTCTACAGTGCCACCCAAATCCTGCATGGATGCTGTTTGCTGGGGAACAGTGTGGCGTGTATGTGTATGTGTGTGTGTGTGTGTGTGTGTGTGTGTGTGTGTGTTTGAATATTTGTGTATGAGAGCGACAAAAAGACAGAGTGAGTGAGCTCTCTGCTGTGTGGGGAGAGGCTCCAAACCTAGCTGAGTAGCTGATTCATGCTTGGTTATTTCTGACAAAGTGACAGAAAACAGAATTGTTGTTTCTAAACAAGAGAATTAAAAAAATAAAGAAATCAACAAAAGCATTGTCTTCTATTTGTCTGAAGTTGAACTGTTTTCAATATTACCATGCACAATGTCATGACAGCCACACTAAATACCCAAATATCTACTAAATGATGTTTTCTATTGCTACTGTTGCTGTTCTTGTGTCCATTGAGTGGTGCTGTTGCCCTGCTGAAGTCTGAAGGTCATGAATGAATCTGGAAAGTATGCCATGGCAAATATTTTTAGAGTGAATGAAGACTCATCAAAGCATCAGGGACTTCTCCCTTAGGACATTTTCACTGTTCTTTGTCTGTGTCCTCTCAAAGGATGAATGTAGGAAACTAAAACAGATCAATACTCAATCACATTTACCTACTTAGCTGTGTTAGATGGGGAGTCTTACAGAGGACGATGAAGGTGTTTGAATAAAGACACTGATCTCCAGAGCCTCCCTGTAAGCCAGGGTGTCTGCAAGCACTGTGACAACACAGAAATAACAGAAATGTTGCTCTAACTTGAACCTCATTTAACATGTCAGTGATTTTATCTGGAAAGTAGGGCACATAGTTACAGCTCCTGAATGTTAATGATCCTCTGCACTGTGGGTGCACTTCAGCTCCACTACTCCATGGGATCTGACAAATGAGGAACATCATGTTGCAAATTGCACTATGAAGAAAAAAATAGGATTACTGACAAAGTGAATCAAGCATTGATTCCCAATTGAATCCACTTTACTCCAGAGGAGCAGACTGTTTAAGTGGAGCGGCAGAGGTTTAAGTAGATATTGAAATGATGAAGAAACACACTTTGCAAAACACATGGCAATGTTGGCTCCCAGTATATACATTAAATGTGGAAAGATTGTCATGTTCTTTCACACATGGTGACCCAGCAAAAGGAATTGAGGGTGACCTCCTCTGGAGAAAACTGGAAATGCATGTCCTACTAGTAATGCTATGGTAATAAAGAAAGCTTAGACATAAAGAAGCATTTGCAACACTTTCAGTAAGGCAGCAAAACTGGCTGGAAAAACTCAGAAGTCCGAATTCTAGCCAAGCTGAATTCAAAGGATACATTCCAGAGTTATATTTCATGGCATGTCTACTATCTACTCATGAATGATTTATCATTCCCAAAAACATCTGAAAACAAAAGACTAGAAGACTAGATTGATTGTGGTGACAACATAAAGTCAGATTGGAAGGATGTGATACTGAAGATTCAGGTTGCAGCTACTAACACCATGCCAATGGTGCCAGCAATAATCTACAGACTACTGCTTGTAGATTACTTTAGTCCCAGTATCAGCTGATTAAATTAAATAACTATGAGGGTACACTTGCCATGTGCCATAATGGCACATAATGTGCCATATTCTATTATTCTGTTTTGTCAATCTTTTATGTATTTTGTTTTTTCATGCTTGTCACTGTGCAGAGTTTGTGCATATGCATATTATGTACAGATATTTTGTTACCTAACATAGCTAAAGATTCATACAAAAAGTATTCAATATGTCAGTTTAATAGTACTAATAAGTGATTTTTAAATACAAAATAAGGTGTGTGACCTATGTAATGCTTAGTGCTATTTAAAAAAAAAAGATAAACAGCAATACCTGAAATCGCTTGAGATTACATAAAACTAATAATATCTTTTCTTTTATTTTCCTTATGTTCTTTTCTCAATTGCAATTACAGAAAAATAGATGAGTGATTGAGTCTGGGCTCATTTTAACTCACTTATGTAACGCCCACACTCCAGTCCATAATAACAGAATTTGAAACATTCTGAAGAATTTCTTGACGTTTGCAGTGACAGACTTTGGATGTGAATTATGGTGTTGTTCTTTATCTGCACCATGTTCACATTATGAAAATAGAACAGGGAGAGAGGAAGACAAGGGAGAAACAGATGTTACTCCTCTGAGACCGGCTAATCCACTGTCTTCTTCCAGAAAACCATGATAAGGTCATTAATGAATAAATTATCCAATGAATGAATTATTGATGTGCCCATGTTGGCAGTTGTGTGTAAAGTATCCTTAAGTGTATGACTTGGGATACTATAACCTCTAAGCTATGCACAAATAGTGATGAAGATTCAAATAAATTGGTATTTGTATGTCAATTAATTAGTATTTAGTACAAAAGCAAAATTTACCACTGATGTACGACTACATCACATTTTTAAAAAACTGATCACATTATACCATTTTTACCATAATATATCAAAGCAGATGTGTAATGCAGGTAGTAGCGGTAAGTCAAATGTATTTAGATACTGAGGTCCCTGATCATATTTGTTACTTTTAAGACAAAAAAGTTGAGTATGATGATGGAGAAATCACTACACTGTAGAAGTATTCATTCATAGGTGCGGTTAAGGATAGTTGCAGAGGGCTGGAACTTGTGCACTCAAATGGAATTAAACCATCTTTAATACCATTAATTGCACATTTGCTCTGCTTGCTTTGGTACATAAGTCAAATTGTCTGCCATAAAAAGGGTCTATTATATAAAGTCCATAGCACGATTGAATGAATTCCGTTTAATGTGTTTTTCTAATACTTTTCATGTCTTACAAGTTCAGAAAGTATGACTTATGTCTTTGTTTGGAGCTGAGTTCCACAGAAAGGACGGTGACGAAGCTACAGCACTGAGCAAGTGAGTTATACATGCAAAACTGTTGAATAACATTGATTATCTTGTTACAATGACACATGTCAAAGGGTGGGGGGTGTCAGGCAGACTTTGACAAAGGCCCAGTTGCGTTGGCTAGATGACTGGGTCAGAGCATCTCCAAGCAGAAGGTCTTGTGAGGTCTTCCCAATGTGCAGTGGTCAGTATCTACCAAAAGTGGTCCAAGGAAGTACAAGAGGTGAACCTGCGAAAGGGTCATGGGAACACAGGACTCATGCTGCACATGGGTAGCAAAGACTAGACCATCTAGTTCGATCACTCAGAAGAGCTACTGTAGCACAAATTGGTGCCAGATACCAGAGGACACCTTCAGAGGTCTTGTGGAGTCCATGCATCGATGGGTCAGAGCTGTTTTGGCCGCACGAGAGACCTACACAATATTAGTCCGCTGATTTTAAAGTTATGTTTTGGCTGTTTTTGACAAGTGGAGATGCCATAAGAATGGTCTGTTAGATAATATGCTGACGCCTGACATTATGAGTGGCAGATTCAAGAGCCTGTCACAATCTCAGTTTATATGGGTGGCTGGCATATGGAACTCAATGCTGTTTTAAAATTTTAATATGTAGAAAATAAAACATATATAAAGATATTTTAATAAAAATGTATTTATTTGTCACTTATTTTCATGATCAAATATCACATAAATCATACAAAATGTATGTGTGCAGTTTGTCTTGTATGTTTTACCAAACCAAGTATGATAAAACCTTTACATAAGAGAGTGCTGGAGCCACTCCTGTATAAGTAAAGCTTTTGATAAGTAAAGCAGTGACAGACAGTGCTAATAGTGGGACACATGATCAGGCCACATGGGTGAAAGTCTTTGGAAGTCTTGAGCCCTTTAGTAGGATTTTTAATGTTCTGAAGGTTTGAACAGTGCTTTCCCAAATAATAATTGACTCATCAGGGGTTTGAGGGTTCATGAGGTTCATGAGGTTGAAGAGATTGAGCCATACTGAATTGTTGTCATGTGTATGGAAAATAAGCAGCTAACAAGAAGATGTGTTTATACATTGTTCTCTCTAGTGTAGCTGCACATTTTCAGAGCTGGCCTTGCTAACTCAATAGTCGTCAGGGTTATATAATGCATGTAAGCTTTTCCATCAAAATGACATGCCTGTTTCATCTTAGCTGGGTTATTCATGGCCAATACTACAGTTCAAGAGCCCCACGTTCTATCTCTATCAAAGAGCAGAGTCCTTGATCCCTGGTTGTGACCCCTGTCAAAGAAGTGGCTCCTTCATCTGTGGTGACAGTTTTCTAGACCAAAGGGATTGTTACTAATCAATGCCTCTTAACCATTTTAATAATGAAAATAACAAACTATGACATAGCTTGCATTGGAGTATTTTTTTCCTGTCCATTAAAAGACCATCATCTCTAAAATAGCAATTTTTCTTTGAATAAAGCAAATACGCTTGTTTAACCTTCATTACCACATACTTCTGAGTTCATCTGCAGGGATTCTGAACGGGATTCATAAGAGCAAAGATTGTCTAATCTTCTTAACCCATAGATGAGTGTGTAATCCTTAAATTGGAGCTAAAAGATGAGAATGACCAATATTGAGGTTATGAGATTTTTGCAGGATGACATTCTTTTCCTCTTGTGATCTTTCCCTGAGACTGATTCGTGGATGCTCTTTTTATCTATAAAACTTTGATAAGCTACTTTGTGGTGTCCTTTGAGGAATGTCTTCTAAAATTCCACCAGTATTACAGTTATGGGGTGACAGCAGTAGGGAATTTGGCCTGCTTTTTGAAACTATTTAATTCAAGATTGCAGAGGATCTAAGTAAAGCAGCCAATAAGGAAATCTAGTCTAATGCCTTGAAGAGTTTAGACTTAGAGTTGTTTGATTACTGAGTCTTATATTCTTAAAACATATGAGTAAAACTGCCAGTAGGAAGAGGAAGAAAAGGTTTTTACACCTCTTGTGTTGTGTTTGTTTCAGCTGTTTTCAGTTACTTTTTCTTGAAATATGTGCAATGATCAGTCTATCATTTCACTTTTTTTTACATCAAGATGCTGACATTCATATCCAGAAAATTCCTGAAACAAGAGAAAACCAGCAGCATGTTTTATTTTGAAAGGCTGACCACCATATGACACTAAATAACTTTTCAAGATGGAAGTTTTTATTGCAAAGCAAAAGAAAACAATGTGAAAATTAATGGATTAATGGCACTCTCAGGATTCTTGTAAAAGTGTCTGTGTGATTCTGTGACTTACTGACAAAGAGTGGCAGAGGTTACAATGATGGGGTTGTTTACTCGCCCATAGGTTTGCCTTTACAATGACATGTGTACAGACATTCAGGGACCTCTCAGCAGGATATAGACAAAATGAGGCCACAGCCACTTGTCTTGGCTTCATGCAGTCCAAATTTGGAGTCAAAAGACCAAAAGATGAATTTTTCAGAATTATTTTTCAACAGGTATGTCCATGCGTTTTCCTCAGGTCCTTTTTGGAGACTCCAAATGGACACTTGGTTACCAAAGCTGTATAACCGCAATCAAACACCTATAACTTCACATCCCCTTTGCCTACAATCAAAATCTTGGTCTCTAATGAAAGCTGACGCCATATTATTATTATTATTATTATTATTATTATTATTATTATTGTTACATATAACCATATTTTTTTGTTTGGCCATATCTATCTATCTATCTATCTATCTATCTGTTTATTTTGGTATAAGTCATATGTTAAGTCGAAGAAGAACCAACCGTGTACCAAAATGCCGAGTGCGTAATGATATATGGTTAAACTCTTTTACGCACCGGGCGCACGCCGGTTACGCTTGGAGTTTGTTTATGGACAGCCAAACTTAATAGCTTAGTGTCATCAGAGACATTATAATAAGAGAAGAGCCTTAGAAGGACTTTGGTGTCATACACCGTTGGAAACCTCTGACTATTGGCTAAAAGGTTATCAACTTCATTTCACCGAATATTTCCATAGGCTGGAACAGCTGTCAATCAAAGCCATGTCGTCATTGTTGTCAGTCACATGTCCTCATTGGCTTTGGAGACATGTACTGCCTAATCCTAAACACCGATTGGCTTGTGTGTGGTGTCGTCAGAAGCAGAAGAGGCTCACGGTCGTAAACATCTAGTCACGTGTACTCTGAGATGGACGTGCAGGTCAGGAAATGACGTAAACGGACCGGATATGGTTTGTTATTTGTGTTATTACGTTACGTGTTGGACTAAATACATGGACATATTGAGGAAAGTATTTCGGTTTTATGGAAACGGATTTCATATTTCACAAGAATGGATACTTGGCGAGCTGTACAGAAAGTCCTAAGTCATAAGATGATCGTTTTGGATAAAGGGAAGACTTTGAAGGTATGTAGGCATTATAGCTTTTCTTACTTAGCTCAGGGGCTAGCCGAGCTAATCGCTAATACTGTTACGGCTGTGAGCAACCATATAAGTCGTGAGTGGTCTTGAATGAATCAGGACAATCTAAGCTTTCCAACGATGTACGGCATGAATATATATGTTTAAGGGTTGGTGTTTAAAACATTCAGAAGAACTTGTGGCTACTTCCTAACATCCGTCCCGTTCCGTAGACGGAACAGCGTGCGTTAAGTGGTTAATTAAACTTAATGTGATTCATTCACACTCTAATCAAAAGTCTATCCTCAGTAAATGTTGGAGGATGAAATTTGACAAGTCTGCCTTTTCATTGCCCCTAATAGAAGATACAAAGCTGGGGCAGCAGAGTGGAGATGTTCAAAGTAACATCTTAAATTCAGACCTTATGACATCTATCCTGCTTATGTAACTCCTCAAATCATGGTGTCATTTTTGCCCAGGCCTTTTCTGAATGATCAGTTATTGAAATGATAGCACCTGATTGTAGGCCTGATTGTCAAACCAAATCTAATCGTGACCACTATATAGAAAAAAAATGATCACCTAGAAACAAACTGCATTTTCTCTAGTACGCACTGATCAAACCCTCTCTGACAGATGTCACCTCTGCTGCACTCTCTCTGTCTGATCCTCACCCAGTTCTGGTCCTCTCTGAAGCTCCTGCACTCTGATCATCAGCCCACTCAAAACAGTGGCAATACCTCCATACATCGCTACCAAGGTACACCATAGCAGAGATGAAAATGACTGCTTGCCTGCAAGTACTGCATCTCTACTGGAGGTGAGGAAGGGGAGAGACGGGGTGAAGGAGGGATGAGACAGAGAAAGAATGAGGGAAGGAGAACAATGTTAATGCTTTTACCCAATCACCAACCAGATCCCAGTTAAGACCTTTCTTTCTGCTAAAGAAGTCTTTTGTGGAATCATGACAAAGCTGCAGAAGCAAGCCTTTGTCTGAAAACAAAGAGGAGTGTGTTTGTGTGCAAGAGGGAGCCTGCCATTGTGGCTGTGTGTGTGTGTGTGTGTGTGTGTGTGCGTGCGTGTGCATGTGAACCCGAGTATGTGCACATTCAAGAGCATGGTAGCGTGTGCTAGTTTGAGAAATTGCTTCTCTGAGTGTGTTGGAAGTGTGTAACAGATGCAAGAGTTGTGCAGTTGATGGAGTGTGTGTGTGTGATTGTCTCTTTCATTTCCTTTGTGCTGAAGAAAAAAAACTAGATGGCCTCTGTTCAGCTACAAAATTCTCTAATGATCTCACGTAGCGCATGCACGTGCACCAAATGTGAAACACACACAAACACACGCCAGAAAATGTCACTCCCATGTCACCCTTAACTTGTCACCCCTGTCAACGGTCAGCATCTAGGGAAAAAAATGAGGAGTGAGACAGCAAAGAGACTGCCATCACTGCCTATATGAAAATACACTCAGACAGACAGACAGACAGATAGACAGACAGACAGATAGACACACACACAAACAGATATGCACAGACAGAGTGACGAATCAGCCTCTGTAGTCGCCATGCTAATGGAAATTCTACCCAGCAGATGTGTCCTGTTGGAAGAACACATGGAGTGTGAAACAGGCTTATGTACGCATACAGGTACTAAACCAGTAGAAATGGTCTGAGTGACTTTGTGTGTTTAAGAGATGCTTGCTGGCCAAAAGTAAACAAGACTCAAATGAGTGCATGACATCAATAAAATTCAAAAAATAAATAAAACAAAACACCTAAACATTGTGGCACCATGTATAAACATAGATATTTAAATATACAAAAACATTTGCATGCAAATAAGTATATAAGTGCCATCCTTCCTCCTGCCACACAAAGGCATACTGTATAATCTGGAGCTAATATAAAATATTCTACATAAGGGCCTATAGGAACAAGGGAGGGTGCCTAGTAGAATAAAAGGCACAAGGTGAATGAAGAGGAAACATACTGTAGGTGATGATGTATGAAGGTGTGTGTGAAAAGTGAAAATTATTTTGAGAGAGGAGAAAAGAGGTGAGGACATTGGAGGGAGGGGAAGAGAAGTGAGAAAAGCATACAAGAAGAGATGAGTGTCAGGAGATCAGTCCTGTAGTGCTCCATGAAGAAACAAAAGTAGCCTTCCAGAGTTAAACTGGGGGACAGGGATACAGTAAGTGGGGCAGATGGATGGCTTCTGAATATATAAACAGCATCTGTCTGGAAGCCAGACTCACTAAACTGCATGAACTCCATCTGAATTTCCCCCTGCACTGCACCCAAAATATGCCCACTGGTATTTACTTTTTTGCTCTTTCTTGTTCTAGCTCTGTGTTCAGTTTCTCTTCAGTTTTCCAACCCTCAAGGGTTTTAACTATTAAAAACAAAAACATAATGCGTGCACACACACACACACACACACACACACACACACACACACACACACACACACACACACACACACACACATTAAATTTGCTCTGTATGAACCTATGCATGGATGGCTCCATGTTATTCTGCTTCAGCACCCTTCTAGAAAGTCGACCGTGTGCGCATGCGTGGCTAGAGCACGCTACTGCAGACAGGGGGCGTCAACATGGCGTTCTCTCCTCGACGACCGCACTGACTGCAACCTGCCAATGAGAGAGAGAGGGAGAGAGAGAGAGAGAGAGGGAGAGAGAGAGAACGAGAGAGAGATAAGCGTAGGCTACCATTCTGTCAAGCCTCCATCCTTTTTTTCCAGCCCTATGAATCCCTACACATTTCCAGGAGGATAGGGTGATTTAAGAAGATTTTTTTAAAAACACATCGCTCCCTTGTTTTTCCTGCGCAGTGGATGGTTTTTGTGTGGCAACAGCAGCAGACGCCCGAGCTTGTAGAGCAGGTGTGAGAGACAGCGGCGACCGCTCCTCTCCTCCCTGTTTCCAAGGGGAAATGTCGAGCGAGAAGCCGGTTTCAGTACCACCGGGCTCTGCTTCTTCGCTCACGGACACGGAACGAGACTCCCATCCTGCACCGGGCTCCTCTGTGCAGCAGCAGCAGCCGCCGCCGCCGTCGCAGCAGGTCGCCCCGGGCGCTGGCTCCGGCGCCACCGGGGAAAGGATGGTGTCTGCAGCCGGCTCTATGGTCCTCCCGGCCGGGGTGATCAACCCCGCTGTCCCGATCAGGAATATCCAGATGAAATTCGCCGTGTTGGTGGGCCTGATCCAAGTCGGGGAGGTTAGCAACAGGGACATCGTGGAGACGGTTCTGAACCTGGTGAGTAGAAGCAGGACCAAGCAAGGGTAGAAAACACAGAAAGGCAGCCATAGAACACAGTAGAATCACTGCGCCCTAACCCGCTATGTTTTATTTACGATGCTTCACTCCCCTGGTTGTGTGGCTTTCAGGGGATGATGTCATTTGTTTGTTCGGAGGATGGATGTAGCGTTTTTCTTTTCTGCAGATAAAAAAGGAGCTCACATAAGGAGGTGTGTGTGGTGAGGACAAAATAAAGCTGTATTATTGTTAAGCCCAGAGAAACTGAATGAAGCATGTGACCCCACCAAGGCATGGAGGGTAGTCTGATGATCACCAGCCATTGTTGACTAAATGACCCGTTTGCGGTGCAACAACGAAAAGGCATTTCCAGTCAGACTGTACTATATGCAGGCTATTCTCCTGACCCCGTTATGTACCCTGCATTGATGCATAGGCAGGTTGTAACAAACGGTGAATGGTCGCAATGTTGAGCACAGTACCGAGACCCAAACGGATTTGATTTGTTTTCCTAATGAGCGAAATCCTGCAGGTATCTGTCGAGCACGGAAACTAAAATTAATCCAACAGGGACAAAGGCCGACTAGCATTATGCTATCCATCGACATATGTATGTGTATGAGAATGGCTCAAAATTATGCATAGGCCTATTGTTGAAGGCAGGGCCCTGCATCCTGTGCGCAGAGGAGTGATGTATAGGTAGCTGTGAAGCGGGTTATATTGCTGTACTTCAACTAGCGATGATTTTTATTTGAAAATCAGATCTGCTTCACTTACCTTCATCCCATCTTTACACCTCCATCGGAGGTTTGTGTATGCGATGCTGGGCCTACCCTACACAACACATCAGAGGATTTAATCCAGCTGGGGTGTTTTTTTGGGGTTTTTTTTTGACATGACTAGTGTTTCCCGTTACAAAACAGATGAGCAAAATGTACAGCAGACGTGGGTCTGGAGGTCTAATGCGTTAGGAGGATATAGGACGCGCGTGTTGGATGCTGCCATTCTGTTTTCCCTCCTCCATGCATCAGGCGATGGCGTCTACTGCATGATATTACATATGTGCCATGAAAAGAGGGGGCTCTGATCATTATTCATTTTCTTGTGAGGAAGAATTAGAATAATGTAGACATAATTTATAAGCTGACTTCAGTGCAATGGAGGTTGGCTATTTCAGGGTTTCATGTAGCCAGTGGCCTATTTACTAACTGGATGCTTGGAGCAGGATAGCCAACAGCTGGGCTAAACCATTTTCCTCTCAGTCAAACTGGTGAGCAGTCCGGATTCAGGTCGACTCTCATCTCCAAATCGATTATTGGTACTACACGGTAGAGCAAAGGGGGCTTTGCTGGCTCATCCTGACCTTGCCTCCTTTCCTCATACCCCCCCCCCCCCTTCTCAATGCACAGGCTGATAACCATCTATCCTGTTCCCCGGGCCTCCCTGTTTCACTCTGGAGGGGCTGAGAGGAATGATGCTGCCTGCATAGACTGGCCTGGCTGGGCAGCGCCATGCATTTAAAAGCAGGTGGAGAGGAGGAGGAAGATAGGGGGTTGAGGGAGGGTGGGGGAGGAGAAGAGAGAGAGTGGAGGAGGAGGATGAGGTGGTAGGATGCTGCAGTGGCTATGTGCTCAGAAATCACCAGCTGATGCAGCGGAAGAGGAAAGGTTTCTGGATTGGTCCACATCGGATCAGTGGAAGCTCATCAGAGTATATAACTGAAATACAGTTTTACATAAATACCTGCTTTTAGGCCCACACATTTATTTATTTTTTTGTGAAGGTTGGTCTGTTGCTTTAACACACAAAGGACTGTCACCCTGATAAATTAAAGCAGTATGCGTTGGCCAAATAAAGCTTTACTTTCTAAATCCTGAATTGAACAATCAGTTCTGGTTGCAAAGCTGCCAATAGCTAAGCCTGTTAGGGAATTCTGTTGCCCAGCTCCTTAATTAAAGGAGTTGAAACAAAGAGGTGTGGAGGCAGGAAACCTCAGTGGTCATGCTACTGGTACAATGAGTCCACTGTGACCCAAAAGCTGATCCATTATTCTAGTCAATTGTGGGAGACCACAGCAGCCACATTCTCTGTCCACCATGGCTGTATTGATCAGACCCCCACTGCAGCTCGGGTGAACAGACGGCTTGATCAGATGTGCTTCCTGGTCTGTACGGTGTGATGCTGGCTGTTTGGGTAGAGATGAACTGAAATAGTAGACAATAAAAATCAGCCTGGGCTAGCATGCTGGCTGCGCTGAAGCCGATACAGTGTTTATCTGAACTGCAGCCAGTGTATCCATTAACATATTGGGCATGTTATTGCCTCTAATCATGTAATAATACTGCTTTTAAATGAAAGGGAACGTGCAGATAGAACATACAGTGCACACATACAGAAACATATACAATTTGTGTGTGTTGGGGGAGTGGGGGTTGCTGGCAATGAGGTGCTCAGCTATTAACATTAACACAGCATCACAGTTGTCAAGGCAACACTGCTCTTTGACTGCCTGCTTCCAGACGCTTGACCACCTGGTGCTGCTTTCCACTTCCGGATTTCTATCACAGTACTCTGCCACAGCGTTTCTCCCTTTACTCACTCTTTCTTTGTCCGTCCCTCTTTCTCCTATTCTGTGCTGTTATCGTGAGAAATTCTGTATTTATTGGCAACAACACCAGCACTGACTAACTGAAGAGGGGGCAGCTAGAAATGAGTGATGTCATCAGTGGATAAGCTCATGTTGGATACACACGGGTGATAGATTAAAGTAAAAACTCGTATCTGGTGTCTGGGTGTTTGGCCATTATAAGCCCCCAGAACAGCTTCAGTACTCTTTTGTCTCTCTGAGCTCTGTGGAGAGATGGACAGCACTCTTACAAAAGATATTCTCTCATTTGGTGTTTGAAAGATGCTAGAGAGCACATTTAGGGATGCAACTAAGAATTGTTTTCTTAATTGATAAAGCTGCTGATTATTTTTCTCAATTAATTGTTTTGTCAGATGTCAGAAAATTGATAAAAATGCCCATTATAATTGCCTAAAGCTCAAACGTAACAGAGTAGACACTGTAGACATTGCTTTGTGATCACAAGTCAAAAAGGCTGTAAAATGTCTACATTATTATATGACACTGAGGACAGTATGCTTGATATTATGGTGGTTTGTAGTTTGGTGATGGCTCCACTTACTGGCTGTGTCATCCTTTCAGACGGTCCCTTACTGCTCTGGTGGTTCTATGGGTTGAAACCTGTCATTTTTCTTGTTAATGGTCAGCCAGTTTCTATCCCAGCCTATTTGCTCTGACATGTGGTGATGTTAGAGTAACGTGAGCCAGGTCAGGAGGAATGTTTGACATCTGCTCTATCTTACTGAACGGTACTGTCATTTCTATTCTTTATTTGAAGAGTTGAGAGCTATGTTTCAAATGCATCTGAAGGCAGTACTGTTAGACCCTCTGCTTAAGTACAGCACCAGCTGTGCTTATTTATAGACAGCTTTATCTAGTTGTAATGCGTTTTTTATTTGGGATCAAAACCGCACGTTTGTCTGGGATAGAAAATGATTGGTGACACACTCTGGCACCCTCTCCATCTCCATGCCCGTTCTTTGCTTTTCACTCTCTCTATACTTTCCTTCTTGGTTAGATGCAATATCCTCTGGCAGTGTCAATCCCCACCAGAGCCCCCTTAGTGGTCTCACAGAGTCTCTGTTAGCAAACACCTCATTATTCCTGTCCACACACTCCACAATTACCAAGGTCACCTGATACCAATCCAACAGACGTCAAAGTCAGCACACACACACACACACACACACACACACACACACACACACACACACACACACACACACACACACACACACACACACACACATTAAATTTGACACACACACCAAAAAAAATAGACATCCACTCACTCAGATATTCATATATTGGCAATCAGAAGCAAATTCAAACATACACATGCAGGGGATCACTTATGTGCAACCCCTCCCCTGTGAAGAGTATCGTTGAAAAGGAGGGAAAAAAGAACGAGGACAGTATTTTGAAATAGAGTGTGTCTGTATTTTGTAATTTGTTCAACACTGCAGTGACACCAGGATGCTGATGAATACCTCTAAGATTTATAAAGGAAAGGCCACCCAATTTTAAAACATATTGTGTGACATGTTATTTTTTACTCTGGGTTGGTTTGAATTTAATTTAGCTATGTTCTAATTTTGCCCTGTGGCTGCAGACTTGGTGCTCAGACTAACTATTTCTCTGCAGCGCTATGATCCCCCTGCATGGCCATGCAGGGGAATGACAATGCGTCATCATGTGCTCACACAGCCATGCAGATGAATCTCATAACAAACTTCCCATTAATAGACTTAAATGGTCCAATGAATTATGTGTGGCCGTGCAGGTGTGTGTTGAAAACCAATGATATACCTGTGCATAAATGCAGGAGCTGTCATTTGAAATGACCAGTTTTATAACATTTTCATTTCAGTTTTTCCAGTTTCTGGACAAAAAGTACAGTGTGTAAAGATTTGTCTATATACCTTTTATGCACCACAATATTTGTAGTGTAGCTCAAGTACACAGTGAAAGGTGCTATATGCAGCATTGTTACAGAGGACATATGCACCTAACGAAGTATTTTATTCTGGGACTCTATTGGGATATCTTTGCATGATTTACAGTTAAAAAAGGTCATTTTTTATCTTACACTGGCCTTTTATGCAGCCCCTCAGTTTAGCCTCTGTCTGAAACAGGTTGTTATAGCTCCTGTCTCTTTAAGGCCCCCCTCCTGATGGGCCCACTCCGTTCTGATTGATTAACAAGCAATAGATTTTGACAATGTGAATAACACAACAAGAAAGACCATGGAATGGACAGTTTGTGGGCATGCGAAAAACAATCTGACATGATCACATGGAGGAAGTAAAGGTAACATTGGAAATAGTGCTTTCAGAGTCTGACATTATAGCAGTATAGAAATGACAGAGAATCACAAAAAGCATGTTAAGACCCCTTTTAAAGAGCTCTTATTTTATCTAATGTCAAATGAATTGTGATGGTGGTGTTGTAGTATTGCCATAGAATAATTAGGCCATGGTCAAGATGACAGGCTCTGTGCCTCATTAGCTTTGTTGATTGTGGACCACTTCCACAAAAAGTGTTGTGTTCTGTTAAAATGCTACATGTAACTCCTTTTAACTGTGTGTACATGAAAAGCATATTGGCAGCCCCTGTATTATTTCCATGGGTAAAACAGGCAAAATAATATTGAGAAACTGTAATATTACTTGTATTTCACTTGTACTGATCTGCTGGTGTATCCTCGCTTCATGGAGGAGGGGCTAGCATTAACCTCAGGCTTTTGCTGCAGCAACGAAAAGAAAAGTGTTTATGAAAGAGGATGTACATTTTGTTCATCTTAACCAAGTGTTTTCCAGGGGGGAAAGATTAGTAGCTGTAATGCTGCAGAGAAGCTTAGTCAGTTTGTGCCTGGGGGCTACAGCCAGTTAGCAATGTTAGCTAACCATGACAACAGTCTTGGTACTGACCCAAGGAACAAAAAACAGCTTGAAATGTTATTACATGGCTGACCTGCTACATCAACTGTGTAAACACACACACACACACACACACACACACACACACACACACACACACACACACACACACACACAGATGCTCTAGAAGAGGTGGAGGACAGAGGGTGTGGTTTCCACCGCAAGGTCATGAGGACTTTGCTATCTATCACACAGCTGAGTTGTCCTGACCCCAGTATGAGCCAGAGAGATAGAAAAAGATGATGTGGGGAGGATGCTCATCTTTGCCATAGAAGGAGTGATAGAGAGATGAGAGAAATGATGAGAGGGATTCAGAGAGTTTCAGAATGGAAATTGAAAAGTGTGTGATTGTCCTTCAGGTACTCTTTTCTTCTTGAGTGTAACATAGGTCCAGCTGTATGGTGGTCTGTGGGGGTCTGATGAGTTCCGGCCCCCCCTGTGGAGCCTCATCACACTGTGTGTATCACCACTCCTTCCTCTCCTCTGCTCTTGCCGACCGCAGAGTTAAGAAGCAGTCCTATGGACCTGAGTACACGGAATAGTTTGAACACTCTGTTTGTAACAAAGCACAAAAGCCTGGTCGAGAGTTTTTGACATTTTGAGTTTTAATTGGCCATTTTTCTTCATCAGTCACTTGTCACAGTGTGGGATTAGCCTCTACTGGCTTTTTATGGTTAGTGCTCCTGGTTGAAAGTGAGGGCTGCAGCTTCCACGCTCTGAGGCATGCTGGACAAATCTAGAAACCTTTTTCCACCATGTGGCAAATATCCAGGGAAAGAAAAATAACCAATTAAAATCTAAATGTCAAGTCGTCCCTTAAACGAAGAACCCCATCACTCCCAAATCCTCTTACAAGCAACCCTCTCTATAATGATCTGCTTCAGAGTCAGATCAGTCTTTTTAAGGTGTAATTCTTGGTTTAATTATAATTTCTGTTTCAGTCTTTGTGGCTCGAATTAAAACACGATTTGCATTAAATGCTCACCAGTCTGATTTGTATGTGTGAGTGTGTGCGATGTTAAGTACCAAGCTAAACTGTTCAACTTACTGAATAGAGCGCCTCAATTCTGCTCCACTTTTCTAAATTCCACCTCATCCTCAGTCAGCTGCTATTTCCAGATGCTGGGATTTTTCAGAGGATAAGCCAAGTCAGATTTTTTGGGTTAAGGAAGCTTCTGGGAATGAGGAGAAGACAGAAAAAAGTCCCATCTTTTCTTAAAGACACCTTTTGTTATTTCTCCGTGGCTCCCTCCGATTCACCATTCTTTATCTCCTCTAAGCACATCCATCTCCCTAACCCCTCTGTGTAATCTTGTCCCTCGCTCCCTGACTCCCTGGTTGTGTGAAGAGGCTGGTGGATGAATGTGGATGATCCCTATTGTGAGGAGGTAATGAAGCTGTCTGCACTGCTGTTACTCTCCTGTTTCTTTCTCCACTCACTTTCTCCTTCCACTCATCTTTGCCACATTTCAAGCCTGGAGGGAGACTATTGGCTGTTAACCACACGTCTGTGCTTTCTTCTCACCTCGCTATGTATTTGTAAGTATGGAGGTAGTTGCAGAGGAGCTAGATTACAAAAGAAATGTGGGTCCAATGAGGTAAGGAGTAGCAGAGTAGATGAGGTGGAGATGAGTCTGTACCTTTTTCTATTTTATTTCATTTCTTGAGTTCAGCAAGTATTTTATTTCTTATTTCTGAGGACTCCAAGAGAAATAAATCATTGAACCGCGCTGCAGTGGCTTTTTGAAGTATTTTTGACATGCAAAGAGTATTACAGTGTCTGCTAATAATGTTGTAACAGTTCAACTTGCACTGACGTGCCAGTCACAAATCTATTTCAAATAAATTCCAATTGATCTGCTAGATAAATAGATTTGATGAATTAAACATGAATTTCACATACAAGGCAGATGCTCATTACCAACGACTGAACTTCAAATTGAATCAAACCAAACATTCACACCCGTGTTTGCTTTACTCTTTTAGGCTTTCAATTTAAAATCTTACAGATGTCATTATAAAACGTAGTTATTTTTTGATTGAATTCTTAAAAATGGCTGTATATTGATTGCGTTATTGTTTTTTTGGATGTTTTCCTGGATATTTTCACATGAGAAGGCTAGATTAAGTATAAACTGACAAATTCTTGGATTTGTGTTTCAATTAAAAATCTAAACTAATGAGCTCTAATGTGTAGAGAAAATAAAAGAACTTATCACAAAAGGCTCATCACAAATGGTAACACTGAATCTTTAAACTAAAGTGATAATACTGAGTCATCATCATCACTGACCAAACCAAACCTTTAACTGGTACTCTATCACATTATAAAGTGTACTGTAAATGGCTTGCCATGTACTGAACTAAACATAACAACAAACCAAACGTACTACTGAACAACAGCAGTATGATTGTCCGTGACAAATAAGAGCAATTTGAAAATATCTTTAAAAATTGTCACATTGGCAAAACCAAAAGTAAGACTCAATGCTCCTGAAAATGTCAAATGGTGTTACCACAAAAGAATGATAAATATTGAATATTTTATCTACCAACAGTGTAGTTAAATATAGTTCTACAAATAATTATTTCATTTAATTAAAAAAAAAGGTTCATGATTGTTACCTCATCCCCCAGATTAAATGTAATATTTAGAACAATTGTCTTCCATTACCTTTATTTAAAATAAAAAAATTAGAATGTAAGATCATGCCAAATTTGTTGGTATGGTGTTTTTATTGAGAATTTAGCATTTTTAAGCAAGTTTAATTATTTGGTACAACGATTTTATGGTGTTATGGATTAAAAGCAGCGATTGTTGCTGGATCCACAAAAAATGAATGTGTGAAAGTTATTCATACATTTATTTTCACATTTTAACCCATTTTAAATTTGACTAAACACATGGACACAAACAAAACATCGTTGACCCATGAATGCAATGTGTGAATGCAAAAATATAGTGAGTGTCTACAAATCTTATGTGTAATTTACACCTCAGCATGTGATTAGATCCCTTAATTGATATTTTCTAACAGTGAGAAATGCAACATTTATCATAAATCGAACCTGGTTAAGTAATTGTCTCTTTGTGTTTTTTAAACTGTAACATTATTTCTACTCAATAAATCAAACTACAAATTGATTGTCATTTGTATTTTTAATTCATTTGTAAAAAAACAAAAATGTAAATGCTACAGTAAAGCTACAGTAAGCTTCTGTACATAAATGTTGTTTTCCCCTGCGCTCCCTGTTTCCAAACTATTGTGTCTGGCTGGTTCATGCTATTGTGTCTCTTTTGTGTTTTTTTTTGCTTTTCTAAGATGTATGTGTATGTGTATAGCATCTGTGTGTGTGCATGTGTGTGTGTGTTGGTGTTGGGAGGAGGGTTGTGGGTGTCCTTTCTATGGAATCTTCATACAGCACTTTTGGATCAAAAACCATGTTGACACATTGCATTGTTGCTGTGAGTGTCTGGCACCCCTTCAATGCACTAATCTTCACATTATAACAGGCTGCTTTGTTTGAATCACCTGGTGTTTGTGTGCTGCGCTGGTGTGTGTGTGTCTGTGTGTGTATGCCCCCAACATCACCGAGAGTTGATAAATGAATGTTCCTACAAACCCTTGCTTTAATGTCTTACACCTTCATCTGTACATTTTACACATACACACACACACACACACACACACACACACACACACACACACACACACATACACACTGTTCTTTTCCTTCTTGTAGCTCACATCATTGCCTGGCAGGGGTGATTTTATATTCATGCTGCCCTACTTCGCCTCACTCCCTTGGCTCCTCACGTACACACACACACACACACACACACACACACACACACACACACACACACACACACACACAGTGTCTGCTTTACTGTGAAGTATAGCTAACTGTGTAGCTATTCATCATGCTGCATACTGCAGTGGCCAAACGTTGATTATAACAAACTTTGTAGTGTGTGTGTGTGCGTGTGTGTGTGTGTGTGTGTGTGTGTGTGTGTGTGTGTGTGTGTGTGTGTGTGTGTGTGTTGAAGTTCAGTATTCAACAACTACCCCTAATGTTATTTTATAGTTGGACATCTAGAATCTCCCTGTTTGATTCATCCATCCCTGCAGCATGAGTAACAGTTTGTGTCAATAGTTGTAACAAGTCATTTAACACCATATTAGATAGGTTAGCAGATTCACACTCAATTTCTGCATCCGTATCAATGTATCAATGTATCAGAACTGCATGTTCTTGTCATGAAAAAGACACTTCAGTAATGATTGACAGCTGCGGCTGAAGGAGAGGTTTAAACTATTTTTCAGGGGATGAAGCAGCTTGATTACAGAAGGGCATTGATGTTTTTTACAGTCCAAAGAGAAGAAATGAGCCAATGACACAATATGCTCCTTTCATTGTGTTCCTCTTCTTTTCTTATGATGCTGCTCGATTTGCACTGCAGCAGATCTCGTTTTAGTACTCACAATAAAGTTGGGTCTGTGTGTTCTTGTTCATGTCAGCAAGGGAAATAAGACCAGTATCCTAATCTAGTGTGGTGAGGCCTTATTCGACAATAACATTCTGTGTGAGGGCTGGCTTCACTCAAAGCATTTTATGCCATTGTTAGGGTTCATGATAAATCCTACCTCAAAGTACAATGGGTTTCATCCTGTAGCCACGTGTTATGAAAATCTAAAGTGACTGCTGATTGACATGTGCTAACGTGTTCACAAGTCACCTCACATTTATGTGTCAGTAAGTAAAGAAAAATGTTAGTGAAACGTTCCAGATTCACTAAAACCGAGAGTGACAGCATGCAGGGGCAATGCCAGTGGCAAGATCCTGAAATCAGTAAAGCACATGATTACATCATATAAAAAAGAAAAGTTTTTGTACAGTTAAAATATCAAAAATAGCTTTTCAAAGAGCAGCTTTGAAAGATTTTGATGAGGCAGGTCAGTTGTATTATGCTTTAAATTACAAAAATTTAAATGAATGCATAAGAATTTTTTTGGAGGGGAGGGGGTTGGGTGAATGCCAATAAATAAAGCAAGCTATTACATAAACCAGTAGCTGAGACCCCCAGCCTACACACACACACACACACACACACACACACACACACACACACACACACACACACACACACACACACACACACAAACACACACACACCAAAATCATTTATTGATTCATTCCAAATCTTTATTGGCAAAAATGAACATCAATTAAAATTGTTTCCATTTTTAGAACCTTTACTTTTGATAAATGTCTCTTTTATAGTATAAGCTAAACATTATTATTACTATTATTTTGAGGACTCAACAGAGTAGGCCTAAACACACCTCCTTAACAAAAGAATAATAATGATTCACTATCAGTGTGATACATGCTTAGTCAGCACCTTTACATACAGCTCTGTCCTATTAAGCTCAGACCAATTAACTGGAATGAGGGCAGTTTGTTGCATATCCACATGCAAATGTGAACACCTGTTTAGACACAGCTATACACTGTGTTCATTTGGTCTTCCTTACAATATTGTATATGTAACTGTGTTTGGTCAGTGTGAGTGCAACAGTGTGTCCTTTGACCATCCAAAACCTTTTATATCCATTCTCATGGCAATATTTCTTTGACACTGAATGGGCTTGAAGGTCGGCCAGCTTGTCTTCACAGCTGAGGTATTCATCGTCCTTGAGGCTGTAAATGTAGGGTCCACGATACCTTTGATAAGTACTCGTCAACATTGGTAAAACATGACTTAATTTCATCCCATAGCTAATTCATGGGTCTGGTAAACTTATTGTTTAAAGGTGCAGGCACAGGGGAAATTGTTATAGCTCACTTTTTGACATTTTCCCTACTCTGTACTTCAGTTTGTGCACAAAAGTATTGAAAGCGTCTTTGCTCTGTGCAACATTCAATTGAGGAACCTGCATGTGCTTAGAGAGTGAATATGTCTTTTAGGTATTCCGTTTGGATCCAAAATGCATCAGTCAGTCTGTTGTTGTCGTGGCTACAGTGGTAGACCTAAGAATGGCTTGTTTCAAGTCATCAACGTGAATATATTGCATGTAAATGACGTTCATGGACTCATCAGATACTGATGCTTAATCCAACTGAAAGGCAAAGAGAACATTCCTAAGCCTCTCAGCAGCTGGGTTTGACCCTCTGCAGCAATTTGATCAATTCTGTCTTTGGCAGTGTGGTCAGAGAGCAGGATGGTTTTCACTGTATCCACCACACAGCCTCTTAACAAGTTACAGGTAGGTGGGTTTGATTAGCTGCTCTCTAATATTGTTCAACTGAGCCTTGGCAGTTAATAGTGTACTGTGGCTCTGTGTAAATCACTGTCTGCCCTTTCAAATGCTTTTCTGATGTCTGTGGATCTTTTTGATGGTGCCACCTGCTTATTCCTTTCAAAAAATCCCTGACTTTGACCAGCAGTCCCCTGGTGTTTTCTTTTCGGGTGTCGTTTAATTTGGCTTGGCTTCATGCTGCCATTTGCTAGCTTCTCGCCACAAGTGACTGGTCGAGACCTTTCCTGTCCTTCAAAAACCAGAATGCAGGTAACTCTTGGGATATAGCCTTTTGTTGTTACTTTTGTTGATACTTCATAGTCATTAGTACTTTTACTTTTCTCAGACATGTTGTGTGGTTCCATATTGATGCTCTGACTGCAGGAAAAACCAGGATGAACTAGCTAGTAGGGCTGGGCAATATATTGAAATTATATCGATACTGTGATATGAGATTAGATATAGTCTTAGATTTTGGATATCGTAATATCGTCATCGAGTTGTCTTTTCCTGGTTTTAAAGCTGCATTACAGTAAAATATATTATTTTCTGAACTTAACAGATTGTTCTAGCTGTTCTTGTATGTACCTTTTATCCACTTTGTCATTATATCCAACTATATTTGAATGAGGACCAAAAAAAAGTGAGTGGTTATACTTTAACACAGCAATGTTTAAGCTAACTATCAGCATCCTAACATGCTCATAGTGATGATGTTAACATCCATACTTGTTCACCATGTTCATCATCTTAATTTAGTGTGTTATATAAATGAAGTTGAAGTTGAAGTTGTTAGCTTGGTAACATTTTTTAATAAGCTCCATAGCATTCCTAAATTTCAACCTCATGGTTGCGCCAGAGAGAAAATAAGGGGATCAAGTCATTGCAATTCATTGTGTGGGAATCAGGAATGGTTCTGTGCTAATACATCCGATAGATGTAGTGTTATTTCATCAGATATGTGAAAACTTTGACCTGCTGGTGGCTTTACATGGAAAGTCATCCAGCTCTTGTTGCGACATTGCAGTCTGGACCAAAATGTTGGAACTGACCAATACACAGACCAGTGTTCTGACATTGACATTGGGTTTATTTTTATTTATTAATTCATTAACAAGAGAACTAAAAAAAGTAACTAACACAAAATCGGTCCATGGCAATCTACTCGAATCCTTCCCATGCAAATCCACAAAGTCCACTTTTTCAGAGTCTGGGTCTTATCATCTGCCAAACAGTGAAGGATAGGGTTCCATGTTTTGTAGAACTGAAATGGCTTTTCCATCAAAAAATAGCTTAAGGCCTCCATCGGCCTGAATTCCAGGGCAGATCTGATCCACTGTGTTATGACAGGAGTATGTGTAACAGTACACAATGTCTAACCATGTCAACTAACCTCTTCCTGCAAACACTTTCACACTCACAAACACTGGTAGATGGAGGTGGAGGATGAGGTTTTGCAGCCAAAACCTTGCAGTGGTGAGTCATTGTATTACCCTCCTGCCTTCACTCTGCCTCATCCACTCGCCCACTCCATCACACTCCCTTCCCCTGCCCCCGCCCTGCCGCCGCTATGCTCAGGCTGTGGTTCCAGGAAAACCATTAGATTGGAATATAGAATATGAATGCAGAGAGGAGCACTCCTATAATCAAGTCTTGCTCTGTCTGTTTGTTCATGTTACCTCAAGTGTCACATGTGGACATTTTAGTACAGGCTCAATCACACAATGACAGAATAATTTCTTTCGTTTTTTTACTTTGATTTCAATTTGACATTGATGATTTTAAATAATTTTGTGCTGCTTCAGTACAGGACTGGATTTGCAGAGGGATCTTTTTTTTCGCCTCCAAATGTAATAATTGATGTTTTATGATTTATGAAGTGTCTGTATTTGGTTTTCAGAATTGTCTCACTCACTCTCCGCCCCCATCCTTTGAGTTACTTCTTCCCTCTGATATTATTTTAGATTTTGCAATAGCACTTGCAATCTTTCTGAAATCAAATGTTTATTTTCGTTTCCTCTTGGCCCTCTTGATGATGAGAGTGTTACCTCTCAAGGACGTGAGTGCTTGCTGGTAATGGCCTGTGATATTTGAGAACGGATTTTGTGTTGATATGACCTTTTGATAGGAAATTGTTTTTTGTGATTGAATTTGACATTTGACATCCTCATCTGGGGAGCCCGATTTCCCTTTCAAGGTAGCGATATGGTAACATTCTACAGTACATGTTGTGTGTGTGAGAGTTAGCATAGTAATGTTTTATACTAATGTATATTAAAGTTGGACTGTTGTTGTTGCAAATGTATTTTTTATTATTTCAATGCAATTATACTGGCACAGGATTTGGTCTACCATACAGAACCCCAACTGAATAGCAGCTGCATTCAGTCAATTATCCGTGTTAACTTGGCTAGCACTGTTAGCTTAATATTCAATACTAGTAATCAGTAAGTTACCTTCTGAATATTAGAAATTGCAAATGTGAAGGACTTGAAAGGTAACTCATTCTCATCTTTCAAATGTTAATACTTCCTTACAATTGCATCTGTTTAAGTCATAAAGTTTGAAAGTCTTTCTTAGCTTACTTATATCCATTAGTTATCCATTAGTATCCATGAAAATATCCTCCAGGATGATGGCGCTGTTTGTAAATTATTCCACTGTAATGGGAGCTGTGTGATAAAGTATTAATGTATTAGATCCCCTAAGGTCATGCTAATAAGGCAAACTTCCCAGTGTAAAAACTCGGCATTGGTCAAAATATGCAAAATACATGATTCTGTGTTGATCACCACAAATGCAAGCTTCAAATGGTTCCATCTCAATGTTTTAATCCCAAAGCACAAGCCTCTGACAGCTGCTACACTGCTATTGCTGTGTCTGCTGCACTTCAAAAAACATGGAGTACAAACAGCATGTCTTCACCACTGTCCAGTGTGGAGGACAAGTCTGAAGTAAAGCTACTATAGTGACAAGCCACTAACACAGTAATACCTTGACAGAGAAGCAGCTGAAGGTTTATCAAGAACAGTGTTTAAAATGCTACAGTATTGAGGGCAATATATGGCTGAGGCATCATGGGTCTCTGTGTATGTGCGATTACATTCTCTGGCTGTCTATCTTGACTTGCCATTATCTTGTGTGTACAGTATGTTTGTGCACCATGTGTGGTCTGTGCTAAACAACATACAGTACATCATGCTCCACTAACCCTTCCAACCCAACTTTGTATGTGTGGGCAGTGCACATGTGTGCGTGCGTGTGCATGCGTGTGTGTGTGTTTGTGTGTCCTTCCCAACCCTGTCTTATGATGATGGATTACTGAGAGTCATTGGAGCTGTTTGCAGCCTCCCTTATCCTCCATCGGCCCTGGCTCAGTGGAACAGTACTCTCCATTGTTTCAGTGGATGGTGAACACGCACATGGACGTGTATGTGTGTGCGTGTACTTTCACACATGCATGCACATATCCTATCTGCTGCGACACACACACACACACACACACACACACACAACCAAACAAACAGATTAGTGATCCTGTATTGCCACCAGCCTGGCCTGAGTCAGGTCTGCAGGGCTTATCTGCTGACCTTTGAACTTAGCATCAGCTAGTCTACACCTGCTCCATCTCACCAGCAGACACACACACACACACACACACACGCACGCACGCACGCACACACACATTTCATTCCCCTTCATTGAAAGCCTGTATTCATTCATGGTAGAATATGAAAGATTTAACAGAAATACATTTGTATTTCTCTTAAATTTTGGTCTATTAACACATACTTGATACACCAAATGACATTTAAGACATTTAATACTGTACAATATATAATATTTATGTTTATAGGTGCACAGGAAGAATAGTTCATACTGACATGCAACTCTCAGTTATCTTCTCCTGTCTGTATTTTTTGTATTGATGATAAGCCCAGTGAGGTGTAAGCAACATGCAGGATGCCCTTTAGGACTTTACTTCCTGTCAGCTCCTTTTGAAATGAGCATATATGAGTCGAGTAAGAAGACAAGGCGAGAAGGCCTTGTTAAAGTACTGAATCCCAGCCTTGAGTCCTTCCTTCTGAGGCTCCCATGGTATAACCACAAGGATGCCCTTGTTACTGCCTGTGTTGAGAGGGGAAAACAATGAAAAGGGAGGAAATTGAGTTGCCTCTTGTCCCTGACAGAATCAGCTTTTCCTGAGTGGAAGAGGAAAAAAAAGCCCTGTAAGACAACACCTTGACACCACCACCCCAACACACACACACACACACACACACACACACACACCCCTCTCAAGAGTTAACTTATTCCGTGTTTCTGCTTGCTCTGTGTCTGGTAGGATTCAGTAGCTTGTCTAATTTGTTTCATGCTGTCCTTTCAATGGTACCCTCTCAATCACCACGTCTCCTTGATGCTATTTTTCTCCCTGCTTCTTTTTCTCTTCGCTGGGTTTTCTTTTTCTCTCTCGGTGCCTGTTCTCTCCTCTCCTCTAAGCCTCTTTGTTGCCTGGTGAGAGAAGTTGCTTTTGGTTCTTCTCAATTAAACCATAAGTCTCGAGGTCTTAACACATACCTCATAACAGTTTCTGGTCTGGTAAGTCCAAGGCATTTCAATTGTATGTGTTCCCTTGCTACCACCGATTTTAGATTTTCTCTAAATCTGTGGGGTTGAGTCTCTGAGGAGGGTGGATTTGTGCTCAGGCAGTGATTTGTGTAGCTATCGGTTTGACAGAGATCAACAAAGTTTGTTATTTTGGTGACATCCTTGGCTGCTGGAATGTTATATCACATTATATTTTCCAGAAATGATAAAGCTAACACTGTTGTCAGAATGGTGAAATGTTTTTCTGTGTTTTCAGCGTTTGTGTTGTCAGCTATGGCCACTACCACTGATAAATCTAACCTCTCTGTCCCGCTGATTCCATCCAGTTGTTGTCTTTTTCTGGGAAGGACCTAACCAACACTGCGTGACACGAGACCAACTGCAAACACTCTGTTGAAAAGGCTATAGTTGGAATTGGTATTGTGTTTTATCAAGAGGGATGTAAATTTATTCATGAGAAAGTGCAGTGGATTGTTATTTTATCCGGAAGGCATGACACACACACACACACACACACACACACACACACACACACACACACACACACACACACACACGCACACACACACGCACACTTTCTGTCACTAAATTTAAATGTTAAAGACTTTTTTTTGCTGGGAATATTCTTGTGATATAAATTGAACTCTTGCAGTCATGGTTGAAAAATGGCACTAAATGACTTTTATTGGCAGAAAATTCCTCGACATGATCATCACCATAATCTAATAATTGTTAATATAATTGGCTCACAGCCTATCCATCAAATTAAGCTAATTATAAGCTTATAATGAGCCAGCTGTACATAGTTATATTAGTATATTTGGCATCCTAAATATTAATTATTTTTTGCATTTGTTGTTAACTGATGAGTGTGTCCAACTCTCAACTGGAGTATTTTCTGTCCATTGCTATGCTAGTGAAAATCACTATGAAATATGGATTTTATGTAGATGTTTCTGATGCTGTTGTTTGGCATTTGTGAAGGTTGTGTGAAACTGTAAACAATGTGTGTAATAACTTGTGTCTTGACTATGTGCTATTCATGTGTAGTGTTCTGTAAGACAAAAAGGAAAAAAAATATTTTGAGTTTGTTGCCTAATAACATGTGACATGGCTTATTGCTAGATCCGTTACTAAGCCTCTTTGGCCAATCAGGTGGCAGACATTTTAAACGGCCGTTGGATGAAGTCAGAGTTGTGATCACTTGGCTGCAATCCTCAATCCCTGTAGTGTGTGTGTGTGTGTGTGTGTGTGTGTGTGTGTGTGTGTTCCTGACCTGGATTTTTTTTCTCAGCCATGAACAGTATGGTTGTGTTTTGCTGCAGAGCCTTCAAAGAGTAGAGCTCTTACAGCTTTGGTTTTCTTGTCAGCATCATATTTTGCTGTCACAGATTTTCAGTCCTTGGAAGAAAAAAAAAAAGGATGGTAGTAATACAACAATTAGTACAGTTGCAGTTTCAGCTATTTGTCAATGAAATGTTGAGCTGTAGTGAAGGATTTCTACTTAAGCTTCTCTGTTGTCAGTGTATCTGTCAGCAGAGAGAACAGGAGCTGTCCGTTGTGCTGAAAAGACTCTGCTGTATTTGCCTGTCTGCTCTGTTTATCTGTCATTTCTCTGCATGACTCTCTCTGCTTTCCCAAGCAAACATTCACACCATTACTGTTACTGCGCATTTCCTTTCTGCCCCGTTTGTGCCGTCTGACCTCACTTTCTCAGAGTTTGCCTTTCCTCTCTTGATCTCTCCCTCATTGCTGTTTCTCTGTCCTCTTCTTCTTCTTCTTCTCTCTTCTTTTGCTCCTTAGCCTTTCACTTCAGTAAACAGTCATTAAAGACATTTTTTACAAGCTGCTAATATGGTAATGAAATGGCTTCTCACTATTATTCAATTATTTTGGGATGATTACCCATATCCCTCTAGTTCTCTTGCTCTTCCTCTATCAGCACTTTTTTCAGTCATTCATGGTTGTTGTTGTCGTTGTTGTTGTTGGGAGCATGCATAAGTGTGTTAGTGATGAACTCAGTGTATGTGCGAATGACTAAGAACTACAAGATGTTTTGCAATGAATAGTTTAAAAGGCTGTTGCCCTTTGAATGCTGGGCATGTGTGTGTTTTGGCTGAGTTTGTGCAAGTGTTGGTACACACTCATCTGTATTTGGAGAGTATGCTTTAAGCTTGCACTTGACACGGTTTGAGTCAGATGTTAGAGGCAGGAAAAGGAACACTGAACTGGTCTACGGTGAACTGAAGACTTTCTAGAGGCTTTCATAAAGACAGATCTCAGCAGGTATTACTATCTTATCTCGCCTTCTCTTACTCCTCTTTTATCCCGTTCTCCCTCTTTGGTTTCTGGCAGTTAATAGAAACTGACAAGCCAATACATGGGAACACTCAGTAGCTTTGCTTTTCTTTGAAGTATGTACAGATGCACATTCACGGTTATTTTTGTGGAAAATGTGCCCAGGGTACAGTTCTTGGCACTGACGACACAAATGTCAGTGTTTTGTATCTAATTACAATGTACACTAATTTGCTAAATTGGAGGTGGCAGTTTCTTGATTGGAATTTGTCACCTTGCCTGGGCAGTGCCCTTGACAGGATCTCACTAGCTGATTGGAAACCACCCTTTTTATGCGTATCAGTGTTTACACATACATGACTCTTCCCATATGCCAAATTAAGCTCTAAAATGATGCATGAGTTGAATAGCCAATTTCTATTCAGTCATGGCATTATGACTCATACACAAAATGTATATTCTTAGCACATCATCTAGCTCTATTCTCAAGAAGTATTCACTGATACCTTATTATCTGTATTTCAATTCCTACTTATTTTGTAAAGGTTTCCCAAGAGCTACATTCAAAAATGTATTAAGACATTTGTGGTTGCCAGCTGCAAGTATGTCATTTATTTGCACAATTGTTGTATTTTCTTTTCCTTTGATCTTTTATTGCAAATGCAAAATATTCACGACATCCATTGCTTTGAGTTTGCTTTGCGCTATGGTTGCAAACCAAAATTTGTCCTATACTTATTAAGGGACATAATAAGAAAAAAAGAAATAAATAAATTGTACAGGGAAAAATATGCTAATCCTGTTCCAAGAGTACGGCAGATAAGCGCTAAACCAGACCTCTATCCCAGCTTATTTTCTCTCATTTTCTCTGTATTGGCACTATGATTCGATGACTTATATGTGACAAAGGAATGAGAGGGATGACAACGGAGTTGATGTCAATAAAGGAAATGCTGCATAGAGCTGCTGTATGTGGCTGACGTATCAGCTTGTATCAGTTTGTAATAATCAGCCATCTGCAAATGCAATGTGTGTATAAAAAATGCAATGCGCCAGGCAGGATGCGCATGTTGTGTGACTTGTTCTAGTGTCTGTTGGCTGTTTGAACCTCTCTGGGTGGTTTTAGTCTTCTGGTGGTGGTTAATAAAATCTTAGTGTACACACTAGTGTTGCAAGGGGAAGATGAAAGGAGGAACTATACAGACCCATCAGTCTCAGTCCAATCACAGAGAGTGAACTTCTGTCAGTTCTCCATGAGCCTTAGCTATTTTCTACATTTCACAGGCACATGTAATACAACCCAGGGTAAGGTTGATACATGTGGCCTAAAAGGTATTAAAATATATTTCTCTCACACCATATGCAACATTAAAAACGTAATTCCAATGTATGTATAGGAACCTTATTATTATTCAGCTAAATGCTAATTTCAGCATGCTTAGCATGTTAATGCTAACATGCTGATTAGGGGTGGGGGAAATGTCCGATTCTTAGATGCATCGCGATTCGAACGTGGACGAATCTGAATCAATTCATATACGTTCAAATTTCGATTATTTAAATCTGTTAAATAAAGTAATAGCCTACAGACGGTTCTAAAATGCGGAACATCTCCGGGACATTATGGGGAGCGCACCAGGAGCGGCACGCCTCACAGAGAAAACAAACAAGGCTGACCGCAGCTACTCACCCCACTGTGAGATCCGACCAGCTCCTTCTAATTTAAAAGCAGACGTGTGGAAACACTTCGGCTTCTAAAACGTTGACGGCGGAAGCAAACTGGACAAGAGCCTCGTTATATGTAAGCTGTGTCGCGCTAAAATAAAATACTGTAGCGACCCTGCAGCAGTAATGTTCTTTTATAATGTTAAATGTTCTGAGTTAATTAAATGTTTGGGATTGAATGAGTAGGTGACGGGGACGAGGGCTGTGTGAGTGCGCGTGCTTGTGTGTGTATGAGCAAGCTGGAGGAGAGAGCAGCAGTACACAGTTGGAGTTGCAGCTAAGTCCTTGTTTGTTGGTTGTTTTGGTGTGGTTACGGCCAACAGCTACCTGTACTGTTCAGTAATAAACGCTGGTTTGCCAAATAACTGCATCGTCCTTTCCACACGTCATGGCTGGCGGACGCTACAAACATGAGAATACCTGTTACCTGTGATTCTGTACAATGAAGTTATAACTTTCCAGTTTGCAAGCATTTCCATTAGTTTAATAAAATATAATGGAAATGAACTCTTTTTTTTTTCTTATTACAAATGCACTGTTTTTAAAAATGGCAAGTGATGAATGCTTATTCAGTGAGACAAAAAGAAGTGTGAAAAAGTGCATCAATAATCGTTTTATAATCAAATTGTAGCCCCTGAATTGTAATCGCATTGCGAGGTGCCCAAAGATTCCCACCCCTAATGCTTAGGTTTTGCAGGTATTTGTTTAATTGTTCAATGTGTTAACCCTTGCTAATTAGCATATAACATTTGTCATTAGCAGTATCATTAATTTTGCAGGTATTTAACCAAAGAAGTAGAAACTATGACTCGATGATAGTGCTGGAAAATCTCTCCTGTACCTGTCAGGACATTTAACTTTGAACGAAAAAAGGCCAACATGTTGGTGACACTAGAGGACGAATCAAAAGAATCACCATCAGCATTTCCAAAGCCAGCTCCAGACATACTTTATAATATACTTTTAAATAACAGATATAGTTATGACAGATTTTCTTACTTTAAAAGAAAATGGTGTGAAACATTATCAGATTTTACTGAATCAAATCATTTTATAGCACTGAGGAGATTTAACTGCCCTTTCTGAGACTTGTATCACCTTTGTTGCTTTATAGTGTATTTGACGGGCTCAAGACCCAAAGACTGTCCAGAAACCCAGACTGCACATGTGTTGGGTTAGGGTTACATGTTAACTATAGCAACTATAGCGATGAACTGAATCATTGTTTAAAAGGGAATGTTGAAATGACACTAGTCACTCATAAACATGTGAACATTGTACAAGTAGTATTTATAATTTCATCTAACTGATGCATCATCCATCTGTAATATAACTAACTTAGCATGCAGAATGTGTACTCACATAATGCTACATAAGCAGGAAATGCTACTTTCTGCCCTTTTGCATTTTTTATGGTGGTGAACATTTGCAGCCTACATCAAACATTACTTATAAAGTTCTGATACTTTTTTTTTTTACCTGTTATTGGCCCTGACTGCTAATACACACACACACACACAAACCCGCCTGGTTTGTGCTGGCCTAAACCACCCTTATATCCCCCAGTGTGGATTTATGTAATCATTGGTGTATTTTTGTTGTGTCTGATGTGTGTGTTGAAACCTCACTCTCTGCTGCATACTTGCAAAAGCTGCTCTGCTGGGATTTCTGCAGTGTACTTGACTTTTGGAAAGTCTAAGCTCTGCACTTCATGCATAACTGCTCTTAGATATCCCATAAACTCATGGTCTGTATTTCACTTACTCGTGTGTGTGTGTGTGTGTGATGACTGTGTGATTGTGATTGTTGCTCTGAGTAGTGTTTCATGAGTGGGGGCTGTTTGTCATCCCATCTACCATCTGTGCAGACACTGGTACAAAGGCCCATGGGAAATGCAGTCCAGCGGGCCCCCCCTCCTCCTTCCTCTGTGTCTGGAAGCTGTAGTCAGTCAACATGTCATTGTTGATCACAATCACAGAGAATGGGACAGAGAAACATACACTGCCTTTTCCATTGCAACTCTGGCTACTAACCCAGGGCTCCAGTTAACTTTTTTATTATCCATTTATCTGCTGATCATTTTCTGGATTATTCAATTAAATGTCTAGTTTTAAAAGTGAAAAACATCCAGTGTGATGTCTTGAGATTGGTTGTTTTGTCTGACCAAACCCCAAACATATATTGTATTCTTTGGCTCTAAATATTCTCATTGTCCTCGTTTTTAAAACTCACATAGATTTTCGCCCTAGAGTTTTGAAAAGCCAAGAATAAGAGACGTTTATATTGAATGTGAATCTGAGCGGGTGATAAAGTTAACTGCTGCTCTTATCGATGCTGTTTAGCAAAAATGAGGTCATGCAGAGTGTGGATTATTGAGTGTTTAGTGGCCAGTGTAGCTCCAGTGTAGCTCCAGTGTAATCCATATCTTTTCAGAGATTTGCTATGGACATCATCGGAGCACTAAACCCTCCACTGCACATTGTAAGGCTGTGGGCAATAAAACTGCTCCGCCGCCCTGATAAGAAAGCAAGATAGTATTCAGCCCTCATTTTCTATTTCGCTCCATCAATCCTGTTCGCTCCCTCAAACACACACACACGCACACTTTCCCATCGTCGTTTCCTCCTCTGTCTGACCTGCTTCCTCCTGCCCTTTTGCAGTTCATACCATTCATTCTCTTGTTTGTTTTTTGCCTATCTTTCGGGTCCCCTCTCCCGCTCCTCATATTTTTTTTCCACGCTCTCCTACAATTTTGCTCTCCTGCGCTCTGTTGAGCCCTCTCGGCGAAGCGTTAAGTGTATAATCTGTGATCTCATGTCTAGATGGGCCTCTCGTCTCCTCTCTCACTCAGTGCACAAAGGGACTGAATGGCTGCGGCTCTCTCAGGGGACACAAATGAGTAATGAGCCCCAAACACACACATGCACACACACACACAGAAAACAAACACATACACAGCCTCACACCTCTCTAGCGCACTCCCAGGGGCTTTGAAGTTGCATATTGATGATGCCAGCTCCAAAGGCTCAATTGAATGCACAGAGGCAGAGGAGGTGGCTATTGACCGTCCACTCTCCCTCTCTGACCTGTCATCTCTGATGGCCGTAATGAGCAACAGGTGCCTCTTTGCCAGCGTCTGCCTTGATTGTCATACAATATTCAACAGTCAGTCATAGTAATCAGCCAGCGTAATGGCTTGTTTGATGTGCCATCGCAGCACTTCTGGGCTGTGGTGAGTGTGGATCAGATCGTTTTCAATTAAATAATAATAATTTTAATGAATGTACCAGCTTTTTGAATACACCTCCAAAAGTGGTGTTTAAAGGATAAAATTAAGATGAAATAGACAAAATAAAATAAGAGACCACTGATGGCATTTTTTCCTTTTTCGTAAACGATAAAACACTATGTAATGCATATTCCAAAATCGTCTTTCTTCCAGGAGATAGGGCATTTTTCATGTAAAAGATTGTGATGTGTCACAAATGGAAGAAGCACAGGGGTAAATAAGAACATGGGTGATGGCTGTTTCGGGGGTTCGGGTGTGTTCTAGTTTCCCATATGGGTCAGGATTGTCACACTAGATTACACAAAATCCCAACGGAGAACTTTCAAAAGCCGCTTGATCTTTTTAAGGTTTAAAATGTTTATATACCTTGACAAGTTGACAAGTTACCTGGTAAGCAGCCTCTTTCAGCTAGTCTCAATCAGGAAAAATAAAACTTGAGTATATTTACGAAAATAAATCTTCATGGCTATATTTTTAGCAATGTCTCCACCCGAGGGAACTCATCTCTAACAGTCCCAGTGAATTGCTCTACTTTTTCAGCCCTACAGGATAACACTAGGAAGAGAAAGCAGTGGTTGTTCAAGAGTTTTAAATGACCAGTGTTTAAGTTTTCCTGACAAGTGGCATCCTGTGGACATACAGATAATGGCTGTCCTTTTCCAGAAGCAAAAGCAGAAGGAGCGTGACATCGTCGCTCTATAGAGCTGCAAGAACCTCTCAGGGAGAAGACTCGTCACCAGCCAACAGTTTCCCTAATTAGTTTAAGTTGCCTAAACCTAATCAAACTTTAACTTGGTTTGAGGTGGCACATTATGAAACCGTTATATAACCGTTTTATGGGTCATTTTTGAAGACAATGATAAATTAGCTGTTTTGTTGTTTAAATATGAAAACTTATTGGGATTACAAGATGTACAATAGGTATTTTTCATAGCAGATATTTTGTCTTTGTCATACAGTAGTAAGGTAAAGAGCAGGTGTTACTAATTATAATAACTAATGATGACTCTGTTCTATTCAAGTGTCCCAGTAAGTAATGATGATGTGACAGTGAGCCTGCATGTGTAAAAGGCCCAATGTAATTTAGCCATTGTTATTTTGATCATTTACTCATGTGCTTTTCCTGCTGTCAGAAACATCTACATGAAGAAACGCCCCTCAGAGCGATTCAGGACCGTTTCTGAGCAGTGTGACTGGTGAGAAAGGTACAGACGGACAGAGGCAGTGTTTGTTTTACCAACCTCTTATGAGAGCTGGTTTTGGCTGGTCGAGGTGCCTGCTCATATAAGCTCTTTGTGGTGTAAAACGGTCCTGGCAGCAACCCTTCACCCCTCCAACCTCCCAACCCCCCCCCAACGTCCTCAAACTCCCACATCCCCCGACACAGCTATAACGATGCTAAGCTGAATGCCAGATTCCTTCAGGGCCTCAATGGTCAGGAAAGAATTAGAAATGGAGGAACAGGAAGGAAAAGTAAAACATCAAAGAGCTGATACATGAAGTAAAGACATATCACACTTGAATTTTTTTCTTTTGAGGTTTGTTACACAGTCAACATGTTTTCTGGCAGACTTCTCTCAAGCCCATAAATACTCAGCAAGATGAAGGTTAGTCATCAGTTATAAGTCCAGTGGGAGATATTTTTACATTTCAAACTGTTACTGAAAGTGTTTGAAGGTTAAACATAACACACTCAGTGCTCTGAAAAAATACATTTTCTTTCTAGTCATAACACATAGGAAATATATGATTTCAATTTCTTTTTCTTTTTTTTTTACAGTGTGAGCACAGCTGTATATTCTATATATAGTAGGCATAAACAGTAACTTGCAGGCACACATTCATACACACCAGCACAAACACAACACTTCAACACTTCCTCGAGTGTTTACCTGTCGAATGTTCATAAAACCCTGAGAATGTCGATTGTGGGGAAGAGGTTGTCACTTCCTTAGCAACTGCTTGACGACATGCTGTTTGAGTCATCCACTGGTTTCCTTGCAGGTTTTTTTTGGTAGTTTTTGTGAATGGAACACACAGACATGTGGAGGACGTTGGGGAGCAATCACTGTCATGATGCTGCCAAAACAAACGTCTTTAGCCAGTTGCCAAGAAGACAGTGAGGTCAGTGCTCACATTGCCTCAGAGGAGAGAATGGGTTGCACTGCCAAGCCCCTTGTTTCCCTGCGGCGTGTGGCATAATGCGGGTCCTTTACTATGTGTGTATGTGTGTGTCCTTTAACCAACAGGATACATGTCAGGGTAGTAAAGGGCCTTTTGTGCGTGCTCGCTGATGTGATTACTTGCCCCTAATTGTTTGAGGTTTTCCCGGTATGGTTTTGATGCAGAGACGAGGGGTGGGAGCTGACATTGCAGACATGCAGGGTGGAAGGGAAATAATGAAAAAAAAAAGCATGTTCTCTTTTAAAACGAATTATTAATCCTTTTTCATTGTAGGTGGCGGTGACCGAGATGGTGCTTGAGCGCTCAAGTGTGCTCAAGTGTGCTCAGGCTGTTTGCGATCAGCCCTTATTGCCATCAAGGTCGCATGTTTATTTATACATCAATTAAAAGCTGCACTCGAGCAAATAATGGGCACGGAATCGCTCAAGCATCTATCATTTTTATGGAAGCCACATGAAATGGAAAACATATATTTGATGTGAGTCTTTTCATGTTGCTCTCCATGTTCTCCGATGTTCTTGGTCCAGGCTACTCTTAGCAGCATCGCCCAGATTTTAGTCTCCAGTTGTTGCTTCTGGTGGCGGGGAGATATCATTTTTACTATATTACTACTTGCCTCTTTTTCTCCAACTGTGCCCTACCCCCATTTGTCTCTGTATTGGTCACGAGACCCAATTTGTTACCGTTGTTTGCATCACCCCTCTCATCTTACTGTGATCTTCTGTACACTGGTGGGAAGTGTAAGCAGGGAAAGATTACGCCTGTGCTGTACACATGTAGGTATGCCCCGGGGATATCTGTTACTGTGTTGAAGTTGCGTGCGATTCTACAAAGAGTATTTTCATTGTCGCTGTTTAAGCTTTTGTTGCTTGGTATATCTAGCATCTTCACACCGGCAAGTTGTATAGATGTTGTAGGATACAGGAAGTCCCCTGTGAGATCTGTAATTGGGAACCTCAGAGGAGAGTGGAAAATTTGATGTAGGATGAATTAATTCTTCCTCTTTTTATTCCATTCCTCGTTCAGGGGTGCTGTCTAATCTTTGCTAATGCGTTGGCAGAGTGCACTGGATCACTTCACTGAGAGAGAGAGGAAGACAGAAAGAGAGTGAGAAATGTGAGGCAGCCAGTTGATCCAAGGAGAGGAAAAAATAAGAAGGAGCATGGACATCATGCACTTGGATTGGTGGTGTTGTATTGACCAGTCTAAAACTTGATAGATCACAAGGTGACGTCAGTGAATGGTCTAACCCTTAATGTTAAAGGCCTCACTGGGGCTGACAGCATGTACTGAATGCTGTTGTTGCTAATGATTGCAGCAGCTAATGTTCCATTATATGTCAATATTATATATGACAGCATAGGAAATATGACCCATTTAAATGACTCTATTAATTCCAAACATTTTGTTACTATATATTTGTAAATTACAGGGATGAGATAATCTTAATTGTATTTTTTGCGTATACTGTGTATATTTTGATAAGTGCATAATCACATATAAAATGATTTGACAAATATGATTTAATTAACAATGGTTTAAATGCATGAGAGAGGTTGTTTATTATTACCTTCAGCTCCACAAAGCGTTTCAGTGTCTTTCAGCACATCACTTTAGTTGTATGATTCTCCATTTTTTACTGTTTTGGTTCATTCCCACTGCTGAGATCAGAGTTGTTTTCAGACACAGCTAATGGTTTAAGCAAAAAAGCCCAAAAAACTCACTGGACACTATCTATATTCAAGTCAATGAAGTCCTCAACCATTGTTCAATAAATAAGACTCTAAATAACTTTTTAAATTATTTTTCACAACTTGCTTGAAATAATTAATTTAAACAGCTGAAACAATAAGATGATGATGAATGACCTCATCAAGACACATTTCTACTGGAAGCATTTAAACAATAATATTGAATTCATTCCCAGTACTGCTCACAGTCAATTTAAAGGTTATTGGCCACATAGAAAATGAATTATTGAGAAAAAATCTGATTCAGTTCTCAATTTTGACTGGATGCAAAATTACCCTGAACCTGTTATTCATTGCCACCAGCACTTTCCTTCATTCCTTTTATAAATATTTCATTCAGAACTCTCTCTTATTTTCATCTTATTGTGAAACATACTAGATGTATCCAATTTTTTCATTCTCTGTGTCTGTGCAGAGACTGTCCTCGCAGTCATATTCATCCTTTTCAGTGTCTTTGTTTTTTGCTTCTATGGTCACCTGTAGCTTCCCATAATCTATTGAATGTTGCTGTTCCATTTGGTGCTCTCTTAGCTTGTTGGTTGCCATAGCTACCATATCCTGGATAGTGTTGTATGCTGAGGATGAACTGTGTGGGTATGCGGGTGTTCATGTGATGCATGAGTGAGTGTGCAAGTGTGTATGTCATGCACAGTGATATGAAGGCTGCACTTTTCACAAGTAATTATAGTACATCAGCCATTATGAGACAGGACATGTGCACTTGATTTTAAAAGTATGGTATCCACTGACTAATGCTATCTGAGAGGACAGGGACTGAAATCTGTATTAGTCTGTGTGTGTTTTTGTCTGTGTGTGTGGGTACCTTTTTGTCTTTGCATGGTTCTGTGCGTATCTGAGGCAGTAGAGGGGGACATTTTTATGCCTACTGTGATTTTGCGAGTGATTGTAGTTTACAGAGAAGTGTGCTGTGCTCCTCATATTAGAAAGAGAGAGAGGAGAGGGGGTGGGGGTTGTGTGTGTGTGTGTGTGTGTGTGTGCGCTTGTGTGTGTGTGTGAATGTGAACAGATGAAGGACATTTATTTGTTGCAGAATGTGTGGCCCCCAGCAGAAGAAATGCTTTCCTAACAATCAGCATCCATCAGGAGCCAGGCTTACCTCTCCTATAGACAAAAGGTTAAATGCTTCACTAAATCATTCTCTCTTTTTGTTCTCTTTTCTCCCACTTGCTTCATTACCACCCCCCCCCCCCCCCCCCCAACCTATTTGCCATCCTTACCATTGGTTCCCTGCCCTTTCTTGCTTCCCAAACCATGCCCCTGCTCCCTCCTCCTTCCTCTAGCTGGTGGGTGGCGAATTTGACCTGGAGATGAACTTCATCATCCAGGAGGCGGAGAGCATCGGCTGCATGGTGGAGCTGCTGTCCCACTGTGAGGTGACGTGCCAGGCTGAGATCTGGAGCATGTTCACCGCCATCCTCCGCAAGAGCGTACGTAACCTACAGACCAGCACAGAGGTCGGCCTCATCCAGCAGGTGCTGCTCAAGATGAGCACCGTGGACGACATGATTGCAGGTGAGCAACGGACAGACAGAGGGTGAATTCATGAGCATGCAGTGATACACATGAAGACAAAAACATGGAACTATTGTATAAATAAAATCAAGCTTTGATCACAGTTTCACTGCTCTGCTGATGCTGACATCATGGCTTGTGTGTCAGAAGTGCACTCAGACTCACTTTTACACTAAACACTGGGAGATTTAAAGAAGTGCTTTAAAGGTACCTGTGTGTAATCATCAGTGTATGATGTTAAGTGTGTGTAAAGACTTGTATTGCACTATTTTGTTGCTTTATTTGAGCTTTTCCCACTTATCCTCATCTTTATTGTCTAGGTAGTATCTTTTCAAAATCACAAATCAAGAGCTTAAACTGCATCCAGCAGTGGGTTGTATGTGTAGGTGTGAAAATCAAAAGTAAAACCATAGAAAGAAAAAAGAGAAAGCCACTTGTCATGCTGAAAACATGACATGTCTCCTTCTGGTACAGTGTGTGTTTGTTGAACTTGTCATTTTAGATGGATGAAAACATTCCTGATATTTAACTCTATAGTAGCTGACAATACATGGTTAAGACTGGAACATTAATCTTTAGGAATAACAAAATTGCTTTAGCATACTGTCAAGCACATTACGAGTTTTGCTTAAAAGTATTTTTAGGCATATTTCCTAAAGTTCAGAATCTGCAGTTGAAGATGTCTTTCACTCACCTCAGACTTTGTGTTCATAGCAGACATATTTCATGTGTGCAGGTGTATTTGCCCCACAGTCAGACATTTGTAACAACATGCTGGTGATGGTGCAGCAGAAGCAGAGTAATGACCTCAGTATGCTTCTGTGTGTGTGTGTGCTGCAGATTTGCACCGGTTCTTGATTGCACAAAACAGCACATACACAGCCGGCTCTTTACATGATCATATTGACCTTGCTTTACCTTTAACAATGCCTCGGTGTGCGTATCCTTGCTTTCCCCTCCCCCCAGTGTCCTCTCTGTACAGTACCACCGCAGGATAATGTGTTTTATAACTTCTGTGACTTATTACTGCTCACCACAGCAGAGTATATGGCGCTTAAATCAATTTAATGCCAATTCCCACAGACTCCCTTTCTAAACCTTGATTCTAACCATGATTTTTAAAAGCTATTTGAAATGACCTACATGGATTGATCATGCAAAAAACAGAGCTTAGGGGTTTTGAATCTAGGACATTATGCATCGCGTTTTCCTCTCATACCGAGCACCTCGGTGAGCTAGCCTTCTGCTTTATTCCCTGTCGCTGGACTCTGGCTAATGAAATATTGTGGGAACACTCTATTCATATCTAGCAGGCCTAATGGGAGAGAAGAGCCTTTGTAAGCAGATTGGCTCACTGTGCTGTACCTCTGCCATATCCTCACTGATCTGTTGTGGCTGTTGTGAAGTGAAAGTCAGTGAGGCAGGAAGGTCATTTTGACCAAACAAATGCCTTCTAACACAATGTGCTTTTTAATATCTGATTAAATATTCATAGGGAAATGTGTTTGAAGCCTTGTTTTTGTCAGTTCCATGGCATGTTATCTTTAAATAAGAGCTCATTCTCGACAGGTTGTTAGAGTGTTAGAGGGCCTATTAAAATGTGAAGATCATCTAGTTTCTAGCCTCAAATGACCTGGTGTGGTAAGCTAAATATATAATGAGACAACAGGAAAATGCTTCTTAGATGTTAAGCCATTGGTAATAATAAAACAGTGATATAATGTTTATGGCTGTTTGTTCCCTTTTTTTGTTTTGTTCTTGTGCTTGAGTAGAACAAAGGCCAGGCCACAAACCTACTGTACCCTTTACAGCTGACAGAAGAGTGAAAAATGTGTCACAATGACATGTTGAGAGCTCTGAACACTTGGATTGAACACGCTTGAATTTTGATTCCACTGAATAAAAGATTATACAACACTCAAACATACTAAACGTCTCTTTTTGATGACCTCACCATATTTTATCTGAGTGTCAGTTGAGGGCCTTCTAAATGCTGACTCACGAACACATTTACACACACGCACACAGACACACACACGCACACACCGACACATTTCTGGTCACAGGGACTTTTGGGGAAATTATATAGACTTCATTTCCTGGAGGCTTACCCTAACCTTAAACATCCAACCACTGCACCAAAAATCATCTTTGTCCTAGTCGAGGTCACGGCTTTTGTTCCTAGTTGGTCAAGCCATCACCAATTAACTAGTCCTAATTTGTCCCCAAAAGTAGTCTATGACAGACCACACACAGACATATTTGGGTTGTTTGTTCAGTTTCTTGTGCTCACTTTCCACCTGTGTGTTTCTCAGACCTCCTGGTGGACATGCTGGGAGTCATGGCCAGTTACAGCATCACAGTCAAGGAGCTGAAGCTACTCTTCAGCATGCTGAGGGGAGACAACGGCATCTGGGTAAGCTGGTGGATACACTCTGATGGAAGATGTGTGTGTATATCAGTAAAAATCATATTATTATTGTGACCATATTTTTGTTGAAAAGGCACATCCAAGTGCTGTGGAGGTTAACACGCATAAAAATCACATGTTGAAATAACATCTGTAATTGCTGTTGACATTTCTTTTATGGATGACATTCAAAAATACTCATCTAATCATACTCATCTACCCCTATGAGAGATAATGCTTCAATCCAAACCTCCCTCTCTGATGGCAGAGATCATGACACTGGAAACCCCCCAAATGTTTGTTGTTTCTAGACTGATTTGACTTTGTGAGCTTAATTGGAAGTGGTATTACCTGACTGGAGTGAGTTGCTTTTTATTTCTATTGATACCACATTTCATTATTACAGTGATGGTAAAAGCCCTATTTCACTCTTGATTAATTCTGGGAAATTGCCTAAATTGGTGATTATTATGTCAGTGTGTTTTAACAACAAAATTGACTCATATAAATATATATAATACTCATCAAGTATTTACTGCTAAAGATGTATGAGATGTATCACTGGCTATAATATGCCAGCATACTTTTAATTAATATTTGTGGGAGATAAATGGATTTCATCCGAGATTAATTATACACAATGAGTTTGTTTGTATATGTCATTAGTCTGGATGTTGGTTAATGTGATGGTTAGTAGACTTGAATAATAAAGGATGGTTGTGTGCTGATGTGGGTTTGTGTTTAGGTACTGAGCTAAACTCAGAGGAGTGGATGAGATTGTCACTAAATTGAGAATAGCTGGTAAACCTTTAAAGGAGCCCACGTTAAGTGAGCCGGGGCCAAAGTTGTCTCTAGATTTGTGGCTCACCCTTTCACTTGAGCTGTGTGGCAAGTAAGACATGGGAACTTGGCTTGGGTCTTGAGAAGTGGCAGTATGTATTCATTGACTAATAGCCTAAACTGTACACACTGTTCACAGCTATGCTGCTAACTTAATACTCTCTGCTCCATCTCTCTCTCTCTCTCTCTCTCTCTCTCTCTCTCTCTCTCTCTCTCTCTCTCTCTCTCTCTCTCTCTCTCTCTCTCTCTCTCTCTCTCTCTCTCGCTCGACCGCACACTGCTATGTACAGCGCTATTCCTTAAAGGAGCTACACTACTTGTATAACACATTTTAGTTTATAAAACATCTTAAAACACTTTCTTTTTTTAAATCCCCTGAGCTTACACTTAGTGGACCGCCAGGCTTGCAGTACACTGGCAGAAGCCCTGCATATTAAATGTTTGGATTGATTTGCGAGTGTACGTCGAGACAAGGGCAATTTAGCACACGTTTCACACTCTTATTTTCTCTTGTAATTGACATTATTAATGCAACAGAGGTTTGACTATATTGTTTTTGTTTGAGTGATAGAAGCATGGTGGAAACAATGACAGCCTAATCAGCTGTGAAGGAGAAATGCCCATGAAATAAGATGTGAATTGAGTTTTTTCTGTTGGTGAATCATGGATATTATCACACTCTACATACTGTACTTAAAACCACCATCTTCTAACCCCTGAACAGATAAGTGCCTTGTTCAAGGTCTTATGTTTTCCTGGGCCCCTTCTGCCAGGATTTCCCCCCAATAATATAGACATTTGCTTTATTTATGACTATTGCAAATGAGTGTATGCCCAATTAATATGCAGGAGAATGAAAAAGGGTTTCATTAACAGGTTTTCTCCTTCACTGAAACATCAACATGAAGCCATATTACACCTGATTGCCTCAGTCTTTCAAACTAATACATAGTGCCAGACTATTCACTGTGTAATTTAACTTAAATAATTGCGATGAAATTGGTCAAACTAAAATTGAATTTGAAAAAAAGAGGGTATATACAGGCCAGGCAGTTGCTGATTCATACTTGAGAATTACATTGCTAGGTTTACATTAAGTTTCTGTTAATAAGGTTAATGTCCAGCTTTTAGCTGCTGGGTTTATTTGATTTAGACTGAACCGTGGAGATTTAGGATGGTTTTGTCACGCTCAACATTCTCGTCTCACTGTAGGGTTAGCAAGACTGCGTGGCATTCAGAGTATGTGATACCTTAGCAGCTGCTGATGTTCACCAGTTGAGTCAATATGCCCTCTTCCCCTCTCATCAATCTCTGCTCTACTCAGGCTCCAAGACAACTACCATCAACAACCCCTGGTCACTGATCAGTTGTCCACAGCAAAACCATCATCCATCCCTTCAGTTCCTTCTCCCTGTACCACCTCTGTCCAATAACAAATCCCACCCCATCCACCTTGCCTCTATTTCCCTGTCTTTTCCAATTTCTCCTCCCCCAGCAGCTCTCTCCAGAGACAGATCGATTAAGGGTTGCCATGGTATTGATGAGGTGTTGTCGGGGGAGGGCGGAGGTGATTGAAGAGTTATTGATCCAGTGGGGTTGTGGTAGAGATGTGATGTCACACCATGTTTTTTTTTGCTTTTTTTTATAACAGATTCTCTCCCCTGTGCCTCTAATAGGCGGCATCCGTCATCTACTAAATGACAATCACTCTCTCCTCACCTGTCCTTTCCTCTCTTCTCTCTTCCAGCCAAGGCATGCTATCAAGCTGTTGTCGGTGTTGAACCAGATGCCTCAGAGGCACGGTCCTGATACCTTCTTCAACTTTCCAGGACGCAGCGCAGCGGTGAGACTGACCAATATAGATACATAAACACATACGCACATGAGCCCATTTAACAAAAATAAGTTAAATTGATTCCATTATGCATATCAAACTGCTAAACAGTCCCTTGCAGCATTCTTATTTTAGTCAGTCAGCACATCTTAATTACCAATTTACTCCACCAGTGCAATGACTTGAATGGTGAAAAGGACATGACTGAGACATATTGATTACTAAAAACATTGGCAAGAACTGGTCTGATGTGTGTGTATCCTCTCTCAGGCTATAGCACTGCCACCGATTGCCAAATGGCCTTACCAGAACGGATTCACTATCAACACCTGGTTCAGGCAGGATCCACTCAACAACATCAATGTGGATAAAGACAAACCATACCTCTATTGGTAAGAAGAACAACATTCATCTCAACGTTAACGTAACAAAATTACATTCTTTTATTGGGACTGAAATCATCTTAAAGTTGTTTTTTCTGAACTTTGAAAAAATGAAAACACTTCAGCTCTGTCTAATGACCATGACTCTGTCATTTCTTTGTGCTGACCCACGAAATCATGATGATATTTTTGCCTGTGTCGTTACAGAGGAGCTTAATAGAAGAAAAATGGGATGTAAAACACCAATGGTTAAGAGCAGCTTTTTGTGTCAGAATGATAGAGGAAGGCTTTCTTTGTAGACTCCATTTTCCATTTTCTAGTTTCATTCGTACAGAGAAAAAAAGATTGTAAGGAGATACAGAAACACCAGTTTCTTCACTGGCAGTAGTAATACTGCAGATTTTACTTCCTGTGTAAGGGGTGAGATGTACCTCAGAATAACTGAGAGATCCTGCATAAATTCACTCTCTTACTTTTGCCGTCACCATCAATCTAAACAAAGAAGAAGTATACAGCTGAATACCAACACATCTTCATAATTAAAAGCACCACATAGATCGATTGTACCATGCACTCCAAAATTATCTACAGCATTTTCTAATATACAGCCTCTGTCATTGCTTTCCAAAAGTGTTACAAATCACTGTTCATTTTGTAAATAATGATATTTCATGGTGTGACAGTGCTGTGGTTAAGGTCTGGATTGATTTAGGCACAAAAACCACCTGGTTAGGGTTAGGAAAGATGGCTTAGGGTTAGGAACACTACTCTGACTACTACAAAAATTAGGGTAAGTTAAGCAACCATTTGTTTTCATGAGAACAATAAAGACTGCAACAATCCCAATTATGTTTTGTAAAAAAAAAAAAGTTCTGATTTTCAGTTAAAAACACGATACTTGCAGTTGGAAACGGGAAGTGAACAGCTGTCCCCTGCAGCGAAATCCACTTTTTGCCATCGATATAGCCAACCATTCAACTCACCACCTCCACTTATGGACATTTGTCACCTTTTATTGACGTAATCTAAACTGAATCACTTCTCTGGGTCATAATAACCATAGCCTCTGTATGGTATCTGTCACTCAAATCTTACTACTGGTAATTTTTCCAGACTGAAGTTTCAACCTATAATGTCTTTTTTTCTTTTGAAGGGCTGCTGGATTCAACTAGTTCAGGCCTGTTCACTCCGGGTGTCAAAAGGCATTCTGGTTAAAATAATAAATGACGCAGGTTGAGGGAGAGAGCGTTGAACACACAGCATGAGAAAGCACTCAATAGTCTGCTGCTCAGGTCTAATTATCTCCACATAAGAAGTCAACACGTCACAGGCAAAGTGATCAAATAAGTTTCTGCTCATGACTGCAGTTAGGATGTTGACGATGTTACCACAATCTGCTTATTATATTTTAGATTAGTCTATTAATAGTTTATTATATTAAATATCAGAAAATAGTGAAACAAGCATCAACACATTTTCAGAGCTGCTTGTTTAGTTGGACTAATAGTGACAAAGATATTCCATCTATAATGATATTAAACAAAGCAAAGATCTAACTTGAGAATTTGTGTTTTTTTTGCTTGACAATTGACAAATTAAATAAATTAATAATTTTTTTTAACTGGCCAATTGTTTTTACACTACAACAATGTCTTAAGAGTATTAAAGGTTCAGAAGTCTGTCTTTAAACAAAATTCAGTTGCCCAAATAGACACTGAAATAGGTTTTGTTTCTTGCTGTAATCATTATTCCTGTACATACTGGCTTTTTAATAATTTACAAAAGTAATTGATGGGGGACAAAATCCACAGTCTTCCTGCAAAAATGTATGCAAATATTTTTCTGAAGCTAATATGAAGCGACTCAAGGAGATGCCAAGTTCCCTCTTCTTGTTATGGAAACATAAAGATGAATTAGAGATATCCACTTGATTGGACTCACTCACACTGCTGAAGCCTCACATTAGCTTCAGATAAACTATTAAATACATTTTTGTGCAAAACAAGTACATCATTCAATAATCATCACTTGACTATTTTTTAAAACATTTCTGCAACTTTTTATATATATATTATAGTTTATAATTGAACTCATCAGACTGAATGACACGGGCAGGAAGTTAATATATAAACAGATTATCAATTAGAACATAACTTTAAATGTCATGGTTCTCCATTATGAGTGTTCTGGGTGGGTGCCTACGATCGTCGAGCAGCCTTGGACCTCACTGGCCTCACTGCTAATGTTGTAAGTGCAAGCCGTTACCCACCATGAAGCTTCATTAGCTCTGACCTTTTGTTTAATTGAACTCCTTTACTCCGCTGCTTGGCTTCTTTCCTCCACCTCTTCACTCTGACGTTAACCACTGGCATCACGGCACCTCTATCCCCCTCACAGAGTTAAACTGTGATTCATTACCGACGGAAAGGTTCTGTAAAAGAGGTGCGTAGCTTGAGGTCTACAGCAAGGATGACATGCATCCTCATATTGGCTGGATACCATCACAGAGATGAGCTCTGATCATGAAAAGTGTCAGGATGTAATCCTGTTTCCTTAGTAACCGTTTGTCAGGTTGTCATGGTAAGTGAGGAGCGAGAGGGAGTGCGCCCTCCTCTACTCTGGCCCAGGTCTTATCATCCTCCCCCAGACACAGCTGCTACTCCAGCAGCCTGTCTGATACTGGCCTCCACAGCTGCTTGACGGCCACGATAACACGCTCCTAACATGTACCAGGGATTCACTTGAGAGGGATTTATATCTGCTTTCTGGCCGCGCTGTGTGTGATCCTTTTAGGCTGATTATAGAAGTTAAATGTGTCTTGTTGTTTCATGAAGAAGCTTAGCTGAGGCTGGGTTTTACATCGAGGTTACGAGAGCAGTAAGACAATCATTATGAGGGAAAAATAGATGGAGGGGGATTAGCAGTGTTTCTGCACAACCTGTGATCTGGGACCCTTGGTGCTGCAAAGAACATATTTTAAAATCTCGCTTTTTGTGACTGGTATTGGTTTAAATTATGAGATGCGTCAGTGTGAAAATTACCCTGCTTGTATTTTGGTCGGCAGAATTTCTTTTGGTACAATTTATAAAAGATGTGGAATTTTTTGATGTGGATGATCTTTTGCAGTTATCGTCGTAGCTTGCAGAAACAAAAAAATATCCTATTGTTTACAACAAAACAGGTTTGATAGATCAAATCGGACAATGCACTGTGGTCGAGATGCCATTTTCACAAATATTTGCTTTAACTTCCAAAAATGTATTTTGTTTTATACATCCAAAAATGTCAAGTCATTCAGTTTCAGAAAAATCTAATGAAAGTCCTCATTGCACACTGACATTTGTGCTATTCATCAAGAAATGTTATTATTACTTTTAAATGCAATGAAACATTTTTAAGTGAAGCTGAAACTATTTTCAAACACACACTGAATTGATAAAAGACTGAAATATTTGTAACTCTCTCTGATTCTCTGCAGTTTTCGCACCAGTAAAGGAATAGGTTACTCCGCTCACTTTGTGGGAAACTGTCTCATCGTGACATCATTGAAGTCGAAAGGAAAAGGCTTTCAGCACTGTGTGAAATATGATTTCCAACCTCGTAAGGTAAGACATGAGAAAAGACATGCACACAAAACCAAATCACTCCAAATTGTGCTTTGGCCAGTGCCGACTTTGGCAATCCTGTGCCACTTACTCGATTAGACAGCATCAAAAGTGTGTTGCTGCTCTCTCTCTATCTATCTATCCTTGTACTCACTAGGAGTGTTGATGAGTGGAGATAAGATCTGTCAATTAAGACCCACACACTGCCCCTCTACTGCACCGTCAGCATTCTGCTGCTGTCCTGCACACAAACACGCACTCTTTCATGCACACATAAACACACACACATTCACTTGATGAGATGGCCTTCTGCCGTATTTGCTGACCCAGTGGAATTGTTGCACAGCCTAACAAAGTTCCCAGTGGTTCCATTTGATCAATTTATAAGCCACCATGTCTCACAGCATTTTTATCCACTGTGTGTATGTGTGTGTGTGTGTATGAACACTTTCATGCACATGTTGTATTGTTCACTCACTAGCTATGCATACACCAGCAAAAGTCTAGGTTGTCCTCCCCCGTGCAGCCACCATTTCAGTCGTTTCTCCAGGGAACCTGTGTGTATTGACACCAGGCATAAGATGCTTTGTAATCAATGCACACACACGCACATGCACACACACACTATTAATGGCATAGCATATTAAGATGAGCAAAGGGAAATCTTTGGTTTTAGTAAGAGTCTGGGAAAGTGAATGAATTTAACACATTGTAATCTTCCATGTCTTTGTAGGAACTAACCCTCCTACAAAGAGCTAATACTGTTAGGGAACATTCTCAGGGTGAGGGTTGCTTGACCAAGCCGGACAAAAACATCTTAATAGAAAAAATTTATTTGATCTACAAAAAAAAAATCAAAAATGGATCATTGCACAGCAGGATGCTCTTATGAATAGTTTGTGTTGATAGAGTAATAAATGGTACAGTGAGAACACATTTTGCTCACCACAGGTTTCATCAGGTTTGCCTTACAATAGTGTAGTCAATATAATGGATTTGAACTGTAAGGGAGGCTAAGCATGACAACGTTATTTGTATAGCACCTTTCAAAGACAGAGACATTGCTCTACATAATAAAAGCATTAGAACATTTAAAAGCACGATAAGAAGAGCGACAAACAATTAAATTGGAAAATAAAATAAATTAAAATATGTTACTGTTTCCACCAAATAATACCAGAAAAAATAGAGACAGTGCAGTTCTTAATCAACAAAACACATAAGTTTGGAGTAACTCCCACTTTCAAAAAAAGGAGCCCAGAGACAAAAATGATTCAGTTTGTAAATGTTTGCATGTAAATCATTTTTTTTTTCTTTTATCATCTTTCTGAATGTGTTTTTTTGTATTTTTTAGTGGTATATGATCAGCATCGTCCACATCTACAACCGCTGGAGGAACTCTGAGATCCGTTGCTATGTCAACGGTCAACTGGTCTCCTACGGCGATATGGCCTGGCACGTCAACACCAACGATGTAAGAGCACGCTTATTGGCCTATTAGAGGCATTTTACAGACATCTGTGGAAAACTATTACATTAAATATTTCAGGAAAAAAACTCCACTTGAGATAAATAATGAATTGTTGTGGAGATAATGGCAAAGAGTGGATTATGAATATTGAGTTTATTATTAAATTATCGGGTGAAAAAGCCAAATTTCATTGATCTTCACCAGGTATGCTGCTACCAGTAATATTCTTTCTAAACAACTTCTGTATCAGTGTTAGAAATTCAGCATTAGTCTGGCTCTACTTCACGCTTAAGGAGCCAAGACACTGCCATGACCCGAAACTGAAAGACAAAACTTTGAAAGTTTGAAAGTCCGTGTTTGAAAGTGTACAAAAGATTTGAAACTTTGAAACTAAGTTTTGAAGGTGTATATAGTGTTTTGATAGGCTGAAAAAAATATTCAAATCTCTGAAAACATTATTTTGTATTGGAATTGAATGCAACTTTTCTTTTTTTCTTTTCCTTCTTCACAACTACAGCATTGTTTTTACAGTGTTTCAACCACACATTTTCAGAGTTTCAAATTTGGCACCTTTCTCCCACAGTATAATTTTGTTATCCAGTTTTGAAACCTTGTAAATGGTGATCTGAAAAAACTCTGAAAAAAAAGATTAGAAACTCTGAAAGAAGTTTTGAAACTGAAAAAAAGATCTGAAACTCTGAAAAACAAAGAAAAGTTGCAGAGATTTGAAATGAAAATTCAAAAACAAAATAATGTTTTCAGAGATTTGAACATTTTTTCAGCTCATCAAAACACTATATACACCTTCAAAACTTAGTTCCAAAGTTTCAAATCTTTTGTGCGCTTTCAAACATGGACTTTCAAACTTTCAAAGTTTTTTCTTTCAGTTTCGCTTCATGGCAGTGTATTGGCTTCATACACGCTTCCCTCCATTCGTGATGTTGGCAAACATTTGAGGTTTGACCTCTGCATTCGTCAGCTGGGGCAGAGTTGCCCTTGGGCCCTGTTCCAGCACAGCTTGCCCAAACTCCAACTTCCAACTTTTCCATTTAACAGGGGACAGGTAGTCTGACCTCTCAGTGGCAGCACAACCTCCATTACACTTCTTTCATGGTTGGCTCTTGACATTGCTATAATTACTGAGGGCTGGTGTTATTCTCTGTAAAAAAGTTCTTGGCCTTAGGGTAAAATGTCTTATAGTTATACTTATAGGTCTCAAAATGTTTTCTCAAAAAGGCTGAAGAAAAAACTTATTTTATCACTTTGACAACACAGAAGAGTTCAGATCTCCTTGTGAGCGAGCGCATAGATGAAAGGCCAATGGACACTGAAAATATTACAGCAGGTCCATCTCTTCAGAATGCTATGAAAGTATGAGTGCAAATGAATAATGAGTGAACTCTTAAAATTGTTTTTAGGCCTTTTTCTTTAAAAATTGAAAGCGCAGAGAGAGGAAACAAAACAGGTAATGGAGGTCCACTTACCAGACTTGGACACAGCAGAAAACATTTTCAAGGGGACATACAGTATTATGTGTTCTCTATTTTTCTGCCTGCTCTCTACTTTCTCCTTGTGATGACGTTATGGCTAAGGTTGTTGCTATGGTTATTACACCGGTTATTGGTATGGTCTGCTTGCATATTTCATATTTTAGATGTTAGATGAGTAAACAAAGCTATATTGTGTTGACTTAAGCTATACTATGTAATCATTAATAAAAAATGTCCATCTTTGAAAGCGACTTTCAACAAGAAAGGACACATTTGACTTCCTTACTGATCATTTTTAGTTCCCAAATCCTCTTTGCAAGTAAAATCTGATAGTTTTGAAATGTTATAACATGGCTGCTATATATGTTCTGTCTTTTTCAGAGCTATGACAAGTGTTTCCTGGGTTCATCAGAGACAGCGGACGCTAACAGGGTCTTTTGCGGTCAGCTGGGAGCCATTTACGTATTCAGTGAAGCTCTCAACCCAGCTCAGATCTTCGCCATTCACCAGCTTGGCCCAGGATACAAGGTACACGTATTACCATATCATGCACCATACTTTATATACTCTGCACCCCTTACAGTGCATCAATGTCATGCACCATTTGGCAGGTGTGGAATATCCTGGCAACCTTAAGATTGCATTGTCAATGTTGCTTACTGTCGTCTTTGCCCGTTTACTTTGTCAGCTAGAAGTAGTTGATGCCATCAATCATTCTTTGGCTATCAATCACAAAAGAATAGCCTGTACATTGGTGCCAGGGTGCCCTTGTGGTATAGTGAGGTTTTTGTTGTCAGTTAATGTAAATTGGACTTTGAAATGTATAAAAAGTAGTAATTCTGTGCAGGAGAGGTAGAGGTAATCAAAATGGAAAACACAGCTTCACCACTCTTAACCTTGATGCAAAATTAATGGAACAAATGTTATTGTCCAAAACCAAGCTTTTAACAGGGGGAGTTGTCTTCATGAGAGTAATCTAATAGGTGCAGGAACATTTTTTTCTTTTAGATTAATCCTCTTCCTGTCAGCCGGAACATCTCAGCAGTAGATCATAATGTTGTGCAGCTGCAATACATGCTGTGATGTGTTGTGAGCGAGGGCCAAGGCTGTGATCACCACCCAATTTTCAGACCACTTGTTGCCCAATGAAATGCAAAGGCTAGAAACAGAGGGGGAAATCATAGTTTAAATAGATGAAGCAGATTGAGATAAAAGGGGCAGAACGTGAAACTGTATGGCAACACTATCAACAAATGCCTCCTGGGACATCACAAATTGATGATGTGCAGCAGTTTGAAAGCATCTATGGGGAGATTTTGCCTTTTAACCACTGAGTCTAGACGCTTAGGGTTCTTCTGTTAATAAAAAATATTCAAATGAGGCTTCACAATGTTGAGTTTGGAGTACTTATAGCTTTAGAAATCACCATCTCTGCCTTTTGGCTTGGCTTACGGTAACAGCAGAGGTGCCGCAAAAAACCTTGCCAGCTGTCTTGCTTCTTGTTTTGGCAGACTTGCACGCCTCAGGCCACTTACAGCTTGTTTACGAAGGTGTCCAAAGCTGTCAAGATTTCAGCACCACAAGACTGCACGGATATTTGAGGCTGCTGATGTGCATGAACAGCTGCTGGTTTTTCAACAACTCCTTAGAAATAGAATATAGTGAATCAGAGATTTGCTCTAATTTGTAAGACTTGTTAATGTTGCACTGATAGAGAAACATATCGTCAACATGCAGAGCACACATGCTGAGGATTGCGTGACTCATGCACTGAATCATACATGTGACAGTAGTTCACACCTTTATCTTTCTCACAAACTCTCCTCTCTGACATGATAAGACATATGGCTCTGTATAGAAAAAAAGTTCCCACATCTTCCTCCTAATGATCAGATGCTTGGGATTTGCTGTGTCTCTGCCATGAATACTGATTCCTCTCTCCATCACAGCCCACAGTTTCCTCAGGCTGATCAGCCAGATGATTGCATCTCTGCATGGCGCTGAATGGGCTTCTCAGATGCCCAGAAGAGACCATTAAATGGCTCAGTTGTTTCGAAGCCGCAGGACTCTGCACTGGTATTGTAATGATGAGTACGCAGGTTTTTCAGTCGGCTAAAGGAGGAACGCCACTGGGACTCAGCTTGTGTCACACAGCATCCTGTCTTAATTCGAATATAGGCCGGTCCTTGTTCTCATGACTTCACGCAGATGATGATGTGTGAATGTGACAAGCTTCTGGGGTACTGCCTAATCAGTGGGGAAGAGAACTGTATCTATGTATATTGTACAGTACATGTGCGTGTGTGTCTGCGTGTGAGCACACACGTAGCTGTTTGAAGCCTCTTGGTCTCAGCCACTGTCAATGTTACTGTTCAATAATGAGGAGCAAGAGGCAGACAGACACTCTCTTCGCTCTGCTAAACAAGCCTTCAACACAGGGAGGCTCTTCAAGGTCTTTTCACTCGGCATGGCTCGTGATGGCCGACACAGTGTGTACTTAGTGTGTGTGTGTGTGCGCGTGTGTGTGTGTGTGTGTGTAGTTGTTTCCATGTTCTCCTAATGATGGTAGAAGATGGAACATAACATCTTGTTTTTCTATGTGGGCTGTAGTCGAAAGAAATTGGTATTGTGTTTTTCTCTGTATGTGCCGTCCCTCACGTGTTGCTGAGTGTGTTGCTGCACTCTTCATCAGAAGTCCAGATGTCCTCATTGTAGAGCACTGCCAACAATCTGGCCACAACGTAATTAATGAACCGTGTGAGTCTATGTGGGCACCTGTATTGTCTGCCCCTGTGTGTGTATTTATCAGGGTGCATAATGGCGTTATTGAATGTGTTTTTGTTTTCTACATTTAAATATTGCACTTTTAGAGAATTCTATTCCCTAAAAACTCTGACTTGTATAGGGCTTGGTATCAAACCTCTCTACTACTTGATAGATTTTTTTACTGACAATTGAATTTATGTATAAAAACAAGTTTTATTTTACAACATAAAGAATTTAAAAAAGTGCTTTGGTACTGTATATACTGCAGCTCATGATGAAATGTGCAACATTTCAGATTATACCTAACTGTAGATTTGTAAGATATTTAGAAATCATTTGCCAAAATGTACTTTTTCATTTAGGAGGACTGTTCTTTATTTCTCAGGAGACATACAAACTTAATGGAGCAGTTGTGTGTGTGTGTGTGTGTGTGTGTGTAGGTGTGTGTTTGTGTGTGTGTGCGCTGTTATCTGCAGCTTAGTGTCATATCTGCAGCTGACAAGTGCGACACGGTCGGGAGTTGTCATTTTCATTGCTCTGTGTGTGGTTGTGTAACAAGGTGAGGGACATACTGTATGTGTTCAAGCGCAGGTGTGTAAAGCTCATACGTAAACATTTTCACTTCCTTCACACTTGTATATTCTTCCCGCTGCCTCTCGAATGCCTCCATACTGTACATCCCTTGATACCTCAGAGTCAGCAAAGCTCTCTACACTTTTATCTCCCCTCCTCCTTCGTTTAGCACAGTGACATGAATACAAGCTTGCACGCACACACCTAGTGTACGTTTATACATTTGCACACACCTCATAACTGCACCACAATAAATGGGCTTACATTGCAAAAAAATGTGCATCTTAATAAGTGTATTAATTTCACTTTCAGGCTATTCAGTGTTTTTTTTTCATGCAAAGGGACCACCAACCTTTGAAATAAACCAGAATTTATGTTTGTGATTGATTATCCATGCACACGGCTGCAGCATTCTGGGGTACTTTTAATGGATAAGCTTTTTTAGCACAGCTGTTTTATTGATTAGCTTTTTAACACAGCTGTTTAATAGATAAGCTTTTTAATACTGGATCATCAGCTCTTGTTTTCACTAAAGCAATATGTTCTGTAGTACAATAATAATAATAATAAAATAATAATAAGCATGGTGTTCTAGCATGTAATTACTATTAATTACTGTTGCCAATAATGTTATGTTGACAGAAGTAAGTGTGTGTAGTCATGTGTGCATGTTTGCTTCAAATGCAGATTAGCATTCAGTATTTTTTTTTTGGATAATTACTACCAACACCTCTTCTATTGGTTTATACAAGTGTGTCTTAATTGATTATGATCTTCAGTGGAAGCAAGGAGAAAGCTAAAGTGAAGGGAATGTACTGTAGTACTGTAGAAAACAGCAGATTTGTATTCAGCCCTTGGACTGCGATAAGGATGTTAACGCACTGTGGAGGGGCTGTTTTCCCTTCGACGTCTTCATTGTGCAGGGCACTCTTTGCTTCAGTGTGAAATTTTGTGCTGCATGGTTAAAACTGCTCAGGGCACATTTTCCATAGCAGACCTCAGATGAAAGGTTTAGAACAAGATGGGCCTGCAGGTCTGTGAGCAGCCCGGGGCTTTCCTGTGCAGTCAGGCTGAGCAAGGCACCTGGGGACCCAGATGCTCGGAGGGCAGAGCACCCCTCCTCTGGAGCTGCTGCAAAGGGTAGCAGAGCAACTGGCTGGCCTTTCATCTGCGGGGCTTTTTAAGCGTATCAGCGGTGCCGCAGGATACTTGGATCCGCAGACAGACAGATATAGACATGCTTACACACACACCTACAAACCTACAATTTCTGCATAGACAAAAGAAATGAGTTTTTTTCACATTTTTCTTTAAGCTAGCAGAGAAGAAAGGGTGTCCTTGTTTTAACATACTTACAATGCTTTATATTTGCCCCAATTAACCCTTACTGAGGATGGAAATAACAAAGAAAATTATGCATCACAAAGACATTTTAGATTTCATCAGGATAAGTAGTCTAACAGCTTTTGAAGAAGGCTAAAGTTTCTGTTATTTGTTAGACATAATATAACATAATACAGAGAAATTGAATGACACAGTTGTGTCAGTTTGTGTCTGTACTCTTTTGTGTTTTTTGTTGGTAGACTACAAAGGGAGAATATAAATTTGGAGTGCTGAGTGCATCTCTCCCACACAACAGTCTCTTATTCTGGGCTAATTGAATTAGTGCCCGGGTTAGCGCTGTGTTCATTAAGCTAATGCTGTGTTGTTTACACATGGCTCACGGCGCAATTATACAGACTCCATTTTGGGTGCTGAACTTGTGAAATGCCCTCACACTCCTCTTGTTTCTAGACAAGGTGTTTGTTCCTTTTATTCAAAGTCTTTCTCACACAACCACTGACATCTCTAACTGCCGCCCCTCTTTCTCCATCTCTGTAGAGCACTTTCAAGTTTAAGTCAGAGAGCGACATCCACCTGGCTGAGCACCACAAGCAGGTGTTGTACGATGGCAAGCTGGCCAGCTCCATCTCCTTCACCTACAACGCCAAGGCCACAGATGCCCAGCTCTGCCTGGAGTCATCGCCCAGGGAAAACCCCTCCATCTTCGTCCACTCACCACACGCGCTCATGCTGCAGGTCAGTCTGGCTGGATATTTCTGAGTGACTGTTCCTCTCTAGCCTAGCACCAGACATGTGACTCACTGTCAACATCTCAGAATTTTTCAGTAATTCAAGTATGACTGATTGATTGAAGTGAAATGAAATGGCAGTTTAGTCTCATTATTAGGCTAGTTTGTCACAAGCTGACTCACACCCTCCTCAAAAGCATTTGTGAAAAATCTGTGGTCCAGTATTCCTGTATTTGTTCTGCTCAGTGGACTGTACATGTGGGTATTAACACAAGAATAAAAATAACACAATAAAGCAGATGTTAGTTAAAGACGGGAAAATACAAAATGCAACTCATGTAAAACAGTTGTTATTGAGCCTTGCAGTAAACACCAAAAACAAGACTCTCAAAGTTGATTTAACGCTCTCTTTTCAAGTGTCCTTAGTTCAAGGATGGTGGAGCCCCCCTTGATTATGAATTTTTAAGCAGCACACAAATGCTGCAGCAATTCAGGCTGCAATTACTGTAATTCACACTTACAAAAGAACGGGGGGATCACATTGTATTATAGTCATATAGTTATTTTAGTTAGTTTGTAGAGGTCACATAATCATTGTTTTTATTATTGCACTTCTTAGTACAGGCAACATAAGGTAGTGTACAGAGAGGTACATAAGTGCTATCTGCACTGATATGGAAATGGAAACGTTTCTCTCAGGGAGTAAGTCATGTTTTTAATCAATCTATTAAACTTCAGATTGATGTGTGAAAGGAAGCAAATAAACAATAAAAGGACAATACGTACATCCGTTGTGTAATCCGTTCACAGATCATAACAGATATGGCCCTAATATATTATATCTTTATATATTATATTAATATTATATAGCTCAAATGCTACATTCATGTTAAAATGTTAATATTTATGGAAGTGAGTGTTTCCATACTTAATGTGTCTCTCTTACCACTAACAGTCCATCTTTGTCCCACAGGATGTGAAGGCCATTGTTACCCACTCCATCCACAGTGCCATCCACTCTATAGGAGGCATCCAGGTTCTATTTCCTCTCTTTGCTCAGCTGGACTACAAGCAGCTCAACGACAGCTCTGTGGACACCACAGTCTGGTGAGTGGGCTACAGAAATGAATGGAATCCAGTGGCGGCCTGGAAAGCAGTGATATACATATCATACATCATTTGCAGTACAGTAAATGGGCTGAAACAAGCAATAATACATGCTTTGTTGTTTTAATGTGCAACATCTACTGTAGCTGATCCTGGATTGGACCCGGAGGCAGCAAGGAAAGGGGAAAAAAGTATAAGGAGACTGTGAGCGACATTAGTAACAGACAAATCCTCTATGTGTGAGAATTGTCTTACATCTGAAGGACGAACCTTAGACAATTACACTGCACACTAGAGATAACTGATTATGGAGAGCAGGGTATGTAAGAGTAAGTGGAAAGACAGTCACTAGGTTTTTCCTGGAGTGATGAGCAGCTTTTAGAAAATCAGAGTCTGCGTTCTTTTCTCTCCAAGATTGTCCTGATACCACTCCATCACACAAGCCTTAATGCAGTTACAGTAAATACAGTTTCAGGAAGCTTCTCCACATCATGACTGTTTATCAAATATCATCAGGAAGACTATGATAGGAAACCAAAATAAAACTGATCATTAAAAATAAATGATGGGGAAGGTGAATGCGGATGTGATGTGATGATGCAGGATTCAAGAGGCAGACAAGAAATAAAAAATGAGAGCGGAGTAAATTTTTCAGAAGAGAGCATACATTCTTGCCAACCCTAACAACCTATTGAAGTACTCTTATAATGATACATGTGTGCTGATGATATATGTGTATGTTGCAGTGCTACTCTGCTGGCTTTCCTGGTGGAGTTGTTGAAGAGCTCAGTGGCCATGCAGGAGCAAATGCTGGGTGGAAAGGGCTTTCTGGTGATTGGATACCTCCTGGAGAAGGTTAGTAAAAGGACTCCATATTGAACAGTTTGCAATACATGTTATATGTATTTGTTGTTGTAGAATTATGGCAGAGTTAACCTGATGTGCCAGATGGTTTGTTACACAGAACCATGTGACAAGAAAAAAAAACAACCTGACTGGTGATTGGTTGAACCATCTGTCTATCACTATCCAGTGTTTCCCACACATAGACTAATTCGTGGCGGTGCGCCACAGATTCAACACCGGCCGCCACATATTGCGTTTCGTTATTAATTATTTTTTTAACGCTATTTAAAAAATACGCATCGTATTCGTTAAGCTGCATTTCCTTTCCCTGCTCTCCTTGCGTCTCTGTCACTCACGCGTCTCTCTCACATAGCCTACACACACACACACACACACACACACAGCCCCTCCCCTCCGTGCACACCGTGTGTCTCCATCAGCGAGATCATCCCTAGAAGCGTGGAAGCTGTGCCTTAGTGCAGAGAAGACGGCTGGTGAAATTCAAGAAAGATTGGTATCACGTGCACCTTTATAAAATCACACATTAAAAAGTCCTATAAAATATTTTATATTTTGAATACAATATTGTCCCGCCCGACCCGTACACCTTCTTTATAAAGTTAATTAATCGCAAGTTTGCGGTAAAATATAGTTGGGTTGTCGAGGTCAAAACACTAGCAGCTGTGAATCAAATAAAGTTGTTATAAGTACTGTTATGTAGTTTTTTTTACCCATACACTGAATGTTTGCTGCTTCAATCCAGATGAGTATTGAAAAATATTTTCCGCGATTGAAAAAGAGACGTGTTGAGGATGAGGACCAGCCTGAACCGGAGGTATCAGTCTGAAACAGAGCTGAACAGTCCGACCAGTGTAATTAGCTATGTTATTAATTTGTTTACAATATTTTCAGGCTTCAACCAGTGCTGCTCAAGCAGAAAGACAGGGTCAGGGAGAGAAAGAGATAGATTCGTTAGGCATTGAAGAAAGAGTAGGAGAGGAGGACAGCATAGTATAGTATTTTGTAGAGGTGAAGACATTTGAATGGGGTGTGAATAATTTGTGATTAATATGATAAAGTTGTGTATGACCAATTATTAATGAAGGAATCAGTGGGCGGTAAAGTTGGGTGTGTTATTAACGAAGGAATTATTATTATTATTTTTACACCCCCCCCCCCGGTCGGCTGCTGGCCTACCACCACACATTGCCTTCAGATCTGTGGGAAACACTGCTATCTATCACCACCTGGATTTGTGAAACTGATTGGTCCGAAGCACCGGTAGTGCAGACACAAGCGCATAACTTAAAACTGACGAGATGGATCAAACAGTCTCAACTGTGTGACGTCAGTCATTTGGCAGTACTTCACCTATGGAAGAATTATCCTATCTTTATTCAAGAGCGTAGATTTTCAGTTTGAGAGCATGCTTTTATTCCTTTTCAGTGACACAGCTCCTTCTCATGCTCACATTTATTCTCCTCATGCTCACATTTTGTGCTCGCACTGAGATGTCTGCTGCTTTCTTCCAAAATGTGTGCTTGACCTCAAAAATCATATGCTTGTGCTCACATTTCTTCTTCTTGGTCACAAACATGTCGCTCGCATTCAAATATGTCCTGTACTCGCTCAGATCTAAAGTCCACACGCTCAAATTTAAAGTCTACGTGCTCTGATCTAAAGTCTGCACGCTCAGATCTAATGTGCACGCACTCAGAACAAGCACGTGCTGTCAGATTGAGGTATCTGCTCAGACTAAAGGATGTCCCAATATGGAGTCAAGCTAGAGTGTGGACCAATCAAATGACGTCTTGGGTGCGTTCCTTCGCCCTTTTTGAGCACTCTGTAGGGGCGGGTATATGGTCTGTTTGTAAAACTGCTTCTCTCAAAATACACCAATTTACCATATTAGCCAGCTACTTGAATCATCACCTATTTAAGACGCCAGCATATTTATGTATAATTTATATATATTTAAAAAGAGTTAGATTTTTTTCTAATTTTATATTAGTGGGGTCTATTTTATATACTATAAACTGGACTAGATCTGAGCACGCACAGGAATGCGAGCGAAATGTATGTGTCAAAGAAGAAGAAATGTGAGCACAAGCATATGATTTTTGAGGTCAAGCACACATTTTGAAAGAAAGCAGCAGACATCTCAGTGCGAGCACAAAATGTGAGCATGAGGAGAATAAATGTGAGCATGAGAAGGAGCTGTGTCACTGAAAAGGAATAAAATCATGCTCTCAAACTGAAAATCTACGCTCTTGAATGAAGATAATTCTTCCATATTAACCTCACACACAAGTGAGTTGAAGAGCGAGTTTTTGTGTTTGCTCTGCCTATCTAGCGGACTAACCACTGCTGGGTGATGGAAAACATGTCACTTACTGTGCATGGCTTGTGATTTTTCCCGTGAACGTCAACACTGACAACCAATTCCTAATACTGCAAATACAAAGGCTTTCATCAGTCACTATTGTGTTACCTCATTCAGCAATGAATAGTGACTTAACCTATATTTAATCAAAGGAAAATCTTTGAGATTATAACCTTGAATAACATATTTATTAGTTTACAGTGTAAAATGTACACTTTAGCTATCTACTCTACCACAAATGTGCACAAAGAAGAAGAGACAGAGATCACATGACTTAATATCACACATTGTCTAGCGTCACAGGCCTGGTTGCTGGTGTAAATTAATGACTTGACACCTTTGGTAACCAGTTTTACACTGGCTGTGCTGTAGGCTGTGCTGTAGGCTGACAGCATCTCCTGACAAAATAACCTAAAGAAAACCTATTAAATTAAGATAAAGCTATTTGTAGTTTGAGTAGTTTGAGTTTGTTAATCTGATAATTGTTGGAGTTTGTGTGAAGAAAAGTATACTTATTTCTAACTACATATATTCACTTCAAATGTGCAATCATTGTAGACTGCAGAAAAAACACACTCCACTTTTATGTGGCGCTCTCTGCCAGTCTCACTGCTCTTTCAATTTGTGTCTTCGGGGGTACTAAAATGTCAGTCAGCAACCATGGCAACTACGTATCTACTAAAGCGTTAGAGTGAACTTTATTGGTGCTCTGTTGAAGAGTTCCTGCCCAGTTCTTACATACCTGAGAAAGATAGAAAACATTTTCAGTTTAGCCTGTTAATATGTTTGCTCAAACACACAGTATAAAGATGCTGTTTTAATTCAAAGTGAAAACAACTTTGTCATTTTACATTATTATTCAGTCTGTTTAAATCCCTGCTGATATTTCCCACCTTGTGTCCAGTCATCACGAGTCCACATCACCAGGGCGGTCCTGGAGCAGTTCCTGTCCTTTGCCAAGTATCTGGATGGTTTACCTCACGGAGCGCCACTCCTCAAACAGCTCTGTGACCATGTCCTCTTCAACGCTGCCATCTGGATACACACCCCTGCCAAGGTCTGTTTATTTGTGTGTATCTACTGAATGTGAGTGTGTGGGTTTTTTTTCATGACCTTGCTGCAAAAAAGACACGATGATAGATGCAATAAGGGAATGAGGGTGTAATAGACTCAGAACAGGCATGACAGGAAAAGAGAGAAAGAGAGAATAGGTTTTATGCTTAAAGTTTAAAGGACGTTTTGTCCGAACGCAAGGAAAATTGAGACAAGCAAAGGTTATAAAACGACGAAGAAGGAGGGATGACATCTTTGTGGCAATCGTCCTTTACTGAGATATAACAAAGGAGGTTGCAGGACAAGCAAAGCAAAAGAAACAAAGAGAAAAAGTGACATTTGAAAAGACCCCGGGACAAGAGAGAGATGTGCAGTTCCTCTTTTCCTTCTCACTCTGAACTAGATGTGAGTGTTTCTGGCGTTCCCGCGGGGCCAGTCAGCTCTTGCCTCCATTATTTTCAGAGCTTCCTGACTCCCTGTCTTCTCCCCTCTGACCCTGAGATGTGATTGGCTCCTCGGTGCAGCAGCGCCAGTCTCCAGGGCGTGCTGGAGTTAAGACGTGTGAAAGTGAAAGAAAGAATCCAACACAGCAGAAACACAATCGACCTCAGTTGACACGTCACCACAAAACAGTTTAAACTGGCTCGACTTTGTGATTGTTGACATATTTTAACCTTTAACCTGAGTGCCAATACAGAACGTGTCAGTGAATTACCAGTAAACCACAATGCACAAGGTTCATAATGGGAACAAGGCAAGCATAGTCAATGTACTGAGCAGCAACACACAAAAACATCTTTTAATCCTTTAATCTTTACTTCCCCTGTACCATTCTGCCTCCCATTGAGCTTTATTATTTTCCACTTCTTAGTGTATTATCATCGCCTTCATTATTGGCACGAATAGCCTTGGTCATAAACAGGACTTAATGAAACACTTGAACAAATCATATCTGAACCTAGTCTCCTATCTCTCATAACGTCTCCCCTGCTCACACTGAAAATAAAGACCCTGATTTCTTTACCAGGCTCCTCTTGTAAACATAATCCTCCCATAGACAAAGGAGTGTTTGTTACAGCTTACTGTTGCAGCAGTGCAGCCCAAACTATTGTGCCATCTATGATCAAGCAATTTTCTGGCTTTCCTGCAGCTGAACGGACACCAGATAAACACATCATTTCAACGTGTGAAATGCAGTGTAATGAAGGCCGTTTAAGCCAGCTGAGTACGTTCTCCATTCTAGACGAGCCATGGTGTGGTATGGTCAGGCCATGACGCTCTGCTAATTTCATCCGCTTAAACCTCTACCTCGTTAAGGCTGCTCCTTAGTGTCGTAGTCACTGTAATGAGCTCAGAGACTTGCTGCAGAGTTGAATCTTTGTCCGGATCATGGAGAGAATCGGTTAAAGGAATGTTAATAGAGGGAAGAAAGGAACAGAAGGAGGAATGGAAGGAGGGAAGGAGCAAATGAGCAATCAGAGAGCATCTTATTTAACTGTCAGTGCTGTGTAAGAAGCTCTTCAGATGATAGCTTCAGGCACAGAAACATAAAGAATACCACAAAGCTGAAAACATTGATGTGTTTGCTAGGGGGAAGTTTCCTCTCATCCCCCTGTGGCTGCCTTCTTGTAACAGAACGGCCTTTTGTTCAACATCATGAACACACACAGATTATTTATTCCTCCCCAGAAAGCGTCTGATTGTTCTGCATTTGTACGTTGATCTATGTGTGTGTACATGAACTTAAATATACTGTATATGTGTGTATACAGGTCCAGCTTTCCCTCTACACTTACCTGTCATCGGAGTTCATCGGCACCGCCACCATCTACACCACCATCCGCCGAGTAGGCACAGTTCTACAGCTGATGCACACTCTTAAGTATTACTACTGGGCCATCAACCCGCTGGAGTGCAGTGGAATCACCCCCAAAGGTCTTGGTATGTTATCACATGCACACGATATGCACTCAAACACACATAAAGGTAAGAGGAAGGAAAAACTAGAATAAGGAACGAGAGTCCCCTCCACGCTTCTAATGAATACCTCTAGAGATTTGAAGACGCTACTTCTGACCTCTCATCTATTGTACATTACATAAACTGCACACCACTTTAGCCATTTTATACAGTACATTTCTTGGGTTTCTTTTCCTACACTCAATCTCTTCTTCTGCACATCTTCCTGTTTCTTTCTCTGTCTGAGTGTTTTAGATGTACTAAAGAGCTCTTTGTAACAGCACCAACCTATGCTGTATATTTACAGTGTTTACACATGTATATACATCATAAAAACAATAAGTGCACACACCTACTCATCCTTTGCTCACCCATACCATTGTAAACCCCCCCCCAGTGGCCACTCCACAAGGCTTAAAGGTATTTTAACAAGGCATCTATCCGCAAACATAGTGATAATATCAATTTGTAGCACACATTGAGTATGTATTTATATCATTTATCTATCATCTTCTATGATCAGCAGGTGGCCGTAACAAGTGCCGTCTCAGGGCTATAACATATAAACACATTTAACTTACCTGTATATATCTTTGAGCGGTGGAAGGAAACTGGTTGAACATAGGCTACATGAAGCCTTATGAGACTGAGATTGAATGTGTGATATCTGATCTGAAAACACTCGAGCTGACTCAGCTTGATATAGGATTTCATTAAATCAGCAGCTCACTTAATGGTAGCGTGTGTCTCTCCATTAGTCCTATTTACAAATGCAACAGACCTTTTTAAAACCAAAGACATTACTAGATAAAGGCTTCCATTGATTAGTATATATAGCATGTGAGTTTTTCATCTTTAAATATTCATTTTCTCGGCCACAGTGATGCCATGTTCCAGTGTTAAAGTGGATATCAACAAATATCAGTAATATATTGAAACTAAATGTACATTATTTCTGACTCCACACTATTATTGTCACCTTTACACACTTGCTGAAGATTTCTGCCCTTCCTTAATTGCTTTTAAAATAGACTTTTTTTCCTGTGGAGCTGTGTCAGCTAACATTTCACCTCTGTCATGAAAGTGTAGAGTAGGTAATTTCCATTCTTCGAAATCTGTGAAATTCACTATTACACACTAAAGCCATGTGGCTCTGCTTTGTACAGGGTAATAGATAATGTAAACCAATACTTTGTATTTCATAGTTAAATGATTTGATGTGTGTTTATAGTGTTTGCCAAAAGGAGACTGATTTTTGCCATAATTCTACCCCCACTTACATCAATAAGAATTGATTTTGATTGTATGCAGTTTCTCTATGAACGGTGATTATTTCATTACAAGATGAGCTTTCACTTGTAACATAGCTACTTTGAGAGGTTTAAAAACGGTCAAATCAAGTTCTGTTAACCCTGTTTATTTTAGCTTACATCTAAAAAAACCCCATGAAGACCTAAAGTCAGTAACTGTAGTAATGAGTAGTTAAATGAATGTTTAATGACTTTGGAATGGGTATAGAAATGTGCAAACACATCTCATTTAATGTCAAATGATTACAGCTTCATTAAGTTTCTTCCACACACACATACACCTGCATGCATGCATATAGTGGATGTGAGGTGATCAATCTGTGTGGGTGCTCTTGAGCAGGGATGGGCAGCTCCTTGCAGCAAATGTGTTTGTGTATTTGAGATTGGATAAGGTAATTGCAAGGGAACACATATTTATTTTTTTGAACAAGTTGTTTGGAAATCGTTGCTTTAGAAGAAAAAACATGTTGTGTTGCCTGTGTAGCTAAATATGTGCGAATCCTTTTGTGCTTCCTGTGAATTCAGTGTACGGTCATAAAAAAGATTTGTCCATATTATAAAACACTCCTTATTGTATCAGTGTCAGTGCAAATACTGTTGCCGCTGGGCTACAAAAATGTCGGCTCAGGCCTTTCACTATAATCAACCTCTTCTTTCGCCCTGGACCCTCCACTGACTACGAGTATGCATTTCATGTTGCCATAGCAACAGACAGATTTGATTGGCATATCCAAGGGAGCTTTTGGAATTTCCAATCAAGTGGTTGCCCGGTTTGCTTTCAGTTTGACGATATTGCTGTCTGACTGTTGGGATTTAGCCCCATAAAGAACTGCTGATAACGATAGCAATTAGCCTCAGACACGTACTTAATGGTCTGTCAAAGCTAAAGGATGTGCTAGTTGTGGTTTGTAAGTGTGTGTGTGCGTGTGTGTACTTGACTGTACTGTAAGAGTGTGATATGCATTGATGGAATTAATTTGCATAGTAATGGACTGATATTTCAAACACACAATGAGCTTTGTGGGTAAAAATGTATTCAATTGTGCTCCAGTCTGACGTAATATGGCTGAATCCAAGTCCAGATATATTTTTTGTATTAGTGTATTTTACTGTGCACCTGCTTTGAAACTGGTGAGAAATGCATATTTCATCTACAATTTATTTCACAATCTTGTTGGTTTGAGCTGCTGGAAAATAGCTTTCAGGATCACAAAAAGAGAGAGCTTCTGCACCGGATAAAAACACCTCAGGTCTTTTCTAGTCAGATGCATTGCTTTTGAACTCTGCTACTACATTATAATACAATGGGAACAATGATAGAAAGGCTGAGTGAAACAAGATTGTCGCTAAAAGAAACTACGATATAATAAAGGATTCAAGGATTCAGAATAAAGGTTCAGAAAATATGTGTATGTGCTTTAGTTTTATCATATTTTTTAATTGAATAAAACAACAGTGATTCTGTATGTATTTTTAGTTCTTCATGTTATATTCTATAATGTATTCTAACATGAAGAAATGATTTGTGCACACTGCACAGGCTCACTACAAAGCAAAACTCCTCACAGGTTGTTGCTATGTAGCAGAACAGAGCCACTCATTTGTTTTTCATAACGACAGGATAAAACCAGATCAGGATCAGGATAAAAGGACCGCAGGAGGAAGAAAATGAATTTTATAGAGCAAAAGACAATAATTAATGCTGCCCATGAGAAGTGGTTCAGATGATTGTAAGCTTTATTCAAATTCTCTGTTAACAAAAGACCATTTAAACGGAGGTTGCCTTTGCACACACTCGCCCATGACACAGTGCTGATGCGCAATTGTGATGGATGGCGAGTGTCACCATTCCACCAACATGTACCAGCTTGACAGATAAGGATGATTGATCACAAGGGATTGCTTCAGAGTCATGTTTTGTCAAGAGAAGATGAACAGACTAAGGCACACATTCGTATGATCCAAGGCCAGCAGAGCGTGACAAAAAATTGGAGGGAAAAGCTTCATATCTTCTTCTCTTACACAGCTGCAGTCTTTTATGTTTCCCTTACCTTACTTCAGCTGGCTAAGCAGCCTTGGGTCAGATATCAGTTTAAATGTTCAGAGTGGATTAAAAATAAATACTGTTTGCACTTGCAGTATTCTCCTTTTGTGGCTCACATAAAATAATTCCAAACATCCTGACACAGCGAAGCGTGCCTTGTAAACTCAACAAACCTTGTTTGGAATATAAAAATGAGATGAGATCAGGTAGCTGGTGAGTTTTATTGTGTATTGTGTTTGTTTGTTAATGACGTCTGCAGAAGAGTATTTTGGGAAGATGGAAGATGAAGGAAGGTGAAGGCAGTGAAGGGGAAGGTCAGCCTTGGTTGGCTGAAGTCACCACTGGGATCCTCATTTTAAAAGGGTTGCTCTTATATCATTCTTGCTTTGATCTAAATCGATGCATCTTTTAGACCATTTGGCACTATGTTCCATTAGAAAGTTATTTGGCAGTCGCTTTGAGCTGATTCATCTGAGCCATAAGCTTCCAGCATTTCTGACGTATACATTAAACACCTCAAAAGAGAATGAAATACAACTACATGAATGAAAATGCAATACCAACATCCGAGTTGTAATTTCTCTCCTCAAAAAAGAGCTACTGTGCTACAGTTTCAGTTCTGAAGTCTCTGGTAAATGCAGCCGAATGTCACAATGAACATATTCAACAGTGGGGAAAACATTTTATGAACCTGTGGCGCTTTGTGGCTCATAAAAGACAAAGTAATGAAAGTCTGTAGCAGTCATAAATCACGGCAAAATATAGCTAAATGCCCGAAAATGGTAAAAGAAATCACACTCTTTTAGAAAGCGGCAATGACATCAGACCCACATGTAAAATTGCTTCTGTTATACGTCAGATGCTTTTGTGTTTTTAACTTGATTATGTATTCTTAGCTCACCAAAGCAAACAACTGATCAAGTGCCAGAGCTTTGGAGTAGAAACAGTGGATTACATTGGTTGTTTGGTTTGGATCACTTGGACCATCAATCATTTTTCAGTGAATTGCCTTTTTTTCTTGTATAATCAGTCTGATTAGGGCAACTTTGAAATATCCAGATTGAGCGTTAATGACTGATTTAAAGTATACAGTGCTATCATACTGTGTGCGTGTGTGCGTGCGTGTGTGTGCGTGCATGCATGCGTGTGAGTTTTTCTCTGCTCCCCACGAAGCCTAATAATAATCTAATATCAGTAAACAGTAGGGCTCAGTCAGACTGAGCTACAGACTTACTTGGCTGATCATTATCTTGTATGAAAATTGATTTTTAACAGGAATTTTTTCTGTGTTTGTTTAGATGGACCACGGCCATCCCAAAAGGAGATCATCTCGCTCAGAGCCTTCATGCTGCTCTTCCTCAAACAACTCATACTAAAGGTGCAGTCGTTGATGCTGATAACTATTTTTTCATTACATTTCAGTTCCAGGGATAGACAATAAAAATCACTTATTTCCATTTTGTCTGTTGTTTTTCTACCTCCTGGGGGTACTACTGGCTTAATCTAAAATGTGTGTGTGTGTGTGTGTGTGTGTGTGTGTGTGTGTGTGTGTGTGTGTGTGTGTGTGTGTGTGTGTGTGTGTGTGTGTGTGTGTGTGTGTGTGTGTGTGTGTGTGTGTGTGTGTGTGTGTGTGTGTGTGTGTGTGTGGAGAATCACATTAGAGATCAACAGACTGAATGTAGCACTGTTGCTTTTGTGTTTGTCTGTGTATACTCCTGCAGTAACTTAGATGTGTGAAGTTGTTCCTGCTACATAGTAAAAATGCATCAACCAAGGACTAAATTAATGATTTAAGGAATCATCTGAAGTTAATAATATGTAAATTCAATGATGGATCAAGGATGTTTTGGTGAAAGATGCCTTGTCTGGTTTTAACAGGACCGAGGCGTGAAGGAGGACGAGCTGCAGAGTATTCTCAACTACCTATTGACCATGCATGAGGTAAATGCTAATTTCAGTGTTGAAACAGGCACTGCGAGAGAGGAGACAAAAGAGAGATGGTGAGAGTGGTGAGAGTGGTGAGAGTGGCGCTGGTGGCAAAATGTGCATTATAATTTGTGGGCTGGAGTTACAGTCCACTTAAAGGAGTGAGAGTGTGAGTCAGCTTCGGCGCTTGACAGCATAAAAAATTGTGCAACAATGGACTGAACAGAATGTACTTCTCTGTAACAATTATCTATCTATTTTTGCTCTGAAATAACACCTTCTCCTCCGCAGTCTCCCCCCTGTGCTCTCTTTGTCCTCTTATAACCCTCTGTTCGTCTGTACCGCCGGACTTCCTTTTACTCCTTTGTTCACCTGTTCAGCCATGCTTTCTTTTCTTTTCAGGATGAGAATATCCACGATGTGCTCCAGCTGTTGGTTGCTCTTATGTCTGAACACCCGGCATCTATGATCCCTGCATTTGATCAGAGAAATGGGATAAGGTGAATACCACCCACACATACATATACACATATAAAGATGCAATACCAGAACAAATTTGATTCTAATATCTGAAAACATTTTGTTTACCTTTTTGGTCAGACCTTTGTTGTTTCTATTACAACAAGTAAACAATACACATACAACAGATTGAACACACATCCTATTTAATATTAATTACAGTATGAAAAAAACAAATTATTTAGTATTAATAGACAAAATATATTAGCGTGTACCTGACATAAATAACACTGAATAATAAACTGATACCTTTTAGAGACATTTTTTTTCAGAAATTTGGACTTATGGATTTAAAATGTATAAAATCCAATGTATTTTCTGGTGACTTTCTTTGCTCCTGTCTTTCATTTTTGATTTGTCTGATGAGCAAAAAAATGTTGTGTTTAGTTAATACTGATAGTACATACAGGGCAGCTTGATTTTTCAAAGGGGGATTCCCAGAAAGCACAACTTCACATGGTTGCCTTTTTTGGTTGCTATGGTAACTTTTGTTGCCAGAGAGCTAGTTCACAAATCGTAGTGTTTTCTTTTACATTTTGCCAACATCTAAGGTGGTAGTCCATCACTGACATGTCATCGGTTTGTCTTACAGGGTGATCTGCAAGCTCCTGGCCTCTAAGAGCGAGAGTATCCGGGTCCAGGCCCTCAAAGTCCTGGGTTACTTCCTCAAGCACCTGGGTCACAAGTCAGTACCCCTTTGTCTCTGTGCTTTCTCTCTGGTATAATTCTTTAAGTGGTGTTAGGTGCTCAGCAAATGGTCACTCAGTGAAATAAGAGAAGGCTACAAATGTTCCTAGAAGGGGAAATATTTGCTTCTCACAACATTTAGGTTTGAGAGTGAGAAAACAACAGAAAATCTACAGCGGTGTACTGTCTACTAAGCCTTTGAGGGACTGCCTGTTTGTGTTTACGTAAAGGTAATGTTCCCATCATCATGCCCAGGCGGAATAATCATTTTGACAGCATGCACTGGCAGGGAGGAGGAAGCTTGATGAGCAGCAGTGAATGCTGGGGGATTTATTCATCCCATGTGACTTGCATGCCTCTTGCTGCGCGACGTGGGAGCAGGCTACAGAGCAGCACCTGAGCCCTGCACCTTCAGTATCCCACCTACTTAGCATCTGCCCCAGCCAAACATCCTATAGGGCTTCCTTTTCAGTTTACATATCACCTTAACACTTAACACATAATATTGATCCAGGTAATTAAATAGTGAATAAAACAAACTCCAGACAGGGGACACTATGCTACATACTGCCAAACATTTGTTCTTTAATACACATTAAAATACACTTCATAACAATATGTACATCTATTTAACACAGCTGGTTTTCACATCATGTACTTTAACTTATGCTATGATGGTGATTTCAGGGTGAATGACAATATTTATGCATGCATTATTATATTATTTATGCATTATTGATCACATAGATTATAATAAAACTAGTTTAGATGAGAGTGGGTGCTTTGTCAATGTGTGGTGTTGCTGTTAATATGGATGTTTCTTTATATACATGCATTATATGAATAAGTGCATTTAGCTCCTCTCATATGTGATTGAAATGGGTGTAACTGCATTAATGATTCATCAGTCTCTTTGACCACAAGTGAGCTGTTGTGGCTGAGAGCCTCATAGTCAGTCTCATAAAAAACACACCTTTACTGATCTCTTTCTCAGGGACAGTGGCTTATAACAACTGAAACTACAAGTCAAACAGATAATCATGAGTGAAGGATGACTTATTTTAATCACATGATTAGAAGTTAAGATTTACTCTCTGTCATAACAGCTTCTTCTACAGCGGCCTGGCAGGCCTTCTGTGCTATGTGCAAGATTTTTATAATGGTGGTTTCTTCTTATGACAGTCAAGATTAGTAGGTTTATTGCATTTATTTCCATGTAAAGTATATTATTGTGTCCTTAGTTATACAGTGGGGAGAACAAGTATTTGATACACTGCCGATTTTGCAGGTTTTCCCACTTACAAAGCATGTAGAGGTCTGTAATTTTATCATAGGTGCTCTTCAACTGTGAGAGACGGAATCTAAAACAAACATCCAGAAAATCACATTGTATGATTTTTAAGTAATTAATTTGTATTTTATTACCTATGATAAAAATTACAGACCTCTACATGCTTTGTAAGTGGGAAAACCTGCAAAATCGACAGTGTATTAAATACTTGTTCTCCTCACTGTAGATTTTCTGTTTGATTTTTTTTTTTACCTTAATTTGTTCAGACAGACAAGGGATTCAGTTACTGCACTGTACAGTATGTAAAATATGTCAATTGAAGTTAAATTAAATTTAAACACCATAATGGGAGCTTAATGATGGACTATATATGAGTAAATACTAAATTTAATTTGCTTTTTGTTTCTTATGGCCATTATCCGTTTAATTCTGGCTAAAAAATACTCTGTTAATATTTAATTAAATGGTAGTGTCAACCCTGACTTCTAAGCATCTCAAGTTAAAAGCTTGTTGGAGACATGATCTGTGCCCACTGGGAAGGTTAATAGTTTAAGTTGATAATTTGCAGCCATATGAACATTGACCCAATGACTCCTGCCGTGTTGCCATTCTGTTAATGTCTCTTGTTAATTTCTCCTGTTGGTATTCATTTTTCGCCCTCTTTGGTGCCATCGTAACTGACAGGGCCACATGGTGCCACCTGCCAATATCAGAATGTCATCAGGCCAATGACAATCAATGTCAATTTCAAAACTGTCATTAGTTCTGTTATGAATGGCAAGCTGTGTGTGTGTGTGTGTGTGTGTATGTGTGTGTGTGTGTGTGTGTGTGTGTGTGTGTGTGTTTCCCTGCAGAAGGAAGGTAGAGATCATGCACACGCACAGTCTGTTCACACTGCTTGGGGAGAGACTGATGATGCACACAAACACCGTCTCTGTCACCACCTACAACACTCTATATGAGGTATGTGACTGGTTATCAGTGGTCGACACATACTGTGTTACCATAGCAATAACATGAAGGGATGCCCTTTCAGTCTCTTTTGAGTTAATTCAAGTGAATGTTGTGTCATTGAATTGACTGCCATTAATCTCCTGTCTGTGCAGATTCTGACAGAGCAGGTCTGCACTCAGGTGGTCCATAAACCCCACCCTGAGCCTGACTCCACCATCAAGATCCAGAATCCCAGTAAGTTCAGAACAGTGAAGCCTACATCTTTTTGTCTATCTGTATTCTTTGGTCTGTCAATAACACAGAGTAGTGTTAATGCAAGAAAACAAACAACAAAGCTTGAATTCAAAAAGCTACACTGCTGCCATCTTTTACTTTTTCTCACACTCTCCTCACCCTCACATTTTTCACTCTCATTTGAAATACTTTTTTTCCCACCCAGTGATACTAAAGGTTGTGGCCACCCTGCTCAAGAACTCCTCACCCAGCGCTGAGCTGATGGAAGTCAGGAGACTCTTTCTTTCCGATATGATAAAACTCTTTAGTAACAGCCGTGAAAACCGGCGGTAAGAGCACACAAATAACAAAAATTGCATTTATTCAACAACATGTCATTTGTCTCTTAGAGGGGTTGTTACATTGTGCTCACACTACAGCCCAGTTCACATAGTGTTTGTGTTGTATACCAGCTGCCTGCTGCAGTGCTCTGTGTGGCAGGACTGGATGTTCTCCCTCGGATACATCAACCCCAAGAACCCAGAGGAGCAGAAAATAACTGAGATGGTCTACAACATCTTTAGGATCCTGCTCTACCATGCGATCAAATATGAATGGGGAGGCTGGAGGGTGTGGGTCGACACGCTGTCCATTGCACACTCCAAGGTGACTTTTTAACAAATCACATCTTAATCACAATGTTAATAAAGAGCTCTTTGCATTGCTGTTTTTCTTCATCTGGATGACGGGACAGAGGGTGTGTCAAAAGAATTTTCAGATTTCATTTCATCCTTGGTAAATATCCACTTTTAGTTTAACCCTGTGTCTAGACAACAAACATAGCCTGGGCAGCAGCAAGTGCAGTGTCTGTGTGTTTGCACTGGGGATGTTCATGTACAGTGTTGAGCATAGGTCACACATGTGTTGGAAGTGCTCAAAGCCTGATATACACGATTATAGTGACACACGTAAATTGGGGAAAATAGGCTTGAAGCATAAATGAACGCTTAAGGTTGCGGTTAAATAAGAGAGATGCAACTGAGTCCACACGGAATTGTTGCAGACAGCTGCATAGATTAAAGTAAGAGCATATCTGGTGCATATAGACTCAGAGGTCAGTCTCTAAATGCTTCAGTCATCGAGACTGAGGACAATCTCCCAGGTTTTGTGGGTGGAAACAACTAACTTGTTAAAAAAACGTGCATTGAAGAACCAATCCAAAATATTTACGAGCGCCCTTCATATTGTGGCGATGACATGCAGTTCACTATGGAGGAGAACGGTGAGAGGGAATCATTGCTGGTAAGGTGTGGCATAAGTTTGTTAGCAGCCATTCTTGCCACTATTCAAGCAGCTACCTTGCATTTAGAAATCCCTAGACTTTGGCAAGCAAAGATCTTATTGTGTGGTGTGCTTGCTCTCTAGACACATAGCGTATTAATAAAAAATTGTTCTGTCTAGACTCACCACTTCGTTCTAATATTGAACAAACACATATAAAAAAATATATTCATGAAGAGACGCCACTATTCATTTCCCCACCAAGAGGAGCCTCATTAGACTAGAATACCATGCAGCCATGTAAGATGTTACCTGACTAAATGTTTTCTCATCCAGAAAAACCCCACATTGTCACACTGTTGCAGTCACTATCACTGTAAATTGTGCAAAGCTCACAGATTAATGCAAAATCACAGCCAGGTTTTTGGAGGACGTTAAAAAGCTATTTGGGATATTTGTAAATCTTGTAGAAGCACAGTAGAACTAAAAACAAGGTACATTAGATTGATGATCAGACATTAGTGAATAAATCATATATTGTAGGGAAAGCTTGTGTAGTTTGGTGGAGAATGTCCTTTTCCTTTTTTAGATTTCTGTTTCATCTACATGCAACCACACTTTAGGTCATTATGTTCCTTTGTATGGTGTTGTATTGTACTGTTGAAAATATCAATATTTAACAGCCACATATATAACAGCCATAATACTTTATCCCTCATTTTAGAATCTTTTGACCTACAATTGAACACATATTACTGAGGATATTGATGTGCAGGAAAACTGACATTTTGACTAAGCTGTTTTAAAGGCTGAAAAAAAGTATTGATTTGTACATATTGACTATTGTTAATCGTAATGCTTATTCCAGTGACCTGTAAGGTCATATGAGTCATAAAATATCATACATCAATAATTGATCACCACTCTGTTCATTGTTCAGTGGTGGATATTTAACTCCACATTTTATCATGGTTGTACCAAAATGAGGGGACATTATGGATGACGGTCTAATAGCCCCGTTAGGATGGTGTCCCAGTTTTATCTGTCCAGCCTTTGGTGCAGATGATCTATGAGCCCCATAAGGAGTACCTGGTGGAGAAGTAATTGATGTGAAGTTTTACTATTGTCAGTGCTTATGTTATGATCACATAACCAATTATATCCCTAACATTTGTCACAGGTGACCTATGAAGCCCACAAAGAGTACTTGGCTAAGATGTATGAAGAGTACCAGCGTCAGGAGGAGGAAAATATGAAGAAGGGCAAGAAAGGTTCTGTGTCTACAATCTCTGGCCTTTCCGCTACACCTGCCCCTGTCGTCAATGGCAACCTGGAGATTGACGACAACTCCCAGACACAGACACCCGAGAGCGAGGCCGAGTACAGCGAGGGGGCTGGAAGTGATTCACGCAACCTCCTTGCAGAAGGTGCCGTAAAACGACCCAATGGAGAAGCCCTGACACCAGGGGAGCAGAGTGCTGGTCCAGGGGTGAGGGTGGAGGTTCACGACCTTCTGGTGGACATTAAAGCAGAGAAGGTAGAGGCCACAGAAGTGAAGCTGGATGACCTGGACTTGTCTCCAGAAGGCCTTGGTGGAAGTGTAGGTGGAGGAGGCGTGGGAGGAATAGAGAATGGACCTCTGGTGGAGGTGGATTCTCTCCTTGATAGCGCTTACTGCGCTGTAGTTCAGAACCTAAATGGGAATCTGGCACCTAAAGATGATACACCGGGGTCAGGGGTTGGGATGGGGTCCAGCCTGGGACTTTCAGGAGTCAACCTGGAGGATGATGGGAACATGGGGCCCCTCATCACATTGGCTGATGAGAAAGACAGTGTCCCGAGCAACAATGGATTTCTCTTCAGCAAGGTAGGATTTCATATGAAAATTATTGTCACAGATTAATTAAAATCTTATCTGTGGAGCCATATGTGCCCCTGCTGGCCTTGAAAATAACCCCACTAATCAATCACTGTTTTATCTCTAATATATTATGTCCTTCGTCATTCTACATTCATAAAGAAAAAAAAGTTGTTACTATAGACTAGTCCTAATGTCTTAATCTTCTTCTATATTTTTATTACCCCATTCATCTCTTCCAGGTTGATGAGAAGCTGCTTCCAGCTTTGGCAGCCACAGACCCCCTTGTACTGCCGAGTCCAGACCAGCCTACTCCATCCGGCCCGGTCGCTGCTCACTCCACCACCAGTGCCAGTGATGACCTCAGCCTGCTAGCCCACATGACGAGCTGTAGCTCTGATTTAACACATACACAGAGCCACACTTCTGGGGAACTTCCAGAAGATGGGCCCTTCAAAATCCAGAGCCCCCTGGCTGACATTAGCTCAATTGCTGAGGCTGAGAGCCAAACCCAGATCCAGGGAGCCTCTAGACCAGATTTTCCAGAGGGAGAAGGCACAACCGGGGGAGAGGGAGAGGCTGCGGGGCTTAAGACCGGGGGAGACACAGCCAGCACAACCTCTGATACAGAGAGGTCAGATGATGGCAAGGACAAGGACACTAAGAAGATCCAAACCACTGCTACTACTCAGGTGTGTTTATGCGAGTGTGTACATGTGTTTGATCTTGTTGTTTGAGTTTTATATTATAGTAAATAGTGTACCGAAAGCCATCTGCTGGCTCACTGGCTCTTCGCCCCCTTGTTTCAGGCCCTTCATGGCCGCACTGCAGCCCAGTTGGAGCGGGACCTGCGTGTTGATCTGGGTTTTAGAGGCATGCCCATGACGGAGGAACAGCGCAGGCAGTTCAGTCCTGGCCCACGCACTACTATGTTCCGCATCCCAGAATTCAAGTGGTCTCCCATGCACCAGAGGTTGCTCACTGACCTGCTGTTTGCCCTCGAGACAGATGTGCATGTGTGGAGGAGGTGAGTAACAGGGTTCTACTTGTTTTTTTCACACAAATAAGGCATCTAATGAGGTTGATTAGATCTATAAGCCATAAGCTAAAGCTACAAGCACTTATGTCTTTTTTTCAGTGCATATGGATCACATACATACCTAAGTGAGCCATCAAGTCTTTTTTTTCAAAAAGTGAAGTGTAACCTCTGATGTCTCACTTTTCAAACTGAATGTTTGCAACATCAGTCCACCTCTGAATGAGTTATCTTCCTTTCAGCCACTCCACCAAGTCGGTGATGGATTTTGTGAACAGCAATGAAAATATCATCTTCGTGCACAATACCATCCACCTCATTTCTCAGATGGTGGACAACATCATCATCGCCTGTGGAGGCATCCTGCCTCTCCTGTCTGCTGCCACCTCCCCTTCTGTAAGTGGTTCTATTTTGCCCCTCTGTGGTAGGAGGGAAAACTGCAGGTCAACAACTGCTTCAAAGGCCAAAAGCAGTTTTTAAGGCCTAACTGAAGAGTAGAAGAACATAATAAACCTGATGAAACCCATGCTCTGTGCAGCTGATCTTGCATGATTGAATAGGTTAAAGACTTTGTTGCACCTAATACATTTTGTATCTTTAATCTATAAAATCTTGGTAAATCAAAAATAACTTGAAGAGGATTAAAAGTTGAAGTTTATACATGTTCTGTTGAGTTTGGCCATGAATTAAGAAATGGGTAAACTAATTAAACATTTCCTGGGTTCCTTTTATTTGTATCTCCATATATTTAACTGTCTAACAATCTAACACATCTTGAATAGCATTTGAATCTTTATTTAATCTTTATTCTAATCCTTTTAATTAACAATCCATTTAATTGTTTGCTAAACTATTTATTTTAATTATCTTTCTTTTTTTTCCTTTTTCTTCTCTGTGTTTTATGTATTCTGTGTATTTTCTTGTCTTTTTTGTCTCTGTTTTTGTCTGTTTTTTTGCATGTGCAGAGTTCTAAGAGTAGTGCCAACACTGTAAGTTCAGTTTCTTCCTCTCTTTCTATTCTACTAATATGTTGTTCTGGTTTATTTACCATTGTGACTGACACTAACCCTTGCCTGTCTGACATCCATAGTGTTTCTATTTGTTGTGCTCCTCTGCTGCTAATCAATACTCTCCCTTATATTGTTTTTATCTATTGTCAGTGTGCATTAATCTCTCTGCCTCAGTGTATTTCTTAAAGATATACTGTAATATTCTAACACTGTTAGAATAATATACAACTAAGGGGGATAGAATAGACTAAAAGGTGAGGAGGTGATCCTATAATAGGGGCAAAATTTAGAGAGAGAAGATAATGTTTATTCTGAGGGGAAAATAGAGCATGGAGTATAAGAGAGAAAGCATGAGAGTTTTCAAAACGTCCTTGGGGGTTGCATCTGCTAAGCCTGTCCCATTTGTATCAACACTAAAGAAGGCAGGAGGAGCCGGACCCCAGAGGGGGTCAAAGGGAGAGGAGGTGACCCCTGTTCCTGGGGGAGGAGGCGCAGGGGGAGAGGTGCGTAAAGAGCCTGAGTCTCCCACCATCACCAGAAGAGCTAAGAGCACCAACCCAAGCCTTTTCGTCCTCACCTTGTGTGTCTGTTATTCCCCAAATGTCTGTGCACACTTGCTCTGAAGAGCCTCTAGATGTTTGCACTTTGTCGACTCTCCACAGCCCTGCACATGCTGCTTACTGAAGCAGAGACACAGCAAACTTTTGTTTTGACCCCTGCCATGCTGCCTTCAGATTTATTTCCAATGTGGATATGCTGAAAATTTGGTAGTCAAATACTAATGTTGATGTGAACATCAGAGGACTTTGTTTAATTTACTTTGAAATATACTCTAGGCTAACTGCACTGGTCTCTACACTGGCACTGTTACCGCTAATGGGCCACACTGCTACTGTCACTATCCCACTGTTACCATTACCTGTGTGTCATCAGGCTGTACTTCCTGTTTGTTGTGTAGAACACTTCATGTTGCCAGACTTCATCATACCAGTATGTTTTTTACTTCAGCATGATACTAAAGGTTGTGGTCATGCTCGAGTAAGACCTAGCTGCATCAGTCTGTTAAAAGTTGCTGCTATTGTTTGGGGAAAAAAATAAAAAGATGATACTATTTCAACATCTTCCTCAAACCAGTAAGAGAGCCTCCAGTTCACTCTTTTTTAAATGCTAATTTTACTGAATAACTGGCAAGCTTGTGTTTTTTTCTTCTTCCTTTCCTCCAGACGGAGCTGGAGAACATCGAGGCGACACAGGGCATGTCGTCCGAGACAGCGGTCACCTTCCTGTCTCGTCTCATGGCCATGGTTGATGTGCTGGTGTTTGCCAGCTCCCTTAACTTCAGCGAGATTGAAGCTGAGAAGAACATGTCGTCAGGAGGGCTGATGAGGCAATGTCTGCGACTGGGTGTGTGCTAGTTTGACCAAAACTATTTTGACACTGGGATTAGACTCACATACTGTAGCCTGCAACTAACAGTCATTTTCATTACTGATTAATCTGTTGATTGTTGTTTTCATTAATCTGTTAGTATATAAAATGTCAGAAAATAGCAAGCAATCACAATTCCCAGAGCCTCTTCAAAGTGCCCTTTTGTCTAACAGTTCAAAACCCAAATATATTCAATTGAGAGAAGCAGCAGATCATTGTATTTATGGAACTAGCTCTTGCTTAAAAATAACTTTGAAAATAGTTCTAGATTAGTTTGCTTTCAATTGAATAATCAATTCATGCAATTGCTATTGGCAGTATATACCCACAATGAGTGTGCATTGTGGATGCACACTCAGTATTTTCCTTATTTACTTTCTGTCCTTGAGGCAAACCTGGAACAGTTGGAGTACCTGCTTATTCTGTTCAAAGTTCTGGGGAAGTGAGCAGCAGTAGAAGACTGTCCTAACAGCCAGACTGTAACATGGGTTTGATGTAATTTATCATCTGGAGAATCAAACAAACAATTATAAGAAACTGCAGGATTCATCCCTACTTCAGTTTGTTGTTGTTGTTCCTCTCCAGTATGTGATACTTACAGGTTTCCTCTCTACCTCTCTTTGTCCACCAGTCTGCTGCGTGGCAGTGAGGAACTGTTTGGAGTGCAGGCAGAGACAGAGAGATCGGACCTGCAAGTCCTCTTTAAGCAGCAGCAAGTCACAGGACAGCCTCCACAGTGCCTCCGCAACCAGCAAGGTACTACACACACACACACACATTAATCACATGCACAATAGTGCACACACCACCTAAGATCTGACGCACAAACATGCATATATGTATGACACACCACATTTGACTTTCTGCCTTCCATATTTAGCAGGATCCAGACAGACTCCTGCAGGATGTAGACATCAATCGGCTTCGAGCTGTGGTTTTCAGAGATGTGGTAAGCGTGTATGTGTGAGTGTGAGTGAACAACTGTAAAGAAAAAAAAGGCTGTATAGCTGTTTGAGTGTTGTTTGTGGTCAATAAAATGTGTGTTGTTTTGCTGTAGGATGACAGTAAGCAGGCTCAGTTCCTGGCATTGGCAGTCGTCTACTTTATCTCCGTTCTCATGGTATCTAAATACCGGGACATTCTTGAACCCCAGCGAGAGATTGGCAGGTCCACCAGCCTATCAGGGAGAAGCATTCGTCATGAGATCAACTCCCCAACTAGTACAGGTGATTCTTCTTTTTCCTTCTGTGGCAATATATTCAACATTAGCGGGTAATCTTGGATGAGGCGACCGTGACTCAGTGTTGTTGTAATGAATATTGGCTTCAGGCAAATAACAAAACCTTTAGAATAGGAAAGAAGAGAGTTACTTGGCAGAGAGATCAAAGCTTACCAACAAGGACAAATAGCTGAGAATGCTAAAAATAGACAATATGTTATGTAATATCTTGCACTGTACAGAAAAAAAATCTATTTCTATTATTATATCACTGTTACCAACATAAAATTACATTTCATCTTTTATTTCTTATTCAATTCCCCAGAGCATCCATCTACAACCTTCTCTGACCGTGACAAACAGACCCCCACCCCTGTGGATGACTCTCCCCGGGCAGGCCTCCCCCACACAGACTCAGGCATTGGAGAGGAGGGCCACGTGGCCGGATCCCTGAACGGCTCGGAAATGGGTCTGGGGCTCGGTCTTGGCCTGGTGGGAAGAGAGACAGACAGAGACAGAGACAGGGACAGAGATGTAGGAGGTGGGGGAGGTGGGACAGATCTCTTGTGCAGTCTGTCATCTGACATCAGGAGGTCACAGGAGAGCCTTCTGGATTCTCCCCATAACCCTGGCTCCAACCCCAACTCCAGCCAAGCCCCGCCTTCATCCATCTCCAGTATCAGCCAAACAAACAAAGGCATTAATGTGAAGGTGGGTCCGTATGATCCCCACTTAGACCTGGCTGCTGATGTACAGATACATCCAGATAAACTTTTCATCAGCATGCATCTCAGAATCCCTCTTCAGGATTTCTTTCTGCATCTATTATGTAGAATGATTTTACATTTACTGTAAATGCATACATATGCAATAGATGAATGTGGTGAAAAATGTGTATGCATTTACAGCACATTATTGAATTCACATGTATCTCTAAGTAAGTACCTTCAAATATGGTTTGGATGATCAAGCAACATCTGTATAGTTAGCTACTTGGTTGTGATTGAAGTCTGAATAATCATGGTATCCTTCAGTATGCATTTAATTGAGGATGTAATGGGTTATGTAGAGGTAAAATATCAGATACAGTGGATATTTATGGTTCAAAACAATGTTAGTTTAGATTCTCATTTTGGATTTCTTCAGTAGCAATTATATTTTGCAACATAAGAAATATTGAAATCTACCTTCCAAATAAAATTCTTTTTAAGAAGCAGAAAAAGAGTTGAGAATTAGTTAAGCCATTAAACATCAGCAGCCTGTAGTCACCAGATGGATTTTTGTTTCTGAAATGCAGGAGATCCTGAAGAGCTTGGTGGCAGCGCCAGTTGATGGTGGGGACCTGGGACAGGAGTCTGGACCGACACCCTATCACCCAGATCCTGCCCTGAAGACACACCCCATGCTGCCTATGCAGTTCCACTCCTTTGACAGGTCAGATACAGTTTGACCTACACGGGGGGGGGATGAGATGTCAAAGTCAGTTAGCCTGACACATCCATCAATGTACTGATTTTTCCAGCCAATACTGATCTTTTAGTAATGTGTATTACTATACTGCTGTTTGTTGTAGTGTTGTACATCAGTTATGAAAAAACAATAGTCTGAAAAGTGATGAGTATTAGAAACCCTTTGAACAAAGCTCTTTGGGTGGTAGGATTTACAAGCATACATAATGTTCTTTTCTTGCCAGCAGCCACATTGATTTTTCCCACTTCCCACTTTCATCTTGTGTTCCACCAACAATGCACAGATAAGAGAAGCATAAAAAAGTCAATTCAGCACAATGGCTTGTTGTTAGATTCCTATAGTCACTATGCACTACATATTTGAGAAGAACAAACACATTCGGTTTAAGAATTCAACAAAAAAACCCCAAAAAACAGAAAAATGACTTCTTTTTAGGAGCAGTGATACCTAAAAAAAACATGGCTGAGACAGAGTTGCTTTAATTGTCCTTCCATTTTTTTGTGTTGTTATTGTTGTTTAAGTTGTGATGTGGCTGAATACTAAAGTTATTGGATATGATAGGACATAAAGTCTAAGCAAAGGGTTTTCTCAGCTGTGCAAACTGTTAACGTGTTGATTCTCAGAAGAGTGATAACCTGCTTATCTCCTGTGCAGCTTTTAGTCCCCTTGAACCTGCTCTGTGGCAGTTCTTGAGAGCTTCAGTTATTGATTGAAGACAGAGTGCAAAATAGATCATGGATGACTCCATATCCATCTCCAGGAATGCCCACCCCGATGAATCAAGCCTGTCTGATCGATGCATACAGCCATGACACATCATTAGCCCATACAAATTAGGGGAAAATGTATAATTACTAAGAAACAGTATTTTACATGATCACCATACTTGTTTCTTATCTTTTAGCTACAAGCTTCTAATGTTGAACGTTTTAGAAATGAATCTTAATTTATTGGGCTGTATATCAGTTAATGCATATCTGTATTAAATTAGCAAGCACCTTGTAGACATATGTTTGAGAATAATTTTAAACTTGAGGGGATGATACTCTATTGAATTCTTTACACCAAGTAGAAACATCTCGTTCATCTAAAACAATCAGTGTGTATTTTTTAGGCTTAAGCTAAAAACATCTTCCTAGCTGAAGTTTTGTTTTGTGTTCAGTTTCAAAACATTAAAGGTGACTTGGGGATACTTATTGGACAATATAACAAAATGAGGAATGAGCAATGTATTTCTAGAAGGTTTATGAAAAAACTGTTGAGAGTGATGATGACATGGTTTGGGGATAATAGTTTGAAATCCCAAAACTGACTGCAGAATCATTAACTATCATGTCACACTTGTAGATGCTCTCGGCATTGTCACTAATGATTACAGATGTTCTCACACACTGTGCACACTGACCCAGCAACAACACAGAGCCAAAATATCAGTGAGGAGCATTTAATAAAGGGTGCTGTGCGTGCATGTTTGTCTGATGTTGCAGGAGTGTTGTGGTTCCAGTCAAAAAGCCTCCACCTGGCAGCCTGTCAGTCAATACAGTAGGCACGCCCACCACCAGCGGAGCCGCCACTGCTGGCAGCACACCCAACATTTTTGCTGCTGCGACAGCAACACCCAAGAGCATGATCAACACTACAGGTGAGAGATAATGTGCAGATGTAATACACCTATAACATAGTATATACACCCATGTCTTATTGGCGCTTCAATTTAATTCTTACATCTATATCTCACTCTATATTTTTGCCCTTTGAAGTCTTTGCTCTGCATCTATTCAGTGTGAATTTTATGGAGAGGCAGCAAACAGACACCTGCAGTATGACGAGGGTGTTTGCTTGAACAGCAATACAAATGCTGCTCAATGAAGCAAGACTGAATTTCTTCTCTTTTTACAAAACTCTGATGCTCTATTCTGCTCTCCAACAAACTAGAAAAGAAACCAACTAACCAAAGGGATGGCTTTTCATGATCTGTTTTAGTCTACTTACTTGCCAGATGAATGGAGTTACACATAGCACAATGTGAGATATTTTAGCCATTAGAAGTGAATTCAGTGAACTCTCCTATGCTTGACAATGTGCCTTTTACACAGCTCACTGATTTTCATTTGATACTCTATCCAGAAAAATAAAAATAGGTATTAGAAAGGATTTGGCCCAGATATGTTATTGAATATGAATAAAGGTAGTGTAACGGGATAATAATCAAATATGCATCGGCTAACACGCAAATCAGTGTTGTTTCTACACTGAATCATAATCAATGGATACACTGTAGCAGAGTGGATTTATATTCAAGGCTTTGTTAGCCTGTCAGACATATTGCACTGTATCATACATGCATAATGGACAAAGAAGGGATTTGTTCCCTGGAACGGATTCTGGATATTGATTGCAAAGCTATTTTCACAAACGGGCCATTACCAGAAGACAAGCAGCAGCATGTCCAGTGAAATTCCATTTAAATTGAATTTGGTCGCAATTGATCAGAGACATTAATACATTTCCTGTAATATTATCCTGCACGCTTATCTTGGTCATGCTTGATACATGTTACCATAAGGCTTGTCTAATTTTTTCATCACTCCCTCAATTCCTATCTCTTTGTCCCACCTAGGTGCCACAGACTCTGCCTCCTCATCCTCCTCCTCCTCTTCATCGTTTGTCAACGGTGCCACTAGTAAGAATCTGCCAGCAGTGCAGACGGTAGCACCCATGCCAGAAGACACCATGGAGAATATGAGGTCAGAGCTCTCACCATCGCAAAGCTCTTTATGCTTCATCCATTCACTTTCCTCCCGCATTTTCCTTTTTTTCTTCCCTCCTTTTGGCTTTTGTGTTTTTTATGTTGATTTGTCTGTTTTTCCTCGGGTGCCTGTCCCTTTTCCACTTCATTCCTGTCCCTCTTTCACGTCACTCTTAGGTCTTCATCACTTTCAAAGAGTTCTTACCAGCAGTTTCCCCTCATAGTCATTACTGATATTTTAGGGTTAGATAAGTTTGGAATTGGGAACAACTTGGGTGCACTTACATGCTTTTTTTTAGGCCAACATAAAATCACCTGACATTTTCCCACCTATATCAGGCCATATTATTTTTTAAGAATGTCAGGACCAATGTAAACATTATCCATTTAAACAAACTACAACATTACCTCAAATATTCATTCTTCTGCTAATTTGACAGTTGTAGTGGGGGACAAACAATCACAAAATGTCACAAAAACGCCTGACCCACACAGAGTCATCAGTTATAAAAAGGATATAGGACTGATACCAATATTGCTTTTTATGTACTGATATCAGCCAATAATAATAGTCTTCTAATGCTTTGTAAAAACACTGTCTGTGCTCCCTCACATCCACGCATACCTCCACACATGTCTCACTCAGTTTACACTTACACTATGGTGCTCTTCATCCTTGACATAGCAACTGTGTTTTTATGTCACAATTACAATATAAAGTATGATAATATCACAATTTATGAATCCATAACTCAATAATAAGATTTGAAAATCCATATTTGTAAATGTAAATAAAATTGTTATTAATGTAAATCTGTGTTTTATTTTTGTTTCCATACTTTCTGCAGGCATCTGAAACAAACTGATAAAATATTTAAGATTTATTAAGATTTGCATCACAAGACTGTCTCTTAGAAATGTTAATGACTAGGAAATAGAATTACAATAATCAATATTATATAATTATTTTGTAGCAGTTTGTACTGTAATAATTCTGTAAATGTACTTTCTCCTTAGACATGTTAGACAGTTTGTTGATATGTGCAGTTACGGTGTGTTTCTAAAAGTGCACACACATGAGTGGGTAGATGCGTGCGTGTGCATGTGTTTCTTAATCAGTGTGCATGTCTGTACGTGTGTGTCTGTATGTGTGTGTGTGTGTGTGTGTGTGTGGTTTGTATTGCAGTGCCTATTGTGAGGTGGCGCAGTGTGCGCTGCGCAGCGGTCAGACGCCCCCTGAGCTCAAGTCTTTTAGCTCTCTGGCAGGCTTCCAGGCAGCCCCCCGAGATGCAGGACAGTGTTTTAGGCAAGGAGATACTCGTCATGTCCCCATGCCCCCACCCCTTCCCCCTCTGCCCACCTCCACCACACACCCTCTGCTTCGCCCAACCACTACTAAATGTTCCCAGGGTGCCATGTGTGAAAGGATCTTTTTAGCATCACATTTGGTTTATGCTAGCAGCTCATATTTTTTATATTTAGCACACTCAGCTCTGTCACTTCTGGCATGTCTTCTTACACTAACCCCAAACTCCAGAACAGACCTGAGTCAAACTGTATTTGCAAATAACATCAGTTTGCTTAAAGGTGCAGGGTGTAGAATTTAGTGGCATCTAGTGGAACAGACTTGGCAGAAATTTAATAGAATATTCACAAGAATGTTTTAATCGGTGCATAATTACCTGAAATTAATAATTGTTGTGTTTTTGTTAGCTTAGAGTGAGCACTTTATATCTACATAGGGAGTGGGTCCCCTTTCACAGAGACCACTATGTCGCACCGCAATGTCTCTACAGTGGCCCAGAATGGACAAACCAAACACAAGCTTTAGAGACGGCTTTCGCATTTTTTGCGAATTTCCACCATAGTTTCTCATACATGCTTGAGGGGGGAGGGGCAGGGGAAAGGAGAGGCACACTGCTATCTGCAACAGCACCACTAGATGCCACTAAATCTTACACACTGGTCGTTTGAACAGACCCAAGTGTAACTTTTGCAAATGTCACTCACTTGGCACTCTGAGCAGATTAAAACAAAATAAAGGTTTGTAAACACTAGTGACCCAGGTCTGTTTCATAAATCACATGCTTATACAGCCAAGAATATGCACTTCACTGCCATTGCTGCTCCATATATAGGTCTGCTTTGCTATACTTTTCCTGCCTCACTGTCATTCCTCAACTTAACATAGGATAAAGGAGCATTTCACTCTGCACGTGATTACACCTATACACACACAAAGCACTGATATAAAGATAGATATATATATAGTATTTACTTGGCTTGAGCAAAGGCAAGATGCAATACTTTCCAGTGCAGCTTAGAATGGGGACACATCCCATAATGCCAAGAGTTAGCCTTAAAACTGTAGCACCATCAACCTTTTCTTACCACTACTAACCCAGGCATAGTGCTTCCATACCAACCCTTCATTACATACATTACATTTTTTGCGTCTTCTGTGTCCATTTTTACTTCTCTAAGCCTGCCTTTTCCTGTCTCTTCTGCTGTGTAATTTGTCCTTTGCATTTCTCTCTTGTACCTTTTTCTCACATATCTTTACTTGTTGACTTTTCTCATCTCTTTCTTGCATGCCTGTCTTTCTCTTCACACGCTCTCCTACCCTCATCTTTATGTTGCTTACTTTACTTTATACTCTCCTCATCTTTCTCTCACTTATTTCCACCACAGTATCACCACCAAGCTGGAGCGCGCTCTGGAGAAGGTGGCACCCCTGCTGAGGGAAATTTTTGTGGATTTTGCACCCTTCCTGTCTAGGACGCTGCTGGGTAGCCATGGGCAGGAACTGCTCATAGAAGGTACAGGTGCTGTACACGGCTCCTTTTTCTCTAACTGGCGTCTCTCTGTGGAGTCTCACCATTCACTGTCCCTCACTGCGGTGTGCGTGCGCGTGTGTGTGTGTGTGAGAGAGAGAGAGAAAGGATAAGATAAAAATGAATGAATGTGTGAAAAAGTGGATGTATTACTGTGCGAGTGGTGGAGAGTGAGTGAATGACTTGGTGAGTGTCTTTGAGCTGGCTGCTTCACTCATTCGTCAAGCAGGTATGAAGTCAGTCACTTTGCACCATTTTCAATCAGCTAGCTAGATAATGAAGATATTTTTTAGATCAGATTATGTTCAGTTTTCGTATTAATATGACTGTATTAAATATAACAAATATTACAGATTGTACTAAATGTGATGCATTCCTCCCTCTGCCCACCTGCTTCCTGGTGTCCTGTTTTTGTGATCCACTGTCTCTATGTTCACTTCCTATTCTTTCTCCTTTCTCCCCCTCTTCGCTCCACCCTTGCCTCTTGCTCTACTGTTTGTTCCTGTCTTCTTTGTGGCATGCTTTTATAAACATGACTACAATGACTGTATATATTCACAAACCATGGACACTACAGTGTCTTCTTTGATGATACAGTATGTGTGTACGTGTCAGACAGAAAAGAAAGAGAGGCTCCTGACTTGGCTGTATGTCTCTATTCTGCAGGTCTGGTGTGTATGAAGTCTAGTACTTCTGTGGTGGAGCTCGTAATGCTGCTCTGTTCTCAGGTTGGTAACACCTCACCTCTTCTCTCTGTCTCTGTTTATTGTACTTTGTCAAAACCTGAAAAAGTCTACCTTCATGTGTCACATTTCTAACTCACTATGAAAGCTTGTTTTTATATAATATAATAATATAATTGTACAAGTACACACAGGAAACTGTTGAGTTATTGATCTGCCCTGTGAGGCAGGGTTGACTATGTAATGAACGCATTGCAGATGTAATATAATATCAACATATATGCATCAGCACTCCGTAGTTTCCCCACATTAGTATCAAGGCCATAAAAAGCATTTTCCATATCAATGACATGCACATAAACTTTTCTTTTACTGGATTTTACTAAATTAAATTAGTGGTCCTACAGCACACATTCGTTCAGAAATGAATCAGGGTCATGCACAGTACTTGCATTCAAAGCCAATATCAGTATTTTCCTGAATAACACTCAAAAGAGAGAGTGACAAGAGAGAGGCACTTACCACTAAGAGCTTTCCCCTGATGGCAGAGGTGATCAGTGTTCTTTGTCCTTAAATTTAAGAATTGTCTCCATTGTGTTGGTTTCTGCTCGCTTCTAAGAGCTCTTGACCTTGTCCTCCTCAGTTCTTACCTCTTGCTCTTCTTTTTCTTGAACTGCACTACCATGGTACATACTTTCTTCTCTTCTTTTTTTCCTGCCCCATCTTGAACTGCGCCATCAGACACCTCTGCTTCCTTGGTTCATTTTGACTCAGTGTTTCACTTACAACTGCTTTCATCTTCTAGCACTCTCCACACTGCTCTTTCCTCTCACCACTCCCTTTCTTTCTTTTTGTCCCCCACCACTCTCCTGGCTGGCTGCTCGTCAGCATGTATAGTATTACCCCTGGCTCCGGCCTTGTCTGCCATTAGAGGCTCGGGAAAGCGAACCCTAGCCCAGATATTGATCCTCTGGATGGAGGGATGTAACAGGAGAAGCTCCCACGTGTCCTTCGCAGCCGCAAGAGCTGGTGGAGCTAATGGAGCTTTGATAGTTTGGGGCTTTCAGCAACACTCTTATCCTGCTCAGAAGTCTCCACTTTCATATGCACAAACACATAAAACACTCACAAGCTCTTAGTTGGGTGCATTTTCATTGGCAGTTAGAAAGCTCTTAAAATGTTTCTTAATTGTTATTTGGAGCAGTGTTGTGGTAGTGTACCTGGTAGCCATCGGTTCTACAGTATATGATGATACTGTATATTTCCTCTTAAATAAAGCAATTTTAATCTCTGCAATCTGTTGTGGAAATCATACATAAGGCAATGGAACATAATACTACATTAGACCATCATGGACAATGTTGCAAATTAAAAATTTAAGGCAAATTAATTTAATTATTAACAATAATTAACAATTTTAATCACAGGATTACCTAAAATCAGACATTGCAGACATAATGAGTTTAAATTCCATTTGGGGAAGTTACATGATTTTCTCTGGTTTTATCCATATCAGCCACCACTACCTATTAATTTTGATTTATCTTTTATACTCAGGAGTGGCAAAACTCCATTCAGAAGAACGCTGGACTGGCCTTCATTGAGCTCATCAATGAGGGAAGGTAATCTTTCACACTCACTGATTATCGCCCCACATAATTCCCCATGTTTCACACATTTTACACCAACACTGTTATCAGTGCTTAACAGCCAACAGTATGACAGAGACCTGATGAGAACCTCGCCAAAATAAGTGCAAGTCGAATTATTAAAGCACAATTAAATTTACAGCTGATTTGTGCTGGTCTATTTACAAAGCCGGCAATCTTGTGTTTTTTTGGTTGTGGTTGTTCAAACAGTTATTTGGTACACAATTAAGTTATTAGGTTCATTAAGTACAGTATGTAAAAAAGATAAATATACATAAAAAGAAAAAAGGATATCATACAATGCTACTTTATGTTTACATGCATATGTAAGCTTTAACTGCAAATAATACAACATACTTAAAATTATTTAGAAAAGGTTGCCATATTAATGAAAACTTGCTTATATTCAGTCTCTGTAATCTTTGTTACTTTGTTTTATTTCTCCCACTCTCCCCAGATTGTTATGCCACGCCATGAAGGATCATATTGTGCGTGTTGCCAATGAAGCAGAGTTCATCCTGAACAGACAGAGGGCTGAGGATGTACACAAACATGCAGAATTTGAGGTATCTACAGTATAAGCACCAATGAAATATTATTAACAAGCTATACTGCTAAACTGTATGCTCTATGCTATAATCCCTAAAAAATGTCAGTCTTCTATACCAAGCTGCAGAGTTTGAACATCTCTTCAGTAGGGTTTATTGATTTGATCAAAATCTCAACAAACGTCGCAGTGATCTCCTCATCTCTGATGGTAACACTCTTTGGTTTCTAACTGTTTCTGCTCTTCTCCAGTCTAACTGTGCCCAGTACGCTGCAGACCGGAGAGAGGAAGAGAAAATGTGTGATCACCTTATCAGTGCCGCTAAACACAGAGATCATGTGACTGCTAACCAGCTGAAACAGAAGATCCTCAACATCCTGACCAATAAGCACGGAGCATGGGGGACAATGTCACAGAGGTGAGCCGTGACATTTTTCAATATCATAGCATATCATTTGACAGGAGTTGTTATACTGGTTGAGAGCTAGACCAATTATTGCATATAATGAGAAAATAGGGTCATGTTTGGTCACTGTAACACATTATGCCTGTGTATTAGTGCTTCTATTTGGGTAGATACAGTAGAAGTATTATTGTACATCAATTACACCAAAAATAGATAAAGCCAGTAGAGTGTCATCGGCTTCACATCTGAAAATCTATTTCAAGCTTTCAATTTAGATTGTTGATATGATCGGTGCTGAAATATTGAAGAATAAATCAATAAACCAACACATTTATGAAATAAAAAATGATCCATGTAACGCCCAATGCATGAAACAATCAAGTCTTATTTAAGATCATTTACCATACATCAACTACGGCACACACAGATAGCTGAATCTTAATGTCGTCTCGTAGCTGAGAAAATGATCTCCTTATTTAGCGTCCTCACATGCACACATTAAAACAATGATGGCTTGTTATCCAGATGTGCCTCCAGGCTGGCACATACACTAAGGACATGTGATTTAATTTGAGGACATGTGACATGCAGCATCTGAAATCTTTGGTCCTCATGTCACTGGTGATAAAGTGAAATGCGCGCCACAATGTACTGTACAGGCTGTTAATAAACGCTTTTTTACACTCAGATAAACATTTTAATTACAAGTGAAGTGCTCTGGCCTAGATTGTACTTTTAATATTCACCCCATTAGTATGGTGCTTATTGAATATTACAATCAGATTTGCATGATTAAACTCAACTTTTCATCTCTTTGCTTCATTAAATGTATTTATTTATTTTGATAGAGTGTTTGATAGAACAGTTCATCAAACACATATCTATACTCAAATGTTGCCCTTTATCCCAATAAGGAGGAAACTTTTGACTGCAGGGAATTAGCTGAGGAAGTTACTATTGTAGATGTGACCTGTAGCTTCAGCTATGACTCCAATGTTTAACTTAACAATCACTGAATGAGAACTTCCTGTACAACCAGTTGAAACTCAAACTGCACACCACTGAAGTGACTTACCTTTGCTCCTCCCAACTTTTTCTTCAGCCAATTACATGACTTCTGGCGTCTAGACTACTGGGAAGACGATTTGAGGAGGAGACGGAGATTTGTGCGGAATGCCTTTGGATCCACTCACGCCGACGTGTCACTCAAAGCTCTGGAGGAATATGGTCAGTAAATACTTGCTGCATATTTACGTACTTACTCTTTACTTATTCATTTTACTTACTTCTTTTATTTTACTTAATTATTTTTGCACACAACCCTCACATGCAAAAATGAAACAGGTACAGAGGAAGAGGAAGAGGGGCCTAAGTCGAAGAAGAATTTCCGCAGCCAATCAGTGGTAGCCCAGAACCCAGAGGCAGAGTTAATGCTGGAGGGAGACGATGACGCTGTCAGCCTGCTGCAGGAAAAAGAGATTGATAACCTTGCAGGTAAAATACACACACCTAAAGACACACACACATACACACACATCATGCTACAGTGCGACTAAACAGTAAACCGTGTATGACTTTTGTTTCTAGTACGTTTCCGTCCACGACTTTTTACCTCCAGAGGCAAGTTGGTTGTTTTGCAGATAAACTAATCATCCAGATGATTTATCTGACTCAAGAACATGAAGTCATAACTTACTAAAAACTTATGCTGATCCAAATCAAACAAAGATACCTAATTTAATCCAGTGGGTTCCTCTCTGACTTACACAACTGATGAGTTGTTTACAATGGTCAACAAATAAATAATCAGTCTTAACTAACATTAAATGATTTGTGCCATTATAAGTGTCTATAAGTCTCTTTGTGTGACGATTATTTATAGTTATGTGTCATGATCCTGTCAGTGCTATGAATACCAAATGTAGTAATACCTGAGTAATATCTCTGCCTTCCCAGGTCCTGTGGTGCTGAGTACTCCAGCTCAGTTGGTAGCTCCAGTGGTGGTGGCTCGAGGCACTCTGTCCATCACCACGACTGAGATCTACTTTGAAGTGGATGAGGAGGACCCTACATTTAAGAAGACTGATGCTGAAGTAAGGGCATGATCTCTTTCTTGATTATTGTTCATTACACACACCCACACACACACACACACACACACACACCAGAATCACAAAGATTCAGACACCCATTCTGTGAAGGAGATTGGCTTCACAGTTGTTTACTTTTTTACTCACTGCTTCATTTCACTTATTGATCCAAATAGTTTGGGATTGGTCTTTAAAAAGCACTTTTCCCCATATTAAAATGCTTTTTTCAACTTCAACAGGTACTGGCCTACTCAGAGGGTCTACATGGAAAATGGATGTTCAGTGAGATCCGAGCTGTATTCTCCAGACGCTACCTGCTGCAGAATACTGGACTAGAGGTCTTCATGGCCAACAGAAGTAAGTCTGCAGACTTCTTATTACTTACATGACCATACTCACATTCATTGACTTCTCAGCACTGTATGTAGCTACTATCAGAAGTCCATCACCATAATTCTTAGCCACTGATTTTATTTATTGAATATTTGCCATCAATATCAACAACTCATCACGTCTTTAAATATGTAATGAATCAAAACTGTTTTGCCAAAATTAGCCAATTAGCCAGTTTGTTTAATGCATAGTCACAAGAAAGAAGAGGGCACTAATGTACAACACACTGAGCCAATGATGTAAAATACAACTGATGCCAGTTTGGTGATTACTTTGATGTGTGAGGAATTGGAAATCAAAATCAAAATTCTGTTTAAAAATGAATACAATTGCACCCCGCAAGCAATAAGTAATGAGTACCATTTAAAATTAAAACAATGTTGGGATAAGAACATTAGAAAAGCATAGCAAGTGCAATACTCCAAAGTGAAGTGCATTCACTTTGGAGTATTGCCTCTTTATAGCCTCCCAAGTATGATCATACTCATCTAATCTCTTTCCTTCTGAAATGTGCTTTGTTATTGTCTACTCTAGTTAAGAAAAAAGAGCAATAACAATGACTGTAGATTTAATTCCTACCACGGCTGTTCAAAATAATGTCTCAGTACAAAGTGTTCATCATATTTTTGTTTGGTACCAGTTCAACATAAGTGTTATTACGAGCTTCTGAGTTTTTACTTTTTATATTTTGACTGTATCTTGAATCTTCCTCTCCACAGCGTCTGTGATGTTTAACTTCCCTGACCAGGCCACAGTCAAAAGGGTGGTCTACAGCCTCCCACGGGTGGGAGTAGGAACGAGCTACGGCCTGCCACAGGCCAGGTAAGTGCAGAGTCCAGCCAGTTACTCCACCACTGTTCTGTGTGAGAATATGAACATTTATTTTCCTGCAATGTGTTTGTGTGTTTCCCAGACGGATTTCCTTGGCTACTCCTCGTCAGCTCTTCAAGTCCTCCAACATGACACAGCGCTGGCAGAGGAGAGAGATCTCCAACTTTGAGTACCTCATGTTCCTAAACACTATTGCAGGTAAATTCTGTTATTAGGGATGCTATCCTCAAATTAATATATGGACTGGTTATTGGTCAAACACACAACCTTGTCCTATGTGGTCTGCCTTGCTCTCAAAACATTAATTTCTCCTCAGTGCCTTTCAACTGTGTGATGTGGCATTTTCTAGCATATTTTGTGTGGATTTTACTAATGTGACCTTATGTGGGTGCTCTGACAGCTCCCGTTGTGCTGCGCTGTGCAAAAATAACTGCACTGCCACAAACTGCAGACTCGTCTTGTTTGTATTTCTCTCCATGCACATGAATCAAGAATCCAATGCAAAGAGACATTATTCAAAAACCAGATGAAGAACCTGGAAGAACTACCAGCTCAGCTGCTTTTTCATAACAGTGATTTGTGAATACATATACATTCAACAAAAACACAAATAAATGCATCCAGAATCACAATAAACTACAAAGTAATGTCAATAATGTAGGATTGCAACTAACTTTATCTATTATTTGTTTCAATTAATGGATTGATATGAAACATGCCCATTACAGACATCCCAATCTGCAAAAAGTCAGGAGATCGGTCTAATCAGCAGCGCTTTGCTCTCACATGTGCTGCATTTATAGTCACACATACACACGCATAGTCACTTTCTAGTGCGCGCTCTTGCTCGCTTGCTCCAGATTCCGGGAGATTGGATCTCATTTGCGGGCGTCAGGGAGCCCTACCAATATGCGGGAGACTCCAGGAACTTCCGGGAGAGTTGGGATGTCTGCCATTAGAATTTTTATATCTTTAAATTACCAATTAAGAGTCCAGATCAGATTTAGTGTACAATCATGTACAAGGAAGAAAAGTTTCATGTCCTCATATTTGAAGAAGTTGACACTAGCAAATATTTAGCAAAAGCTAAAAAAATGACAACAATAATTTGATCATTAAAATAGTTACCAGTACATTTTTTCTATTGATTCGATTAATCCTTGCAGCCCTAAAATAATACATTGACAGTCACAATAGCATACATCCTCATTCTAATACCAATCTAGCACTTAATCTGTACTCATATCAGGAAATTACAGTAGTCTTACTAAATAAACAGATTAAGAGCTGATTGATTTGGCGTGCAGGTTTTAAAGCCTGAAAATTGGTGCAATAGCTGTAAATTATATTTTTTGACAATATGACAATATACTACTATGCAATGCCCTGATAATGTACAACTCTGATGCAGTAGTACTGTACATGTTGTAGCCCAGCACATTATCTGTAAAAACAAGACAAACACAGACAGGCCAACACTGTAGCATGTTGTCACATTATGGGATTATCCACTGTCAAAAATATTTAGATAGTCATATTTATACATCCACTTTGTCCTTTTTTGACCCTTGTAGGGAGGACCTATAATGATTTGAACCAGTACCCTGTCTTCCCCTGGGTCTTGACCAACTATGATTCAGAGGAGCTTGATCTCACTCTCCCTGGAAACTTCAGAGACCTCTCCAAGGTGAGAACAAAAACATTTTATATACTTTTTCCAGTTAATTTAATTGGTACTATTAAGAAGAAGCTATAAACCCAAGTAAATGGTAAAATACAGGTCATGCAGTTCCTCAGAGCTTAGCAAGAATCCTCCTTTGTCGCATTCCTATTAGAGGATCGGAATGAGCTTCTTAGTTTTATGATCCAAACATGAATTATTTGAAACCACAATATTATGCTCTCTGACGGTAAAAAAAGGAAACTGCATGTGTGTTCTTTCTTGTATTCATTTGCAATCATTTCTCTCTTGTTTCTTCCAGCCAATTGGTGCACTGAATCCCAAGCGGGCAGCTTTTTACGCAGAGCGCTATGAGACATGGGACGAAGACAGCACGCCTCCTGACCACTACACAACCCTTTACTCCACTGCACATTCAACATTGATGTGGATGCTCAGAATAGTAAGCACCTGCTTCACACACTTACTGTACAGAAACTTTCAGCAGCCTTTGTAAAAGGAAAGCCAGACCTCACAATAAAGGTTTCTTTTAAAATCATTTTCTCTGTTCTTGTGCCTTTAGGAGCCCTTCACCACGTTTTTCCTCAATGCTAATGATGGCAAGTTCGACCATCCAGAGAGAGCTTTCTCTGGCATCGGCCACGCGTGGAGAAACTGCCAGAGGGACACAGCTGATGTCAAGGTAATTTTTCCTGATAGGCTGAATAAATGAGCCATTGAAGTGACTAGTTACCAATAGAATCACCCTGAAATCTATCAGCATTAAGACACATAACCTAGGACACAATAGTGCAGAAAATGTTTTTTTAGGTGAAATGGCACACATTTCTATTAAAATATGTAGTCTGTGCTCTACTGGAATTTGGCTTTAGCTGTCTCCATTGGCTCTGATGGCTTAATCAAATCAAATAAAAAGGCAGTATTATTTTCAAAAAGGTTCAGTTATTTAAGGTACCCTCAATATTTTCAGCTCAAAATGAATTTCAAAAGTTGACTTTACAGATAAGAAGAAAAAGTCAATAATATATAAAAGGATAATGATTGGTGTTAAAATTAACATTGCGTTGCCCATCAGGAGCTGATCCCAGAGTTCTACTACTTGCCCGAGATGTTTGTTAACAGCAACGAGTATGAGCTGGGGTTGCGTGAGGATGGAGTTCCCGTGTGTGACGTAGAGCTTCCTGCCTGGGCGAAGAAACCTGAAGACTTTGTCCGCATTAACCGCATGGTGAGAGTTACATGTGGTCTTTGCTGAAATATAAAGAGCTAAATTGAAAACGTTTGTCTCTGCCTTTAAATTCCTTTGAGAGAGGCAAGAGATCACAATTTCTTGACCTCTTTCTCCTCTCTGCACCTGCTACTCTGTCCAGGCGCTGGAGAGCGAGTTTGTGTCATGCCAGCTTCACCAGTGGATCGATCTAATATTTGGCTACAAGCAGCGAGGGCCTGAAGCAATCCGAGGTCTCAATGTGTTCAACTTCTTGTCCTATGAGGGAGCGATCAACCTAGACATTCTAGATCCTGCGCAACGTGAGGTTGGTTTCCATGACAACACATCACTCTTGTTTGATTCACAGATTAATTAATTACAGTGCAGCCATCACTCCCCTCATGTCCCCATGCTGTGAGATGGTGAGTGCTTTCTTTAAGATCCCACTGTAGCATCAGATGGATGTAGCGCTTATAGCTCTGACATAAATAATTACTATATAGTTTCAACACACACACTTATGGCTGAGAAACGTCTTTTTAAAATGTTTCTCCTTAGAAATGGTACATATATTTAGTTCAGAAACACGGAAACAATAATGACATCACTCAGGGGGTTGTGAACTGGAGCCAGAAGTGACCATATTTGGACAAGGGGGTGAAGCTGATGCTATCACCAGCTGCTAGCTGCTAGCTTGGTCAGCACAGTGCATTTACAGTCTAATGCTTTATTATAAATAACAACAGACACTGAACAAGACTTTTTAGGTGTCCAAAATGTTACAGTTAACTTTCATGAACTGAAAACACACTGAAATAGCGACACCTAAGCCTATACTCTGGGCTCATGCCATAGTTACATTACCTGACCAACATTGTTACCAGAGTAGCAACTTGCCTATGACGGCACCCATCTGTCCCTCAGAGCGGTCACACCCTTGATTATGCATCATTTTAAGCCTTGATGATAATTACTAATGAATTCTATCAAAAATTCACCCCCAGTTCAGTTGTCACAAACAAGTAAATTAGCTGTAGACCAAAATTATTTTTGTATCAGTTTGTAAACATATTTATTCCTACTGTAAAGTTAGCCATTTTAACATGAGGGTATTGCTTTTGGAGCCAGTGAGAACTGCAGTATTTGGCACTTATACTTTGGCTTCATTTTTCAGCCCTGGAAGTTGCCATTTGAGTTAACCTAATTTGTCTTTCCAATTGTAGGTGATTGAGACCCAGATTCAACTTTGTGGACAGGTCCCCTCCCAGCTTCTGATTGAGCCACACCCACCTCGCTCCTCTGCCATGCACCTGGTAAGACTACATCAACAGACAGATCAAATACTATTTACATTTTATTTTTCACAACAGTATTCATGCATATACTTACATATGCAGAGAATTCTTCACTTAAGGCTTTTGCAAGAATCACTAAGTCAGCTGTACTCAACATCTCAGATCTCAGCTGCAGAGCCAGCAAAATATGGAACAAAAATAAGAGAAAATGTTCACCTTGGGAACATAAAGATAGTTTTATTCTTTTTGTAGACAAGTTGAGGAGTTTGAACTGATCTCCTTTTTTGAAGATGTTACATGTGACACTTTTTTGCTTTGAAACTGTATTGTGTGCATTCATTTTTCATGTTTGAACACATTTCAGCCCCACATATCAGTTCATTTTGGCCATTCCCACATACTGTAGATATAAGTGAATTCCATTTCCGAGGTGTTTGGATTCGTGAGATTTTATTACATGCAGTACAAGTGTATGTAATGGTGTTTTTTAGCCTCTCTGTCCCTCCTGCTACCCTTAGCAGAATGAGGCCATTGTGTCTCCACATCAGAGCCATCCATGTCAACCCAAACCTGTCCCAGTCCTGAACCCCGACCAATCAGTGCCTCCACCTCCTCTCCTAGGCCTAGAGCCACCCTCAGTGTGTGTACCTGCTCTGACCCTGCTCTCCCACTAATATACCTTTTCCTTTCCCTCCCCGCTCTCCCGCTTCCTTCTCTGTCCCATCTGTTCTGTCTCTCCCTCTTCCTCCGTTTTCATCCCCCCCCCCCCCTCCCTCCCTCCTTCCTCCTGACCTTCCCTCCTCGCCCTGTCCTTCTCTCTTCTCTCTTCCTTTCTGTCCCCTCTCTCTTTCTCTGTCTGTCTCACCAGTGTTTCCTTCCCCAGAGTCCTCTGATGTTTAAGGATCAGATGCAGCAGGATGTCATCATGGTGCTCAAGTTCCCCTCCAACTCCCCCGTCACACACGTTGCAGCCAACACACTCCCCCACCTCAGCATACCAGCAGCCGTCACTGTCACGTGTAGCCGGCTGTTTGCCGTCAACCGTTGGCACAACACAGTCGGTGAGTGGAATGAGTTAGCATACTGTTATTGTGATGATGTGACATTGCATCTACAGCCATTTCTGATGTAACTTGCACTCACGGCTTCCACAAAATCCCTTAAAACATAAAAATAATATCACAAAAACACTTCACTACTAACAATATACACCACAACTTTCCCCAATGCAGCACCTTTCTGAAACTGTACTGCTATAATACAGTTCATAATATGGCAGAAAGGATTAGTCAATTAATTAAATAGATCAAAATTAATCAGCAACCATTTTGATAATCAATTAGTCATTTAAGATATTTATCCAAAAAAAGAAAACGTACAATTGGTAGTTCTAGCTTGTCAAATTCAAAAATGTTTTAGTTGGTTGGTGGGACAAAAGCAATTTAGAAATATCGCTTTGAACTTGTGATTGGCATTTTTCACTATTCATTTTTTGCATTCAAGAGACTAATCAAAAATATTCGTATTAATCAGATAATGATCGAAACAAAGACTAACTGTGGGAGGCCTGTAATGTTTATAATTCCAGTGAAATGCCAGCTGAACTCGGTGGTAGTAATTAAACATTTTGTTTGTGGTTTTGTTTTGTTGCATCATATCAGTACTCTGATTTGGTCTGCACCCTGGATGTTGACATAGAAATATCTGTTAATTAAATCCTTAATTAATCTCATTAATGACCTCATTACCACAAAAAGCTAGGAGTAATTATTCGCAGTAATGTGATTATGGAGGGTCATGAGGCAGCTCAAGTGACCTTTGTTATCGATTGCTACATGGGCTCTTATGTTTTAACATAAGCCTGCATCAGAGCGATGCTGGCAGCGCTTTCATCATGGAGCACTTGACTAGGGGATTATGTAAGCAAGTGCAGTTTAGCATTCATCCTTTAATGTTTTATGATGTTTTTTTGTATGTACGACTTCCTGTAATGTTCGACCCTTAAACCTTTCAGGTCTCCGTGGAGCTCCAGGATACTCCCTAGAACAGGCTCATCATCTGCCCATTGAGATGGACCCTCTCATAGGTCAGTGCACGGAGATCTCCGCAGCAGATTTTATTGTTTTTTTTTATTTTTAGAACTTATAATAATACATGCTCCCACGTATGCTTACAAAGTTAAACTGTAGAAGGAGTTTAAATTGTGTACAACATCCCTAGCAGACATAAATAATATGACACACTGGAGATTTATGTACATATATTGCTGAGACACAGGGTCAAATCTGGGGGCATTTTTGCATTTGTATGCCCTCATTAAGCCACTAACTTCTTGATCTTCCCATCTAGCAAACAACTCAGGCATGAACAAGCGTCAGATCACTGACCTGGTAGACCAGAGTATCCAAATCAACACACACTGTTTTGTGGTTACCGCTGACAACCGCTATATCCTGGTCTGCGGCTTCTGGGACAAGAGCTTCCGTGTGTACTCCACTGAAACTGGTAGGTTTTGTTCGATTTACAAGATATGTTAAGCATTAAGTGCAGTTGAGATTTACACTTAGTTACCAAGTGATGTATTAGCCTTTTTATTTCTGTTTATGTTCTAAGTACTGGTCCAGACATTTAAACAGGTGACACTAACCTGTTTGACTAATCCTGTGAAGTTCAGTGAAGTGTATTTTTATCCTGGTTGTTAAGAAACCATGACCTTCAAAAATATAAGAGCAGGGAACATGCTGTCATCTCCCTTGTTCTTCTCCACAGGAAAGCTGACCCAGATAGTTTTTGGCCACTGGGATGTTGTGACATGTCTGGCCCGATCAGAGTCCTACATCGGAGGAGACTGCTACATCGTGTCAGGCTCCAGAGACGCCACTCTACTTCTGTGGTACTGGAGTGGACGACACCACATTATTGGGGACAACCCAAACAACAGTGAGTGATGACATGTTGTGGAACCAGCATGTGTGAACGTTTGTTTATAGTAGTATTATAGCAAGTATTTGCACTTACTGTGAGCCACTGAACACCGGTTCAGAAAGCAACACAGGTCTGGAGAATGGAACTGGAGGTTTATGGTGATGTTTCTGTTACTGTCTTTCCTCCTCCAGGTGATTATCCCGCTCCCAGGGCAGTACTGACAGGACATGACCACGAGGTGGTGTGTGTGTCTGTCTGTGCAGAACTGGGCTTGGTCATCAGTGGAGCTAAAGGTTAGTGTGTCTTCAAATGTGTGTGTGTGCCTAAGAGAGGTTTCTGTTGTCTATTTTAGATATATTTGATTATTTGGATAGTTCATATTGAATATTAAGAAAATAAATAAATCATATATTAAAATGGTAGGACCCTCAGATGTATTCTCGATTAACAATAGGCAAATTAGATTTTATTCAGTGTGGTTTGGCTATGCTCAATAGCCCTTTTCTCAGGACAGGCATTATTTCATGTTAACTATACAATAAATAGACTGTCAATAAAAAAGTTCTCACATTGGCACACATGATACATTTTTAAAACCTGAATGGATCAACAAGCCATCACTGGTCTGTCTCAAATTTTAAAACTGCAAAAACATTGTTCATCCTGGATATATTTCTGTTCTTTTACACAAAATGTGATACCATCTTCTACACTTTTCTGCTTTGGTCTTGCTCCTCAGAGGGCCCATGCCTGGTCCACACTATCACAGGAGACCTGCTTAGGGCCCTGGAGGGGCCAGAGCTGTGCCAACGGCCCCGCCTCATCTCAGTGTCTAGCGAGGGTCACTGTATCATCTACTATGAGAGAGGCCGCTTCTGCAACTTCAGCATAAATGGAAAACTGCTGGCCCAAATGGAGGTCAATGATTCCACACGGGTAAGGCTGTTTGTGATCATAGTTACTGTTTTATACTATTCTTTTTGATGAATATTTATGCATGAATACTGTACTTATTCACTCTTAAATAATACAACATACTGTTGTCTAACACACTGGAACTCTTTTTCTTTTTTCCCTCTCTCCAGGCGATACTGTTGAGTAGTGACGGACAGAACTTGGTGTCAGGAGGTGATAATGGAGTTGTTGAGGTGTGGCAGGCATGCGACTTCAAACAGCTTTACATCTACCCGGGTTGTGACGCTGGCATCCGTGCCATGGACCTCTCACATGACCAGAGGTAAACCATTCACGGTGCCACTCTGACAAACAGAAATAGGTGCAGACAGCATGACAATTTATTTATAAGAGGCCAGCCAAAAGTGGAGCTGCATTTTCTTGAGGACTACTGATGTTAGAGAAACTGGGTCACCTCTGCAGAGAATCCTGCATGATGAAATGTTGTCCCAGGCCCAGGGAAATGTGGTATGAGTAAACTGAAATGTATTTTTTATGGAGTATGTGTATAGTTGGGTATACTGATGAAGTCTATGTGTGCTCTCTCTAACCACAGGACTCTGATCACTGGCATGGCATCCGGCAGCATCGTGGCGTTCAACATAGACTTTAACCGCTGGCACTACGAACACCAGAACAGGTATTGAGGTGGATCGCGTGAGGAAGAGGAGACTGGAGAGGAGGAGAGAAGAACAAGAGGGAGAAGAGGTGATGCATTCTGCTGTGTATCTGCAACATGGGGAAACTACAGGTACCGAGAGGAAGGAAAAACAAGTACCTTACAGTACAAGGGGGAAGTTGATTTGAGGATGCGACAGCGCTGATGGAAATACTTCCTCTGTGCACATGTGTATGAACACACACGTGTGTAAACCACAGACACAAAACACCCCTGAAGATACACACCAAAACCTGCTAATAAAATAGACAGACTGCAGAATGGGGTAAAGAGCAAAGTCAAGCAGACCTTGTAGAGGTCGAACATACCCGTACCACTCACAGGTCTGGCGCAGTTGCTGTTCCTGGTACGCTTAATGCTTCACAGACAAAGAACCTATGTTTAGTTTTTCCATTTATTTCTCTTCTTTATCAGTTTCATTCTGTATTCTTTTGTTTGAGGAGAATTATTTGGGTGGAATATAAATTAAGACTCCTTCAATGTGTCTAAACTGATTAGAAATGGTCAGAAATGAACCAGCCCCACCCACTATTCAGAAACCGGTGCTATTGGCTTGATCTTAAATTTACCTTTGAAAAATTGCCTGGGGTTGTTCTTTTATTTCATTTCATTTTATTTTATTTTATTTTATTTTAACGATAATTTGTATTCTTTCTTTTACCCGCAGCAGGGTTAAATTGAATTTTAATGTAAATAAGGCTCTGCTTCCTTCAGAGTCTACACTTGTTCTTTCACTACACGAACTGCGCTTATCACCTTTAATTTATTAATGCTTTAATTTACTTGCTGTATGTAAAATATTGTGTAATAATTATTATAATGTTGACAAGACGGATGGTAATAACGGCGGTGTCAAGGATGGTGATTGTTTTGCCGGAGATGGTAACGAAAAAGAGATCTTGCCAGTGCCACCAAGGATGAAAACCACAAGACGAACATGATTTCCTTTGTATATTTGGTGATTGTTTTGTCAAATATGTACATATAGTCTTGGTTCAGGCTTGGTGGGAGACTTAATCAGCTGAATAAGACTGAAAGCGCAAAGGAAACCTTCACTTACCCACATTTGTTGATTATTTAAAAAAAGAGAATCAAATCAATGTAAAAGTTTGTTTTGTATTTGCACTTTGCACCAATCACATATCATTATTTATTAGCTTGGTTCTTTCTGGTCGGCTGCCATTTTGTTTAGGTCCATTTTCCCTCCGGGATTATTTGTGCATTGATGTTTGTATTTAAAACGTTGAGCTCATGTGTGATTATTAAGTTTTACAACCTCACAGTTGTAAGCAATATCATTGATTCTGTAGCTGATAGAGGTGGGAAGGAGGGAGGAGAGAGGATGAAATGTGAGATGTACTGTATGTGTGAAGCCATCTTGATCAAACGCGCACATGCACATACTCTATCGACAGGTTCAACTTACGTATCCAAAAAAAGGTTAAATATTTTTGGATCTATGAAACCCTAAAAACTATTGTATTCATGTTTTATTGCAAAGATGTAAAATATGACATGTGTGAGTTGAAAAAAAAATCATAAGAAAAATAAAATATGCAAAGAATTTGATGACTTGACTTTTCATTGGTCACATATTCTGTTTCACTAAAGGTTTCCTTTTTGCCTCTTGGCAATAGTGCTGCACAGAGAGAGAGTCAGACATCAGGGATGTGTTCGGAAGGAAGACCTTCCTTCCTTCCTCAATTAATTTTCATTTCAGATGTCTGTTTAATGTTAGTCTTACTCTGGAGCACTTCCTGAGACAAAATTTCCACCTTCCATTTTCAGCGCTAGTGTCCTACTTTCCATCTGTACGGTCTGATCCTGCATTGTCTTCTGTCTAAATCAAATCCAGGAAACCTTTGTGAAAAATAGTTATGAAATCTGCATTATGAAATCTGCGTGAGTCGTGTCTCTTCCAGGTATGAATTAGATTTAATTGCTTGTAAAGTCTTGAGTTTTTAACTTGTTGCTGGAAGTTCCATCACAGGATATTGATTATAGATTCAGTAATTAACTAGACTTACTTTACAGGCATTAAAAATACATGTTCAGTGTGCATGAGAGGAGGAAATTATTAGTGGCATTCATTTGTCCTTGGACAAAAAAGTTAGATTCACAAGGCACAGAGTACAGTAAATCATGCAAAGAAATGGTACATGCAAGTATAAAGGCTGGTGATGCTCAAAGAACAGAGAGATCCAAATGGCAGATTAAATAATATTAAATTCATTCATTTTAATCTTTGCATTGAGCAGTTTCTCTGTGTTTGTGTGTATGTGTGGCAAAACAACATGATCAGTAGGGTCTGCACAACTGCACAATGTTTTTTTTTTTGTTTTTTTTTTAAATATCAAACTAAAACAGCCATTGTATGACTTGTGTCAATCTTTGCAGAAAGAAACTGCTCACAATATTTAAATATAAATGTTGTATCTTGCGCCAAAACGACTATCACTGTTGCTGAAGCCTAGAATACAGACAAAGCAGACAGCTGCACAGGGTTCTCATGCTTCAATCACTATGGAGACTGTGATAAGACTCCATATGAGCTGACAAGCAAGAGAGGGTAATCCGTTACGCCAGCAGACCTGTCTATCCAGATGAGAATTTCATCGTGTAGTTTGTGTCACTTTTGACCTGGAGTGTCTGTAGCTGCAGACAGAAGCTGCCTTCCTGTCAAGAAAAAATACAACCTCCTTGTCTCTTTCTCATTTTTCACCTTCACATCCACAACAGAATGCCCGTCATCCACTTGTGTGCAAATTCAGCCCCAGACTTTGAGGAGTCAAGAAGCATAGTTTTTGAGGTGTCTTATCGTTCATGGTATAAGAGAGCCCCTCAAAGTCTTAGTGAGACGAAGCATGCATTTCTGCACAAAGTTCTTCAATGCTATTTTTAATATTTATTTGCAGTGTAGTCTACAGTTATTATAACACATAATGTACAAACCATCACTCATTTGTTCAACAGTAAATATGAAATGTACAGTACAAGAAATGAATTTACAAAAAAGAGGAGGAAAGATAATAGTTTCTCATTATGCATTTTCCTGTAGAAGGAAGGCAGTTTCTCAGGTTAATTTGTCTTCATCATTGAAATGAGGTTAGGAAGGGCTCAGTCACTTTCACCCCTCAAGACCTCTTCATCACATAGTGAGCTGCATTTTCCTTGTGCCTTCGTAAATTGCATGGACACACCTGACTCGCTGGGCCACCAGGATTAGAATATGCATGCATGGAGAGTCATGCCACTCTATCTCAGCTCCTATGTGGCTGATGATGTGTTTTTGTGTTTGTATATCACAGTGAAGAGGTGCTGGACCTCTTTGTGTTACTTTGTATTACTTTGTGTGTGTGTGTGTGTGTGTGTCTGTGTGTGCTTGCCTGTTGTTTGCATGTGCTGTAAGCATGCACGCATAAGGAAATGCACATGAACATACAGTCAAAAGTTTGGATACACATTCCTTTAACTTAGAACGTGTGTCCAAACCTTTGACTCGTACTGTATGTGTGTATGTGTCTCCATCCCTCAGGTGGACAGTGAGGAGATGGTGGACCTCTGAGACGAGATGCTACAGATCTCCATGTTGGTGAAAGAGCTCCCTCCTTCACTGCTGCAGTCAGGGACTGAGGAAGAGGATGAGATGATGTTCTTCAGCCTGTGGAGGGAGATGATGAGCAGTGTCAGCAGGAATGCCAGCAGACTGAGGAAGAGCCATACGTAAACATAAACATTTCCCTGCCGTCCTGGTGATGAGGCGGCCGCCGATGTTGAAGCAGAGGTTGGGAAGAAACGAAGGAAGGTCCCATTGTCAATTGGAGAGTTTCCAGTCTCATTGTGGTCCACCAGTGGGATGTCCATCCCTGACATCCTGGCTGTCGTATAGTATGGGGTTTGCAAAAAAAGAAAAAGAAAGATGAGTGAGGTTTATTGTAAAACAACAGAGACACACTTAACGTCAATATTCATTATTTAAAAGGCCTGCTGCAGAAATTCTCTTTTGTGTGCTGGAGCTGCCAGGGATTTAGCATCTCCCTCCAGGACACTTCAGCATGGCAGATGCTTGCTGACACAAGAGCTTTCACCCACATCCTCAGAGAACCTCTAAACAGCTTTGGCTAAGTTTAAAAGGAAGACAGACAGCAATTCTGATTCAGTGCCAAACATGTACTGTATTTCAAGTGCCCCAGAAACAGACTTCTCATCACATGATGGTTTCAAATAATAATCATGTTTTTATCCTTCTTGGAGCACCAGTTAGAGAGTTCATTAAGACTGCAACCCACGAAATTGACTTACAAGGACTCAACTATTATTGACAAAAATATATTAAAATGCCTAACCTTACCCGCTTGGCATTTCAAAGACAAATAATTGCCTGAAAACTCTGGGTTTTCGGGGGGATTAAACAGATTATAATGTATGAAATGCTCATAGTTGTGTAATACACGATGTAAGACAAAATATAAAATGGTAAATTTAAAGAGAGTGTAAAGTGAATTCAGACATTTTCTTCTGAACACATTAAATAGGTCATAAATGTATTTCTAAAAAAGGTGTAAAAAGCATTTCAACCATTTAGATTTGAATTGTGGAGCTAGGCTTCACAAACTGTGTTTCAAGATGTCTGTGTTCAGGATTTAGTGGGCGGGTCTGAAAATCACTGCCGCGTTCCCGCCCCTGCTGCTGTAGAGGTATAAATACATTCAGCACACTACTACTACTACAGTCTAAAGTTAGCCAGTTAGCTGAGTTAGCCAACGAGCTAGCAGCTGAGTTAGCAGCAGAATGCACTAGACATAGAGTCCATGTTCCTGGTAGAGGTGGTGATTTTGATTGACAGGTGACAATTGGTAGGGGGAGCGAACTCGGCGGGCACTTGGGAGCAGAGAAAGAGACTGAGTTTTACACAACTTTGAAGCCTAATTTCATATATTTGGTGATTTTCTTAATCATTCAAAGTTGGCAGGGTGGTTAACAACCCATTTTTCTGTGGTATGTCAAACTCAGAACACATAGGCCTCATTCTTACTTTACATGGACTTTAACTTCAATCTTGTTGACTTTATAATTGAATGTTGATGTTACAGCATAGTGTAATTGACTCACTAAAATGTATTGCTGTGAGAAAATATGTAATGTTTAAGGATTCATTTATGGTTAATAATAAAAAATATTAAAAAATCCAATGGATCTGATGTTATTAAACTCACTGACTAGACTGCAGGGGACAGCAGGGGGAGTGCTTGTCCCACTGAATGCCTGTCAGGCTTGGTGCCTGAAGCTGGGAAGGCTCATAAACGAAGGCATCCTTATCTGATGAAATTAAACTCCTCATAATCAGCTATCACAAAGACAGCTGAGAACCAACCCTCCTCCACTGTATATTAATACTGCTAATAACGCTGCAAACCAAATTACCACAAGGCACAAAACTGACCGGAAGGCTGTTATGCAGACAGGTTCAGTCTTTGTGTTGGTGAGGGAGTAAGTAAAAATGAGAGCAAGGCTGTTTTGTATTTGGGTTAGGCCAGCCTTGTGTCTCGACTTGATATATGACAGTGAAGAAAGACTTCAAAGGGAGGAATAATTGACCATGACCAGAATGAAAGCAAGAGGTCAGCACACACACTCTTCATCTCACAGTGGTGTGTGCCCATTTCTGTCTTATCTGCCAGCCCCTCCTCCTCCTTTCTTTCTATTTCATGCTTGTGTATTTCTTCATACACCACATGTGTGCTTGGCCATTTGCATTATATTCAAGGGAGTAGAGAAAATTACAGCACATCCATCATATATATTATTATTTATAGTATAAAACTCTCATTTCCCTTCTCTTTCTGGATGTTACAGTTAACAAGAACTTCACTCTCTTTAATTTACAGCAATACATTACCTTCAGGGAGATACACGGCATACAATAATGAGGAGAGAAGACTTCAACTTGCTCCTCTCTTTCTGTCATTGCATACACTCTTGCCCTGACTCTGTTTTCTTTATCAAACACTCCCAGTGGTCATGCCAGCCCAATGAAAAACTGTCTTGCCACTGTTGATTTATACTGTCTGTTTCTCTCCTGCAACTTTTCTCAAGTCTCTTGAGTTGAAGAATTGATATTCACTGCACAGACATTGCCGTTCCCTCACACTGCTGTCTCTAACAATTTATCTTTCCTGTTTTCAATGTGGTCCTTCCTTCCTCCCTGAAATGATTTGATCATCTGGATCTAAGGTGTATTAGCAAACTTTTCATGAAGAATTTCAATCACTGATGGTGAAAACCACATCTACCCACCTCAAGTCATTTCAGCTCAAAATGTGTCAATCATTCTGAAACGTCCTTGAACATGACACTGAACCTTTACCTGCTTGCTCATCTTACATCACTGCTCTACTTTTCCCTCTGCTCATCCGCTCTGCTACCTTTTTCTCATCTTATCCACTCTCCCTCTCCTCTCATTCCCTCCTACTCTTTCCTGCTCTGTATAGGTTGCTGTCGTTAATGATATGTTGTTTTGAAATCTGTGATCAAGCTTGTTCATTGTGAGCTGAAGTGGCTGATAATTGTGCCTAATGATGCTTTTTGTATCCAGGCAACAAGGTACGTTTGGTTCTTTTTCAAGCTAATCTACTTTAAGAGGGCAGGCCATGCAGTCCTGCTGAGGCTGAGGAGGTCAGACATACTCATGCACACATACACAAACACACATGGGCACACAAATACACACACACACAAACATGTCCACCCACATACTGTATAATAAATACCAGTAGTTCATCTTATAGTTAAAGCTTAGAACATCAAGGCTGATTGGAAAAATGGTCATCTTTAACGAAGAAAATGATATAAAGTATATAGCTTATTAGTAGTTTATTCCTGCTTCTAAATGGTCAGAAAGCTTCATTCTGTTTTCTGTTGAGCAGCAAAACCACAGTTCATTTGCATAACTTTACAGTAACAGGGTTTCCATCCATGGTTGACAGTTTCAAGCCTGTTTCATCTGCTATGTTGCACCTGTGACCACGGCCAACAGTGATACCATGATGTACTGATGCACCCTGGATGTGCACATTGTTTCAGCAAAATGAGAGGTTACACTGCATCCACTGGATTCAATAAAAAACAACAAAAGGTGTATAGTTACTTTTTAAATTATATTTTCCCAGCTGTTGATTTCCCCTGGATCTTTTCTCCAAGATATCAACTTCTTTCATTTTTTTCTGAAGGACTTCGGACAATCCTCCCTTATGCTCCTCATTCTGCTCATCTTCAGTTTCTGTGCTGCTTCTCTCCCCATCCCAAAGCTCGTCTTTGGCCAGGTCCTTGATCAGCTTAGCCAGAACCTCTCACATTTTTGTTCTAAGACTGAGAGAATAACAGTCTGGCTATTGAAAAATAACTGATTTCATTTCATTTTTGGGCTGCTTTTGCCTCATCTGCTCTTTAGACTCTGTAATTAATGACAACTTCAGCCAGTGTTCAGTTAGGGGTCCAAAAAACTTCTAAGAGGATAATGCGTTTCAGAGATCTACACAAATGACGCACTATTTCTGTTTGGTAAAGAAGTCTTGTTTAATCTCACTCAGATGTGATTGAGGCTGCTCTTCTGAAAGCATGAAATTAATGGCTTCTCTGTTAAACTGCCAGACCTGGATAAAGGAATGTAGCCGCTCCTCTCGGGGCTATGTGGAGTTTAACCACTGACACTGTTCTGCCTTTCAGTCTCCTCATTCACCCTTCACCTCTTGAGTTTCCCACTATCAATAGTGTCATGCAGAGGTGCCCTTCCTTTTCACTCTCAGCCATGACCTTTTTTTCTCTGATTATCTTTGTCAGCTTTTTCAGTGTCAGCCTTGCCCCCTCAGCTATGTCAAGAGCTTTTAATATATTCTTTATAGCCCTGGCTATCTCCACCACACACTCTTTATTCCAGGCCACCTTGAGCAAATTTTTCTTCATGACTTCCATAGCTTTCCTCTCTCCCTGCTCCACCTTTGCTTGTGTCTCTACTTCAGCATGTGTTTTGTCCATCACTAGTCTGTGTAGTATCTATAGGCAGTGAGCCTTGAAGCCCACCATTTGTTGTGATCAGTCTCCTTCTTGAACTGAACGATCTCTGCAAGTCACTCCTCAAACAAGCAGAAGAGGCTCTGCTGTTGGCGAATGTTTAGCCAGACTTCCTCCTGAGCTACTTTACTGAGTAGTTTCCTCTGCTCCACTTTTTCCAATTTGTTCCTCAACCTCCATACATTGTTTATTTTTACCTTTTTTTTCTTATCTTACATTTATTATCCACAAAGATGGCTTGTGCTCAAGTTCACACAGTTTTTATTGCACAATGTGTATTTATATAAGGTTTTTGTGAACTGTGTATTTTGATTTGCATATTGGGTTTTAATACTGCATTGTTGAGGGACTGAGTTCCAAAGTTTTTCACTTGTTTCTGCATGTCATGCACATTTGTAATGATAAAATTAGTTTTATTCACTTTTACAAGTGTAAAATGAAATGATATTCAGCTATAATAATACCTGTGTAATGTAACCAGAAAACAAAGCAAATGCTTGTTTTTATAAATGTCCTTATATTTTGTACAGCTAAAACACATTGAAGCTATTCATTTACACATATTCTGTGTGTAGATTGATGTGAGTGTGGCTTTATGTCTCAACATGTATAATTTTTGCACTGTGAGACTGGGATTCACAGTGATTTGTCCAGTCACTGGCCAAACATAGACATCCTTGGATTCTACTGTTTTTTTGCCCTTAATATTTCTAGATTGTTTATAGTCTGCACATGCATATATTTACTAAGACCCAAACTTCCCTGAGCAACACATTCCCTTCAGTTCTGGTATTAGCATGAATAATGGACAACAGCCATGTGTGGCAAAATGTCATGGCATTTGGGCCATATTCATTTGTGTGTGTGTGTGTGTGTGTGTGTGTGTGTGTGTGTGTGTGTGTGCGCGCGCGCGCGTGCGTGTGTGCATGCGTGTGTGTATACATTTTTCATATTGTAGCCTATTCATCTCACATACTTGAACAGACAAAGACATGTTGAGCTAAATTCCAAGGATATTCAGTCACATATATTCCCATATGCGTTACAACTGGGATTTTCACACATGCATGTACACAAGCATGTACAATTCAAGCTCAAACAACAGTCTTCTATGTGATAAAAGTATCCTGAATTTGGAATGTATTAAGTATCTCATATTCTGAGCCAGATCAGCTGAAAAGATCAGTTGAGCTGCGGCTCAACTGCATGAATTCCAATTGCCTCTGTAGCCCTGAATACTGCAGATAACCCATGCTTGGGTCAGATATATGCAGGAATGATGAAAGAATGGAGAAAGTGATCTTTCAATAGGTTTCAGAAGCTCTTAACCAGTTTACCAATTTCTTAGCCAGACACCAAATATTTCACAGTAGTAACTCCAATTTGGTTTGTTGAAGTATTTATTTTAAAATTTCAAAGATTGTGTGCAAATAATGTATTGCAATAAATTGTGAAAAGAGGAAAATTAGGAAAAGAGGTGGAATTTCAATGAGCGCACAGCATAATAATCTAATGTTTTTATTCATTTCTTTTCAATTTGAATGACAAAATCCTACAGGACACCTGAGTGCACTCGAAGCCAAACCAGGGGTCGAGCACCACTGTTCACCTGATATCTGATTCTCTCAGATATTAAATACATGAAAGTAAGGATTTTAAAAGGCCAAATTGGAAGAGAGAGAGATCTGAAAAGTATTACAAGGCGCTTGTTATAACTGACAAAAAGGTAACTTAAGTTAAAAACCCGAGCAGACAGTAAGGAATACTGATCAAGATGACTAGAAGAATTAAAGATTTTTTGGTCAGTGTCCAGTTCAGATAATGAGCTCTTTTGCTTTGATGTCTGAGTTTTTCTGTGTGGGTACGTGCATGCTTGCATGTGTTTTTTTTGTGTGTGTGTGTGTGTGTGTGTGTGTGTGTGTGTGTGTGTGTGTGTGTGTGTGTGTGTGTGTGTGGCTGTGGCTGTTAGTTCATCCCTATGGTGAAATTCTCAAATCTGTTAATTACTCCTGATACATCTGAGTGCAGTTGCCAATGAATTTGATCCGGACTCTGTGTCTGTGCAGCTCATTTTCGGTCAGAGTGTATTGTGAAGAAAACGGTGAGTCATGCTTCATTTTAAGCACAAACAAACCCTGGCCCTGTTCTCACTTCCCTCAAAAGACACTTTTATGTCCTCTCGCTTTTCCTCTGAATCTGGGGGATACAATTGCTCCACTCATTACTCACTCCTTCCCTCTTTTTTCTCAACTGCAACTTAGGATGCCCGCTCATTTAGCAACTTGGTATGAGCTGGATACACAAGTCTGACATGTATTTTCATCCCCCTACCATATTTACTGCATGTTGACAAGTCTCAAGGAACATATGTCTTTCTCTTGCTTTATTTTACAATTTCATCTCACCTTTCTTTCTCTCATTCCATCCTTACAATTGCTCTGCAGGCACCAATAGAGCAGTGAATAAAGTTGCCAGCTACTGAAAGGAAGTGAATAGTCCTTGTTTTCAGAAAGAATACCCTCACACAGCTCAGATTAACATTTGCCCTCACTCTGTCTCCCTTAAAAAAATAATTTTATAAAAAGGAGCCTGAAGCATTAAACTGTTGAAAACAAGAACAGTTACAGACCTTTTTATGTGTGAGGCAGCTGCTCCTCTCCTGCGTTCACGTCGTGCAGAAATCCATCCCGTTGTATTTGGTCTTTCAGCCGAGCAAACCAGATCTGTTGCCCCTGAGATCTTCCCTGTCCGCTCTCTCTCTCTCTCTCTCTCTCTCTCTCTCTCTCTCTCTCTCTCTCTCTCTCTCTCTCTCTGTCTCGCTCGCTCATTCTTTCTCCTGTCTGTCACTCAGCATGGCACACACACACACAACACAGGCACTACAGCTGGAGTAGACATTGTCAGATGTGGATCTTTCCTGTGAATGGGCTCACATTCAAAAGGGAACACACACACACACACACAGATAGCGAGAGACACAGACACAGATAGAGAGAGAGAGAGACACACACACACACACAAATACACAAGGCCTGTAACTGAAAGACTAGATAATGAATGATTTTTTGTGAAGTAGTGAAGAGGAAAAAAGAGAAAGCAGTTCACTCTAACCCTTTCCCACTTTTCTCTCATCGTTGCTCATCACCTTTCAATAATGATCACATCAACAGTAACACTTAGTCTTCTTTTTCTGATACACTAATTTCACTGTAGTGAGTGGTTCAATATGTTGTTCAATATGTAGTTAACACATGCAGACAAATAGCTCAATCTACAGACGTTCAGTCAGATAAATGGTTTGATAAATTAACCAATAAATCACTATTTGTCATTATGTACGCACCCTCCCACACACCCCACGAAATCAACCCCTTTGCTTCTCTCCTGTTTTGTGTGAGGGACTTGGCCTCACTCTCTGCTCTCTGCAAACTGCGTCAGCAGGCAGTATCCAGTGGTGAGCAATAACGTGCTGCCATTGTGCTGGCAAAGCTGAGCTGCTCAGATGAGACCCCAAACCGGCAGATAAATGAGAAAGGGCGGCTCAAGAAGAAAGACACAGCCTTTAACACCTCTCAATTTCTCTGTGCAGCTCTCCTCGCCTCTCTTCATCTCAAAGCTCTTATCTTCCTTCTTTTTCTCTCCTTCTGATCCGCTCTCCAAACTGCATTTCTGCTAACAGCAGCTTGGCACAAATGTTATGTTAAAGTACACAAAGCTCATTATAGGAACTGAACGTTTACTTAGAGAAGGCTACTTACACATGAGACAACAATATTTCCTACTAAATGTTTTGTATATTTTTTGGGGGGGGAACGGTATCTGAAATTCATCAGTCAACATAAAAAGAGATGAGACTATTCTCAAAAGCTCCCAAAAACAGTGACTCAACATTTTGCTCTCATCATTAAAGCGTCAGTTTACTCAAATTACGAAACAACAACAACAAGAGAGCCAGGAAAAATACGTTTTCTCACTCACATCTGGTGATATCCAACCATGCAGATACTACAGATATGCTGTCGATAGATTTTATTATTTTGTTGATAAAAAGTAATTTCAGTTGAGAAAATGATACCTTTTTTTTGTAATTTGGGTGTACCAATCCTTTAAAGTGCAATGTTTGTAAGAGTACATAGTAGTTTTGAAATGAAACACACACTTATTTTGACAAATAATGTTTACTCCGCTGTGATCTAAAGTAAAAATGTATCTGATTCTATGAGCTTGTTAGAACCTTAATTGTCTTCATGAAGGTGTTAATTGTATGGAAGATGACACCTGTCCTTGATCTGTGAAGGGGAAAAAGGCGCCTCCTCCTCCACAGATGCTTCTATATTCTGCCATCTGCCCGCTGACACAGGCACTAGGGGGAAATAGCAGCAGCGGAGAACAGAGAGAGAAGAGATGAGAGGAAGATGACTTAATTTCACATCCAAATCCAGCTTTCACTGACATCACATGGCTGGTATTCATGTGTACTTCAGACAAAAAATTTTGACGGCTGTGAAGAATTTGGGATTCATGTGACGAGCATATATCCATTTCTGAATATTTACTTGATCTGAATAATCCAAATTTAAAAAATGTTGATGAATATTTTAATGAGATGATGTAGGCAGTTTCATTAGTGTTGACTGTGGTGAGAAAGAAACCAAGGACAGTGGAAAACAATATTGCATGTCATTTAATCCTTCCTCTAATCTACACTCTAATAATCCCACTCTGTGAGACAATTTCTGAACAAATCACACAATACGTCACACTCACATGATTCCTTATTGTCCAAAAGAGGAAATATGTTTGTCAAAGATAAGTATGGCTGTGTGCGTGCATGTGGTTGTCTCTGTGCAAACTCCAGTATTGTGTGCTTTTGTGTTCCCTTTGTGTGTGTGTGTGTGTGTGTGTGTGTGTTTGTGTGTGTGTGTGTGAGATAGATAGAGAGAGAGAGAGAGAGTGAGAGAGAGAGAGAGAGAGAGAGAGAGAGAGAGAGAGACAGACAGAGACAGACAGAGACAGAGACAGAGAGAGAGAGTGGACTGAAGGATGGAGATAACAGCTTTGGCCTCAGCTGGCTTTTGTCACTAATCCCAGAAGGCGCAGAAGTGGCCACCGATTCCGTGTCATTCTCTGATATTCCAGCCTGTTCTGACTCCATTCCATCCTGGCGCTGCCCTTGTGAGAACACCAGTCGCTGCACTGCATGTTAATGAGGGGGAGGCATGCAGCAATGGGATGCAAGTGCATTTGGGGATTCTTTTGGGCCAAAGTGAGTGTGCGTGTTTGCCAATCTCATCTTGCTTATCTCAAGCGAACAACTTTAAACTCAGAGATGACGGGAAAGTGTTGAGATATTAGTTCCAAATATGTGCAGTGCATTTCATATACTCTATCAGATAAGCTTCACATCTCCCGGGTAATATGAACCAATTTGCCAGGATACCCACTGAGTGAACAGCTCACAAAAGCAAATTTTAAGACTTTGATGAGTGCAGAAAAGCTGAAGCTTGCACTTATTGTCTTCTTATTGCAGGAGCAACCATCTTTGCATCTCAAATCTTGGAAAGATAGTTACATATAATATATTTTGTCTCCAAGATGTTTGAATTGTTAGGCCATTGTGATGTGATGTGTGTGAAAATCAGATATCAGCCAATAAATGCGCACTACACTCAGCTTTTCGTGTCATGGCAATGTCATGCCAATCAAAATGATCTCCACAGATCTGAGGGCATTGAGCCTAGAAAACAGACTGAGGCAGAACAGTGACACACTCACACATACACACACAGGACACAAGCCTGACAGGCATGTACTTGTCTGGAATAACAATGAGATAGATGGCAATACGATATCAGCATTGTCTCAGAATTATCCCCATATAAGTGGAGGAACAGGCAAAAACAACAGCACCTTTGCACTGTATAAGAACACATGTCTGAGCGAGACAACCAAAAGTGTAGTAAAACCTTTGTAAATCGCTGTTCTTCTGAAACCTTTACCACTAATAGTCTTGGCAATTTGGCCTATCTCTCTGAAGGGTACACTCTAAATTCATGAAAGAGGAGAAGAAAGGAAAAAATATCCTCAAAGTCAGATTCATTTGAATATATGAATAATTTAGTGCACCAAAAGATTTTGGGGCCCTTAAATTGCAAATAAAAAAAGCCCTTACTCTTCAGACATTCATAATTCATATATTCCATGGCTCAGGCATGAACAGACAGGAAGAGATTTGATGCACAACTTTGTCACAGAAGGTGTAGCGGATAAAAGGACAAAGCTGCAAGGTTTGCAGAATGTCTTTCTACATTCCAGTCAGTGAATATTTCTTTCTCTATCTCCCTCTGTCTTCTCTGTCTTCCCCTCTGATTCAATAGGTAATGAATGGAGAAAAAAGGCAGCAACCCCCAAAAAGTAAACAAACTTTCATCAAAGGTTAGTCACATCATTATGGTTAATGCCACATGCTGTGATATCCTATAACATGCTGCCCTATGGCTATAGATTGGTTAAAAAGTGTGTATATGTGTGTTGTGGTGTCAGGCTCTAAGCAGCATAATTATTTCACCATCGTAAGAAACAAACAATAAGTACTCTCCGTCTTGACACAACGTCTCCCCCCTTCATCTCAGAGCTCATTTCCTTTTCATGCCCCTGGCTCATTACAGTGAAGGGCCTTTTAATGGAGCCGATTGGCACCAAATCTTTATGTCATATTCCTTACCAAAAGGCCTTTTGATCCAAATGAGGATCTCTAAAGAAGGCATTATTATATTACAAAGACTGTGTGACTAATGTGACCATCAGACAATGAGAATTATAAATTGATATTGAATCATTTTGTAGTTTTTGTTTTTTTCATTCATGCCTTTTTACTGCAGCACTGATGATTTCTCTGCTTTTATTAGTTGTCTCATGTTTGCCATAAATGTGCCGATGGGCCAGCTCCCTTTTACAGCCAGTAAATGCTACTAATTGCGGCATTTGACCTGATATAGGTCCTTGTAGCAGTATTTGTAATTGCACCAAAATGACTTTAGAGTATTTTTCATGAGATGTATTTTGTCTAAACTACACATGAACCATACTACAGAGTTATCAACCAATCAACATACATTAGACTGAGTTGCCAATAAAAGATGCCATCAGTCAATTAAACTGTACACTGAGGGTGCTGGAAAGCCATGAGCTCCCTTGATGTTGCGTTTCCCAAACAATTGTCTAACCTGGCAGGGTAATTACTTTCCCTCTCACTTTGAGTAGTCATCATGTCTAGACATAATAGAGAACAGAGTGATATAACAGTGGATATCACAATGACTCTCCTGGCATTTAAATGTGCCATCAAATACTACATAACAGCACCAGTTAAGACACTCATTTGAATGTGTGATTCTTAAATTTGGACTGAATTGTGATCAATTAATCACCTGTAAAAGGTGAAGGGAAAACGTCTGTTCAATATGAGTGAAGCTCAGCATATCATGTTACTTATTTCCATCTCTTTACCTCCTACTCAGTAGTCTGTTTCACCTTTCCTTGAATGTACACTGACAGGCCTATCTGTCTGTGCTCAGGTTGTGAGACGATCTCAGCCATGACCCCTCCCACTGGAGATAACACCATTGGAAGAGGGTGCCGCTGAGAGATGAGACACGTCCATCCTCAGCTGGGAGGATTCTTCCTGACTGGATGGAACAGTATTTTAGAGGTGTAGCTCAAACCGTCAGCCCATCTGGCCCAGGCTTGTCACCAGCAATACATCATGCTAATGAAATGGCACCAGCCCAATGCTATCTGTCATAAGCAATCTGCATCTGCTTATGGGAATCAACGGAAATGAGAAAGAGAGATAAAGAAAGAGCAGGTGCTATTTGTATTTGTGTGTGTCTGTGTATAACCTGACTTGGAGTATGAACGCATGCGTGTGTCCATGCCTCTCAGCACAGTGTAAACTGATATCGATTTTGTTTTGAGAGGAGAAAATAGCCACAGCAGGCCACCTTATCCCTTATCTCTACTGGACAAAATAAGTGAGGATATTTCTGTGGAAGAACAAAAATCCAATGCATCTTATCTGTCAGAGAGAAAATTGCTCCTGTTCTTCACTGTAACTTGTCTTTTTTCATCCTTTTTTTTTGGTACTTGTTTCTCCCAGCCTTGTAAAATGTTGGCACATCTATGTCATCTTTACAAACTATGACATTTACATGCATGATTCAGGTGAATACATACATGTTAGTGAAAATCTGAATCTGCAGCTGCATTAAAAAAAGATTGAATGGGACTGAGAAAAATGACTTCATTATCTTAATCTCTATTGTCTCCTGTCAAGATAAAGGTATATGTAATCATGAATGAAAGTCATCCAAAATTAAACATTCTATTAAGTCATGATGTTTCTTAAATAGCTTGAACAAAGTAAAAGTGTTATGTTTTGATGTTCCAGATGTAACTTATGTACTGCCTGATTTTTTAAGTACCTCTTAACATACACTAGAATATCTTTTTTATATTTCCTTCCCTAAGATAAGTGTGTGTTGTTTGACATTTCCTTAGTGATGAGTTTTCAAAAAACTGAGTCAACACATGTGGGCAAGAATGAACAAAAAACTAAAATGAAGCTGTCTAGATTAATATAAAACACAAATAAAAATGTGCACAAAAGGTGAAGGAGCTTCCATCAAATACAGACATCAGGAAAGTATTAATAGTGACAATTGGCTGATGGTTCAAGAAGTAGCATTGTGACCACAAGGTTGGAAATTGGAATCCATAAGCCCTGGTTGCTCCACTGGAGCTGCTGACAAGCGGCATGGCAAGACTGCAGTTAAAGCTCCTGGGTTCCCATATCTGCCTCTTCAATTTATCTCCTGTAGTTCTTGCTCTGACTAAGATATAATGTTAATGTTAATAATAATAATAATAATAATAATAATAATAATAATAATATGCATTCTATATCCCATATATCTAAACCTGGTGCATTCATTTGAGTACTTTGAGTCAGTTTGGAATTTTAATCAGCCAAGCATTTCACTTCTTTGCACCATCTCTATCCCTGAGGAGTTTGACCAAACAAAGGTTCAGTGGTAATTTGTAAAAAATCACATATGTGAAATGTGCCATATGGGCAGTCTTATTTTCATTTAAACACATTCCTATTCTTTGTTTTTTCAGGGGGAATGAAGCCACATGATTAGACTCTGTGCCTGTGTGTACCTAATTTGACAAGCTCTAGATAAATTGTGCATTTGACATAATAACATGTCTGCATGAATTAGGCTGAAAAACATCAGACTATTATACTGAAGGGAAAGCCTGCCATCTGATGGATAATGTGGAACGTACAGGCTGTCTGCTGGCTACTCTCCACCAGGCCAAGCACTAGGATGAAGTGACTTAAAGGGCAATGTCTTTTCAAGAAATAAAATGAATTGAGTTAACCATGCACCAGCCATAAAAAGACTAAATAACAAGAACATTCACAACTGTCACAAAATTACACAGTGTGTGTTTATACAATGCAAACTGATTGTAGTGTCTTGTAGTAAAGGAAGGAAGAATAAAACTGTTGTTACTGACCTCCTTTTGGTTTTTAAGAGAGAAAACATTCACTCTGCTGTGACAAGAAATTAGATGTATGTTTAGGATGTTTGACAGCAGAATCTTAATCATTTAGTCTCCCACTCTGTGATTAATGAGTGCACACCATAAAATCACTCAAGAATGGGGTCATCATCATTGATTTTGATGCAGTCTGTTTAGAAACACTAATCTGAGGAGAACATGTATCACCATGTGATGAAATGACACATCTGACAGTTGGTAGACAGAGGATGACTAGCTGGGCTGGAAGGATAAGATCAAAATCAGAGTAGGTGCTGAGGCTAAGATAAGATAAGAAGGGCTGAGCACAAAGCAGTGGGCTGGTCCAGTGTTTATGATGACAGTGGTGACAATACTGACTCTACTCATCAGTCAAATGCCTATATGCTGTGTGACCAGAATGTGTGATCATTGGCTTCCCCCTGCAGAGAGTAGAGGGGAAGAATAGTATACTGGAATAAAAATATAAGTAATAAAGACAAATTATACTTACAAAAAGGGAAAATAAATACATATAGAAGATAGAAAATATACATATAATGCATTTTAAGGCTACATACTTCAAATACTATCCAAAAGAGGATTATTACCATTTGATAAATATTTAATGCATTTTAGTATTTAATTTATTTATTTTATATATGTCAGTAGTTTCAGGGAACAGTGTTTCATAATGGTTTATTAATTTATTGCTTTGTAAATGATTTACTAGCTTGAGTGATTTTAATAAAGAGTCCAATTCTAGGAGGAAAGGTGCAATTTTAGGTGATGTTTTTGAGAATTTCTGTTTATGAATAAAAAATGTGGCATAATGAAATTAATAAGATATTCTTCTCAGAGCTTCAGAGAAATGAGACTCCAGCTGAGTCCATTTTTTAAAAATATATATTTCACATTCAGAGAACAAGTGTGAGATCGTTTCTGTATAATGTTTACATGTTATGGTCTTACGTAATTTAATTACAAAATAAATATAACTGTTATAAATTACAGTTGCTGAGAAAAAATGTGCAATTAAATTACAGTTACTTATGAAAATGTTGATGATTACAAAGGGGGTTACATCTGAAGTCAGACCTTTACGACTACATTTAACATGACTGAATACATATAGTGACATTACTTATTACATTTTAATTAAGGTAGCTTGGAATCTGTAACCTATTACATTTCCAAAGTAACCTTACCAACCCTGTTACCAAGGTAGAAGCCAAACCCTTTTCCGGTCCTCCTGGGGATTCGTGGCGCATTACGTCCATTACGTTCGGCTACGTCATTGTGCAGAGTTCGGTGGAAACAGCTGATTAGTTTACAAGAAACGTGAAGTAAACTTCCCAGCTAATCAAACGCCAGACATCCAAGAAGCTGCTTTGATCCGCTTCATCGCAGCGAGAGATCTCTGTTTGTCTGCAAATAAGCAACAAAGACAGTCAGTCGTAATTCATCCGGTTAATCACGTGGTTTGAGTGGAGTGCACAATTAGTCGCTTCCACTCTGCCAACGTTAACCAGTTAGAACTCCGCTGGGCCAGGTTATGGTGAGTTTGCAGTTATGAAACACATTTAAAACCGATAGGAAACAATAGTTGGGCTGTGCACTGTGATACACTGAAGTGATGCTGTTGTCTGTAACCTGATTTCTGTTTTTCTACAACGTTTGTGTTGTCTGAGTTTGTGTGTGTCCTGGTGATGGATGGACTTCTTGTAACCATGGTGATGATGTTTCTGACATTTGCAGTGCAGGAGAATTGAGTGGGAGCTATGTTCATTTATCCTCTTTCTCACTTTTCACTGATTTATTGTAGACTTTAAGACTTCATTTGCACACTTAATAGTTACACTGTTTATCCTCACATTTATTTAAGTTGACAAATAAAGTTTAGTTTCTTTGTGGCTTGGTTTTGTACCAGGATCAAGGAAACCAACCAGTATGATTAGCATACAGTATAGCCAGCCTTCAGTATTCCCCAACCCTTTTTTCTCCTGGCTCTTTGAAGGAGAGGTTCACATTGTTTCAAGTCTTTAGTAAAATAATACTCACAAAGGTAACATGAAATGTACACTGAAACAATGTTTGGTAGTTGTAATTGTTCCTCCTTTACTTGCTGTGCAGAGATCCATCTCTAATGCAACTGTAAGGTGGGTCACAAAATCCACAGTCCTCATTGTGCTCAAAAATGAAGCTGAAATGAGACCAAACAAAGTGGCTCTCTTTTTATATAAAACTGTCAAAAGTCCTTAAATTCAAATATACACTCTTTTGTTCCATGTGGCTAACACTGAAATCAAATTATAAATGGATCTCTTCATTGCCAGTATGCAGAGGAGGAAGAAAAGTTGGCTCATGTATTTGGGCATACGAATATAGTTTTCAGGCACATTTGGGAAAATGTACCTATCCTTGAAATGTATGCTCTAGAGCAAAGCAGTCCAATCTTGCAAGAGGTTGCATAAGTCTGTGAGGTTTTATGACTTCATTTTGTTTTCTCTTATTTCATTTGAATTGTTTTTAGAGGCATAATAAATATTATTTTGTTAGTTGAGTTTTTGTCTTGTTTACTATTGTTTCATTCATCTTGTGACTCCTTGGGCACTCCAGACCCCCATATTGTGAACCAAAGGCCTACCTACATATACATACATATGGCTGACTGAAATAGAACTTAATATGGTCCATCTTTCAGGTGCATATAATGATTTAGGCACTGTAATGTTAAACTTTTTTTTAAATTAAGGGTTTATGTTATTTTGCCCTTCCTTGATACTATGTTGACCAGCTTCCTATTTTTCATTCTATCTTTCTTTCTCTCCTTGTATCAAGATGAACTTCAGCACCAATGCCCACTGCGGCAGTCACACTAGCAAAGAAAATATTCCACATTCAAGCAAAGTAGATGCGTCACAAGTCCAGAGGGCCAAACAGCGGACAGTGCTCGGTGTGCTGTCAGAAAATGAGCAGCGGGGTCGATCCCTCAGCCAGGTGGGTGAGAGAGGCACAGTGAGGAGCACTGAATTTGAGTGATTTTCACTTTGGTTGCACCGCACACAACATTTCAACTTAACATGGCAATCACGTTGACTCATTTTTCTCCACAGGGAAGCCACTTTTCCAAACACAGTTCGGTCTCAGACAACTCTCAGCTCACCTTCCTGGGCTGTCCATCCAGCTCGAGCTATGATGTGTATGTCGAAGAGGCTTGTGAAGTTGTTCTTGCGGCTTCTGGTCAAGAAGTGGTTTCAAACAGTTATTACTTAGATAATGAAGCTGCTGCCTTGCAAAATGAAGATTTCAGACTCCTACTGGAGCTGAGTTCAAGTGAGTGTGGCCTCCATAAAAACGTCTACCATGTAAGACTTCATTATTTATTGTGTTCTTTACCCAGCTGGTATTTACACTTGTAGGTTCATGCCAGGATGCTTCTATGAGGTCTGAACCAGATGAATCCCTGATGTCTGAGGACGTGCTGTGTGTGTCAGAGTATGCAGAGGATATTTACCGGCACTTAAGGGAGAGTGAAGTGCGAAATTTTCTGAACTATGACCACTAAATAATTTCTTTGCTATTTCTGCCTATGCTCATATTACTGTATATTGTCTGCATTAAATGCACTGTAGCTGTGAGTTATTGCTCCTCAGTTCACAGCAAACACATCACGATATCTGCTTTTGTTTCCAATGTCAGATGAAGTTCAAGCCAAGGCCAGACTACTTAGAGAAACATCCAGAGATCACTGATGGCATGCGGGTCATCCTGGTGGACTGGCTGGTGGAGGTTGTCCAGGAATACAAGCTTCGCTCTGAAACTCTGCATCTTGCTGTCAATTACTTGGACCGCTTTCTCTCCTGCACAGTATTTGTGAAAAGGGGCAAGCTGCAGCTGGTTGGCACAACTGCATTACTAATTGCTGCGTAAGTATGTTGTGTCGAGAAAGACTTGATACTGTTCCTGTGATTTCACAAAAACATTTTGTCATAGTGGAAAAGAATCTATCTCATGCAGTAGCATCAACTGGATGTTTGACGGCAAGTTACAACCTGATCTGTCACCTTTTAGAAAATATGAGGAGATCTTCCCACCTGAGCTGAATGAGTTTGTGTATATCACAGACAGTACCTACACTAACAAGCAGTTAGTCCGGATGGAACATGTTTTTCTAAAGGTGCTGGCTTTCAAGATGGCAGCACCCACCACAAACCAATTCCTTCGCCTTTTCATGTCCATCCACTCTGTTTGTGCCAACACAGAGAATCTTGCACTGGTGAGAAAAATCGATTGCTCAAATGCCAGCCAGACTGGCTTGTGCCTTTGAATATACAGTTTTCCATGTCCCTTGATCATATTTTGATATGGTTATCTGTTTTTTTTTAATCTTGTTTCTAGTATGTAGCAGAGTTGAGCCTGCTGGAAATTGATCCTTTTCTACAATACACCCCATCTATAGTTGCAGCTGGGGCCTACTGCCTAGCCAACTACTCTATAAACAAATCTCTCTGGGTAAGTTTGTGCAGATCCTTTTTCTCGGTGACAACAGATCCTCTTATGACAATTTCATTTCAAGAACTTGCCAAAATCAGACTTAACAAGCCCAGTCTTTTCATATTTTAGCCTGAAGTTTTACATAACTTTACTGGTTATGCCATGGCTGAAATTGCACCCTGCCTGACTGACCTCCACAAGCTTTACGTTAGTGCAGAAAGTCGCCCTCAACAGGCCATCAGGGAAAAGTATAAGAGTTCAAAGTAAGGTGTAGCTTATAGTTTTTCTAATGAGCTTTTTTTAAAAAAAATGTATGTTGAGACAAGTTTACAGCTTTATATTTTATATAAACTACAGGCCTTTTGGGCACTTTCATGTGTGGTTTCATCTCTGTGATGTCTGTGAATGCTTACAGGACATCATTTTATATCCCTAATGAGTGTCTTTTATATCTCCATTTACAGGTATTGTCGTGTTTCTTGGATCACTCCGCCTGCTGCTCTGCCTGTCCTATAAATCACTGCTTTACCCTTCTTCTGACGATTCTTCCAGAACATAATTACATTTCTTTTTTAAAAAACAGCATACTGTCAGTACCACACACCCCCAGGACAATTTATCTTCCTCTAATAGTTTGAAAATACTACTACTAATAAAATTATTTTTAAAAAGCGTACTTAAGGACTTATGAATTTTAACACAGGAGGTGTTCATGCAAAAGGTGCAGTGTGTAGACTTTTTTTTTTGGGGGGGGGGGGGGGGGTAGTCTAAATCCTATAAGTCGTCAGTTCTAAAATACAGTATAGGCTACTTAGATTTGTGCAGATGTTGTCTTTAAATAATGAATTAAAACATGTCTGTAAGGTCATTCAAAAACATGGTCAAGCATTTTTTGTGCCATAATTTTCATATGTCATAATTTATCTTAGGCTATAACGTCTCACAGTAAATGTGGAGGAAAAAATGTAATCATATAACTTCAAATTGCTGAATAAAGGGGAAACATTGATCTCAGATTTCAGCGCATGGAGTCTGCGGGATTTATTTTGAAAGAGTTGGCCGGAAGCCAGTGTTGTCTGTGGGTGTGTTGACCATGGTGTTGACATACAGTCTATGGGTGTTGACGGCTCTGGTGTCATTGCTGTCATTGCTGTCGGTGCGTCACATTAAAGAGAGTGAAGTTTTCACATTAATAAAAGTACAGAAGTGTGTAAAGCTGAAGGAAGGACGCTCTGAAACCACTTGTATTATTGTTTTTTTTATTTCCGGGAATACTGAAGTTTGGCCGTCAAGGTAAGATAGCTAGTTTAAGATAGCTAGTTTACTTTTTCTTATGATGTTTGGAGAGGTTACACACATTTATTGTTTGATACATTTGATACTAGCATGAAGAATAAATAGGCTATGTTAACCACATTTTAAACGTAAGACTTTTGTTTAGAGAGGACTCTTTAAAGCTAGTAACTTAAGCAGGTCCTGGTCTTGTTGTTCAGGTTGAACCTGATGTGCCCAAACAATTTAAGTTTACACCCGCCAACAATAGGGCCAACATTGCAGAGATTTTTCTCTCATAACTCATCTACTCTTCTGTAATGCAGTCAGTTCTTGACACTGTAGATAATGTAGCCTATGTATGTATGACTATTTCGGTCTGTAATAAAACATCTGAAAGAGAAAAAAATCGTTCAAATGAAGGTCCAGGGTGGTGTCAGTTTTGAGGTCCTTAACATGAAAAGAGTATTAAAACCACTGGTTAATAAGCTTATTTTTTCAGTCGTAGTAGTATAAATTGAAGACAGGTATAACCCATATTTTCTACTCGCAATTGTCCCTTCCTTGTGTGTTTAAAACACAATTTTACAATATCAACTTTTTCAATCCAATCAAAACCCATTAGGCCTAAAACAGGTCCCCCAATAATTCAATATTTGATTACTCTGTTGTAAGAACGTAGAAGAAGCAATTTTGTCACATTTTATACATAATACAATTGACTCTCTCCATCTGTTCTTTCCCCCTAGTCTCTTTATCTGGTTAGCTCCTCAATATGGCTGAGCCTGCTGAGCTGCTGCTCATCAAGGACCAGTACGAGTTGGCGTTTCATTCTTTGAGCCGTGGACTGTCTGCTGAGGAGGCTGGTAAAAGAGCTGAGGCCCTGGAGTATTACAGGAAGGGTCGACAGCACCTTATGCAAGGACTGGAAGTGCCCACTGGGGGGCAGAGGCATCAGGGAGCTGTCTGGGACACAGCCAGACAGCTTCAGCAGAGGATGAGGGACACTCTGAGAACTGTCAGCACCCACCTCTCTGACCTAGAGACCTCTCAGCTGACAACTGGATGCCAGAGGGGCCAACTGCTGATGAATCTCCCTCCTGACCTCTATCCAGACCTGGCACCAAACAGTCAGCCTCCCCACAGTGCCCTCCACCATCTCTACCCCACCATACCTGCTGCCACCCAGAACACAACCTCAAATACAGCTTTCCCTGCTGCTGCACACACACAAATGCTCCCTGCAGTGGCCCCAGGAACTATAGCCATGGCTAACCCAGGGGACCAGCCTCCAGCCTACACACCACAGGCCACAGATGGCCATCGCAGCCTGTCTTATAGTCGTGCTGGAGGCGGCCTTAGTTCAGCAGCAGCAACAGGAGGAGGAGATGGCAACGAGCTCCTTTTCATCCCCTCAGGGGTGCAGATGTTTTTTGTGGCACCAAATGGGCAGGTCAGCTCCCTGTCTTACCCAGGGTTCCTTCGCATCATTACTTTTGATAGTCAGCGTAAGGACTCTGCTGCTGGAAGCTCCTCAGCCTTTCTACATGTAAGTATAGAGTATGTAATAACAAGTGTGAGTATGTTGGGTGTGTCATTGTTGGGTGGGTGTCCTAGAGGCAAGTAGGTGTGAACAGCAAACTGTTCTATTATTAATATGAAAATACACCTGAATGTGAATTGATTAAGTCTCCAGTGCTCACAGTAGGCCAGATGAAACCATTTTAGCATCACCAGACCAGTTTTTAGACTAACAAGGAGTCCCTATGTTGCTGTATTGAGAACTGGTCACAAACACATTTTCTGCCCACAAATCATGGTGTTATCTTGGTGATGTGTCCTCACACAGGCTTATGTCCACTTTGAATTTTACCACAAAATGTTAATCTTATGATAAAACATGTCAAAACTGAGTGTTGAAAGTTGACTTAGATGTAGCATTTTCATTTATTTTCTTGATATACATTTATGTGTACTGATTAATGACATTACATTGACTTAATTGCTTTTAGGCTCCAGAAAATTGTTTGGCCAGATGCTAAAACACTTTATAAAAGTGATATGAAACTTGTTATGTTTGAGGCTTAAATTGATATTATCAAGCTGTCTCGTTGCAAGTCTGTTGTATTTATGTTTTAATAGTATTACTCTCAACTATACCAACAATCTAGGAAATGGACATAACTTGCTTAGTATCTATCAAAAAAACATTTTGAAAAAAGTGTCATATGATTTATTAGCACACACTCACATCCAAAAGTGTGATTTTATCTGCTCTGACCCTGGGTGTGACCTTTTCTTTTAGAGTCTTTTGATAAGCTGATAGTTCAATGTGAGAATTTTTGTAAAGAGTCAATATAAAACTTACAAACAACAATAATGTATTTTGGCACCTCTACAAAGCGTGTATTATGCAGCGGAGTTCAACCCATGACTCTGTTTCCCACCCTGTATTTCAGCCTGCTTTGTTTCTCAGCAAGACAATAGTCCCATTAACAGATGACTTTGCGCTTCTGTTGTGCTGCTGGTCAGTGTCCTGCGCCCTAACAGGGGTCATCCGGTCAGGCGGCATACCAGGGTACGGTGCAGCGGCAAATCTGTATCTGTATTATGTCTGTGTGAATGACTGACATAAGTCCTGATGGGGCTAAAATCCCATAATGTGTCTTTGAGTGGAAAAAACATAGGTCAAAAGGAACAGGGGACCACACTTAAGCATAAGAAGTTAATTGCGCATGAGATGATTTTCAATTTCCATTTTTTGAATTGCTGTTTTGAGAAACAAAGAAGGATTCAACAGAGGCCATTATGTCCTACTTTTCTCATTTCAAAGATCTGAAGTGTTTGCCATTAATTTGAATTGAACCAACTACAACAGCACAGTCATGATTAGTTGGAATTAGTTGGAATGATGACCTCTTTCTTCACCTTTCTCTACCTTGTGGCTAACTTACATGAATGCACATATTAAGGATTCTTTTTTTGTGTCTGTGTGCTTTTTAGGTGTGTGACTGGCTTTACCCGCTGACAACAGACACTCCAGTGCTGTTGGCTAATTCTGGGATCTTTATGTTCCCTGACACCTTGGCGGAGACACCAGGGTCCTTCGTGGGCATTGTGTTGTCTTCTGAACTTCCTGCTGCTGACCGAGAGACGTTTAAGGATCTTATATTGCAACTGGCTGACCTCAGGATCCAGGTCAGTCTTAACTGTCAGAATTGAAACAAATGTAAGGGTGAATGTATGCATGTGCTTTAGTGCAATATGTTTGCGGCATTTTTCTGTGTTTTGGAGAAAATAAGGAATGTTATGGGGTGCAGGTGAAAGTAAACAATTATTGATGATGACTAATTATACACCTTGTATGATCCTGTGTCTCGTAGTGTAAAATATGTCCCTGACTGCTCCACATACTCTTCCATTTACTTTGCAATCTTCTTTTTGTGTCTTAAAAATGTGCTGTTTTAGTTGAAACCAAAAGCTCATTTGTGATAAAGTTGTGGTGTTTGTTGACACAGTGCTTGTCACTTTTCTCTCTTGGCACTTCAGGAGGAACAAAATAGTTTTTATATTGTGGGCAAAAACATTCTGAGCCAGTTGAGTCATAGCATACAGGAATGTACCCTGTTTGGGTGTAAATACATTTTAAAAGAATCTTACTGAGTGTCCTCTCATAATAACTGTGTAGCATATGATTTCTCTGACAGGGTTCAGAGGGGACAGGGTCAGAGGTTATCAACCTGAGTGAGAAAGTTGCCCTTGGTCTCCCGAAGGAGGGAACAGGAGTGACAGTGCCAACAGAGGAGAAGGAAAAACTACCACTTCCAGGATGGAGTGAGAAGATGGCCCAAGGAATCTTGTCAGGTATGTTTGTGTGTGTAACTTCTTGTTGTACACAGACTATGTATACAGTAAGTGTTCTGTCTAAAAAAAGGACCACTAGAGAGTGCTGTTTATCAAGTAGAAGTGGATTCAGTGCTACAGGAAAATGTTCAACTTCCTCTTCATTCTCCTTGAATTGATATTTAAACAAAACATAAATTAAAACAATGACATTACCAACATTCATCACCCAAAACATTTCTCTCTTTAGGAGCTACACGGTTGAGTCAGGGGTTTACAAAAGGAGCAGAGGCCACTGGTAGAGCTATCCATAAAGGAGCATCCAAGATGCGGGACCACATCTCGCCTGAGGAGACCCCCTCAGAGGTCAGCCCCCGTGTCACCAAAGGTCTGCATGCGGCTAAACAGGCCAGCGGGGGTGCCGTGCGAGTCAGCCAGTTCTTGGGTAAGGACTGAAACCAACATGGGAAGGATTAGAAATCAGCCAAAAGAGGATATAATTATTCATACAAACAATACAAGGACCAGAATTCTGTTCAAGACAGTTATTCAACAATTCAACATAACATTTAATTTTTATCTGATTTAAGCTTTAAACTCCTTTGTGAAAACACAAACTGTCTTTGCACATGGCTTTAACTAACTGTGAGAAAGCCTTGATTTTTCTTTCATTTAAGTGCATAATATTAATATGGCCATGTCCTGTACCTAGATGTATAATTGTGTATATATTTACAGTTAATGGCGTGAGCCTGGTGGCAGGACATGTGGCAGAGAAGCTGGGGCCTCATGTGAAGAAACATGGAGCTAAGCTGATTCCAGAGTCTATGAAGACAAGCAAAGATGGCCAAGCTTCAAACCTGGATGGAGCTAAGTTTGTGGCAGCCAGCAGTGTACAAGGTATGCACCAGTATAATGGAAACTTCAGGATCAAGCCACTGTCCACTGATGTTTTTGCTATCTTAAGGTGGACATGGAACATGTTACTGAAAAGTGGAAGAGTACTGAGAGTCTTTTTTAAAAACTTCTTTCTAAGCAGCTTGGTCCCCACTTGGTAGTGTATCCACCACCACTGTAGCCTCAGCCTCTGAGCCTACACAAATTGCTGCAATACAGAAGTATAGATCAAATTTTACAAAATGTCAACATATGTGTTTTGGCATTATAAATGTGTGATTAAAGATTAGGTGATCAAATTGTTTTTACAGTACTAAAAAACAGTTTTTCATTCACATCCAAACCAGGTTTCTCTACTGTTTGGTCTAGCCTGGAGACTGGAGCAATACTTGTTGGTAAAAGCGTCGCAGCAGAGACTGTCACAACTGTGAAGCACAAGTAAGTTCTGATCTGTTTTTATTTAATTGATAGAAATGTTCTGATCATTAATGGATTATTGTCAGTGCCATATTTTGATTCAAGCACTTTTCTGACTCAGTTTCATAATTTTAAACTATGTAGAACACTGGATTCAGAAACTAGCCTGACACCTTGCTAAATGTTTCCTTCTTCTTGGAACGTTGGGAAGCTGATCTGTTTTCACACCTGTCTTTTCAGATTTAGGGGATTAGAGAGTCTATTAAACATGACCAACATATGACTGCATGGGGAGAAAAGGCAAAGACTTTGAACTAACACCTTACCCTGCTTAACCCTTTCATTTACACTCTTTCACTAACTCTTAAATCAGAAAATAATCCTAAATAAGGTGTATTCCAAAACTAATGCAACTGCTAGTACATAATTATCTTTAAAACATTTTCTTTCATCATACTGACTTTGATTTATTTATATCTGGACAAAGAAAGTTTTTTGGCTTGTTTTTTGACTTGGTGTAGTTTAAGCCTCTGGTGTGTGTCTTTCTTGGTCTGTCCATGTCAACTGCAGCTAAATGTAAATGCTTGCTTGTGGTGGGTGGTGGTGGTCTTGCTGTTGATACTGACCTGTATCTCTTTTTTTCCCAGTTTGTTACTAATAAAACTACTACGAAGTGAAACATGAGTATGAAATGTTTTTCTTGGCCTCTGTTATGTTGACAATAGTACCAATATTTCATACTTGCTCCAGCATGTCAAGTACACATCCTCATTCATTTTCTTACACCAATTCCTCCCTAACTTCACCATATTATTCACGGAGAAGGTACGGTGATGATGCAGGCCAAGCCACAGGCACTGCTCTCCAGTCAGTGGTCAATGTTGGTGTGACTGCATACAACATTGATAATCTGGGTATCAAAGCCATACTGAAGACTACAGGCAAGGAGACCGCCAAGGTCATGGTCAAGAATGGACAGCCAGCAGAAAATGGAGGGGAGGAGACACAGAAACAAGGACATGATGCAGAGACTGAGAGGAAAAAAGAGGAGGAAGAGAAGAAAAAATAGGCTTCCACAGGAAATCCAGCTAACGCAGTCTGTAAGGCAATGGCTCACCTCTATATTTGCAGGTTTTTTAAAGGAAATACGGGCCACTCACTCACTATTGTGTTGTATTAACTGTTGATGTAGAAGTATGAAAATTACTAGGGAGTCGCCCAAGTCAAAGTGTAACATGGTGAGTCTCTCTAGGTTTTGTCTTTTTGCATGATTGTTTACACTTTTCACATAAAAACATTATTTTTAAACTAGGATAGACTCATAACATATTTATAGCCTTTATATTGCACGTTTTCTATGACCAAACAATCCAGTATAATTGAGGTGACAATTGCCTGACATAATGTTGAAATCTGTATGAAAGTGGCCATAAGGAAAATACACAAAAATATATATTTATGCAATAACATGCATTGTAGGCTACATTTTTACTTTCATTATTATTAGATATCATGTTTATAAATTATATATCTAGAAAGGTCCTAGAGAGCAAACAAAAAAACATGGAGCGGGTCCCCTTCCGTACCTGCTATAAAGATTTTTTTTGTGAACAACTTTTTTATTGAACCTGCAGGAAAGATATAGTAGCATCCATACAATTTTTATAAACATAACCCCAACCTCCCTCCCTCCCCCACGGGTCTCCCCTGGACCAGTGAAACATCAAGTGTCAGCCCCATATTGTAGTGAGTGGTGTTCCTCCGTTCACAACCCAATAAGTTTATCCTTTATCTGTGCTGCCGCGCCCGACGGTATAGGGACAATTTTATACATCCATGCTTTTGCTACCGTTGCAATGCCATGTTTCTATAGTAGCCCAGAACAGCTCACGTCCGCTGTTTTTATTTGGTTGCAATCTGCAACCTCACCGCTAGATGCCACTAAATCATGCACACTGGCTCTATAAGCGTGAAATTAGTTTGAGAAAATGATGACTTGCAATAAAGTTACAACTACTGACTCTAGGCTTTATAGAGATTTATTAATGTACAGCTAATGGTTGCAATGTGCGAATAGAGTCTAATAGGAGGGTGCGTTTTGGTTACAAATCAAAGAGGTTTTATTTTCATGCCTCCCGTTTATCTTCGCCATCATTTCCGACGGTCCTTGAACAAGCAGGAAGCAGCGGTCTCCATGGGAACGCAGAGGCACAAACTTTTTCTCAGTTGATGCCAGAAACATGAGTGGAGATGGCGACTACAGCAAATACGATTTGGGTCGCCTGCAGGCCGAACTTGAGCAAGAAAGAGAACTTAAGTAAGTATTATTGTGAAGTGACTTTATTAGCTAGAAAGTTACTTAATTTTTATTTTCCACAGCAAACATAGCATTGTCTTTTGATTGTAGAGAAATGCTGAAGGAGTCTGTGTCTGATCTGCGGAGCACCATGTGTGAACTACAAGAAAGACTGCACAGTGTTGATGGGGAAGGTAATATTTAAGGCACAGCTGTTAAATGATTAGATTCTTCACCTTGTCACTTTGATCCAAAGTGGCAGCATGTTAAACAACACAGGTTATATTCACTGGTTACTATACTGTATATCTTTGGTGTTGTGTCTGTAATATGCTGTCCTGCTCCAAATTTGACCATACTCTAACATGTTCCTGTTTTATTCTGGTGCACCAGGAAATGAGTGGAAGACAAGATTTGAGACACAGATAGAGCTCAATGGACAGTTAGAAAGGCAGATCTCACTCATTCATGAGAGACTGGAGGACCTACAAGGAAACCCCATGGGTAGGTTTACAGGCCACTGCCAGATTTTAAGTACATTTGCTGGATTGTATTTGAAGCTAAAGACCTACATGACACAGCTAAGGGCCACCCTGGCTGGTAGTCCTTCCATGTAAAGGCAAATATGATGTGTGGTGCAATGTATAGCAATCTACAGTATGTGAGTCATATGTACAGTCAAATGTAGCGTGGCCTATCAGACCATTAAATGCCCCAATTTGAAAGAAACAGTATGAATTAGTTTTGTTTATTTATGTATGTGGAAGATGTTAAAAAATGAAATATGTAGGCAGCGAAACAAAATAAATACAAATAACTGCAAACTTTAAGGAAACAGCAAAAATAATCTGTCAATATTCGAAAAGGGCATAGGGTGAAGTGAAGAACCTTTCTAGTTCTACCCATTTTTTTTTATACCCTATCAATCGAATCAAAACTTGCATAAATTATGTGTTATTACATTTGAATGGATGATTTTTAGCACACACTTCCTATAGGCAAATAAGGTATGTTTTAGCTGTTCAAAGCAACCTTGCCTTTCAACTGTGTTGGCACATAATAATAACATAACGTAAAAAAATGAAATGACAACATGTTCATTGTGATGTGTTTCATCTCAAGTCAGGTTGCATTCCTGATGCATGCATGCATATAATGCTCCACACGCTGACTTTCACTATTGTTCTTCACAGATCGATTGGCTTCTATCCGATCTTATGATGACATGCCAGTAGTGAGTGTAAACATGTTCATTTTCTATTGACCTTTTTCTTAATCTTTTTTGTTATATTAGTGTTATTTAGTGAGGTTTTTTTTCCAAGAGCAGATTAACAAACCGAAAGAGAAAGAGGACTAGAAGTATATTTAAGATAGATACATACCAGCAGAGAGAGCCAGAGACACAGAATTTGTGACTGGAGGAGATGGCGGGTAGGATGGAGAGGATTGTGATGCCAGCTGCTCTTCGTTCTCCCTTTGATACAGACTGACTACACCAGAGTTTAATCACAGCACTGTAATCATGGGATTACAAACCATGGGAGAGTAATGCACTCTAATTGTGATGCTTTAACGCTCTTACAGTCTAAATATGTATGTTTGTTTGCCTTAAGGCAGAAATAACAGACGCTCATTAGTGCATCCAAGGAGTGACTTTGATCTACGACATTTTGGATTGACGGTCTGTTGACAGTTTGTGAATGTGACACTGAAATAGCCTGAGTGTGTGAGAAGGATATGGATTATTTTTAATTAGTGCAGTAAGGACATACAGTATAAGCACCACAGTGCTGTGTAAACTAAGCAAAACAAGAGCATGCCGCAGTGTCTGCATCTCCAAAGAAAAACTCGAACATTCCTCTGATGACACAGTGAGCCCTTAGCGCCAGACTAATTCCTCAAAATGGCAATTGATAATGCTGCACCTGCAAACTAAAACTGGTAATGTGCTTATTTTGAGAAGAATGAAAATGTTCCAAACCCAGATACAGTATATTTATAACCAAGACTCATAACTCAGCTCTTTACTATTAATCTGATGTCTCAGCTCAGCTGTTATGGATTTATGTGGAAATGTAATAACGTATGCATCTTATCCATGACCCAGCATTAACTATTGTGGAATTGTTTGATCATAGCTAATAGCAGAGTGCAATCTGAGTACACATTGATTTGTAATTAGACATCAGCAATGCAACATCGTTATACTTTGTGGCTTCTTTGTTATATAATAAGCTAGTTAATGGAAAATCTTTGCTGCAGGATACACTGAGACAGTGCTTGAAACTCCTGACCGATGAGAAGTCTGACCTCCAGAGTCATCTGATGGACTGTCATCTCAGGATCGAACAAGAGGGAAAGGTGTGGATCTCAGCAGTTGCTGCTGATATAACAGAAAGTTAGAGGGATTTGTGTTTAGTAGACACAATGTCTGCTGGTCTAGCTTTATTATTTCTCAAACTAGCAGCTTTACATTTTTTTCAGTTCATAAATATTTCCGTTACAAATAACCATCATTAGAAGAGGATTGAAAAAGATTTTTATCTTGCAATCTTTAATTTTTTACATGCAAAATCAAACCCTAACCTTGTAGTTTAGTGACCTGGTTCTTTTCTTTGTTTATTGTTCTGCTCAACAAACAGAGAGATATTAGTTGAATAAAGGTTTAACACGCAGCATGTGCAGCCAGTAATCCTTGTTGTAATCTTTTGCTTATTACCACTGAGGACCAGCTGAAATACACTAATGCACATACACAGCAAACACACAATAAGAACTACACACTAGTAGACAGATTATTACAGACAGACAGAGTAAGTGTAGTCCATGAATGGAAAAGTTTGACAATATGGTCCTATGCTTTTTTCAAATATCAGGCATTTCATAAAACCAATGATGAGAGGCGGGCATATCTTTCAGAAATTTCTAAGGTAAGTATTCCCTTTCATGCATGTCGACGATAGTTCTCGTAATTACTGAGAAGTCAAAGAAGTAGTTATCAACACAAACCTATGGAATACTTGTTATTGAGTGTTTAATGTATGCCACACTGAGGAACAGATATCATTGTTAACTGCTGAAAGGACAATACTGTGTAATGAGCAGACTGGCATGCTCAGCTCTTCTCTTTCTGGCGTAGTTATGATTTCTCATTTATCATCTAGTGCTGTTCTATCTTGTTATATAATGGGTGAGCTCGACCAGAAAGTGTGTCAAGGACTTTTTGGCTTATGCTGCAGCAACTCTGGTTCCTGCAGGGTTGAAACAAGTGCAATCACAAGGAAACTCAAATACATTTCTCTCTTTAAACATTACTGAGACAACTCTTTGAAGTAGTACATTACAGCTTGTGACTAACTTATTCTTGCTGACACAAACACAATGTGCATGTGCCTGGATTAAACTTACTGTAATTACTCATGCATTGTCACTGCTACAGCTGTCCTCCACTCTTGATGCCCAAAGAAGACAATACTCCACTCAGCCACAGAGGATGATAGAGGGCAAACAGAGGTCAGTGTGACACATTACTCACAGGTGATGGACACATTAATATGAACAACTGTGCAATAAATGCAGTTAATGCAACACAATAAACTATGGCCTCAAAAATGACTTTAGGTTTGAATTAACATCTCAAAAAACATCATTTTAAGCTGTTTGAATGCCTTATATTGATGCCACATTAAATTAGTTTTCTTTTTTTTTTACTAGATTTAATTAAAAGGAGCCATGTACAATATGTTATGATACACACAGTAATTGCTGCAATCTCATGTGTTTGTGAACCAGAGACACAGTAAGCAGGTAGCACATAGCTAAAATGATACAGGACTCCTAATACTAAACTATGGATCACCTGACCATGTAAATGCAACATGGAACTGATATTAACTGAGTAACAAACCGGTAAAAGTGCATACAGTGCAGACATCCGGTAAGAAAGCAGAGTCAACAGTTATTGCTTTAAACCAAATTTTGAATAAGGCTAATTTAAACACTGATGACTCCCCCAGATGCAGTGCAACAAAAGGGAACAGTTCTTATGGGAGATATTTTAGGATGTCTTCATTTTATATATAGAACACACTCTACCTGCCATATTCTTACTATATTCACTATGTAAAGTACTGTGGCTAAATATCTTGGAACGTATGTCTAAATTAATTTTTTGGGGATTAGACTCAAGTTTTGTGCACAAGCTCTTAATGTAATGGTGACTCCGGGGCTGGTGGTGTATAAATGAACTCCAAACTAATAAATGAATAAACTTTGAGACATATCTGCAGACCATTATTGCTACAAGATTTGAATTTAGAAATAATTCAGTGGTATTCCAGATTTTTCGGCTATTTTGAAGCACTTTAATAGAAAACATATTTTCTGCATGTGTCTGCTAAACTGATACTTTCTCGATTTTTATTCATTACTCATATGATCATCATTCATGCATACTGTACAGCACTGTACTTTTCTCCCTGTTATCTCTGGCATAGAGGGAAGCAGACCAGCAGGAAGTCGGAGGCTGATTCTAAGACAAGAAAAGAGATAGAAGAAGATGGAGGAGGAGTGCGTGTGAAACGAGGAGGTGGTGGTTCTGGTGGAGGAGCAACGGCAGAGAGAAGAGAAGTTAAAAAAGCCCAACAAGGAAGCAGGTTGCCTACTCTAAAGCACTACCTGAAACACAAACCCTAACTCAGCCTGTTGTTTTAGCCCCTTCTTTATAAAGCAGTGATGTTCCTCTTTTCTGGGTATGCTGGAATGATAGCTATAGAAAACTGGCATATTTTCATATTTCCAGTGCAGGTATGTCCTTCAGCTTTTTATTGCTCTGTTCATATTCCTCAGAGCTTTATTGTGAAGGAACAGTGTAGTGTTTCTACCTATGTGCCACAGTCAGTGTTGTAATCCAGTGTTTATTTTACTTTAATTGATGGCAAATACAATGTTACACTAATCTGATGTTATAAAATATTACATTTATAATGAAATCTGCTATTATTGTTTTCTTACATGTTTCAATAAAAACAGTAACTATAAAGAGAGAAGTGTATAAGGGGAGGAATATTACAGGCGTTCAGTGCAGTGAGGTCATCTTGTAATGTTCCAGAGCCTGCTGAGTCTGACATTTCTAGTGTCACTGCAATTTTTTTAAAGCACCTCCTACGACTCGCATTTACGTAAATCCACCACTTTCTCTGTCTACTGAGCAACCGATCATCCCCCATCCCACCCACCCACTGACCACGTTTATAAATATGGGCGTAAGAAGTCTGTATCCACATGACGCGTAGTAGTGAATATGAAAATTGCCAGAAGCGATTTCATTCGTGTTTGTGAAGAGGTGTGGAGGATGGGTTCAGTTCTTGTCAGCCTCACAATACTGAACTGAAGCATTATCCCATAACAAAGGACATGGTCTTAAAGGCAAGAAAAGCATTCATTCTTCATTTTGTCTTGTCTCTTTGGCTTCCTTTCGTGAACTTCCTTGTTCACTGCTCAGTCTGTAAGTGCAGTGACAACATTTTAATTATCTTATGGATTTTGGCCCTAACTTTGGTTTTGAGGCAAGGAGCAATTCATACAGTAAAAGAGAATTATGCATGGCTTAGTGTATGACTTTGTGTCTACGCCTGGCATGGTAGCGTGTTGTAGTGACAAGGGGACTGGCCTTTAATTAGTACACCCTGGTGACAACAAGCATCAGGCTTGTTGATCTGTCCTTTAGCATAGCATTGAATGCCAATCATCTTCTGAAGAAAATGTCCTCACATGAATGAATAAATAAATAATGTTTTTTAATGACAAATCTGGGTTTGAAATAACCTGATTGCAGTTAAAGAAATTGTCCATACAAACAATATAGCAGTGATATAACCACTACTCCATTTATTTAATGAACCAAGTCCAAAAAGTATCATCTGAAGACATCATCAATTCAGTTCATAATGGTTTAATTTCTAGTGAGGGGGACATTTGTTTGCGTTTGCTGTTATTGACTTTACTGTCTTTACTGTCTTTTTGGTAGAGCACAGTGTGAGTCTGTTTTAGAGTGCATTTTCCCTTTACAGGTCCTCTCATATTTCTGATATGGCTGGCTGATTTGGTGTACAGTCGTAAATGTGCTGCAGTGACAGGTTGTTTGTCTCAGATTAATGACTTCATTTAAAGATAGCCAGTCCACGTTGCCTTCTGAAAGAGGGAGCACATTCACAACATGCCACACTCCCTGCCTCTTTCTCCACTTCCTGTCTTTTTTCTCTCTGTTTCATGCACAAACTCATTTTAGTGCAGTTCACTGCATCCTGCCCATGAATCACAGCCACCTAGAGTAACCACCTAGACAACTTCTGCTGGCAGGTGAAATACGCTGACAAATTACTACAGAATCTATCAAAACACCATGAATCACACCTCTGCTCAAAAAAATGCAGTGTACGTCCAAGTTCATATATGTTCACACTTGTATAAGAGACTCATTTGCAAGTGTGCATGTCACCATGTATACATGTGAGCTACATATGCATATGCATTCGTGGGAGTTAGCTTCCATTTTAACATCTCCAAGATATGTGAGAATTATAGATTTTCATGGCCATCAGTATGTTCACACACCATACTGTGTTATGTGACATTCTAAACAAATGGTTATAGCATAATGAGGTACTGATTACTGACATAAATACAAAGAGTATCTTGGTAGCATCTGTCCGCAATATGAGTTTTTTTTAATTTCTCCTCTGGGCTTTAAAATTAAGATGAATGTAATTTTTCAGAAACATTCCTGATGGGATTTACCACAATATGGAACATCAGTCCATCTGTTCACATCTGAATGGATAAACATTTTGTTTGTCATCATTCATGCCACAGATATACCACCGATGCATTCAATTATGCTTCTTTTTGTGTTTAGAGTCTCTGTAAGAACTATTAAAGTCTAACAAGTGGCAGTCATATGTAACTAAGAGACTTAGAGCATAAAGAAATTATCGCTGTCCTTTTTTTATGAAGGATAGTTCACTGTTTGTCACTGATTCTCCATCTCATTATATATAAGTCAATTGAATTAAAGAAATTGCCTTGTCATACATCAGCAAAAAAAAACCCTCTATGAAGCATTGCATGAATTATATCACTATATTCCCAAGCCCATTAAATTCCGATTTTATTTGGACAATCAGCAGTTAGTCCGCTGCAATACTGATACAAATGAGGATCACAAAACTGTAATGGTCTATATGCTTGATCACTTTTTAAAGTTGCAATAGCTTCTGGACAATATTTCATCCATATTTTCTATTCAAATTTGCTTTGACCTCTCAGATGGTGCAAATGCAATACCAAAGTGTTCACACTAACACTAGATCAATTTTAAATTTCTTATACAAGTACATATGGACATTGATAAATATCGGATCTGAATTGCAAACTTTTAGGCCTAAAAGATTGAAATGAGACCATCACCCTGCTTTTTAAATCCTTGCCTGTGTCCTACCTTGTCCTCCATCTTTCTTGCACTAGTTTAAAGACACTCACCCCCACATTTGCCCTGTTTCCCTAGGATTTATTTAGACAGGAACATCTCGTGAGCCCTCAGTTCGTGTGTCCTACCAAAATAGAAATGTCTGTACGGGGAAAAAGATGTCTTCCTGTAACTCCCACATGTCTGATGCATTCATGTGCATGTTAACACATGCAGGTCCACTCACAGAAGCACTAAAGATACAATCACATGTTGTGTTTGACATATTTGGTATAGTCATATAAGTTCTGGATAAGATGAACTGGATGAATGTTATGTGTACCTAAAACAATGTAAATACAATGATAGGCGACTGTAAGAGACTGGGGCTGCAACTTTTGTGAGCACTGGCACAGATAAACGCTTGGGTAGAACTCACACACACACACACACACACACATGGTTCATTGGGTGGTCTCTGGGGGCCAGGATGTGGGTCAGTCTTTATCTCTTCCATTACTTGGAGAGTCCATTTCCTGCCATCACATACAACTTCAGATCTAAAAGGAAGAAACAAGCTTATGATAGAGACAAAAGCGTCTCAGCTCTCTGCCTTTATGCCATTTTAGTCCTGTGCAACTCAGTGTATTCTTTTAATATATGCAATGAAATGCAATCCCAAATGTCTCTTCATACAAGACATAAAAAAGTGGGATTTGGCTAATATATCTATATCTATATATATATATATATATATATATATATATATATATATATATCTATATATATATATATATATATATATATATATATATATATATATATATATATATATATATATATATATATATATATATCACTGTGAGCTGCACTGCGATGCAAAAATGTAGGTTTCAGCTTCCTTTGAGACCCCTAGTGTATACAATGGAGTAAGCGTATATTACATAACATCTTGCATGCAAATACTCTTATGGGTTAAACATAACTCTGCACTGTGTTTAATATTAATCAGATGTGATTAGTCCTCACACACACACACACATACACACACACAGCCAACATAGTCTTTACTGTTTGTGATGAAAATGCAGCACAACGATAGAACTATAGCCTTTAAGTGAAATGAGAACAAATTAGTATGTATACCAGATCAATTATGAATGGGTTAGGGTTAGAGTTAATGAACCACTTTTACCAGATCATATGTCAGAAAGGTATTTTTGACATCATAGGATTTAAAAAAGTAAAGAAAAAAAGTATGTTTTGCTCCCATTGATTAGGCAGCAAGTGATGTGCCTTTGAAAGAAAGGCTGTTAAATGGTCACAAAAGGGGGCCAGGATCGACCCCCACTAGTCGACGGGTGTCCTCGGGGCTCTGGGGTGCAGGACCAGAAGCATCCCCAGCACGGGTGGGAAGCGTGGGTTTGCATCCTAATGAGGGGTTGTGTGTGTGTGTGTGTCGGGGGGGCGCTGAATGAAAATCACGACAGAGTGACGTGGAGGAGGAGAGAGGAGGTGGGTGAAAAAGAGAATGGGAGGGGAAGCAGCTGCTACCCAGTTCATTTCCAGTCCAGCCTCTGCTTCTTGCACACTAGACGCACACACGCGAGCAAACACACAAACAGCCAATACACACTGGTGGCAGTGGTGGAGCACGTCAACCGGACAACAAAGGGGCTCACAGGGGGTGGGGGGCTCTCTGCAGCCAGGATAACATCACACAGCGACAAGCCCTCTGAACTCTTTTTAAAAAAAAATTCAATATCTACTGGGAAATAAGAATCAGTCAGACTGGAGGTGACCGTCACAGAAGCGTTAATTGCTCGCATAGGTGAGGTTGTCAGTGTTTTTCTACATCAGCAAAAATAACAAATCATTCATTCGCTTCATTGTCTTCAAACATGAACGATTCACTCCTCTTCATCCCAAGACCAGAAACATCTGTCATAATTGAATAGCCTTACTGTTATACGTGATCATTAATTTAGGTCGTTTTGTTATTGACAACTACTGATGAAGAATTGCTCGTGCGTGTGCGCGAAAAGCTTGTGAATATTTATAAAGAGGGAAATGAATAATCGATTCGTGACTGTCGCTCTCTCTCTCTCCCTCTCCCTCCATCCGTCCATCTGCGCTCCACAACGACTCAGTCGCACTTATGCAGACACTGTGGGTCGTCATGAAGCATGCTGTCCACTGCTCGGCTTAAGAGCACTTAATCTGTCATTAGGGGGTTATTTTGAGAGCGTGCACCGACTGGTTACCTTAAATCAGCCGTCCAAACCTCGACTTGGTTTCTTCATTTCGAGAGGTATCTGTACCTCTTGTTTTTGTTTACTTTTTCCAGTAGTGAAAACTTTTTTTTTCTCTCTCTCGCAGATAGTACAGCAGTACTTGTGAGCCTGGCCAGAGAGATGGAGATGGAGCATTTCGACGAACGGGACAAAGGTCAGAGGCAAGGCCGGTCTAGTGGCAAGATGAACGGGGTTCTGAGTCCTACACACAGCGCCCACTGCAGCCTGTACCGGACCCGGACCCTGAAGACTCTGAGCGCCGAGAAGAGGGCCAAGAAGGTACGCTTCTACCGCAACGGAGACCGCTACTTCAACGGGATTGTATACGCTATTTCTACAGACAGATTCCGGACCTTTGACGCCCTGCTGGCGGACCTGACCCGCTCCCTGTCCGACAATGTCAACCTGCCCCAGGGAGTCCGCACCATCTACACCCTGGATGGCACCAAGAAGATCTCCAATATTGATCATCTGCTAGAAGGTATAGAAACTGTTACATGTAGCACACCTGGATTAGGCCTACTTCACTTAAGTTTGCGTGTCACATAATGCTTAACATTAAAGGTTTGTAGGTTTGCAGTTATTCTCATCAGCCAGCTTCTTTAAGGTTATCTAAAATCTAGTTGGAAGCTTGTGTATCTGTACATCTCTTCCTCTGTCTTTAAGAACAAACACTGCCTGACCTAGTCGCCTGTCAGCTGCCATTTTATGGGATCTCTCCCTGATGATCACAAGACTCCTTCATCAGCATTAGAAATACTTACATATAGGCTACAGATATTTTATGAGCACTGCTCTATAAAACTGGCTAATCCAATTGAGCAAACTGTAGATTATTATTATCTAGATTATATCTCATCTGATGACCATATGGTGATACAGCCATATGTCTCAACTCAGATTAGCTCTATCTTGAACTGTTTTACTCTCCACTAAATGGCAGTATCATGACATCATGAGAGTCACGTAGAAAGAGCTATAAATTGTTAACATCATTTTTGGTTGATATTGGATTTTTAAAAAATACATTAAAAGAAGGAAGAAAAGGAAGCTGCAAAATATCATATTCATTATTATCATTACATAACATATGATCAGTCATCTCTAATTTCTTTCCTCTCCCTCCTCTTCTCGACCTCCTTGACCCCAACAGGTGAGAGTTATGTGTGCAGCTCCATTGAAGCTTACAAAAAGTTGGATTACACGAAAAATGTGAACCCCAACTGGTCGGTGAATGTCAAGGCTGCAGCAGTGTCCACGCGTGGGCCTCCTTCCCTGGGCAGCGCTAAGGCCGGTGGTCCAGAGAGCCGCGAAGGCAAGGACTTCATTCGTCCAAAGCTCGTGACTGTGGTGCGGAGTGGAGTGAAGCCCCGCAAAGCTGTGAGGATCCTGTTGAACAAGAAAACGGCCCATTCTTACGAACAAGTCCTGACTGACATCACTGATGCCATCAAGCTTGACTCTGGAGTGGTCAAGAAGATCTACACGCTGGAGGGCAAACTGGTGAGAAATTTCTTTCAGTTTCTCAGCAGAAGCATGGGATTACACATTTTAGTAGTTTTCACAGGAACAAATCTTATAAACAATGTGTTGTGGAGGGCAACACTATTGTTTTTGTGGTTTAAAATAACATCAAACATGTCTATAACTTGATTTTATTATGGCTACCATTGCTAGTTGTTTGCCTGCATTCAAGTTGTTTCCAAAGCTTGCAGGCTTTCTTTGGCAACGCAGTGAGTGGACAGATGTTTTGTTGCAAGTGTTGCACATGATAAGTGGTTTCATTGAAGGAAATAGACCAGACACTGAACTTAGGGACACATTTTATGATATTGTTTTGGTCATGGTTTAATGTGCAATAGAACAATTCAAAATCATAGCAACTAAAAGTCATCATTCTTTTATGGTGGTGCTTTTGTATCGGTGGTGCTTGATAGAAGGATCAAAATAGCAAAATATTGAATGACAGCACTCTCATTTCGCTTTCATAAATGAAGAACGTTTGTGCCTCCTGTTCACAGCCAGAGCTGTAGAGAGACACTGAGTGACACACAGAGACAGGAAACAGGTCAAGAGAAGGTACAGATTAAAGAAATCTATGAATGGAGTCTGGGTTTCTCACCCACGCTGTAGTGATGCGTGTCAGCACTTGCTCTTCACACACAGAAATAAACTGAGTCACGGCCCCCTTGGTGGTCCACCCACCTATTCAGCTCCCTCTCTCAGCTGTGGAGGAAGACGCTATAAGAAGAACACGCTTTAAAGCAGACATACCTGCTCACTCTAAACAAATCTGGCCAATACAGTATACACACATAAACATGTACAGATCCTCACATATATTCTTCATTACTGCAGTGATATTTATTCAAATATTTTATGTTTGTGTATATTTGTCAGCGTGGGGAAGACACAAAGAGAAAGTTGGTATCTATGCCAGGATGTTCAGAGTTTTCAGGATATATTTGTGACATGCTAGCTTACTGGTTTCTTCCTGTTTGTCACCTACCCATCATGTCATCCCCCATCATCATATTTTCAGTCCCTGTCTCTGTCTGGTTCCCTCTCTCTAGATCATGTTGTAGCATTAAGTTATTGAATGTAGTGACACAGAACCACTCTTCCTCTGGCAGTATCATCAGGATGACACCATTATTCTGAAGCAGATTGCGTTTGACGTCAAGGGCGTCCTGCCATTTTGTATCATGCAGCAGTAATCATTTCCTAAATGGCCAATTTATGACTCATTCTCATGAATACGGTCTTTGCCCTGTGGACTTTTCATCCTTAATTCCCATTTTAGTACTCTTGTGTTACGGTTTATCTCAGTTTTAAAGAGTAATCTTCATGTGTTGGCAGTGGCACTGGCATGCTGGCATGCTGTCCTGCGTCTGAAGCCATGCCGTCTATTTAATGATCCACTGTTAACACAGCAGGAAGTCACTCCAGATTTCCTGATCTGACCTGCTGTTAGATCCCAGCACCAGCCAATAAAATCCAAGGATCAGGTTTTCCTTGAGAAATCTCCTGTTGGAGGATTAAACTCACGCTTTTGTACAATGCCCACTTACTCTCTGGTTGCCATTGGTAACAGTTATCTTGGAGATTACTCAATAAATGCTGCTCTCGCCCCGTTCAACCCTCTGCCAATGGAAGTAAGACTATTATGGTTATGCTATTTATAGACATGGTATTGATTGGGGCCTGTAGGCATGGTGACACGCTTACTGCCAAATTGGCTGGGCTGGGCTGTGTGCAGAAGCAACTCTGTGTCATTTTTATGTGTGATTGCGTGTATGCATGTGGGTTGATGTTTGTGGGAGAGTTTGTGATTATGGAGGGAACAGAGAAATGGAGAATGACGGATGCTAATGCAAGATGGGAAATGATGATGGAGAAACTAGTTAGCAGCCTAGATCGGAGCAACTTTGCATATAGGACTGCACAAAACCTGAATAGCCTCCTGTTTCTGAATAGGTGAAAGGTCCCAGAAAACAGTAGATAAGCTTGTAGCAAATGTAAACCTATGAAATGTGGTTAATCCATGTTAACTTGAAAATTACAGAGAGGGAGAGAGAGGGAATCAGGCTTAAAGGGGACTTTCATAACAGAAAGTATGTCTGACATACATCTGAGTGAGTGTTTGAAATAAAACATGTCCAAATTGTATGGATGAGTGAAGGCAAGAGGGATAGGATGACTAGTGAACAAAGTGTGTGTTAATGACACTTGAATATACATTATTGAATATCAGGAGTGTGCTAAAGGTAATTACCCAAGTGCACACCAGGATAAGGTTACTTGAAGGGTTAAGTAGAGTGTGTGTATGTGTGTATGTGTGAGTGTGTGTGAAACTGAGTGTGAGTACATGCTCTTGTAGGCTGCTGCCGTCAGCTGAGTCGTGTCAGTCATTGAGCCTTCGGCTGAAGTAGGTTTCTGGGCCTTTCTGAGTCCCAGCAGAGTCACAGAGCCTACAGAGAGAGAGAGCATCCTGAGAACAGGAGCTCAGGCTCTTTGCCTTCATTAACCCCTGTAATGAGGCCAGAGGCAGTGGGGCAGGATGTATAACTACATGCACACGTCTCTCTGTCTCTCTCTCTCTCTGTGTCTTATCGTTCTCAAGGATTGCAGCAGCCGACAAGACAGTTTACATTGATTTTTTCTTTTTTTTCAAAAGTAGAATTTAGTTAAGAAATACTGCAGCAAAAGTATGCTGAGATAAATAATGGATTATGTTTTTGGCATCTGAAGTTGAGCTAAAAGTTCAGTTGAGAGTTACTGAGTCTGTTTTCAGCTACAGTCTACTGACCTCTTTTTTTGCTCTTAATTTATGTATGTATTTATGTGTACCAGCATTTGGGCTTTTCAATACTTATGCTAATAATGGAGCTTTGGTTTTGCTACTAAAAACTATACTGTTTGCAATATCTTGCTCTTCAAATTTGAAACCATCTGATCAAATACATGTAAATTAAGAACCAGTGATACTAATGAAATGGCGGTAGAGAAGATACAATATATGACAAGCTGTGAACATGTCTCTTTGAGCACTGAGAGCTTACTCTGCTGTGACTGTTATGAATATCATATGTATGTCTGTAATATGACCAAATGAGTGAAGAAGAATATATCAAGTTCCACCCCCACGGCCACATTAATTGTCCCACTGTCTCAGGTCTCACTGTATCTGATAGTGGTATTTTTAGCTCCATCCTCCTCTCCTTTGGGGTAACCACAACCTTAAATTTCTCGGCAAGCTCTATACCTTGGTCAGTTCCTATGATGATTTTATCTAGTTGCCTAGGAACGAGCCGACCTGCTGTGATGTCCTGCAGTAGTGCAGCGCGGGATGGTGCGGCTGGAATGGTCTGATCAAGAAGATAGACGGCACATAATTGGCTTAGGACACGGACATGGCTGGCCTATTAATACATCTAAGCTCTGTTTACACACACAAACACAGACATGCACACACACACACGCACACACGCACACACACACACACGCACACACACACGCATGCACACACACACACACACACACACACACACTTCTATGTGGGACCCCAGCTGCCGACTTTGAGCTGTGCAAAGCACACGCATACTTAGGCAAAGGATAGTGACACACATTCTTTTTAATGGACTCATCCAGATTTCTGCTCATGCACCACTAGCCATTAACTGCAGGCAATTATCAACCAGTGCATGAAGTGATGCCACTAAGTCATCCCTAAGGTTAGTTGAGTTCTGTTTTTGAGTGTCTCATTAATAAACTGTCTTAATATGTATATCAGTGGGTCGAGCATGGACAAAAAGTACGTTCCCCGCATTGACCGGCCATGCTAAAAATTCAGGGCTCAGACAAAACAATGTAATAACTTCTGAAAAGGGTTAAAAGGGTCAGTTTATCCTAATTACCAAAAATATATTTCCTCACTTTTGGTTTTATTTACTCAGGTTTTGATCAGAAATATACTTTTACAGGGACGATTTTAAAATTCTAATTGAAACAGTTGAGGCCAAGATATTCTGACTTTTTAGTCTCTAGTATGGGACAAGCTCGAAAAAAAGCCTATGTATTATGAAATGTCCTTCATACAATTCAATATTAGTTTTTATTAACCACCGTCCCTCTTGGTCCTACAGACCAACATCTTACACATTTAAGTCTCAAACCCATGATCAGGATTATTTTCTCAAACTTTGCATCATTCCCTCTTGAACTACAAAAGACATTAAACAACTTTTTTCATAGACTGAGTAATACTCCTCCAGGCAAGTCAATTATGCACCCCTTTGAAAAAATAATCTTTCTCCTAAAACAATGTTCAACCAAATCAGATATGCTGTAAGAAGTGAAGATATTGCTTTTGGAAAGATGCAGCCCTTTTTTTGAACTCTTTTAACTTGGGAGTTAACTACTGGGATTTATTACAGCATGTCATGAAAGTTAACAATTTACCATCCTATCCTGCTGTGTCTGTGTATGAAGTATATTATCTGAGTTTGTTTGACCTCCCCATTCGAAAATTCAAATAATTAACTTTTTTTGTTTGACTAATGCACCTGACAACTGAGCATAGATGATTTTGCCTTTTTTGGAGTTTTTTTCTGCCTCATGCTGCTTGAAAAATTGTAAACAAGTCATTTCAGAGTCTTTTTCTACTTTTCTTACTTTGTCCACCTTTTTTTGATATGGCACTCATCATACTGTGGCCTGTTTTTATAATTCAATGGCACATGTTAAATAGAGGTTACATGGAATAGAGTGTGGATGAACCACTTGTTCACCCTCTGCAGTGCAGCTCTCACTTCTCAAACCGCATTGTAGGCCTGTTCTTCTCCTTGTTGGCAAGGCTGAAGAGCTTTTAATATCCTTTTATCTCCCTCTCTTCTGCTTTCCCTGCAGCCGCCTTCTTCTCTTTGTCTCCCATTGACTTTTCTCTCCACCTATACTGTTTCTGCTTCTCTCTCTCTCTCTCTGTGCATAATAACCATGTTTATTTTTCCTCCTGTCAACACATTTGCAGCCTTTACTTATTTGTGTTTCTTCTGATCTTCTCTCTCTCACCTTCCTCAACTTCATTTTTCTCAGTCTGTCTGTGGTTTCTGTCAACACGCCATTGTTTTTACGGCTGTTTAGTTCTCATTTAATTAGCACACTCGGCATGCACCCCCAAATCCAAGAGCTGGAACATATGGCATCTCTCTCCCCACTCTCTTTCTCTCTCTCTCCTCCCCCACTCTCCTCATTTTCTCAGTCACTCTATGCATCCCTCTAAACCCACTCTGTCTTCATTTTCCTTTTCATTTTCTCAGTTTGTCTCTCACTCTTACCCTGTCCTTCCCTTAATCCCCTCTCCTTTTGGTCTGTATCCAGCTCTGCAGGGAACTGCACATAAGGTACTACAGCAACATCACTTAAAAAATGGCATATTGTGAAGAGCAGGGATTATGCTTGGCTCATATGCAAAGCATTTCCACTGTTTTTAAATCTTTATTTTTCTGGTTTGTATGATGATGATGTCACTTTTTTCTGCATAGGAGGATTGTGGGAAGCAAAGTCCGTTTCCTCCCACTGATCTGCTGAGTCACAGTTACTCAGCACAGCACTGTGTGTGTGTGTGTGTGTGTGTGTGTGTGTGTGTGTGTGTGTGTGTGTGTGTGTGTGTGTGTGTGTGTGTGTGTGTAGGTGTATGTGTATGTGTGTGTGTTTAGGTGTGTGTGAGTATGTGCCATGCACCTACACTAGTATACAGTGTATTTGCTACTATACTGTATATTAGCAGTAAATGGCATTGGTGATAAATGGCTTGTAGAGCGTTTGGGCAGAAATCTTATGCTTAAACTGCTGTTATTATGTGGTAACAGCTTGTTTAACTGTTTTTTCCTTGTCTGTTAGTGTTTCAGTTAGTAAGCTAGCCAGTGTTTCTACCAGCTGAGAGTGATTGTGGCAGATTGGAGGGCTGTCTGTTGTCAGAGGATCTACTGCCAAATTAGGATCGATGGCAGACGTTTTCAGCACTGGCAGACTGCTGAAAACTTAGTCACATCCCAACTTCATCACACACACACACACACACACACACACACACACTGACTCATGCACTTCCTGACTCTCTCACTCTCTAATCTCTCTCAACTAAATCTGCATTTGAAAGGTTGTGTCCCTGTCCCAGCAGCATATTTTATAACTGTCAGAGATTTTACCCGGTCATGCCTGGGTGAGGGGAGGCACTGAGAAGCCAGGTTGTAAACATTAGAAGGACCAACATGTCCTCTCAAGCACCCCAAAGAGCCAGTAAATTTTTTTTCTAGTGATTTACAGTTTTTGTTGTTGTTGTTGTCTGAGCTGTCATCAGAGCCATTAAACTACTGTCCAAAATATGAGTATATATTCTCTTTTTTAGAGAATATTGTACGTATTGAAATAGTAATCCCTCACTTTGCCACAAACATTCACACATTTGATGAAGATGACAAACTAAAACAAAACAAAAGACAAAATGACCACAAATTGTTATTGTTTTTCATAAGGTAGCATTACATGTTTTATATGTTGTGTACATTCATCCATTCATTTTCAATACTGATTATCCTCCAGTGGGTCATGGGGGGCTGGATCCAATATCAACTGATATCATATCCACACCTATGGGCAATTTAGAGTCACCAGTTAACCTAACATGCATGTGTTTTGGTCTTTGGGAACAAGTTGGAGTACACAAAGAGAACCCACACAGGCACTGGGAGAACATGCAAACTCCACACAGAAGGGCCCCGGCTGGCCTTTTGGTTCAAACCCACAACCCTCTCACTCACTCACTCACTCACTCACTCACTCACTCACTCACTCACTCACTCACTCACTCACTAACTCACTCACATTGTGTATGTAGTCTGTCAATTCCAACTACAGATACATGTCTACTAACACGTTCAACTCCTAATTCAGCATTCTCCTTATATATTTCTCTGCACATTTACACTCACTCACTCACTCACTCACTCACTCACTCACTCACTCACACACTCACTCACTCACTCACTCACTCACCACACACACACACACACACACACACACACACACACACCACTGATGCATGCTCATCCTGGAAAATGGGTTTAAGCCTACAGATTGAAGGATGGGAAACAGATCAATAAGCTGGAGATGAAAAGAAACCAGTGAAGGATTGAGCGACTCAGGTTAGAGAAAAGAGAAGGAGTCAGATAAAAGCAAGACAGGGTGAGATAACTTGACAAATTAGATGTTGAGGGCGACAAGAAAAATGAGGTTAAGGCTGAGTATAATGCTGTATAGTGTCTGATTTATGCCCTTCAGGGAAAGTGTCCTCACATCCTTTTTTACTCAGTCCCCTTTCTTCACATAAAGGACAGGAAAAGGCACTCACACTCAGAGAAATACACAGTTACAGATCCAAAAGAAAGTTTTCTGTGCTCCCGTGGAGAGCAGAAGCTGTTACATAAGTCGTTATGCAACAGAGCAGCCAGCCAGCCAGCCAGGCAGTCTGCTGCACTGGTTTGAGGTGAACGCAGTAACACCATTGCCAACTCAACCCGCTGCACAGCTAATTGGCCTCATGTCACCAGTGCTCTCTTTCCCTCTATTTGTTTTTTAAAATCTCTTTCTATCGTCATTTCCCATCCTCTGTCAGCTGTCTGATGAAACAGGGCTGTGTGCAATGTGCTGATTGAGGCAGCAGGAGGTCATGCTTCTCCTTTGAGGTACAGATGCTTTTATCCGTCTCTCTTGCCTCTCTTAGATCGATTTTTGCCTACCTTTCCTCTTGTCAGCTGGTGCCTGGTCATTTCTGTGTCTCCTTTTGGTCTAAGAGGAGATTTTTCTAAAACTCCTCTAGAGAGAAAGAAAAGGCATTTCAGCAGTTTCATTTTCAGAGTGAGTGGAAAAGGGATTTGTGCCTTAAGGGATTTTAACTGAAAGGGCCACAGTACCAGGTGACAGCCTTTTAAAGTGCAGTCATCAGGTTCGATTGGTCTATGGGGTCTTAAGTGGCTATTATAATTATCAAGATTCCTGCTTACTGTATATCATTATCACATTGATAGATTACAAATCAATATCATCTTGAGAATGAAAAGTGAACAAACAGTTCTTTAATGACAAACATACATTCAGACATGACAAAATGAACCAATCACTGCTAATTACAACAGCATGACTCTGCATTGATGTAAAATGTCATGTTTATTGCATGTCAAACCTGTTATTGATTATGATCACGCACCCAAGCCACATACTGCATGCAGTTCTGATATCCTAATGATTGTTTGCTGCAGCTCCAACACCCTGCTACTGTTAAAATATTCAAACCTTCTCAATCTGTTTCTTATTTTTTCATTCACCTCAGCAGTTCTGTATGTTTGCAACAAATACTTTGCTCTCTGTGTTTCTGTCTTCCTTTATCTTGTATCAATGCATCCATCTGTTCCTCTGTCAGTCTTTCTCTTCAGTCTTTGTGAAATGTTGCAGCACACCAGTCCCCTTCTGCCAGCTGCAGTTGATTCAGCACCGAGGACAGCTCCACTGAGCTAAGCTCCCCTGGCAGAGTGCGGCGACAGCTCGTCCCTCCAAAATGTGTCTTTCTGTGGGCAGGATTATGTTGACATCACTATGTCCTCTATGTAACCACTGTGCATCTATTGTGGTTCAGGAGATTAGTGGTTGAGTCTCCAATCTCTTTTTCGTTTTTGTTTTTTCCAGTTTCAGTCTCAGAGAATTGCCCCTCTGTGTCTTATCAGAGAAATACCAATCGACACAAACACTGCAGCATTTTAAACACTCTGTTATAACACGCTTATTCTCCAAATGTAAATAGACGTCCATGTGCCTCTCATACTTCAGTTACTTCTGAGTGGCTGTCAGAAAGTGTGGATTAACTCCCACTAAAAAGCGATGAGCGGACAGCTGAGCTGTCGAGTAGACCTGAAATGTGACAGGGAGACAGAAATAGCCGATCTAAATGAGCAGAGTGACTGGTGTTATCACTGATCGTTTGTTCCCAGCAGCTGATTCACATGAGCTGCTGGCGAGAACTAGACAGACTATTTGAACACAAAAAGGGAAGACTCTGCACCACCAGGGTCCTCAGAAGGTGGTGTATGTGTGCGCATCCTGACAGAATAATGACTGAGATTGCATATGAACATATACTAATGTGCTTGTTCACATATTAAGTGAGATGAGATGTTGTATGTTGGCTGCGTCCCTGTAGGCTCATTGTTTAACTGTTACAGCTGTTGCTTTCATTCCACATATTTCCCCTTCTGTCTTAAACGAATTATTTGCACAGCAGCCCCCCAGTCATCCTCATGTCATGCCCCAAACAAAGAGTCACTCAGATATTATTGACCAGAAATATTGCTTTGCCGAGACCTAGATTGAAAATGTTTAAACACATTTGTTGCTGTTGTTGGTTGACTCAAATAATACCACATTTTTTAACAGCGAGTGTTCCACATATTGAGCTTCTTTTTTTAAAAATGTTTTTCTTCACACAAACCTCTCTGTGTCTCACTTTATTTTTAGAGTTTGATCCAAATATTGGAATTGCTGTCACATTTTGAGACCAAACTGTTTGTAACACCAGGAATGTGGACATTTAGCATCATTGTCTCCCTCCTTTCCTGGTATATACTGCTAAAAAACAAGGCTTGTTGAATTTTTGTTGAATGGCTTATGAGTCTCTCCACATCATGTTGCTGTTAAACAGTGCCACCATGTGGTGTGAGTCTGGTCTGATCTGTCATTGCATTCCTGCAAAGGTACTGAGATAATATGGGCTAAAGTACCGCATCTGACCAAAATGTGATTTGTACTTAACCTCAAAGAAGGAGAAGAAGAGCAAAGTAAGTGTGAGGAGGAGGAGGAAGAGTGCTGATGTGAAAGAGAGAAACTGACACTCTAGTTAGTGTTTGGTGTATCTACACTAGGTGGCGTAGTGAGAACATGAATGAGTTCACTGTGTAACGAGAAGATGATGGTAGCTCTGAGATTCTCAAAGAGTCACAACTCATAATGCAGTAATGTATTTTTGTAAAAACCTATCTATGAAATTCTTGATTCACTGGTTTTATAACCCCTTACTAATACTAAAGCACTATCCTTTTCCCATTTTTGTTATGTTTAGCACCTTGGTAGATAATAAACTTTAATTCATGTTGGCTGATTGAGGTTTGTCAGACTGGCTCATGCACTGTCAACCTTCTGCCTCACTCCTGCAGGTTAGGGTTAGGGTTTTTTTTTGCTCTAAACCAAAAATAATGCCTTAATATACTCGATTACAGATATTTAAAGATCCAGTTTAATGCGAGGTAATGCTTAAACCATTGTCACCCAGTCTTATAACCCATTCTCACTTTAATCAATGAAGATGCATGAGGGGTTATGAAATTGCCAATTTTCACACTCTTTTCTCATCATCTTATTTTAGTTTCCTCTGTTTATGTCTGCCTGTGCTTGTTTTAGCGGTGGATGTTGTGTAACTGCGCTGGTTCTATGTGAGAGCGGAGCGCCAGAGACATCAAAGCAGCTTGTTTTGTCATTGGGAAGAAGAGCTCAGAGCAGTAGTCAGGAATAGATCCCCTCCCCTATTGCTCTTTTCTCTCTGTCTGTTTGCTTCTTCTTTGATTCCTGGCGAGTTGGTTTCATCTCTGACTGTTTTTTTCAGCTCCTTTTCTGCTCCATCATGTATTTATCCTTCTGTCTTTTCTGTGACTTTCAGGAGAACTCTTCTTCTACCTCTCGACATCTTTGTTGAACAGGAGATATCACATGAGTATTTCAGTATAAACCAGGCCATGTGCTGCTTGTATGCGTGTGTGGATTTGCATGAATGACACAGTTCTGCAGAGTATTGTGCCCATAGTAGATCAAATATGAATGATCAAGCTCTCTATCACAGTATGCACAGCATGCTATCAGGAGGGTAGCAGTCAGTGGCACACACCAGCCATGCCTAAAGGGCAATATCGCCATGGCAACCATACTTTTCACACCCTTCTCAGTATATAGTACAGTATGTGTTTGTGGGTTGCTCCATAATAGTTTATCCTCAGCTTAAAGGTGCCCTCAGAGGCTGCCCTACATGAAGGCAGCCCCTCTTTCTCTTTTTGCTTTTTCCATCTTCATCACACTTTGCATGTGTTTTTTTCTCTCTTTACCTGACATTTCTGGTGTGCTACAGTTTTTATCTCTGGATAAGAGGCTTCAAAGCACCTCATTCCAGCAATGTCCTCTTACTTCAGCAGCAGCGACAGCAGTAGTCCTGGCCTAAGGACGTCTAGTCAGACTGACTCAGAGCAATAAACACACATCCAATAGAAATCCTCTTTGACAGGAGTGTCATGTGAATAATCATCCAAAAATGTATTCATAGGAAGCAAAAAATCAACCTTCCAGATAAAAACCTTTTTGTATCTTTAAAGCTGAAATGGTTATTTTATGAATTGATTGACTGGTATAATTATTTGATATTTCTCAAGCAAAAATACAAAATAATTGTCAGCTCCAGCTTCTTAAATGTGAGAATTTTCTTCTCTACACTGTTTTACATCATGCAAATGTAATACCTGTGAGTGTTGGACTGTTGTTCTGTTTCATAGAATAAACTGATGAACTAAGAATGAATAGATTGATAATGTTGTGTTTTTGTAAAGCTAAAGGGAGGTGCTAAAATAACACCATATAAAACTGAATGTAGTGGATTTCCTTTTATTGTTAAATGATTGTTTGACCATTTATTTTGTTTGTTCTCTGTTGAGAATGTCATTTTAATAAGTGTGCAATAAGTGTAATTTTACACTACTCTGTGTAGTCAAAAAGTAGACATACAGACTGCACACTGTAAAATACCATCCAGGAATTTTAACTGAAATATACAAGTTTTATCATTTTAAGTTAATTTAGAATTGTGTTTGAGAGTTCAAATTCTCCAAAGACTCATACATGATTAAAAGCTGTTGTGTGTCTTCAATACAAGTTCAAATAGGTCAGGGTTGTTTCTTTTTCATAATAACGAGAAAACTGTGAACCATGATGAAGGCTAGTACTGAATTCAGTCCTGGCTCCCGTTCAGTTATTATAATAACATCATTGTTTTTGCACTGATGCCACAGAACAACAATAGCATCTGTAGCTTAAAGTTCTTTGTTTGAATCAAAATCTGATTTTGTCCAATAAATTAAAAAATCTTAAATCCACCAAAGGAAGACAATAGTTTATACAACTTGCAATATTTTGTCACATTTGGTGGCATCAGAAGAACTATTGGTATTTGTTGACTTGACCTGAACTTTTAAGACAGCCCTTTCTATCAGATTTCTAATTTGAAACAAGTTAAATTTGACAGTGTGTACAATATCTAGGAGCAGCTTTGAGTTTCTGACGTTTTGAACTTAGAAAATATACTTTTACTCCATTCACTACATCTCAAAAGAGAATGTCATAGTACTTTTATCTGACAGCTATCTTTACTGTACTTGTTTGGCGGCATGTTAGTACCAAAAAAAAGAGAGAGAATAATACTCATAATACTAATACTCCCATTGGAAGGATAATAACTTTGTATGACTTGCACCAAGGCTTCAACTAACTTGTTTTAAATATCGATTCATCTGTGTCCTTTTATTAATAAATGAATGAATGAATGATAATAAATGGTCAACACAATTTCCCAGAGCCCAGTAGGAGATAATATTCAGTTGACAACAACAACAACAACAACATATGACATAATCTAATCTATAGCCATAGGCATCTAATCTAATCTAATGTCTTTCTACACTTTCTAAACCTCCTATACTTTATTTCTATACTTACTACTAAAGTAAAATGACTGTGCTCAGTAGACAGAGTACAACACCTAGTATTAAAAACACATTATGCAACAGCAAGTAATATAAAATTGATGTAATGATTAAAAATAATGTGATATTACTGTGAAATAACAGAAGAGGTAGAAGTGGCCATGTCTACCTGTTAGTGCTGACACCCTGGGGAAATGTTAAAGGTGTCAGCTGTATCACAACCATCGTGTTCTCGTGCCTGAAATATATTAAGGAACAAAGCAATATGAACTCTGTTATGAAACCAGATAATATCACTTCTTCACACACACACACATACAATTTGCGCAATTATCCTTTTAAGGACATTGTCTGCAGCCTAATCCAAATGCTAACCGTAACCATAATCAATTCATACCTTATACTAACCTTAACCAGGACCTCAGAAATGATGTTTCACCTCATTATGACTGGGCTTTGGTCCCCATGGTGACTACAAGTCCCGACAAGGTTGGTGTTTATACTGGAAAAAGTCCCCAAGAAGTAACAAAAACGCACACACAAAAGTATCCATGTGTGCCTGTTTAGACACGTGTATCTTCACATGATTTGTGTCTGAATGTGCACAGAGACACACACACGCAAACACACATACACACACACACACACGCACAGGCACAGAACCTTCATTTGAAAAGTTAAATGAAAACGATCCATATTCCACAGAGAGTCTCGCTGAGATTCCCTGTTGGCTCGTTTGGAGACTGCAGGGGGTAAAGTAGGGTGGCTCCCATCTCCCCTCAAACACAAACACACATACGCACACACACACACACACACACACAGAATGGCCTTGTCGCTGTTGATAATGCTGTTAGATCAGCTGTGACTTTCTTTTGGGCTGTTGATCGGTGCCTAATAGGAATCTAAATGGATTCTTGGATGTTAATTGCCATGAAAATGCAATAATGGTAGCTTTGTGTTTACTTCAGGCAGTGCTAGACATGCATGCAGCCTACATTGCAACAGCTTTTAATAGGTTTTTGGTGGGAGATTTGTCATAGCAGATGAATGAACTATTGTCTTTGTGTAAATCCCTCTCTGACTGTACCGTTGCCTATCGTGAAATATAACTTGGAATATTGATGATTTTGGATTATAATTAAAGTTGTTTTTTTTAAGTATGTTTTTTGGGGCTTTTTGCCTTTAATGCACAGGTAAGTGGAGAGAGACAGGAAACTGGAGGCAGAGAGGGGGGAATGACATGCAGGATAGGACCGCTCGGTGCATGGACTCGAACCGGGGTCGCCAGTAAATCATGAATAGTTTAGATCAGATATGGAATTAGCTGTTGACCAAATCAAATAGAAAATAATGAACATGAGAGTATTTCTTAGCCTATTTATCACAATAAGCACTGTATGACTATGATGAGTTATTCCTAGCAGACAGGTGTGGGTGATTGTTAAAAAATCTGTCTTGTGCATACAGGATGAAAGGACCATAAGTTAGAGATTTTTGAGTAGGCAACTATACACACAATAATTAAGATTCTGCAGACCTTGCCAAAAACCTTTCTTCTTTGATGATATAGGTTCAGTTTTGCAGCATTCAGTGACCCAATTTTCAAATTTTGACATTTTTTTGAAATCACTTTGATATTAGTGTCACAGTATAGTCAGTCACAGAATTACAGTGATTCATTAAGACAGCAACTTTTTTCTTTGAGTCACATATAGACTTACTCATCTCTGTACTTATTCAACATTAATCTCTAAATTCAACTTTCTGCCTCAGTCCCACTCTCTCATACCTCTTTCTGTCTCTCCTGTAAGTCATATATGCACTCTCCCTCTCTTGTCTTCGTTTCACCTCTTCATTGCTATTTATAGGATACTAGTATGGGTGGGGGGTGGGGGGGGCTCCCTACTTCCTTCTCTGGAAGTCTTGTGCATGTGCTGCAGCGTATCAGAAAATTTGTGAGTCAGCAAACTCTCATCATAGTCACTGATATACTTATTAACTGCAAAACAACACAGCACTGCAGCTCAAGGACTTTTCAAGCATGCGCACAGATATTCACAGACACCAATGAACGCGCAAACAAAAACACACATGGACGAAAAGACACCCCTGATGGTCCTCATCCGTCTCCTGGGGCTCAGCGTCTGTGCCTTTTCATCTGAGTTCAGGAAGGGGAAGTCAATTTTGTGAATGCTGTGAAGTGCAGAGCAGAACAGAGTATGTGTGTGTCTTCTACAGAAAGCTTTGTGTATGTGTGTACACAGTATCAGTGGTAACCTAAAAGTAATGTATTTGTTAAAAAAACACAGATCAGCTGGGATTCTACTTTCCCTAAACAAAAGGTGCCCTTGAGCAAGGTATTTAGCCTTTAAAAGCTAAAAGCTGTCATTGCTTGTGGCAGCTCCCAGAGGTTATTGTCTAGAGAAATAAAGGTTTCACTCTTCTGTCTCTTCTCTTTTTTTCAAGGTGTCATGTCTGCAAGACTTCTTTGGGGATGAAGACATTTTTGTGGCGTGTGGACCAGAAAAGTATCGCTACCAGGATGACTTGATGCTGGATGAGAGTGGTGAGGCGTCTAGTAGTTTCTCTCATTCTGACATTTCATGTTTGAGTGTTCAGTCTGCCTCTCTTATGTTATTCCTTTCCTTCTCTCCTTTCTTTCCTGCTCCCAGCTGTGTTTTTTTCGCATGTGCTATTTGCTTCGGCTGAGTAACTTATTGAATGCAATCACACTGTGATAAAATAGGAGTTGTTGTGGTACACAAGTCTGTTGTCTCTGTAATTCTATAAATTAAGGAATTACTAGTTTAACAATGTGACTAATTAAGGTTGTCCAAAAAGAGCTAATTTGGAGAAATACACTGCACTCCAAACTCTCCCAAGATTAATGGACAGCCTAATTAATGCACAGTACCTCTTGTAATTGACATAATTATACGGTTGCTAATTTCACTATTAACTTAGATGTGATATCTGACTTCTTTTCCACTTCCTGTTTACATGCACAAGTAGCCATGTGCTACAGCTGATGAATGTGACTGCACATTTTGGAAAAGGATGTTCAGACTTTTTAGGATGCTGGTGTGCAAATATTGTAAACCCTCTGCAGATGCTAAACTTTATTTACCTACATCCTGTGTGTGGAAAACTTGAACTAAGATGTACTCATACATTCGCACAACATTACATTTATTAATCATGGCTTTGAATATGTTAGAAAAATGGTCATATCAAGGTCAAATGAATGTCTTGAGCTTTGGTGTTAAATTTTGTTACCAGTCTTTCCAATTTTCAGTTTATTGGTCAGAATACATAATACATACATAATTCTTTCCTTTTTTCTTTTACTGGTAAAACAAAATCTTTATTTTCTTTCTGCTTTGTCTTCTGACTGTCTGTACTTGTACCTATTTATCATGTCTGTGAACAGTAGCCCTCGTCTTCCCTGTGTGATACATTTTCTTGGTTCAGGTGGCAAAGGAGTGTGTAGGCTGTCCAGTTCATTATACTCCATTGTTTCCTGCCTCTCCTCCTCCTCCTCTCCAAAGAACGAGCCTCATACACTTAAACCACTGTCTAACCTTTTGTACAATTGTTCTTCTTCTTTTCCTCTGTCTATCTCCCCATTGTGGTCTTCTGACAATATGTTGCCGCTTCTCCTCTCACTTCACCCATTTGTGTTTTGCTCTCTGTCTCTCTCTTCTGCTTTACTGTCTGAAGAATCCTGCCACTTAGCGCTCATCTGTATTCGTAGCCTTTCATCTTCCTGTCTCCCATGAATGAGTGTGCACTGGTTTTTGTTCAATGGTTTATTAAACTCATTTGTTTCCCTTGTATCCCTTCATCCTTTCATAATAGCCATCCCACCTGTGTCACCAACTTCCACCTCCTCCCCCCTTTTGTCTCTCCTGCTCTTTTTTCCTCCCTCTCTTCCCACCCTACTCTCCTTTCATTTGAAATAGATAATGGCTATCTGTTACATTACCAGTTCCCCTTTGGTAACCTTCTTTACTCTTGAGAGGAAGGAAGCGCTCACATGCAACAAGGTGTTTAAAGACCATTCTTCCAGGGCATCTGCATTTTTATTAGCTACTGATGATAGTCCCTCATACAAGGTTTGTTGTAGTTACCAGCTACAGCAAAGAAGTGGAGCACCTCTTACGGTCAACCACTTGTGCTCCAATACCCTTTACCCGTCCATGTAGCCATAAGGGTCTGCATGATGTAATATCATCATCTACCCTGCCTTTCATAAAACATAACCGGTCGACCATGCCAGTCCCATTTCAAAGGCTTCTCCAAATGTGGCTGAGAAATGTGCATTCTTTTTCCTTCTTATTTTTCTGAAGTTGGGAAGACAATCAGTGTGTCTTTTATTGTCCTCAGTATACCATAATCCACTGAAAAGTATTGCAGGCTGTTCATTTGTCAATAGTGCACTCTGGGGTACTTATCAATTCATTAAGTAAGAAAAGCATTGCATGATTGCGTCTCATTTGGCTCCAGGGGCCGAATTTTACTTCTCCTGAAATTTCTTTTTAAGCTTCAAAATAGGTCATGCAGTTGCTGAAGCGTGTTTCATGTCAAAGTAAAAACACCGCAGGCTTTTCTTAGTGGATGATTTAGACTTGATGTGTGACAGATATGTGTTCTTTGACAGATATGATTCTTTAACACCTAAAAAGCTATCAATAGCACATTGTGGAGAAATGAATGTTAATTAAACTGCATGATTAAACAGCAATATGTGTTATCTTGACATTAGCATTCTCCTCTGATATCTTTCTTTTCTTTCTTCTTTTTCTGTTTTTGGCTCTGTGAGAGGACATTATACTGATTTACTGGAAGCTTAAGCCTTAAACTTAACCAGAACTTCCTTACCCTAATCTTAACCAAAAGCCTTAAACGTCTTAAACTTAATCCTAAGGTAAATGTTAGGTTTTTATGCCCAGTTGTGGAGTACAGTAAATCCCAAAATGTGTGTATGAACAGTTTTTTGTCCCCCACACAATGGGACTAATATAGTGCATGTACACACATATGCTTTTTCTTTTTGTTTTAGAACACAGACACAATTTGACACCTCTTCCTGCCCAGGGACACAGAGAGCTAGAGGTAGAGGGTAGGAAGCACGAGGCAGAAATAGTCAGGCAGGAAAGCAGATTGAAAAACAAAACAGACAGCGCACAGAGAGACAGTTGGAGTCAGAGCTGCAGACAACTTCGCCTCCTCTCAACATCACTATAATTATCGCCTCTGCCTCAGCTCTGGCACACTGTCATCATGTTAACACTCTGCATTGTACATTAATCACTGGGCAACAACGACTGCCACAAATAACACACACACACACACACACACACACACACACACACGCACACACACACACACACACACACACACACACACACACACACACAGACATGCACCCATACTCTCATACACACACACGTGCAGACAGCAGCACACACTTGGCTGTACATAATTTCCCATCCCCGCTGGTCTAAAATGGTAATGAGCTATAATGAGGCTGGGTTAATGAAGAGGAGAGGAGCAATGTTTTGGGGATGAATGAGGCATGGAGGATGTGTGATTACCATCACATGGCTCATTTATAAGGACTGTATGTCTGTAAGATATCAGACCTCCATGAGTCATAGCTGTCACTCCTGAAACACCACAGCAATAGTGTTTGTGAAAGTGATCCCAGTGAAGGTCACCTGAGGGTAAAATCACTCACACATTTTGTTACATTAGTGGTTTGCTGTTTTCTTGCATGTCAAGAGGTCAGACTCAATCAAAAATGTTAAAATAATAGTTGCCTAGGAATCCATAAAATGTAAGATTTTGATCTGTTATGATGTTACTGTTTTAAAGCTACGGTATATTACAAAACACAATACAGTGTCACCAATTCAGTGCATCATACTGTTTGAGTTTTATTCTTATTCTTCTAATTTGATGAGTTAAAAGAGTTAGAGTGAGAAGTCCAGTTGCTTGGATTTTGATTTAAAAGCTATTAACTCTTTTCCCAAAACTTTTCCTTTAAAAGATAGGTTTCCTAGTTTTTTAAGTCTCTCCTAAAACAACGATCAGGTACCCAAATTAAACACTGACACATGTTTTTCTTGTTGTAGTCATTATTCCTGTTCATACTGGCCATTAGGAGATCCCTTCATAATGCACATACAATGTAAGTGGTGGGGGCCAAAATCAATAACCCTCCTTATGTGTAGAAATTAATTTAAAGTGTTTATTTGAACCTAATAAAATCAATTCAGTATCTTTCAAATTTACAGTCTTTTCAACAGGACAACACTGTATTTTGCAACACAAAGAGGGGATTTTTTTTAAAGACTGTTGCAAGATATCCACTTTACTTGATTAACTCAAATGACTTAAGTATTATATTACCAGCAGATACCCATCACTTACATTGTAAACACATTTGGAGGAGATATTATAGTCAGTATGAAGAGGAATGCTTCCCGGGAAAATAAATATTTCAATGTTCATTCAATCCATCCTTTAAGTTTTGGGGACTATTTAAGTGGATGAAGAAATAAATGGTTTCTTGACTTCTTCATACCTCTCTGTGTATTTCAGAGTGTCGTGGGATGAAATCGATGACCTACGGAAAGATTACTGGCTCTCTGAACCGAAACTCCCCCAAGACTGTCATCCAAACACTGCGCAACAAGTCCCCATTATCCGGTAAGACAATAAAATAAATTTCTTTCTTCTTCTCACCTCCTTCTCCTTTAAAGGAATTTGTTAAAGAACTTGGCACAGTGTCGTTATCCTGACTTTGTGCGTATCTGTGTATTCTTGCATTTGTGTGTATGTACATTTGTGTGTATGTAAGAGTGCGCACAGTGTCTCACACCTGATGGACACAGTTGGAAGTTGTTTGTATCCTAGTGCTTCCTTATGTGATTGCTTAGTATGTTCTAGCTCATCACTCAATCAGTGTCACAGCAAATGGAAACAGTTGGAATAAACACTGCAATAAAATCATAGCTCTGCGGAGTGTCTGGCATGTTTAGCGTGTATGTGTGTGTGTGTGTGTGTGTGTGCGTGCACAAGTGTGTGAGTTGTGTCTCATTGCGTGCAGAGTATGAATTCAAATGAGAGTGATTTCACAAGGGAGTGGAGAAATAGGCAAAGAGGGGGATGAGAGAGGTAAAAAAAAGAGAAAAAAAGATGGGGAGTGGGAGTGAAGATGAGAGGGAAAGAAGAGGGAAGGGGGTTGGTGACTCAATCCTGCAGCTCCACACAAGCCGTTCTTTACCTGACATACTAATGAAATGTAATAAAATGGTAAGAGCTTGCACCGGTACCTGCTGCATTGTTTGTGCCTGATAATAATGTGCACCTTACATAAATGTCTCAGAAAAGTCCTTTTGAGGCAACAGCGAAGCACAAAAACTTCATATTCATTCTAACGACTGAATACAACTTTCATTCAGATTCATTCATTAATGTTCCAGTTTGCATGTGCCAAACTTTCAGTCTGGCTCCAAGCTGTTGAGTACTTGGTGATTAGTTTGGAACTTTAGCAAATGTCACGCTGTTCTTTTTCATGATTGCACAGCTAGAGCATTTGCTGAGTGTAAAACACCTAGTTACGCAAAACACTTGACTTTTCATCCTTCCTGTTATTATTTTGTGATTTTTCTGTCTTATTGAGTTTGCTGATGATTTGATGGGTGATGCAACACACAGACACTCCCCAGAAAGAAGTTGTTCGACCTGCTGTTCAAGCATAGACACACTTTTTTTTCACCTCAAAACAGCTATGTAGCATTTCAGACTGAAAAGCAGCCGTTGTTAGTAGGCGTATGCTTTGTATTGCGCTGTGGGGAAACAGCTCTGGGGTGAAGTGAGAAAGTTCTGGATGCTGATGGCTTGAAAACTTTGGGGAAAAGGTTATGAGACTGACTGAGTCATACACTATCTGATCTCGTTGGCTGAGGCAGCCTGGAATGAAGATGTATACTAATGTGTGTGAGAAAGGTAGACAGAGAGAAAGAGAAAGAAAACAAGAGGCCGAGACGGTGGGGGGGGGGGGGGGGGGGGGGTGTTGGGGGGGAGGGCGATTGACTCGTCTTGGTTGCCATGGAGACATAGCACAGTAGGAGCATGTAGCTACAGATATAATAGCCTGTGACACCCATATATGGCAGCGACTTCCTGTGAAACGGCCTGCAGTGGATCTGACTGCCGCTCGGCCCTTGCTGGAACCCTGAATCAGACCATCCAGGTATTTTCACTACCGCCAATCAACATCATCAACTTTTCCCAAATTGCTGTTGACTGTTTTGTACCACACTATATTCATTCCTTGAAACATCATCAGTACATACCAGAAGAGTTAAGACTGGAGCGACATGACAAATAATTGATTGATCCTCTGTTTTTTTTTGCAGTTTGAAAGTACACCATATTCACCTCCCTTGAGGACATTTTGTTCAAGACTTATGCTAATAGGAGCGCCCTGTAGCCGAGTGGTTACAGCGCATGCCATGTACTCACAATGTATGTCATTCGAGTCCTACAAGAGACCTTTGCTGCATGTCATACCCATCTCTTTCTCTCCCCCCTTGTTTACTGTTACCCCCGATTGTCTAATGATAAAGGCAAAAAATGCCCAAAATAGAAGAAAAATGTAATAGTCAACAGCAGCTGATTCTATGTGCTGTCCCACATGGCTTATATACAGTAGGTGCCCATTCTGCTAGTATGTGTCCACTGATAATGAAAATGAAAAGAAGAAGCTGAAGCAAATGATCTCACATTGTGACAGTGTAAGGAATCTAAGGATGGTGAGTCTCAGTGGTTATGAAGTTTGTAATCACTGAGGTCCATCTGCTGCAATGTGCTAAAAGAAGACTCAAAAGAATTCCTGTATTTTACTTGAAGGCGGTACATGTTTACACTTGTGGTTTCTATAAAGAGCGGAGAATTACAGAAACTCATAAGCAGTTAATTTATCACACTGAAAGACCTATACACTTTGTTTACAGGTTATCATTATAACATATTGATATAATTAGTCTAAAAGAGAATTCAGTGGACTGCCAATGTATAGCTCAGAAAGGTTATATTTACTTGTAGAAGTATTAATTTGTCAATTCCACAACTGTACCATTTCCATGCGGGGAATAAACAATAAAACTGCAACATATTTTAATGTACAATTACAATTAAAGTAACATGTTCAAAATATGAGAAATAACAGAACTTTACAAAACTAGTATCTATGTCTGACAAAAGTAAAAGATTGTTTATTAACCTAAGCAGTGAGTCATTTCAAGTGTTGTGTTGTGTACCGTAGAGAGTACAGTCTAGACCTACTCTATGTGTAAAGTGCCTTGAGATGACTTTTGTTGTGATTTGGCGCTATATAATTAAAGATTGATTGAGATCCATTGATTGTGAGTACTTCTGCCCATTAGTGCATCACAAATATGTAAAAAGTTTCCATGTGAAATATTATATACAGTAATGACGCATTTCAAAAAACCGAGAGGGAAAAAATATAACTTAAAGGAAATCATCTCTAAAGCAGTCAGTGGAAGTAAGATGATGTGGAACAAAGAAGATTGAGTATCTCTTTGGTCAAATGTTTTTTCTTCATCGAGACAAACACATTGTCTCATCTTGTCTGTTTCAGGAACATGAGCCTTCTGAGAAATAAGCCAAATCAATTCTGCAATGCAGCAATAACAAACTATTTATCAGGCTGCTTCCCAGCACAGATAGAATTTACTTCTCCTTCCTTGTTCAGAGACCTGCGTATTGAATGAGTCATTCTTATCTAATGTGTGCTGCTCATCACAAAGCAGTAATCAAACAATCATTTTGATATATGTTAGGAACATCAAATAATTACCTGCTAATGAATGAAAAAGTGACACTAAAATGCATCATTCTTTTATTATTCTCAATCTAGCGCTGGAACTATGGATTATTTTCAATATCAATATTAGCTGTTAGGTCCATCAAATGTTAGAAAATTGCTTCCATGAACACCAATTTACAGTCATAGGAGACAAAAGAGATCGGGCAATATGTGAGAAACTTGAATCTGAGAATTAACTACATCTACAGTTTAAGATACAAAATCACATCTACCTTTTTCTGACTGACAACTACTGAAATGTCTACTATTCATTGTTACCATCTTGTAATTTCAAGGTAATGTGAAAGACACATCTTCTTGTTGAGAGAAATACCACAGTTAAATAGTTAGAAGTGTAGGGTGATGTGGTGTTATGTTCTCTCAGTTGTGTATGTGTGTTTGTACGTGGGTTGGTTTGTGTGGGTGTGTGTGTGGGTTGGGGGAGCAGGCTTTTGCGTGTTAGCCTGACATTGTCATCACTCGAGCTTCATTCTGTGATGATCTCAAGACCCCAGCTGAGCGTCTGCACACACAAACCCAAAATAATGTGAGAAAACAATTTACACTCATACATAGATTCTCTCCCTGTCTCACCATCTGTCTGTGGTCTCCACTGATGCCTCATGTCAGCTAAAATTAATAGAGAACTGCAGATGGTGTCAGAAAGCAACACTCTTATACTTGAAGGTCTCACCTTTCACTTTCTGTCACCAGCAACTCTGTATGATGGGAGAGACTTTATGGTGAGGTGTGTGATGCAGCTGACCCACAAATAAATTCTTGCAGGGGATCAGCTGCTAGAAGTGACACTTTCTGAACTGCGATGGTGTGATGTCAGAAGCCTTCACCACTCTCCCACTCTATCAAATCTACTCATTTGAAGGGTACAAATGTACTTTCTGAAAACTGATAAGCACAGGCAACGTAACAAATAACAGAGACCAAACCAAACGGCAGAAGCTGGGAGAAAAATAAAGTCATGACTGAGGCAATATTGATATTTGCACTAATAGCAAGATAATGAGATGCCTCCAGGCAGCTTTGTGTTCGTGAAACAGCATTGTATTGACTCTAAAAAGAAAAAGGCCCCTTTTTGTTTTCAACCATCATATATTTGTGATGTCTGACAGTGTTTTGCTTGTTATGTAGTAACAATTCTCCCTCAATATGTGTCATGAGGCAAAGTGTGAGGGAATTTTCATGTCTGTGTCTTGTATGAAAATGATGAAAATGTTCCTATTTTCATATTTGTGCGATGCGTGAAATGCTCCTTAGATAAGCAGACAGTGATGGACAGAGAGTTGTGTTATTTCAGGTTGAGGTTTCATCATTGTTGTCATAGAAACAATGCTAAAGTGAACAAACGTATAACAATGTTGTGACCAGAGACCTGAGGCCTGTACTGCAAAGCTGGATTTTCTCTTATCGAGGTAACTTCAGGGTTAACCCTGGGTTTTCCGTACTACGAAGCTGGTTCACTTCGTACCGGGGTAAATCACCATGGTAACTTATGTTGAATGGCTAACCTAGCAGGTTATGTTCTGGATAAGAGATCAATGAGTATAAAAGCACCATCTCCTGACCAATCAGTTCTCTCCGAAAATGGCTTGCCCATTCTTAAAAGATCCTGTCAACATTGGAGCGTGGATCGTGAGAGGTTAAAACTATACCAAAGGTACTTTAAAGCAACATTAAGTTAGTTTAATATTCAACATTCATTTGACATTCAAAATACAAACCTATTATACGCTTCAACCATTTGAGTGAATGACATACAACTGTATAACATACAGACTAATATCCCTCATGTGCCTCAAGGTTTATTTTTCAAATATATCTTTTCGTCAATTTTTTTACAATTAAAATAAATAAGTAACCTTACCACCACTCAAGTTTCAAAACTTGTGTCAAAAAAGTCTCAATAAGAACATCTTAAGAGTAATCGCTGCAAAAGCTGAATTTTATTCATATTTTTTAATTGACCAAAATATATATTTAAAGACAGTGTAAAGTGAACAGACATTTTCTTCTGAACACATTAAATAGGTCATAAATGTATTTCTAAAAAAGGTCTAAAAAGCATTTCAACCATTTAGATTTGAATTGTGGAGCTAGGCTTCACAAACTGTGTTTCAAGATGTCTGTGTTCAGGATTTAGTGGGCGGGCCTGAAAATCACGCAGCGGTGATTAGCATAAACCCGCCCCTGCTGCTGTAGAGGTATAAATACATTCAGCACACACTACTACTATAGTAGTAGCCACCGAGTTAGCAGCCAAGTTAGCAGCTGAGTTAGCAGCAGAAAGCTCTCAGACGTAGCGTCCATGTTTCATGTAGAGGTGGTGACTTTGATTGACAGGTGACACTTGGTAGGGGGCGGGGTTTCAGCGAACTCGGCAGGCAGAGCAGAGAAAGAGACTGATTTTTACACAACTTTTGAAGCTTAATTTCATAAATTGGCAATTTTTTTAATCATTCAAATTTGGCAGGGCGGTTAACAACACACTTTTCAATATCAAAACACATATTTATTCTTACTTTTCTTTAAAGTATATTTTTGGGGCTTTTTTGCCTTTAATGTACAGGTTAGTAGAGAGAGGGGAATGACAAGCAGGATAGGGCTACTCTGCATGGTATTTGAACACATGGGGCGGGTGCTTTACCAACTGAGCTAAACACCACGTATTTATTCTTACTTTACACAGACTTTAAAAAATAATCCCTGAAGCACATGAGGGATATTAGTCTGTATGTTACACTGTTGGTTTGACATCATTCACTTAAATGGTTGAAGCGCATAATAGGTTTGTATTTTGAATGTCAAATGAATGTTGAGTGCTGTCCGTTCATATTGTCCGATGCATTAATATTGTATAATCTCACGAATTTACGCATTAACAGAGTCTGCTATTTTCTGCCAGCATTCCTTCCTGGCTTTTGCTGCATCAACAGTGTTGCTTTTGGCCTGGATGATGTGATATAATTCTTCATATTTTTGAAGAATAAATGTCTGCTCCTCTATAGTAAAGTAGTCTGCTCTGCAGAGTTTCTCCATGTTTGTGATTGGTCAGACGCTGCAAACACCTCCCCTTTATGTGAGCGCGCAGTGATCCAGATTGGAAAACCCTGGGTTCAATTACCGAGTTGATAACCAGCTTCGTAGTACCGCTTATCAGGATTGTGAATGTCTGGGTAAGTCAACCCAGGTAATGGAGAGATATCCTGGGTATGTTAATCCAGCTTCGTAGTACAGGCCTCTGGTCACCTGAGAGTGGTTCAATGATTTTACTTCAGATTTGCTGAGGCATTCCACTGGGTCTGCAGTTCTGGTGTATCAAGTTTGTCTTTGTCAATAATGTTTTTGCATAACACATCCATATCTCCTGGAGTTTCTGAACTGACAAGCTCAAGATTTGTATAACATAAAGTTCTGCTCCGCTCACTGATTTTACAGTCCAAATTTATGCCTGATGAAGGTTGGATAGGATGAAACATTACAGCAACAAACAGCAGTGAGCAAGACAGTGTGTGGGAGATTATTTCCTTTCTGTGATTGCACCTTCCTTCTAAACACCTGTCACTACTCAATGTGCAGAGATTTCTTTCTTAAATTTATGGTCCAAATTTCCAAAATACCTTTTGACATCCCTCAGAATACATGCATGAAATTCTATGTTATGTTTATATAAAGAACCATCATATATGTTTGCTGTTGCTGCTGTCATATTTTGATGTTATATTGGCTTTTTAGCCACATTAACTCTGTGGTTCTAGGAATGGCACTGTTGGTCTGCTAGTCTGTCCACCACTTTTGTCCAGGCTGAAATATTGTTGACTATTGGATAGATTGCTATGAAATTTGATACAAATATCTACGGCCCAAAGAAGATGAATTGTTATAATTTTAGTGATACCTTTCATAGACGCCAGATAAAAGTTTAAATATATACAATATTTTAGTTTATTACTAAATATTAGCCAACCTAATGGCATTCTTCTCAGCTGTCTTATGTGTTCATAGCTAATTAGTACATGTTAGCATGCCAACAGGGTAAGATGATTAAAAAAAAAAAAGGTAAACACTATACCAGCTAAACATCTGCATGTTAGCATTGTCAGTATTAGCATGGTAGTGCGCTGATGGCTGCTGTACCAAAGCACAGCCTCACAGAGCCGCTTGTATTTTAGACTACTGTTATTGCTTTCTACTTTTTCATTGAAAATGCTTGAAATGACACATAGGTATTTACTTTACCCTTAACTACAGGGTAGATAAAAATATATATACTATAGTACTCCACAGTCACCTGCCATTTTCTGAGCAATCTTTTTCATTATGAATTGTTCAATGATCACGCAGCTGTGTGGAAGCAGAGTGAAAGAAGATGAAGTTATTTCATGTGGCCGCACTGGATTCTGGTCTAATTTGTAGATTGTCAGATGCTTTTGTCCACATAAATGAATACCCTATACGCCCATATTGGGAGCAGGTTTGATGTCTTTACACTGAAGCCCATGGCCTTCATGTGGACAGGAGGAGTAAGGAATCTTTAACCGCCAAACATATGAATGATGACTGATGTGATCCACCTGTCCTTTGATTTTTGGGGAATGACACTAATTATGCAACACTGATGCTTCAGATTACTGAACATCTTTCTGCTTCCCACGTCCATTCTGCTTCACATCTTAATTGTGAGAATAAGAAGGGACACCAGCCTGAAATGCAGAGCATGATGCTGCTAGCTGCTGCTTTGGCAAATCCATTGACAAGCTGCCTCCACGTTGACCATCCCAGTTTTAGAACTATATTCCTTTTTTATCACCTTCTCCTCGTTTCTTTCCTATTCATTTAATCTCAACGTAATTTCTTGTCATAAATCGCCCGATATAAAAATGTATTTTCTCTTGCACTTCTACCGATCGCCTCTCTCTCTCTCTCTCTCTCTCTCCACCTCTCCCTCTCTGTCCCCTGTGCGCGTCAGAGTTTGCGCAAGCAGTCTCTCCTCCTCTGAGCCGTCTGTGTACTACAGCTCTGCTCCATCTCTCCCATTCACCACAGTTTACTATCATAGTCGGGCGGAGCGCGTACAGAGGTGCTGTTCTTCTTTCCTTTCTTCTTCTTTTACCCAGCTTTGGATTATCACTGTGTCTTTCATCATGCTGGAAGTGGAAGGTAGGATATGTAAACGACATTTGATTCGGCTTTATTTAACATCCCCCCCCCACACACACACACACACAAACACACACACACACTCGATAACTTCGATCATGTTTGGATATATGCGGGTTATTTCGCCGGTCAGCATGGGTGTGTCACCATATAGCTCGACTTCGCCTTGTAGTGATCTGTTAAGTGAAATCAATGAGAGATGTTAATACTTGTTGTGTAACCGGGAGGAGTGTCTGTCCGTGTGCGTAACGGCGATGCTGAATTTACTCAATGAAGATGCTCAGTATTCTTTAAACAATGGATGTTTCTTCTGTTGTATTTCTTGTCTCACTTCGCCTTTGAAAAAAATGATTGTGTAAAACAGGGGCAGTCGGTGCTATTTCAGTCTGCTGTTGGCTTTATCTCCTCGTCTTGAATAATTCAGAAAGTTCTTTGATCTCGGCAAGGGAATAAACATTTTGTGAAGAATAGACGACTCCCACAGGTTTCACTTCTCTGCTGCATCAGGATAGTCTCCCAAAATGTAATTAGGTGGAGACTACAAACGAAATATTGTTTAGATGTAGAAGTATTTGGGTTGATTCAAAAAAACAAAAAAACATCAGAAATGGCAAGATTATGGTTAAAAATACTAGAAATGACAGAAAACTATTAATCTGGTATCATTTTTCTGAATTCTAACTGAATCTTTTTTTTAATTTGATTTGACCTCTGAAATTCTTTGTCACATTATTGGCCATATTTGAGTGACTTTAAATACCATACCCCACCCTAGAAGTCACATCATTAACAAGTTGAAATTCAAGATCAAAGCTGAATTTCAGAGATCTGATCTACTTCCTGCCTACTTCCATATATCTCAGATTCCTCATTGGTTGAACGTCTGTCAAGGACTCCATTCATTAATAGTTGTGTCATTCCATTAGTGCGGTTTTATAGATCTATCGGTCATTTAGGGCTACCTTGAGATGACTTGAGGTGAGGCCATGAGACAATAATCCATGTTTACAGTATTTTTGTGCTTGACCACACACAGGCTTCAGATGCAGTGTTGATTCATCTAATTTAATGAGGTTATGCCGCTGGGTGTGTGCTGTGCTGCAGCTGGAAAAGTAGATCGAGCTGAGGTCAGGAGTGCATTGAATTCAAGAATCTGTTTGAAAATGAGGACAGTGGTGTTATGTATGCAGCCATGCACTTGGAACATACTGTAGGGTAATTATTGGGTGGACATATGGTTGAGGGCTCAGGTGTAACTGGCATATTTTAGAGAGAAGAGGATTTGGTTAAAGTAAAAAGTAAAAATGAGCAGTGTGGACTTCAGTGCTCTTTTCTATTTTCTCTCACTCCCCCGCTTCTCTTCCTCCTCCTCCTCCTCCTCCTCTGCCTCATTCATGTGAATGGATAGATACTGAGGGCGGAAGTGTGGGCTGCTACTAGACACTCAGAAACATGACTGTTTTAGAAAACATTCACATTTAAAGGATTGTCTATTTCAATTTTTCACTCCTCTTCAGTCTCACCCATCGCACCTACCCAGCTCCATTTTCTATCTCTTTTCTTCCCCCAGTGAACGGGACACCGGCCAGTCAGCTGTCCACTCCTCACTCGGGAAAATCTCCCAGCCCCTCCCCGACCAGCCCAGGCAGCCTCAACCAACGCCGGGTAAGACCAGAATATACACAAGCACACACACACACACACACACACACACACACACACACACACACACACACACATAACATTTAGCAACAATAAATCCATAACAGATTCCTTCTATGTTCTCAGGAAAAGGACAAAGCTGTGACTGAGCATAGGCCAACTTCATCTTAGAGTCACTAGAATCCGGAGAAACCACAACATCCCAACATCTTCAGTGTCTCAGATCGGGGCGGGGCGTTGACCTTTGACCTCACGCAGTGCTGATCTGGGATTCTGAGAATTGCAGGCTCGTGTTAGGATCCTCTAAATGTTACAACTCTTACATCCAGTGTTAATAGTTTTCAAGGGCAATTCCTCCTTTCATGCTGATACTCTGTCATATTCCCACATATACTGACCCGTAGTCCTTTGTTCCTCATGGAGAACTCTATCTGTCTCTGGTAGCCAATCGATTAGCGATGCTATCACTGACTGTTAGAAATGAATTGACCTGTCAATAATTTGTGCAATATCTGATTTAAAGATGAGACTGATGATTAGCTTCATGAGCAGCCTGCTCCAATCTTCCAATAGTTTTTTAATCTGCTAAAATTGGTCTACATCCTCTGTGACCCACTGAGCAGTGTGATGTATTGTGTTTTAGCTTCTTTTAGCAAAACAAGAGACCCAATCAGAGCCTATTGCTGATCTAAGATTGCTTTTATTTATCAAGTCATGTCTTTTTGCACATGTACTTTTGTGTAAACAATTCAGAAAATACATTTTTTTACTATCAAATCAGATTATTTCTGCCATTATTCTTTTTTGTCAAGTATCCTATGGTTTCCCTGGGTAAAACCCCTCCAAAACATTCAAACACCAAAACTAAGAATCGTAATCTGTTTTCTGTAACTAACTGGGAAGAAAGAGGATCTGAGGTGCAAATTTATTATGTACACTGTAAAGCGTGTTACTATAGAGACTACTGTGCAGAGGGGGAGCATGCAACTCAATCGGAAAACCTTGAATTCTAAATGAGAGAGACTGAATTTGTGTGTGTGTGTGTGTGCGTGTGCGTACGTGTGTTAAAGATCAAGTAGTATCAAGTATTCGTTAATCCAGTCCTTGACAAAGATGATGGTGAGCTTTTAATATCAGTCTCAATCCCAATCAGACCCTCATTTCTCACGCCAGCATTTTTTAATTTGTGGCTCTAAGCCTGCTGCTGATTTAGTTCCTTCATAAATGAACACTCACATGCTCAGCTCGCCTCAGACTCCCTACACTCACACACAGACACAGCAGTATATTTGAAGCAGTCATGTATTCATATGGGTTCCCACTTACATGCTATGGGTTTCAGCGAGTGTGTGCGACAAAACACGAGTGTAACATATTCATACAGTGTGTAATAACTTTTTTTTACCTGACAGCAGAGCTGCAGCTATGATTTATCTTGTAATTTATTAAGTACTTATTGGTGCAGACACAAAGCCACAAAGAGAAGGCAAGAACGTGGTTGGTGTCAATATCATAAATATAGGACATAAAGAAAATGAAGTGGTTTTTGAATCACTTCCGTACACAAATGAGTATGTATGGCTGTGTGTAGGCATGGCTGCACACACTAAAACCAAGCTTCAAGAACTCATTTCTTAGGCTCAGTAGCTTCAGTTTCATGTTACATTTGATGTGCAAGGAAAAATTCATGGATGGCGCATAGTCTGGTGAAGTGACAAAGTTATATCAATGTGATATGAAGGTCAGCCAGGGCAACAGAAACAGATCAGATGTGAGTTGAAGCCACAGTGAGAACCTTACCGGTGCCTCCATAGTCATCTCTAATGGAAATGGGTCACATTAAAGTGTGCAGTGTTGAAAAGGACATTTATAAACCCCTGCTATCTCTCTGTCTACTTCCCTCTGAATGAATAAGTATGTGGCAGTTAATGTAGACCATTACTCTGCTCCATTACTGCTGCTCTGTGCTTTCTTCCCGCATCTTTTCTGCAGTTTCAGGGAGATCCTGAAAAGTCAGAGAGGTGAGGGTGGGGTAATGAGATCTAATGAGAAAGCAGCAGAAAGGAAGAGATGCATTGCCCCATCCACTCCAAATAAGACCACACCGTCTGTCATTTTCCTTCCAAATTCCCCTCAAACATTAGCCTTCACGCTGACTCTTTGGGATTAAATTCTAGTTTTACAGAACACAGAATGGCAAGGGATTATTCCAGTCTTTGACACTGGAATAAAAATCCTGACACCCTATACTAAGCCTGCAATGGCTTGGCTAGAAGGTAGGGAGGAAGCCTCACAACCCATTATCTCTCCTCTCCACACTGCAGCTTCACACTCTTCAGCTATATTACGATGTAATTCTCCACTTTTTCTATCCGCCCTGCTAGCAATTCTCCCCCTGTCCCTTCCCTCACTCCATCTCCCACCCATTCTCACTCACCCTCACCCATCCCCATCCCCCCTCTTCTCCATATGAAAAGGTATTAACTTCACAGGAAGAAATTATATTCCATCATTTCCCTTGTAGATGAATTCTAAGCTTCTGTTAAGAGGAAGCGCCGGGTTTTCGGCACTATATTTGCACATTTTTTCTCCGACTGTGTCACCTCTGTGGAAACATGCATGAATAATCGTAAATGTGGCGTAGACACATTCAAAACCTTTTATGTTAAGGCTCACACCTGAAAAAAAAGCATAACCCCAGACAACCTCATTACCTCAGAAATGACCTTTCCTTAGAATTACATATTAATGTCTGTGTTTTTAAAAGAATGTGGGGCTCAAAAATCGCAATTTAAAATAAAAATGCAGCTAATAAGGCAATGAAAGCTGAATGAATGAATCTTTTTTCCTAAGTAGACAGAGCCTCAGTGACCTGCTACTAGGACTGCATTTTAACAGTTCACCTCGCTAGACCCTGCACTTAAACACTTACAGGCACTTTGCTGCCTGAACTAGGTTGCTCACACAGCTTGGACTATCATAACCTATTTCCTCCAGCAAAATATACAGACATAGTATTGCACCATGGCTATTTCCCTTTCGCCTTCAAACATACATGGCTATATGCACAAAGACAATACATTTTCACAGATGGTGTGCACAAAATCACTTACACGTTCATGCATGCTTCAGCAGAAAACATTTTTAACCGTGAAATCACCATTTGCACCCCGTCAGTAGACACAGTGTGGACTTGCACATGGTATGTGTTTTATACATTCAGTGCACGCCAGAGTGACCCATTTTCATGAATTAGCAACAGAAGCATGAAAGAGTGGTCTACATTCATGAGGTCATCCATTTCCCTCTTCTTCTCTGTGCCTCTTTTAGTCCATTCAGCGCCACATGTCCCACTAAAAGCACCATGGTTCTCTAAATTGATATTGGTTTAATATTTAACCTTCAACCAGATGCAGAGACATACCTTTTTTTGTCAATATACGTCCATATAAATTGAGTGAGCTAGCGAGGTCACTGCTCTTCCTGGTCTGTTTGTGTCATTAGATGTGAAAATCACAGACTGGGATGTAAATCGTTAAAAAAAACAAGATAATAAACAAACAGTAGTGACAGATTCTTCAAATAGAGGGTTTATGATGCCAATACAACAGCTGTGATACAGTCAGGTAGCTGATTGTGTGAGTGTACGATAGGAAGAAAGTGCTAATTGTCACCTACACCACTACTCCTCTCACCATTGACTCATTTGTGTCCATCATCCTTTGAATTGCATGCTCCATCTCTCATTCTTATCCAAATGTTGTGTTGAGTGATTCATAATTAAATTATGTGTGTGTGTGTGTGTATGTGTGCATGTGTGTGTGTGAGTGAGAGAGAGCAGACTGAAAAAAACCTGTGTACTTTGAACTTAATTATTGTCTCATCTCATCCATGTAAGTGTGTTGTAACTAAAGATTGTATTTGTTATTTGGATCTATTATATTTCTTATTTCATGTTGTGTTGATGTCATTAGAATGGTTGTCCAGTTTCTGTTCCCATACCTGCCAAAAAGGACCGGTGGCATCACATGGGAAAACTGCAGTTGTTCAGTGGATGTCCGTCAGAACCACTAGCTGCTGAACTCACTTTCTTCCCCAACAAAAAAATCCTTTCATAAATAATTTAAATCTAGCTCATATTTACATATCTCTTATGCATCTAAAAATTGGTGACATCAAATTTTTGCAGAGTGTTTCAGGTTTTCTTTCTTGCTCTCCCATTTACATGCATAAAAGATATGTTAATATAAAAATCGCCTCAGTGCTTGACTCACAGGCGAGTCATCTGCATATTGTGATTTTTCCCATGTAAGGCCGCCAGCTCTTCTTGGCTCGTTCATTTATGTTTGTATTTTCTTTGCTTGATGTATTAATTTCCATTTGTTGATGTCATCATTAAATTCATTGTCATTTCATTTTCATTTTGTGTTCTTTTCTTTTGCTCATGCTTCTCATTTCATCTCAACCGTTGATTAACAACTGTTAATGCAGAGATCAAAGAGGATGAGTATGGTGATGATTGTCTTCATATGCATGTTTCTAAGTGATGCTGCTTTGTTAAACTTACTTCTGTATCCTGCAGAGGAGAGATTACAACACAAACACAGTCCCTGAGGCGTTCCTTGTCCCATTGCTTCAGTTCTGGATCTTGCTGTGTTTTTTGGGGACTGGGGCAGCCCAAGTCACCCTCCAATTTTTAAATTTTCCCTAAAGCATTTAATCACGTTCCCCGGGATTGCAGTCTGTAAGGATTGATGATTAGATTGGTGATTAGAAAACTTCCCTGTGTCCAACTGGCAGAGCAGAAAGGCACAATCCCCAAACACTGCTGATCTCCTCTGATGAGAGTCAAACAGATTATGTCTCCTTTCTGTCTAGACTCCAAAATATGAGCCAAGAAATATTATCTCCTGCACCTCAGGTTCTTATGAGAGGCAGAGTAGCAACTTGGGACACAACAAAGTATCCTATTTCTATCGAGTCATATTAGATTTTTTCCACCAAAGCAAATACCAATAAATCCTGCTTTTTTGCTGGATATTGCTTGACAGCAAAAGTGGAAAGAAATACTACCGGAGAAGCGATTTAGCTCTCCCAGCCAAAAGGACAGAGAGGAAGAAGGCGTGTGTCTGGTAATCAGATTCAAACAGGGGCATTGAGGACAAGGTTAGCATTACAGTTAAGTTGGTTATGTAAACGCAGAGTGCATTTTTAATGCTGCATGATACAGCTGACAGACTTACTTTTTAAACCATGAAGTGAAGCATTATTTGTGCTGCTCCACATCGGCCTTCCAGATGATACTCCACATTTAAGGTTAATCATGGACATCCTGTTTAATTCATATTCATGCACTGATCAGTATTCAGTTGCTGAGCGTTGCCCTTGCGGGTTTGAAGAGCAGTGGCTGCAGCCATGATGCAAAAGGTTTGTCAGTATGTTTTTTAGCCGTGTGAGTCATAGTCAGAGCAAAAATATAGAGATGTAGAGTTAGGAATAGTCAATGTTGTGTTGTGCAATAGGGATAAAGCTGGATTGTCTTAACAATAACAAGACAGTTCTTGCCTTTCCTGCCAAATCTAATGATCAATATCAACCAGACCAGACCCCATACATCTTTATTCCTGTCTTTTCATTTCCTTTTCATCGCCTTTCTTTCTTTCTCTCTCTCACTCTCTCTCTCACTCTCTCTGTTTCACACTCTGTCTGTCACTCCATCTGTCTCGTAGTTTTTCACACAGGAAAGAGAGACACAATGTTCATAGAAGGTTGAATCCACCTCCCAGTCTGCAGACAGGAAATGGCCATATATAGGCTGCTGTCTCCACACTGGATGGCTCATAAGCTGCCTCTCTGCTCTTTGAGCAGTTTCCATAGCAACAGTATTTTGTTTCCCTCGGTGGCAGGAAGAGAGATAGGAGTTCAAAATGAGAAAGTGAGTAAAGGACAGAGGTAGATGTGAGATAAGGGCACAAGAGAGGTAAATATACCAATGAGAAAATAAAAAGAGCAGAAGAAGGATGTTTTTGCACATAGAGCGCTGGAGGGTCATCGGTTTTATGGGTATTAAGTAGAATTTCTTGTTCCGGGACGAGTGCCCGGCCAAAAACGTTACGTAAACCAAATTCAGCCTGACTCACAACTAAATTCACCTGGGTGGCTTTCAGGTCGCAGCAGATGAGATGAGTAAAAGAGCTGACAGCTACTCAGCCAGAGATATAGGGCAGCTCAGCTCTGTAAATAGTTTTCAGATTTAAGTCTTTACAATGGTTGGCCTTTTCTCCCTCTATGCCAGGCAGTGTCACAGTCTGACTGGACACCACACAAATGAATGCTTCAAGAGGTCAAATCACAGAAGGAAAAAATATTTGATTTCATGCAATAATCTTTTGCTTCATACTATAGCCAAGATAACATCCCAGCATTTTTTTTACATTAAAGAAAACCCACATTGTTAAATCAGAGGCACAATATCTGTGACAGTTTCAAATGCTGTTTTAAGAGCTTTTACCATGAAATAATAATGTATTATGGCATTTCTGCACTTGTTTCACTCTGTTTGCGCCCTATTTCAAATGCTGGCTGGGTTATTATCATAATCTCTCATTCATTAATTCATCAAGACTGTTTAGATCTCATCTCCGCTAAGGAGTCAGGGCTAATTGATGTGTGAATTATATTATGTGGTATGAGGGAACATCAAAAATACACCTGCGGTTAACGGAGATGAAAGGAAAAACTTACCATCGTCTAGCCGACATCAATTACTGTAGAGGCGGCCACCAACAAACTCGCAGCGCTTCTCTCTTTGGTTTCAACATTTCAAGCTGTTTTTCAACACTGAAATAAGCCCGTGCATCACACACACATAGTGCAAAACACAGTATAAACTGCTTGTTAATAATTCACAGTAGCTGGGGGGCCCCGCGTATATTTTAGAGAAATTGTGATTGGGTCCAATTCCATCACTGGCTACTGGCTGCATGTGCAAGCTGCATCTGTGGGATTTATTCTATCACTGGAAACCCCCCAAATCCCAAAGATCCTTCACTGCTGTGTCCTCAGGAGTGACCGGGAAAGACTTTGAGTGAAGGATTTAAGCCAAGAGGAGAAGAGGGACAGAGAGATGGAGAGAGGAGATTGAGGAGAGTGGAAAGTGAGATAGAAGGAAGCAGTATCCAAATGTCTAAATTAAGTACTTGAAGCCAACAAATCATTTTGGCGGAGAACAGAGAAGTAGATAGGAGTAGAGAAAGTGTAGAAATAACGAAAGCAGCAGATTCTCATTTACAGTCCCATCTAGATCTTCGCTCCCCATCTTTTGTTGCTTCCATGACAACCAGACAGAGGGTTACGAGGTGGAGGGTGTAATGAGTTTTTGTCTTTAGATAGATGCAGACGGTGCATCTCATCCACTCACTTCCCCCTTAATGACCTCCTACTTACCAACTCAGATGAAAGGCAGTATTCATCCACCTTTATTAGTGTCACCAAAACCTGTGTTTTCATGTTTTATTGAAAGCGGTAGTGAGAAATGAAAGGAAAGTGCAATGAAACAGCAATTATTTCAAGCTCTGTGAATGGAGAGGAGCTTATTGGGATGCACGCGTCAACACACACAAGTGGTTGGTGAATAAATAACCGCTTTATATTCAGCTCACTGGTTTAAGTAAATCTGTTGTGGCTCTTTTCGTGAGCACCATGTACACATGACATAGACCAGCACAGCACAACAGAGAGACACCCAAACACAAATACAGACAGACAAATACTACAGACAGATGTTCTGGGATGTGTAGCACAATGTCCCTTTGTCTATTTTTGGACATGAGTATTTGTTTCAGCTTGGTTTATGGCTCATGGGGCTTTTTCATTGTATTTTGTTCAGTGAGAAGCAGATTACAAACAATTTGAGGTAATACTGAAATACTACAGATTAAAATAACCCTTTCCCCTCTTGACATCTGGCTCTCTGTTCACCTCTCTCGCTCTCTGCAGGGGTCCCAGGGTTCTTCCACCTCTCTGTCTTCCACCCAAGTTTCCAGTTCAGTGGAAGAAAGCAATGGACTGGTTACTGAAGGTGAGAAAAGTTGGTAGATGTACTTGCAAATATCATGCATGTCTGAGTCATGTTCGTGACCTTTGATGCTTCTTTTTTTCACTCTCGCTCCTAGTTGCTCTGATTTTTATATCCTGTTCTCTGCAACTTGTATTCTCACACCTTTCCCTTCCTCGAGCATCTTACTTCAGACCTCTGACTCTATAAAGCTCAGTAACACGACAAACTATCATTTGCTGGTAAATCTTATAAAGGTTGAGTTGGTGACCATGACAGAAAACGGCCACTAATCTATAGTAGAGAAATACTAAGAAAGAATCTCAAGCTGAGTCTGGCCTATTTGAGCTGATTGGATTTATTCAGGTTGCACCTAGTCTTGGATGTTATGAATCAATTCATGAATTAATATTTAAATAAGCAGTTATTTGCATTTTGATTTCACCACTTGGTTTCACATTTACTTTTCAATTTGCCAGCTGGGTTATCATCCATAGAGCATTCAGTGAGACAAAATGTCGACCAGAGGATGTAACAAGAGCCCTCACTGGCATTGAAACTCATATATATGATAATTGTTATATTTAAATGTACTTTTCATGATCTAGATATTGAAGATTCTGTGTATCTGTGTTTATTTAGGGTTCTTTTTGTCCTTTATAATTGCTTTTAATTCTACTAATTGGTTGAAGAATTATTTATTTGTTATTTTTTTTTATGAATTTTGTTCAACCTGTATTCATGTAACTGTCAGCCTGAAAAAAGTGCACTTAACACTAAACTGAACAAGTATTAACTTCTTGAGTTTCTCAGTGGCTGTAAACCTCATGTTTCTTCCCTGCAGCCGAGGTTTTAGTCAATGAGGTTCCAGCTGTGCCGTCCTACATATCAGACCGCTACAAGGTGGGACGCATGTTAGGTGACGGGAACTTTGCAGTCGTCCGGGAATGTGTGGAGCACTCCACAGGACGGGAGTACGCTCTGAAGATCATCAACAAGGGCAAATGCAGAGGCAAGGTAAACAGCAAAAGAGTACTGCAAGGAGATACTCAACTCAAGTGAAACCTTACTCAAAAATGGCACTACTTCTTGTTTTATGATTATTATTATTATTATTAGTTCAGTTAATTCTAATTCATTTCTTATTCCAGGAACACATGATCCAGAATGAGGTGGCTATCCTCCGCAGGGTCAAACATCCAAATATCGTCCTGCTTATAGAGGAGGTGGACACTTACAATGAACTCTATCTGGTCATGGAGCTTGTTAAGGTATGTGGTCATGTTTGTACACTATAATTATGGGTTTATTTTTATGTGTGTGTGCGTCATCTGCTCTGCTTAGGAACAGGCTGGCAGATTTTTCCAAAACTCAGATAGCAGCAGATAGATATATTCTGCATGGCATCATTATCTCTAATTTGATATCACCAAAGAGGAGCAGGGAGGCAGAATTGGTGACAGAGACTGAGCAGCAACATTCAACCAGAAAAGACAATGATGAATTCCAACCAGTCACACAGTGCAGGATGGTGAGAATCGGTCTGTGGCCTGGAGCGCTCGTGTGTTCACATTCTTCATTCCCTCTTGCTCTCTGAGTCAAGAAATGTTTGTGCATTATTCAGGAGCCAGGAATATGATCCATCTGTTCGTGTTGTGGCGTAGAGTACTACAGAATGTAGATGAGAGGCAATCTGTGGGAGAAACGTACGTGTGAGCGTGCCCAAAGTAGGAGGATCGAGAGGAGGCTGTGTGTACTGTATGAATGAGGCACTGCAAGAATGACAGGAACTGAGAGAGGGAGAGAGATAGATGGATGTATCAGAAGGGGAGGCAGTAGGGTACACAATACAGCCACTATATGGGATCCATACAGTTGTATATTATTTTGCCTGATGCTGTTTTGGATTCCTTAGCTCTAGTCGAGGACTGTTTGGGGGAGGACCTTTCTTGTTCCAAAATGACAAAGTGAGAACCATAAAAATGTATTTTTGTGTCTAATGTGGAAATTCTCAGCTGGTCTGCACAGAGTTCAGACCTAAACCCTATCAGACACCTTTAGGATGACAATTTTGAGACAGGACTTATCACCAAACATCAGTGCTCGACCTCACTCAGGTTCTTGTAGCCGAATGGGAGAAAATCCCTGCAGCCCAATTCCAAAATGTTGTTATAGCAGCATATCAGAGGCCATGCTTTTTTCTATGTGATGTTCAAGAAATCATAAAGGAATCCTGTCCACATACTTTTGGCTAGGTACAGAAAATGCTAATGTGTTGGTTAATGAGCTGTTGTATCGAACAACTCTCATATTTAAATAACTGTCGCTGAGCAAGTTGGAGGCTGACAGGGTATCTGAGTTTATACGGGTAGAGAGAGATTCAGTCCTATATGTTCCATTTAGTCAACTCAGGGAGAGAGACACAGAGAGAGGTGAGATGAAGATGAGATTCAGACAGAATGCAAAATACGAGAAACTGAGACAGACAAAAGCCTGAGAGAACAGAGAAAAGGGAAAATTAAAGGGAGGGAAAATCAAAATGAAAGGGAAATATGAAAAGACAGAGGGAGGAGATGTTTCAACCAAGATGTAGAATGAGAACACAGAATATGCCTCCAGCTGCTGAATAGTTGAAAATCCTCGCTCTTAAATCAACTTTTTTAGCCAAAAACTTCTCAGCTGAAAAGATGAACAGATATGAATGTCAGGTTATGTATGTAAAAATGCCAACAAACTTCTGTGACAACCCAGCCATCCATTACCATTTGTCCACAGGGGGGAGATCTGTTCGACGCCATCACCTCTGCCAACAGATACACTGAGAGAGACGCCAGCGGTATGCTCTACAATCTGGTCAATGCCATCAAATACCTCCACAGCCTCAACATTGTGCACAGAGACATCAAACCAGAAAACCTGCTGGTGAGTTCACAGTGTGTCTGTATACACGGTCATATAACTTGCCGCAGTGTAGACTCCCTCTTCCTCTCACTTTTCCTCCCTCCTTTCTGAATGAACATTGAAGTAATATCACTCACACAGAGAGGGATGACTCATCCGTGCTGCCCTCACACCTCCAGCACACTCCTCCAACCTCCCTCACTGGTGCCATCTCTCTCTCCTTCTCCCTTCTGTCAACCTTCTAGTTCTCCCCCTTGTCCCCTTTTTCCAACTGCTGTTTTTCACCTCCTCCTTTGCTCTTCAGGTAACTCAGAGTTACCCCTTACAGGCCACAGTCGTATCAAGACTGACAAATGTACCGCTTCAGACATTGTTGAGTAGCCTCTTATTCCACATTCACCCCTGCTGACCTAAGATGGGGGTCCCAGCTTCTTTTCTGTGTTTCCCCTATTCTGTCTCCAGGTCTTTGCTTGCCAACTGTTTGAGCTAATAAGCAGTGCTGAGGTGCTGAGGAATTTGTTCAACTTTAAGATAATGTATTGAGACTTCATAATATAATTTAAACAAATTAGCTACCCCCCCCCCCCCCCCCCCCCACTGCTTGTTGCATAAACATTTGCAAATATAACTATTTCTTCACTAGTGCAAAGTGTGACTGTGAGTAGTTGGGAGTGTGGATTTGTTTAAAACCTCTATGTGTAGGATTTTAACATTTCTGACTTTGGTGCCCCCCAGTGGCTCTATAAAAAAGACAGCAATGCATCCTTTGGCTTTCTGCACCCTACTTTAAATAACCCCATAGTTTTGACCCAGGATACTTAATTTTTTAGATTTTTTTAGATTAATTGCACTCACATTATGTGAGATTTTGCATTACACACATCCAAATGCAGCAAGATTTATAAGCATTGTTTATTCAGCTGCAGACATACTCGACTCATTGCAGCTCCTTAAAAACTCCATTTGTCTGTATGTATTTCCTATGTGCTTATAGGTGTATGAGCATGCAGATGGCAGCAAAAGCCTGAAACTTGGAGACTTTGGTTTGGCAACTGTGGTGGACGGACCCCTCTACACTGTCTGCGGGACCCCGACATATGTAGCACCTGAAATCATTTCAGAAACAGGGTAAGTGCAACAGTAGCATACTTTACATAGACAAGAATGACAGAAAGGCAGCCCTTTGTGTGACCTATTTGTATTAAATGGGACTATACTACTCTGTGTGTTTACAATAAGGTTCTTTTTTTCTGTATTCAGCTTTAACATCATCACAATATTTCTTTGTCTTTGCGCAGGTATGGCCTTAAGGTGGACATCTGGGCAGCTGGAGTCATCACCTACATCCTGCTGTGTGGTTTTCCACCCTTTCGTGGGTAAGCTCCACCAAATGAAATCCCACTTTTGTTTGTCTGAGTCCACCTAATGGTTGGCAATTATAATGCATCAGTGTTTTATTTATAATGATATGTTCATGTAGAAATGTTTTGTTTTGCAGGAGCAGTGACGATCAAGAAGTGCTTTTTGATCAGATACTAATGGGACAACTAGAATTTCCTCTACCATACTGGGACAATGTGTCAGATACAGCCAAGGTGAATATCAGCATTTCTTAGTGTGTTTGTGGTTTGAGCTGGATCCTATCACACATTGGTGGAAATGTCTTTATATTTACCTTATGTAGAGGGAATAAAAACTCAACAATGTTTGCTTGCTGCCGCAGGAGCTGATTCGATCCATGCTGGAGGTGGAGGTGGATCAGAGATACACTGCCCTCCAGGTGCTAGAGCACCCTTGGGTCACTGTAAGTACACTATTAATTGAGCTTATTGAGCTTCTCACGTTTCTACTTGAAATATTTTCCCATGAAAATATCTATTTTTAATCCTCCTCTAATCCCTTCTTCTTCCATGCTTGATAAAGGATGAGGGTCTATGTGAAAATGATCACCAGTTGTCAGTAGCAGGGAAGATAAAGAAGCACTTCAACACCAATCCAAAGGTCAATGACACCACTGCTGGAGTGTCAGTCATTTCTGTAAGTCAATATCTTTATAAACTACATTACCCATGAATCAACTTGTTTGTGGGATTGTTTGATTCATCTAAAGCTGTAGCTCTTGCACTAAGAGGTTTAACAGATTTGTCTCAAGGTCTACTATAGTTTTTCTGTAACTTTCTTTTCAGTTCATTTTCTCTGCCTGACAGATAAAACTCTTTCAATGAAGTTTGTGTGTTTTGGTATTTCTCTATCCAAATGAACTGGTGTTTAGATTGATTGTACTGGTTTCTCTTTGTGCTCAGTTGGATGACAGCTTTTCTATGCAGAGGTCTGGGTCGTTGGATTTCTACCAGCACCCGACCATGTACTGGATAAGGTACGGCAGGTTTCCATAGAGACACCAGCTCTGAGAAATCAAAACAAACCAAAATAGTGTCTCTGATATCGATGTGTCCCCTCCTCCCGTCCCTGCGTGCTGCCCTGCTCACTGGCTGCTGCTGTGCTGCTTTGATGGCTTCATGTTGTCCCTATTCTGTGATATTTGTACTTTATATTTCTGCTTCTTTCCTTTCATCCCTTGCTTGCTGTAAACACAGATTTAATTCAGCTCATGCACATGTTGTCTGTCTAAAGCCTTGTCCTGTTTCATTGTGTCGCTGCGTGTCAGTGTTTCTTGGATTTTGGAGGGTGTGAATAATAAGTGCAAGTTACCCTGAAAATGACTTTTTTGAATATTTCTTCATTTTCTATACAAGCAATTTCTTGCAAATTGCGGTTTTCATAGTGTAACAGTTCCTTTTTGTTCACACAATTTCTTTGTGAATGCTGCCTTCCCAAAGAAATAACCCTATTTCTGTGTGTGTTGCATTGATTTTCAATGTTTTTTTTTCTTTTGCCTGGTGTGATGCTCCCCACCTGGCTGCCTCTACTAATACAAAGGCTTGCTATTCAGCTCCTGTTGTGTGACTTTATCCATTATGGATTATGACCTATTATGATTCATGGAGGACCTTGAGATTGATGGTTCTAAAGGTCAAAGGATTTTACTGGTTAATATTCAAAGTATTGAGACACTGACATGAAGAATTAAGATTAACTAAGTAACTAATTAATATTAAGAGACTTGATGAAATGAAAACAAATAAATCCATGAATAAACACAAAAATGTATTAGTCTAGCACTTGAAAAAGCTCTTAAATAGCCTGTCTATCAAGAATAATAAATTAAGCACTTAATATAATTGAATAAACATTTATACGCAGCATCATTTTTCTTTTTTTAAGATTATACATGTTATAAATGTTTTTATCATTATATTTCCCTCAGATATTTATTTTTTCCATGTAGGTATGTCAATTAGCTTTCCATTTAGTTTTCTATTTGAAGACTCAGTTATTATACCAGTATGATTTGTAACTCATTGGCTATAGAGGGCCAAAATCATCGACGTATAGCCTTGATTTCTAAGCAGAATTTGAGACTCCCAAAGCTGCAACCAATATGTTTAGGGGAGGTAAGAAGCTACTTAAACTTTTCCCAATAAAGAAGTTGAAGTTTTAAGGTAGACACAAAATAGAGTTATTGTTGGCATATCTCCTGGTCCTTCATGCTAGATTATCCACTATGCTGATGGATCTCCGCATCAAAGGATCTAATCATATTGTTCTCCTGTTCCCACATTCAGGCCACCCCTCTTGATAAGGAGGGGCAGATTCTCAGACGAGGATGCCACCCGGATGTGAAGCCGCTGCCTTTGCAGATGATGCAGATGCTGACAACGCTAACAACATCAACGACAAAAAGACTTTGGGCGGAGCCTCCCAGTTGCCTCCCTGGCCTGCCCACGGCCCCTCCCTCTCTGACCCCTGACACTTGCTCTGACCCTTCCCCAAACCCCAGCCTCCCATATGACTCTGATGACATCTCCATCAGCTCAGCCAGTACCGTCCGCTCCCCCAGCTCGTCCTTCTAGAGAGGAAGCGGAGGAGAGGAGGGGGAGGAGGAAGCGAGGAGAAAAAAATCCTCATCCAGCTCCTCCCTAAATATGGAGGAGGAGGAGGAGGAGACTTCAGCTTCCCCATACTCTCTCATCTAGGGTCTATGGGGGAAAACTGTAAAGGGAGAAACAAAAAAAAGTTAACTCAGAGAGATCTTTCTGCTCTCCTGAATCCATCTTTCCAAACCCGGAGGAGAGATATATCAAAGGGTGGATAGAGGACAAAGAGGGTAGAGAGGCTTGGAGAAAGACTTCAGAGGCAACAAGAAACAGGAATCATGAGGAAGAGGGAAAAGATTATATGAGGTGAAAGACTTTTTTTTTTGTTTATTTTTTAACGTTCTCTCATCTGAGCACATGTTGTAGAGCTTGAGGAGCGAAAAAGGGCAACAATATTGTTCACCCTTCAGTGATGATCTGGGCTCAACATGGAAACTTCCTTATGGTGGAACAGCTCTACAAGGCAATATGAGAATATGGACCAATGTTCATGTTTTATTGAACCTTATTTAATCATTCTTTATTCACAGCATTTTTTAAAATATGTATTTCCCTTTTTCGTAAAGGGAACGTTTTTGTTAACTTGTCTTAAGAGCTTGGTGGATTTAAAATAATGGAAAACTGTGTAGAAGTAGAGCTCAGACATTTTGCAGTAGGCTTCTGTAGATTTGATGAGAAGTGGAAATGAGAGCAGTATGTAGAGGAATTTTTCTTACAAAATGTGTGTTCATTGAAAAAACAAAAAACAACAACAGAAATTGATCAAAGAAAGCACTTGAGCTATAATTCTGTGCTCCACACAGTTCTGGCATTGCCTTCCGGTAATGTTGGATTGCAGTATTACAGTTTACACTTCAGACAATAACGGTGCATTTGATTGCTCCTTGTAATTTTGGTAACCATCAATCAAACACAAAGTTCTGCAGCATTCGGGTGCTTGTGTAGCAAACTCAACTCATTTTTTCCTCAAAGTTTCACAACCGTTCTGTATTGATATCATATTAATCTTGGTAATTTGTGATGCTCATGTACACCTATGGAGCCTTGTTTACATGTTTTTTTCCAACTCTAAAGGCATATTTCCTCCACATATTCCAGCAGTAAAGAGACATATAATTGGTGCAGCCTAGTTGTACCACTTGTATGGGTTAGGGGAAATGTTTTAGATTGTAAATGAATACTATGGCTGCCTATTTGCACAAAGTACTGCAGTTTAGGTGCAGTGAAACCGGTCTGAGAGGAAGACAGTATGGATATCAGAGAACCAGCAGCACTCTTGGAGAGCAGTACAGTGGAGGAAGATTTAGTTCAGCTCTGTACAAGTCTATCTGAAACCTCATTCATAGCTTCATTTTCTCAGATGAAAGCATGACAGACATACAGTAGCCTATTCTTATAAAAAAAAAAGTTTAGTGATGGAGTATTGTTTATATGTTATGTAAATAACATAATTTTATTTATTTTGATAGTTCACAATACAGTATATTTCTTTACTAGTAGTACGTCTATCAGAACTTTAAAAAAACAATCATACATGTGTATCAGTCAGCAAAGAAAAATAATAACCTAGAGGAGATCATCAAGTTGAAATTGTCACCTGTCACTGTTTTGGCCTGACGTTGAAGCACCTAGATGAATGAGATCTACACAGACAGAGGAGAGGAAGACACCACATTTGCTTCTTGTTGTTTGAAAACTGGGAATGATGTCACTTTCTTTGTAAAAGCAACCAGTTTACAGTAACTGATGTAAGATAAAAAGAGAGGAGAAGCCAGAGAAGTGACAGAAATGCAGAGTCATTTCAGATTTTCGCAGATGATCTCCCTGCAGTTGTCACACGTGTTTCTGTATTTAGCATTTTCTCATTATCACGCACGTACAGTAATGTGCCGCCATATTGACCTGCTCAATATGAATATGCTGTGCTGCTGAAATCCACACATTACAGCACGTGGGCACATGTGGTTTACCAAAGTGCTCTCGCAGCTGCACCACAATATTACAATATGTTGCAATACCAATACCTGTACCTCTGTTCAACAATGGTCTATCAATACTAATAGTAATAATTAAAATATGTTTTAAAAACCAATTGTCTGTGTCTTTGGTAGAGCTTACATGTGTTTTCTATGTTGTGTTCCAATACCTGTTTTATGTTGAAAAGGTAGACTGATGGTCAGTTTGATTGGTAGTTGGAAGTGAATTTATCTGTTCGATTTTTATGCTTCAACTTAAATTTAACTAAACAATAATCCAGTGCTGCTGGTGTCCAGTTGCAGAATGACTGGATTACTTGCCTAACATGCAGTGAAACATGGGTTTTGTGGGATGTTGTTTGTTTTTTTTGCTATTCTCATCTGCTGGAGTGACACTTGATTAGAAGGGTACTTGATATGTTGTTATGAATTCCACAACAATTGTGGTCAGAGATGTGTATTTTGTGTACTTGACATGGCAGGTGTTGGCAGTGATCAGGTGGTATGATAGAATAGAGGGAACTTTGTAGGGCCAATTTATTTGTGGAAATTTATTTTGGCTTTGCAGTTACATAACAAATAAAATAATCAGGACAATGGAAAGTACAATTCAGCTTCAAGTGATTCAGTTATCAGAGTTGGACAGGCAATAACTGAAACTGGGAAGTCACATGTGGCAATACTAATAACAATGTGTCTCTCTCCCTATATCTTATAAGGTCTTCCAGATAGGAGCTCACAAGTTCAATGAAAAGAGAATATAGAACTCTTCACAGTGTGCGTCACAGCATCTCAGACAGCTGCCTCTGTGCTTTCATTGTGATTTTACCAGCCATATTTCTGGGCCTTGACACTTCTTTTTCTATTCTTACCTGCAGGTCTGAACACTTTGGTAACTGAAAAATATATCTGCCTGTAGAAAAGCTGTCTAACTTTCTCAGATATTGGATAACTTTCAGCTTTCTGAGATGCTGCCTGTCTCAAATATTTTGAAGATTGTTCTCCTTCCAGTGCCTCTAATCTGGCAGCCTAAAGGGAATGCTTGCCCTGTGCCTATTGTCTGAATAAACACTAAACAACAGCAGATATTTCACATAGCTGAGAATTGATCATTTGGGTCCAAAGTTATAATTCAAAGTCTGCTCCATCGTCTTTAACCATTCTGAGTATTCCAAGTTCAGGTCCCTTGACACACATTTCCTCCTGTTCTGTATCCTACATATCACAGGCATGGAAAGTATAATAAGTAAAGAGAGTATGATAAATAGTATGCACTGTACATCAGTCCTAAAAACACATGACTAATTCGGTCTTGGAATTTTTAATGTGACCAGACCAAGAGCTGTTAAAAGATGCATGTGATGTGGGCACCACACTTACTTGTAACCTTGATGCTGCTCCCTAATATTGTCTACACTGGAGATATCACTTGACTGCAAATATTAAAAACTGTTAAGAGGAACCCCAACTACAGAGAATTGTAGGCTTTATTAGATTAACATTGTCATCAACTATACAAATGTGATGACAACACATCAGTGTCTTAATTTTTCATAAAATTGGAAAAAAATCCTTTCACTTGTAGGTCGGTGGCCATTGTCGCCTTTCTAATTTGAACCCAAGTGCAATACCAATGAGGCAACAAAAACTGAACATTATAACCTTCATGAAGTGAGAATTTACTGCCTTTTAGCAAGGTGGACATGATGCTCTGAAAACTATTGGCAACAACCAATTTATGGCAATTAGTATTTGTATTGTTTATTCAAGTAATTCAACTGGTAGACACCACCACACACAAACATAGCAGACAGAAGAGCTCTGTTGTCAGTACTGTTTCGAGCAAATAAGTCACCTCATTCCAGAGGCAACATGGTGACCCTGGTCTGTTGTTTTTTTTCATAATGATGAAGGTGTTAAAAGTATATGGCGATGATGATGATGGTGGTTCAGGATAGTTATCAAAATCAACCAAAGCAATATGTCAACTCAGCCAGGCAAGTCAAAATAACAATATTACTTTGCAAGAGTAATCAGATTACATGTAATCAGATTACTTTTGGAAGAGTACTCAGATGCACATATTTGCATTCGCCATGGGGTGTGCACAGGGGACAGGTGGCCAGGGATTACTTCAACTTCACTGCCCATTAGTTGAGTATACTCAAAAATTGTTGCCCTACTTTTTAATCAGTTAAAAATGTACACAAGTTTTGTTATTGAAAACTCAATGGTAAAATATGGCAAACAAGTCTGCAAACAAATTATTATTATTAAAAAATGTTTAATTAGAAAAATTAGTAAACATTTTCTTCTGTTTCTCAATAAAAAGGGCAACGCTTCTTGTTGTTGGACTTGAGTAGACAGTTCATTACTATAATACGTCATGGGAAGTGGGATTCTTGCCCACTCAATGGAAATAAACCAGAATTATAAATATCTGAAAATAAGGTAAAGACCCAAACTTGTCAGATAGTTACTGATTATGGAAAACATAATTCATGAAATGTTAGTTTATTATTTAGGGGGAAAAGAAAGGTTGGATTTTGGAAAGGAAGAAGCACTATAGATCCTGAGTTCACACTACAGAGGCAGGCAGGAATGATTCAGTGACTTTATTGGCAAAAGAAGATATTCAAAAGCTGGCAGGAATAGGTGGCAAGTCTAAACAGTCCAATCAGCAGTTGCGTAAAGTCCACAAAGCTGAAGGGATGGTGCAGGAAAAAGTCTTGACAGGCAGATGAGCAGGTGCAGATATGGTACAGGTTCAGGTAACAGGATTCAGAAAACAGAAGCTCAAAAGCAATATGACAACTGCAAGGATCAGGCAAGGGAACAAAGGATCTGTGCCGGTACAAATAGCAAATGTCTCATGAGGGAATGAGCTGTGGGTGAGGAGTGGGTGTAGGCCAGGCAGTTGCAGGACTGATGAAAAGTGGAAACAGTTGTGTAGATAGGGAGAGGAGGGAAAATCTGAAGGCATCTGGTGGACATCTCGAGGATGATGGCAGGTGTGGGGAGTTGGAGTAAAGCACATAGCCTGGGAGAAGTGAACAGGGGGCTGGAGGCAGAGGGCTGGGGATGAGAGAGTGTGGCTGCAGAGAGGGACAGAGGAGCAGATTGCGATAAGGACATTATATCAAGGAGATTTTGTCACAGCACTCTGAACAGGTGGCTGTGCACAAGAAACGATGCAGCATGTATATTTTATGCAGTCCTAGACATCAGCAAGAGACAGACCCTTTAAAATTACACTTCAAAATAAATTGCATGACACTTGGTATTAGATAAATGTTGCAGAGGAGTTCAGGTGATGTAGGTACAGAGCTATTTTCAGATGTTTAGAAAAAAACAGGAATTAACACGATTTGAGTTTGCTGTAATAGATAGTAACTGTCCAGCAGGTGGCGGCATTTCACCTAAAAATCATTAAACAACAAACGAAGAAGAAGACATCATTGTAGTGGAGATGCAGCGAAGACCCTGACAGATAATGTCTATCGGCTAGAAATAATAAGAATTCCCTCTCAAATCATGGTGTATTTATGACACAACGCCTTCAGAAACAAACGCCTCCTAATAAAGGAAATTCGGCGAGGAAATGCCGGCAAATAGCTGCATTAGTTAACCAAGCAGACTGAAAGGTAATCGTAGTTAGCTAAGTTAGCTTGTCCCTGCTACACACCGCAATCATGAGCGAAGATGACAACTCAGTGCCAGCCAACAAAGACAAAGACTCAACTCTCCTGCTCACCAAAGACGGTCAGAGATACTATGTGAGTAAAAGCGGAGTGGTCGACAGTAGAAATGTGATAACCCCGCACGAACCGGACAACAACGCCTCCTCCTATGAAATGGACGACCCGGACGAGGAGAGCGACGTCCTGGACACTTCTGACCCCAGAGACAGCGCCGCCAGCCCGGAGGAGCTCAACGACGAGGAGACATCGGAGGGCGACAACGCTCCCAAACAGTGCACCTACGAGGGATGCACGGAGACCACGACGCAGGTGGCCAAGCAGAGGAAACCGTGGATGTGCAAGAAACACCGCAACAAGATGTACAAAGACAAGTACAAGAAGAAGAAGAGTGATCAGGCTATGTCCAGTGGGAAACTTGATGTAAGAATTGGTTTTATTACACTCTCATGCAAAACATAAACATTGAAGAGGTATAGCTTACTGTGCTCACGTTTACACTAGCTGGGCTTTTGACTGTATGGAGACACAACACAAACAAAACTCTCATAGCAAATTGCTTGTGTCTTTCTTTGTGCTCATCAGGAGAACTCAGAGGAAAGGCCAGTGTCTGTGAACAAACAGCGTCTGGGTGCCATGGGAGACCGGCCAGCCAGACCCTCCCTGATTGAGCAGGTTCTCAACCAGAAGAGATTGGTAAGTCGGAGCCAGTAATATTGACTGATTGCGTCATGATAAAAAATGGGTGAAAAACTAAAGGGAAACACAAAATAAATATTTTCTTAGTTTGCCTCTTGGTATAGGTTCCACAACTCTCTAAACAATACAGGAGCTGAACACAATTCTTCCAAAATCTCCTGTAGGTGTTCAGTTTGGTTGAGATCTGGTTACTCTAAAAGCCATAAAATATGGGTCACATTAATTTTCATACTTCATATGCATGAATGGGGACGTTGTCATCCCGGAAGTGACCGCTCCCAACAGTACAGAAATCTTTCATCATAGGTTAAAGGCGCAACTCAAAATAACTTAACCTTGATTGTAGTGACCGTGCCCTTGACCTCTAAGGGGACATGTGTTGTACCCAAAACCTGCCAGGAAAAGGGAACACATTTGATATTTTTAACAGATTTTCCCTTTAATTTCTCACCCATCTGTATGTTACTGTCTCTCGTAACCCCTTGTCTTTTGCCATGAGGCATTCTATTCCTTACAATGGATCTACAGAAATATCTGTGCTTGTTTTCCCTCATCAATTTGAATGTGTATCTGTGTTTCCCCCAGTCATTGCTCAGGAGTCCAGAGGTGATCAGCTTCCTGCAGCAGCAGCAGCAGCTCCTGGCCACACAGAGCCGCAGCCAATCACAGCAGCAGTTCCAGGGCTGTTGACGCTGGCTGGCCAGTGCTTTGCTGTAGTATTTGAGATGTGTAGAGAGCACTGATGAGACACTGACACTTCATGCATAAATTGATTGTAACCGTACACTGTAACCATATATTTTGTCTGCTAGACAACCATACTGCAGAAAAAATTGAAGGAATCAAGGGACATTAGAAACTGGGTTAACAGATCTAAAACTCTCACAAATATGGGTTTTCCATACACGTGTGAGCTTTGCTTGATTCAGCACGTCAGCCCAGCACAGCTGGGAAAGAGCTGCACCATTGATTGCTATATCCCATTAAAGTTAGCCTGCTCTTCCCTGAAGGATGATGCAGCTCATCTGGCATTACTGCAACCTGCTTCGAGGCCGGTCAGGTTAGTGCTTTGACCCTACCTTGGAAATGGTCTATCTCAGGCACAACCCTGGTAATGGAAACGTATATCAATGTGGCATGGTTTGACTCAGCACGGTCAAAGGTGCCAATGGAAAAAAACTATAAAAAATAAAATATAACACATTTCTTGGAAGTAGCAGATTGACCATGTAATAATCAAGTGTTCTTTGGTGCTTTCTGGGAAATATGATTTCCTAAAGTATGTGCTTTATTTTTTGTTTTGAACATGAAGTGTTTTTTTATGTGTGACAATCAGTCCTGTAATGCATGTCTGTAGTTTTTTTGTCAGCCAAGTGGGGCTTTCAGGACTTGTTTTTTAACACCAGATTTTATATACTTTATCTAAAACTTGCACAAACAGTAACTTGTATAACTTCTTAATACAAAAGAAACAAAGTTATGGTGCAACAAACAATGTTTATGCTAGCTCTGTTGACTGTAGATGGCACTGATGTACCACATGTTGGTAAAGTGTGATGAGCAGAGAAGAGTCTTGTGCTGTATGTTGCTGTGTATTTCCCCTGTTGTGAATATGAGATTAAAATTATGATGCAAACATTGAGAAATGTCTCACATTTTCTTGTGCAATCTGAAGCTGTGTTCTTTAAAATTCAAATCCTGTAAAAATAAAAATGACTCTTGAAAAAACAACTTTAATGGAACAAATACAAAGCAAACAGTACATGAAATCCAAAAAATAACCAACAAATAGAAATACAGTACATACTACAATAATATAACGTATAATCTGTTGAGTACCTACAAATATATACCACATTTTCTTGTCTTGGAGTGCAGTTAACATGTCCCAATAGAAACAGATGCTAGTCTTGAAATGAAAAATACACGATCATTTAACTACAAGAGTAGGAAGTTAGCTAAATGAAATTCAGTCATACATTTGTTTAATTTTTTGAACATTAAGTTACAAAGTTGTTGGTAACAGATAATTTTGTTCTTTTGAATGAGATGTTAAGATCAGGACTGTCAGAAGGACATACAGAATCTACGACTACCTGCGTGTATGTGTGTTTGTGTTATGACACTGAGGAAATAGGGTTGTGCGGGGAGCCCATTTGTGTGAGAACCTTGTCCAGCCACTGCAGGGGCCCATGCAGGTGCACCTCGATCCAGCAGGGGGTGCTGGTCACATCTTGACGGTGGTATTCAGCACCCCAGCCCTGAGAGGAGGACACAATCAGAAATGTCAGCTGTGCATGTTGGCAGTTCAGTTTACTATTAAAATTAATGGGTGCTAAGTGAACAAGTGTAATCTATATCCTTGTGTATGGTGGGATTTGACACCCTCAGCAGCAGTACAGGATCCAAATAACAGCGTGTTAAGTTATAGTTAGAAACTCTGAGTGCATAAACAACTTGTTTTATTTAGCCACATCAAGCAGAAATGTGGTTGGATGTTTAATTTAACGAGAAGAAGTTAAATACCTTGACAAAGCTCATGCGGATGGTACACATCTTCGTGAGCTCATAGACGACCTCAAAGCCGTGGTTAACAGACTGGGCGAGGAGCTGAGCAAACAGCTGATTGTTAAAGATCTTGAGGCTACAGCCGCTGGGGATCTTACACACAGTGGTGGCGTGGAAGCCATGCTGGAAATTACAGTTGCGGCTCTGGACGAAGATACTGCTGTCACTCAAACACTCTGCGTAGACCTCGCCACCCACGTAGTAGAGGTGTAAACCTGACAGAAAATGACACAAATATAGTCTTAAATGATAAAGTCAAACCCAAGTGAATTGACTTAACTTAAATGTTTAGAATTCAGCAAAAGTCTTATATATCACTTAAATGTTAAAGCATGCACATAGAAGATAAAAATGCTCTTTCATCCATGAAACCATGAACAGCAAACATATATTCAAATATTTTCAATCACTTCATTGTGTACAAACTGGAACTCTGTGTTTCTCTCATATCCTGCCAGAGGGAAGCCACAAGGGCATCTACGCTTGTAAATGAGGAATGTCTGAACAGTCTCTGTGAATTGAAGACTGAAATAGGCTTCTGTCCCACCATCCTCAACCATTTGTATCACCCCTATCATTCCAAACCACACACAACCTCGCAGCACACAGTTTACTATAACCCACAGAGACGCTTGATGTCTGTCCAACAAAGGCCAGCTGTCTGTGTTCTTTTACCAGGAGGAAGAAAAAAACAATATTTGGCCTGAAAGATCAAAAGGCACAATGATTCAGGAGGCACACACACTGGGCATCTATTAAAAACTTCCCAGCAGTCCTTGCTGTATGTGCCATCCAGCCTACCTTTGCCTATGTGCCTGCGCGTGTGTTCGATGGTGGAGTTGCGGTTGACATTGGATAGTAGGCCGAGGCAGAAGCGGTTCTTGTTGTTGGATGGGTCTGTGAAGCCGTCCACCAACACGCTGCGGGAAGAGGCGTGGAAAGTCTCCCCCACCCGGTTGTTGAGCTCATAGTAGGCTATGGAACACCAGTACTCCGGTTCCTCATAACATACTGGCCGTAAATCTTAACAGGAATACAAGGAAGGGTTCACTTATAGGTGAGTGTTATACATAAAATCTATCACATAGTATACTGTATGTGAAAAAGGGGGAATGTTGTGGTTATTGTGTGCTTAAAGTAGCTATATATTGCTGTAAATGTACTACTTAAAATAAATAAATATTGCATGTATTTCTACCATATGTATATTTTTGGTTATGTGAACTTAAGTCACCTCTGTGAGGAGCAGAAAATGTGAGTTTGGTGGTTTCTGTGGAGTTGTTAGGCTTCACATCCTCTTGAGGGCTCGTCTCCATCATGCTGTATGGAGGTGGGGGGGTCTCAGCTGGAAAACACATCCCAAAGCACAAGAAGAGGATAAAGGGGCAAAATCAATTAATGCACACTCATCGCAGAAAGTCAAGATCTGCTTCAATGATGCCTTAATTCTGCTTGTGTGGCAGGTGTTTGAATATTTCACAGAGACTGTAACAAGTATCTCAGTATCAGCTTGCTTGTTTTGATTCCTACCTGTGATGTGATATGGACTGCCAGGCTCTGCAGAACTGTTGGGGGAGTTTGGATAACTCTGTGAGGTGGGAGACTGGGCATGGGAGGAGGAAGGGGAGGAAGAGAAGGAGGTGCAGGGCAGTGGAGGGAAGGAGTCTGGGTAGGTGGCGTTCTGGGGCATCAGAGGCTCGTTGTGCAGGGAGGCGTTCCTGAATTTTGCCAGTAAACTGTGTTGAGGGTTGAACTCGCTGTGGCGTGGGACCAGAACTGGCGGCAGCACTAAGAAGAGAGGGGGCAGGGGGTGGTGTAGAGGGAGCAAACAGAGACAAAGAGAGACAGAGCAGGAGCCAGATGCTGTTATAAAAGATCATATTACTAGAAATGCTTTTGGCTTGGGAACACTGTAATAGATCAGATGTCCTGTCTTTATTTGGGAACACATAAAAGCTTTACTGTTATGATATCAAAATTCAACCATGACCGTATATTTTTATGAAAAAACTAATTTAGATGAAGTTTTCTTCTCATTTTTGTACCTGGAGTCTCCACACGCCGGTAGTGGTAAGGGTTGACACAGATGTCCTTTTGCTTGGAGCCGAAGGCGAACTCGCAGCACTCCAGGGCTTTAAGCTCGTGGTGGGACTGCAGGTCAGGCCAGCGCCACACGCGGCAATAGATGACATGAGGCAAACCTTTCCTGTGGGACACCTGCAACCTCCCATCCAGTGAGCGAGGAATCGTCACACACTTGCCTGACAGTTAAAATCAAACCGTATGGATCAAAATACTGTGCAAGCAAATGGGCAGACTGCTGCTGTTTGTAGCTTTTATTATGATGAAACAATGATGATTAGACAAAAATGAGCAATTGGTGCTTTATCTTGTATTTTCTAGGGTATGCAAAGTATTTAACACAGTTAATAGATCATACTACAACTACCTATCGTGCACTTTTTAAATGGAAATCTGCAACATCAGCTGAGCTTTGAAGTCACTTGCACAACAAAAACTTTGCTGTACTTGTATATTTAGTATACATGCATGTTCATTTAATTAAGGCGATGATCTGCTTTTGCCATTTCTATATTTTCACTTAACCTGATGATTGTCATAAACATGAATGATAATCAGAAAGATATTGATTTACAAAGGACTCACAATGATGCATTTGCTGGATAAAACTTCATAAAACTGCTGTGTCTACATTTCAGGCTTTTAGTCATGAGAATTTTTTCAGTGCAGCTAAAAATAGCGGTCGGGCAGGTTTTGGGGTTTTGTGCAAGTACACAATCAATGGCATCAAATTTTTCATGATAAGCAAAGTCAGAAAGAATACACTATTATGTGATGGAGAAGCATGTTTTATCTTATTTCCTATCCTCTAAACCATCTCCAGATCCATCAGGTTTATATTGGAACATCTTGGATAGGTTCTGACCTCCACATTGGGAACCACTGGATTAGATTTGACATTGTAATACTCACTGGGCTGTCCGGGACAGCTGAGGGCTCTCTCTAACTCCTCCATTGCCCCTTTCTTCTTCTTTAATTTCTTCACTAGAGAGTCCACAGCCTTTTCCGCCCACTTCTCTTCCTCATCCCCTTGTTTCCAGCCAAGCAGGCGCTTCACTGCCGGGCTGGTGAAGGAGAAGAGGGATGTAATGGAGGCAGAGGAGTTCATCATGAGATGGATAAATGGGTTGAGAGATGAGCTGATCGGTGCTGTTAAGGGGATAAAAGTTCCCTCGAGGACAGGAGAGGGGAGGCAAATAATGAGTAGCCAGGACAGAGAAGAAACAGGGAGGTAACGCTAAAGGAGGCAAAGCAATGAGTCTGTGTAAACAGAGGCTGTTTTTTGTATTCTGCTGTTACTTCCGAGCAGCGACAGTGGAGGAGTTGGATTCCCGCCAGTGCAGTGAAAACCCTAAATCCCCTATCTGTGTTGGCGGAGAAGGGATCCGGCAGCTCTGGATCCGGCAACTCTGGATCCGAAGCCTCATGCAGGGAAGGTTATTCCACACACAGCAAGAAATCCAGGTCAAGTTTCAATCATCTGGCAAGATAAGTGAGAGAAAGTATTAACTTTTAATTTAGTTGAAACTGAAAAATGTTCACAGTAAGAGTTCAGATGTTAGGCAGAAAAGAGACTTTGGGATTTAATTGTAAAGGGGGATTAAGCCACAGTCACTGAGGTGATATGCTGGTTTGGAGTGATGACAAGAGCCATGTGAAATCTGAATACAAAAAGAGCAGAATCTGCTCATAACTAACAACCTGGGCATTTAAAAGGTGGATTTCCATAATAAGGACACTGCATCAGTAGGACACTGTTACAGAGACCATGCCTGTGCCAAACATCCCACATGATGAAGAACAAGGTTGATATTCTCTGAGAAGAAAATGAAGCACGTACCAAAACAGTTTGAGAAAGAGCAGGGCAGCATGGCCGAGCTCATTTCTAGATTCACCAACAATGAGGAATGTCCTCTCTGGCCTCTGTTTCTATGATCATGCCACTGACGCCCAGGAGCCATACTGTCTGGCCAGAACACATCACAGGACAGGAGGGGGAGAGGCAGAGAGACAGAGAGAGAGAGAGAGAGAGAGAGCAAGAGCAAGAGAGCTCCCTGCTTTTGTGTTAGTGTCTTTCTGTCCATCTAAAAACTATTGAAAATTATACAACTCTCCAAGAACACCAACTTATTGATAAAAACTTCTCAGATATGCAAAAGTAAATGAGACTTAATTTAATTATGGTGATCTATTTGTTGCAGACTAACTTGTAGCAGAAAGCACTGTGGTTCAGACTCTGGGACATCATGTTTTGACCCATGTGGTAGAAAAAAACGTGGTAAACTATTATTGTAAATCATTCTTGCTTGTCCGATTATAGCTGCTCTTTTGCTCATTCTGCACTTTACCTATGTCGTTTGTTTGTGATGCAGATGCGCACGAGGCAGACAAAGACCTTGCCACTGATTCTGGCATAAACATCCAATCACCCTGACATAAAACTTCACCACATGAGTTTATTTTAAATTTAGGATTGGTCTTTAAATAAAACGAATCTCAACATGCACACAGGTAATAAGCAGTGTGAATCTCACTACCTACATTTTGACCCGTGTTTGTTGACAGAAGTGTGACTAACACTGGTTTCCCGCATACAGACAGCTGAGGTTTACAATGACAGCAAAAGCGCACAAGCTCAATGCTGCATCAGTCTGCCGCCGCCGTTGCTGCTGCTGCTTTTATGGAGCCTGGCGTCACTCAGTCTGCAGGCTCAGATAGGCTAATTACCTAATGCTTTATCACCAGGACACCCCCTTCCCAAAAAAGTAAACAGGCCAGCTTCCTTTTACTACAATGAGCCATTTTATCCCTAGAAAATCTGGGATATGCCTTTCACCTCTATACGCACACCTTGACGGGACAACATGTGATCAGAAGTCAGAGGACATCCTAAATTATAAATTAATCTTGTCATAGTTTGATAACATGCCATTATTAACTTAAACCGGAGATCTTTATACAGTAAATGTATCAAAGAGGATATTCATGAGTATGAATTGTTATTTTCTAAGTCATCAACGAATATACAATATCGATTACAAATCAATACTTACTCTATAAAATATCGATTACAAATCAATACTTAGGCCTACTCTAAACAAGTCATGCTACTAACCTGATAATAACACTGATATTTCATCCACAAAAAGTTTTGATAATGCAAGTAAGCACCTCCGAGGTCTTGGGCAACACATATTCAGCAATCTCTACAAAAATAAGCTATAGTCTATATTTGTCTACAATCCTGCAACAACATATACAAACTTAGAAATGCATTAAAATGTAATGAAAACAAATGATTGGTTGATGTTCTCACCTCTGTTGTAATAACAAGTGCAATGCAGAAGGCTTCCCTGGCTGTCTGTGGGTCAGGCCAGCACACTGGGGCAGCGAAGGTGTGTGTCTGCTTCAATGTGTGTGTAGACTGTCTCTGTGCGCGTGTGTTTACGGTGAAGTGTTAAGTTAGTCTCAATAAAATACTGCATCCGGTTGCAAGCTTCCAAATGAAAGCGTTGCAAAGTTCAGTCAAAAGGACTAGACAGAGATTCACTGACATGAAAACATTGAGGGGGGTAAAGTTTGGTGACATTTCTATTAAACTCTAAACTATACATTTAACAAGTGCTAACTTCATTAACTACCCAAAGTCTAACTGATGGAAATTCAAATTCAACTCCAATAAAATTTGTATTTTTGAGCCTATTTTTGATCCTGGCTTTTGTAAAACAGTGCTGTTAATATGGATTTTGGACATTCTTAAATCATTCAATAATTTTAATCACTGATTGACCATATATATATATTTTTTTTTGAAAATATTTAAAAAATGGTAGATGTAGGCTATAAATTATTCAGTGCAGGCCTATTTGATTATATAGCCTACAGTAACAGACCATTCTAACAACAAATGGTAGGCTACTGTTATACATCTGGTTGCAACACAGACAGAAAAGTAGTGAATGGGACAACACAAGTAAGTAAGTAAGTAAATAAATACATGAATAAATAAATAAATACATACATACATACTTGTCATACTTAATAAGAGTTACATTACATAGGCGATTCATAATTTAAATAAAGAAAACTTTAAATAAAAGCACATTTAATATATTATCAGCTTGCACCATGTAGGTCCTCATACTAATTTAAATACGAATCAAGCTATCATTCTTTTATTTAGGGATTCACAATCACTGCAAAATGTCTCAAGTGAATGCTTATACCTCAACTACTAATGACTGAACTTCCGCCTTTACTGTGAACATAAAGCCCTGCATTGTTCCGGTCTCGTCCCGGTGCTGTGCAGCAGTCTTGACGCAGGTCTGCAGAGCCCGGAGCCTCCACTCCTCCAGCAGCCCCAGCCGAGAGCCACACAGCCTCGGCGGCGTCAGCCTGGCTGGAACCGCAGCGCCTGCATACAAGATCCCTCCGCCTCCCCTCCTCCTCCTCATGGTCCTCCTGGAAGTTTCCCAGGATTTCAAGGATTTCTGATTCAGGGACCGCAGCAGTAGCAACGTGCGCACGTGCGCGTGTGTGACGTGCGTGCCACCTGAGCCATGCCCTGTCTCCCTGTCAGGCTTTAAGTGGCTCTAAATGGAAAACACTCACACCTGTTCCCCTTCCTCCAGAATAATGTAGGCTAATGAACTTTCCTAGAGGACAAATGCTGCTGCAGCCTTACAGCGATATTGTTGTTGTTTATAGTGTTTGAGTTTTACATTTACAACGTTATAAAACGTTTGAGGTATATTTTTATTTCATTCCCTGATAACTTTATACTTAGTGGTTTGCTCATTGGCTTTATGTTACACTATTAATAGCGATTAAGGTGGTGGATTTAGGTGAAACTGTTGTATTTTCATTTTCTTTTAACTTTACAACAGGTTGTCAATTACAGATGCTCCAAGCCTGTTTACATGTTTTTAAATCGTTGTTTAGATTATAGTATGAAATTAGAACCTTGAGATATTCCAACAGAGACCAATGAAACAAATATATAACATGCACCTGTAGCCTCAAAGATGCTCAAAGTAAAAAATCGCTTGGAGCAGTGGAGAGATAGCTGTCGTCAACTGTCGTCTCCCATAAATTCCATCATGTTGTGAAATCAAGCTTCGTATTTGTTTTTTTTCCTTTTATAAATCTTAAATTATTTCATCATCTTTTGTTGGGAGCCACGCGGAGGTCTTTCTTGTTGCGGATGGATACGATCCTTTATTGGGAGTGCCGTGACTGGTCCAGTTAATGACGCAAGCCCGGCTGGCGACAGTGAGTCTACAAGTTTGACATTTTCACAGTTTACAGCAACTGCTGCGGAACGTAACAATACTCCCAACACGAAGTGAAACCACTCTAGGGATCCAGTCCAAAACCCTATGATTTTTTTCCAGCCACCTGGTGGAGCATCAACATTCAGCCCGATCAGCTGCCAGTGCACCGGAAATAGGTGGTGGTCCATCAGACAGAGAGAAAAAAAAAAGAAGTTTTTTCTCTTGTTAAAAATAAGCATGACAGAGAATACAATAATAAATACTATAATAATGTTTTTTTTTTCTAGCAGCTTTAGTGTTGTTGTCCAGTCACCTGCAGAAATATCGTTTCTAATAATATAAAGTGTTTCTTTAGGTTTAAATCTTAACTGTGTTACCATTGCCTACAGTGAATAGGTAGAAATCAGAAGACATGGATCAGTAAAATACCTCACACATGTAAAACTAGAAAAGAGCAGCCAGAACACTTTCTGTTGCCTCTGTGTCTTGTCTGCTTGCAAACACAAACAGGATGCGCTCTCGGGGGCCCGGGGAGGCCCCAGAGACGTCTGTCTGCATCAGCTCGTACCCAGACCTCTGGCTTGCATAAGAAAGATAATTTGCTTAAACCGCAAAAACGTTTCCTGGATGCTTTCCAAGATGATGTTCACATGAGGTTATAGGAGACAGGCAAAGGGATGCCTTGGTGATACATTACCAAATGCAGGGTTTCCCCAGTTTTCTTTCATGTTCAGGAAAGGCCAAACTCATGATAACAGCGTCCTACCACCACCCATAGACATTTTATACAGTTCATCCCAAATAACAGTTGTTAAATCTAATTTTATACCACATCAAACTGTAAGTGGATTAATTTTAGACAATTTTACAGATATTTTCCTGACAGTACTCTGTAGGATGCCTGACAGACAGGGAGCCCAATTTTGATGCCAATGATCTAAGATGAAAACAGCCATTCAGTAACACTGCAAAAAACAAACAAACAAACAGTTCTCTTCTTCAGCTTTAAGATTCAGACATCATGCTTTCTTTCTGACTGCTATAATGCCTTCTTAACCTGCCTCAGCAATATCCATTAGCTCAGGCTTAAAGGGTCAACAAATTTGCAGCAAGGCTTTTAACCAAAACAAAACATTGTTAGTAGAATGATAATGATTTTCAGATAATAAATCATTAATTTTTTGTTTTTTTATTTCCGTTCAAGTCATACAGTACAACAACCCAGTCATGTGTCCTTAAAAAAACAATCCCTTCCTTTTGAAAATCACATATATTAACATTCATTGTGACTTCCTGATTCATTAAACAAAAGATGATCGGACCCTCCACATTTTACTACAAGTCTTTCTCACCTTACTGATTGGCCACAAAATAAACAATAAGTAACTTAGTACACAGATCAGTCATACAGGCCTTCTGTAAGCCGTGGCAACAGATGTTCGTGTAACATTGGCCATCACAAGCCGATATCCCAATGAAAAAAAGAAAGGCAGGATCATGAGGAGCTTGCAACCGTGTCCATACTTCACACCCAGAGACAACATCTGGAGAGCAATGGATGTGATATATACAGTACTTTGTTCTTTGATTACATTGAATGATGTACACAGTTGTTAATCCCACCACATCCAAAGGTTTGACAACCCAATCTTTGATACGAGGGCTTGTCTGATTGGTTAGTCAGTCTTGTGTGTTGACTGCAGCTTCCAGGCCCCGGTGATGTATCGCAGACGAATGAAAATCAGGTCTCGTCCCATCTGCAGCCAGCTCCAAACCGGGACCAGTTTAGACCCTGGCAGAACAAACACACAGGCACTTAATTCTCAGCTGAGGCTTTTACTGTGCAAATGGGAGGTGGACATATGCCAGTTTGCTAACATTTACTGCTGACAGGCCATGCAGTAACTCCATCCGAAATGACTTTATCACAGCAGCGCTAGGTAAGCTTAAGTAAGTAGTTGGAAGACAGGCGCTTTGTCAATCTCAGGCCAGGATGTTGAGAAGCATCAAAGAAAGCAACAGTAACAAGAACTAGCTCATATAAAAACAAAGAACAAAATTAATCTTTCATGAGCATAAAATCCAAATAGATGAACAAGTAACTAGAATATCCAATTATTAGCAACCTGTTAAACAAGGAATACCTACAAGAAATAAAATTGTTGAATCACAGACTTGGAAACATTTCAACAGACATATTAAGAGAACTAAAGATAGGTGGCTTTGTACATATTCAATGAAATACCTTCTATTTCGGTCCAGTTGACTGCCACCTCTGCTATGGGGATTTTAAAACACTGGGCTATATACAGGAGCTCCACATCAAAAGCCCTGGGAGAAGAAAGACAAAAGTGTGCAAGAGATGTTGTATCATTAAAGTGTATATGTTTTAAGTTTAGTTCCTACAACTGGGTGCAGAACTGCAGTACTTTAGTTGGGACAGACCTAAATATTATCGAGTCCTGAAGAATGTCAAAAGCTGGCAATGAATGTCTGTTGAAATTCATAATCTTGTTTACTCATTCTTTGACTAAATAGCTCCTGACTTCAATCATAATGTTGTTCAGGCAACAAAATCTTTATTAAATATAGCAGAAGTACTTGGTTGTGCAGTTATTGTGCAGTTGCTTGTGTCCAGACATTAAGCCTTTAAGAGGAAGGACTTCTTTTTATTTAATGAAAAACAGGTTTGCAGAAAAACATGTTTATTGTGTAAAAAAAGGCTGTTATCAGGGTAGCATACCACTATCATAAAATGTATTAAATGCCAGCACATTGCAGTCATAACAAGCTTCATTAGACAGTATTTAAGCACCCACACACCTACAGTCCATCCACACAAGTGTTTCACTTATGAGATGATTAGATCTCTCCTCATGTCAAACAGGGCTTGATTGACATCTCATTCTCTTGACTTTCAGAATTACTGCACCTGTTAGGACTGTACAACTTCCCCTGTGACCTTTTGTTATTGGCCACAGGGAGTTTTGTGATGTCTTAGAATTCCAAACATAGCTCCTGACAAAGTTTCATTATCAAGAATAACTGAAAACACCTGTGTGGGTGTGCACCGCTTTTAAACAGGCACTTCATTATTCTATAACTGGCTCAACCTAAAATGAGTCAGGCACTGGTTAGCTGGTTGCACTTCTAGAAATATGTTTATTTAAACAGGTTTTGTCTGTTAATTAGACAGATATGACATTTTTAAACCACCTGTTGGTTGACATTATAAATACTTCTGATTAGCATATTTTAACATCATACTGATTAAGGTTTGACTAATTGTAATTTTTTTTTTAGCAAAAGTGCACATGACAGCCATATCATCATATTACAGCATATTACGTGTCCTTACCATCGCTCTACGTGGAGAGAAGAGAATGTCTTCAGTGCAGCCTCACGTGTGAAAAGCTTGAAGCCACATTGTGTGTCCTTGATCCCTCTCACACAAAAGAACCACACCAGGAAGTGAAAGCCATACATAAGGAATGTACGAAACATGGATCGCTGTGGCACAGACACAACAGTGGTTAAACAGATATAGTCTACAATGCTCTGTTGTTCAAGCAGACAAAAAGACTGATAATTACCTGAGCTACTGATTCTTGCTCCAGGTGAGCTCTGGAACCACAGGCAATTGCCATATTGTCCTGCATATACAGAGAGGCATTTTTAGGATGGCAACACTCAAATTGCTCTCTCTTAACACATTACACACAGCAATATATGAGACAGAAGAACAACAAAAAAAGAGCACCACCACACCGGTTTCGGACTGAGGTCATTAAGGCCAGCTTCAACTTTTTCGATGTCAGAAAACTTTGTGGCTCCATCAGCATCAGCCATCAGAATGACTTTCCCTCGGGAGCTCAGAACTCCCTTTAAGTGAGACAAACAAAACATACAAATGTCAAATCAACAAGAAGTGCACAGCATTCTGTTGCAAACATGGGTTTGACAGCTACAATCTTACCATCCGCACAGCCCCTCCTTTCCCCCTGTTCTTCACCAGCGTCAGGACACGCACTTTATCTGCACCGTACTTCCTAGTGTACCGCAAAGCAACCTGGCAGCACATCACAAAACACATTTCTATTGGAGTTGAGCAAAAATAGAAATCTTGGGGAAATATTTCCAAAAAAAAAGGATAAAAATGATTACCTCTGTGGTTTTGTCTTTGCTGCCATCGTCAACCACAATGACCTCATAAGTGAAAGAGGGGTGCTGTTTCTGCAGAAAGGAATTAACATGTGGGATTTGTAGCACACAAAGCACTTTTTCCAGTTAAATGCTGCCACCTACTGGTACCTTTGAGAATAACATGTCAAAACACGATGAAAACTGAATTAAGCACCACCTGTGTGAGGCTTTTTACTTACAGGTCTTTTTTCCAAGTACTCCATAGCTTCATCCAACATCACAGGCACTGCAATGACACAATCACAAGCACAATTGATCATTAATCTCAGAGTAAACTGTGCATTTATTATTCAACTGCTCAATGAGGAATTGAAAATATTAGGTCTTTAAAACTTTTTCATTGTATATGTGTTATATAAACAGGTTAAACATGGCTTTCGTTTTGCTGTATCTCCAGACATCAACAGGAAAAGTCAATCAATGACAGCTTAGACTTTGGGAAATAATAAGAGCCATTTTTCACTATTTCTGACATGAAGAAATGATTCACCAATTTGCAGTTACTGCACAGACGTTCTTGGCAGAAACCTGGGTTTACCTCTCTCCCCCACTCCCACTTTACTCACTTCTGAGCTCCTCATTGTAGGCCGGAATCACCACGGAGAGATCTATGGAGTGTGGATCATGTAGACTGGGGAAGAGCTCCTTCTCTCCTGTGGCGCTGAGGAAGTATTTCTCCTTCTCGTGCCGTGTCAGGTTCACCATTCCGGCAGTGACGTGTGCTATAACTAACAACTGAAAAGAGAGAGAATTGAGAATGGTGATCTGATTACTCTTGCCTTCAGGTACATTTACACACTTACAGGTACTGTTTTAAATGAAATGGATACAGGAGATATGCTTGGTTGTATTTAAACCTTCCATTGAGGCCTGTGATGTAACAGAGCAGAGTCAGTCATGATTTGGGGCAAAGATTTTGTGTTTTTATCCTGTATTCATCCCTTATCTTTTAAAAATTTTAACTTTTGAGAATTTGTTTTTTCACAAAAAGTCAAAAAAAAGTGGACTACTTTTGCTGCTTTGGAGCATTTTCTTCTTAGGATACACAACTAAATTTACAGTGCATCCAGAAATTCACACCTCTTCACTTTTCCCACATTTTGTTATGTTACAGCCTTATTACAAAATGGATTCAATTCCTCTTTTTCCTCATCAATCTACACACAATACCCCATAATGACAAAGCCAAAAAGACACTGAAATATCACTTTGTTGAGGTCCCCTTGGCAGCGATTACAGCCTCAAGTCTTCTTGGGTATGAAGCTACAAGCTTGGCACACCTGTATTTGGGGATTTCTCCCATTCTTCTCTACAGACCCTCTCAAGCTCTGTCAGGTTAGATGGGGAGCATCGCTGCACAGCTACTTTCAGGTCTTTCCAGAGATGTTCAATCAGGTTCAAGTCTGGGTTCTGGCTAGGCCACGCTAGGACATTCACAGACTTGTCCCAAAGCCACTCCACTCCGTTGTCCTGTTAGAAGACAAACCTTCGCCCCAGTCTGAGGTCCTGAGCGTTCTGGAGCAGGTTTTCATCAAGAATCTCTCTGTACTTTGCTCTGTTCATCTTTCCCTCGATCCTGACTAGTCTCCCAGTTCCTGCCACTGAAAAACATCCCCACAGCATGATGCTGCCACCACCATGCTTCACCGTAGGGATGGTATTAGCCAGGTGATGAGAGGAGCCTCGTTTCCTCCAGACACGATGATTGACATTCAGGCCAAAGAGTTCAATCTTGGTTTCTTCAGACCAGAGAATCTTGTTTCTCAAGGTCTGCAAGTCCTTTAGGTGCCTTCTGGCAAACTCCAAGTGGGCTGTTATGTGCCTTTTACTGAGTAGATGCTTCCGTCTGGTTTTTTTGTACCCTTCCCCAGATCTGTGCCTTGATACAATCCTGTCACAGACAATCCCTTTGACTTCCTTGGTTTCTGCTCTGACATGCACTGTCAATAGTGGGACCTTTTATAGACATATAGTCATGTCCAATCAATTTACTACTGGTGGTCTCCAATCAAGTCGTAGAAACATCTCAAGGATGATCAGTGGAAACAGGAGGTACCTGAGCTCAATTTTGAGTGTCATAGCAAAGGTGTGAATACTTTGAAATTGAATTTCTAAAAACCCCTTTTGGCTTTGTCATTATAGGGTATTGTGTGTAAATTGATGAGGGGAAAAAAGGAATTGAATCAATATTGGAATAAGGCTGTAACCTAACAAAATGTGGAGGACGTGAAGTCGTGTGAATACTTTCCGGATGCAATGTACGTGTTTATGAAGAGAAGAAATGCAGAAAGGAAGTGTCAAAAATCAAGGGAAGGTACACAATTGACTTCTTACATAGAAAACGCTTGTTACAATGAGTTTCAACAACGCTCTGACAACACAACATGGACTGAACAGTGTGATTACTTACCACAATCAAGGCCAAAAGTGCCACCGCGACCAAGGCTTGAACTATTTCACAGAGACAATCCATTTACCATGAGAAACCCTAAATGCCACTTACAGCCCACAAAAGCAGCTAGCTACAGAGCTAACCTGTTTCCTCCCGGCAGACCTCCCAGGAAACTGAAGGAAACAAACACCTACAAGATTGTTTATAAAACGGAGGCACTGAATAAGGGTCCTTATATCTCCATTATCCTGTGAGCAGTTCAGTGAACTCCACTTCCAATCACAAGTGAACACTGTGGCGACGCGGAAGTGGTTGTATCGCGACACATCATCATTTGGAGGCAAGAGAGCAGCGACGCACACGCTGCCACCTAGTGGACGGGAGTGATTCAACATTATTATAGTATGTGTCACTGAGGAGACAATTTATTATCCCTAACCACACCGTAGCAGGCTTTTTAATGTGCATAAAGGGGACAGCTCAGGAGCACTTTCAACCGGAGATGAATTCCACAGCTACCAGTACCTCCCACTCCCACTAAAAACAAATATATATAATCTCAAGAATTTCTGAATACTGCACATTTAATATATTGCAGATTTATTTACAGAGATTGTTTACTATACATTGTTATTTATTTTATTTTGTTTATCTGATCACTTTCACCCTTACACTGCTACACCCTGAGCTTTTTAATATTTGAAACGACCTGGTTGGAGTAAAGATATTGTTTAAATAAGAAGGCAATATAAATTGTAGGCCTGTTTGTGGAGACTTGATTTGAATGCTATTGCGGATTAAAAGTGTAGTACTTATTAAATGCATCACTATTAGTATTATTTAATATAAATGTAAGGGGTATTTATTTCGGCGAAATCGCATTTGACCCTGCCGTGTTTCCTCCTACCGGCTACCGTAGTATAACACCAAACCCACGTGGTTAATCAAAACATCATGGCGGCCGGTTTCAAGTAAGAGTGTCAGAAAATTACACGTTTTTCTAAATGTGTTTAATATTTAGCTACGAAATGAATTCATCAGTATGGCTAGATTAAATCTGATTATCGACTAAAATAAGGCACGTTTTTTTTTGTCAAACTGTTAGGAGGGCACTTAGCTGATAGCTGGAACTGTGTTGATACATCTCCTATAAATCTGACTACTGAAGACTTCAGCTGTTACATGATAAAAACCAAACCTCCCATCCTGTTCGCAGGAGTAATAACTAAATACTCATTTCTGAATATGAACAAGCGGACAAGCAGCATCCGTCACAGCTAATAAGTCGATCGATGACTGTTTCAGTCTCTTCAAGCCAGTAACTTTTCCTCTTTCCTTTCCTTGTCAACTTTAACCCTTGCAGGACTGCTGAGCCTCTGGAGTACCACAGGAGTTTTCTGGTTAGTGATAGTAACACAAAACGTGTCAACTTTCAGCTCACAGTTGGTAGAAACCTTTTCTGTTGAGTTATGATGCTGTTAATTGTTACTGTCAGTGGCAGCTGTTATACATGGATCCCTACAAGTTATAATTTCAGTAACAATTATCCTTCCTGGGTTCCACACTAAAGACAAGGCACTCAAATAACAGATTATGGACAAATCACCAAATCACCATATCAACAAAACAACATGAAATACAAATAACAGAAAAGACTAAGTTCTCTCACAGTCATGTTACCTAAATAGCAAATGGTTAAATAAAATACTAGTTTGTAAGTCTGCTAATGCTACAAGTGTAACTGCCCAATACTAAACTTCACATACAGAAAATCATATGTAGCATTATCTGTAAGGCATTGATTTTAGGTGAAGCTAATGAGAAGCATCCCACGAAGGCATGTCTGGTGTCATACTGATGTTTGCTGGTGTGTGTGTTAGCTGTGAATATGTGTAGGTCGTACTACATACTTGAATTGTCTAACTTCAAACTTTTCCCTAACCCCTTTCCAGAAAGAAAACTGTCGACCTGATGGACGGGATCTGTCAGAATTCAGAGCTACAACACTAAACATAGGTGAAGCACAGTGCTGATGATCATCTCTACTGTAAATGATGCATTATTATGTTTTCTTTACACTACAAGTATTTTTTTTCTTTTCCTGGCTGCTCTGTACAGGGTCCATATCCACAGCAGATGGCTCAGCTCTGGTTAAGGTTGGAAACACCACGGTCATCTGTGGGATCAAAGCGGTAAATGATTATGAAATTCAGCAGTTCAGAACTTTATTTGAATGAAGTGAACAGATATTTAATGATGAAAAGAAAGCCTCTCACTTTGTTGTGTTTCTTTATATGCAGGAGTTGACAAACCCTACAGTGGAGGCACCAGGAAAAGGTTACATCGGTGAGTACAGCATGAGAGTACAGAGTAAACAGGAAAACAAGCACATTTGCACACTTTCATTCACATAAAGTCAGAAATCCAACATGAGTCAGTGAATACGATGATGGGAGACTATATATGGGGCTGATTTTTTTTAAAGTGATTTTGTGTAGTAACTCTCAGAAAAACTACTCTCCTCTAAATCTTTTGTGGTCTTTTTTGGATAACTTTAGTATAGATATATCAGGTTTATTTTGATTCATATGTTGTTTGTCTGACTTTATGTGAATTAAAAATGTACAAATTCACCTGTGTTTCTGTTGGAATTTCCAAGATATCATTGTCCAGGTCACAAAAGCAAAGTTTGAAGGGAATAATCACCATTTTCTATACTTTTTAGTCTCAAGTTATTAGGAAACTATTGGAACAAAAATCATTAAATAGTATCTTCACCTTGTGTGCCTCAGTTTGAGTAAATATCTAAAGTAGTAATATTCAGTAACTTTCCATCCCTACTAGTACCCAATGTGGACCTGCCGCCTCTGTGTTCCTCTCGGTTTCGGCCGGGCCCACCAGGAGAACAAGCACAAGCAGCCAGCCAGTTTATCGCTGATGTAATCGAAAGGTACAGCTGACTTCTCCATATTTCTGACTTTTCATTTTCTAGCAACATCAAATGTGCTGACTCACTTTATGTCTGCCATTGCCTTAACTGACCTAAGTTTGTTTTTTTGTATCAATGTTGTAGCTCTGAACTGATCCAGACAGAGGACTTGTGCATTGAGAGAGGAAAGGTAAATATAGACACATGGACATTAACGCTGGTGCAGTTAGATTATTGATTGTTGTGAATATTGGATCCTAATTCTGCTCATTCTTATTGCAGCTCTGCTGGGTGCTGTACTGTGACATCATGTGTCTCGACTACGACGGGAACTTGTTGGATGCTTGTATCATTGCCCTGCTGGGTGCCTTGAAGAACAGTACGTGCTGCAGTGATGAACTCCACAGTTGCTCTGTAACTGAACAGATTCAAGCCAAAAAACAAATAGTTCTTTCCTTTCACAGCTCATAAATAACCAGAAACACTGACAAATTGTGCCCTGAGGTGTGATAGTATTGTAAACTTTTGGTATTTTTACTGGTTTCATCCAATAAGTGTATTGATTTTCATTTAGTTAACTCATTCTTTATGGCTGTGGCCAGAAAAAGCTTCTATCTCTGTTATGAAAGCAGCTTTTTATCAGCACATTCAATTCAAAGTTTCTCTGCTTCACACAGCACAACTACCAGAGGTCACCATCAACACAGAAACGAGTGGACCAGAGGTGAATTTAGAAAAGAGACACGGGCTGCAAATTCACAAACATCCAGTCGGAGCATCCTTTTGTGTCTTTGATGAGTAAGTGAATCTACGCTGTTTGTCTAGGCAAGATAAAAAAAAACCCCCCACTGTATTCTGTATTCACAAGTATGATTTGAACCTTTTGTAATTGTCCCCGCACAGCTCCATACTGATCGTAGACCCAACAGCCGAGGAGGAGTGTCTATCAACCGCTCAGCTCACTGTGGTGACAGACGAGGAAGGGCGACTGTGCTCTGTACACAAACCAGGTCAGAAACATTCACCTGTGTCACCTATGCTCTGGGTTATTCCAGTTTCTCCCTGTTGTCAATTTCTTTTTCTATAGTTGGTCCAATTTAGCATTTCTACATCTGTATGCAGTTCAGCAATATTTTTAGAGTTAGAAAACATTGAAAAAAAAAGTGAAGTCAGAGGTTAATGATCTGTCAGTAACATATTTGAAAAGCTGCACCAATTTTCAAGCAAGAGATATTTTGAAAACTTTTGTAGACTACATGTAGATTCTCACTAGTGCCCCTTTTCTGCTGCTGGTTTTTGTCATATAGAGATTAATATGAAAACGGTGCTAGGAAAATCACACCAAAGAATTCATAGATCTTTGGAGACAGCTGTGTGCTCAACCATCTTCTGTCAAATTGTTTTCCATTTGCACCTTTTTTAACCCTCCTGTTGTGCTCCCGGGTCAAATTGACCCTATCTCTTTTGACTGTTCCTCACTTCCTTCCTCTTTTCCTCCTTCCTTCCTTCCTTCATCATTCCTTCTTTCCTCTCCTTACTTCCTTCCTTCCTCATCCCTTTTTCTCACTTCCTTCCTTCCTTCCTTCCTCTTTTCCTTCCTTCTTTCCTCCTTTCCTTCCTTCCTTCCTCCTTTCCTTTGTTCCTTCCTCATTTCATTCTTTCCCCACTTCCTTCCTTCCTTCCTTCCTCTTTCCTCCCTTCCTTCCTTCCTTGACCTGAGCACAACAGGAGGGTTAAAGATAGTGTCATGTACTTAATTTTAATTTTGAGTAGATGTTTTTTCTTTGGTCAGCTGTTTCTACACCATAGATATGAATGGTGGTCAGTCAGAATCTCAATTAAAGCCAACAGTTGTGGGTAGGCATCTTTTATCAGAAGGAAAACAAGTCATCACCATGAACAATCTTTCCCTCTGCCTTAGGTGGGACGTCACTTTCAGCAGAGAAGCTGCAGGAGTTCATCTGCCGAGCGACAGCACGACAGAAAGAGATCCAGAAACTCATTGACAAAGTTATAAACAGTGTGAAGACGACACAATAAAGAGTCTCAAACAATGCTTTTTTATCTAAAAGCTGTATTTTCCACTGTCAATATATATTCTTTTTTTTTAATAACAATAAAACTGCTGACAAAGACCGCTTAAAAAATTATTTCTCAGTGTCCAGAAATGTCTCACACACACACTCAATTGATGTAAGAATACGCTCATGGCTCCAGAGCTAATTAAAAGGAAAATGCCTTTTTCAAAATGTGCTGTACAAAAGCAGGTACACCGTCTTGCATGTTGATCTCGAGTCCTCGGTTGAGCCCTGTGCCCGGAATTGCTAACAAGACGAAAGACTTCCAACAGACTGAGAGGTAGAGAGCTGCCCCCAGGCACTACTCCAAGATCAGATTTGCATTTTCACATGTAATGGTTAGGTGGAGGGTTTGGTGTCGGTAAGCTCAGCTGGGATCCGAGCTTAAAGGGCAGTTTCTACCAGGGTCAACCAAGTGGAAGGCAAGAGGATCGGACAGGCTCATGAGGAATCCTCTGAGAATGTGCATTAATGATCCTCTCAGTCCACAGGGCCTCCATAAAGAAAAGTCTTTCCTGAAGGGGAACTATTATTGTGGAAGCCTGCTACCTACGAGAACCATCTTTTTCTGTTTCATCTCAAAAAATATCACTAAGGTTCTTTAAGTGTAGGGCTCCCTGGTGTAAAAAAAAACCCTCCATCCTCTATGGCGGGCATGGTTTTGGTTCTCCAAAACCTCTGACAACCATTACATACAAATTCGTCAGCTAGAAAAAGACAAACAGAAACGACAAAAACAAAAGTCTTTTTTTTTTTTTGTCTGCAGTCTCCACAACGAGGCAGACAAAGAGCACAGTATGGATCATTCACGTCCTTGTGTAGCTGGGGGAAGGGTTTTTAGTGTGATATTAGTCTGTCATGACTTTGGGAGAGGCTGCGGCGTGCTTCGCTTCCTCTTACTTCTTGGTTGGTTGGCGGTATGTTGCCGTGGCGCTCCCCCCTGAGGAGCTGCTGCTCCCATAGCCATTTGCTGCTGCTGCATTTGGTGCTGCAAGAATTGCAACTGTCCAGTGCAGAAGGAAAGATTGAAAAATATCAGAAGGTCTTTCAGTACATTATCACAAGCAAGACAAAACAGGCTATTGTGAGTGGATCTTCTATGTAGGCAGTAGTATGTGTAAGCATTTGCAGCAGGGGTAAAGAGTCAGCAGAGTCCCTCACCGAAACTGGAATCACATTAAGTTTAATATTTCCAGCAGAGTGCTTTACAGTATGTTGTCGACAGTCTACGAGTGGTATTGGATTAGTGAAGCTAAACTAAAGCCTGGTTCAACATACAAGAGGAGTGTGCAGAGAAACACAGAAGAGTGGTTAATGGGTTGCAGAGGAGAGGGAGAGGAAGGAGGAGAGGTACAGGTTCGGGGCAAGTCAGGGTGTGTTGGGGAGTGAGGCAGGATACAGTCAAGCAGCACCAGTGGCGTTCTGGAGACACAAGAATTATTGGCTGTGACCTTAGCAACAACAGACATGCAGCGTAGCAACCGTGCTTTCTGCTTTGAGTAAGTCAGCAACTTCAACTGGGCAAAAACAAAACAAAAAGTATTTTAACACCTTATGATTCATGCTTACAGTGTAGCAGCCTATAATGTGTAATCTGTCATGATGCAGTCAGCAGAGTTTCAACAGTATGTACTCGATCGCTAAGTGCTTTGTAAGAACATGCCTCCCAGTTCGACACACTGTTAGTTTTTGCCATGGAAAGTGCGACAAGCTCTGGTGTCTGGGGCTGCTGGGAGTACTGGGACTGCTGTGTTCTTTGTCAAACAACATATTAACCAAAACATACAACACAAGATGGATTGAGTAAATAGTGTGGGTCTACAACAAAGAAAATAAATTCAATTTCATTCAATAAATTCAAGGCAAGTGGTGAAGAAAATAAAGATTCAGACTAAAATATGTTTTCATTATTCTTAAGATAGCTGTTTACCATATTGAAGTCTTTCTATTGTTCAAAGCCCTTAAAATTGAGCCTCTTAGAACTCTAATTTTTATTCTTTGACATTCAAGTGCACACTAAATAAAGCTAAATAAAGACAGAGTTGAATCTACTGTATATGTGTATATAAATGTTTAAGTTGCTGTATTACTTGGATCTGTGGCTGGTGCTGCTGCTGAAGCCTTGGAGAAGGCAGCGGGGGCCCAGACCCGTCCAGCCCACAGCCCAACTGGGACAGCACTATGGGGGGGATGGGGGGTAGGAGGGAGGGGTGAGGTAGGGGCCCAGAGGGAAGATGTGACAGCAAGAGTGAGAGAAGCAGGAGAAGAAATAGAGTAAAGTATAAAGTGAGAAAAGGCACATTCAGGAAAATGGGGGACATCGAGGAGGATTTGGAGGGGGGGGGGGTGTTTCAGTGACGCATTAGCCCATAAAAGAGAGGAGGAGTGAAAGAAAGAGAGGGAATATTGCAGGTAGGAAATGACCATGTGCCATTAAAAGCATGATTGAGTTGAGCCAGAAAGGTGTGAGTGAGGTGGAAAAGGAAGATAGGAAGACAAGGGGAGAAAGAAATGAGGATGGGGGTAAAAAAAAACAAAAAAACAATAGATAAAAAGAAAAAAAAAGGAGAATGCAGCACAGATGAGGGGGAAATTGAGACTCTCCTGTCAGTTGTTACATGCTCCAATAAGAGGGATAATGGCTAACTTCAGTAAAATGATCATTTTAGTTAAAAACAGGAAGTCCTATTGTATAGTAATAACAATAATAAATACATTAGTAAAATGTATCTTATTAGTACTAGCTAGTGGCATGGTGTCATTTTGTTTTGAAACGGGTTAGGTGATGAAGGGAAATGTTTTACAGAGAGTTGTGTGGGTTTAGTGTGTATTTGGTTGTGTGTGTGTGTGTGCGTGCGTGCGTGCCTGTTGGTGTGTGGGTCATCATACCTGCTGCCTGTGGAGACATGAAGCCTCCGACTCCTAGGTTGATGACCGCTGTTTGCTGGTTTCCTAAACTTTGGTCCGTCCCCTGTTCACCCTGTAAAGAAAATCAAAATGAACACAGTGAGTGACAGTAAGTCTTTACACATTTTGCTTCCCCACAATATCTAACACTTGTATTAAACTGTATTTTGTTCAGCACTTTGAAAGAAAGTCTTCATAAAGCAAACGCCAGGCCACTTACACAAGTTTCTTGATTGCAACTTAACTTAAGCAGACCGATATCTTTTAGGACTCAAAAGTATTTCACAAAGTAAAATATTGTTTAAATATGCAGGAAGGATCTGTGATGAACAAAAGACAAACATGGTGTAACCTAAGTGAAATATAGTGATTTTAAAAGATGTTACTGCTAATTCCCCTCCGAGTGTCCTGAAGTGGTTATGAGGTGTTTTGGCAGTGGTTACAGCTTCTTCAACAACACTTTCTTGAATATGTCAGTATCAGCCCGGCACTGCTGGATTCTGGGATTTACTCCCATTCCTCCTTGCAGATTTGTTCTAGCTTGCTCTTGTAGGACAAACAGTCTCTCGAAAGCTGTGATGTAGTTATTCCACAGACTTTCCATTGAGACTCAAGCCTGGAGGTTGGTTGGATGACCCAAGCAATTACAAATTCTTGCTTTAAAGCCATATTTGTCAGATGCTTTGGCCCTATTTTTAGAGGTGATTTAATTTTCTGGACTCAGTTCCACACAGGCCTGGTTTGTGACTTTGGTTCCTTGGCCTATTAACACCTCCCTAACCAAGCTAGGTAGCACAGTTTTGTTACTGCTAGTCTTGGTTATTACATATATCTCTTTTGTGAACATTATTCAACTAAATCTGTGCAAAACTACTAAATGAAAGAATCATCAAATGAATATACATTTTGTCGGCTCAGTGTTTGTGTGTATGCAAATGTGACTCACCGTCTCTCCCTGCTGTTGAGGGCTGGAGGTGGCTGACTGACTCTGCTGTGGGGAGAACTGAGACAGCTGCGGCTGCTGCAGAGAGTTAAAGATGAGAGGCCCAGTGGGGATCTGGAGATGTAAAACGCGCACACACACACACAGATACACCAACAAACAAAAAAGTGGAGGAGTAACAGACATGGATATGAGGACGAAGGAAGGGATGCGGATGGAGTAGAATGATGCACATGTACGCAAAAAGCAAAAAGAACAGAGGGGAAAAAGGGGAGAATTAACAAAGCAATCAAACAACACAGGGCGACTAAACCATTACCACTTTCAACATATCAATATTACAAAGGACTATGAAGGGGATTAGACAAGCAATGATCAACAAGCAGGCTGTTTTTTTAAATTCAGATAATATACTATTACTTCTTCTGCCACTATTCCTTGACCTATATCAGGAAAGGCTTTTGCCCTTATGGCACTAGACCAATTTTGATAAAGGTGTTAATGATAACGTATGCAGTGATGTATAGGAAAACACGTGAGGAAATTAAAGTTGTGCAGTTGATTGTGCAGTTGATTCACAGTTCATTACTATTCCACAAAAGGTGCAGGACCAGGATCAAGAGCTGGATCTCTAAACAACATGTACCCAGTGCATGCTACTAACTGTAGTTATACCTGCAGTACGTTCAGTGGTCTCAACCCAGCACTGCTGTTCAGGCCAAAAGGACTCCCTGGAACACACATCAGAGTTACATTCACCAGATAGCAAAGTACAGACTGTGCTTCAAATGGCTGATTATGTTAGAGGATGCTAGTCAGAGGTCAGGGGTCCTGTAGCTTATAGGGATGCATTATCATGCTAAAGAACATGAGGGTTTCATCTGAAGGGTAATCTCCATGCTCACTACTTCACCCTAATGTCATATAGCTGGTCTTAACTGCTCATATTTAATTATACTAGTAATACATAAGCAGGTATGACTTTGAAATCTCTTACCAGTCTGTGTTGCAGACTGCATGGTGGGCATCAGGCCTCCAGGTGGCAGGATTCCACTCAAGTTAAGGCCTGGACCCAGCATGGGGTTAGAGCCACTCATCAAAGTCTGAGGACTGCTACACAGACAACATATGATGGTCATGAAAAGTGACAGCGTGGCATCATTCTGCACTGATAACATGAAGTGGAGCGTGGGCATCAAAGATAGTTCAACATTTTCTTACCAGACGGAGCTGACAACATTGATGAAATTAAGCCCTGCGGGGTTGGCCATGACCTGCGACGAGGTGGTTCCCGTGGTGATAGATGTACCCATGGTGGGCAGGGGAATAGTCATTACAGGTAGGGGTTGGCTTAGAGCCAGTTGCTGCTGGGCGAAAGGCGTGAGGAGGGTGGGATGCGACTGGCTTTGTACCATGGGAGGGTCTGATGGGGTCGGGGTAATCGAGAGAGGAGCGCTGAGAGAATCAGCAGGGTGTGGGGTCGAGCATGGCGTGTTGGTGGGTGTGGGGGTGGATGGCTTGGGGGTCCCCGATCCTTAATGGGGAAAAAAGAGTCAAAACAGGCAAAACTATTTAAGACGGCACAGAGTACTTTTTATAAGGTGATGCCAATAAAGCTTTGTAAAATGACATTATAATGAGTGAGTTTATTCTATTTTACACTCATTCTGTATATTAAATCCTTTACTTTCTGTTGCTAAATTCATGTTAAAGGCTCCTGGGTTTAATGGAAGTTAATCTTCCTGAACAGCTGAAAATTTACATTTTAATTATGGAGCTGTCAAAACTTCATCCTATTTTTTGAAAATGTACACAACAGATGGTTTTAGTGCATAATACTACAGAGAAAAGAGGTTATGGTAATGCAAAGCTCTTTGTTCTTGTCAAGTTCCACAAACGTCCCTGTAGTGTTGTGGTTTTTTTGGGCTCCTCAATATTTCTTAAGACCTGGACCCTTGTCAGTCATTTTTCATCAGATGTTAAAAACATTCCGGTTCTGGAAAAGTGAATTCTCTTGAGGGGAGGGGGGGCTGATGGAAGACCAATCAATACTGCTCATTTTCACAACTGTGCCCGATGAAAGCAACCAAACGTTAGTCAGACTGGACTGTACTCACTCTGTGTGGAGCCCATAGGAGAAAGGGAGGAAGGTGACAGCAAGCCAACCTGGCCCAGCTCCATGGAGTGCTTTCTGTTCAGAGACTGGCTTTTGGCTGGAGGGGGCGTAGGACACTTGAGTAGACCACTGGTTTGGGAACTATATGGATTACCTGATGAAAAAATGAGGAGACCCTTTTCACAACCACAAAAGGGAATATTAAACAGATCTGAGTCGACACTGGTGAGGAGGCAGTTTTACACTGAGCCCGTTGTGTGCAATATCACTTTATGGCCCTAAAACTTTGTATTTAACAACTTCATTAATTTGTCTGAGTAAATACATGAACATTTTACGTTCCACAGCTGAAACTACAAAAATACATGATATATTGTTTGCCTCTGGCCTTGATCCTTATCTTAACCAGGGGTATTGCAGGATCAACCCTTCCAAACCTGACCTGGGTATCCCCCTGCAGTCTTTGCCATGAAAGGCAAACTGTAACTCTGACATGTCTGTGCTGCTAAAATTAATCAGATTATGATGTTTGATGCAGTCCAGAAGTTTTTTTACGTTGCCATGTAAGGTTTGATGGTTGTACCTTTTCCAAACAATGTCATGTCTACTTTGGTTTGAAAAATTCTATGATTTCCAGAATTCCCTTCAACAAACCGCAGGAGAAACGATGTCAATTTGATCCTATTTTTGGCAGGGTAAAAAGAGTACCATAAATAGTAACTGGGGAGATTTTTCCAACTGAGGAAAAATCACAAATTAGGCTTTCTAACACTTTCCACAAGTTTGCACTTTATCATTCTTAAAAAAGGTAGCAGATGTACCTGAGGAGCTGCTGCCTGATCCTGAAGGCAGTTTAATGGGAGGGGGGCGGTGTTTCACCCCTTTTCCCAACACAGACGTCTGGACCAGTGGAGAAATACCATCACCCTGCAGAAAACATTTAAGCAGTCTGTTAGCCACAGTGCATCACACTCACTGTCATCACTGTAACACAAAACTAATCTTCTCAACAATGCTGAGTGCAAATCACAGGAGCAAAGTCAATCTTTAACTAAGTGTGCTCATTAGGCTTCTTATTTTTACTCTAAAAAAATTGAAGGTAAATTTATTAAGGAAATTCTAACCTGTGTTTCATCAACAACAACAAAAAAAAATCATAATCAGAAAAGGTAAGATGAAGCTAAAAATTAATCATGTTATGATGCCAATTTCTTTCAACTTCTATACAAAAATTTAAATAAATTCCACAAAACCAGAGAAACCTCAAACTTTGCCTTCACCAAAGCACAGCTGCACTTACCTCATCTTTGCTGGGAGAGGGAGGCCCCATGCTGCCTGAGTTATGAGACATCTTGACCTGACACTTCACATCTCTTTCATACACTCCTTTGTACTGATCAAGAAACCTAAAAAACAGACAACACATAATGTATACCATGTCTCCAACAACCCATCCCTAAAATTGTTTTAGAAAATCATTAGCCTCCAAACTAAAGCAAATAAAGGTGACTTACCGGTCCGCATCTTTCTTTGAGCCTATAAGAAACCTGAAAATGAGATGAAAGAGATTTCAGAGTGGAGTTTTATAGTCAGTCATGTTTACTGAATTTGTCCAAGAGGCTGTCCTTACGGGGGATGTATGAGCTTTAGATCACTGCTCTCCTCCTCTTCCTTTGATTCTTTAGCACAGTAGATCTTCCCATACACCAGTGGGTCTCCCATCGATTGGAAGATAGACACCTTGGTCCTCTGGGCTTGACCCCCGACCTCACATTCAAACGTGTAGTCATCTACAACTTCCTGTGTGTAAAAAGTGGACAAAAACATCTGAATGAAGGACATTTGTATGACATGCAGAATACATTTCAAGTTGTTGCCAAAATGCAGAAGAGGCCAGGCATGAAGTCTCATCATGGTTCAGTGGTGACTGAACACATAAAAAATTTGAGTTTCTTGGCTATTCTTCACTTTACTCAACATTTAAGAAAATATATCAAGACAGGGTGAGAAAAGGCAGAAGAGGCGAAGGCAAAAGAAGGGGTAACCGCAGAGAGACAATAGGATTTTTTATATAATATGTAGTCACAAACGCTAATGTTCAGTTTAGTAACTGGTTTCACAATATTGGCTATGTCTATCACCACCTGTTTTAGGGCCCAGCACCCAGAAAATATTACTCTACGTCTCATTGACTTTCATGAGGGATGAAGTATGCTGGACATACGTGAAAAATAGTCCAGCACCATTTATGGAAAGAAACAATGTCCCTGAAACGGTCTGTCTGCAGTCCAGTATGCTTTTCCCCCCCAGAAATGCAAAAGCATGTGTGAAATTCAGAACCGTTCCACATTTGACGGCAGCTTTGTGGCTGAGCATGATAGTATTTGCAGCTGACCATCAAAAAGGAATCTGTCTAAGTTGGTTTAACCACTTGGAAAAATATCTTTTCTGTGCAAAACCAAGAGGCTGTGTAGTCATTTTGGACAATGCTGGAGACTGAAACAACATAAAAACAATGTACATACATAAATATAGTCGCTATTTCTAACAGCCAACAGCCATTATTGATCTGTACCCTCAAAGTGTGTTAATGCTGCTGTCACACTTACCTCAGCAGGCCAGATCACAGTAGTGGGCTGGGAGTCCTCCAGCTGCAAGGATCTCTCAACCACAGCATACTTTTCCACCTAGAACAACACATAAGCAAATCCATCTGGTTTGTTATGCCCTACATTATAAGTGCCAGACTATGACTTTAGTACTTTTTAAGTGGTGTTGGCTCAAGCATTTAAGTGACAGTGTTATAGAGTAACACAGCACTACTTACATCAATTTCCTTCGGTACACTTAGTTGGCAGTTGCTCTGCTTCCACATGTCGACACACTGCAAGCGACGACAGCCGAGAAGCAGGGAGGCAAGCAGCAGAGAAAAACAGACGTATGAGCAAAAATGACAGACAAAAATGGCACTATGACAGCCTGCTTCATTGATCTACGCTGTAGTCGGATAATAGATTTTTCTCAACACTGCATAGTAAACAGGTGAGCAGACACATACTGTAGGTAAACTATTTTCATCGTGTGGGATCAACCAAATGTTGACTACTTACGTTTCCAACCTTGGAGATCTTAAGGTCTATGACAGGAACAGGTTTCCTCTCCTTTCTCCTCTGTAGGTAGTCGTAGAGTCGTAGCTGCGGTGGCATGGGCAAGTGGGACAGCTCTTGCTGCCTGTTCAGTGCAGCTCGAGAGTGTCTCTTGAAACACCTACGATACATGTAGACAAGCAGTGTGTGTCTTTAAAAAGGCCAATACTTGATTAAGAGACTTTCTCTTTTCATAATCACAGAGCTTTCACTCTCAGCTCTTTCACTAAAAAGAAAAACATTCATAAAAAACGTATTTCCTGGCACAACTGAATTCAAAGCGACTTTAGTCCAACCTTGGTGAGTGTGAGTGTGTGTGTGTCCAGTACCGTTTCATGGAGCGAGTGTTCATTTTCTGCTTGTTGTAAAGCAGGCGGTTGGCTGTGCAGGTGACAGAAATGGAGGGATCCAGGCACAGGGGTTCGGCCGTTGCCAAAATCAACTGACTCTCCAGTTGTAATTTGTCATCCTAAAGCAGAGAAAAAAGATTGATCAAGAAAACACCTGTGCAATGTGCTAATTCTAAAAGGACTCAGAGCCACAGAGGAGGACTACCAACTATGATCAAGTAATTGTCATTAGCTAAGGCAATAGCATCAACATAACTTGTGCTGGTGTCGATTTCTTATGGCTGAATTGCTAATACCTAATACCTGAGATGTGCTTCAAGTACTCTGATACAGAGCTTGGAAAAAAAGAACGTATTTGGAGGCATGACTGACTTTATCCAGGAAAATGTTTCATAGCATTAGTGCTGACACCTTACCTGTGTCCACTTGTGGTGGTCACTGGTCAAGGCATGGACATCACAGATCAAAGTCTGTAGAACAAAAAACAGATAAAAAAACAAGCATTTTAAAGTTGAAGGTTAAATGTCGGTTAATCACTCATTCCAGTTTATAATCATACATGCTCAAATAGTATCTGCATATTTGTTTAACAGTTTCTTTTGGCCTATGTGAGAGAGTTGGTTTACCTGCATGGTTGGCCGCAGCAGGATGTGTCTGCTCTGATAGGTGGGCATTTTAGTATTACCAGACTGCCTGTAGTCTCTCACCTCCACTATTACACATCCGCAGTGGAAGATGTTCACCTGAGACACAATGCACAAGTCACATGTCAACCAACAGATGGATACAAAAAGGGATATTACAAGGCAAATACCATGAAGAAACTATGGAGAATATAGTCCTGTTTAACACATCTGAAGCCCTTGAGTATACTCCAGGATACTTTTAGTTTCATTTCTCACACCACATAATATTTTTTCTATGCATGTTGGTATGTACATTTTTATATGTGCAGATGAGCATACACACCTGTGATTTCTCCAACAGATCTACCAGAATAGGAGGCAACTCCTCAGCATCCAGGTACTCCAGCAGTTCTCCTTCTTCATATGGCAAACGGATGGTTTCAGAATCTAGTAAACAAAACAAATATGTATGTCACTTATTGGTAACAAATGTGGTACACAGATCAGAAAAACACAACTGGGATGACTGAACAGACTTAAGTCACTTTTTTATTGATTTCTCTTACCGGACCCATTTTTTCCCCTGAGCATTAAAGAATAGCCTTCATTCCCAGGGTACAGGTTGACCACCAAACATGACACAGACTCCTGAGACACTAGCTTCTCCAGTAGATTCACATTTCTTCTCAAATTCTTCAGAAAGGCAAAAAAAACAACAACACATATAAGAGACAAATCCCTCATATTAGCAACAAATCTCGTGCAGTTTTGACTTAACCAATAATATAGGAGAAAGTATATATTTTTGCTTTCAATTCACATACTTGGAGTTATAGTTTTTACTTGTACAGTAATTGTACGCTTTTAAATGCTTTAAAAATAAAACATAACAAGGACTGACATTGTTTTGTCTTTATAAAATTAAATATATGTCACACATTTTCAAATGTACAAATATGTGCATCTGGAGTGCCCCTGTGGCTGAATTGTTACAGCACAAGCCACATAACTTAACACTGAGTTATTTGGGCTATGTCCAGGTAGATTAATAACCAAGTTTACTAATAAATACCAAATACACCCAGACCATTTAGTTTGCCTACTTCAGTTTGTAAACGACAAACTATGCAGAAATGCTACGTTGCCAAAATAATCCATTGCTTCCAACTTCTTGCCTTGATGATCTTTAAATTTATTCAATGTAATTACTGTCCTGTATATGTTATATGTCTGTAATGACAGTTAGCTCACATTTCCCCCCACTCCTTCACTATTGATTGGAATGAACAAAGTTTCCATGCATAGTCATAATTATCGAGTTATAACTGAGAGTAAAGTTGCATGATACAAACCTTTAACTCTGGCTCTTTCTCACATTCCTCTATGTACAGCTCATAGAGTTTCTGATACAAACTCTTCCTCCCACCTGAAGATATCCTTCTTTTGGCCGGTCGTTGTCGAGCACTTTCAACAATGTACTGAATAAGAGATAACACACTGTATTAAGGAATGCTGTGATATAGTCCCTGCCTGACCAATATGATCAGTGCCTAGTGCATGCAGGGCTACACCTGAGATAACACTATTCCTTTCTCTTTCCACAAGCCTACGAGACCAACATAATGGCTTTTACCTCGGCTCGATCCAATGCATATTCCAAAACTTGTTGCTGAGGGGAACAATGAAGAGTAAAATGAAACACAGATCAGTCACAGTGGAAGTGGAGACAATCTGTGCCAATTCTGGTGATTGTAATGCAACACTTTTTTCCATCTGGTATAAAACATTACTGGATGTCCACTGAATAGTTATGCAGAAAATAAATGAAACCTGAAAGATATTAAACTTACCATTGTGGTCCACCGCCAGATGCAAGGCGAGTGACGGTAGACGATGCTGTCCTTTCTGCCCCACACTGTCACCTTCCTAAAGTGACCATTCACACCCTGCACAGCAACACAGCAGACGTATTGCAAGCAGCATGGTCAAATAATACGCAGAGGGCAGTTAAATGAACACAGATACACTTGATGTGGGTGCCAGGTTGTTAACACAGCACTGATGCCAAATAGCCTGGCTGGTACTCATTCAGATGCCCCACACACACACACACACACACACACACACACACACACACACAAACAGCTAAGAAGACTGACGAGCGAAACTGTATCATCAAAGTTGTTTCATCCTTCGGGTTTTATTTCGAATTGTTCAGCAAAGTGAATACATGCACTATTTGTCCCAGAGTGGATCAAACTGTTTAGCTATGGTTAGTGAACTCTGGTGACTGTAAGCTCAGGGCAAGAGAGTGGCTGAATAGCAACAAGCTCGTTGACGCCTGACCGCTGAGGCTAACATGGCTAACGTTAGCATGCTAGCCCGTTCCTGGGCAAGCTGCAAGTTACCAGGCTACGCTAATGATGTCACGTCGCCTGGGAAACGAACCGATAAAGCGACGTCAATCTCAACGAGCAGGATGGACTTGCCTTGTGGATTGCATAGCGGTCGACTGTAGCTCCGATGCAGGAAAACGAAATGAAATTGTGTCTTCATTGAAAAAAAGTCGGAGCGGCAGCCATTTTCTTCCAGTGTGACAACAACAGCTAAACTTCCGGTTTGGGCAGCATTGGGGGCGGAGCCACATTCAAGTGCCTGTATTACAACATTACAACTGATGTTGCTGATACTAACCCTCGATCAACAGGGACAGACGTGCTGGCTCCATGGATGTAGTACAAGATCTCATTATACATCCATGGTTGGCCCCTTTTGCACAAGGAGAATGTGCACATTTATTAAGTGTGCGCATGTATTTTGCTGAGTAATTGTCTGTTTGCAACTGCCTCTGAATTGATTGTTTCTCCAGATCCCTTCAAGACATACAGTCAGAGATAGCCTACATAAACACATGTAGCCTAACATTTATTGCCAACCAGGGCTATTATAGTTTTGAAATTTTCCTGAGCTTTTTTTAAATTTTTAATTTCTTCCAATTTTTTCAATTTTTTTCAATTTCAGTTTAATTTTGTTAGGTTAACAAGTGATTAGGTATTATTTTTAAATATGTTTTATTCTAATTTTGAGGACTTGATTAGTTTTAGTTTAGTTTTTATTTGCAGTTGCTGAAAATAGTAAAATAGTTGATAGAAACTGCTTGGGGTTGGCTGTGGCACAGGAGGTAGAGCGGGTCATCCACTAATCAGAGGACTGGCGGGTCGATGCCTGTCTCCTCCAGTCCGTATGTCACAAATTGCTCCAACGGCTGTGCCAGTGCTGTGTGAGTGTGTGAATGTGCATTAGATTAGATCAGATCCTAATGAGCCGGTTGGAACCTTGCATGGCAGCCTTTGCCATGAGTGCATTAATCTGTGAATGTTGACATGTATTGCACGCTTTGAGTGATCAGAGAAATATAAATGCGCAATATAAATGCAATACATTTACCATTTAAATGTAATCACCTGATTGTGAGGGCTGTATGATGATAACTTTATTTTGAAAAATAGACACAAGATGTCTTCTACTCACTGCAAAAATCCTTTGTCAGTAGGCTATAGCCTGTGGGTTCTTGAGGCTTCAAGTTTCCACATCATACTTGTGTAAGTTGAATTTTGGACCAGCATTAGCTTCTAAACTAGCTGTGTCATCCTCGTAGGCCTGCCTCTTAAAACTGGATTTTCTATGAGCACAGAGAAACATTCCACTTTCAGTAGATTGATGTGAACATGGCCTTGCAGTTTCAAACAATGCACATCATTATGGATAGTGAAGCTCAATCATCCATCTGTAGGAACAAGAAGAAAAACATTTTTTTCAGTGGAGAGGGGCTTCAAGTAATAAATCTTAAATACATTTGAGATAGTCATCATCAATCATCATTTACTGTTGGCCTAAAATTATGTTTTGATTTTTGCTAAATATACAAAAAATAGGCCAAGTAAACAATACAAAGAACATGACAGGCCTTAATAATGATTACTGCAAAGTTGGCAACTGGAGTCCAGAAGGTTTACTACGTAGGTTTACTATGTAGTATTATCAAATACAGAACTATTTCTCTGAAAATCGATTGATTGTAGACTCTCAGCATGCTTATAGGGATGGATATTCAACATGTACTGCCCTTACGCAGATTATAGACAATAGCCTAATGGACATTGACAATAAGAAACTTGTAGGATCTGTACTGTTGGATTTTAGTGCGGCAGTTGACATTATAGATCACCGATTATTATTAGAGAAAGTCTTATGGCTTCTCATCCTCTGCAGTAATTTGGATGAGTAGCTATTATCTGGCAGATCACAGAGAGTTTTCTTTAATGGGGGACTATCTAACTCAATAAATGTATTGTCTGGAATACCACAAGGGAGCTGTCTAGGGTCACTACTGTCCACAATATTGACAAACGACCTACCTTTGGCTTTAAACAGAGCAAATGTTTCGATGTATGCTGATGACACAACATTATACATATCTGCTACCTCTGTAGATGACCTATCTGAAGCGCTGAACAAAGAGTTGCTACTTTTTAGGAATATCTGCATGAACAAAAAACCTAATTGTCTATACGAGCTAATTCATTACACTAATAACAGGCATAATTACTCAACTAGACAGGTGGCAAAAGGAATGTTTACTATGCCGATACCCAAATCTAATGCAATGAAAAAAACTGTTATATGTAGAGCCATGTCGATATGGAATTTGTTACCTTGTGTAACTACTGAAATCAAAGATATAAGAAAAAATAAATATATATATGTGTGTGTATACATACATAATGTAATATGGGAGAGACACTCCCATATTACATTAAATTATGCTTCAGGGATCTGGGGATTTAAGGAATCTAAAACTGCAGATTCCATAGAACCGCTCGCTGCTTTTTAGGTGTTCATAAGTTTGCTCCGATTTTGGCTGTTCAAGGTGACATGGGCTGCCTTCCTGGTTCTATAAGACGTAAATGTGAGATGATTAGATTATGGAATCGTTTACTCAATATGTCAGAAGACAGGGTCAATAAGAAAGTTTTTATTTGGAGTAAATTAAACGGCTCTCCGTGGGCTAAAGAAATATTTGCTTTATTTGAAGAGGTTGGTTTACAGTATATGTATAATAATAATTTAACTTGTTCAATAGGTTCAATTAGTGAGAAACTATTTGCTTTATTTGAGATAAAATGGTTAAATGATATTTTGTATATAAGCCCAAATTACAAACCTTATGTTAAAGCAAACCTAACAAGAAATCAAAGGTCCTTAGTGGCACAGCTGAGAACAGGAATTCTTCCCTTGAATCTTGAAGTCGGCAGATTTAAAAACATTCTTGAAGATGAAAGGTTATGTGAATTATGTGACCTCAATGAAGTTGAAAATGAATCACATTTTCTTTTATACTGTCCCTTGTATGATGAACTGAGAACTCCAATATTTACTGAAGTGTCTGTTTAAAACCCAGATATGTTCTGGTGCTCTGATGATGATAGAATGGGCTGGCTGTTTAACTTTAATGTCTTTAAGTTTGCTAAATACAGTATGTATCTGAAGTCTGGAAAAAGCATCAGGATGGTTTATATGTTTAATTGCTCTAATGTCTGTTATCTGGTTTTTATTTGTTATTATTTGTTCCTTCTTTTTTTTGGTGTCTTGTAAGCCCACTTGGGCTGGGCACTTCTGGTGCATGACACGTTAATAAAAATAATCAATCATATATACATAGAGATCTGTCTTTTCTTTTCTGGTGTGATTTGGGAGTTGTGAAGTTGTCGCTTCACCTTGATGTAACTCTGATTTGATGTAAAATTTGGATTAATATGTTGTGCTGGGAGACAGCCGGGTGTGTTCATCCTGGATTGATAGGGGGATGACATTCTTTTCTTTTCTGTGGTTTTTATTTCATTTTCCTCTTTTAAGTGTGTTTTTTCCCTGTATGTTTTGCATGTTCTCATTATCTTTCTTCTTTTTTGTTATATTGCATTTTTATATAATGTTGTGGGTTTTTATAACTGTATTGTTTTTCTGTGTGGGCACCAGGAAGAGTAGCTATTGCCCATCACAATTGCTAATGGGGATCCCAATAAACTAACTAACTAACTAATTAACTACTAAGGTTTACTTAACTAGCATGTGCTAATGTAATTGAAAGTTTGTTTTGGAATATGCAACATAACCACTTAACACACGCCCCTGTTTTTTATGCTGTTAGCCTAAACGACATGCCCAAGTTGTGAGCAGCACAGATCCCACATAGTTTGAGACTCAGAGATGTGTCTGGTATCATTGGAAAGGAAACACTCTCAGGATTCTTGTAAAAGTGTCTGTGTGATTCTGTGACTTACTGACAAAGAGTGGCAGAGGTTACAATGATGGGGTTGTTTACTCGCCCATAGGTTTGCCTTTACAATGACATGTGTACAGACATTCAGGGACCTCTCAGCAGGATATAGACACAATGAGGCCACAGCCACAGGTCTTGGCTTCATGCAGTCCAAATTTGGAGTCAAAAGACCAAAAGATGAATTTTTCAGAATTATTTTTCAACAGGTATGTCCATGCGTTTTCCTCAGGTCCTTTTTGGAGACTCCAAATGGACACTTGGTTACCAAAGCTGTATAACCACAATCAAACACCTATAACTTCACATCCCCTTTGCCTACAATCAAAATCTTGCTCTCTAATGAAAGCTGACGCCATATTATTATTATTATTATTATTATTATTATTATTATTATTATTATTACATATAACCATATTTTTTTTTGTTTGGCCATATCTATCTATCTATCTATCTATCTATCTATCTATCTATCTATCTATCTATCTATCTATCTATCTATCTATCTGTTTATTTTGCTATAAGTCATATGTCAAGTCGAAGAAGAACCAACCGTGTACCAAAATGCCGTGTGCGTAATGATATATGGTTCAACTCTTTTACGCACAGGGCGCACGCCGGTTACGCTTGGAGTTTGTTTATGGACAGCCAAACGTGATAGCTTAGTGTCATACACCGTTGGAAACCTCTGACTATTGGCTAAAAGGTTATCAACTTCATTTCACCGAATATTTCCATAGGCTAGAACAGAAGTCAATCAAAGCCATGTCCTCATTGGCTTTGGAGACATGTACTGCGCCCGCCCCATGTGTTGAGGCTGGAGGCCCGGTTCGAATCCCGAGCCGAGCGGTCTTATCCTGCGTGTCATTCCCCCTCTCTCTGCCTCCTGTTTCCTGTCTATCTCCACTGTCCTATACATTAAAGGCAAAAAGCCCGAAAAAATATACTTTAAAAAAAAAAAAAAAAAAAGTAAACATCTAGTCACGTGTACGCTGAGATGGACGTGCAGGTCAGGAAATGACGTAAACGGACCGTATATGGTTTGTTATTTGTGTTATTACGTTACGTGTTGAACTAAATACATGGACATATTGAGGAAAATATTCCGGTTTTATGGAAACGGATTTCATATTTCACAAGAATGGATATTTGGCGAGCTGTACAGAAAGTGCTGAGTCATAAGATGATCGTTGTGGATAAAGGGAAGACTTTGAAGGTATGTAGGCATTATAGCTTTTCTTACTTAGCTCAGGGGCTAGCCGAGCTAATCGCTAATACTATTACGGCTGTGAGCAACCATATAAGTCGTGAGTGGTCTTGAATGACTCAGGACAATCTAAGCTTTCCAACGATGTACGGCATGAATATATATGTTTAAGGGTTGGTGTTTAAAACATTCAGAAGAACTTGTGGCCCGTAGACGGAACAGCGTGCGTTAAGTGGATAAGGCACAATATGAAAACGATGAGTTTTGTTTTATTACCTGAGAGCATGTGTGCCTAAATTGTTTTAGATTCATTATTACTAAGCTTTGCACTTTTCATAATACTAAATCGAGGCCAAGTAATGTTCTAGCATAGAAAAAACTGTAAAAATTGCAAACTGTAAAAATTGCCCAGCAGCTCTTTTGTTTTTATCCAGTGGACCCTTGATGACCAATCCAGCCATGCTTGACCTGAACATACAGTAAAATAAGTTGGCAATTCCCTAATTTAAAAATAATTAAATATTCACACTTACATTGTGAATAAAAAACTGAGGAGTGCCTTTGTAATGTCATGCATGATTTATTAAAGGCACTCCAATGTTCATCTTTTGCATTGTGCCTTCATTAATGTGTGCACATCAGAACCTTTAATCAATACTTCAATTTATTGCAAGCAAGGAGCTTCCAGTCATTTTTATGTTGTTTCTCCCTGGGTCTGTTTTTAGTTTTTTAGTTAGTTATTTTAGTGTATTTAACATTTTGCATTCATTCATCAATTTACTGTTGATCATTGACAGACTACAGAGGTATCATTGAAATTATTATTAATTGATTAATAATCAATCAATAGTCTAGCCATCAGATTATTGTCACAACCCATCTCAAGGCTGGACAAAGGAGAGGAGGTCACACATGAGTTGTATTGAAAAATAGATTTATTACTCATAGCCAAAAGACAAACAAAACTAAACAGACAAAAACAAACAGGGTGGAAGCCAGAAGAGAGAGGGCAAGTGACTACCAGTTTATATAGATGCCTGTCAGTCCAGATGAGCTGAATCTCCCTGATGACCCAACTCCACCCACCAGACTATTGCAGGGAGAGGATATGGAGTATATCCCGAGTGGCTTGTCATGGTATGATTAATGATTAATATACAAGCAATTACAGGCTAATTGGACTGCTAACTCTAACTAACCAAGTTTGCAGTAGGGATAGCAATATGATAATTCATAGAGTTGCAGTCCACTTTACCAGTGATTACAGAATACATGATCAAATGGAAATGAAGTTCATACATTGCATCTTAATTTCATAAAATCTTAATTCTTAATTACATAAAACACTTGCAGATCTTTACTTTTTACTTGTTTTGACTATCAGTATAGCAAGATCACATGCTACATAAATGTATAGTTGTTGGCTAAAAGGGAGCAATAAATGAAATAAGTAATGGAAGAAGTGTAAGAATGAAGGTGATTAAGGAATGAAGAGGGAAATAAAACCAGTAACAAAGGAGGAAGCAGTGATAACTATTTGAGTGTGCTTCCAAAAATAGCCAGTGTCCTATTTTGTGTTCACCATGTAGGTCGAGAATAGTTTTATAGTTTAAAAAACATGTCCTATGTTTCTACATTCTGGAGGAAGCATTCATTTTGGCAAATTTGAGGGAAACACAAAACAACTGCTTAAAACGATTTATGTGCAACTGCAGCCCATATCATACAATGTGAACATATTGGTGGGTTGAAGTCCCATAGTCGTACAGTAGGGGGAAGAGCAGGATAGCAAATTCATCAGGCTGCATTCCACAGACAAGAAGTCCAGGTACTGATAGATAAAGGATAAATGGACATAGTACATTTATAAGACTTCCAATTGAAAATATGAGGTAATTCATGTTTTTAATATGTAAGAGCAGCCAACAACAGATATTTACTGTAGTAGAAGACATTATGTTTCCATAAAGGTGTGCCTAAAATGTCCAGAGAGCAAAAGAATGAATCAGGTCGACAGGTTTAGATGATAGAAAAGTGCAGACTCACCTTTGAACACTTTTTACACTTAATATGTTGTACTTTTCCTATAAGTGTCACTTAAAAACACAGGCTGTTCCCTTTAAACACTTCACAAGGGTTAAGAAACATGACAATAAACACATATATCTTAATTCAAAAAGTCATTATATAATGAACAAGATACTGTTAAACACATGGATTTCAAGTAAATTAATGTTACCACTATTTGTTCAAACTTCAGTGAGCAGTTTTGTTTTTTCTTCTGGTTGACTGATCTGCCAAGTTTTCTTTCTGCATCAATGTCTCAACAACATAAACAGCAACTTTATGAGGACAGAAACGTTCTGGGTGAGGTCCAGTAAAGACCAGTCCTCACCTGCTACACACACACACACACACACACACACACACTCACTCACAGGCTCACAGACACCCTTTCTTCAGTCATATTACAAAAACCCCTTCTTCTGTAGACAAAGGACAGGATTTCTTGGTCACAGTAACTTTGAATTCACATGCGTTGCTAATGCTGCCAGGGCCTCATTTTTAGTGTATTTGTTGTATTAAAATGGTTTGGATCGCCTCAGTAATCCCTGTTTCTCTGTTGAATCAAATCCCAGAGTGTGCTTTATTATGGGAAATGGACCAGAAATGACGCATCACTGATTTTAATCAGTGTAGATCACAGCAACACCACTTATTGGATAGCGATTTAAAAAAAAATCCCATAATCAAACCAATGAGTCTTGGACATTTTATGTGTATAAAAGTCCATTTCACATTGCACAATGAGCACCATCTTTGTAGCTTTTCCCTCCGACTGGTTTCTCTCCAGGACATTACCAAAGACCCAGGCTGTGGTGTTGAACTGACATGTGTCCTCACAATAATTTATTCTTTATGTCCTCACCAGTGAAGATTGTGCTTGGTTGGAACTTGGAATAAATACAAATGTAATACTGAACAGCTGGAGAGTTGGACATGGTATTGAAGAAAACCCCTAATTGAGAAAAGGCAAAATTATATGTGGGGTTGAAATGCCTGGCAGTAGTAATAAAAAGGCCTAATAGTCTCTTCCATACGGTGATAGGCTTTTAGCGTCATAGTCAGTACTATTAGCTGAGATCTATAAGCTCAAATAAATCTGCCAAAGTGAGTGAGGACATGTTTATTACAAATGCAATATTATATATTATAAGTCAGTTACAGTAGAGTCCAGTATGATAATGGTGATGACAATGATGATTATGGGCTGTCAATATGCTGGTGTGATGTGTCTTCCTTCTTATATTTTGACTAAATGAATGCCATTCCTTGACTGCAATTTGCATTCCCATCAACAACAGAGAAGGATGCTATGCAAGACTACAATTTAAAAGGAAATGGTTATGAAAGTGCCCTGTGCAAATTATCATACTGATGACAGCATAGGAATAAGATCTGCCCTCAGATCAATTAGTTTGTGGGACTTCTTTTTTTTTTATCCCGATGCTCCTCTCCTGACAAATAAAAACTGACAGTTGGATAGTTACAACGCCTTAAATTAATTCCTGCATTGCAACCATGTGGAGATAGCTGCAGGGTTTGAGCTCCTCTCCAAAATAGGCACTGCAATCAATTATTCTGCCCATCCAAGGTGCACTTCAGCAAGGTGGAGGTGATCACTTGCTGTCTGGGACATCTGGGACATGTAAACAGCATTTTGATTGTAGTGTAAACAACTCTTGATTTTCACGAGTGCATCCAGAGTTGAGACCTCTGGGGAACATGAATTGTATATTTTGGTTTGTATGGGCAGGTTTAGTATAGATTCAATAGCTGAGTTAGACATTTAGTGAATAACAGAGACCAGATTTTAACTTTAGGAAATCAGCTTGTGTGTGCACTGCTCATTGAGTTTAATTCTATTTTCTTAATGCATACCAAATGCTGTGTTTAATATTAAGAAAAGACCTTGCTTATAGCAGTCTCTGCTCTGTTCTGCTATGGATGTTGTAAGTGATCATGATTGTTAAGATACCTAAACTGAAAATTGCAAAGGTAACATATAGGTCATAGAAAATGATTCACAGAATTATTCTTGCTTTACACAGAACTGCACAACCAAACATAACATGAAGATGTTGCTTTAGCTTTATGCAGTGGCTCAAGCACGGTACACTTGCACTCACACTAGCCAAATAATCCGGACTTTAGGGGGCAAACGTGCTTGGGCACGGTACGATTGCCTCGTGTGAGTTTCCCACCCTCTCATTTTTCCTGATTTTCTGAGCCTGCAAAAAAGGGCTACTCCGTGATGTAGTGGTGTGCCCGTGTGACCTTGGCCCCTCCCCTACTATATAAGACCGAGAGTCTGCTCTCCTCAGTGGTTAACCTGCCTAGTGGCCAGTCATTGTTACTACATCTAACGCTACTACTACTACTACTACTACTACAGTTAGCCAGTTAGCTGAGTTAGCCGCTGAGCTAGCGGCAGAAAGCTCTCAGATGTAGCATCCATGTTTTGGGTAGAGGTGGTGACTTTGATTGACAGGTGACACTTGGTAGGGGGCGGGGTTTCAGCGAACTCAGCACACCCACAGCGTTTGGGAGCGGAGAAAGAGACTGATTTTTACACAACTTTGAAGCCTGATTTCATATATTTGGTGATTTTTTTAATCATTCAAATTTGGCAGGGTGGTTAACAACACACTTTTCTGTGGTATGTCAAACTCAAAACACATATTTATTCTTACTTTACACGGACTTTAAAGATTCTCTGGGTTCTTGGCTAGCTTTCATTCCCTTTTATGTTCATTTTTAAAATTCCAATCTTCATTTGGCACCAATATATCACTATCTGTCTACATTTAATTGCTGCTCCTACAATGATTTCACAGGACTAGTAATGGAGTGTTGAGAGATTGGGAGGTGGTGGTCTTATGTACCTGCCAACATTTGCTTCTGATGAGTCATAACACCTGTGAATAAAAACTTTATGAAGGAAAAAAAGCTAAAATGTTAATATCAGAGATTAGTAATGAGAAGTCAAACTGCAGACTAAAAAAGAATCAGATGACTTTCCAAATTCCTGGCATGTGACAGGCTCTGTAGCCTAAGCTGCTGGAGGCTTTCAAATCCAAAAAGTGTTGAGGCGTGATAGAAAACGCACTATAAAAAAGCCTTTCTCAATTAGAACCATGTTATTTTGTTTACAGAGAGGACAGAGGGACTAGATGCAGTCATTATTTTGCTGCGCCATGAGCTCTGCTCACGTTTTTCCAGTCTCAAGGATGAGCTGTGAGTCAAACAAACAAGCACACTGTGGAGAAAGGAAGGTGGCTATTGACAGAAATTGAACATTCAGATGTACTAGTGGATCATAAAATTATAGCAGGGTGTGTGTTTGTGTGTGTGTATGACAAAGACATATTTGCTCACATTTACTCTTATTCTTCTTCCCTCCACTCCCTGGTCTGTCTCACCTTCATGCCTCTCTCACCTTGACATATGTGGAACCTCAAAAAACTATAGAGACTTTTCCATTTCAGTGAGGTTTTTTTTCTTCTCATGAGCAAAGAGATGAGGACTGCAGCTGTGCTGGAGTTTACAACATCAACCTCAGCCCAAGTGCAGCGATGTCATGATTTTCCAAAGCTAGAACTTTCAAAAGCAGATCGTCAGATTAAATAATTCTCTGGAGGATGTCATTTTTCAAAGTATATGGTGAAAAATGTAGGAACTAAAATTTTATTATACGCAACCTTGTGTTTCCTGACAGTTTTATAACAATAACAATAACAAACACCTGCTCTTCTCAATATTTAGAATTATGATACATAATTAGGTACAAAACATGCACTCAAAATGAGCAATAATTAGTGGATAGCTCATTTGTAAAGAGGCATTATGAAAAGTGTTGTTCCTTAAAACTGCATTCAAACCAAAACTTTGAACTTCCAATTCTTGAAAATGTTTTACACAGTTTAATAACACTGAAGAAAAGGTGACAATACTCAATGAGTATACTACAAATGATTTACTTCTCTAAAAGTGATCAACAGTTCCGCTCACATTAGTCCAAGAAGCTTTAAGGCATTACCTTTCAACAAGCAAGTGGGCGAAATTCAAAGTGTGTATAATATGTAAAAAAAAAAAAAAAAAAAAAAAAAAGCAGGAAATGCACATTGTTACTTTAGTAATGTACAAACAACAAATTAATCTGTGGTGCTGGGGCCACTACTCACAGTTTTATGGTGTCCAGTTGTGGCCCTGAGGGATTATAGCTGCATATCTGAATTGCACACCATGACCTTGTGACTCAGCTATTGTTCCAAACAATGAGCTATTCTGTCCCGTTGTATAGGATTACAGTGCTGAAGAAAAATCTCATGATTTCACAGAGGAGCAAAATACCTTAAGAGATTTGGCCTGGTAGCTGCTGCAGGACAAATGGCTTTCTCTGCATGAATCTGGTCTAAATGTACAGAATATTGTTTAGTGCTGAATATTACTGTTTTTGGTTGGAACAACATAATAGAAGTGCACTTCTTTTATGTTATTTTATTGTCTGACCTGACCTTTTCCAGACACTTTTACCAAGACTATGTTGATTTGAGTTCTGAGCTGTTTTACGACTTACAGAAAGTAGCATGTGGGCAAGTCATAATTATGTTCCGTACGGTGAAACAGAGGGAAGAAAGGAGAATGTTTTCTAAAAGGCTGTCTTCAATTAAGCCACTGATCTTCAGTTCAAAGGCCTTTGTTCCCTTGACATTGTCTGTACACGTGCAGAAATTAATTCCCTTTTTTAAATGTTTTTTTTCAGCGGCAGCATTCGTTCTTTCTGTGAGGTCCAAGCTGACCTCATCTATCACAAAGCTGAGAAAGAGAGAGAGAAAGAGTGCGAGAGAGAAGATTTCTCTGGTAGTTTGCACAGTCTTACACTTCCCCGAAGCCTAGCAAGAATTCCTAACTTCTCTGTATTATGTCTTTTGTTTGGGGTAAAATAGGGACAATAGGAAGTGGAACCATGGGACAGTGAACTTTTAGTCCAGCTGAGATCACAGTTGGATCTTTCATGTGACCTGTATGTCCTTAGTCTTCCACAAAAATCAGGGAAGAGAAAGACCCTGGAGACTTTCAAAAAGTTCATGTGAATTAGATAAAATCGGTTACTGAGTCATATTGATTAAAAGATCATTCCAATTACAACTTGGGTATTACTTTTGTGGTTTTGGGCATCATTCCTATTAATAAGAAGAAGATAGCACTGAATAATTGCTGAGACATTGCTAAAACACAGTCAGACAATCATACAGATTTGAAAAACCTCCAAGTTTACAGTTTAGCTAAAATGTATTTGGCGAAAAACCAAAGGCAAACAGTATACTTATTAACTTAACTGTGTTGTCCACACCCATCACAGTTTATGGACCAAGTTCCCTTCAACTTTGACCCAAAGTTTTCCCAGTGCAGTTAAGGATTATAACTGTAATTTCACATGAGCTAATTCACAAATGGATCCCAAAATAGACTTGTTTACTGTTTGATCATCTGACTGCTCATGTTTCTTGCTCGTTACAGCAATCTTGCTGTGTTCTCATATCTCAGAAGTTAGTTTGGTAAGTACAATCACAAGTGAGTAAAGTAAAAATGAGACCCAAGTTGTAATAAACCATTATTCTTTAATACAGTTAGTGTTTATTTGTAGTGAGAAGAGGCTTTGGGTCCTAAGTTGGTGCATGAGGATGAGCATGAGCTGAGGGCTTTCCCTCTGAATTTTTGGGGAATTATAAGAACAAGCATATGGAGCTACACTGAGCATCACTTAAACTTACTGAAGACAAGGACACTTGAATTTAAGAGCTGAAGCTTTGGCAGCTGCCATTTCAATAATATGACCTTTCATGACTCTTTGGCACTCCCTGTGGTCAATGGCAGCTTCACATCGAGGAGTCCAATAGTTTCTGTGCCAAATCAGGGTTACTCACTCCCAGAGAAGCGGCATAAGAGTGCTTGATGAGTGAAAACGAACATCACCATTGGATATTGTCCCGAAACAGCAGGAGGGGCTAAGTAATATGCAAGGATGGGTGCTTGAGAGGAGAACAGAATGAGCAATGGATTTCATTGTCCAAACCACCAAACACTGTTTAATTTCAGTGTGTCAGCATGGTGCAGTTATTTGTCTTGGATGTATTTCCCCCTTGGAGTCATAATAAACAAAGCCTTGATTGATTCACTGTGTAATTAGGTCTTCACTGGTTAAAGGAGCAGGCATTTGTTTCTATTGTTTATTTCACTTTCTGTTGTTTTTTTGTTTTTTTGCCATAAAAATATACAATTCTTACAGCACCATTTATCATCCTGATGGTCTTAATTTCTTAGTTAGACACTAATCTGTGATTAGAAAGACAGGAAGGTAAGAACTACTAAGGACATACTGTATATAAAGAAAACAGGGAGGCAACAAGAAACATCTGTCTGACAATGTCTAACCTGGCACCATAGACTGCACTTCTACCGTCATATTCCTGTTGTGCCAATTATCAAATCAACAAGTTGAAATTGCTCTTTGTGAAATACGTAGCTCCTTTCCCTTCATCTAAAAATGAGGCCAGAGAATGTGAGTAAACGTCCAGAGAAAGCGAACTGCCCAGAAACTGATTTTCAGGAAATAACCAGATACATTTTCCTGCTCTCTCATTACTGCTGCCAACATAGAACTGAGGCCTTAATTATCTTTGTCAGGATGTGACAGAGCATGTGACTCTTCTTACAGCTATATTTTACTGTGGTCGACTCTCCTCTTAAAAGAGGCTCAGCTCAGTTTGACATGGATGTGTGAATGCATGCAACATGGTCAAATTTTGCTCTATAATGACATGGCTCAGTGTTTTTCTCGTTATTAGCTGCTGCCTGAAACTCGAAAGGACAAAAACACACAGAGGTCCTGTTTTTACTCTCAGATAAGCAGCAGCTGGATGCATGTTTGGGTTGGCGCAGGGATTAACTGGTCTATAACCTCGCCAACAGCTCAGCAGCCCACTGGAAACCCACCACTGGGCTAAGGTTCACATGCAGGCATAAACATGGAAGACAAACCAATGACTATAAAAAAAGATGGAGACATCATGGCTGTGTACATTTGGGAGCTTCTGTCAAGACCACTTTGGTTGCTCACAAACTGAAAAATCTGTCACACACAAAACTTGTTGCAAAGGTTGTACATCGAGGAAATGGTGGTGATTGTAACCCAGATAAGATATATATAAGTTAGTGTCTGCACATTTATTATTTCAGCTAGCTAGCATGAGACTAACACAGCAACATGTTAATATCAGCCCTGAAAAAGGAGATGAGCATTTGCAGAGTTGATGCAAGTAGTGCAGACCAGTTGCTTTATTTGCTTTGTATTTTGCCCTTTTGTTACATTGCTGTAGGCGTAGCATGATTATCAGAGCGAATTACGATTTAATTCCCACTCCATTATTATTTTACTTTCTGACTGACCTCAGAAAATCCAGGAATTACAACACTACTACTCATTACCAAGTAAACACGCATATATACAAGGGAAAACAGATGTGGACACAAACAGGAACATCTGCTCTGAAATGTTGCTCCCTTCTGGTGACCATACAGTTTTAAAAGAATAAAGAGAAGTTGATGTTTGCTTCTAATAACTTAAATTTTACTGACACTTTAACTTCATTTTCACGGACAAAACAATAACACCATCAGCAAGAAACTAAATGGAAGTGGTGAGATTGTAAGAGAGGAGTAGAGAAATAGTAGAAGTAGATGTTTTTGATTTCCATAACATCTTTATAATAATCGCATGAAGAGGGAAAAAGGAGTTCTTCCTAGTGTCAGTCTGATGAGGCGTTTACAGTGAATGCTTCGAGAGGCTGAGTGAAATAAGGAGTGACAGAAGTCAAAGTGATTTGAAGGGTGAATTACAGAATTCCTTTTGGTTTAACAAATGCTGTTTTGGTTTAAGGAGGGATGTCAAACCATTTTCACATGTATTAAATCTTTCATTGTCAGCAAGCAGTGATAACCATGAGAGCAGGTTATTGCATAGAGAAATGATAAATAGCTTTATTGTTCAGATCTAAATCAGATCTAAATCACACATCCAAAGATGCAGCAGTGTGCTGAAACACATAGCAACAGTGAGCCATGGTAACATTCCACTGTAATAAATTCATCATGAAGTGAATTATGAAACAAATGACATTCAGTCAATAAAGAAAGACGATATGAAAGCTGGAAATACAAGTCAAGGCAAACTAGATAGTTGTTCACCTTAGGGGAGGAAAATATTAGTCAGTGCTGGCAAACGTGATATTTTGGTCTCTGAAGATTAGACCTTTAAATACTGCTATAGAAGAAGGTGTTTGGACTGCGTTTAAAGGGTTCAGGGCAGGGGCTGATAACTTGAATTGTGATGAGTTGCAACTAAACAGGTGTGGACGCCTTTGTCCTTCAAAGTACATATTTGGGAATGCCAGACTCAGCAAGTCTCAGGGACTTGGTCTGACTCTCATTATAAAGTGCTGTTCTGGAAATGGATCAGATTTGTTCTTTGCATTGCATTGTTTGGCAGAGTGCCACATCTCTTTGCACTTCCCCTACTCTTGCTGAGACCTTTTTTTTTACATTACAATTTATACCTACTCTAAATGTGAAGTGAAGGTTTTAATTAGATTTTTTTTCCATAACTGATTGTATCGCTCCGTGGGCAAACCTTTATGTCAATACATTGCAGCATTTCACAGGCATGTACCTGGAAACAGGGCCAAGTGATGTGTGGTAGTATTTGTGTGTGTGTGTGTGTGTGTGTGTGTGTGTGTGTGTGTGTGTTCGTGCTTGCAAGTGTGTGTGAGGAGGAGGGAAAGCCAGGAATCGTTTCAGACTGGAATGGCCTGGTGGGACAACACAGTGTGACGGCTTGGCCAAAGGTAACATACAGTGAGTCAGTGAGTGAACACATGTCCTCTATTTTCCAATGCAGTGACAAGTTTACTCCATTACCACTCTCCCTACTTTCCTACTACAATTGTCTGAGTGTATTAACTAGACATACAGGGGACATGCTTGTAGAACAAATGACTTGATTTCAACAAATGGAAAGAGCTGTCATGTAAATCAATAGGGAACAAATACTTGGCTATTGTACTCACACAAGGTCTAGTACTAAGATGTATATAAGTCCAGAAAACTCATCATTCATCATCATTAGTGCCTTTAAAGGTGGGTGGAAGTAATCAGGCTCAGAGCTGCAAATGGACTCTGTGAACTGGATAATGTTTTTGTTAGCTTTACAGCAGTCTGGTAGACTTTGCAGACCCCCTATGCAGAACATGGGCCTTACATTTCTGCACAACTGTATCATGGCCCAAATGTTTGAGATGTGTTTTCCTAAATGTCTTTTCAAAACAATCCTTACTGTCAAAAATGTTACAAGGCTGTCCAAAACACATAGACTAAATGGCTCCATAAAGTTAAAGCGACTGACATTTGTGCGGCCTGCTGCTGTTTCTGAGACTGGCTTTGGTTTATGTTACAACTTTTGGCAGGAAAGTAATATTTAGATTTCGTTAATTTAGCTGCCTACAGGCCGAGAAGTTGAACAGTTGAAATGCCAACTGAATTCATAATTGCAGCTTCTGGAGGTAAGCTTTTCTTTTCTTTTTTTGCAGAATCCTAAATATATAGGGAAAAAAAAACATTCACATAGGGAATTGCCCCTGAAAAATGATGCACAATGTACTTAAAATAAACAAAATCCAAATTCCTCAGTCATTATTTCAATTAAAAATTTTGGTTACTGTATATACTGTACATGTACCAACAAGTGATTCCCCACCTTCAGGCACAACCAAAAGGCTTTATTTTTTTTATTTCCATTTGGTTTTCAAGTGAAAGCTGAACCTGACCTGCCTCTTTCATGCCACATCCTGAATGTACCAACTTGTACTGTTTGTGTAAAAGACATTGACACAGTCTTACTGTAAGTGAGTCATTTTAACATCAGTCTTTTTATATCCTGTTTAAGCATGTTGAATTCTACCCACTCTGTACTTTTGTCTCCATCTTTTCTGGCCCACAGAGTCATGCAATGGTGCAAGAAAAATATAATCAGACAGATAATAATAGAACATGTTAATGCTCCAAAGACAATGTGGCATTAAACTGTTTTAATATTCTCATCTAAGGGACTCAAAACTCTCCTCCTGTGGTTTATATGAATAATAGTAATGATAATACTGACCAAAAAATCTATATGTCAATGGCTGCAGTTTTTGGTGATTTGTCAGTCCAACTAGCCTAAAACTATATCATCACATCATTTTTAACCATTACTGAGGCAACGGAGAAGTAATGTTTTAGAAACACTGACCCATGAAACTACTTCATATATCCTTGGAGAGTAGATTTTTGGCTCAACATTTAGTCAGGTCAAAGTTTGAAGGTAATATAAGGAGAATTCAGCATGGTGCAGCTAGTCAAAACATCAATGCCTTTCAAATTTTGAGGCAGCTGGAGGGCTTTAGTGCTTCCTCCTTCTGTCTACCTCAGACATGCAGGTTGGATCATGTTGCGAGACTAAGCTGTAGTCTGCAGGCTGCTGGAAGCCCGCCCCCTCTTCGCACCCAAACTTCATAACTATCCCAATTGTCATAAGATTGTGCCTTTCATGTCTCATCTGCGAATACTGCTGAGCTGCTGATTTACTGCTCTGTGATGGAGACCAGATTGAGAATGTAAAAGTTGAGACAGCATTATAATGAATTACAGTCATTGTGATACCTTTGGCTTTAACCTTAATATCCTTTCTCAATGCAAGACTGAAATCACACAAACAACATCAAACCTAGACTGCGCCAAGTTTTATGTGACTGTAAATCAATGATATTCTCATTTTGTTTCATGATTTAATATCTATGTATGTTACCAACATTCCTCTGCCTTGGCTGTTCTGTGCTCTTCCCTGTGTGATGGAGGTGGGAGCCAAATTACCAGTGTGGGATTTAAAATGTGATTTGGTATTGGCATTAGGTGTTTCTCTCAGCTCCTTTCTTCAGAATAATCAATGCTCCATTAGAGCAAAGTGTTAAAATGATAGGATGACACACATTCATGCATGAATACATTCCCATTGCCTGTCTGCATTTGCACATTTAGCCACACACGCAAACACACATTCACACACAACACTGCCAAAGTCATTGATTATCCACTGCCCTGCATGGAAAGAGTGCTCTGTTATTTGGAGTTGGTGTGATTTAACCAGCGTAAACAGTGAATTGCCTTTAATCACTTGTGGGAAAGAAAGACAGAAACTGGGGAATGGAAAGATTTTACAGCAAGGAGTGAATTTCAAGTCAACCCCTTGACCACAGTGTAACAAATAAGGGTTACATATAATATGAACAAGCTAGAGATGTCACTTTTGTTAACATGCATTTGGTCAAGCATCAGCATCCAGAGATGTTGACTTATAAACTAGTCCTCATACAATACAGGTCTGTAAACCTAAAAACAAGATTTTTAATTAGTCACAAGCTTATTCACAGTTGGAAGGCAACTAAAACATTTACCCAAAGTGCTTCATAACTGAGAAACATATTGCACATTTTCTCTTCTGCTACTCTGCAGAATGAGGTTTTACTTTTAAAACAGATTGATGCATCAGTTCTTTAAAATAATAGGTTTACTTTTATTCTAATACACTTGGTTTTACTTACTTTTATAATTTGACTTCATTTCCTTTAAGATTTCTGTTAAGAATATTGAGCTATCCCTAGATGATACATGAAACCTTAACATACACATTGCACAAAAACAAATAAACTGTTGGGGTGTTGGATCATTTTGTCGGCATTGCTGAGTATTGTCAAACCAAACCACGCCCCCCATCCTCTAAACTCTATCAATACCCAGTACTTTTCCAATAGTACATGCTTTCCTTTTCCCAACTTTCCCAAAATTTGGAAACCTCATGAGTCCACGAGGTACTAAACACTCATTTGACAGTTGGATGTGACTGAAAAACTCAAACTGAAAAAATGAAACCTATATTGATACAGACAAATAAACTGGAATGGTCATATCATAGCCAATACCCAGCCTGCTTATTAGGTCAGATCCAGTGTATCACATCAGGGCACCTGTAATGATGGATGAAGAGGCAATAAAAGCAGTGAACATGTAAGTGGACAAAGACAATATGAATGAGATGACACAAAAATGACTTATGGTTCCATCCCTTCTGTTTTATTTGAAGAAGTCTATGAGACAGTATCAAGAGGACTCAGAGAATCTCAGTTGGCCTATTCTGTATATTGTGTCCAAGTTCTCCTGGGCTGACATGTTTATATTGGTCTTGTACAATGAGCTAGAAGAAACAACAATTTTCCAAGAAAGAACAATTTTCCTAATCTAAATTTAAAAGCAGGATGCTTTGGCACTGTTTGTTGCATAAGCTTAGTTTCTGATGTGCTCCACTATTTCCCGCATACAAGAAATTAGTCTTTTTTGGTTGCACCCTCTGCAGAATTTGGGGTCAGTTACAGTGCAGTGCTGGAAAGAGTCACTATCTTGTTTAAGGACAGTTTGACAACACATATAATTTCTGTCATAATTACTGTCACTTTCACAAGGTCACACTGGTTAAATTCTTGTTGTATGTGGAATAATTAGATCTTGCCAACAGCAGCACTGAATGATTTTGTCTGAATTTCAATTGGAATCACAATTCACAGAAATATGAATTATTTTTATGTCAACCACAAAATAGTAATGATCACTGGAAAGAAAACCATTGACTTGAACACATGTGTATTGTATTTAATTTTTCCCAGAGCTCTGGTGTTTGAACAGAAATTACAACTTCACAAGACTATAATGAGCTGAAGTCAGGCCTTTTCGGGTCAGTAAACACAGCACACCATCCCACTTCTGCCAAGTTTGACACTTAATTGTTTCTCATCTGGTTTATGTTGATTTGCAATTTGAAAAAAAAGGCACACTGCAAAGCACAGTCAGACACCCTGGGTAGTGCTTAATGATGCTCTTATGGGCTGTAAAAATGAATGATAAGGAGTGATAATGGTAGGACTGATAGAGCTGTTGATTGACATTGAAATAACACAGCTCTAATTTGAGAAATGTGCTACCACACACACACACACACACACACACACACACACACACACACACACACACACACACACACGCAGGGATGGAGTGTCTCAGCGAAGATAGATGATAGACATCAACAGGTTCCCATCACTGTCTTTCACTCGGTTCACTCTGTCACTTGAACCCATTACCATTCCAACTAATCCGTCTTACTGTTGCCAAAGATAAATCCTCACAGGTCTGTCTTTGGGAGAGGAAATTTAACCTAAGTGTGTTCGAAGTCATGGCAGAAAGCCTTTTCCTCTGTTTTAAAGTCACACTTGAATAGTTTTTTGGTTGGCCTGTGTGTGGACCTCAGCAACCTTTGAACAGGATGCTCATGGACTCATTAGACATTTAGTTTCATAAGCAGTTTCATAACAGCGATGGCATTTTGATGAAGGAAGAGACATTCATGGGCACAGAAGGAGAATGTTAAAATTTGCAAATGTCGTAAAAAAAACCCCAACACAATCTGGCCTCAACCTCTCAGCTCCGAGCAAAATAACAGCCAAGCAAAACAAAACAAAATAAAAAAAATCAAGAATGCAGGAAAAGCACCAAACTGATCAATTAAGCAAAAACAGAAGGTTTACTGGTGTGTATGTGTGCGTGTCTCACATCTGTTTAGTTTGTGTGTGGTGCAGTGCTTCCTACATCAAACACTTTAAACACCCTGTAGTAATGACAAAGCTCTGTTTGCACAGTAAATAAACCTTGAACCCTTCATATACACTTTACCTCCGCTGTCACATAACCTCACTGGCCAAAAATGCTGTGATTGTAGCCACACTACCAGCAACAAAACCCTGAGTGACATGAATGAAGTATGATATTTGGGCATGTGCATGTTTGCTTGTGAAGCTCATAAATGGTCTGTCATTTTCAGTGGTCAGAGCTGGTATGATGTCAGAGCTCAAACAGGGATGATATAACTTCATATTGAACTGGTGAAAGGTTATTAGATGAATAAAGGATAAATAAAAGAACTGTGGTTTACTCATGAGATAATAAAAACTTCACGAGCAAAGTTTCTTTCCACAAACAAAGTCCTGGTTACTCTGGATAATCCCCAGACCTCGCTGCCATCAGTGGTAGAAAGCCATTCCAATGAAAACTGACCTCTGTCTTATCCAGCACATTGTTCCTGGACAGATGTGTCAGACATTGAAATGTAATTTTCCAAGCATTGCAGAACAGAATACAATATTCCATTAACCTCTGCTGTATTTTGTAGCTGGCAGAAATCTCAAAGTTACATACCTTGAAACCTTAAACCAAAATCTGCAAGGCTAGACAGCTGCTGGTATAAGTGAGAAAACATTGTATGTTTTTCTTTGTGATTTTAGTCAAGTGACCCTTTTAAATGACATTTAATACGTCCACTTAGTTTTATTTGTTTGGAGCAATGTTGCGTTTTTACTTGATCACCTGTGAAGTTGTCATTTAAGTCATTTAAAAGTAATTTATAAGCGCAGTTACAAAAGAAACATTATGTTTCACTAAATCACCCAAACTATATAAAGCTCAAGTTGTGAGTAATTTAAAAGTAATTTGTCACTTTCCTCAAATCTTACTATCATTATTGGTGCCAGCTTTGTATAACTTTGTGCTTTTACACCGAATACTTAAATCAATAAGGTGAAAGCTGAGAACATAACATCAGACCTGGCCACATGGTTTGGTCATTCTCCAGATGTAGACTCACGGTTCCTCTTTCTACTCCATCATTCAGAGTGACTAAATAATGATACTAAGCGGGCCCAGCAGTTGAAGTCTGGTCTGGGCCAGTCTGCTTTGGTCTTGTATGATATGGCCCCCTAGCCTTACATAAGCATCCACAACAGTATCCAAGGGGATCAATCTTTTAATGAACAACAGGCTACAGACACATCACCATAGATAACAGGAAAATGGCTTGAGGAGAGGAAGGCAGTAAGCAATTGCCCAACAGACTCTCAAGAAAGTACAAAAACATTTAGGAAAAGTGGTATATCGAGAAATACTGGCAGGTAGCCCCATGGAGTGTTTTTCTTTAAGTTATTAATGAAAGTTGAAACTTGGATGCGCCTTAGTTTGAGAATTTATTCAATACAGAGTAATGGTTCTCTATGGGCCACAATTGAAACCACAAGGTTGGTGAAAAACGTTATGCAGTGTTGGCCACAGTTACACTCTAATCCAATTACTTGTAATAACACCATATCAGAATACACATTGCTTTAAATGCATCCATGACTAACTGGTAGCCAATCAAGTCCATAAAATAGGTACAGTGATGACAATTTGTTAATGTACATGAAACTACAGTCCAGATGTACAGTTTCCCTTTTATTGCAATTCTGGTCACTGCTCATTCATACTGTTGGCCTGTGAAAGGTACGTCACTTTCATTTAATGTAATTCTGTTTAACTTGATTTGAGCTTTTAGGAGAAAACTTCTGCTTCTGCACAAGTGTTGGTTTACTTTATATCAGGGGTTTTCCTACCTATGGGATCCTCATTATGTTTTTTGATCCCATAAACACTCATCACAATTGAGCAAAGTTATCCTGATACTGCTGTTTGACATAGGGGTGGGCGATATATAGCCTCAAAATTACATTTCGATATTTCAAGGAAATTTGCAATAACAACATACAAAATGTTTTGTCAGGGATTGCAGCATCAGCATTATAGTGTATTAGTAGTGACACAGTAGTTTTCCCTGGAAAGGATCCCAACTATTAAGACTTGTAAGCCTTATCATATTAACGTCATCATCAACTATATAAATGTGATATATAAAAATGTCTTGGTGTCTTAATTTTTCATAAAAGAGAGAGAGTCTGTACAGCAACTGCATCTATGCTAACCGGGAAGGAGAGTGTCTGCTGTAGAGAGCTCCGCGTTCTGTCAGCAGCTGTTCAAGGTCAACGTTTGGATTAAACTATCATTGTGTAGTAAAACTGCATCGGTCTTACTTGAAGAACACTGTACAATTAAGGATTGACGAGTCAAAGGTAAAACTGGTGGACTGTCAGGTTTATCCATGTTTATCAGGGTCGTGTCTGATGGTTCACCTGCAATCCACCATTTGCTCTTCCTGTAATATGGAGTGCAACTAGTGAGTCCTCCAGTGATGCTTGGTTGAGTCAATCGTTTACTTTTGGGCCTGTATCACCAGCTGCTATGTCTCCTCCTCACGTGTCTTCATAGCCTGGTTGCACTCAATTGTGTGTTTCTGCTTTAGGTGATGAAACAAGATTGTTGTGTTTCCATCTTTAGCAGTAACATCTTTCTTGCATATTTTGCAAAATATTGTGCTTTGTTGCAGGTCTGACCTACTAACTAATTGGCATTAAAGGAACTGCATTAAACTGGTTTAAGTCCTATTTATCAGCTTGGAGGGCGCGCTCACACTAGGCCTGGTTGACTTGAACTGTGCCGGAGCACGATTGTCCCCCCTCCCCAATCCCCCGCTGGCTTGCGCTCACAATGTATACAATCTGTGTCCGGTAACGGTTACAGTGCGATTTGTTTTTGTGTTGGTGAAACAGCTGTCCCACAAATGAGTTAATCGTTTTGCTTACTTTGTGGCTTACTTTGAGTCGTTTTGGGCATTGAAGAAGATTTTTACAGAGTCAGACGTTGAGGGAGCAGCGTTACTCGCCGACTACAATTCACGTTGATCTGTTTGTTGCTATGCCGGTTTGTTACTATGGCGACAGTTGCATAATTGACGTCATGCTCGACACCCTGTGCCCGAGTCCAACTGTTTAGCATTCCGTGCCCGGGCACGGTTCGGAGTGATCACACTAGTCAAATGAACTGGGCTTCAGGGCTCAAACGTGCTTGGGCACGGCACGGATCGCCTAGTGTGAGTGTCACCTAAAAGTAGAATGGGAGGCAGAGCCTTCAGAGATCAGGCTCCTCTCCTGTGGAACCATCTTACAGATTCAGTCCGGGGGAAAGACACCCTCTCTACATTTAAGAGTAGGCTTAAAATGTTCCTTTTTGATAAAGCTTATAGTTAGGGCCGGCCAGGCTTGTCTTGTACCAGCCCCTAGTTTATGCTGCTATAAGCTGCAGGACACCCATGATGCACTAAGCTCCTCTCTCCTCCTCCCTCTCTCTATCCATCCATCTATATCAATTTACATTCATTTACTATTATAATGCATTCACTAACTTAAACTTCTTCCCCGGAGTTCTCTGTGTTCTCTTGTCTCACAAGTAACCTGGGGCTGTAGACGTCGGGATGACAGATTCCTGTCCTGGAACTACTATTTTTGATGTAGGCAGATGGCCGTCCACTTAGAGCCCGGTTTTACCTGAGGTTTCTTTTGTTAAAATTTTTTCCTTGCCACTGTCGCCAAGTGCTCAAGTGCTGGCTCATGTGGGAATATTGGGTCTCTTTAAAATAAATTAAGGAGTATGGTCTAGACCTGCTCTATGTGTAAAGTGCCTTGAGATAGTGCTATATAAATAAAGATTGATTGACTTGTCATCCGAGGCTGTCACTGCCTGGCCTGACATGGTGCTCTTGCTATTTGGGCTTTTGTCATTGTTGTGCACACACGCGCTAGTGAGCATGAATGCATTATACATCATTGTGTCACTATATCACTTTAATATCACATAAAAATTTCCGATGATGGTATCATATGGCACAGCTCTAGTTTGACATACGTCATAGTACACCAAATACATAAATAAGGTCTTTAACCAAGTCACACAAATTTAGAATATGCTGTGTGATCTTCTTTTAACGGAAGCACATTGCATTCACTGGATAAAAAAAATATTTAGAGACCTTATCTCGTAATTACGAGATCCTGATCTTGTAATTACGAACCCAGATATTAGCGTTATTAACGTTATTAGCCACTAACAAGTTCCTAGGACAATTTAGAATTATGAGCTGACAAAGTTTGTGGAGTAAAGTCTGTGTTGTAGCCAATTTTCACATGTGTGCTGGTTGTATGTTGTTGTTGTTGTTGTTGTGACGTCACCTGCACAGCTGATCACACACGGTGGACAGGGAAGCCACACAGTTTTGCAACTGTGTGTGTGTGTGTGTGTGTGTGTGTGTGCGCAAGAGAGTAAATATGCGTTTTATCAAATCACTGCAAGTTTTGTTAAGTTAAGGAGCGTGGGCGAGCTAAACGTTTGATGTCATTCATTCATTCATTCAGAAATGACAATGTTGAAAAAAAAGCATGGTAAAAAAGCATTAGTATCTCCCAGTGTCTCAAACCGAGATGGAAGTATTGGCAGATTAACTGTGATAGCGCCATCATCGCCATACGCTTCCGTACCACTGAGAGCGGAAGATGTGTCCTTTTTCTTTATCTCGTAATTACGAGAAAAGATCTCGTAAGGTGTCTAATTTTTTTTTATCCAGTGCATGCAATGCGCTTCCATACCTTTTGATAGCTAATGTAATATTTTTTCTCCTGCATTCACTGAGCTTCCCCTGAAATAGTTTGGCGCCCCCTGGTGAGGCCTGCCTTCAACTTTTAAAACCCCTGCTTTAGCTGTAGGTTGCTACATGTATGTAGGTAAAAATGTGTTTTTATATCTGTGAATGTCTTTGTGTACAGTACACAACAATTGATTAAGCATCAATCATTATTGAAAAGACATGTTCTTAAAGCTACTCTTACCTTTGTTACATTTTTACACATTATTTTGTTTAGGTTAAAATGCTATTAATAAGGTAATAGCACTCTAAAATGTTAGAGCAGACATAGAAACCCATCATCATTCCATTCTCATAATATTCTGTGAAAACTCTGACCAATCATATCATTCAGTCCGAATGATATGATTGGCCGAGCGACCTGCCTGTTTTCCCCCTTCCGCATTACGTAATCGCTCGCACCCCCACCCGGAAGAGAGTCTGTTGTGGATCCACAGCATTATAATACATCCATGATCCACGGAGATAGCCGTAAACAGACAGTAGCGACTGACAGCTTCCACCTCCAGCCACTCCCACAGGGAAAAAGAAAACTTTATCAGTAGTGCGTGTTCGCCGAGGCAGAGGGGGGTGGAGGGGAAGGGAGTGTGTGGGGGTTAGACATAGGAGGGAGGAGGGGTTGTTGCTGTTCAAGTTTTTTCAAAGTGCTGTGTGAAATGCAAGAAAGGTAAGAGTTGCTTTAACGCGCAAACAACCACATAAAAATAAATAAACACAGACTCATCAGGCTTGTCTTTCCACTTGATGTTGAGGAATTTTCTGTTCATGAAATGTTTTTCAACAGCATTTAATTTGAATTCTGAATAATTTTGCTGATGAGGGTTTAGAGGGCCATACATTTCTTCATTGAAAATATAAAGTGTTGATGCACACTTTATTCTTTTCTTTATTGTTTCCAGATATTCCAGATTGCAGCTTGTTGTTGTTGTTTTCTAACCTTTTAATAAAATAAAATCTAATTGAACAACATTTAATGCATTCTGTATATTCAGATATTTTTAAGAAGCAATCAGCTTTAATAAAGATTCACTATCATATTTCCATCTGTTTTTTGAAGTATGAGTTAGAAATGCTAGGAACTTGCTTCACTGTACAAGCCAGTAGTTTATACTCTGTCTGATGGAAGCTGTGACTCAGGGTCAGACATCACATGTTATGAAGATCATCTGTCTCATCTGATCATCTATCTATCGCCACAAACTCCTCAATACTTTATTAAATACATCAAGACGTGGAGTTGTTTTTAACACTGCATGTGTGAAGTGAACTCAAGTATAACATCAATGTTATTGTGTAGTATGAAGTAGCCTACACCATGAGTAATAGACTGAAAACATGAGAGACTAAATAGACTATAATAGATTTTTCTTTGATCTGTCTTTTATTTATACTATACTCATAACAATGTGAGTTTGTCAAAGTCATATTCTGGACAAGTTAAGGCACAATAATTCTCATATTTTCAGAAATTTGACATTTAATATAGTCACTGTCTATATTAAATAATATACAATTATGTATTTTCTTTTACAATGTCAGATTAAACTTTATTAGATGTGTGGATTGTGTTGTGTTGTATTACGTCTCGACAAAGGATTCCCTGACAGCAAAATAAAGTTCTTTTCTAAATTGGAATTAATTGATAAATGAAAATAAAATGACCATAAAGGGTATCTTGCTTCTGTCTTGTGATAACCATGTAGAACCATGTAAAAAAAGAAGCTTGACTTGAACAATTACCTGTTATCAGCTTTGTGACAATGCAATGCGTTTCTCAGATAACTCAATAGGTTTCAGATGGTATATATAGCTTAGGAAACAGGAGAGTTTTGTCAGTCCATAAATGAACGCCAGTTTGCCTGAAAATTTCAAAATTACCAAAATGGAGATGATCAATTTTTAGACCAGTTTCAGGTCATTCATTATACATACAGATGTTACAATGATGTTGATATTTTTCTCATTTAATGGTCTGTGAATGTGCAGCTTTGAGCTCAATGTCTGGCTTCAATAGTCTAGATTTATGATGCAAAATGAGTGCATCAAATGTTAAGCAATACTTGATCTAATTCAGATTATTTTGTTTTTTTTTCCAAACGCATCACTATATTACACATGGGAATTTGTCAGAATGCACTGAAAGCACATATGTGCCTCACATGAGTTACATTACTGTCAGTGGAGTAAGGCCAGTGACAGAGCATGTGGATTGCATCAGGATTGAGTGTGGCACTTCAAATAGGATCAGACTCACTCTGTTGTCCTGTAAGCTCACTACAGGTACTGTGCTTCCCTCCCTGAAGAGCCTAGAGGGTGTATAAGCAGAGCTAGGTGGATAGTGAAGCAATGAGCTGTTTGTGTGGGTGCGATCAGACAAATGCCCGCGCTGCCACAAATCACACACTGAGAAACTGAGGAGTTTTTTTCTACAAGCTATCAGAGCCATGAAAAATGACAGTATATCCAAATACATTTACCTATGTTTATTATACTATACTTTACACCACTGCCATTGAAATACTGTTGCCATTTTGTCTGTACTTTATAACCATGTTTACTCATTTACAATATTAACCCCTTTTTGTGAATGTTTAAATATAAGCTTAGCTTTTAAATTCTTTTACTTGTAATGTGCACTGCCTGGAATTATGGCACGACAGCAATTCACTATATGTACCTGTATACATATGTAACAAATACAATCTCTTGAATATTGGATGGATTTAAGCATTGATTTGAAACTGTCAAATTCACACTCTCTGTTGAGTAGACCAACCAGTATGAGTATGAATTATTTAAAAACTAATAAAAACACACAATAATGATCTTTTACATGCTCCATGGTTGCTTCCATTGTTTTCATTTATGTTGTATTACAGCCACATTTCAAAGAAAAAATAAGATGACATTCTGTCAGCGCTTCTTTAAACAATGTCCTGGAAATTTGAATGTGTCTGTCATTACAGCAGAGGTGGGATGTGTAGTATATTGGCCAGTAGCCAGTTGGCACATCACCCAGAGTTAGATTGACAGTTGCAAGTGACAGTGATGAAAACAAGAAGTGTTAAATAGTATAGATAAGTATGTTATGCTGCTGCATCCAAAAGGCATATGTCAAGATGTCAAAGACTTTAAGATTGTGGTGAATAAACTGGAATGTTGGGTTGGTTAAGACTATGGAAAAGAGGCATCAATGGGATAATTACTTCACTAAGTAACTCCCTGATATTATGAGTTAATATACCCCTGATAGGTAATTATTGAAAGTGCAATGCTTTTCATTAGACTTCCTATAAGTTACTGAGCATGACATAAGGTAGGACATTTTAAACTATCCTTCAAGGGTTGTCAATCCATCGCTTTTATCCCAGTACTGATGAAGAGGATTAATTGTGAATTCCTTACCTAAAACCACTCAAAACAAAGCTGTCAAATAGATGGGATACTGGAAAAACTGAGGCAGATTAAGTTACAAAAGACAGAACAAGGGGAGGGTTGTACATTATCTTGCATCTGTGCAATGACATCACTGGCGATGCCTGTTTAAGTGGTGTGTCAATGTCTGATTATTCTGTCTGCAGACAAAATAATATTCCAGAAACAGCAGAAGGGCAGATCAGGGGGATTTTGTGCATTTTCTCAGCCTGTTGGCTGCAAATTCAGACTGATTGACCACATAACCTAGCCTCAGTAATTTGATAGATCACCAGACCTCAATAAGTGAATGTGCTGATGGATGGCAGTGTATTATTAACTGGAGAACAATGGGACTGTTGCCTCTGCTGAGCAGTTTGGCAGACTCCCATTCTAGAGAGGATTGGAGAATAAATTGGTGTTAAAGACAAAAGATAAACAGTGAGTAACTGGTGATAAGGAAGAGACAGAGATTTACAGAGCCTCTAAGATAATGTCAGAGCTTTGAAGAGACTTGCGCTGAGAGTGCAGGGTGGCGAGCTACCATGCAATCTCTATGGAATGGTGTGTGGTGAAGTGCAGCCAAACTAAACTTTAGGAATAGTTTAACTTTTTGGGAAATGCAGCCAGAGAAAACTGTAGCCAGTCAATAGACTAGAGTCCTCTGACATGTCAACCTATATTTAAAATAATTACTTCCCACCTGAAACATATTAACAATGAAATATTAACTGGTTGTGGCTGGTTGTGAGATGCAGAAAAAATAAAGGTGGTATAATGCTAGTTGTATGTGAGTCAGTATTTAGATGTACAGTTTAATAATTGTTGTGCACCAGAGATTGCATTTCTGCTTCAAGCTTAATATCCACCAAGTGAATAAATAAGCTGTTTATGTCATGCACGTATAGGCAACATCATGATCATATATGTGACAGGTGACAAGAGTAAGGTCCCACCCTCACCAACAGATCATCTAACTGAATGATGTCGAGTTCATTTTGAACAAAAGAACATTTATAGACAACCAAAGAAGACCAGTGCTGGATAGGAAAAAGTACGCTCCCTGATGGTGAGAGTTGTCTCAAGTTGACCAATAGCAGTTGGACATGACGTGGATAAGATAAGAAGTGGTGCTTCCACACTCTGGTCTATATCAAGGAAGAAGTTCAAGATGTCAATCACCACGCCCGTGTCAGCACTTCCCCTCTGGAAACAGAGATTGAGGCCCTCCCTTGGCTGTGAGAGTGAGTTGGTATAGGCTGTACCTTAAATCACATAATTACTGCATGTGATGTCCTAGTACATTAAAGTATGTGTGTGCATGCAAACGTACATGTATGTTTCAACATGCATTTATACAGAGGTATGTGACTATTTTTATTAGCTGGGGTTCACTTATATAAGCAGTCTTTATTCTGATCCCTGAACCGTGTGCTTGGTATGTAAATACACACTGTGGGCCAAAAAAAAGACAAAAAGAAATTAAACCTGTCTGTATAAGACGCAAAATAGAGTTTGTTGATTATGAGTGTTTGGAAGTAGACATTATTTTGTAATGGATCAAATTTAGCTTTTCCCTGGAACAAACTGGTGCCATTGCCTTACTGAAAAATGACACACTGGCCAATGTGCAGTTGAGGTAAATACTGGCATGGTTGAATGCACCAGTACTTGCACACACACCCAAAGACAGGCGTGCAATCATTTTTACAAGCTCTTCTAAAGGTTTATTTCCTTCTAATCATAATTCAAACTCACTGTAATGTATGGAGCCAAAGACTGAGACAAGGCAGCCTTTACTCCAAAGGTGGACCAGCATTGATTCAATGCCTTGATACTTGCTGCCGTACAGGGACATAGCACAGAGAACAGTCCAGCAATTTCAAAGCAATTTTTGTAGATTCACAGAAGGCTACTCTGACTTGCTGTGTTTGAGATGAGGATAATATAGGAGCTTCTACTTAACTGAAAGAAATGATAGCTTGATGTTAAAGATGTGTAACTCTAGACTTACTGTACTGCTTCAATACAGAAAAAACATGTAAGACAAAACAAAAACTGCTCCACTGGTGTCCATTTTGTGGGTGTGTGTTTAGTATATAGTGTGGGAGTTGAGATCTCTGGAAATGAATTTGAGAATGAATACATTGATATGTTTTTACACATTCCATGTGATGTATTGGGCCTGTGATTACAGGGGCGTCATAATGTTCTGTGGAAGGAGTTGAGACTCATTTTGAGTGGGTGGACAGAGACAGATATTTGGCTCTAGCTCAGGGCTGGAAAGTTAAAAGGCTTTTGACTGGTGTGCAGGGTTATGATACTGTACGGACGACACTGGCAGTGGGAGGTACAGGTCTGAGTCTGGGGCCTGGGGATGTAATTACAGCTTAAACTGATCCTGAGTGGGACTGTAAGGTGGGAGAGTTCAGCTTTTTTGCTAAATAGAAACACCAGAGATGTTATGGATGCTAATGTCAGTCATATGGTTGGTCTCTCAGACGGTCCAGACAGAAATATCTCAAGAACTTCTGGATGTATTGCCATTAAATTTGCTAGAGTATCATGGTATCCATAGTATGATTGAGAGAAATGTCTCAAAAACTATCAAATGGATTGGGCTTAAATTTGGTAGACACATTCACATTCCACTTTTCCACTTCACCTACCTGCAAAACTAATAAAATTCCCATCAGCCGCAGCTATATTTTGGGTTAAATGCTAATATTATTACACTAACTTGTTTGTTAACATGGTAGACATTATACTAAACTTAAGCATGTTCACATTGTTATTGTGAACATTTTAATATGTTGACATTAGCATTTAGTTCCCAATATCTCACAGAGCTGGGCTCTGGCTAAATACTTTTTTGTATAATAAATAATAATAAATAAATAATTAGTTCATATTACTACTTACACTACATTTAAGTATATGCTTTTGCTTCCAGTGTGAGGTGCTTCTGGTAGTTTTGGTGCGTGTGTGTGTGTGTGTGTGTGTGTGTTTGGGGGGGTGGGGCTGACATCATGAGTTGATTTCTCCATTGCCTACATTACTCTGTGGCCTTAACCTTTTCACTGAAAGGACGTGCCAATGTAAACGTTAAGCCTTAGGAAGTTAAAGTGATCTTTGAACTAGGTGTGACTGAACTATTTTCTGTTCTGCATGAGGTCCTTGTGCCTAAAAACAGGACTGTTTCATGAAAAACACTTATGACTATAACTTTGTATGCTGTAAATGGACCTGACCCTCTGGCACCTAAACACACACTCACACACAACATACATGATTTTCAGCCTGTGTATACTAAGGCTTTACAGGACATTGCAGGGTGCTAGTCTTGTTTGGTTTTTGTCCTCAGTGGTTGTTTATGAGGCTATATATCTCTTTTTGTGTGTAAAGATCTATAGAGCTTATGCAGTGAATAAAATAAAATCAGTCTTTCTGCTGGTTATAAGTGCTTGAAATGGATATCAGGTATCCCTCATTGATAGGAATACATGCCCTCTCACACACTCTGGGTTGAACTCTGGGCAGTCCAAAGTCTGTCATGTCATAACAACCTCATTCAGACGAAACATATTTAAAAGCCTATAATGAGAACATTGGCACATGTGAGATGTGATGACAATGTCACAAGGATCCTACTCTTCAAACTGTACACAAAAAAAGCTTCAAGCACAACAATCAGCAAAGGTATAGTAATCCACACAGCTCACCATGGTGTGGATTGCATGATGAAAAATTTAGGGTTTGATCAGATTTGACAGCTGGAGCGCTGCAGAGTTTCAAATTTGGCTTCTAGTATTTTCTAAAAGGATGCAGTTAAATGATATCAGTATTTCAGCCAAGTGGAATTTTACCAGAAAGAGCAAAAGTTATTCCCATGAGGGATGACACACAGCTGACATCCCCTTTCCTCTTCCCATCTCCTCTTGTCAGCCAGCAAGTGTTGGCTGCAAACTTCAATGTTGTCTTCGAAGATTTTGGTACTAAAAACCAACCTACATGGATTGTTTCCTTTGAGTGGCCTTGAGAGGCCTGTTTCTGATGAACTTCCAAGTTCTTGTCATCTTATAATATGCTAGCTGACCATTTGACTAACACACCCAGAAACATAATTTTGTGCATATGAATGGCCTGCCCTCTGAGGCCTCAACATTTTAAGAAATGTGTACTACTAGTTTACTATGGGAAAGATGAATGTAAAAAAAAAACAAAAAAAAAACTACAATGACACAAAGTGCATTGGAGCTGGTTCTGGCAGCAGAGAAAGCCTCATTAATATAGAACAGATAATATGCTATACTGTACCCTTTTGGGTCAACAACAATTTTGTAATGCATTTCTTTCTGCTAATTAGACCAAGCACAGAATCTGTTAAAATGACTGTAATTATACAACATGAGGTTCCATTTTTTCCATTTATTGTCCAGGCTGAGGAAAGTAGTTGATACATCTTTCTCCTTAGACATGTCGTCTTGGGGGAACCTGACACATTCCCTGGCCGGATGGGGTATGTAATCCCTCCAGTATTTTCTGGGCCCACCCTGTTGTCATAGGACAGTCAAAGGTCTGTTGGATATGCCAACAGACCAATGTTCATACTCTTTCACAGTTGCTTAACACTCTCAAGTAACAGCTCAGGCTTTCCTAATGATCTATGCCTATGACCTATGAGCTGCTGTCCAACTTGCTGCTTGAGAAAAATAAATAACCTCTCTGATGACGAAAATCACATATTAGACATAAAAGTGAATTGAATATCACTACCCAATCAAATCAGCCATCACTGTGCATCTTTGAATTTGAATGAGTGTATCCGTGCAACGTGCACATGCATGTTTGAATGCCCTTTCCAGAGAGCTGTCAGTGCTACAGTGACGTTCTCCATGTCCAGAATGGAAGACAGATTGAGCATTATGGTTGGAAAAACAACCAACGTGTTCACACGCGAGTGGGACTTTGTATTTGTGTGTACACGTGCAAAGAGTCACTGAGGGGCCTGCGCTGAACCGTGTCCAATGATGAAGATGGTGGAAATAGAATGAACCCTTGAGGACTTCTTTTTTAAATCTCTCCCAGAAGACTGAATTGACCCCACAGTGCAGAGGTTTATGACATTAAAGGTCCTTGTTGGGAATAGAGGGAATATTATGTATTTGTAGTTAATGCTACTATACTGCTTATATTGGTTTAGTTTTAGTTTTATTTTTTTTTGCATTTCCATTGACATGCAATAGAACTACATACATTTTAGACTCATCGGACAAATATGCTGGGAAAATCTATCTATGAGCCAAAAGCAACACAGGATCAATTTAACACTGCTTGTCATCAGTAACTTTACAGACTGTAAATGATGCAACAGGTTCCATTACTATGTGGGGTCTTTATTTGAACAGTCCAAAAGTCCATACTGTTTACATTTGTTTATGTGAGCGTCTTCTTGATGGATTGCAGCATAGACATTTGACTGGATGAGACAAGCTCGCTTTTATGCTTTACCTCAGTCACTGTTCAGTTGATGGACATGAGAGGAAGTCTGAGTTACTGGTAGCAATTTGTGAGACAAAGTGGAGGAGGAGGGCGGGTAAACAGCTGGACTTTGGTTCATTATTTGGCTACATCATTATAACAATGGTCAAGATGAAGATATCATGCTATGTCATGCATTTCCCGTTTCCTTTAATGGATCCATATTTTCTTATCAGGTCATTTGTTCAGGATACATAATAAAAAATAAAGCTTAATGAGAACGTTTTCTGGCAAGGCATTTAGGAAATATAGGAAATAATAAAGATGATTAAAGTTTTTTTAAAGTACATCTTGTGATCAAAAAAGCTAGACACTAGAAAACTGATTAAAGAGTGATGCCGATGGTCATCTAATTCACACAATAATACAATAATCTAGTAATAAGACAATAATTTACTGCAGACCATTTGCCAAAGCATTCAATAGATTTTTATATTTTATTTACTTAGTTGTTTTAAATGTGTTTTTTAAGGTACATCAAAGGTTTTAAATGTTTTCCCTGTCAGTATTACTAAGTTCCTGCAGGAAGTCCAGACATCTGAAATGTGAGAGACAGCTGCCATGAATACATGATGTGACCAATTTTACTTTACTGTTTTTATGATGTCCATGTTTGCTTCATTTATATCTACTGCATTTGATTACTGGCACATCCTATTGGAAGTGTTTTGACATGCTGTTACCATGAAACAAAGGCAGTGAACCAAAGATAAGTATGTGCAATTTACTAAAACTCCCCTTTATATCTAAATAAAAAAACTCTTCCGCATTCAAGCATGAACTGATTCAAGTGATCAATCAAAAACATTCAGTATTTTCTGTATATCTAATTGTTCAACTAATTCATGTCCACTTGACATTCTTGTCAAATATTTTGTTTATGTACACATTGACATATGTCTATACATTTTTTGTGTGACTCCATAATAAAACAGGCAAAAGAAAGGCATATTTGGCATAAGCACCTGAAACAAAAAGAGGACAAATCAAAGGCAGAATACTAAGATGGAGTCTGTAATCATCTTCATATTTACTCTCTGGGAGCTCATCCGTCCTTTAATTCAGGCTGTGTATATAAAGCTAGAAAAATTTAAGATTTGTTTGCTTTTTGTGCTTTTATATATAATCTAAGGCCTCCTGCAACCACACAAAAGTCCATCATTACTTCTACAGAGAGTTTTTGTTCACAAAGGACAACAAATTTGACATTTTTCCTAAAAAGCTATCCATCACTGAAACACTGAGCTTCCATGTGCAGTACATTTCTTCCCAGAACAGGTTGGCACATGAGAGAGAAATGGTATCTTACAGTTATGTTTACTTTTTAAGGTCTTCATCTGTCAGCTACAAGATCCTGCTTCAACACACTGAGATCATCATCAACCCCCCTCCCCGAGGAAACTTGAACAAATCACACACACAAAATGTCGCCATAATGGGAGAGTCATTTGGCAAGTGTATACTTGCTCTCTGTCAATCTAAATATGGAAAAAGAAGAAAAGAGGAATGTGTAAGTGCACTATAACAGAGGTAACATTGACCAAGGTTACACTTGTCTGGCCAGATTGATGTGTCCATATTGGGTACTTTAAACGGGCACCAAGTTATTTCCCAACAAAGTTTCTTCATACCTTTTCCTTGCCCAGAAAGGCAACCAATGGAAGAGTACAATGCTGATTAATTCAGTTGTTACAGTTAAAAATGTGTAAGTCAGCTCATGATCTTTCCAAAATGAGTAACATCACTGTGAATCCAAAGACCTTTGTTCATCTTCAGGATGTCCCCTCTTGAAAAGGTCAAACCGGCATTCAGCATCATTTTGTGCTGCCAGTGTTTCTTCAGTTTTGTCATCTTGTATCTTTTTCATTCATTATAGTCAATGTTTCAGACTCTCCAGTTATGTCAGCCAGTAAGGTATAACAAAGATGTCATTTCTTAACCCAATCAAGTAGCACGCAGTGTAGAAAAGGTACATCTTTGACCTGACCTGCAATCTGGTGTCACGCTACCTGCAGCAATTGTAACATCAGCTCACACATTTGACCTTAAACAGAGGAGGTCCTTACATTTTGACTGTTCACCTTTGTTATTTTTTCTTCATTTAAAAAACATTATTCACATGACTGCTTTCAAACTTTGTATAAATACTCATTGATTTGGCTGACGTTTTTGGCGAGGTGTTGCATTGTGCCATGTGTTGATGTTGCCTAGAGCAGTGAGATTTGACAAATGTGCAGTGTTAATTGTTTAGTAAAAATCACAGCTTAATGTTTGTTAAAGTTGCACATATTTTCCACTTCATGTTGCCAATAAGTTTCCTCACTCTTGAGCTTTTGGAATCAGGAACACTTATGTGCACATTTACTGTTCTTAGATTGAGGTTTCAAAAAATTAAAGTCGGTCCCGCTGTTTAAGTTCACAATTCACTGACTATCACACCAACATTTTGTAGATTGGTTGTTTTTTTTTAATGTATTTTACTTCCTTTTCATACTTCACTCACTTCCTAATGCTCACACCTGAAAAGATATGAAACTTATTTGAGCTATAGTTCTGAATATCTTTTTTTCAATCAAAGCCTCTATAGGTTAATATAATATCTATCCCTTGATATCAAGACCCTGCCTCACTTTTTGTAATTACACCAATTGTAATTACAAATACAGTCTGTAGTCTGGTCAGCAAGATTTTACATATTATTAACTTAATGATTAATCAATGAATAAACTCATTCTACACAAGTCACACATCTAGTTTCATAGTTTTGATAAACTAATGAGCAGCATTTGCCAGCATAGCAAATCTGACACCTTTAACTGATCTCACATACAGGGTGAATGATTAGAGGTGAGAGAGTCACTGTATAAACAAACTGCAGGTGAGAAACTTCTCCTCATTGTTTTGACCATCTGCTCTAATAATTGGAGGGCTCCGTGGTTTCAAGCTCTTTTCTCATTTGTCATGTGCAGGGCTGCAGAGACCCCTTACTAATGCATGAGTCAGAGATCCCTGTGTTTCCACAGTCATTATTCCACCCGAGGCCCTGCAGAAAAATGGGAATTGCTTGTACAGACTGTAGCAAAAATAACTCTGGTTATACTGTAATGGCAACTTTTATTTATTCAGACTTAAGCTGTTACATAACATGTATAACATAGCACACGTAAGGGCAAGGCAGGCTAGGTTTGTGCTCAAAGTCTGTTTTAATTGTTTACATTTCTCTATTAATCATTTTAAATATGTTATTTCATGTGAACTATTTGACAGCTGATTATGAACAAAGTCTATCTGGAGTGCTGTACAGCAGTCTTGTTTGTAGCTGCAGAGAGAATCACTTACCAGAAACCAGGGAAACACCTGGAAAAATATGGAACAAAAACTATAAAAGCTGGGGAACAGTTTCCTGTTGTAGTTAATGTCTGGTAAGTGCACTAGGGGGTAAATTAAACATTACTTTACACAAAGTCATTCTGAGCTATCTTTGTGATTTTATAAAGCATATCATTTCTAATGGCAGAGATGTAAAGTTGCCTCATATTTTAGTGTTCAAACATAATGAATCCTTGAATCAGCTCAAGTAAAAGCAATAAATGTTATCATAATATATTGCTGTCTTAGTCACAGCGTCTTAAAAGCCACAGCATCTAACTTTAGCTCTTGCTGCATAGGGGATCTTGGAGTGCTGCCTGAGACAGTGTCTTCTCCATCAACAAACCACCAGATGATGGAATTTGTCATGGAAGAAATTGTCATGGGATTTCATCCTCCTCCAGCTGACGAGCAAGAACTTTCATTTTATCATACACGGGGAAAGCCTTTATTTTTAGTAAGCCGTATGCTGAAATTGATTTTCTGTGGTCGCATGAAAAAGCCTGATGTAACTGGAACGAGAGGGCATGAGAAATTAGAATTTCCATATTTCACTTCTCTCCTCTCGGCAGTGAGTATTAATATAAATGCTGTTTACACAGACAAGTTGTATCAGACTGTTCTCATCCCACCACTTTGGCTGTGAGCTACACTTTCAGTGAGGAAATGTGGATGTTTAGGTTATCAAAAAAAAACTTCCCAGCCAGGGCAAGAAATCATTATAAGATGTGTACAGGTGTGCTGAAACATTGATAGATGTCAGTGAATACTGCATGAGACTGCCATGTGGACATCTTCTCATCTCACTCATGTGAAGATGTGTATAGGAATGTTGTAAAAGAAAAATAATATTTATCCACCAAATTGCCACAGACTAAACAGTCATCTCCTGCTCCAATTGATCCATGTGGTGAGTGATACTTGTCTTGTCTTTTTGTAAAACTGTAGATTGGAAGATTGTAAAATGGCACCACAAGAAAACAAAATAAACAAAAGCAAAATACGTCAAAACTATTTTGATTTGTGGTTACATATTTTTGAATAAAGTCCACAATAACCCCTGAAAGAGGCAGGCAATAGGACCCAGCAGTGACTGCACAATGTGTGCCTGTTGTTCCAGATTTGTGAGGAAAAACAGGGTGATTGTTTTTCTCCTCAGGGTGTTTAGGTGAAACCAGTGAAATCAGAGAAGCCAAGTGGACTCAAGAAGAGAGAAGAATGGTACTATGAAAAGGTTATCTTTAAAATATATCTGTGCAGTGAGACACTTTGTGTTACCTGAACACAGGCATGATCTGCACTACTAGTTGTGAAAATGTGGTGTTGAAGTGATTCCTCATTTTGCCTTGTTAGACACCAGAAAAGGACATGAGTGAGTCTCCTGAGTCTCCACTCAGGACCAGCAGCTAATTTCCCCCAATTGGTGAAGATTTGAGAGTTTTCTTCATCTTAATTCCATTATCGTCAAATCCCTTTAGAGAGAAACATTTCCCAAAAATTTCCAAAGAGGAAGCTATGCACAGTCAGGTAAGAAACATTCGCCGCATTAATCAATTACTTAGTGATCATCCCTTTTCACTCAAAATTTGGGATTTTTCATCCACATATTCGATTTTATTTTCCCATGATCTATCAACTAATGAATACACTTTAATCATTATGATCTTTTTCATATTTGATTGATAATTTAGCCTTTGCTTCATCATTGCTTAAGCACATTACGTTTCACCAGACATGCTATATTTCACAGACTGTAAATAGAGACTTCTTTGTCTACATGAAGCAGCATATCACAAACACAACTGCAGGAGCTGCAGTCCTCCGCTTACACTGGATCCATTCGGCTGGATTACTGCTGTGCAGAAGCATTTTACAGCCCACTTATACAAACATGAATTTACAGGTGTGGGGCACAGGCCTGTAGACAGAGAGAGGAATTGTTTCTGCACCCTTTGTTATTCATTGGTTACTCATTTTAGTTTTACAGGTGATGCTGCTGCTGTATGTCTCCATAAAAGTTTAACTTTTTTACATCTTAAATCCTATAAAATCCTAAAAGGGGAACATAAATCATGAGCACATTGTCCTGAACAAAATATTGGACCATGTTTAATTGAACTCAAACCATTTGAGACAGTAAACTACATGCTTACAATTTAATAAAAGTCATTCCCTTGGTGGTCTTCTTTGGTTAAAATAAGACTTTAACTAGATTGTTGTGCAAGGACATGCCTTAGATCAGCTGAGTTCAGTTGGTTCTGAGACCTGCAACCTACTGTTTATTCCAAAGGCAGATATATTTGGCACACAGGGAGTTGTAGTAAAAAAAAAAAAAAAATCTTAAAATAAATGTGAGACATCCTAAAAGCATGCCATATATACTGGAGCAACACTTGTAACATGATAAATGTGGAACTTGTGTGGGACATCATTATATAAATCACTCTAATAACCTTATGAAAGAGGTCACAGGTTCATATGATGCAAGCATTGTCCTTGTGACAGAGAGAAACACATTCATAAAAGCACACACAATATACGGTATATTACCAGTAGTACCAGGATAAATTAATATGAAAATAAAATTATGATCATATAACAAAGAAGAAATATTTAATGTGATTGCGGTTGTGGTTGTCATTCGCAGAACATTTATGGCAGCAACATAAATACATGTGACACGTGTTACATGTAACTCATTTACCTGTGTTACAACTGATCATCTGGAGTTTGAACTCAAATATCTGAGGAATCCATAGATAGGCTGTCATTCTGCAGACAAGTTGAATAACTGCTGCCAGGCCTGAGCATGGGTAAGTTCATTTTTATACATGCTGAATGATATTAATGATATTTTCTTATCAGTGTGTGTACATACAAAATGTAAAATCATTTGTAGACGCATGTTTGGTTAGAAAAAACTTTATTTCTCATGGATGATTAGTTGAAGCTGAAGATCAATATGCAAAATGTTATTAATTTCTCTCCCTGGCATTTTAGGGACCATGCCATTGCATCGCTTGTGTGGAATATTTGTATTCCTTAGCATATGTGTGGTTTCCTTCACACCACCTTGTGATGGAGGAAATGTTCTAGTATTTCCTGTAGACGGCAGCCACTGGATCAACATGAAAATTCTGCTAGAGGAACTTCATGCCAGGGGCCACAACATCACTGTTATAAGGGCCTCCACCAGCTGGTACATCCCAGAGAAGTCCTCTCTCTACACCTCCATCACACTTGAAATGGACACAGGGATAGAGAACTTTTTTGATGAGTACCTACAGGAGCATATGAGGGTATGTTATCATGGGTTGGGCCCCACATGATTCATTCAGTTCATTCAAATATCAAGATACTCATGATGTTTTCTATGGGGTTGTTTTTCAGGCCCAGAGAGAGGGGGCTTCAGCACTTACATTCTTCAAACTCACAAAAGATTTCCTTTCTATGATCGCTGAGGCCCATTCACTATGGACTGACGCCATCGTTCAAATCTTTGATAATAAAAATCTGGTCAAAAGCTTAATGGATTCCAAGTATGATCTTGTTCTCACTGACCCAGCAATAGCACCAGGGGTTGTGCTAGCCAAGTATCTCAAACTGCCCATTGTGCTTAATGTTCGCTGGATCACCAGTGGAGACGGCCAGTTTGCGATAGCCCCCTCACCACTCTCTTATATCCCAGTGCCAGGATCGGGCTTAACGGACAAAATGGATTTCCTTCAGAGGGTCAAGAACATGCTTTTCTACAGTATCATTGTGTTCCAGCAGAAATTTCTGGTGGGGCCGAACTATGATACCATCTGTGACAAATATATTGAGGGCGGATGTAATATCATCTCGCTTCTTCAGGAGGCAGACATCTGGCTGTTCAGGTCAGATTTTGTGTTTGACTTCCCTCGGCCCACAATGCCAAATGTCATCTACATAGGAGGGTTCCAGTGCAAACCGGCTCAACCTCTGCCAGAAGACCTGGAGGAGTTTGTTCAGCGTGCTGGGGAGCATGGAGTGATCATCATGACACTGGGAACTTTGGTTAATGCTTTGCCCAGAGAGGTTGCGGATGAAATTGCCAGCGTCTTTGCCAAGATGCCTCAGAAGGTAACAGATGCTCATTGCTTTACTTGGTCAATGATGTGAAAATGTTGAATAGTTTTACTTGGAGACACTAAGAAGCAATTTTAATTCAGAAGTAGAGAAATATATAGAAGGTTACAAATTAAGATATCAATCCTCCAATAATCAAATTAAAAAGGGATCTCTAGACCAGTTATATGCTGTAAACCTAAAAATCGATTCAATGATTCTTAGACAAATTGTACATAGATTATTACCTAATATTAGGACAGTTTAAATCAATACTTATCACTGCACAGATACATAGTGAATTCATAATGACTCTTTCTTTTCTGATTAGGTGATATGGAGACACAAAGGGGAACATCCCACGACTCTGGGCAACAACACCCTGATAGTGGACTGGATGCCACAGAAGGACCTTCTTGGCCATCCGCAGACTAAAGTGTTTGTGGCTCATGGAGGTACTAATGGAGTCCAGGAAGCCATTTATCACGGTGTCCCTGTGCTCGGCATACCCTTATTCTTTGACCAGTATGACAACCTTCTACGTTTGCAGGAGAGAGGAGCTGGAAAGATCATTGAGCTAGGTAACGTTAACGGTCACAGTTTTGGACAAGGTCTGAAGGAAGTGCTCCATCAAGACAGATATAGACAGAATATGCAGAGACTGTCACGTTTGCACAGAGATCAGCCAATGGCACCCATGGATCAGGCCATCTTCTGGGTAGAATATGTGATGCGCCACAAAGGGGCCGCTCACCTGCGTACAGATGCCTATAACATGCCCTGGTACTCATATTACTGTTTAGATGTATTGCTGCTGTTGCTGACTGCAGTGACTATACTGCTGCTCTCTACTTTGGCAGTTTTTAGGTTCCTGTGCTGTAGAAGTAGAAGAAAAACCAAAAGCAAACAGCATTGACTGAGGTCAAATTTGTTTAAGAATATAACTTAAGTTCTCTAAAGCACTGTATTTAGATTAAAAAACTAACAAAGTATACATCTTAAGGTATCTTGTATGTACCTCATTATTTTTTATGATGCTGGATGACAAGTCAAGGAAATTTAACCCTGATCTTCTGTTTTTTGTGTGTTTTTTGTTGGATTAGTTTTGGCTAAAATCAGTTCAAATCTGATAATATGAATTAAGTCTAGATAATCAACAATTAAAAAAAGTTGTCCAACATATTTGTCCCCATTCCAATTTTGAATAAAGTAAAGAATAATAAATACATACTTAAAAGGAAATGCTTTTGTCTGTTATCCTTTCGGTAGAGACTGTACTGCACAAAAACTTTGACAACTTCAAAGTGAAATCAGATGCGGTAGCAAACTTCTAACATAAACACCCTTCTCTAACTGTGCTGTGTTAATTTTACAGATGCCTTGGTCTCACATGCCCACATACCAGTAGAACTCCCTCGTCCAAATCCCTTACTTGTAAAACCAATGCCCACACTAGATATGCAGAAAGCTACAATCTCACAGTTAACATTTTAAGGTTGTGAGGCCAAATTTCCACTGAATCAGAGAGCAAAACTTAGTTCATTATCTTTGCAGGAAAATTGAATTATGTTAAGAAACGTATGAGCTTGTTGAAGAGATAAAAGCTCAGACAAACCTGAAAAGGCAATACAATGATTTCTTTTAGATGCCCTTGGTATATTACAATGTGAGTAATAACAGAGTTAATCACGATATCAAGAACATATGTAAAGTATTTCTTGCATCCAGTTTTTATGGAAAACATAGAGATCGATTATGTCCTGCTTGTTATTTTTATATTCAATCCATATGAATTATATCATCCTCTAAACTAATTCCATTGAAAAGACAAACCTAAATAAATGACAGTGGAAAATCCTATAATTTCAGAAAATAGATGGAATTAAAACCATTTCCCTTGCTTAAACAGTCCTTGAAACAATCAGAGGCTGGAAAAGAAAGTTCTCTTTGATATAGCATAAGCTCATATGGTTTTGATTTATAAGATGGCTGAGGATGTGTTGGTAAACTATGAGCTAAATTACATTTCACTTATCATTTGGTGTTAACACAGCTTGAGACTCCTGAGTGTACTGATGAAGGAAGCAAATCTTTGAAAATGTTCCAAAGTATGAAGGCAGTGAGGTGATTTAATGGGGTCTGGAACAACACTGAGTACTCAAACATTAAGAAGAAAGAAAAAACAGAGGAGACAAAAATTGTGTGTGTGTGTGTGTGTGTGTGTGTGTGTGTGTGTATGTGTGTGTGTAGTAATGGATGAAACTTGTTGTTGTGTGATGGCATGTGTGTAATGTCCTCATATGCCAAAAAAATGAAATCTGCAAATATAACTTTTGTAAATCAGAACAAATGGGAGAAAGTCAAATATAGTGTAGTTTTGTGATCTTAAGTTACATTTGTATTTAAAGAATGCTGATTCAGTACATTTGATTTAGCCCAGATTGTTCCAGTCTGATCAGATTTGATTCACTGTGACATACACAGCCTGCGAGTAAGAATGCAGTCACTACTCAGAGCTGAAAAAACGACTGCCATCACTTCTGCATATTTTGTGGGTAAAAGAAAACATTTACGTCTGTGTCTACATTTTTATTGAGCGTCAGTCGTCTCCTAAAAACACTTGAATTAACCACCAACAAAATATAAGTCAGTTATAGCCCTGTGGTCTTTGTATTAAAGATGGAAACATATGCAACATTATTAAACATCTAAAGAAAACTAAACTTTATTTTTAAATGTGTAAATGTTTGTGTATTAATAATGCACAACTTTACATAGCATTTTGTTTTTTCATTATACATGAAAACCATACTATTCACTGATATGAATAAATAGGGTTAGACACTCTGACTTTATTGTTAGAGTGGGTGGGGACCACTGCTGTTTTTTATCTGTCTCTCTAATTTCCTTTTTAACAGCCACCTTCCAAGCCTACAGGGGGTGAGTGTTTTATAATTACAGGACCTACAACATGCTTTAAAAAACAGTGAATGGGTTAAAATAAAATAGAGAATGGAAGAAAATATGGAAGCAATGATGGAATTGTTTCTTGAGTGTAAATCACGTTTTAATGACATTGTGAAACAGGCCAAACCGATAATTGTAAATAATTCTGTTTTATGTAAACAGAAAAAAGTCTAATTTGATTGGTGCAACAACATACTCAAATCTACATTACCAGCTCTGCTGAAATGCAATTGCTGGATGCTGTTATTGTGTTGTGGATACATAGTCTTCCTTTTCATCAGATACAGCAGTTCCAAACTCAACCTGATTGTCTCCTTTCTCAGAATATATGTGCTCACAAGGTCAAAGACAAAACTTTAATTCAGCTTTTAACTGTTCAAAAAAATACTGCATGTGTGGAAATAGATGTGATTCTCAGTTGCTGATCACTTCACAACTTTTACGTGGAGTACGCCTCATAATCTTTCGCCCTGAGGGACGTCTCCACTAGTCCAGACACAGGGTCAGAGACCCTAACATCTGCTGTAGAGACCGCCTTCATGTATACATAAAACAGGTGCGCTGCATGTCTCTGTCTCGTCACCGGTATCTGCAACTGTGACAGTGAGCACATCGCCTTCCTCTCTTTGTGTCTTCACATCCCTTCAACTCTGGCTCTTTTCCTGTCCTTCTCCCCCCCCCCCTCTCTGATTTTGAACCCCCCCTTTTCTTGGAAAATCTTTCATTTGCTCATGGCAAGTATTGAATGATGTCACTGTGCATGTTCTATGTTAGAGAATAGTCAAGGCTTGGATAAGAATACAGGGAAAGCAGATGCCTTCATATGATTAACTAAATACAGCTTATGTATGGTACCTTCACCACTGATCACATTCTACACAATCAAGACAAAATAAAAAACTAGACAACTGCTAAATAACTTTGAGTTAGCTATGTCATGATTTTCAATGTAAGAACCCACCTGGGCCACATTCATTTATTGACCTTACTGTAATGAGATGGAATGAAAATGATTTTGACCAGGATATTGAGAAGCCTCTATTATTTGACTAGGAGGCATGTGTTACTACAAAACTATAGATTGCTTGTGCATTATATTCTCTGAAAGAAAAAGGATGGAAAGGTTTTCATAAATAAGCAGATTCTGAAGTCCTAGACTTAAGGGTTATAATATGGCAAAATCAAGTCAGTATTTTTGTCTTTTGTATGCGTGTGTGTATGTGTTTGTGTGCGTATGTAGTAGCTTTGTGAAAGAAGTACCCTTTCTCATCACTCAACACAAACACACACACACACACACACACACACACACACACACACACACACACATGTACACGCACACATTTGATCTCTTTGGCTTGTGCTCCCAAAGGGCATCTGCAAGGCGTGACATCATTCTCTCCACAGGCACACAGTTCACATTCATTGTTCTCTCTATAGAGGAACTACTGGCCAGAAGCACACATGGATCCACTGATCTGAACAGACCTTATTTGGTTGGACATTTGCAGGTGTTGGTGTCTGTTGATTCTTGGAAATCACAGTGAAATTCTCTTGAACAGACCACATAATCCATTCCCCAGAATTTGTTCAACCTTATGCTGATCATTTCACTGCAAACATGGTGGATGTTCAATTTCCTGAAACTACGCTTGCCTTCACTTTTTTCCATCTCAGTGTTTTTGTCATTAAAGAATTACAGATGTATTTTTGTCATTGGCAGCTAATTTGTAACAGTGAAATATTCATGTGGAAAACTTCTTGTAATATAAAGACAACAATAGCAGAAGATGCATTGTTTTCTAACATGAAAGATGAAGGCAAAGATAAGCTCTTACAAGCTTTATATAAGCTTTATATAAGCTCTAGACATTTATGTAAATCAAATAAATAATAGAGTAATAATTTTAAGATAATTATGTACATTTTGACATGACAGTTTGGCACAAATATTTTCAAAGACAGCACACAAAAATATAAATCTTTACTCTGTTACTGTGCTTATATTTCAGTCTATGAAATATATGAACGTTATATCAGCACTTCACCTTTAATTTATATATGCAAATCTATCAGAGCTGACAGTAGATGTGAGACAGTATTATAATGGAAACCTTTTCATTTTACTCTACTACAATTAGTTCCTCCGCTGTCCTGTACCATTCTGACTTTAAAATATATATATATTTTAGCTACTCATCTGATCTGCAGGAATAATGATATATAATGAAAAATATACAAAACTTTAAGAGTATACATTATAGTTTACAACTGCACACCTTTCCCTTTGCCTAATCCATTACAACACAAAACTATTAAACACACTGTTTGAGATCAGTGCACATTTGGAAATGTTTCTTTGTCACAGTACATCTATCGTAATCGTAGTCTCACTACAGAATGAACATTTGGGCTTTTATTGAGTGGTTAATTGTTAAAATAATTTGAAAGGTAATGGCAGCATTGGTTTAATGATCTAACAAATATGGACTTTATATAAAAAACTCATATTCAGCTACAAGGACACATTACTACAGCCAGAGAAGGATGTGATTATTTCTTAGTAGCAATTTATCTACTAACATTCACAGACCTTTTCATGGGCTGATTTCTGTTTAGCTATTATATTCTTTCATTATTGGATGATTCTTTAGAGGGCTGTGAGTTCATACTTGGCCAAAACGTTTTCTGGAAAATGATGATATGATCTAAATCATATCCATGATTCTGGATCGAATGTGTCTTTTTGGTAGTCATTCAACCATTTTCTTTTTTCAATAGTCTGGTAATCATGGCAGAGTGAGACAATAGACCTTTTCTATTATTACTGTACCCACAGAGAGCCATTGATTTCACATGGGCTCCTGGCACAGGACAACTGACAAGTTACTGTTCTTGTGAAGTCAGTACATCACTCACAAATAGTTATGTTATTTCTGTAAACATCCACACATGAAATTTTCCACATATTTCAGATGTGAAAAAATCAAGAGTGAAAGTTAAATACCACCACTTTAGATTCTTCATATCTCAAGACAGCTGGAGTCAAGACACTAAAGGCTTGGCCAGTCTGACACCTGGTCAAACCTTGAGGCCTCAAATGTGCCGGCAACCAGGTGTTTTTCTGACCTTACTGTGTCACTCATTGTGTTGCATCCTTGTTACCAACAGTGGACAAAAATGTAATACATAGAATAATGACAGTTAATGTATACTAAAACAGTAATACAGAAATAAAACATATACAGTATGTCTGCAGGTAATTGATAAAAAATCTATTATGACAACTACATTCAGGATGTCTATACCTTTTGGGTAGCAGACACTAGGAAAAAAATGCTTTTCTTTGCAAAACATGTTGTGTTCATTCTTTTGAGAGAAATGGTGATAGTTAACACATCACATTCACTTACATATGGACTCAGAAATCCCCCTTTCTCTGTCAGAGTACATTGAGTTTTTCTTACTATGACTAAACTATGACTATTACATCAAAATGGTTTCCAATAATAGAGTTCTAAGCATGAGCATGTTGAACTCAATGAGCAAATTGAATGCCTATAATAGCTAAGATAACACTGTTGGAATGTAGGTGTTTAAACTTTTATTTTTTGAATAAATGGTGATTGAGCACTGCAGATGAATTGTGTTACAGAGCTTTTTCTGTGTCGGTTTGTGTTTATTTTTTGATTAACTTTTTGAAGTGAAATACAGAAACCGTGAATATATGGTGATTTGTTATGCTGAATGTCAGATTTACTGCCACATTGTTGGTGTGTGGTGGAGGATTGTTATTGTAACATAATATGTTTTAGGTTGATCTCCACTCTACAGCAGATTAAGAGACATTTATCAAACAGTTTGAAGTAGTAGATGATTAACTTCTTTTTTGTTATTTATTTTGCGATACATGTCTTTAATCATACTCATACTATGTTCATTCTGCAATTTTTCAAGAACTAATTTATCAACTGTCAAAGAAATCCTGTCTCACATTGTCATTTGTGGTTCATGCCAAGAGGTCTGGAGAAGTGAAAAGTTTATTGATTGATTCACAGTCTTGAGTTTTATTTCACTTGGTGCTCGTTTAATGTCACATCTTTCAGTTTACTGGCTAACGAACAGCAAGTACAAACATTTGCTGATGAAAAATGACATGGTGAAATCAGCATCATCATTAAAAACCAAACTAAAACCATTTAAACTGTGGTTGTCAAAACCTCAACAAGGAAACCTGTGAAGGCTTCATTTCATCATGTTCCCCTTATCAAACCTGAGTGCAGGCAAGGAGAAGCAAACCTTTTGCCTCTTTTTCATACATACAGCACATGCTTCTATCAGTGGTGAAGTCTAAAAGCTAACATGCATTGACTAAAATGACAAATGAGTATTGCTTTCATTGTATTTATATATAAAAAAATACTCATGCTTCAATACTGCATGGTGGTTTAAATCATGGATTGCAGACCACATTCTGTATAAACAGACAGACAATCACAATAGTATACTATTGGATATGTGATTCTGATGTACAACATGTCTCTTTGCCAAAACTAATGATCCACATACTGTAATTGTGAGCCAGTAGCCCAGGGAAGCAGCCTCTGCTTCGTCATGCATGTATCTGTGTGTGCATTTGAAATAATACTTCTGTACCCCTGTGATGCATGAATACTAGTAAGCTAACATTGCTATCAAGACCTGTTTTTGTCACCTTGTTATCAGCATTCGGTGATGTTAAGCCTGTGGTCTCTGTGTAAACTTTAACTCCCTTCTGCTGCTGCTGCCCTGGACGGGTTGCCATGTTTCATGTTGCAACAGAGCAACACTTACGCATCTCATAATTGGAAGCCCATTGACCCATGTTAGCTTACTTCTCAGGGGATACGTATATTCCAGGAAAACGATGAGTAAAACACATTCACACTTGTGTAATATCACTTGTGCATGTGATAGAGAGAAAACAGTGCATTGCACAATCGTCAGTTTTTTGTTTTTTGATGACATATTGTCATCATGTAGATAGCTTTTAGTCAGTCAATGCAAAAAACAAATCAGTACAAAATTAAATCACTTTAAAATTTTGTCAGATGACATTCATAAGATCCAAATTGCAGCTCAGCTACAATTCATTCATCAGGTCCCTTCTGTTGGCTGTCCAAAGCCAATGACAGATTTGCGAGGCTAAATAGACAATTTGTGTTGTTTATCACATTTTAGGGAATGATTAAGAAAGAGATGCAAACACAAATGTAGGTGTGTGCATGTTCTCCTGCCCCTCTCCACTAATGGTAAACTGTGCCTAGTACCCGTGACTTAACATTATGCCAACACCTTAGATAATGTGAGAGAATAATGTATTTTAAAAGATGAAGAATGTTATAAAACGGGAAATTAAACTATTCATCTCTCACTTGGGACTCTTTTTAAAGGCACAAAAACAAATCAGAGAAAAATACTGTATATCGTCAAACACCTAAAGCATCTAAATAAATTGCAGACTCTCAAAGTATTGTATTCAGTATTCTCTGTAAACCGGATTGTGTTCTGAATTGAGCTTTGATTTACAGTAGGATTCATATGAATTAAAACTTTGAGGTTTCAGAAACATACTGGTAAATTACATAGACTTGAGATAAACTAAAAGAGTCTCTCATGTTTATCTTTACTGTTAGCACTTTAAGTGATAACTTGAGTAACTAACTGAGTTGTTGATTTCATGTAAATACAGCAAAGAATTCATGGAAGTTATAAAGAATGACTGAAAACTGAATAAAAATTCATTGTATTTTTAATTACCATGTGATAATTTACAGAGGTACAGTACAGCATCTAATGGTAGCAAAACACTGTTTCTTCTATCTTTCATATTCATTAATATGCATCTGTTGTACAGAATGCGAGCACCATAAAAAGCATACAAAAATCTTCCCAAGCCATCTGTTTACAAAGTCACATAATTAAAAAAAAGCAAACCATTAAAAAAATGTCAGTGGTAGAATATAACCTCACCTTTTACCCCATCTATCCCGCATCAAATATTCATATTTCCCTTGCTTACTTACATTACTTACATGAAGGGTAGTCTAATTTCATGGTCACATCATGCTATTACACATCATGCCTATCACATACATTTCCAGATGGAATAGTAAACAATCTTTTTTCTTGCTGGTTTGGACAAAAAAAAGTTACATTTGAACCCTATTGGTGCACAGTTTGTTCAATCGTCCAGCACTCGACCAGGAGCACTGGAGAAGCATTCAGTCTCTGCGGTGAGCCCAAAGGAGGTTTCTCTCTGTTGGATTCACTGCTTCGGCTTGACGAAGTGACGCCTGACATGCCTTGGCCTCTTCCTTATTCCAGCTGTAAAAAGGGGAGACAGATTCAATGAGGAGAATCAGAGGCGTGAGTGTGTGCAAAAACAAAAGAAAAATGTCAGGGAGGAAAGATTGGAGGCATGTGAATAATTGGTGGATGCACTCACATGTAGATAATGGAAATAAAAAAAATGCAAAAGGGAAATCAAACAATGGATTTGTGGTTAGACTGTGATTCCAGCAGCGATTGTGTTGTTTTTGGGAAATGCTTAGTCTAGTTCAACATTGGTGTTGATATGTGTCATGCAGTATCTGTGCTCTTACCTGGACCTTTCCTGGCAGCAGCAAATTTACCTCCCTCTGTGAAATAAAGAGAGGACACAGTAAATCACTGCACTTGAGCACACACCCCTATGCAAGTACAACACAACATCCATGCAAATCTGCAGTTAAGTGTATTCACCTTGAATGATTTTGGTAATTCTCTGTGATTCCTCATCGATCAAGTTTGGGTTGCCGTGGATGGTGGTGATCTTTGAGAAGTCTGGGCCTGAATATTCAAGACAAAACCATTTAGATCCACAACCCAAAACAATTTGTCCCTCACATACAATATTATGTATGGAGTTAATAATTCTCTTTTACACCTTGAACTGAACACTTATCTTGCATGATGATTATATATTGGCAAATGTGATCATTTAAAGGAGGAAAAGACACTAACATTTGAAAGACACCTGTTTTGTGGAAAAAAAAGTTCATGCACCCTACCCTCAATGATATGAGGCTCGTTCGCCGTGGTGAATCTGGCTCCACCTTCAGACGGGCAGCGGAGAAGGGTGTTGAAAGTCATGTTATGACTTAGCAACTGTACTGACTGACAGATGGACAGACTGACAGGTACAAACACCTCCTCCTCCGCCACCGCCACCGCCAACACCAAGTTAAGCACAGATTTGTGGTATTTATGAATACACACTCACACACAAAGGCACAGGGTGTGAAGTATAGGTGTGCATGGGGGCACTCAGCTCAGAAAGAGAGAGCATATTCTTTTTCTCAGCCCGCAGACTAAGCTGCAAGACACCAGTGAAGCACACTGTTTGCACACTGCTGACACATACACACTAGAGCCCGACCGATATATTGCTCGGCTGATATTACTGGCCGATATTGGCCTATCACAGATATGGTGTTATCGGCATATATTTTGTCCCATACGTGCTGATATTTATGTTATTTTTTAAAGTTATACAGTTATATGGCACTTCATGTATATTTTATCCTTGATAAAGTTTAATATATGCATACATGTGTTTTTTGGCATTTTTTTGTTCTGTGTTTTTTTTGGTTACTTAAATTACTAAATCATTGAAGTTTACTGTTTTAGTGCACTGATACGATACAATTAAGTTTATTGTTACACTGTAAAATATCATGCCATTATATATCTTTTTCAAAAGTGTTTTGCAACCACATTTGAAAGGTTGTTGCAATGGGCATTTATATTATGTATATATAAGATTATCAGCTGATACATTGATATTGGATTTTTTTAAATTCCAAAACTCCAGTATCGGTCGGGCCCCAATACACAACACAACTAAATTAGACACAGTAATGAGTAGTGATGGGATTCTTGACTAAGAGAAAAGAGCAAGATGGATAAGTAGAGAGATGGACAGCCATTCAAATCATGGTGCACCATGGGCTGTTGAAGAACCTGTGCGAGCTTCTGTTAAGTAGTTGTGTGTGCCTAACCATAAGAAAGACTGGAAAAATCAAACTCCCTCCTCTGTAGTGCAATTTCAAAGCCTATACAAACACCATAAACCAGAATGAGCTTGGGATATTTTGAATGGAGACAATCCAAAGCATTGCATATTATACTGACTTCCAAAGCAACAGTGTTCGACAGTGTTGTCTGTGTAAAACATATCTTGCTCTCCATTATTGCTGCATGTTATTAAAGATGATTTGCCATTCCTCCACAAACATATTGTAACTGCTCCAACTGTTTTTATGGGCTCTGTTTTTCTGTTCTTGGCCCTCTCCATCAGCCTGACTATGATGAGAATATAGATAATATAGGAAAGTAGATAATAATAATAATAATAATAATAATAATAATAATAATAATAATAATAATAATAATAATAATAATAATAATAATAAGCCTTGCTAATAGTGAAACTTCTCAGAGAACGACTCCATAAAAACAAACCAGTTTGATGTAACTAATTTTCTGTGTTGATTTTGCCAAATCAGATAAAGATGCTTCATTTTACGAGTCAAAACTGATGAAGAAGAAAGCAAACTGAAAAGCTCAGGCAGCTACAGACTTACAACTTGCTATATGACTGCATGATACAGCACAGGTAATATACCCCACCTGGGTTTTTGTTTTCTCTTTGAACGCTCAATATCAAGCAAATCTTAAAGATAAAGAAATAGCTGAAAACCATCAGTGGAAGCCAAAGAGACCAATCACCAACCACTATGCGAGTGACTTTAACATTGTTTAACATGAGTGCTTATATCCTTATGTAGCAACAAAAGCTTCTGACACTTCTGTCAACACAAACAAGGAACTGACTAGTTGTGTTTTGTAATGGTTACCAAAATACGGTACTGTGAAAATGCAAAAATGAAAACCCTTTTCAAAATAGCTAATACAAAATTTAGCAGGTTCCTGTAAAATAACATGATAATAATGCAAAATATAATTATTGACGATGGACATGATAACTTGATTTCACTTTCAGCAGATTTTGCAGTTGCAAAATTGCATTGTTATAACTGCTGATTAATATATTGTGTGGATAGTTACTGAAATGTCTAATGTTATCAAATCTGAAATTTTGATGTACAATTTAAGATTTCAAATCCACAAACAATTATAGATGACATGAAAATGGTGCACACCATGAAAATGATGCGTATGAAAAATATCACCAAGAAAGAAATTCTCATTAGATAGCAATGCTCAGTTAACTGTGGTCAACAAGAGCATGGATGCATTTGTTAAAAGGGCTGTTAGAGGATGCACCAAAGCTCTAGTAACTATCATGCCCTTCAAGGGAGCAAATGTGGGAAGAGAAACTGACCTGAAATCTTCTGTTCATCTCCACCTGCATTAAATAGAAGATGTCATGTTAAATTTCATTATCTAACTGATCATTTACACTAAATGATATAAATGTTCTAGGAGTGTTCAGGCACTTACCCTCAATAAGTCTTGTAACTTTGGTTATGGAAGGCTGGCCTTCAATAACTCCCTCGATGACCCTGGTTACCTTGGGGACTGAAGCATCTCCCTCGATGACCCTGGTTACTTTGGTGACTGAAGCATCTCCCTCGATGACCCTGGTTACTTTGGTGACTGAAGCATCTCCCTTGATGACTCTGGTTACCTCGGTGATCACCGGCTCCCCCTCGACAACCACCTCAGTGATTATTGGTTCTGTTTTGATGACCCTGGTAACCTTGGTGACGGATGGTTCTTCTTCAATGACTTTGATCACCTTTGTTAGATCAGGGACTTTGGAGAGGGAGAGGTAACATGAGCATTCCCTTAGGAAACATATTAGGAAAGTTTCTTTTAAGCCACATATTCTCTGAAAAGGAGGCTTGAGGTACAGTGTGTGAAATTATCAAAGCATACAGGACAAACAGGTCTGATGCATTTAGGATATTATATTGCATAACTGAAACTAGGGAGGCTTTAATAACTGTTGCTGTGGTCCAGTAAGCTGCTCTCTATGGACATATTACATTTTCTCCTTCTGATTTTGAAGCATCACATTACTCCCTGACATGTTTATAAAACATTTGATAATGATATCAAAGGAGGAAATGCTACATTTTACCTTTACATGATCCATCTCTCTAGACTAGAGGATTGGAACAATCAATAAATTCCCATCTGGGGTGGAGAACTCAAAGATACAGTATCTCCATGAAACCTTACAAATTCTCTTTTGAATCAGCTTCAACAGAAACTTTAGCCAGGGACATTCTTCAATCTTTTATATTTCATGCTTCTGAGCGATTCCTTTTTTTGTGTGTGACAGTATTAATATGAGCTTTAAAAAGATCAAAGCTGACAGATGTGTATTTGTATCAGAGTGCTTCTAATATTTGGCCTGAGGTCCCTTGGTACGTGGCCTGGTCCTTTAATCAGAGCCAGACTCACATCTGTCTTTCAAAGCCTGTAAAGTAAATGAGAGATTTTCAATGTGTAATTTATGCTTAGTACCCTCACTTCTTTGCTTTTTAAGAATATGCTACAACAAGGAAATTAATGATCTTTATGATAAATCATTACAACATGATATAAATGATTAAGATAATGTATTTTATATTTATGCATTTGTGTGTGTGTGTGTGTGCGCGTATATGTAAAAAGTGAAAATGTGTTTTCTGTCATGGTTTTATGACTGCATGTGTAATTTATAATTCATTTCCAGGTTTTTTTGTTCTACAAATCAACTTTTGCAATTTAGTGCTATTTTCATTTAAGACATTTTTATTTTTATTTTTACTATATTCGGGAAAGTTAAACTCATCAATCATGTCCTGGGAGCTGCACGGTGCAGGTTGCCATATCATTCATCAAAACACAGTTTGAACTTTGAACTTCTAGTTACTCAACTCAACTCAACTCAACTCAACTTTATTTATATAGCACTTTAAAACAACCACAGCTGAAACTAAGTGCTGTACATAAATAGATAAAACAACACAGGAACGTTAAAACAATTAACAGGAAATAAATACTAAAATAATTGTTTATTGTTTTTAAAACAAATTAAAAACAATAAAACAATAATTAAAAACAAACAAACCAACCATAAAACACTAAAACAGGAGCAGAGTCTCATGCTGGGTTGAAAGCCAAGGAATAAAAATGGGTTTTAAGACGAGTTTTAAATCACATGAAAAATTGTGTTATAAATGGTGCACTAAACATGTACTACTACCTTTTTCTCCCTTTTTTGTCTTTAAAAAAAGACAGATTCTCCTGAGCAGTAGTAAATGTTTTGGCTTGTGAGCCCATAAAACAAAGTGATGCTTATGAGTGGCATCATAAATGACTATAACAAATATTCTCACCCTCTTTTTACGCATACATTCTTTCATCTGAGGAAATGAAGAAGGCAGGGAAACTATAAACTATTTACAAAATGCCAAAAATTGTATGAAATAGAAATCTTAATAGCTTTATCAGGTATGACAGTTGTATTTTCATCAAATTTTAGCATAAGGTTGCAACGCCTAGAGGTCCTCCTATGTTACCCAATACATCTAGGCATGCTGTGAAAGTACATTGGACAGAACCTAGATGAATGATCAACATCCAAGAGCCCTCTATGGTTTGACAGACTAATTACCTCATCCCTCAAGGTCATGATTAAATATGCCAAGAGCTCCAAGTGGACTTAATTAACAGTAAGAGTGGATAATCAGAGGAACAAAGGAGAAGAACCATGGGAGAAGCCTGACAGGAGTGATGATATGTGAGTGGCTGCTGGTTGGATTTCACTGAAAGAGCACTGCCTTAATTATGTTTAGTTAGTTTTAGAGCCAGTCATGCCATCACTGTAAATAATAACTCCATTCTATGACCAAAACAAATTTAAAAACTTTTTATCAAGTTGTTAGCGATAGTGGTCTTACCTGTTTCAAAATAATGTGTAGTTGTGATGGTCCTCTCTGTGAAGCAACATAATTAGTTTTAAGTTGTTGTAGATGTAGATTAATACAACTCATACAGCAATAGTGACATTATGGAAACTTACTGATGAAGGTGAGTGGGATCTCGGTGTAAGTAAATCCAGAAACAAACTACAGAATAAAAACACATACCAGAATAGGAGGTTTATATGATTCAAAAGACACACAAGACATATTGTCTTTGATCTGCACGTATTCATACATATGAGTGTTTTCTCTCTCCATACCTTTATCTGAATGTACTTAATCAGCTTCTGCAGGATGAACAGGAGGTCCTGACTACCCACAGGAAGGTCTGTAAGTAATATGCATATCAAAGGAAATGGAATGGGAATAGGAATGTATCCCAACATAGAGTGTGCATTGCATGAATGTATAATAATGTATGCAGCTCTTACCCCCAGGATAGAGAACATTCTTCACCACATGGATCACGCCATTTTTTGCCATCAGGTCACTGTCTGGCACATCCACAGAGTTGACATGAATAGAGTTGTTTACCTGGGAAAAACAGAAAGAAACACTGAATGTATATTGACTTTACAAGTCTACCAGTACAATGTTATTTTGTGAGTAACAGTATGTCAAAACAACAACAGTGAGCTAAGAAAATTATTGCAATTATTACTCTACCTCAGACATTTGAATTTACACTTTTTTAAAATGGTTCGCCATGACTGGGTTTTAGGAAAGGTGAGCTTTTTTGAGTAATCTCAGGCAGAGTGCTCCATTGTTGGAAGTGAGATTTGGAAATTCCATTCATGATTAGTTTCCTGCAATTAAATTGTCTCAGTGGAGGTGACTGGAGGCAGACTTACTGGGTAAGAATATGGGATTGGTTTCCCTTCTGTCTCAACCTTTCACCCACCAAACTGAACCACATCACAGTCCAGATTTTAAAAATCTAACCACACCTTTCAATGAATCACCATCCCTTCATTTTTGTAACATATTGAAGCCTGAATAGCCTGCTCTTCTGTGGGTGGATTATTTCAAACAAGCTTGTCTGTTAAGGAAATCCTGTAGGCCTGATGCGAGACATTGACTGATAACCTGATAGTACAATAGTAGAGAGCAGGTAGGCAAATTAAAGTAATGGGAAAAGGGTAAAATTGATGATAAATCCAATATGAAGACTGATGAGCAAGTAAGACAGAAAAAAATGTCTTGGAAGTTAATGACAGAGGGGCATCGGGATAGGGGGTGGCAGACTGGGCGTTGATGGAAATGACAGAGAGCCAGATCTTATTACTTATGGCATTTCTCCAGAGATAGCCAGCTTTGAAGTAATAGATTAGCAGTGGCTCTTTGATTCTATTGTTTAAAGGAGAATGTGAGGAAAGACTGGGGTTAACGTCTTACAATGGAGGCTCTTAGAAAAGGATACTGAGTTCATTTTAAGTCCAGATAAAACAGCATTTTGAGAGAATTGAACTTCCATATCGGGATGTATTTCTGAGTGAAACAGGATAGACAGGTTAGACACAACACTGAGAGAAACTTGATTTGAATGTTGAAAAGTGGACATGTCATAATGAATCTCAGCTCAATGAGTTGGAGATTGACTGATGGGTCATGATATTGTTGGCTGGAAATGGTTGGCTCAAGCCTACAAAAGCATGTCATATTTTGTTTTACAGGAAGAAAACATAGTTGGAGTTTGATGTAAGGATTCAAAGAAATTGATTTTTTTGTATTTTTTGGCAGATATTGTTGAATAGATGCACCATATAGCCAGGGATGTAATTTAAAAGGATTAAAAAGTACACGCCCGAACATTTTCTCTAAATAGTTCCTCTTATTGTAACTGCAAAATGTGATAGAATCCTTGAATCATGATCAGTTATGTCTTTTTGCTTTTTAAGACACACTAGTACACACACACACACACACACACACACACACACACACACACACACACACACACACACACACACACACACACACACACACACACACAGCCTGTTGTACATACAGACAAAACTTGCAGGTTGTTGCCCTGGAGTGTCTTTAATAAATTGGTAACTCCTCCTTCTAGTCCTCCGTTGATGAAGACACCGTTACTGATGTGGTACAGTAGAATGGTCCTCAAAGCATTCAGATCACCTGTCCATGAAAATACAAAAATATGATTCACATAGTATACATGAGATGATGTTTGTCTCTCCTCACCTTGGCATTATATCACTTTAACAAATGAACTTGGAAATGATCACAAATCAAAAAGGAGACACATGAAAGAATGAGGATATGTTCTTTTTTACTAACTTTTGAGCAGAATCAAATCCTCTTTACTAAGGCCACTGAAGGCATCATCTGTTGGGGCAAAGATTGTGTAGGAGCCCTCCTGCTTCAGCAGATCAGTCAGACCTGCAGTCTCCATCAAAGACAGGAAAATCCTGCATTCATCAGAGAGTAGTGTGTCAGTAGGTCATTTTGTATTATTATTATTATCATTATTATTGTTATTGTTATTAGTATTATTGTTATTGTTATTGTTATTGTTATTATTATTTACCAGTTTCATTGTTTTAAGTATTTATTGTTTAGTCTTCAAACAGCAGTCTGTACAGACATCAAGCCAACACGAAACAGGAAAATACCAGTGTGTGGTGAGGAGACCAGACTATGTCTCACATTTGAACCAAAAACCAGTCGTATGTGTTGCTCATTTTAGATGGGATTATGGTTTTGCCATATGATATGATATGAATTCAGGTTGGGATTAGTGTAGGACTCATGCACTTGTGTGGTCACACTGATTTGCACATCTGCTTCCTCAGTTATTCATCAGTAGCCTCTAGAAGCCTGCAGCAAAATAACCAGAATATATGAAATGGATATGACAAGGCAATACCACTTGACATTTGCATGTCACCTCTGGTTCTTCTTACACCACAACTCTGCAATTCTTTGGTCTCTTAAATGTGTGAGAACATATTTTTGACTTTGTTGGTGTCGACTCTAGCTGAGTGTCTTCATCATTGCCGTACTTAAACCTTGCACGGACCCTTTCCCTAATTTTCCACACATCAGATATGTATACAATATGATCATATAATGTAGATAATCACGTAATAATATGCAGAAAGGCTAATGCTACAAAGTGTTTCTGGAATGCAAATATAAATATTAAAAACAATAAACAATAAGTAAAATCACTTGTAATTAATAAGGGCTACAGCAGAAAAACATAAGAGGGTGTCAGTATGTCTTACTTGAAGCGTTTCTCAGCAATCAGGAGCTCGTAGATTGTTTTCTCGGGTGGTTTGATGAAGGATCTCATAACATGGAAGGCCCCGTTACGTCCCTCCTTACTGCCGCGCACCATACATGCATTTTCTATGCATGCAGCCTAAAACATTCAGGGAGTAGGGTTACCGATCTAAAAATCACAAATCTGGTAACTATTTGGCTGTTGGAGGGGGGGGGGGTTGGGGGGGGGGGGGGGGGCTACCACACTGTCCTGTTTGATTGCAATCTATCAGACAGAACAAAACAAAGTTTTTGTGAGGAAATTAAACCCAGCTCATTGTAATATCGCAACCACCAGAGCAGATATACACTTCTGCCAAAAGCTGGACTAATTAGCTGTTTTATTGCATTTGTATACAGTTGAAAGAGAGTAAAATCATGTAAACACTTGGTAAGGGGTCCAGTAATGACTTTCAGATTTCCAAAATGGGAGCCAAAGTTCCCCATTGTCTTTCCATTATTTCTTCCTTAGCTTTTATTTCTATTCCTTCTTGACTGTTTCATTGTCTAATATACAACACACACAAACACACACATATTGTTCTCACATTGCGGTAAATGAAGACTCTGAGCAGTTTGCCAGCCAGTGTTTCCAGCTGCTGTCCATTGTAGAGCTCACTCAGCGTTATTTTCAGCTTCAAGATGTGGTTCTCTAAAATGAGTCTCAGCAGGCTCTGGTCTTTTGACATCACCTCATCTGACAAGCACAGAGGAAAGATAAAATATATATAGAAAAATATTAGATCATTCTGATAAAATGACCTATTTTCTTTTTCAGTGCCTTAGAAAAAAGCCTTGTGTCCTTAGAATGGTATGAAATGAGTTACAATAGCACATTTTTGAAGTTTCTTTCACATCCTGCAAAGCATTTCAGTGTCTTAATCAAGGTCACTTAACTAAATCCCTGCACTATTCTGCTGTCTATCAACACCTGTTTGGAGATCAACTTACTATTGAAGGCAGCGTTGACAGGAGCAAGTAGTGTGTACTCTGTCTTTGGACCCAGGGCAGCCGCTAAGCCCAATTCAGATATCATGTCGTTGAAAGTGCTCTGGCCATTTCCCACCAGCTCCATAACTTCCTTGGCTGATATGAATCACATAAACATGACATGGTAGTGAGCACAGAAAAATTATGTGGCCTAATGATTTTAGCTGTGCTACTGGACAACTTTTACCTGAGTCAGGGATGAGAACCTGGTCGATGAGGTGGATGACACCATTGGTGGTAACAATATCCTTCTTCAGCACCATCTTGATGCCTTTGACTGTCAGAGTGTCTCCATCACAGCCTATCTCTATGGTGCTGCCCTCTGCGGTCTCATACACTGACCCTGCCATGATTGCTTCTGAACACTGGACACTGTTCAACAAGTGGTACTTCACAAGGGCTGAGTAGTATGCGCAAGAGAGAGAGAGAGAGAGAGAGAGAGAGAGAGAGAGAGAGAGAGAGAGAGAGAGAGAGAGAGAGAGAGAGAGAGAGAGAGAGGGAGTGAGACATAGAAATAAAGAATTTACTTTGTGGGTTGCTTGTGGTTATTTTTGTAATATGCTAACACTATCTGAGGTTTACAGTTCTGATCATTACTCAGCACATACACACACACGCACAAACACACATGCGCGCACACACCTATACACACACACAGACACACACACACACACACAAACACACAAACACATTCTTTCAGCTCTGCCAACATTTAGATGTGGGATTACACCTCTGTATGAGTCCAACTGTCAAACTAAGCAAAACTAGCAGAAGCAAAGCCAAACAGATTTAATTACTGTACAACATGAAACATCCTTCCAAAGCCACAAATATTCAAATGTAATCAGTGCTGCAATGCAAGCCAAATTACTCTGTGGCCCAAATCTTCCCTGTTAGAAACAGGGCACAGGACTCCATACCATCTTTACTTTGGAGGCTGTACTAACATATTTGGTCAGCAAAGCCTGTATGCCAAGTGTCTGAGAATTTATCTGCGGTTATATTGTGTTCCCAGAGGAGGCCACTCACTGAATACACCGCAAACTGGCTTCATTTTAATAGACCTTCCTGGCCGGCCCATGACTCAGTGAATAAGCAGATAAAGTGCCATTGCGGAGACATAAATTTCTCACATTCATTGTGTGGTTTGTGGGCATGTGTGTGTGTGTGTGTGTGTCACTGTTGAATTTGCAGAACAGGGCTGGAAGATGGTTTCAGTAATTTAGTTTTCATTTGACCTAAATCTATCAACCGGATTTCACTTCAGGTCAGGTTATATAAACAAAACATCAAACATATCTGAGTGAATCAACCAGATGCTGGTAATGCTTGTAATGTATATCATTACATGTGTATCACACTGTACCTCCAATAACATCCTTGTCTTCCAAGATTTGCTCCAGGTAGCCTTGGCCCAGTCTGTCAAAGGCTTCATTAGTGGGAGCAAACAGAGTATACTGGCCAGGCTCGTCCAGCTTGTCCATCAAACCAGATGCCAATACTGCAGTCTGGTAAACGAGACAGGATAGTGTGTCTCACATGCAACATACAGTCATAAATACCCACAATATTTGCTAGAGGTCGAGGTTAACATTAAGGTTTCGATACTTTATGAGAGTTCAAAGCAACCTATAGTAACCATATAGTAACTATAATGCCACAGTATACTAATTCATTTTAAAACTTTCTACTGCAACACTAGTCAGCCATAATGTTGGATATGTAGGCCTAACTGATGTTTTCAGATATCTGCTCAGAGCTCTGTCCATGTTACATACATTGAATTGGGAGAGCTCATCTCTGGCATCTAGAACATTCTTGATGGTGGTGGCAACAGCACTGATGACCCGGTCAATGACATGCACCACCCCATTTGTGGCCACCTGGTTACCGTGGATGATCCTGGCACAATTCACTGTCACAATCTTCACAGGGAGGACATTTGTCATTAAATCAAGATAATCAAAAATCATTTACATTTTTCAATCAGTTTTCATATTTGTGCAATCCTGTGTATTTTTACACTGTGCATTAACTGACCCCATTTGAGTAGTGGTTAATGTAGAGCCCCAGGTCATTGTACATGGAAGTGGCTGTCATGCCATTCTTCATGTCTTTGGTCAGAAGACGGTGGTTCACCATGTGGAAGTGAAGAGCATTGTAAAGCTCGATGTTCACATTGCTCTCCAGCGCATTCCTTACAGCCTGGAGAAATCACAGCATTAGTTAAAGAGCAGTAACTCTCTGTGAGTAATTGTCTACCTTTTGTCTACTCACAGGGTCCAGCTGATTCCAGGCATCATTGCTAGGTGCAAACATGGTGTAGGAGCCTTTGCCTTCAATTTCCTCTCTCAGCTTTGACATATCAGAGTAGTGCTGTGTGGTCGTAGCCTTTACAAGCCCCAGTGTGCCATATACATGGTCAATAGGAGCCACTAGGAGATAAAAACAGAGGAATTGTTCATGCTCAGAAACAGACTAGTTTATAGTACCAATGAATTTAAATTTTGAATTGATTTTGTATTAATCTTGCACGTAGTAGTTACTACAAATATTATATATTATTAGTCCAGATGGGGACTGTGGTGTGCGCCATACCTGCAGGACATCCTTTCATGCCCTCCAGCTTCATGTACCCAGGACAGCACTCATATACAACCATGCTGCCATAAAAAACAAACAAACAAAAACATAGATTATTTATATCCAGGTTTAAAAAAGAATATGTATGTGTGTTTGTGGAGGACATACAGGCAGAGAGATGTACGTTAATGATTTTCTGTTTTTGCAACAGCAAAGGAAAAAACAGTGCAAGATGCAATGTGTAATGTAAGATGAGAAAAAAAGACTAAACTAAACACAAATGACAGCTGAGAGGACAAAAAATGACCTCTTACAGCAGGCTGCCATGGGAGAGAATGACGAGCTTGGATCAAGAACGGTGAAGACTTTTGAGACAGAAGAGCAAGACTGGCCAAAGACTGGATCCTACTCACCAAATAAGATATCCATAATTGGTCAAAGCGTATTTGAAAGCCTGAGCAGAAGGAGCGACAGTGTCAGAAAACATCCAAAAAGCAAGCAAGTCAAGGAGAACAAAAAAAGAGCAAGAACCAAGAACTCCCAGCAGACTAATCACAGAGAAAAGCTGGAGTGAACTACATAGACCAAGACACATGCTTTTTAGTGAGTCAGCCAGCATCATTTCCAATATTTCATGCAACAGCAATAAACCCAGAAGACAAAGCCAACTGATCAACTACATTTTGGTTATGAATATGAGGAACATTTGAAGAAAATATCCAGAGACTAATAAAATAATTGAAAGAGAATATATTTGTTTACAGGCCACATCTTAAATTATCTGTTTCTAATACATATCTTCATACAGTCATGCTTTCAAAAATGTCTTACTGAGTCCCAGCTTGGTGTCTTACTACCTCAGAACTCATTGAACCAATAGGCTCTACAATGGAGCTCATGAAATTCATCTTAAATTCATGTTCAACACATCACTGTGTAGTACTTTGCAATCTAAATTGTTAAAGTTTTATAATTATACAGTACCTACTGGTATTCATTTCAACTGTGAACTATGCTATCTCCTCCTCCCTTCTATACTATGTTCTATTTAGCTATGACATAACTCCATAAAACTTGGAAGAATAACCAGAGCTATTACAAATGAACTGCTTATGAACCTGCTTTTAATAATAATTACTGTTTAAAATCATTTTTTTGCACATGCACAACTATTTGGAACAAAAACACACATCACATTTGAAATTTTACCTCCTTCTTACAATTTAAACATTTACATGAATACTTCCTTCTTTACAGTATAAACTGTACTGTAACTGTATATTCATCTAGATACTATACTGTAAGTATTTTCACATGAAAGCCAGACAGGGGTGTCTGCTGCCCAGCTGCACTTTCTCTTTGCCATTAATCTAATTTATAGTTCTTTTTTTGTCCATTTAGAAGTTTGGGATTTCATGTGGAAGGAACTGCTTATGACAATCTGTGAAAACAGAACTCAAAGGAATAGAAACATCCTGGCAGGAAACTGAGAGGACCTGCAAACATTAAGCATGCCAAAGGAGCTATGCAGTGGACCCACAATCCTCAGTAATCTGCAGGGCAGACATTTGATTGGCCCACATCAACACACATCATCCAAAATGCTAAAAACTTGTGATGAGTCAACATGTCCAATGAGAAGCAGCCAGGTAGTTACTGAATGTAGGAATATGCTTAATTGGGGTGTAACTCAAAGCGCTTCATGTGTTCCAGTTAGTTAGTTAGTTCCAGCTTTAGTGTGTTTGCTAAAGAGGTTTGCTTAAAGTGGTTTGTTCAGGGGAGTTTTAAGGTTTCTTTCTTTCAGTTTAGCCATAGAAATACTGTGTTTCTGTGTTTACTCAGCAGGATTCAAGTCCAAAACAAATAACGGTTTGCTTTCCTTTGACAAGTGAACAGTAGCGATGAGTTGTGCATGAGCAAAACAAGCGGTTCATGGACCACTTCACATAAACAAAACGAACATCACTCACTTTCTCCTTTCTACTCCCTAAAATGACTCACATGTTTCTTATTTTGGCAGACCTTTCTAATCCACTTCAACACTATATGTGTGTTTATGTAAATGTGTATGATGGACATGAATGTTGTGGATTTGCAATTCTGATGTACAGCTATGTTGCTTATAGACCAATCATATTCCATGCTTTGGCACTAATTGCTATAATGTGAAATATATAAATATCAGTGCACAGCTGGCTGTCAGGAAGGTATGAAGTTATTGCTTGCTGGCTCTGACAGGATAATGGATGCATTGTAGACCAGAGACAGAACCAGCCAGCCACTGAACTCAGGCCTCTGGCAGTGACACTACATAAACCAGCTCAATGTGGCTACCAGATGATGTGCAAACACAGGGCATGAATACCAACATGATGTACACACGCACCGACACACACTAAGTGGGGCTGTCTAAAGTCAGATAAAAACATGAAATATTTTCCCTGTTATGTAATCAACAGCTTCTCTTGTGTCCTTATCAAATGTTTATTTTTCCCCTCTGTGCCAGCTATTTCCTGAATACTGGGCTCATGTTTTTTCCACTTGGGAATGGATTCTCAGTAAATAAAGTCTCCACAGCTTCACTACTTTTCTGATATTATCATTGTTTAACCACAAACCCATTTATGGCATTTGATTTGAAGCACTTGTGCTCTGTGCTGTGCATGTTGTGTCTGCCACCCATAGCACATTGACTGGAAGAAAATTACTTTCACCTGAAGCTCCAGTAGCACATTTAAGTACTCTAGACTTTGTGTAATTAAGGCAATAAGAAATCCCCATGGTATCATTCAACTCCAGAGTAGATTATAGGCAGAACAACACAGTGTGGGTTGAATAGACATGAACATTTCTTCTGTGTAATACTGAAAAAGAGATTCAGTGCAGGTATTACGTCAACTGCTGCACCCTTTGAAGCTTATTTCAATTTAAGCTTGTTCCTACAACAGCCTGGAGTGAATAGTCAAAAGGTCCAAATAGTCATACTGTAGGCTAAAACACACATTTCCTAATCTCTCATCAACACCAAATTCAACTCAGACATAACCACAGCTGGGTGGATTTCCTCCACTGCTGCTGAACAATGTGCCCACTGTGACCAGAGGCAGAAGGCGAGAGAGGACCTCGACTTTTTTTACTTTTCTCAGTTTTGAAGTTTTGACCTTCTTTGGTTGTATTTTCTTCCAAATATTATTTTAATAATTTGTATTTGGTTCAAATTTAGTTGCTGTCCCCATTCAAAACTCGTGCTGACAAAAACTTTGAAGGCCTTCTTTGAATGCACATACGGTATATTTGATGAATTTGTGTAGGTCTACGTGATTGCCAAAAGTTATTGCCAGTCGTCAGTTTATTTTAAACTTAATACACTTGCCTAAACATGCTTGTGAAGTCAACAGTTTAAAGGGATTTGTTAAAGATGACTCTTCTCTTTTTATCATGCCTCAATCCAAGAGACAAAAACTATTCAATGTGTTTAGTACTGTGGCAACCCTACCCTGATCTCCCTCCTGCTGCCAACCCTTATGGTACCATTATGTTGTCTTGTCTTTTTCTGTAATTACTGGGTGGTTCCTCATAATATCAGTATAGTAAATGATTCACGCCTGAACTTGAGACAACGGTCACTCTTTAATCCATTTTTGTTCTCATCTCCTCATTATCAGGCATATCCTAACACAGCAGCAGGTGTTACAGCTGATTGCATGATTATGAGAAGGTGTTCATGTGTGCATCATGTACTTTCTAGTATGTGGCTGTAGGATAGAGAGTAGGAGGGTGTGCATTACTTTTTAGTCTCTCTCTATACTTGATTCACCTACAAGCTAGAACAGCTCCAGCTGAGCCTTACACTCCATCAACACATCAGCAACTATATTGCATATACTCCAACCTCATATTTACTCATTTTACACACCATCCCAGTAGAACATATCACACTTTAATACATGAACAACGTGTCCTTTAATATTATAACATATGTCCTGCAGAAATCCAAAAATCTAAACCCATACATACATTCCTCTCTTTTTTGCCTTCTTAATATCTTAGAATTTGGCAATTTTCAACTATCAGAAACACATTTTTAAGGATTATCACTAAATTGTGAAACAGTAGTCACTCCCGCTGACAGACACAAAACACACCACTTAATCCAGAACTACTGAAAATGACCTCAGCAGCAGTTCATTATAGCTCACTCAAAGGATAATTTGCTTCAGGCTAAAGAATAACTTAATTTCAAAACTTAGTATGGCACACACTCCCGCATGCACACACATACAGCAAAAATCAAGTACCCATACCAAGAAACTATCTGGTGAAGACCTGTAATGTATACCCCGGTTTCGCTCAAACGCTCCCAAAGACTAAAAGCATATAGACAGATTTCTTTCCTGAACACCTGAAGTTGGGCATCAATCACTGTTGAGCAGAGTTTACAACATCAACAGGCCTACAAAAAACAAATCCCTGGCCTGCAGGCTACACAGCATGCCCAGACTTGTGAGGAAGGGAGGAGGTGGATGAGAACAAAGAAAGGCAGAGTTATACCGTATATACAGATATCATGTAGTGTGAAATCCTCTTGTAAAGGAACAATATGTTTGTATGTTGAGCTAAAGAAAACAAGACATGCTTTAGCTCCTCTCTTTCTATGTTGATGAAATCAAACAAAGTCCTTAAATGGACACCTTTAAAATTTTTGAAGAAATTTAATAAAAAAAGTAATAATTTGTGTCATCATCATCTTTATAAACTCTGTCTTTGCGAGGGTTTAGAGAAGAAAGTGAGACAGCTAAATAGTCAGGTGACTTGAACTGAAAGAGCCTGAAGGTCCAGACAGCTGGGTAAATTATACAGAGCTGAGCTCCACTGTTTGAGTTACCATCAGAGCCACAGTCCGTATTTCTACTGAAAATCATCTGTATTTTGACATTTTGACTGTTGTCTAAGCGAAGGATGTGTGGAAGCTGGGAGTGGTTGGCAAGTTGGGAAAGGCCAGTTGGATTTTGTGCAAATAAAAATAAATAAAAATAGAGCAGTTTAATCCATTCATTCAGACTTTTGGTAAAGACTTACGTTTTCTTGCCACAGATGGAGCCTTTGTACCAGTTCCTACATGTGCTGAAGTATTTCTTGTTACTCCCTAGGACCTGCTGCAGAGCACACACATTGGGCCTGTGAAAGGAGAAGGGGGGGGGGGGGGGTAACAATGAAAGCGAGAAGCAGGGTGAGGAGGAAGGGCAGGAGGGGCAGGATGCGGGAGTGTATGAGGGTGGAGGAGGGGAGGTGGAGAAAGACAGGTAGGAGGGGAGGTGGAGAAAGACAGGTAATTTGAAGAAAGAAGGATGATGAGATGAGGAGGGAGAAAGTGAAGGTTGTTGGGTGAAGGTATGGAAAATGGAGGGGTGCATGCAGGTTAAAGGAAAAAAAAAACGTCAATGATATATGCCAAATAAAGTAAAGAACAGTGTTTGTAATGAGTTATTTCACTAGTTTTATAGAACCACTGTTATGAAGAGTAAGCCCCTTCTTTTGTCTAATATTTTTAATTACAAGTCATTTTTTCCAAGAAATTAAATTAATTCAATTCGATTTCAATATCGAACCCCAAATTAGACACATCATTTACAGAGGAGATGAGACCATATTGAATTTTCCATAATGTTTTGAATCAATATTTTCATCAATGTGGATGACTTGTTTCTCAAATAATGCTCTACTGTATGTGATATTAAAACCATAAAACAAACATGTAATGTGACACAATTGTTACATAACTAATCTACAATTTGTAATGATCCAATTAATGTTTGTACATCTCCACAGAAATACAATGAACAACCTGCACTACCTGCTTAATTATAATCTAAATAAAGCAAGCATTTGTAACCCGTCTCTCCCTTCAATAGCCTCCCATCTCTCTTTTTCCTCCCCATGCTCCATATACAGTATACCAGACTCCTTACCCTTCTTTCCTGGCCCGTATGCGGCTATGGGTCACTATCTTGTCATAAGCTGAAGAATCAACATGCCCTAGACAGCAGAGTGCCACCAGCACTAAGGTCACCACTAGCAGCTGATGCATCCTGAAGAGTTATCGGTCCTCTGCTCTGCAAGAGCACAAACACACTCCTCTTGTCTTTAAAAACACAAGCACACACACAAACCCACACCCCCCCACCCAAAAAATACACAGGGGATATAGGAGTGTGCGTGAGTGAGGGAGCTTTTATAGCAACAAGTCTCTCTCTCTCCAACACACACCCACCCACCTCTATTTTACTCCCATGTTGTCTCGTCCATACCATTACGTCCTGCTCACACCCCTCACTTCAGTGGAAATCCTCCCTCCAGCTCTGGCTTGAGCATGAGCTTATTGTCTCCCCCTCCCTCACGTTGTTTCAATGAAATTTCCAATTTTCTTTACCACCATTCCTTCCCAGAACACCAAGGACACCCTTTAACTCAAACTTGTACACTGCTCAACACTCTGCAGTGACAGCTTGTCTTTCAACCATGGACTGTCCTTTAAAATAATGTGTTAAAAGTGTTCATATAATACAGAGATTTTGACCCATTTTGAGCAGGAAAAATGCCTGTAAAAGATAAACAATAAGAAACAAGTTAATGAAAAAGTAAAAGTATATAGAATAGGGATATGACTAATTAAATGTCATAATATTTCATATTAAAGCTGTGAGTACTCCCCTAAAATGTCTCCTTGGGACATTTGGCAACAAAATGTGTGTATTAAATTGACTGAAAGGCTTTTAATAGATCTTTAAATCAAACTCAAAGACAAGCAGTAATGAATCTGTGTGGATGAAAGGTTTACACTTTGTTTGACAGAAGCCTGACTGTTTCATCATCCATCCCCTGGGATACCTTTCTCCTACTCATTACTTTTGAATTTGATTCATCATATTCACCATCCTTTCTTCCCCCGAACTCCCGTTTGTGCTCGGGCTCCTCCTTTCCATTCATGCTTCCTGCTGTCATGTTCATCATTCATCAGCTTAGCACTTTCCCAACCCCAGCTTTTCCCTACAGCTGTCTCTGGCTCCCAGTGTTGAAACCAGATATAATACTACTTCAAAGGCAAAATTCATCATGAAACAGGCTCTATCATGCATGCAGTCTTGGCTTGTCAAGTCACAGGTATTCTTCCAAACTGGAGACATGTTGGTCAATACTCCACAAATTAGACCGCAGAGTGTGTAGCCATGCAAGTATAGATATATGTTTTGAATCTTTTAAAATATATACTATGGATATACAAGTCCTAGTACATTTTCAAAAATGAACATTAGCAGAATAAAGCAGATTTTGTTCTTTGAATGATAAACTGAAATCACATCTATTAATCCATTTTATATAACAGATTTCTTTGCTCTTAATTACCTCATATGACCTCTTTGATTCCAGAGAGTACAGCAGTGCACAGAAGACAGAGCTGCTCCATTCCTTTAGGACCAACTTCCTGTCTATGATGCTATCTTGGCATTTCAGAGGAAAAAAGGCCCAGCCTGCAATTTACAGTAAATTAAACCTCAACTGCTGATTTCCTTTTAGTTCACTCTCCCACTTGAAGCCCCCAAAAGATCTCCAAAGTCACGAAACTGTACATGCACTCTTCACTTCTTTTGTATTAGTACTGTCAGCATCCCATCTTCTAAAACAAGCCTTAAAAAGGAAATTAAAACCTATTGAGCCCTGAGAGTTTCTGCCCACTGGACTACACCACCACCTTACCTAGGTGGCAGGTGGTTATTCTGGATGTCAGATCACGCAGAGATAGCATGGATGTATTAAAAAATCTTATAATATATCAATGAGAAACAGTGGCAAAGAGTAAGCACAGAGCAAGAACTCCATCCTATAATGACATCTCCCCCTAGTGGTACAGACTTGTCAGTACAGTCGAAACCTTCAGCTGGGCACTGGCACATCCTCCCACTTACAACTAGCTGATTAAAATTGAGCTAAAATGTTCACTTTCACATACAGAGGTGCTGTTATGGGAGATACAAAGCACAATAGTTGTCTGACTGTCAGACTGATTTTAGTCTTCTTCCTCAACGTATTTCAAGTTTATCACAGTGAATTGCTTGCTGCAAAATAAAGCGTATCTATTATATTACATCAAACCCTCATTGTTTTATTTGGTTCAATGAATGGACATTATTCTAGTCTTTTCTGATAGATTTCACATTCAATGTAATATTAAATGACAGAGTCTGGAAGCAAGTGACATACTGCATACTTTTGTTTTTATTTCAGTCAAAGTAGGAGCAGTAGCAACACTGTCAGGGCAAATGCATGCATATTCAAGTATGTGTAAAAATGAGCCTCCCAACAGAGTACAGGTAATGAGTAAACTTAGTGATAAGTTCAGTTAAGCTAGCAATATGAGGAGGTTCCTGTTTTGGTCAAATGGGCAAACTTGCAGTTGTTTCATCATCCAGATCAGAGGACAAGTGACAAGCATCGTCAGGTGATACCTAAGCAGTCAAATAAATGACATCACTGCATCCAAATCAATTCTTGTATTTATTAATACCAGGAACCAAACCTGCAAACTTCGCAGGTCATTTGACAATATATTTTCTCCTCATTGTGTTCTCTTATTTTACTTTTGATGTTCATTTTCAAGTCAAATAAACTGAATCACATCACGTATCAGCGATTACTAAATGTGTTTTGTGTTTATTCAATGTATTACATATTTTGAATAAATGTATATGGTTTCTTGAAATTTCATATCTTGTTCAGCTGCTCATAGAGTTTACTTCAGAGCATAATAGCAACAATTCCCCTCCACTGAATTTGACAAAACAACAAAAAAAAGGATAAATCCATGAAACAATCTCTGATGTTCCGTGAATACACCAGTGATAGATATTATCATGGTTGACAGAAAAGTGTTAAAATTGACCATCATACTATCAATCAATCAACCAATCAATCAATCAATCAATCAATCAATCAATCAATCTTTATTTGTACAGCGCCAAATCACAACAAAGTCATCTCAAGGCATTTTAAACATAGAGCAGGTTCTAAACCTAACTCTTCAGGTTTTCATTTTAAAGAGACCCAACATTCCCACATGAGCAACAGTGGCAAGAAAAAACTCCCTTTTAACAGGAAGAAACCTCAGGCAGAACCAGACTCAGATCTGGGTGGCCATCTGCCTCGACCGGTTGGAGTAGAGAGGAGAGAGAGGAAGGATGGGAGAGAGAAGCACTACTGCTGGACCCTTCCCTCAGAGATACTCAACAGTTCTACTAAGTACTCTTATGTGGAAAAGCCTGCTGTTTGTATTCCCATGACAATGTTGGGATATTTACAATATTTCATATAACGTTAATGATTACCTTAACCCTTTTGCATGATCTAATGATATATTTAAGGTTAGGACACTGTTTTTAATAATTTATGTCCCTGTTTTTTTTCAGGTTGAATGATTAAGTCCAACTGAGAGAATTAAAAAAGACAGCTTTACCTGCAAAGCTAGTCTCTGATACTGCTCACAAGTTTTTGGCCTCTTTCACAATCTTGACCATTACAGCAAATTAGGATGTAAGTCAGTCCTCAGAACAAAAAGTCAAACATCATTACCTAATACTTGTCCCCTGAATTGGGTGTCTTGCCTCTGCACTACCTGAACAGAAGTCCATCCATACAAGAAATGAAAAGAGGAGCTGGACTCAGCGGCAGCAACATTTTATTCAGAAGTCACAGGTCATCAGGTTTTCCCCTGAGGGTTTGTGCTGAATACAAATGCCCCCCAACTACGGTGCACACACAAGAGAGTCACAGACCTAAATGCAGACCCATACCATGACCTTTGGGAAATCAAATGCCAGGTACAGGAGTTGCCCTTACTTATTTAGAAGGGAGGATGGCTCCTATTCCCTTAGGCATGGCCTGGAATTCACCATCAGATCATGGGGAAAATGGGGCTGAAAGGGCAGAATGGTGTGATTTTACTTTTTTTATTTTATTTGTCATGTGCAAGGATGATTTCCATCTTGAAAGAGTCCAATGTGATGCTATGTGGGAGGGCATGAAAACTATATCTAATAAGCTAGAAAGAAGGGCCATAGCAATTACTGTCAGTGCAAACTTCAAGTGACTGGAATTGCCACATTATATCATTGTATCCCAATTAAATCATGAAGTTGAGTTGTCTGTTCTTGATTAGAATAATTCGTAGACAATAAAAAACAATATAGAAAATCACCAGCTACAGTATGTCCTTTAAGGGTCCACCCATCAGTAAATGATTTTATAAAGCCACCATTATTTTTATCTGCAGATGTTGGGGGTGTGGGGTGTAGTCTTAGACTGATTTTAGCTGAAGAACTGCTGATTAACAAAACACTTTAAAGCATATCACTCAAGGTGCCGTGGGTGATATGTTGTCTTGATGTTGCTGTTGCAGTAACCCACCTGAACTACATCAATCATCGCTGTGCCCACAAACTCTGGGAGGTTTGACAGTCCAGAAGTTGCAGTTAGGATGTATTTCAGGGAATCACAATCGAAATAAATTTTTGTTTAACACAAAATGATGTAAATGGTCAGTATACAATATATTTTTGAATAGTTAAGCAATGACAACACACAAGCAAAGCATGAACTGCATGCACAAACACACACACAAAAATGTGATTTGTCTGTGCTCCTAAATATTTGACAGTGCTCTTAAAAATTTGAACTTGGAAACACATGTTTTGAATAAAAGTCAGTGTGGAGCCCTGCATGGTATCACATGTACACACAAACTTACGAAGACAGTTTACTGCATTAAATTCAGGTAACCGACTTCTGGTGAAAGGTTAACATTATGGGATAAAGCTCAAACAGATTAAATTTAATGTATTTAACTGGCTCATTGCTAATGGCTGTACTGGGTACTGTATAGTTTCATGTGAACTCTGTAGCTTTTATAAACATAGATAATGATGATGACAATCATAGTACTTGAAAACCAGTTTGGGTTTTGACCAAGAGGGTCCCAGTCTTTACAAATATTATAGATGTTTGAAGTTGAGCAGATGTTCATGTTACTATTCTACCATGCAAAATATTGGAGAGTATTATTATTATATGGTATTACAGCCTGGTATGGTAACTTGGCAGTGCTATTGAAATCACAGATCACTCATCTGGTGCAGACTGCTATTAAAACTATGGGGGTCAAAAAGCACCTGTTCATCCAGACAAGTTATGAGCAGTCTATTATCAGACTGGCACAGAAAATTGTGTCTGACCCAACTCACATTCTTCACTCATAGTACCAGCTTTTACCTTCTTGTGGAAGATTAAGGGTTCCCAAGAGCAGGCTGAACCTTTATAAACATTCATTCCTGCCTACGTCCTTTAAGCTTCTCAACACCAATATGTAATGTAGATGCTGAACATGAGCGTTGTATATTATGTTGGCCAGGAGGGCTGAAGAAACTATCTTATGTTTATGAAATCATGTGTTGCAGAAATGTAACATCCTAACATTTCTGTGGAACTGCAGGGCGGACAAATATCCCTTTGGGGAAAAAGAAGGCATATCTTATTTTATTTTTTTATTTTAGGCACAGACACCTTTATTGATAGCGGATAGACAGGAAATCATGGGAGAGAGAGGGGGGTTTGACATGCAGTAAAGGTCCTCCGGCTGGGATTTGAACCGGGGTCCGCTGCTTACGTGGCATGTGCTCTAAACACTCGACCACTTGTGGGCCTTATCTTATCTTTTTTCCAATCTTATCTTGTCTGCAAACATAAAAATAGAATTAGACTTCCAATCTAATTTGTGTCTGATTTATGTTTTTTTCTCACAAATAGTTAAATTACCTAGTTTAAAATCCTTAAAATGACATTTCCTTTTCCCTCTATGACTATGCAAATATTTTTCATTTCAAAAGTTTAATTGCTGATTACAATTGGCTTCCAAACTACTTGCGATGTTAGAAATCATGCTCATCACACTCAGATTAAAGATGAGCACAGGGAAACTTGAATGTGAAAAAATGCTGCACATACACTGTCGCCCATACAGTTGGAATAATTTTGTTTTCAGACACAATCCTCTGTTTATTCATATTTCAATTATCCTTGTGATATGTTTGGAAGAGATTGATGAATAAAGTTTTGAAAAGATATACACTTTATCTGTCAAGAAGGAATCACATTGTCACAATCATTTCATGGAAAAAGGTAAAATATATTTTATTTTAACTTTATGGGCGACAGTGTACATCATTCTGCCCAATTATCACAATGATAAGCAAACCTATGTTTTGAGTGGAGGGCAACTGAATATATATGCAACTGTGTGCACTTGGTATACATATATTTCTACTGTAACAGCCTTGTTAGTATGTATTTTCTCTTAACATACCCCACTCAGCATGGCACCACAAAGTCTGAAGAAACATGTCAAAGAATGATTGATATAGTCCAGAATAATTTAAGGTGCCTCACAAAGGATATCACATTCTGCTCAAACTGCATACTGAAGATATTTGACCCTCTCTGTGACTGTATAAGACCCCTGTGTTCTGGAGTGAATCTTTGTCAGTGTCTCAGGCATGCAGACTTGAACCGAGCTCGTATTAAAACATGTATTAAGACAGAACTTCTGGTTTGATCCATCTTTGCCGTCTATCTACACAGTTTCCGAATAACAAGCCTGGTTCAGTGAAGTTGGAAGATCCATTACAACCCTAAATGCATTTCAGTGCAGTCTTTTGATCACACATGGAGCACAGTTTCATCATCTGTTGAATATTTCATCACTTTTTCACTCACTTGGTCACTTGTTCAGTCATTGAACTTAGAAGACACTGAGAGGCACAAGAATGAAAGTAGAAACAATCAGCTAAAAAAAAAAAACAGAACAGTGAACAAAGAAATATCCTGTCTATATGGGGTAGAACACATGTTGACACAACTCTGCTTTCACACATTTGCTTTTGAAACAGTGTGATGGACTTCTGTTCTAAAATAGGACTGTGTTATCAAGTTGTTTGAAGCCAAGATTTCTGTTGGGCTTTTCTCCTGTACCATAATTGCATCGTTTGTTTCTTCAGCCACTGAAAGTCATTAAGAAGTGTTTGACTACCTGGTTTGAACATCACATTCTCACACACAAGCATTCATCTTCAAAGGACAAAACAAAAGCCAGAGAAAATAGTGTAAGTCAATTTTGCACCGAAAGGAAACACTTTAAAGTTGGCAACAGGCTTTTGGGACCTCCATTTACAGAAACTGAGAGCAAAGTGGAAACAGGGCAGAAACATCCAGACTACACAAAAGGCAGTGTCACATGTGAAGACTCAAAACCACAAAAGCCATTAAATAAACAACATAAACTGAGGCTCAAATTGTAGAATAGGTTTTACATTCATTGCAGGGTTCCTTGAGCAAAAGTCTCCCTGCTCCCAAAAACGTTTAAGTCTAAAGAAACAATGATTGCAGGACACATTATATCTGATTCTGGCTTGTACCTCAATTCAAATATAAATGAAAAGTAAAACATCAATATAAAGTTTATATATCTGTCTTTTAAATCTTCAGAAGTGTTACACTAAGCAGTGTACATTAAGCATTTTGTAAAGTGGAAAGAATCCAGATGTATAATTATACTTTACGCACTCATAAATATTCATAATACAAAGCAATACTCATAACACAAAGCATTTTAATAATGACTTATAACATCAAGTATCATCATACTTTATGATTGCTGATTGCTCACAGACTTTGCATGGATCATAGTCTATTATAATTCTTATAATTATAAAACATCATATTGATTTATAATGAGCATTTATGATTTTATAATCACAAGACATGGACGTCATAGAAAATGTTGAAGCTGAATATACAGGTATAACACAACAGGTTAACTCCAGACACAAACACAGCCATGTATTTCCTGTTTAATAAAAAGGTTTCCACAATGAGTCTTTACTAGTGAATGTTTGTGTCTGTATCCATCCCCAATCTGCACTGAACAAAAGAAACAAAGCCATTAATGAGTGTATTTTTGAGTTTATTTTTAATCTATGTTTTATTCTCTATAACACCATTCGTTCAAACTAACATGACATCTAAAGGTACTATTTAAAAACAGCAAATTCAATCAAAATAACAAGTTTATTTTCTGCAGTAGTGATAAAACGTGAATAATATTTTGCTTTAAATAGTTCATAGGCTGTGTTCATATTGTATATCTCCCATTATCCTTTGAATGCCAGTCGGCCACGCTCTCCAGTAGCTTACATACAAGAATACTTGTCATGAACTGTCAGTGTTAAATGCACAATGAACAAGAATCACAATCCCAGGTTTTTGCATAGAAAAACATTGACAGAATTGTTGTTGCATGATCCGAGCTTTGCACATTTTTAAATACAGTATGCAAGTGTAAAGTGTGTAAAGTGCAGAGAGAGACAGTGTAAGGCAGAGATTCACAGAATACATCTATTGCTCTAGTGAGATTAGGATGAGGAGAGTTAAGCAGTGTACAGGAAAGGAAAAGAGGTAGAGAAAGATTGGTGAAGGAGAGAGTATGGTGAACGATGGATACGTCGATAATAAAAGAGGAAATTATGAGTTTCAGGAAATAATTATTTTCCAATCATCTGTAGGGAAGAGATAAGATGAAATGACTTTATCATAAGATCTAAATCCTTGCAATGCTCACATAGTTCTATTCACCTTTACTGTGTCTGCACTGCTAATATAACAGCATTAAACACACCGAAGGCCTCCCTGAGTCTCCAAAGATCAAAACTGATCATTAGTTTCGTAATAACTGGAAAAGTTAGACTCTTTGCAAAACAAACAATAACACTTACATTTCTGACACAGCTATCCTCGCTTGAAGCTCACATTGATTGTCAGTCTCTCTGTCCTCAGCCCAGCATTTATTCGTCCTGTATGTTCATGTATCATCACAGCTTATGCATCTTCACTGGATGACCCAGAAAAACATCCATCAGCTACGGAGTCACTGTGGGATGTGCTCTCTTTGTCTTTATCCTCGGTTTCTTTTTCTCCACCATCCTGCTCTCTTTTTTCATTTGGGGCCTCAATCGCTGTAGCCACTTCCTTCTTTTCCATCTCCAGGAGTCCTTTCTCATCCTTACTCATTGTTGTGTGCTCTCTGTCCTGCTCCTCTCTGTCTGAGCCCACAGATTCCCCTTCTTCCTCAGACAAAGAGTACATCTTTCTAGAATTCTCTCCAGCGCCTGACGTGGCTTCGTTGCTACCCCAGTGGCGTTTCTGGAACAAGCCAAAGTCAGTGATATCTTTGGGGAAGTTTCTTCTCTGGCTTGACTTTTCACTGGAGCTCTCATCAGAGACCAGTGCCAAGAGTCCGTTAGGTAGACCGTTGAAGGCTTCTGGTGGCCTCGGTGAGGTTGTCGAACTGCACTGTTTGAGGATGGATGTGGTGATCTTGAATCGGTTGAGTTTGCTTTTTGCCTGGCTACTCGGTGGACAGGGAGAAACCTTGAGTGAGGCATTGGGGTAAGCAAGACTGGACTCCACTGAGCTGGCACTGGCCTTTCTTTCCCCCTGTAGAGCAGGTTTCCCTGTCTTCACCATGCCCATCACCTCATAACGAAAACTGGAGATATCTTGTTTCAGCTCCTGAAAGAGCAAAGCAGAAAGTGAGCTCCCCTGTTAAAGTAATTTACGCTTTTTATTAAACTATCAGTGCAAATTGGTTACAAAGCGAACAGAAACATTTTAATATTGCAGCTTTGGGGATGATTCATTTCTTTCCAAGATTCAAATCACAGCTGGCAAACAAACAAAGTCTGCATTCCGGTGTTATACTTACAAAAATAAAATAAAATGTTATGTTACTAACAAACCAAAATACCAGATCCTCAAACCTAACTTGTTTTTTTGGTCACCCGTGCACAGAAACAATCACATTATAAGTTGATACTACTATTTTGCTAGAAATGGACATGTGGATTTTATGGGTTTTTCACTGAAAACACTTGCCTGCTGTGACCATAGAGAGTGAACTAAACAGTATAAACAATCCATTGTTGATATGAAAATGTTGATTATAACAGCTTTAAGTCTTATTATTTCTCTGTAAGAATCAAGCCTACCTTAAAGTTCTCTTCAGTCAGGCCTTCCTCTGTCTTGGCATCTCTGATCATGGCAGCAACATAACGTTTCACCAAGTTTCTCAGTACCTCCTACGTCAGTGAAAAATATGCCATAAACAGGGCAAGCTTTGAACACGAGAAACTCTTCTAATATTAAATAAAAATGTCACCTCAACACAAAACTCACAGTCAATCAGTCAGGAAGAAGATGGCACTATATGAACAAAAGAAAACAAATAAATTGAAAGCTAGATCTCCTATAATAACACTACTAGCCCCCCACTGAGGTGGACAAATAGGAAATTCATTACAAAGACCAACAAAACATTCCACTGAGTGTAACTGTCTGGACTATTGAATGAGACATCGCAAAAGCGATCTAGTGAAAGACTGAAATTGAACATTTTAAAAAGGCAGTCGAAATGCAGATTGTGTGAGCTGTCACTCACATGCACACACACGCGCACACACACACACACACACACACACACACACACACACACACACACACACACACACACACACACACACTACATTTACCTGATACTGATGGTTTATCCTCAGGTTCTCCGCTGCTCGCCTCTGCACAGACATCAGATATCAGAAAGGTTGAGTTGTTGAGTTAGTGTCAGAGTGGAAAATAAGAGAAAAAACTAAACACAATTCTTCACAGTAAAATACATTTGTATTTGTAAACTTGTTGGTGTGTCACTACATGTGGCCCCTTAGTGTTGAATCACACAAAAAGTAAAAAACAAAAACAAAAGATCTCTAAAATAAGATTTCTCTCATTTGAAAAATGTATTCTACTCTGCAACTAACAATTCATTTCATTATTGATTTAAATGTCTATGGTAGTGTCGTCAAATTCCTCATTAGTCCAAAACCCAAAATATATACAGTTTGTTTTAAATGATAAAGAAAAGTAGCAAGTCCTCATATTTGAGAAACAGAGAACTTCTGGAATGCTATTCTTTTAATTAACAGTAACTGAATTTAATAATCAATTACCAAATAGCTCCTGATTAATTCGGCTCCACAGCTCTTACAAAATGACTGGCGGCACAAATTAGAGGACATCATGCTGGGGTATTGTGTCTAGGTTGACAAAATAATAGCACCTCACTAGACCTTGATCAGGAAAATCCTGTTTAACATTTTAGTACAAACCTCTACCCACACTCCTGTTTCATAAGTTTGCTCTTCAATCTCCTTTCTATCTGTGAGAAACACATAAAGCATTAATACATTTGACGCCTGACTTACCCCAAGTGTTCCAAAGGTTTCAGGGCGCTTAGAGTGCGTCCTCTGGCACACCCGCTTCTTAATCCAGCACATGAGGTACCAGAATGATTTGGGGCTGGGAATGATGTTGAATGGGGGCGGCAGAGTGGCCCCTTCTTCAAAGTAACTCATCCACAACTTTGTCCTGGCAAACTTCCACTCAATGTCTGCATGATCCTGAAATCAAGGTTAGGACATATTAGAAAAGTAGAGCTTGTGTTTAATAGATTATTTATTGGCTTTTTGTTCACAGTATGTTTGATCTGTGCTCACAGCAATGTGCTGGTAGGAGTTGTTCATCATGGCTATGAGCATGTTGAGGAGCACCACCAGTGAGATGATGTTATAGGTGCCGAACATGGTGGCGCCGACAAACTCAGTGAACTGATGGTCCGCGTCGACATTGGTCACATACAGGCTGATCAGACCAAAAATAGACCAGAAGAGAGACTGCAGGGTCTCAAATAACCTGCAAAGGGAAGATACACGTTTTAAAATTGTCTGTAAGTTACTCACATAAATATGATGCGTTGTCATTTTTGGGTGAAAAAACATAATTTCTAATCATAACTGAAACTGTTTCAAAGGTTTTCACACAGTAACAGCAATAAATACACAGACGTAGCTTTCTTTTTGTGCTGTTGACTTTCACACCATCACACTGATACACATGTGAACGAGTTAAGATTCATGTGAACTCACGTGGAGAAAGCGTTATTCTGTTCTACACATCGGATACCCTTGCATTTGCCCCTCTCATCTGAAGCCTTGGTCTCATAGTAAAAGTACAGCTGGTTGAGTCCATTAGCGAAGGCCAGTAGGACCTGAAGAAAGACAGTGTGTGCATAGCAGATGCAATTATTTAAGCCAGTCTGTGTCTTTGTCATATTTACTGTGCACATGTTTGCATTCCTGGCCTGTGTGCAGTTATTTGTGTGGTTACCAGACAGTAGATGAAGAGGAACTTCAAAATGTCTAGAAGCATTCTCCCCAGAGAGATCTGCAGAGGCCCCAGATGAGAGTTGGCTGTGAACAGTGAGATGAGACGCAGGGAGCTGAAAATGTTGGCTATGGCAAACACTGCCTCAGCTACTAGTGTTGGGTGCCACATCTCCCACTGGTTCCTGGGTTTACTGCCACTGTACTGAACAGGACAAAGGATGAGGAACAGATAAAGTGAGAACACACTACACCTTGTCTATTCTAGTGCCATTCATAGATTATTGGTTACCTTAGTGTAGGCTACAATCTTGAGGGAGATGGTGGCCAGGTATAAAGAGTTCATGACAAAGTCCATCAGGTTCCACCAGTCGTGTACATAGTCTTGGAAACCACCATCCCACATTTGCTTGATCTCTGCCCAGATGAATCCTAGAAATATAGAGACTGTCTGATCATGTGCACAAACAATAACCTTAAACCATGGACATGGAAATGAAAAAGGTATATGGAGTTTGGGGGCATCCAGTAAATAAATCCATAAATTAAACAACTAGCCCTTTTTGTTTCCAATTGGTCTTAATTTGCTATATCTCTGATTTATGTCCCTCATTTTTCTTCTCAGTAGTAACATTGGCTGCTGGGTATCATAGTAATTGGAGAAATCTACCATCACAAACTGATGGAGAAAACACGGTTTGTATAATATGACTACGAACAAACTTTTTAAAAATGGGTGATGCCTTTTTTTCTTGTTATTTTCATATATTATTATGATTAATAATGCTAACCAATCACTGATCATATTTCCACTTAATCAACCAGTCTCATCTATCTCAGTGCCCTCAGTTAACTTGTACTTACCCAGCACCCAGGGCAGGATCATCCACTCCACAGTGGTTGGTGCGGGGCCCTGCCTGTCCTGCCTGTCCTGCTCTGTGGTGACAATGTGTTGCGAGGCGAGGAGCAACAGGAACAGAAAGGTCAGGTAGGACGCTGTGTGGCATATGAACTTGATGAAAGGCTTGCGGATGAAGAGGCCGTAACGACTCTTGGGAACAATGAGGTAGCAGATAGCAAACAAAGGGTAGAGGAGGCCGATGAAAACACAGGTGAAGAACTTCCCTGCCCAGTGGCGCCGTCTCCAGCCAGGGAACTCATCATACCAGCGTGATGCCAAGAGCTGCTGGCAGTTTGGCTGCGCTACAAACTTCAATAAGAAAAGAGAGGAGAGAGATGTATTTTCTGTTTCATCCTCTTATGCACTCATCTAAGGTACAATTCTAGCATGTTAGCGTGCTGGGAGACAGAACCCTATTCAGTGACACTAAGCAGAACTACAGCTGTATTGTAGGATTGCCTCAGCCAAATGGATTGAAGCAACAACATCCATCTGGTGACAATCTGGATCTATCTGTGATACATCCCTGTTACAAAAGAAAAAAAGTAACTCATATGTTATAAATAAATAAATAAATAAATAAATGAATATTTAAAAAATAAATAAATAAATAAATCTACCAACATGGGCACACAAGCAAGCACACCAAATGTTGTGAAATATCACACTGAGCCACCACATCAAAGTCAAAGTGTCGAACCGCATCGGTAAGTGCCAATTCACCAACTCTGCAGTCGTGTTACCATGGGAACCAGAAATCCCTACTTGCGTGTGAGTTGGAGTAGAATGGCTCATATTGCCATACATCAACTACAGTATAAACACATAACTTGAGAGGAAATGCATACAGGGAATACACATGGATTCTTTTTCCAAATGAGAGAGACTTCTAAACATAAACCTTATTAGAGAAAAATAGTCTAACCTCATTAGGTTGTACCGAAAATCTAAAGCAGACCCCTGGGTGCAGGCTTGGCCTTGTTATGAAGTACTGTATCTCAGAAAATAATAAAAATCCAGCAGCAGCTTTAAATCGATTTGTTCTGTGTATTTAAAGAAAGCGTCAGTCACTTTTATCACAATTGTTTTGTAGCAGGTGTTTGGACTTTTGGGGCACAATGACATGACATGGAATTAATGAAATAATTAATCATATTTGGCTTACAGGCAAAAACAACATTACTAGTTCACATCTTTCACTGCTTGTCAGAGTATTATTCCTAATTAATCACAGTAAACAAGAGGTACTTGAGCTGTCTGATGTCTTGCCTTAATCACCATGATATATTAAACACAGACAGTGATGCTGATGAGGTCAATTAAGCTAATTCATGTTATAATTAGAAAATGTATCCATGCTAATTTATTTGTCATAGCACATGGGCTGTAATACTATCATTTAAACGCAAATTAGTTACCATATGATGGAAATCTGTGATCAAAATAAAAAGGTTTTATTTACTTATTTTATTCACACTATTTAATTTTACACAGAGAAAGAAGAACATATTTGAATCAGTTTACTGAGCAAATGTAGCAAGCTCTATTCCAAATAAATCAAATATTTCTGTCAAGCAGCTGGTGAAATACATGTTTCAGATGCTTTAGCAGGTTAGAAAGATCAAGAAACAGCTAAGCAATTTACATAAAACAGAATACAATATAAATATATATGCTTCAATGATTTTGAGAAAATAATGGAGGCTAAAATACTTAATTTCCTTTATTTAACACCAACCTTCATAAAACAAATCTGCTAACTACCCAGTTTTGAAACACCACTTACAACCTCCTTTACTGTAACATCTATTTGCTCTACATAAATATTTTTCTACAGTTTTTATCTCTGTTTCCTGGGTGAGAAGATCCAAACCTCTCTTATGGCACCCTCCCATACACTGTCACTATCACTGACAAAACTCATGAGTGGTGGCTAAGTGGTAGCTTATTCACACAAGCACAACTCAAACACCATCTCTCCATGGTCTCAAGTCCATTAAGTCAAGTGTCCACTCCATAGTCAACTGTCCAAAAGTGGCAGGTTGGTGCTTATCACTGAGTGACAATTGAGGATGCTTTCTCGCTCTGTGAAGACACGTTTAACAGCAGCTCTGCTAGAATGTTTCTGCACTTTCACAGACAGAATCACTTTCAGATTTACAAGTTCAAATACAATGTGAAAACATAGTTTTTTAATGAGTATAAAATGATTATTTCAAATGTTTTTCAAAAGAAGAATAAAGTTTTCTCAATATAGCACTCTCCATATCACTATTTCATTTTTGAAAAGCCATGAATTTACACATTTTCTGGTTTGTGTGTGTAAGATTGTTAGAGTATGCACAGTGTAAGTTTATGATTTGATTTTTATTCTTGCATTGCATGTATACAGAAAGATTTGTTGTGTTTACTTGTATAGTCATCATCCATTTATACATGTTACAAATGAATCAGTCAGCCTTCGAATCTAAAGGCTACAAACCTCTCCATCTGTACATAAGCTTCAAGGCCAAATTTAGCATTAGAGTAGAGTCAACACACATAGCTGATCATACAGTGTGTCACCTTTAATGCTACTGAACTGGAGTGTTGGTGGACTGTGCTGCTAAAACAGCACAAATGTGAAAGCTGGCACTGAAAATATCCATTTTCAAAATGTAGCAATATGTACAATATGAACTGAATACTACTAAAAAAGCGCATAAGAATAACTGTCCAACTTTCTCATAGCAACTTACTTACTTACTCCTGAAACTTATTAGAACAAGTGAAAACATGTGGGCAATAGTGTAAGATTGTTTTTGTATGAGAACTGCAACTCAAAGGCTGAATATTGCTGAGCACTGAACACTGACTTGTGAAGGTACCAGTGAAAAGATACCAGTATTTGTCAAAGTGGATTGAGTGCTAATGGTCATTTACTACATACAAAACACTTAGTATTATTGTTTAATGGAGACTTAAAAAAACATTTAAAATACTGAATTGCAGTTTTTATGAGATATCACAAGGGGGCAACGTCAAACTACAGCATATAAAATTGAAAGGTTTCCCATGGCGCCTTTGAGAACATTGTGAGTTTTCACTCACACTTTTGATTATTCAGTGTACTTACATTTCTGCAAGCACATTGTAAAAGAGAGTAATCCACTGTTGATACCCTCAGGATGGTAAAGGGGATGATCAGCAGTTGGATGTGTATGTGTTGCTTATCATATTTAGCTTATTTGGCCTCCCGCTGCATGAGCAGACTTCTCTGTTAGCTCAGCTCTTTAGATGGGAGGCCTGTGGAGATTTCTCTTTAGACTATTATCAATTGCCTTTCTACAGTAAACCCTGGGAGCACAGAGGCTGCAAATCCAGAAAACACACACAGATGAAAAGACAAATAGGTTACAACAAAAATGAACAAGTGTGCACACAGACACTCACAGGCATAAGAGGGTTAAGAAGAGTCTGTCTTTCAGTATTCAGTTGAAACACTACAACCTCATCAACAGTCAGCTTTATTTAACAAAAACATCACACATTCAGACTGAGTGTCGCTCCAATTATAGGAGCGTGAGTGTTTGTCTCAAAATCTCTGAAAGAAATGAGTGGTGATCACGCCGCAGACAAAATACTGTGAACATGAGTCGAATTAACCTTTCCAGTCCAACTAAGTGTCCACTTCACGCCCAATGCCTTGCAGGGAGCAAAACCCTGTCTGGCTTAAAGATTATCTGTCACAAGCACAAGGCCATTTCTATAAATACCTCTGTATGTGTGTGTGTGTGTGTGCGTGTGTATGTGAACATTTACATTCTACAGATGTCATCATGCTTTCTCAAGAGACTGCAGCTAAACGTCAGATTCTCATTTGAGAAGCATTTCAGTCATTTCCCTTCTTTAAATCAAGTAATAGTTTACAAAACCACGCAAAATGCCACCCAAACACCTTCTGGCAAAGTGCTGACAAAGTAACTGTTCATTTCACATAGCTCCCTTCACAAGACTTCACATGCTGCAAAGCTACAGTACAAGCAGCAGCTACATCATTACTCTGCATACAATCAATACTATAAATAATCGCTGCTTTGTCTAAAGTGAGTCTGTGATGATTTATGAGTCCCATTATTTTCTTAAACCGAGTAAAAAAATCTCCCAATGTAGTAAGGTTGTGTTTCTAATAGAAATACATGAATTTCAAGGTTTTTTTCTAGAAAGCAAGTCCTAAAAGAAGAAAGAATAGGGCAGTGATCTTCAATGGCAGATTTTGATTTTATTTTAGGGAATCAGTTACAGACAAAAATGACTTGATAAAAAGAGGGTTTTTATGTTCAAATCCATCAATCACTCTCTAATACCTTCTTGCAGCACACACACCCGTCTACTGCCAGTGCAATGGAATGAACCTTTCCAGGAGAATAACTTTGCCTTGAAATGACTGCTAACAAGTCTAGGTAGCTAGGATATTTATCATTTTAAAAGGGCATCTGGGTGGATTGTTACATATATCACAGTCCTCCATCAAAGTCAAGTGTGATCGAAGGGTATTATAGATGGGATGCAGGTGAAGGGCATATTGAGACAGCTCCTGGATAATTAAAGCACTCCTGTGGAGAGGAGATGAGTGGTGGGACAGTTGTGGGAAAGGTTGTTTACCATGTGTGCGATGAAAGATTGGCTGCTAGCAGCAGAGAGGTTGGGTAACATGAGGGAGACTGTCCATCATTATGTCCACCTGTGGACTTCCATTACTCTAAATTGTCCTTTTGTGACTCAACATGCTCATCTGCCAATCTGTGTCTCATGATGTGCAACAATTGGATGGATGAAGAAGGAGACAGCGATGTCATAAATCGAGACTCTTACAAAAGCGTGTCTGCACTGACAGCCAGGCAGAGCTTCCAGCAAAAGACAGTTGAATGAATTACAGGTCGCTCCTGGGAGTAATGTGTCTGCTTCTTCATCATTTCTGCTTCACTTTTATATTCAGTGGAACAATTTTGCAGTGTAATATGTATTTAACTTTTTTGCCTGAGGAAGCTTTCTGCCTCCATATTTTAGCAACTTTATCAAAAACCAGCCTTCCTGCAACTTCCAGGCAACACAGAAAAACATGACTCTTACATCAGTTATTTGATTTTCTGATCATTTTTATTGACCAGCTAAATATATAGTAAAAGTAGATAATTGAGATTGAGATTCCAGCCATAACTAAGTAATTAGTCATCAGTTAAAATGAGTTTGAATGCTACAAAGACACATCTCACTAAACCATAGACAATCAAGGTTTATATATACTGTGTACATAGGAATTAATATGCACCTTTAAATGAGCTTTTTTCCTTTCTAATTGTTCATTGCTCTACCCACTGTAAGAAGGTTTCTCACACAATAGAAACAAAACTATGAAATCAGTGGAACATAAAAGGAAGTGTTGCTGTGGAGTTATCAGGTTTGAACCATTTCCCCTAAAAATTATTTATGTGTTTAAAATGCAGTTCATGTCCTAAAGAGCTGCGAGATGAAACAGCCCAATTTACTCTCTAGGAAACCGAAACTGGAATGTAATAGCAATTAATGCTTAATAACCATCTACTTAAGAACAGATATACAGGACATGTTCTGCATTAAACGTTGGAGACTATATAGTTTGGAGGCAATGAAATACAGCAGCAGCTTTCAAAACATAATGACCATATATCATATCTTTTGCATTTATCATTTAGTTTTTACCTTAATTCCTCGAAGTGTACATGTTGGTTCAAATCTAATCAAATCTGTCACCTCTGTGGCCTGCCAGAAAACAGATAAGGTCCTGTCCAAACCAGTGTCTGGTTTCATTAAAGAGAACCTGATGCTAATCTAACATCATTACACCAGTTCATCTTGGCTGGCAGTGGCACCTGTGAGAGAACATTTAGTAATGGCTCAGTACAGCAAAAACTTGAGGCTTGGCAGTCCTTCACCTGATGTACAGTGCAGTGGAGGTTGCTAGGGGCAAGCTTCACAACAAACTGTAGATAATGTAGTAAACAATACCAGACAGTATATGATAAAAGAGCAAAAGAGAAATGTGTAAAAAAAGATGTGATTTCTTATTTATTTTGAGTGTGTGTTGACTACAGCCGCAACAATTAGTCAATAATTGAATAGCTGATCAACATTAAATTAATCACTGACTATTTTGATCATTGATTGACATTTTTAAAGAAAACATGTCAAAATTCTCTGGTTCCAGCTCATCAACTGTGAATATTTTCTGTTTTCTTATTTGATTGTAAACTGAGTATCTTTGTGGACATTTGAGAATGTCACCTTTGGGAAACAGTGATGACACTTTATACACCAAACAACGAACCGATTAATTGAGAAAATAATCAGCAAATAATTCAAAACTAAAAAATCACGAGTTAACTTGTTTTAACGGTGATATAATGGCAACATGAAAATCATATTAAGTATAGATGTCTTGCTGTAGCAGTCACTCATTCACACAACTCAGAAAGCTATGGATTAGTCTGTAATCATATACCGATGATTGATATTAACATTATGCTCCAATAGTACACATCATGCCTCTTTACCTCTTTTTGGTGGTACTTTATAGCTAGTTTGAGTCTTGCCAGGTCACTGTTGCCCTCTTCCTCCAATAAGTTGATGTCATCTCTGTAGTTGAGGATCATCTCCAGCTCTCTGGAACTCCTTGTCTGGTCCAAGAGGTCCTTGGCAAACTGTTTGCACTGCTGAGACAGCTCCTCATACTCTGATTTGAACTCATTCTCTACCTGAAACACAGGGTGGGAGTGTATACAGTATACAGATAGCACTACACATTAAATGTTCTAGAAAGTGAGCGTGGGAGCTGGGATATAAATCAAAGATAATCTCAAAGTATGTCTAGAAAGTTGAATCAACTCTTTTGTGTCATGATGCTGTTTCAAATTCTTTTCATCATATATTACCTACGAATATGTTTTCATCTCTCAAATAAAATAGGATGAGTGTAGTGCACAAAATGTTGAACTAAACTGAATTAAAATGCATTTAATTAGTCTCTGGAAATACGCAGACCCCAGAGACTGATATAACAGCGACAATGTGATCAACCATTAGGAAATGCTTCTATTTTGATTTAATTAAAGCAACTGAGATATTCTCACTTTTATTACTTGGTGCATTAAGTTGTACTAAAAAAGTTCAGAGAAATAAGGAGTGATAAAATTCAATAATAGATTTAGATCAATCTAAACTGGAAACATCATAAACCAGAGCAGACCAGGATCCAGTTTTGTGATTATATGAATACATTTTCATAGCTGACCCCTGTGTATTTTTCATTATGAAATGAAACCAACAGCAATTTATATTCATACTGATATGCCTGCCTAATAAATTGACATGCCATTGAATGTCACATAATGGTATAATGAAAGCTGCTCAGCGTGCAGAGGTTAATTAATCCAACATCCATCCAGCTAATATTTCAGCTCTTTCAAATCCAATCGTTCCAAATGATGTGTTGGCTTCACTATTAGCCTGCTCTCTTTTCCTCACCTTGCTGAGCTCCTGCAGCTCCCAGCTGAGCCTGAACGCAGTGAGGAAGGGATCCTCACTGGAGAGTGCAATTAGTGATGGACTCGACAGAGCTTTGTAGATGTTGAGGCGTGAGCGCGAGTGCCGCAGGCTGTCCACGTCTGAGCTAGAAACACACTCCACACAGTTACAGCGCACCTGCAACACATCAAACAAACCAAGGACACATTTTAATGAGGCTCACCAGTGTTTAGTAATAGATCATGTTCCAGTCTAGTGATGCAGGCACTGTGTCTATTATGTCAAGTAAATACTCTGTCATGCCTGGGTATATTATATAGTATTACCTATTCAGCATTCAGATCCAGTCAGACCCATACAAAAATTGTCAGCATATTTAAACTTTTTATTGACTTTTTTGACTTACAGTTTTTTTTGTTGTTGAAAAGAAGCATTTTTTGAGCATCAGAAATTATATTTGATTGTGCATTTAATAAATAAAATCTTATGTCAAACACTTTATGGTATGTATGCATACCATACTTTATACCCAGTATGTAAATAACTTATTGATTGATTCTATTACCTTTTTTACACTTTAAAACCCCACTGGATAATGTCAAACATGTGCTGTAATTAAGCTGCAAACAACGCTTGTACTTATTCCCTTAGAGGTTGCTGACCTTCCAGAACAATAAGATTTGAGGCTGATGCGAAACAGCGAAACACAAATACAAATACATACAATTGACACCACAAATCAGCTTGGCCCACCTCATGTGGCTGCGGCATAGACACTCCTTTCTGCACCAGCAGCTTGATAATTTCATAGTTGTTGGTGTGTGCAGCGAGGATGATGGGAGTGATGTCGGGGGTGAAGTCAGAGAACTGCTTGTCCAATAAGATTGGAGGAACCTTTCAGGGAAGACAAGAGAACAAAAGCTTCGATCACACATGTATTGAATGAAGCTTTAGAAGCAGGATATTTGGCCTTGGCCTCGTGATAGATTCTCGCCTTTTCCTCCCTGTCTGTCAGGTTTAACTGACACGCTCAGAGCACTGTAGACGTAATTGGTTTGTTTAAGCACAGAGCAGAGTGCAGTTCAAAGGTCTCCAGCAGTGGAGTAAAATGGCATAACCAGGATCAGGAAAACAGTCTTTGGGGTTTTTGGCAGCTGCAGTGAAAACTGTTCAAATACCAGTGAGAAATACTACCCTTGGTCAAAGTCACACACAACATGCCATTTGTATTGAGATGCAACAGTAGAGGCCACAGTGTAGGAAAAGCATCAGTATTCCACACATTTCAGAGGGAATCATTATTCTCAGAAAGAAACTCATTCCACCTATCCTCCTTATCATCCACTCCAGCAAAGCCGTTTTGCTATTCCCATGTCAGTCAGTAGGAATACACGGCTGCAGGCTGCAGAGGAATAAGATGGCCCTTTTCACTTCTTTTAATTGAAGGCCTATTATCTGATTCAGTGGTGAGGGAGAGAAGGGGAGGAGAGAGAGGGAAGAGAGTCAGAGAATAGCTGGAGGATAAACATGCGATAAGTAAGGACCCATTTAGGACCCATTTAGCTTGAGCATAGCTGGGAATAATGGGCTGTAGTTGTAGTATAGTTGTGGAGCTTAACCAAGACTAATGTTGAAGACTTGAGAGACTAGTAGTTTGAAGGAAAATATTCTCTCTACTGTATATGCTCATAATCTAAACTGACTCACACACACAGAAAATTGTCATTCTGACCTGAATGCTTGATACCAAAATTGACTTTTCTTTCTCAGTACCTTAAAATACTGAAAAAAATAAAAATGTTGATATTGATCTCTCAGAGGTAAATAAGTATTCTCATCTAATAGCACAATATAATCTGCAAGCAGCATGAGGCTTTCCAATGGCACTTTTCCACATGACAAGACATAAGTGACAGTACAACAGAATGACAGGCCGACAAGTGAGGCGACAAGGGACAAATGAGAAAAACTCTACTTGAGTGCTTTAAACCTGCAGTGCGGAACTTTTACATATAAATTAAAGTCTGCTAGGTTCAACCATTTCCAAATGAGTTCACACATTGGATTGGAATATCACCACCAGATAAATCTCTCTGTATTCCACATTATACTGGAGAATTGAATCTGGTGTCGGACTTTACATTCCCACACTGGTGGCATGAATGCATACTGCATATGCTCCGGGGGCTGAGCATGCACACTAGAGAATAACTTGCGGTTAGCTCTCTCCAACTTGAATGAGAATAAATAATTTAATCATGTGACTCTTCCAAAGGTTATTGGACTGAATGGATCAAGTGAAACAAGTCTTTTCGTGGGGGTTGTGTGACAACACAACAATGTATCCATGTTTTACAGCCATTTGTAGTTTTCATTTCATTCTAAAAATGCCTAAAAGTGACCAACAATAGATGTAAATGCAGTGCACAAGTCACATTTAAGACAAGGGCTGATATTTACTCTTTTATATATTCATCCCAAAAGTCATTTTTAACACACTAAGGATACTACTTACCTGTGTAGATTACTCTCAGTTTCAAAGGGTGGCAAAAAGCCATGTCTGAGAGTCATCATTTCACAGAGGAGCATGATCTAATAAGTTATAAACTCTGTTCTCCATGTGGGAGGAGGTGGGACATCAAATAATCTACATCAAACATCCTTGGCCTGTGCCCAGGCACAGAGCAGGAGGAGTGCAGGCTTGTAGATGTGAAGTTATGATAAAAGTGGAGAAAAGAAATGGAATTATAGCCCACTCGTCCGTGTAATGCATATTTGTTGCTCACATTAGAGGCACTCGCCATCCGCATATTGATTAAAAATGCAACATTAGCATCTGCTGGCTGTGAGGCTTCACAGTGTGCTGCACTTCTGTTTTCACTGTGGTCTTTTTTAAGCCTCCACATTGCTTTTCACCTGTCATCCTACACAATCACATATGCTGTTTAGAGAAATGTTGGCGAAAATGGGACACTGAGCAGTTTTATATCTGGATGACAATGCAGAAATGAACTTCAAGTCTTTACTTATGTTTACTTTACATCATGCTGTGATATGAACATATTGTCTGAAGGAGAGGGATTCCCTTACATAACTGTCTTGGTATGTATGCACATATGCAACACTACAACACACCCAAAGGCCTTTCCAATTTAGAAATACAGTGAGCTACAGTATTTGTGTCTCTGACACATGCATATCTACACTCAGGGAATAATACATGAGGCTGTTTAAAAAGCTGATATCCGATGCCCTCCTCTATGGAAAACAAATAAGCCACCGCTATTTGCGAGATTATTTCCAAAACATCATTCCAGCAGCCGGCAAAATAAAAAGACAAATACAAACAATTCCAGAAGAGCATGAAATGAATCTTCTTATTAATAAGTCTTCGAGAAAACACAGGCAACAAATCTGATGCGCTTTTCCCAGACAGCCTTTTAATATAATAAGTGAGTTTCTCTTGGAGAGATATGATAGCGCCAGAATTATCTATTCTCTAAACCTACTTATACGATGGGAAGGAGCTCTATCTTGCGAAGGCATTAAGGTAAAGAGGAAATGTGGCAGCTGATAGATTTCACAGCTGAGGGGTTTGGACAGGAAATTCTGGCCTCTGTATCTCCATTTAAACCAAATCCATTTAACACATAAGCCTAAACTATCGCTTCATCTTATGCTTCATATCTGCAACACTTGTGCTATCTTTTTCTTTTGCCCAATACATTCTTCTCTTTTCCTCTATTTATTCATTTTTTCTCTATTTCTCTATTTTTTTCTCTATTTTACTTGAGTGGTTTAGTGTGCATCACTATTAGAGATAGAGAAAGCATATGAAGCATGTATGCAGTATAACAACATGCCCTCCTGTACTTAAGTGGAGGGCAAAGGGTCACCATTCTGAAATGTATTAGATGGTATCTGTTTTTTGATACTGTAATAAAACATTTTACAGGAAATTCTCAACAACTAGAGGGAGGGATTTGTGCTGTGTTCTCAAACCGTTCAGCATCCTTACAGCATTTAACAAAAAAAAAAGATCAAATAAAATCATGAATACACTATAACTTTGGACAAAATACACGTGTTATTCTCTGCCAGTGAACATACTTGTTCCCTTATCCAAATGACAAAAGCTTCTAAAGACAGCTTTTGCCTTTGTTGTTGCCAACAACACTAGGTCATTATTTTGGATGGCACAAAAAGCTTGAGGCAAATGCGAGAAGCTTACAAGTTATACAATGAGTACATGCATTTTATTGACTGATGATGCACACTATCATTCAGCTAGATCTGAAATTTCTCTTGGGATCTGGCATGTGAGCCACTGTGCCTGTGGCTGCTGTAGATCCTGTTGTTTGGTTTTAAGATGGCATTACTTTAGCCTCATGATCAGTTTTGTAGGGTCTGAAAAACAGCAAGAATGGAGTTTTTGTTATGGGAGCATAACTGACAAAGGTCCCCTCAAAATTCAAGAAAATAATTGCTACTAAATCTACAAAAAATTAAGAAAAAATGTATGCTGAGGTCATTCTAAAAGTTCCAATTAAAAAAAAGGAATATATTTCTTTTGGAGTAAGATGCATATCAGTAAACCAATGTTTCTCTTAGCACCCCCAAGCCTTGTTAGCTGCTTCCTATCTGCACCCTGAACACCGGCATGAATAAAGTGCTCTTTATTTTAAACTCATTCCATTCCCCTCAGTCCCCTTCTTACCTGCATGCCGCCACTAGGCTTCTTGTGATTTAGCAGCAGCTCCACAGCCCCCACCACTTCCTTACGAATAGCATGTAGGAGGGCATCGCCGATGTAGACGTTGAAGCTCAGTACGAGCTCAATGATTTCTAGGTTCTCGTTCTCAATGGCAATCAGCAGAGCTGTGCGGCCAAGAGGGTCGATGCAGTTGATGTTGATCTTGAAGTAGATCTCTGCCTCCTGACAAAATTAATAAGGAACAGTCATTTTTACAGTCAAAGTCTTTAGAAGACTGAAGACAGAAAAACTGTTTGCAGCAGTGACCCCTTTTGTCCTCCAACTCAGTATGGCAACTTAGGTGTGCAAATTCAAATGGCTATTGCATTATGTCATCAGTGATTTGCAGAGGACACTGTGATACAGTGCAGCTAAAGTTTGATTTTTCTGAACTTTCTTTTCTGCAACTCATTGTACAACAATTGTATTATTAACTGCATTAATCTAATATATATCCCCCTTTTTAACAATGTTTCGGCCATCCTAGGTTTTTCGGACTCTAGCAACAAGTGTCAAATTAAAAGGTAAATAAAGACATGAGATGTTCCTGGAAATTATCATCATGGTCGCACATTGCCTATATTTTTTTCTAAATCAGTCCAATTTGATCACACCTTTAGTATCAATCCATCCATTCATCATTTAGAGTTTCAATAGCTGTATTAATTCATCCACCTACCAAACTAACCATCCATTCATGCAAGAGACACATACACACCTCAAGAGCCTGTTTGACACTAGCATAGTCCCCCTTCTCCACAGCTCCAAGGTAGGCCTTCTCCAGCGGTGACAGCTCTGACTCAGCCCGTACTATTCTCAGCGGGATGCGGTCCCGGTACGAGGAGCTGTCAGTCCGCCGGTAGTACAGCTGTGACATCTCCCTGGGCTTCAGCTTAACAGCTCCCTGCTAACACTGCTACTGATGCTTCCAGGCTGGGGGAGTTTACACTAGAGGGGACAGGGACAAAGGTGTTACAGGATGAATGCACATGTTGTTGTTATTATCAGCTTCCAGAGGACAGCAAAGATGAAAAAGACAGAACAAGTGGAAGGAGAAAGCGGTGGTAGGATTATATGAAAGGAGACATGAAGCGGATGCCTTATCCCTGGTCATTCATATGATCTGTGTAATACCTGCAACTGGAGCGAAAAAAGTCTGTAGTATAAAGGAAAATTACAGATTTTAAAATCTGAATTGAATTTGAGTACATTAACTGTGGTAACTTTGGAGCAGTTTTTCCTTTTGCCTTCCGAGGGCCTCGCATTTCTCCAAATTTTGTTGTTACACAGATGTACTAAAAGAGAAGATACAAAAGATATTAAAGTTAGTAAGAGATACTTTAAAAAATAGAAAATTAGAAGGGTAGAAAAGCACCTCTCATCCCTACATTGTTTTCTTGGTTAAGGTCAGGTAATTCTATACTAAATTGAGCTACGGCACAATTTGCTTCACCAAGAGACACCATGATAGTGAGAGTCCTGAAGTGTTGCAGCTGAAACGGATGCTAATATATTTATTCTTGAGTTACCAGCAGCTTTAGTTAATGTCATTAACGATACTTCCTAATTCATTGACTGCAGATGACTTAGTGGTTGCCTGGTGACAGCAAAGGGAGACTTGTGGCACTTTTGCCTGTGCTTCCTCTCAAAAACAAGCCCTCACAGTGACACAGTGACATTCACACTGTGCAGTGCGATCATCAGTAGTGAGATCTCACCACATGATCCCCAAAGTATGCTGTCATAATCAAATACCATTCATGAATAAGATGAGTGATGTTTAAACTGACATTAAAAGTAGTGAACTGTGTCATGTTCATATTTAAAATGAGGTAAGCCTCTATTTGGATATGGATCCCCTCACACTATGCAACCATGAATCAGTGTTTACAATAAGTCGACCATCACTGCTGAGCAGATGCACAAAAAGTTAATTTAAGAACAAAGGATGAGCTATTCTCACACCTCTTTAATTTTAGGATTTACAGTCATAGGGGACTAAGAGGATAAGTGAACAGGGGATAAAGTAAATGGAACAGGTGAGAAATAAGAAGTGGTGAGTCAAAACATTTAATGTGATGAAATGGGAAAAGTTATGTGTTACTAAATGCAAAAAATAAATTAGTCCAAGTAGCAAGTGCTTAAACATCCCCTCTCTCTTTAACCACAGTCTCAGGACAACTTACTGCTACATGTCTTATATTAAATAATGAGTGGATTAAGCAGGCTTGCAGCAGTCCCTTTGGTTTATGTGAAACTTGTTTTTTTTAAAGCAGGCAGTAATTAATAATGGGACTGTTTAGCATTTGCACTAACAACCTTAATGCCTGATGCGCTGCAGGCAGAGATGTAAGACGGCTGAAATTCAGAACACAAAAAGTGAAGGAACAACATGCAATTCACTGCCAGCTGGTGTTTCTCATCAATGTTTTCTTCAAATCATGTCACCTGTCATCTCCTCTTACAGTCAAAGGTGCCACTTTAGTGTAGAAATGTTCACCATACCCTCTAATTTCCCTCCATGAAAAGATCATTTCATAAAAAGGAAGATTTTCTACACTCATAACTTTATCCTCCTTGCGTGCCCTTTTGGTAGCAGATTTGATTTTCACACCTCATATGAGATCCCAGGCTTTAGTTTTGACACTGCTGTGGCCCTTGGTGGAACAATAAGTATCTTTAAATCTTCTGAACTGGCCACATGGGGACCCTGCAATCACCCCCACTGAATTACTTTAATCTTGAGAAGGCAAAATGAAAATCAGGCACTGTGCAGAGGAAGTGTATGCACTACAGTAAGGCAGACTCAGTAGAATCATTAGGGGTTCAATACAGGAGTTGATTTTATTGATAAACGGTTATTTCCCCAACAATTAATTAGTTTATTTCACTTGTATGTGTGTCTTTGTTGTGATTGTAGGAGTCATTGTTCCAGTGAGGAATATTAATGTTAATGTCAAAGGTAGTCCTTATTTGAGACATGTCATTATCAGGTGACGTCACAAGCTATATTGGTGATATCACCTCAGCAAAGTATATGATTGTTCTTGTGTGTCATTCTAATTTGGCTTTTTCCATTAACACACACACACACACACACACACACACACACACACACACACACATACACATACATCCACTACACTGTAAAGTAACAGGTATCAGCAAGAGGATCTGGTCTGTTGATATCTTGTGTGTGTGGTGGTTATTGAAACATAGACATACACCCAGCCTTCTGTACAGAGGGCTCCCTCCTTTCTTCTACTGTAGTAATCAGTTTTCTGGAATCAATACATGTTTTAGAAATAGAAAATCTGAGATGTTTTGTTACACAAAGAGCGCACCACCACGAAAGTGTGTTGGCAGGTAGCTATACTATGTGGAGTAAAAAAATATTTATATTCTGAAAGTTGTATTGATTGTACACAGAACGCAGAGCATAGATGAGCTTTCCAGCAGACCATGCAGCATACTTACAGAAGCTTGTCCTGTGTTAAGAATGAGAGTAAAACAATCATAAAATTGTCAGCCTTCACTAATTAATGACATCAATTATGTGACTGTGCCATTTGTATTAACTGGTGCCTGCATATGCTCACAGGTGAGATTTATTTATATGTTTGTGTATGACAATAGTTCCAGAGAATCACAGGGGTAAAGATTAAAATGGCTGTGAAATGGTCCTTCAATGGTAAACTAGGGAACCATAAATGCGCCAGCTACTTCCCTCCAGCATAAAAAGCCTATTTAGCCTTTTAGGTTAAACAAATGATGTACATTTTCAAGTACAATAGAGCAAATAACTAACCTTTGGGATGTTGGGCATTGGAACTTCGTTGAGGGAGACTGTTGTTCTTTTGGAAAATATCCACACAAGGGCAAACAAACCAGATGTTTAAAGCCTAAAAACAAAACAAAAAAAACATTCCCTTCAACTCATTTAATAAAGCGACTCCAAAATGTGAAAACTGCTGTGTGGGTCCGCAAAGAGACCCTGCTTGTTAATGTGTTGGTGTCTTATGCCAGTCCGTCTTTCTCTTGTTTTTTTTGGTCTAGCATGCGTTCTCCCCTCTCATGTTTGGGAGTACTTCACAGTACTCCAACTGTACATCCAGATTCGGTCAGTTTTGATCACGACTTCCACTCGACTGGGGAAAAAACGCAGACCGTCGCACACACTGTTCAGCTCACCGCGCAAGAAATCCTGGAGACAAAAACAAGCAACAACCAAGTTTGAATAAAACCTGGCAGGATCCTGAACGCATCCAGTTTTCCCCGGTGTATTTTTTTTAACGATGTTCTTTCTCACTCGACTTGTCCACCTGTTGGGGGATGATTGAGGGAAAAGCAGCGCCTCCAGAAATAAACATAGAGCAGCCAGATGCCTGGCAGGAGGTCTGCGGAGCGCTGCTGCAGACTGATCGTGCGCACTTGGAGACGCAATGAACACAGTGGCACAGCAAGAGAAGATCAAGCAACTCCGCCAGACATTTAGCCGCAGAATCACATTTCTCCTCACACAAATGAAATCACTTACCGTGCTTACATAACACCAGCCTCACAATCAGTTTTACCCTTTTCAGCATAGAGATTATTCTATTGTAGGATCATGCAGAACAGTTGGGACATTTGAATTGCATTGGAAATTAGTGAAAAAATATTATACAACGATCACCTGTGAGAAGATGTAACCATAATATTGAATTAATATCCAGTGTTTACTCACCAGCTTAATCAAGCAGTCTTTAATAAACATAAATGCTCTCCAGTTTTCTTAGGTAGTTATTGCTCATTTGAATATTCCCTGTGTTTTCTGTTTGAAATCCAGTTTTTCTGCAAGAGTTCTCTCTGAGCTTTTATCTCTTTTCATGCCACTGCATGACTGCATTCTGCTTTTAGATTATTTTAATAACCATGTTTATTGCCCCTCAAACACATTAGCAAAAGAGAATTCCTGAACATATTTGAATCATTTGGTTTTCTGCTGTCCGTCAGTGATTCTACCCATTTCACACTTAAGACTTCTGTCATCTGGCTTTGTTCCCATAGAGCCGGCTGTAGAAAACACTGGTATGTCAGATAATAATAACATTAGCCTTGAGGCTGTCTGCCTCTGTTTCCAAGTTATGCACCCCATTCATACTTGGCTTCTTTGACAGTGAGTCTGCAGTCTAATTTGTGAAGCCCTTACCACCACCACTGATTCTAGCACCTTTATTACATCTCTTCACAGCACTAAAGAGCTAGTCGGTAATTTTAACAGTACTTGTATAGCTATTTTATACTCTATCGCTCCTGTGAGAGACAAGGAATTAAAATCTAGAACCCTATCCTAGTTTAATGAACACACTTGGGCTCTGAAGGAACTGAAGGAAGGTTGAACAATCATGGAAGACTAATAAACTACAATTATCCCAGAAATGTTGAAAGTATATGTATATCAGACAGCAGATAAGAAACAAGGGAATCCTATTTCTCAGATCTCATCTCTGCCACCACCTTATTCAATGTAATTCAACATGTCACCAGCTCCCATGCCAGATCAAATCCTTTTCTGAAAAATGTGATGAATTTTCAAAGTTGTTCATCAATAAAATCTCTTTTTAGGCTACAGATTACACCACAGGTTGGTGAACCTTCATCTGTCCCACCACTGGTTCACGAGAACTTTATTCATCAGTCCTTAAACAAGGTTACACAATTGAAAGTCGCATCATGTCCCTGAGATTGTATACCCACTATGTTCCTATTGCAGATATTTGACTTACTTGGCCCATGTAATAAATTGCTCACTGGCTTCTGGTTGCGCTCTTTCTTATTTCAAACATGCCATTATCTAATATCTTTAAAAGAAGGTCAACCTTGATCCCCTGGACCGCAATAGACATAGACCAATCTTCAAATTATCATTCCTCTAGCCAAATCTTAGTAAAGTATTATTAAAGTATATTCAGTTAGTGAACCGCGATGACATAAAAAAAAAGTTGAGTCTGATTTGACCATTTCCAGGTGGCGTCTGATGCTAGTGACTGCTCAGTTCTGATACTCCTGGACCTTAGTGCTGCATTTGACACAATTGACTATACGATCTGTGACTCCACATTTGTTTTTTAAAATGTATTGGTGGAAAAACATGGAAAACAATTTTAATTGAGGACTGGTGGTTAAAATGAATAGAATGAAGTGACACACTTTTTGCCTGGAATGATGTTAAGAAATATCAGCAACTCATAAAAAAATAATGTAATTTCATTTGTTATTTGATGGTATCCAGTGGAGAAAAAACTAAATAAGACAAGATTTGGGGCAATAATTGCGGTATCCAATAACTATTACTTGGATATCTATGAATCTGTTGAAGTTTTACACTGAATATATTGGTTTTACTTACAGTACTACTTCAATTATCCAATATCTGGCAAGATAAATGGATACATGTGGCTATTGTAACATCTCATTAATCCTGAATAAAATGTAGTCACTATATGTCTTTCTTTTATCGCTTGCATTATCACATGCATTATTTATGAGGGGCATCAATGTGAGGCATCCTGAACTGAGGAAGAGGATTGACAAGGACAGGCCCCCATCTATTCTGACTTCTGACTTTAAATGATGTACTGAACATGTTTGGAGTGAAGTTATATGCAGTATATATCACATTTCACCCACTAATGTCTTCCAATAGCTTATCAACTTGATGATCATTCTTCAAACACAAATGCTCACTTAACTCTCTATGTCTCTTTATTCTACTGTGGCTGATTTATAGGCCTGGTGGTATTGTAAATTCTTTCTAATCATGTGTAATGCTGTTGAATGTCTTCTGACATGTTTATAGAGTCTCCAGACTGCCAGACTCACAAAGGGATGTCAGAGCAGTATGATCTCAGTCTCTGTGCATGAGGCTGTATGTGTGTGTGTGTGTGTGTGTGGGTATGTATGTCAGTGTGTGAGTTAATGTTGGAAGAACTTGCTTTTAGAGTGCAAGTTCAGTTACAGTGAAATGTCCCCAAAGGCAAATGTTTTGAGTATAGAGACGTTTGATTAGTCAGTTTGCCTTTGTCAAAATTCAGATACTACAAAATGTCTTTGTGTGTTTGGACAGAAGGTGGATTCATGGTTTTGCATTACTTTTCTGTGCTTGTTATGCAAAAGCACATAATCAAGAGAATCAGTTCAAGCATCGCTCACTTTAGCAAAGAGTGTGACTGACTGTGTTGCCATCTAATATAGAAACTCATTTATGTATATTGTGTTTTTTATTGAAAATATGGCAGAGCCTCTCCTTCTATCTTTGCACTTCTGGCTGTCACTTGAGGCATTTCTTAATGAACAATAATTCAAGGCTTCATGTCTTTTGTGCTCTTAATTTCATTGATGCACTGCATAGAGTCAAATTAAATGACTTTACCCGTGGGATGACAAGGTTCCCTTGGAGACTCGGTCTGAATCCCACATGGTCACCTCTCAACTCTTCATGTCTCTCAGGTATGTCTTTTTAAAAATCTGGTTCATTCAGAATTATTACCATATATAATAATAATAAAGGGCACTTACCATTTAGACTTAACATGGCAAGCTCACCCACCATTTAAAATATCAATGACTGTATCAAGTAATAAAATCAAAGTGATTTAGGAACACACAAAGAAATACAAAGCACCAATAAATTGATTATGTCAAGAAGGCATAGAACATTTACTTACAGATTGAAAAAGACACATAGTAGTGATGCCTCTAACCATTACCAGTAAATCAATGAGATAATAATCAATATTCCTGATACAACCACAGTATCAGTAACTTTCTGTGTCTGCTTACAAGCAAGTTTTATAAACAAAGACTAAAGTCAATTCAATAGTCCAGTAACAAGAATAAAATTAGCTCCCTGACACCACAGACCAGAGTCTGTTTGGCTGATGGGTCCAATCAGAAAATATTATTGATTCTAAAAATAGACCTGAAGCTAATTCTTCTCCCATAAAAGGGCATTTAAAAGGGGACATATTGAAACAAACATTTAAACAGCATCTCCAATGCAGAGTAGAGGATACCACTTGTCTCACTTAGTCATTTATTCACTTTTTAAAGCTGTCTCATGACAGCATAGCCCCTTCGTTGTAATGACAGTATTTCTTTCACTGGTTGAAAGATTGTGCCTCGAGGGGAAGCACGGTACAACTTCTGCAGTGGTGGCATTTAGAAGCAAGGATCTCATTTTCCATTTCTGGGTTGTGCCAGCGAATTCCCCTTATCATAAATGCAGTGTTGTTTCATTTGTTCATAAAAATATTACAGCATGGGCATAAAGACAGCATTATTGTGTGCACTGCTGTGCTTGTTGATGAGACTTCATTTTACAAACTATACTGCCTGCTGCAGCACATTTGAGTTTTTAGTGCTACATTGTAACACAGTAACTTTTCACAATTCTTTTTGTCCTTTATCACAGATGCCCATTTATGAACAACTGGCGAGCAGCCTGCTACTTAAGAGTTGCATGAGTTTTAACAGATGGTGCTGTTCTCCTCAAGGTAAGAGAAGACTGAAGAGACTATGCAGCTGATTCTGCAGCTACAAAGCAAACAGACACCCTCTCTGTGTGAAATGTTACATGCCCACTATTCCAACATGAATATCCAGTTGGCAGTGATATCTCCCTTTGCAGCATCCCTGCTGTCCATCTGTGTTACCCCTTTTTACTCATTCCTATCTCTACCTCGCACACTCGATTTCTCTCCTCTTGCACACAGCTGCAGGTTAAACCCACTTTTGTTGCAAGCTTGACAAAGAGTTGGACTGTTCTCTGTTGTGTGTGTGTGTGTGTGTGCATTCGTCTGTTCTCTGAAATCTAAACTTGTGTTCTAACCCAGAGTTTCTCCTTTATCTCCATGGAAACCAGCAGTGTGTTCCTCAACCTCAAGCTTTTGAGAATAATCCCCCCCACATGAAGTTATACAACTCTATGTATAGAATCACTTTTTGAAGAGGCAGTGCCCCTGTCAACATTATGATTATGTAACACATGTTTTCATAACCCCTCTCTTCCACGAGGTGCATATGTGGGAGTTGTGCTATAGTTTTGAGTCATGGGGTACCCTGTGGTTAGTGTGGCCACCTCAGCTGCTTAAATCCACATTACTTTCATGCTCTCTAAGAGGCTACTGGATAATTATCACTGGTCTGTCTCTATCTACCCTAGAGACACACCAAGGCTGTGACTGACATCCAGTTCAGATTTGTTACACTAAGCAAAAATTAACAAAAAGAAAAGAGGAGAAGAATTATCTAAGCAACGTACAGGGAAGGTCACATATTTGTAGTTATTGGTACATTAGTACTTTTGTCATATAGTAAAATCATTGCTGGATACCACCACTGTATTATATTCCCTTCCCCTTCCTGTTTTCAAAATATGGAATCAACAAAAGTAAGTGTTGGTGTATTATTTAAAAAAAACAATAACTCCATTCTAAAAAAGTTAATTAAAAAAAGCTGTAATTTGTTTTGCCAAATACATTTGGTATAGAAAAAGCAGTTCCTGCAACAATTATGTTCACTGGCAATGTTCTTCCTAATCCAGTAAGTGTGTTAACCTTATAATGCACAGAAGCTGCAGGGAGTGAGTGAGTGTATAGTCAGGCTCGTAACCACACACTCAGGTGTCCTTCACTTAATAGGCTACAAAAAAAAGCTGCTTGAGGTTAAAGATTGTAGCTTCAGTTAACCATCAAAAAACATTCATGTGCTTTGAGTGACTTTTTTCAATATTCAACAAAGGCCATCATTTTCCCCCAAAATTTATCAAGAGTCACCTGAATATTAACCATTGTTTAGTGGCCAGAGGTGAATAATGACAGAGGCTGACACTGAACATCTTGAGAATATGAGAAATATAAACCCTTTTGTCATTCTGTGTCTGTTGGGAAAAGGGAGGTTCTGTTATGCCTATGGCTTCAGAGACGTATAAGCACATTTACAGATTGTGTACTCATGGTGAAATACTTCTCAGTTTAACCTTATTCATTTTCAAACTGCCAACATTGAAGTAGACATTCTATGATTGTGTTTTCATTAGATTTTATTGTATGTTTAGGAATATTATCACATTTTTTCCATCTTAAATTCATGTTTTTTTGTTAATTTTGTCTCTTATTGATGTGAAGCACTTAGTGCATGTAATTTCTTATGTAGTTAAGTACTTTGAATTATTATTATTATTATTATTATTATTATTATTATTATTATTATTATTATTATATATTGTGTTGTATTATTAATGCAAATTAGAGCTGTTTTAAAATTGTCCTCACTGTTTATGAACTATCTAAACACCTGCTTGTATGATACTATATAATATGTAAACAAAACAAAACAAAAATCCCAAGCACGCCACGTTTAAAATATAAGGCACAATTTGACTGCGAGTTTACAGTGATACTTCTTGGGTGTTTTGGATATATTTTAAGATGTTTAAAGTTTAGCTAGAGGTGAGTGTGCATTTTCAGATAAGATTAATTCATTTAGGTTCAAGCTAGGATAAAGTCATACTTTTGTTTAGTGTAATATGAAAACACTTGAGAACACTTTGGTTAAATCCAGAGTCTGCAGATACTCATCATGTGACTAATGGATATTTATATAAATATAGTTGAGTAAATTTACAGGTACCTTTGAAAACCATTTTCTGCATAATGCTGTTATTATTTCACAGGAGTTTTACGACATGAATGATGTCAACGATGAGTAAACAGATCTCTTCCTTAGAAATCACAGGCTGCAGTAGAAGTGGCTCACTCTGTTTGGTTCAGATCACTCTCCAGACCCCAGAGAGAATAAACAGATTGTCTCAGAGTCCACACATGTCCCCTGTAAGTACATCCCAAAGCTCTTTGCAACTGTTCTGGATGTTCAGCAACTCTAACCCCAAGAACAGGTCTGACTTCTCTGCAGTGATCCGTCAAGGACACAGCAGTTATCTACAGTTATCTTCTGCTTATGTAACGTTAAATGCAACCCTACATTTTTTTCCTATCATGAAAGGACAAAATGGGTCCAGAGGGTTGAATAGTTTCTTTTATATTTGTCCCCTAATAATGCTGTTCAAAGACCACCACTCACTAGTTTGTGAGTGGTGGCTCACAAAGAGGGGCTTTAAGACAGTCTGAAGATTAATGTTGCCCATTCAAAGAAATGTTTTACTTCTGAATCCCTAAAAGGCAATGAAAGATCATTTTTTCATCTCATTTGGCTGTGCTTTTGGTTTTGCTATTATCATTCAGACTCAAAGAGGTTTCCCTTAAAATCTGAAGTTCAGTTTTCAGAACAACATTAAATTCCCATTTTTCCTTTATCTGTCACCCTGGAGCTGTACTTTTGACATAGTTGAATGGCTGCTTAACTGAATGTCTCCTCTCTGCTTTTAAAGCTACCCTACAAAAGAAAAGGGCTGTATTTCACATTGATTAAACTTGCATTTGCAAAAGGACATCAGTTTTTAAATCAAGCCTTTCCCAGTTGACAGCAAAATAACTTACAGATACTGAATAAGAAAAGAGCAGCCTTTACTCTGAAGACATATTTTGGCATACATTCACACATGCTGAAGTGCTACAGAGTGTATCACTTCACATCTATAAGAGAGTGTCGCCAAAACAGGACTTTAATCGAAGGGTCCTATTTTCTGGGGTTGTTTTTGACTTGACAGCCTGAATGTATTAATTTCATCGATACAGTACATGTGCCCATAGTTTTCTAATAACTCCAATTGTGGCATACCCCTTTGTGAGATGCATTGTATATAAGAGGAAGCAGTTGTGAACTCTTCAATTACTGTAGGCTCAACTGAATCATTTTAAATGGTGTTTTTTTGCTTTTCAAATCACTTATATATTTTTGTAATTATAAATATATACATTTAGTTTTCTGTTGATTGCTACAACTTGCAGTAAAACACATTACCCTGTTATCCATGCTAATGTAGTGTCACTGACATCATTATTCTTAAAACATGGTCTGTTATTCCCATATTTAAACAATACGGTGTCTCCTCTGTCCCCCTCCCCACTCTGTGACTCAGAGGGAACTTCTATTGAGGAACTTCTATTTATGCGTAACATGTACATTATAAAACAGGCAGCAGGAGTTTATCTAGCCTCATGTTTTCCCCAGTCTGCTTTTGGTGCTGGCCTTTATTTGTTCATGTCAACCACACCCCTGGCCATTATCAGGCTTTTAATTGACTACTGGCCTTTTTTTGAGGAAATATGGTTGGTGTCCTTTAGTATCATAAAGCTACACTTTGAAAACTGCATAAGAGAAAACTGCAAACCGTTTGCATAAGAACTGACTATTATGCAAACATGTTGTCTGACTGATGGACCGGGTGGATAATTCAGGCAGATATGAAAGAGTTTCATTTAATATTCCAAAATGTTTGGGCTACTTGTGAAATACACATTTTACAAGATGGTCATGATGGGTTAAAATCTACAATTACCATTATGCAACTCATTAGCGTCTTCCCAGTAAATGTACAACATAGGGTGGTGTGATAGTGATAATTCAAGCAGACATTATGGCTGTAACAACACTACAATTGGAGCACACTTTCAAATCATCAAAGCCATATTAATTCATTTTCTGGTATTTGTTGTTAATAAACTTGAAGAGATCTTGCTGTTTTGTGCATCTAGCCTTTACAAACTCATGACCTATTTGTCATCTCACTTTTAATTTTAAGATTTGTCTTTTATTTGATGCTCTAATAAATGGTCATTTATGCTAAGTGAACAGTCCAAGCAGAACCTTGCCCACAGACACTTTGAATAGAGACATGGCTACTCTTTACTGAGCTTCTTTAATCCTTCTTTCTGTCATCAGTTTCCAGGGGTGGATCTACAGTTTAGCCCACACAAGGGAACAACCTGAGGAACCACTACACAGAGACGTGTGGTTAATGAAGCCAAGAGCGGCATCAAACAAACTGCTCAATCCAATTTAAGAGGAAATTCTCTAAAAAAAAACAAACTGCTGGGTACTTTGGGAAATTAAATTCCTTAAAATGTCTAATTTATTCACTCTTAATAGATATGCTGTACCATAATTAAGGTTCAGAGAATGTAGTTCAGTGGTTTGAATTTCTCCTTGTCTTGAGGTTTAAATTCTGGCAAGCAGGAAGAAAAAAGGCAGCTCATTCACCAAAATATTGGTTTGTTTGAACATCAGAGTTACATATGCATGGCTTCCCTACATTTTTTATGTTATTTTGGTAAAATAACACCAGTACAGGTGCACATTCTGTTTTTGTCTGCTCTTGTTTTCTATCTCACATCTCATCACATCTCAAACACAAGTAAATCAGTGAACTGGAGGCCTGATAATCACCCATGTGCAATTATCTGTCTGTGTCATCCCTTCAATGATCTGGCAACCAGTCCACAGTGTTTTCCTACCAAATGCATCAAAGACTCAAGGGCAAAATGTCTTAAAGCAGAAAAGCACTTAGAGATCTGAAAGGCTCTTCAAACAGCCATTACTCAGAAAAATACTAAGAATGGTCAAAAGAATTATCCATTTATTTCAGAAGCAGCTAAATTAATATCAGCAAGTCAAAATTATAAATTTAAGTTGCACAAGCAAAATAAAGACAGTGAAATTGTGAACCGTGTAAGACATTGTGCAAAAATAATGTATGTTGTTGAATTTAAACTAATTGTTGCCTAGTTTGTTTTGAGTATATGTGAGCATGTGTTCATAAGAAAAGAGATAGAGAGAGAGAGAGAGAGAGAGAGAGAGAGAGAGAGCGAGAGAGAGAGAGAGAGAGAGAGAGAGAGAGAGAGAAAGTGTAAAAATGAGGGGAGAAATAACTGGCACAGCTCCTGTTGCTAAGGCTACTGTTCCCTTGAGATGCAGCTTTGCGTGTGAGCGTGTGTGCGTGCATCTCTGTGTGTAGCTGTGATGGTGGGCCTGTATATATATACTTTAAGAATCACTGTGCATATGATTCTATGATGGATCCCCATACATCAATGAATTAATGTGCAAGCCTTTGTGCCCCAAGGGAGCTGAAGGAGAGCCAGGTGTTGGTCCTTGTCTGACCCTGTCTATCAAGGGAGACAACCAGATGAGGCATGTTTATAGTTTAAAGGTCTTTTTCAGAGGCATTGTTACTGCACAATGTCCAGGAGCAACTCAGAGACCCAAAGAGAGATGACAAAGAGTGAAGGTGTTAACAGGGTTGGTTATGTCTGAAGTGAAGGTGTGGGGATTGAAAATGTTGTGTAGGTCTGTGGATGCGTCTCTCTTTCTCTCTTTCTCTCTTAAATTGCTTATACTGTTCACCTTTTTATGAGCAGTTCAATATATAGCTTTGGCTTTTTGTGGTGTCTGACAGACATTCTTTGTGCAACTTGTCACCTCTCTCCAACTATCACTACAACTATTGATTTGAAATTGCCCTCTTCCCTCTTTCCTTTCAGCCTGTTGACTCAGATTTAAAGACAAGGTATCATTCTATTTTTTAATGCCCTTCATTTTCCAGTCAGCGGACACTGATTTACTCCAATCCCACAGCCTGCAGAGCAAACAACGCATCGACCTATTCCACAAGGCAGGTGATTTAAGTGAAGTGTGATGTGCAAGTGCACACTGATTTGGCTTGGTTGGCTGTCTGCCAGGCTGTCCACCACACTAGAACCACCACCACTAGAAAAAGAGTCGAAGATGTAGCACATTGAAATATGTATCAAAGGTCATTTCAGATTAACCAATTTAAAGTCTGTGATATGTAATCAAGTCAGCCTGGATATTGCGGATATGGAAGGAGACTTACAACGTTTTTATTGTATTTATTTATTATTTTATCAATAATGCTTTACATGTGTACTTTAAAAACATGCTAGAGTTACAAAGCACTGTAAGTTGAAATAAAGAAACTGAGGATATAAGTCAGTTTCTTTACATTACTGAAATTCTTTAGATGCCCTCAATAATGCAATTAATGGTGTTTATGCAAAATGTTGTTAGCTGCTGTTGTTTTAAGTGTTTGCACAAACGTCCGACCCTCTGGCAGGCTTACAATACAAACAATCATTCAAGCTTTAGTTTACTGTTGAGATATTCTCAAACCGTATCAACAAAGCATTTTAACTATCTCTTGTTTGTGTTGGGGGGATTAAAAAGGGGCTGACAAACTTACAAATCCTAGGTTACAATGACTTTGTTCTACTGAGATGAAATTCCTTTGTTTTTGAAAACAGTTTTCATGCAGTTGCTGCCAAAATGTTCTCATAATTGATGGTGATGCACACGGTTAAGAGGAGGCTTACAGAAGCTTTGTTCAAGAAGTAATAACAGTGCCCTAGTTGCAGGCGTACAGAGGCATCACTTTGAGTTCTGCTCCTTCTGATATTATGTTCTCGAGTTTTCCAAACTTTTCAGACAGTGAGGTAATTGGACAGAAGTGAAATATTCATGTCTGATATGCACAAAGTTTAAAAAGATGATTTGGTTTCTTGCTTTCATTAGTCATCTATCACAAACATCTGTCTCTCCTTCCTCACACATACATAGGCGTTTGAAACATAATGGCCCTGGACACACAAAGCAGCACAATATTGGATTTAAATGCAGCTCATTAAAAAAAATAAAAAAGGGTTTGGTGGTTGCTGTGCACATCACAGAAAACTAAGCTTTGGGCAAAGTGAAAAGGAAAAGTGCCTTTGTTTCATTTGCTCTATTGTCTTTCTGCTTATGACAAATGTTCCTATTTTGTCAGTGTTCCATTGTTGTATGGTGTGTAAAACACACACAAATACTAAAACCATTTGTCTACTTTGTTGTCTGTGACAGCCAAAATATGCTAAATGCAAGTTAGTTAATTGTACTCATATTTTAGTCATTTATTCTTCAGTGACATTTTTGTCCTGCATTTTAAATGTTTATGTTTTCTAAGCATTTTGCGGCCACCTTGGTAGTATGAATACAGATGTTGCTCTTGTCTATCACAATATTAGATGGCAATGCCAGGATTCATCGGGCTCAAATAGTGAATGAGTGGTTCAGGGAGCATGAGACATCATTTTCACACATGGATTGGCCACCACAGAGTCCAGACCTTAACCCCATTAAGAGTCTTTGGGATGTGCTAGAGAAGGCTTTGTGCAGTGGTCTGACTCTCCCATCATCAATACAAGATCTTGGTGAAAAATTCATGCAACACTGGACGGAAATACATCTTGTGACATTGTAGAAGCTTATCGAAACAATGAACAATGCCACAGCGAATACATGCCATAATCAAAGCCAAAGGCAGTCCAATAAAATATTAGAGTGTGTGACCTTTTTTTTTGGCCAGGCAGTGTATTATGTGTCTGGGTTTTTGGTTTTCTGTTTGCCGTGTATCAGTCCTGATTTTCAGTTCAATTTTGTTGGATCCTCTGGGCCCTGTTCCATAAAGCAGGATTACAAAATAAGCCAGGCTTCTTTCGTTAGTCTGGCTCATTTTAGTTCAAGCTCAGTTACCACGGCAACTTATGCTGGCAGGTGCTTAGACAGACCCATTCAGTCGGTCAGCAATTTCCTGCCAGCCTTTTTCTTGGATTTTATTTATTGTTTTTTGTGATCATATGTTTAAATTCTTCATATGTCTCCAGCATAAGTGTGTGCTGCTCTGTGGCTCTTTTGTGGTGGATATTGTCATTGTGAATCCGTTTGATCTGTGTTCGACGTCTTGGGCTGCTCATGAATGGCGTGCACACGGAATTAGTCTGAAACAATTAGTTTGATTACGAGAATGTGGATTGGCCTTTATGGAACCACTTTAGCCTGCTCTCATTTGTTAGGCTCATTCAAGTCAGGTGTTCGTCAATAAGCGCCGCTTTTCTGAGCTTTATTGAACAGACCCCTGTTCTATTTGTTCAGGTTTGTTATGTATTCTTTTTTGCTCTCATCAGCCAAGCTTTGTTTTTGCCTGCATGAGGCTAAAATAAAAACAGTATTCTTTAGCCTTGCTCCACTTGCAGTCTCCTGAATTTAGGTCCAGCAACACTATCACCTGATATCAAAATTATGAAATTATTTGTAAAATATTTAAAATATAATGATACCAATGGGCACTTTTTTTAAAGGTGATGTTGATGTACACTGATGTTCTTTGCCACGTTCAGACTGACATTAAATTGATGCTCATATTTGACTGTGGCCAAGATCGAAAAAGGGAAGGAATACATACCTAAATGTCAGACCATTCCTTCAAACCTTGTTTAGACATCTTTAAATGCAGCAACCCTATTAGTGGTGTCTCTGCACATGTCTTGTAAATATGATATACTGACTTGAATATTGATTTTTTTTCATTTTCTTGTTGTGTGGATGTTGCTGTCACATTAGTTTCTCTCCTTACAGTAGGAGGAACTGACTTGAAAAGGATGACTGCAAAGGTCAGAAACAAGTACCACCAGTTTTAAGTGGCACAGCTCCTCATCATCAGTACCGCTGTCACAACGTTTGTTAATAATCCTCTAGCAGTCAACAGCAGTTATGTGTTGTAAGATATCTGATCATAGATGACACTTATAATATAGAGAAAGACTTGTGCTTACAGTTTGTGTCTGCCCATGTGTCAGCTATCCTTTTTCATGTTATAGAAAAGTATTGATTTCCAAAGTAGAGGAAAAAGAGAAAAGATTGACATGCTACTGTTGTGTTAAGACCATGATGGATAATAATAATAATAACCCTCATCCCTTAAGCATTGGTTTAATTTCTGGCTGCATGCATTTGTTATCTGACATGAACTGAACCCCATGGAGGGATGGCCTGCACTGTGATAGCAGGGTCACCTCCTCTGTCAACTCTGTTCACCTGGGCACTCTGGACACTGCAACCAATCTGTAATCAAGTCAGTATATATACTCTTGTTGTTCATTCAGTCCTTGCCAAATAGTTTTTGACTACATTCCAGACCTTCCAGCATTCATTTATGGACTGATTTCCTGGTTTTGACCCTGCTTGCCTCTAACCAGCTCTCCTCATCTCTGCCCCAGTAAATGCAACAGCCTTCTGTTCCTGACCATGCGTATTGCCTGTTTACTTCCTGGTTCCTGTCTGCCTATGGCTGTGTGGTGTCCTCCAGCTTCAGTCCTATCTGCAGAGCCCAGAAACCCCTGCCTGGTTGAACACCTAATTTCTGTGAGTGCTACTGGCATAACCTTTTGTCTGCCTGCTAACTCTTGGACTGTGTGCTCACCTGCTGCTGACCCTGCTTCATCTTTGTCCCTGAGCCCAGCCTGCCTCCTTACACATTCTGCCAAATACCTGTTATCTTACGTTGCTGACTGTACAATAAAGATCATTTTCAAATTGCTCCTCGGTGTTCTTTGCTGCACCTGGGTCCTACCACTTCCACACCAGCTACATTTCCGTCATCTATTGCCAATGAAGGCTATCAGCAAATATTTAAGCAAACATATCAAAATTAATCAGGGAGGCTGTGTGAGGAACTGTTTTCTTTCTTTCTTTTTATATATGTACTACTGGATAGTAATCCGAATTTCTTATATGGCCAGTCACTTGTCAGTGTTCTATCAGCTGGTAACAACACATGAAGGCCCTGTTCTGGAGTAATTTGATTGTGAATGTGATTGTAATCTGTTCATCACACACACATGCACATTAACTTCAAGCCACCTCCAGTCATGCTTGTACTAATGCCTTAGGGGGCTCATGGTAATTACCTTTATTGACCTCAGTCATGGGTTATCGGACAAGGAATCCAATCACAATGCAAATAAAGGTAAGATGAGCAGAATGACGGAAATCATGTCTCATGTTCTATTCCTCCTTCCTTTTGCCTTGAGTGAAGGTTGAAAAAAAACAGTGAAATCCAATTATTAGCTCAAACTGCATTGATTGTTTCCTACCCTATAAGGGTATTAAGCAAAGCCACAGGGGAAAGTCAGGCAGGAAAAAATAATAGCCTGTTCCGAGGATGTGGTGGGGAAGACCTTCGGGTAACAAGTCATTGCTAGTGAGGGTTTTGTTTTCTTCATCTGATCAAATAGATATTCTGAATCCTCAAATGTTTAACTGCAGCTTTGATTATCATTCAGCATTTCAACTGGTTGTATAACCACCTGAAATGGTGTATGTGTGCACAATAAATCAAACGCATACTGTTTGCCACACACACACACACACACACACACACACACACACACACACACACACACACACACACACACACAAAACAAACATAAATGAAAGTTTGATGAGGTTTTGCAGTATCTATGCATTATACAGTGAATGGTATACGAAGATAACAAGCCCCATGTTGACCACCCATATCAAACACAAACCCACATAGAAATCAAATGCACATGAGAAACTACAGCTACACGTGTGCTGGTTATCAATCGTTTCATCCTGACCAGCTACTATGTATGCAGATGTGAGAGCATGGACAAAGGGCAAGAGAAAAGAAATGACAGAGAGAGAAACAATGAGGAGAGGTAACATGCATGTTCATGTACATATTTACTAGGGATGCAACGGCATTCAATATTTTATTGAAACATTCAATATGCCCTGTTCGGTTCAATACACAAAGGTGACCCGCAATCGTTCGGTACGCCCCTCATAAAACTTTAATTTTCAAAACTTGGAGACTGGAGAAGAGAAGGGAAAGTAAAACTTCTAAATTTCTCTTGGCAACTACCAGAGACCATGGTGAGTGAAAATGAAATAGAGAAAAGAATCTTTGAAGAGGTAACATCATCTTATAAATCCACTGTGTTTGTACATTTTGGATTCAGCGTTGTGTACGATGACAAGGGCAAAAGACTGTCAACAAACATAGCACAGTGTGCAAGCATTGATTTGCAACTATTGGCTACTCATCAGGTAACACATCTAACATATCTCACTTACGTTGCCAGCACCCGGCTGTATCGTTTGCAGTGGAGCAGCACGGACAGCTGGTTCATCAGCTAAACACGCAACCATCTATTGCAGCTGCCTTCCAACAACATTTTTCAACCAATTCAGAAAAAAATATAAAGAAATAAGGAAAGCAGTGGGCGTTTTCATATGGATAGACCTGCAGCCCTATTCGATGGTTGCGGACACTGCATTCTGTCACATAATGAAAACAATTGAACCTCGTTATAATGTCCCCTCCTGCACACATTTAAGTAGCAAAGTGATTCGGGAACTTCACGAAGTGTCTCGGGGGGGGGGGGGGGGGGGGGGGGGGGGAGATTGAAAATGAATTGACTCAAACACATATATCTGTTTGTAACAGTTAAGTAGTTTCTTTTAGTGTGTGGGTGACAATAATGTTTGTTGTTTATCTTGATTGGATAGTGTACTTCATGTTTGCATTTAATATTTATCATAACAGAGCAAGTATAATTTGATACTGCACTTTATTATTTTTATATTCGATATTGCCTATCTTTTACAGAAGGCAAGTGAGATAAGTGTTCGCTTTTTATAATACATTTTGTGGTTTAACTATATCTGTGCTTAAATTATTTTTACATTTAACATTGCCTCTGCTAGTGTGAGTAGTCTGTTTAGCTCATAGGACTTGATTTAATATAGAAAAAGGCAAAGAACCTACTGGATGTTAGAGTTAAGATATATTAAGATTACCATGATGCATACCAAACCATGGGCACACTGTACCATTGCATCCCTAATATTCACAGTAGGGATGCATTTTCTCTATGGTAGGGAATCTGCCTGACTAGGACAGATAACACTATCATCTCACATTTAAAAACTTCTTTGGTCTTTTTTGTGATGGGTTTTCTGCTTTCTTTAGAGTTCCCTCCCTGTCCTCTACTCATGGCACTGGCATCAGCTGGTTGTCCAGTGCTGGAGCATGTTTGCCCACTTCTCTTAAATAGGTCAGATGGGGCACATCCAAATGATGAATGTCCAAGCCGGAAGCAGTAAAGAACATCTGCGTCTAGATTACAGATGTTGACACTGTAGCATTATGGGGTTGACAGATTTCAATTTGCACATTTAGAGTTATGTTTAGAGTGTCTGTCTTCACGCTATGAATAATACAGCAGACTTCAGTCCCAGGCTAAGTACTGTAGGTGGGGAGTCACACATCAGTAAAAGCAGCTTTGCATCTGCAGATCTGCACTAAAGGTGTGGATCTGACAGTGGCCAATGAATGATTAAAAATCAATCATTGTCAATATCTGTGTGTGTCTGGGAATACATATTTCAGCATTTGTCAATCTGTCCATCATTTTGGTATTACTTGTGAGGTATAGATTTATAGCCTTTGCTTTATTAGAGGAACATTTCTGTTTTTCACTTTCACATCTGTCTTCTAAATACAGCTTGAAGTACTTCACTGGTCCCTTTGAAATGCTACAGTATAAATAGAACGCAAACAGTGTCCTGAAATACCTATGTTTGACAACATTTTCCAAACTAAACAGTGTGTAGGGAGAGACCTGACTGGCAATCCACCAGGACACTAAAATAGTACATCACAAAAAGAGGAAACTGAGGTGATGTAGAACATCTGTGTACCCAAAACTTTTCATGGTGTAGAAATGTTACCTTCAAATTATTCATGTCTGCAACATGAAGTCTACATTTTAATGGCATTCATGACATTTTGTTGGGGTTAAGTGCTTTGCCTGACAGCACTAAAGCAATAATTGGTGAGGCCGAGGGGAGTATTGCTGGTTACATAAGAGAAGATGGGAAGAAAATGCTATAAAACAATAAATTAAGGCAGAGAACTCACTAGCAAGGGAAGCCTTTGTCCATAAATGGATAAAGTGTGAGCAGCAAACACTCCCTCGTGCTAATTATTCAACCTAATGGTTTCTTGTAACTTTCTATTAACGAGTGTAATGGGGAAAGCATGAAAATATTTAAAGTGGATATATCATGCACATTCACAGGTCTATATTTTTTTCTCGGGCTGAACTGAAAAAAGTTTTATTTATTTATTTACAATTCAGTCTTATACTGGCTTTTTATGCAGCCCCCCAATTCAGCCTCTGTGTAAGACGGGCTGTTTAGCTTCTCTCTGTTTAAGGCCCCTCTTTAAGCTGCATCTGGGCAGATTTACAGTAGCTCTGGAGGCTACATAGAAAAAAAATAGAAGTTGGACTTCACAGATTTTTTAAAAATATATCCATACAAATTTGAGCTGAAATCTGATCTGAAATAGGTCAGTGGACAACGCAAACAACACATGGAAACACCTTAGTAATACTATGGAAGAACAATCTGACATCATCACAAGGAAGAAGTGGAGGCAAATGGAGCATTCAGAATAGGCTTTTGACTTTCAGGGAGCATTTTTACATACATCAACTCAGGTTTTGGAAATTTGACTATGTTTAACACGGACATCCAACATTATAGCAGTATATAAATGACAGGAAATCACCTCTACACCACTGCAATATGATGACATTTTTAAATAGTAAGTGCAAAATTCTCTATTTGACTGAGTTATGGATTCATGACCTGCTGGTTGTAGTCCCTTTCCTAACCCCATCGATTTAAAACTACCTGCTTCTCTGTTGATTCAGTGAGAGTTTATCTTGGTCTCTCTGAGGATGGCCAGCTGAGTTCCCTGCTTTTCTTATTGTCTGATGAGTAGCTAGCGTTGCTGTGTAATTACTGCAGATTGATACAGAATTTCAGCAAACTCTTCAAAAAGTGTAATCTAGCACTGGGAGAAGAGAGCTTTTCAACAATGTCTCAGAGGACCCCATCACCATGGAAATGACCAGTCTCTGAAAATAACAGAAATTATCAGCGTGCTGTAATTATAGGTGTGGAAACATGCAACTCCATAATTTGTCACTGTGTTTTCTTTGTGCTCTGCATGTAGGAGTCATGAGTGAAAGAAAACAACATGAAGATGAGCTGCAGATATGTATTTTTAAAGCGTATATCACAAAGCGCTTCACAAGAATAAAAAGATAGGTAATATCCTATGACTTGATACTTGTATAGCTTTTTGTGTTAGTGTATCATTAATTCCAAATCATACATACATTAATGATACCATTATTAATGATGAAGCATTGTATATTTCTGGTTTCTATCATTTCTGAGACAATTGGATATTTTTATTTCTTCTTCAGTATGAGCAACAATCACCAGCAAACACTACCAGCCTTATTCACAAGTACTTGCTCCAAAATGAACCTCGATGGGTAGAAATACATCATTAAATAAAACAAGAAGAAATACATTGGGGCCAGCTGTGGATTAACTCAGCTTTTGGAGCGCCACCTCAATTCTCAGTGATGATATTTGTGAGGAGATCAATATCATCAAAATGATTTGGTGTGACAGATGTACACAGAGGGGTGTCATCTGCATAAAAATGAAACATTATGTTATGATTGCGCATAATGGCTTCAGTGACACACTGGAGATTATGTCAAGGGCAAACAATAGTGAAAGCGTGGACTGACTACATCACACTTTTTCTAAGCATAGAGTAATTGCTTTAAATTAAATAATGCAGATAACATATTAGTCCTCAGCTACCATGACCATAAATATTGACTTTAATTTCAGGCCAGTTTAATTTTTTGTGTGTTTTGATCACATCACTTCTTTATGTTTTACTTAGCACATGTAGATGCTGCTTTGCAATTGCATATTATAGGTAAAGATGCTTTTGCTCAACTGCAGTACAGCATTTAAATGGATAAATTATAATTATATTATAATATTATTATGAAATTATATTTAAAATTGAAGACAAACTTTAAACCCATGTTTACAGACTTGTCTGACTTATCTGAAGTTTGCAGCAAAACACTGTGACTTCATAGCAAAATGATGAGTTGTTGGGGTCAGATTGAAGGGGATTGCTTGAGGGCACTTTCTGTGGGCATAATAGCTCTTTATAAACCAAGGGCTGTAAAAGATGATTTAAAAAAGCCCTCATTCATCCAAAAGAAAAAGTGGTTAGTGGGTATAATTTAAGAGTCAGTGACAGTATACACATCCCTCTATTCCTCAGAGGGATTTTTTATTTTTCCGTGAATTTCGTCATTTTCCTCACACCAAATCACTGTGGCTGCTTCCATAGCATGTAACTTTCTGTGCAACAGAGGATTTTTCTTTAGAAAGCAAAATAAATCTATCCGATCCAAACCAGTCATAATTGCCTCTTTATCACTGTGTCCTGTATTTGTATTTCTTTAAAATCAAAGCTGCAATGAGGCTTTAGTCTGAGAGAGATCCTCAGGCAATTCTTACACAGGTTACCCTTTATAAACTAAATTTGGTTGATTACAGGGATAGACCATGCCTTGATTATTAACCACTTCAAACAGAAAATTCCAAGTATAATCAAGATCTATTTTCAGCAAATTATAATGGTCATCAGGAAATTATATGTTTTTTCTTTTCATGATAACTTTTGATGTTGATTATAATCTATACTGACATTGACAGTTTATCCTGATGACCAACCATTATGAAGAAAATGATGTTTATGGCAGTGGCTGTGGTTGGAAAATTAGTAATTATGATGTGACAGTGATGTGATTGTTGTGCACAGAAGCTGAACTGGAACTTGCGGTGGCGGCAGCCTCTCAAAACTGCTATTAACATCAGGTTAATGGATTTGGCTGAAGGAAACGAGGGTAACGGGTGACAAGGGGACAAAACTAAGTAACTGTGAAAAGGCAGCAGCTGAGTGAGGAGACTAAATGTCTATGAGGCTCTTCTTTCTTCAGCTTTACAGGCAAAAAAGAACTCAAAAGTCCCTGGGGGCTTAGCCGGTGAATATTACAGCATTAAGGCTACACATCCATTCACATGCTGTTCAGTGTGAATCCCCGACTATATGCAGTCTGTGAGCAGTCTGGTCTCTAAAAGACAAGGTATACATTTCAGTTAAAGAAACAGCAAAGAATAAAACAAATAGAAAGAGGAGACACAGTGAATGTGAGCAAGTTGTTAAATAAAAACTTATCTTGCTCAGTGTAATCTCTGTGGTCCAGTCTGATCTGTTTTGTCCATTTTAAACACATTTCTATTTCCATTTTCTTTTGTATGCATTTTTTCACTTCAGCTGTCACATTAGCATTCAATGCTGTTCTTGTTACCTCAGTGGACTGAATGTGTTAGAGTGCTTGCTGTGCTCACTGAACCATATGGGACCTGGTCAAGTTAAATGGAATACAACGGACTAAGAGAGAAACATAATGGATTTTCGCAGATGTGTTTAGATATATCAGGGTCATTAGTCTGTGTTCACAAGAAATCTATAATGAGATAGAGAGCCTATCTTATTTGAATTAAAGGAAGAAATTTAGATATTATAGACAGCTGTACAGGGAGAAGCAATAAATCGAAAGAGGGAAAGACAAATTAAGTTGTCTGTTATCTTATCTTCTGGTTTAATTAAAATTACCTCATAAATGAAAAAGGTGATTCACTGTTGCAATAAATAGAACATGAAATATCATACACAGACACTCGCAAAACGGAATCTGTGCTGGAGACAACAAACAACCTGTTGATTGTAACTTTTCAAATTCAACAGTCAGTTTTGAAATCAGGCAAAATACATCATCTTACTGTTTTCTGAAAATCATTAGACTGGCTAACACCAGACCGCATCTCAATCTCATGTGAGATTGAGGTAGGGTCTGGCAAGGAGCTGTTCATTTCCTTGTATTTAAGGCGGGATTAACGAATGTCGATCAAATGCTTCTATACGCTACTGTACAAACTTACAACCAATCATATCAACGATAGACAATGACATATTCAGAGCCTGTAGGGAGCAGTGGAACACTTCCTGTTTATGAAGGAAAAATCATGTAGTGAGAGTTTTTGTTCTATTTTCAAAGTGAACAAGCCTTCCAGTTTATTTAGCACACAATCTACTGCTGCTTTGAACGGTTGCTGCACCTCCGTGGCCGCCATGCTGGATGTAAACAGAGTCACTCTACGGTCGTCATCACCTTGAGCCCGCCTCCCTGTTCTTTGATTGGTTCCTTATTTCAGGCAAAAATTTTATCTTGGTGGCCATGCTAACTTTCTGAGCGAAGTAGAATCTCGCTGGAATGAGAGCACGGGTTTACCCAGGCTAGGAAATCATGGCATTCTTCTAGAAATGACTTTCATACACAACTAATTTATGACAACAAATACATTTTGACAACATAATCCATCCTGGCTCTCAACATAATGAGAAAATGTTGTTAATTAACGTATATAGCAAGTTGCAAGATAATTGATAGAGACATATGTAGTTTTTTCCCCCATCAAAATATCTGATCTTGCAGTACAATATCTGCTAATAGCCACTACAGCATTATTAGAGATTTCATGGTTATTTTTAGGCCTTTGGCAGCACAAGATCATGGTCTTGGTGTAGTAAAAAAAAGTCGGCAATGGCTTGAAGCACAACATACTTATAAACAGTTAAGCAAAACTACAATTTTTAACAATCAAAATGTTTTTGTAGCCAAAACTTAACCAGACGTGAGACAGTTTCAATGTCCTGCATTTTGTATGCCCCACATCTACCCCAGCCTCCTGCCTATGAATTCATACCCAAACCTCCTCTGTGTGACTTAAGAGCAATAAATAAATAGAGAATTCATTAAAGCAAAACATTACCTGTGAATATAATACATGCAGTGATTGCATTTCCCAAAGCAATGTAATTGGGAATGCAATTAAGTTGTATATGAATGTTATTTCTAGGAGACAGGGTTAGCATTTGACCACCAAATATCTATTCTAGGGTCTTAAATTGAATGCTACTCGCCTCAAAAACATAAAACACAAATAGCTGTATGGTGCCCAAAATGATCATTATCATTATGATGTTTTTGCTTGTTACTGCATCTGCTATGAAAACTTTAAATCTTTATCCTCAAGTTTGTTTGACACAGAATATTCAAACATGGAATAGTAACAATGGATAAAACTCAACTAGGCATCAGTTCTATGAAAAGACTGTTTTGACTCACTTTGTAATTATTTCTCAGCCGCTCTGCATTTTAAATGCTTGTATTTTTCAGCCTACAAATAAGCAGCAGTTGCCATTTTAGTTCATATTCTTTACTGTTTTACACATCTGTTTGCCCACATCTGTTTCCATAATCATGAATGATTTGCATATCTCATTTCCTAAGGTCATCGGTTTTGGTATCAAGGGCGGGTGGGGTTATTAATGTGTTGCATTTTACTTAGTGAGCCCAATTTTTCTCAGGAACAAAAGTCTCTCAGTCTTGTGTAAGCAGATGACACAGCAACATTAGCAGGCTATTGTACAGTACTTCTGTCTAATTGTCACGGTCATGTTTCAAACTGCCTTTAAATTCAGTTTGTATGTCAGCTCAGACACACTGTGACTTTGGATCGCCCATCAGCTGCATCATGGGCACCACAAGTCATAGTCAATGTGGTGCCACATTACCAAGTTTGGGTGCTTGTCAGCAGTAAATCTTGATTGAGAACTACAGTATGTATATGAGCATCATGGCCAAAATGAATCCTAATCTGAATTTTACTACAGGTGTTTGTTTGTTTTTTAACAGGAGAATGAAAATGGATGAGATAAATCAAAATAAGGTGGTTTATACAGTACAGTCCACTTTCAAATTAATCAATACCTCAGATAATGGAAAATATGCTGGAGACTAAATAGTATCTAGTAGCACTACAGGATCCTAACTGCTTGAGGGTCCAACCACAGCTTCATGTTAGTGATTTAATAGGCTGGCTTTGTCGTCTTCCCAACCCTTCAACTCCTAAAGAGCCAAAAAAAAAAGAAGCTATCATTTCACACGGTCATTTATCCAGAGACTCTGGTGTCATCCATCATATTGTCTGCATTTTTGTGTCTACTAGTATGTGATCAATACTGGAATGTCCTCATTTATCATCTTCAGGCACTACTGCGACTGCCTGGCAGCTTCTGATAAAGCCATCATGGTTTCCTTCCAGTAGCTAAGATTCTTCTGTATTTTATATCATGTCAAATAAAAATGCTATAAAGCGATTAAGTTAATTCTACGAGCAGAATTTTATTTTTAAGTTTACAAAAATAACTAAATGATCTATTGAAAAACTTAGTGAGTCCAGATATTTCCCAGAACTTGTATAAGCAGCACTTGGTGTATTATTGTAATTTTAAAGTGGATTTCTTAGCCTGTGGACCCTAAATAATAGTAGAAATACACTGTGGTGCAATCCTTTGTTGGAGACATGATAACACCAGGATTCTGTGGATTTTTGTAGATGTGGGAACAAAGAGTGTATAGAAGAGTGGATAATATCCTTCTGTGAAGTATAAAGAGAACCTATTTTTAAAATTCAAAGTAAAGATCCGTCTTCTCACGGACGAGTGCCCAGCTTGGATTTGAGAAAATCATTCAACTATACAAGCAGAGACTTAGGGAGTATAGAAGGTGACAAAGAGATAAAACTGTAGAATAACAGGGAGATTTTAAAGTTGGTATGTTGATGGTTTTCATTTGTGAAAGCCCTACTGAGAGTACAAGCCCTTTGCTGGATACACTTGATCTCCCCTCCTGTGTTTTCTAACATCATTATGGCATTACAGAAGACTGGCTGCGTGTAACTTGAGCCAAACCATTTGGAAAACATCCCCTCTTGGTCTGAAGAATAAAAACCTCCTGAGGAAGTAATGCCTTGAATTAGATTTGCTCTCCATCTGGCAGCAGTGTCTTTTTAACTGAAAACCACCAAGGCCAATTGTTTCAAACAGCAGGAAGTCAATGTCACCATTACATTTTTACAAGAGATCATTAAGTTCTTGTGTGTCTTTTGAGTATTTGCTGTGTGTGACAAAGCATTAGTTTGTGAGACATCAGCGAAAAAACCTCCTCCATTCCTGCACTAATCATCATGCTGCTACGCCATCATGTCTCATGAATAGATACAGTGCAGCAGAAATCTTTGTCAATAGCTGTCTAATTACAAGATATGTTTTATATTCATAAGATATGCTCCAGTCCCATCATAACACTTCACCAAGCCACAACACTTAAACATCACCCCCTATTGCTGTAATCGCTATGGCAAATACCCATAATTTTAGACATGCACTATGGAGAGAACCCCATTCGTGAGGATGAACTCAGCAGAGCTAGTATGACAATACATAAACAATCATTGATTTACTGCCAGCAAAAGTGAAAATTAACCTTTACTTGCTTCAAGGATTAACTTTGATGCAGATGATGCTATTAACTTCTTAAAGTGGAATTCATGTTTTCATATGCAGATATTCCTGAGTTTCTTAAAGAATTACATTTAAGAGTCCACTGATTTGATTCCATATTGATATCCTGGCTTTTACCAAAATACATTGATTGATACTGACTTTTCAGAACAAGTATATCTATATTTGTTTGTTTTCCTGTCGCTGAGGGCACATTGTGTATTCCAGTCAGTTATATGTTGCCATTAGTTACTGCATAAGCTGTTGGTGTTTGTCCCCTCATATCACATAAAATGGCTTTTCCTTTGTGCATCAAGTACAAAAAAAAAAAAAAAGGCAGAGATCAAGGAGTTCTTTTCATATACACTTCTGTGTTTATCGCACCTCTGCAAATGGCCTAACAAGTGCATGATAGATGATGAAAGAGCATATTCAAACACAGGGAAATCCATTAAAGGTTATGAGAAGGTTTTTGCAGGAGGCTGTCAACATATTTCATGTTATGTTGTTAATATGGATGTCAAAAGTTTTTTTCCACCTGCAATTCCATGCCCATCTCAGAACTGAGTCACAAGTCTCACTAAAAAAGGGTAAGGAAGACAAAAAGAGACTTTAGTATACAGACAAGAAAACTTCATCATCATACAATTTGTTTGGATTATTAGGTTTTGAGAGCACTGCTGCACCTTTTCACATTTGAGAAATCCAAGTAGTTAACTTAAGCATCGAGTATGATTTCTATAAGAAACTAAGCTATTTATAATGTCATGTAGAACCAATTCATTTCATTACAAGTGAAACAATGCATTAAAATGACTGCAGCTTAGGATGTATTGATGACCTTTCATAAAGTAATTTTATTAAACGTCAACTGAGCCCAGGGAAAGACTGATGTTATTTGTTGTTTCACTGGAGACGGAATGGAGTTTTAGAAAATTCAGAGCACTAATAAATATTCAGACAGTGACATTTCAGAGCTGAAGCCAGGCACCCCAAAAAACATCATATTATGCGGCAGCCAAACAAATGTCAAAAGGTGAGTTGATTTAGATGATCCAGTACAGAAACCACAACATCAACAGGTGCACATTATAAAAGGAAAATAATATCATGGAGGAAATGTTTGATTATTTTGCAAACAGTCATATATTTCTTTTACTCTGGTTGGCACAGATGTATTTTCCTAAAGGAGCGATGTGAGCAGGTGTGAGTTGTATTATCAGTGAAGTCCCTAAGGTGAAAAATTACACCAAGCACATTTAGTGTTCTCCTGGTCTGTGCCAACGTTTGACCATATCATATCATTCCCCAAACCAGCTGGCTCCTGTTTGATGGAGCTTTTTTAAATTTCATCCAGTCTCGTTTTAAATTATGAAAAAAAAATTGTTCTGTGTGGTGGTTTTAATATTCATGTTGATGAATCATCTAATTTTTAAAAAAGATATCATGACATCTTTTAAATTTGAGCAACATGTATCTGGCCAAACACTAGACCTTGTCTTTGGTTTGTGTTTTAAAATATCATTTGTGTAAATTACCTGTGAATTACTACTGGGTACTAGTACGGTCTTAATCTGAGGCACTAGAGTCACTAATGACTTGAGTCATTGTTTTTACATTAAGTAAATGTTTTACTCTGTTTCATTCCCATGTCAATGTGTTTGCTGATTTCTCTGATTTGTTTCTGTGTTCCTCAATCTTGGGTCTCTTTTGAAGACTAGGTCTAACACAAAGAAAACAGCCCTGACGAAATGACAGTACTAGAAAATGTTAAAGGAAATGCAGAAAAACAGAATGTAGATGGAAGAAATCAGGTCTCCCTGTCCACTTCACTGAACTTATTTCTGCCCTTAAGAACAACCACAGATTTCTATTTAAGATAAGATAAGATCAACTTTTTATTGATCCCACAGTGGGGAAAATTCACTGCTACAGCAGCTCAAAAAGATAGTGATATGAGAAAAACTATTTAAAAAACAAAAACAAAATAAACATATGTATACAACAACAATAAAATGAAAAACTGAAAAAGGACCTTAAAGGGTTAGGGTTAGAAAAAAAAAATTAGTAAACCCACCCTCTCGTTGTGCCTCTGCTGGTTGTAATGCTGATTGTGAAATTGTTATTACATTTTGCTGGAAAGGTGGACTTGATATTGCCCTCAATCATTTTTTTATTTTCCTTTTTAGCTTTTTATTATTATTAATATGCATACATTTCAGACTGCTTCACTGTCATTGTGGTTCATGACAGAAGCGTTATGACATTATTATCACAATGAATGACATGGGGAAATAGTCGGCAGACTGAATAGGCAAGTGATCATGATCACAAACACATATATAAATCACATTTCTCACAGGCAGAGTGTGCATGCATACTAGATGGAAATTACATTCAAACCCACCCACCAAAATCTGCATGAATCATTTCAACAATTGTAACATGTAAATGAACAAATATAATAATCAGTCTCTCTCCCTCTCTGTCTCTCTGTCTCTTTCTCTCTCTGTCTCTTTCTCTCTCTGTCTCTTTCTCTCTCTGTGCATGTGTGCAGGTGTGTGTGTGCTTATTCCATGTTAATTGGGTGTTGTGGATGTGCGTCAATCATGTGGTTATTCACTGCAACCTGGAGTGTCCTTCTCTTTAAGATGAAGGGACTTCAGGGGGAACCCTGGAGCATTTTAAACTGCGTTTAATCAACACGGTGTATCATCAACACCTTCAGACAGTCAAAACACATTACTTACTCACCCTGACAAACTACTGACTCACTGGACACGTAACCAGTGGGCGAGTGAATGTGGCCAGAAATGTTTATATTACCTTTCACGAAACCCAAGGTCACTTCACAATAACAATAACCACAGATAAAAACACATATTTAGCCGGCAAAAGCCTCCAAACAGCAGCAAACCTCTGCACTGCCTTCAACCTATACTCTCCTGGTGTAAAAGTAGCTTCAGCAGAACATGGTTGACTATGAGAAGACATATTTTAATTGCAAATATTAGATATGAAAATGGAAGAAGGTACAAGCAAATCTTCAAATGTGGTCAATCCAGGCTTGAAGTGCAGATAATTCACACACATATATATATTATATACATATATATATATACCGTCTTCTCTACTGCGATTGTCAACACCAGTAACCCTAACCAGGTATTTAGTACTTGTGGTATTATATCTTCTTGGATCAGATCAGAAACATGCATTTTCTAATTTAAAATGGTACTCATACAGTACACTTGTGGCCATTCTGCTCTCTTTGCTAAGTTATGTCAGTTTCTTTCTATTTGCTTAATTGAGGATATTTTTTTGACTGCTGTCTCATAGTTTGTACATTATTTTAATGAAGTACAGTATTGCAATATACGACAGTCTCCACAACCCCCATTTCCATCAGTGAATCAGATTCACACAACCTCTATTCGCTCTGTGCATGACTGACTAGTTGTTGAAGTGTAAAGGTTAACCAAGGTCAACACAGTTTGACTTCAAATCCATCTCCTCTCCTCATAGAGCATCACAACATTGTCCAAGTTTTCCCCTCCACACAACGTACACTAGAATCAGACAGGGGGAACAAATGAAACGATCGAGCTTCCAAATGGACAGGTATATTTACATCTTAATTAAACCAATAAACCTAATGAAAGATTTGTCACTGCTGCTCAGTCATCCATTATCATTAAGTTTGGCACTCATTACATTGAGTGCCCAACTGTGTACAATGTATTTATGCAGCCTTAGAAATGGGGAAGATATATACTGGAATGATGACATGAGGCTGTTAAATGTAAAAAGTACTGATTTTACACACACAACACTTCCTAGTTAACTTCTGTGTAACATTTGATATTTTCCACTCATCAAGATATTTAATTAGCGTGCATGACCTTGATTCTGCAGAGGTTCAGACTAGTGTACTATATACTGTACAGACGAATCTCCTTTAAGTTGTTAAACTCTCAAATGGTGCCCAGTCTTTCTCACATTTTAGATAAGCTAAATCCTGCTGGACTCTCTCACTTTCTATCCTATTCACTTTCATCTCCTTGGGTGGCCACAGAATATAAGGCTACATTTTTCATCCTCAGACAATGTGCCAAAACTTGTCTCCATGGTTACCAGGGGTGCGACGGATAATGTCAATTGTTGGCTGGTGTCTAATCCCTAAGCTGTCTTAATTTTGTGATCACTCTCCCTCTCTGTCTCTTCTGTCTCTGTCCCCAACCACACTACTGGATACAGGCTGCAGTGGTATGGGTACTCTGTGAGTTTGATTATGGCAGACAGTGTGGTATCGATCAGGTCCAACCTCTCCATAGTGTAACCATGCGTATCAGTTATATGATGACTTATTACTTATTGGAGATGGAGTCTCGTAAAGGGAGTCTGTCCATATAAAGGATTAAGCAGGGTAAATGAGCCTTGTTCCCAATCTATACTGCCTCATGCCTCTCTATGTCTACATAATCTACTGTAATATCCATTAACCTCTACCCTACTAGCCTACGACACACACACACACACACACACACACACACACACACACACACAAACACACTCCATGATCTCTGGTTTCTCTCAAGTGGTTATTAGTCTTCACACAGGGCACATGACATATAGCAGCACAATATATCAGAGTGCTCATTATGTCTGCACCATCAGAGCTTTTTGTGTATGGGAAGAGGGTTACACACTGAACCAAATGAGTGTGAAGATGTCAACAAAACATGGTTGACAAAGGCAAGAAGGCCTTTAGGGCATTGGGAATCCTTAAGCTTTTGTAAGTTGTCACAGAGGCTCTTCAAAGAATCAAAACATTTTGAGAAAGAAATATGTTAAACAGCCAGGCAGACTGGAGGAGATGCAGCATGGCATAAACATACAGTTGATAGTGGATGAAAAAACAAACATTTAAAAGCATTACAAAGACAAAATACTAAAACAAAGATAGAAAGTAGATGCCAAAAAGGATAATACAAAAGCAAGTTGGTTAATTAGAATAGAAAGTAAAGAGGTCCTATGAAACAATCAGCCACTTCAAACATCATGAATCACCATTGTGCTGATGATAAAGTCATGACTAACAAGCAGGCACAAGACCCAACAGACAGGTAAGTCAGACTGCATCCAAGTAACCAAACAATTGTAAACCTGGCAAATAATGTGACTGAATAGATGCTACAGGAGCATCCAAGTGGCTTTTTTTATCTTGAGCACAGTGTTGTGACTCATCATGTCAGACCTGAAAGCTAATATTAGATCACCACAATTTCCCACTGAGAATGAAACACCTCTTTTTTATTTTACTGCATGATAAAGTTAATAACTTAATCCAATATTGATTCAGTTTACTATAGCAATACCTTCCTGCCTGCCACTATTAAAGCAATACAGGCAGAATTTGTGATCACTAAGTCTACATTATTAAAATCATTGGGTAGCTTTCAGTAAATGGTTTGTTAAGGAGCTAGTTGAGGGAGGGCTGAGGGTCAAGGTTTTGAGGACCATGTAATAAATAATAAACTGCAGCTATAGTGCAGAAATGATTCAGGAAAATGTATTTTTGTATCATAGAATTGACAAAAGTGTCATTTAAATTGTAATTATTCATAATTCATTACATAGCACAAATACAAATTATATTATATAATTATATATTCTCATTGATTTTCAGCTGTGTTCTTGTGAATCAATGAAGCATGGATGAAACCAAATTCTGGCTGGCATTTGCTACTTTCCCTCACAACATTTAAAGGGAAATATCATGCCACTCAAGCTTCTCCCAAGATGAAACTGATATCCTTGTGCTGGATGAGCAGAAACACCACAAGCTAATAAACAGTATTTAACATAAAACCAGTTTAGGGGGAGATAGCCTTTAGTTATTCTGGTCTGTGGAGAACTGCTACCCAGAATAAGATATGGTTGGTTCATATTATGGCCAAACAGATGTAATGGTGGGCCACAGTAACAGTTTTACTACAGGAATACCACCTTTGCCATAAGTTTTACAACTACATGGTGCTGGCATGGCTGGCTGTTCATTCTTCTACATTTCTGAGGTATTCCATGACTTAAACCATGTTTTTTCAGTGATGTATGAAATGGTGATAATTCATGCACTTTACCATAAATTGTTACCAAATTTGCTAACATACATGTAAGGTATCATCAACACCAACAGCTGGTACTGTATGTCTTGGTACAATGTCATTAGACAAACGTTACATGTTAAAGCCATGAAAATGGCACAGACCTTGACTGCTGTTGCTGATGAGCAGGTGGGTGTCATAAGCACAAATTGTAGACTGTTTGACTGTCAACAAAAATGTGAATGCATCCAACCAAAATGTCACTTGTGAAGTGTTGTGTGAAACTAGAGCTGAGTTGTCTCTGAGATTTTCTCTGGGGACCAAAGTCATTTGAAATCCCACCACCTGTATGACTGTGTGTGTGTGTGTGTGTGTGTGTGTGTGTGTGTGTGTGTGTGTGTGTGTGTGTGTGCCAGCATGTGTGAAACTAGCACATCCTGAGTCACTTCCGTACAGCGCCTGCAGTGTCCCAGGCCAGTCATCCATTAAGACTCTGATTGCTGAAGGAGGCCCTGGGTACACTCTGTGTTGACACTCTGCTGCCAGAAACAGCCGACTGATATCTTCCAGCTTCACAGCCTTAACTATTTTTTATTCTCTCACCCTTCTCTCTCTCTCTCTCTCTCTCTCTCTCTCTCTCTCTCTCTCTCTCTCTCTCTCTTCTAATATGGTTAAGTTTAGGCATTTATTAGTTCCCTGCATGTGATAATACCTTGTATACACTCAGAGGACATAGAGTATAAGTGCCAAGTATGAAAACAGCTGTTTAGCTGTTCAGTGCTGATAAGCTGAACTACAAGCATGACTTTAAGAAGGAAATATCAGGGTATCAACACAAAAAAAGGATACTTTGGCCCATTGTGACCCATATACCGTAACTAGATGTTGGTGAACCTGGAATTTAAACATTTTAACATATCTGCTATTTGAAAGTGGCAGTCAATGAGAAATCTCTGAATAAGAGCTTCAATATCTGCTTTGAGTATAAAATTATGTTTTTTCAACAGCAGGGAACAAAAAAACACACTGTTGTGTTTGTTTGTGTCTGTGTATTTGTTTTATAGCCAGGGATCTGTATATATTGCACCAGGTCATTTTTAGCAACAATTTTTACCAGCATGATTTGAGGTGCACTTTGCATTACTGTGCTGCATGCTTGACCATGCCTTTCACTTCTTGTTCATCCTCCACACTAGCAGGGACAGAGTGGCTCAGTTTTCATATGTTTCTTATTTTTTCTGTTAAATTAAAACTCACAGTAGCAACACTTCAACTGTCATTCACAACGCTGAATTCATAATGCAGTGAATGACCTGCTGGGCTACATCTGCCTAGTGCCTACTGAATCACTCTGTGACAGGGCTCCAATTTAAGCTTTCCACACCATGTTAACAACTGTCAAGTATTACATTTGATGGCGTACATCTGACGCTAGCTAGACCCCACCCGCAACAATGTGGTATAATGTATGGTGTCCTATGAGAACTATATTCATTTATATGTCAAATGCAATAAATGTGTAGCAAATTGCTTCAGTTGGTTGGAGCCGAAACATGTTGATGAACAACATACAGTAGCAGCACAGAAAGAAAGGGACGAAAGGAAATAATACAAAACATGTAATAGACAGCAGGCTGCACACACCAGCATTCAATATCTACTGTATGTGCACTCAAGTGCTGCCACAGCAGTTCTACAGCCTAGTTTAACACGAGATCGACTGAACAGACTGAATGACATCCATGAAATTAATTATGAGCATGACAGCAACATGGAAATCATTTCTGAAGCTAATGAGTGGTAGACGCATGTGATTCTATCTGTGTGTGTGTGCTTGTGTGAGATATTTGAAGTGTGCGAACAGGATATGGGCCATCTACAATGACTACATGGCAGGGGATGGAGAGTCATCAGTGCCAGACAGATTAGAGATAAACATGGCTATTTAGCCAGAAAATGTAGTCACTGGTCCATCAACACCAAACTGGACAGATAATCCATCTGACAGAGATCAGATGACAAGCTGAAGGGTAGACTGAAATAAGTGTTGGGCGACAGACAGGAGAATAATTATAAAAATCCTGTCAGTATTTAGAAAAAAAGGGAAAAAACACATAATGTAGCCAAATAATCCCAGTTACCCTATTACCCTAGCTACAAAATGATACCACGTGATAAAAAAAAACACCATTTAACAAAACACAACACAATAGAGCTATGAAAAGGATTACAATCTCAATAGCACAAGACACCACACACCTACTTAATCACCATCTTACCTGAATGCCCTCCGGACAGTGGTACAGAGCATTGAGGTGCAGATGGGTTCGCTTTGGAAAAGCCTGATTCCCACAGTCATAGCCACCTTACACAGCAAGCCTCGCTCAACAGGCCTGACTTTGTACTGCTGTCAGTCATTTTATTTTGTTACTGTTGTATTGCTGTTATTGTGTGCTGTTGTATGAACTGTTGTTGGATAAGTACAGTACTGTGGAAAGGAATATCCCCTTGGGAGCAATAAAGTCTACTGAAGCAGGGAGCAGTGAAAGAGGAATTTGACAAGGTTCAGTTTGGTTGAGGGGGGTGAGGGCAGGGAACAGCTTCCCAGGAAGTAGTAGTTGACTATTTTTCTTAAAGAGGTTGGGTCCAGAAACTTTTACCTCTCACTCCTCTCTGCATTCATCCATTCTGCTTTCGTCAGTTTTCCATTTACCTGGCTCACAGGTATGTCTCATTTCTGTCCTCTTGTACGACACTTCCCTTTCCTTTCCCTCAAGGATGTAAAGGGCAATGCTTCTCTATTATCCTCATTCCCTTTCTCCTACAAGGATACAGTATTTTCCCTGTACTGAATGAGCTATTACATGATTTGAGACATATTTCCCAGACATTTTACTCTTATCTATAAATAAAATTCCAGATAGCAAAATTGCTGTGGCCCAGATCTGGCCCACATCTGACACTTTCAGCACTTTTATCCAGCCCACATACTGCATGAAATTATGGAATTTGGGCAGTCTGCTCCTGTTTCCCAGTTTAGGGCCACAAGCAAACCATAGAAATGCTATGTGTCAGCAAGAAAAAACAGAGGAACCAGAATTGGCCCATATCCTGAGTAAACATACACAAGACCACAACATCTTTACCAAAAAAGGGCCACATTTGATTTAGGATATTTTGTCCATATTTGCTATTTTACATGTGGGCCATCAGGCTCACATCCATTTTGTCCAGGCCAAAAGAAGGATAGCAGTGCTGTATCATTGCCTAAAGTGGCCCACTTCCGTATGCTATCTGGGAGTTGACAAATTGGAGTTCCAACAAGATACATTTTGTCATCATGACGCAGTTTTACACGCATTGGTAAATCTGACACTGTCAACAATGAATACACATCTGCATGCCTCAACACATCTCTGTGTGTATGTTATTCCAAATAAATATAGTAGTTTTGAATAAACAAGTTTGCATGTTTGCCATGTTAATATGGGGGAGACAATAATGTACATGTGCACATCCTATATACTGTATTTATCCTCAGGATTTCTAATTTTGTTCACTGCAAATGTGTGTTGTCATAGACATATCCAATTTGTGAGATATCTCTGAAACCAATAGGATTTTACCCTATGATTTGCTGCTGCTATAAACCTTCATTATTCTCCACAAAGTCTGTCTGAAGTAATCTAGCAATTTTCAGTCCTTAATACATGGCTTTGGTGGAGCTTGCATAATAAATGTGTATGAGCCGCAATTTCCTCAAATAAATCTGTTTTCTTGGAGTAAGCAAAACACACAATACTTTAAATGACCACAACATTGTATGCATGTAAATTCTATTTCATTTCTATCTCAGTGTTTTAATCCATATTGATATTTTCTGTATTGTTTGGACAATGGTGGAATATTTTTGCCAGCCTTTTATAGCTGGACTTAAAGTTTCACTCAAAATCGTGTTCACAGCTGCTTGATAAGATCATTGTGTGGCTAAAATGTCTAGTCAAGTTTAAAGAGGGAAATTTGTCAAGAAAGGTAAGTCGATCATCAATATTCACTTTTAAATGCCACTGAAGTCCTGCAGAGAAGAGTGCCCTTTCCTTCTATGTCTCAAGTTAGTCATGTAATTAAAGTTATTTTGCAAACTATTTTATGCTAAAATAGACTTAAGTTAAGTATTGATTTCATGAAGGTTATTCAGTCCTAAATTAATCTGGTCCAATGAATCAAGTACAGACAAATACATTGATGGTGCAAATGGAGGCCAATACCCCCAAAATGGACAACTTTAAAATACCTACAGTACATACCTTGTTCGAGATGTCTACCATGCACAGCAGGCTGGTGTTTTTTGCCAGAAACACTGATTTTGCTTTTCTAAATATAGTTGGCTATGTCTGGAAATGTGTGTGATGGCAGGACAAGGGGATTTAGCTGTAATCATAGACAGTCTAATTAGCGCTCCAGGCCTCATCTTCTGTAGTGTAGGCAGCTGAGGAACAAATAGAATCTCTCTCTCTCTCTCTCTCTCTCTCTCTCTCTCTCTCTCTCTCTCTCTCTCTCTCTCTCTCTCTCTCTCTCACTCTCTCACTCTCACTCTCACTCTCACTCTCGTTGCTTTTCATTAACCTTTTGGAAAATCTGAGGAGGAAGGAAATACCAGTAAAGCCACCTTAATGCTATCATGCTTGACGGCTATGGGAGGCAGCTTTAACTGTCAACAGCACGTTCAATTCTCATCTTTGAGGAAGGGTGACAGAAAGACGGTAAATGACAAATTGGATGCTGAATTGCAAAGATGTACACAGACAGGGGAGGTGACTGGCGGTAAATCTGGAAAGCTGTGACAGTGCATCAGTGAGGACATTTCTAAAAAGGCACATGACTAAAAGGGGAGAGAAGAAGGAGGAGGAGGAGGTGCAAATGGACACTGTGGGATAAAGAAAGATGAAAAACACATTAAAATACATAAAAAATGTCAAATGTTGTATAAGAGCCGAGTGGGTGATGTTAAAAAGGAGGAAGAGGAGAAAGAAAATGAATAGCCTACTTTAATGATGTCTTCATGCGGAGCATTAGCTGTGTGTTGCTCCAGAATAACATCAAAGTCGCATTAAATGCAACCTGACTGTTCAGACTGCGGTCGCATTAAAATTAATCCAATATGTATCCGATTCACATTTGACCTGAATCGGATTTGAAAATATCCGATTCGCGACTTGTGCTGTTCACATTGTCAGAAACAAATAAGATATGGTCACATTTGAGCGCAGTCCAGCTTGGACGAAATAAAAGCGTGAATAAACATAACCAGCTCATGATGTGATACAACACACATGAGTTTGGCATTGTTAGGCAATGGAACACTGAGATTTCTATGATTAGACTGTACAGCTGAACAAAGGCACCCAACTCTAAGCAACCTTAGAAGCTATGCTATCTGAAGCACTGATGAGGATCTGCCTTTAGTTGTCTAAAAGAGATATACATTTGAATATCATCAAAAATCACATCATCATGATAATATGACTTAGGGGAAGCATATAAAGAATGGTAAATGGACTGTACTTATATAGCGCCTTTCTAGTCTTTCTAGACCACTCAAAGCGCTTTACATTACAACTCATTCACCCATTCACACACATTCATACACTGATGGCTACCACGCAGGAAAGCTAACCATTCATTCTCATTCACACACCAGCAGCACCAGAAAAGAGGATTCACCCACATCAGAAGACATCATTATGGCACTGGAGACTCTGAGAAGAGTTGTTTCAGTCGAATGCTTCTGATGGAAACCAGATTGGAATTTATCTAAAAATGTGTGTAGTCAAGACAGCGGTGTGCTGTTTGGCAACAATTTTCTCTTTTGAAAAAAAAAATGCAGCTTAGATATATACCTATAGTTTTTTAGGGTTTTTTTCAGAAGAGGCTGGACAATTTCATGTTAAAAACCTTCCCTAATGCACTCTTTATGCACAATTTAAACCTGTCGAGTGGTCCACAGTGCAAAGGTTTGAGTGACAGCTTCAGGATATGTGCTATTCTGTAATCTGGATGAAGCTGACATGTTTAACCACACGCTCGCACACACAGTCACACAGCCTTTCAATATTTTTTACCACCCTCCTTGATGCCTGTCTTCTATATTCTTTTTTTTGAGTTCATGTTCCATAAACTTCACATTGTTCTTCATCAATCTACTGCAGTTACTTTGTTACTTATAGGTATTCATGCATATTTTCCACACCGGTTGGGAGCTCTCTCTGGAAACATCCGATCCATTCTGAATGAAGCATGTAATTAAAATATGCTTGTCTGCTCTTGGCTGTTGCCCTTTAATGTGGCGCTATCTTGAATCACGTTTACACTCCTTCACTTGCGTGCTACCTCAGCACCAGTCTGTCAGTATGACACACTGTTCATAATAAATATGCACTGTGCATGAGAAGTAGAGCTCATGCTGAGAGATGAGATAAACATTTTTTACAGAGAAAAATTGTCAACCATCAAAAGGAATACAACATATTAGTAACATGCAATGATGTTTGAGTGAAAATAAATAAATCAAAACAAGTTCCCAGTTGCTTTTCATTTTCCTAAACCCACTGGGCATGACCTTAACTAAATTATTCTGTCATGCATCATTATATTTGGCAACTGTGTATGCGTGTTTGTTTGTGTGTGTGTGTGTATGCATCAGTGTGTTTTAATGGAGTATATGGCAGCTTACTTTGTGATTAATTTTGCTTGGGCTCAGTGTACAACCATAACTTGTCTCCTGAAGAGCTCTGGGAACTGCATTACCCCCAGGAAGGTTAAATAGATAATATCAGTAACATTAATCAGAGATTGTAGAGAAGTGTAGTATAAAGTATGTGGGAGTTATTTACTGTATACAAACATATCATGTAATGTTGTCATTGAATTATTCCCCAAAGTAACATCTAAACAGATTTGGAAAAGCTGCTTTTGTACTTTGCTTATCATGCCCTTCTCCATGTTAACACAGCCCAGGCACCTTATTCCCCAGCTCAAATTGAATTATAACTGAGTGTGCTGGGGATTATGCAAAGTAAGTAAACATGAGATGAATGACACTGCATTTGTCTCCAGAGGTCTCTCAGCAATAGTCTTCACAGAGTTGATGTTTTATAATAAATTAAAGACCAACCTTATAAAATCTGTTTATCATGGATGAGCATTGTTTGACCCCTTCAATTATCAGTACCAGGGTCAGAACAATACTTTTGCAAACCATACCTTGCTACTATCAGTTTTTTTCTATAAAAACAGTTTTAACAAAATAAGCCAAACGTTTTAAATGCACTAGAATTTAATTCTTAACACAAATAAACACAAGCTGACACAATTGTGCAACAATTCAAAGTGGTGTCTTTATGGCAAGGCTTTGGACGATTAAATGTTTTTAGCATCAACTAGAATACAAACGGTATGTGGATGAAAATAAATAATTGCCAATATGACAACTATGAGAGGATAATCCATTTTAACTGTTTCTGTAAGCCTTTCAGACAACAGAATAATCATAAGGGCTAATATATTTCAGAGGTAGGGTTTTGGCAGAAACTGGCATCTGTTGATTAAAAAAAAAAGTATCACTATGATTATTTATGGATTTTGAAGTTATTGTCATTCAAACCACAAAGACTAGGTCAGCATGAGGAACAGAGAGACAAATTAGGTACAGTGTAAAATGCATTGCTGACAAGTAGAATACATATTGTGTAGACTGGAGTCATGTGGGGTTCACTCAACAATTGCCTTTTTGTCTTTTTTTCACATTGCTTGAACAAATCAATTTTCTTGTAAAAGCACAACACAGAGAATGTAGCTGACCTTTTGTAAGGTTGATTACCACAGACCACTCTGTTATTCAGGTTAACCTGTTTGATAACCATTACAGAGATATGTTGTTGCTCTGAGCAAAAACACTGACCAGAATACTGCTGTCCACCTGGAGTCTCCCATCCACTGCTAGAGAAGACTCACACAAGTGAGTCATGGCAAGTTACCTAAGGCCAGAAATAATGAGAAACAAAAATAACCTAATAGTGATCCTATATTTTCTCACATATTCCAATAACATAGAGTGAGTTTGAGTGGGAGCAGTGTGACTAAACTGTCTATGCCTAGCATGTAACAAGAGGCCTAAATACCAAAGGCCATTAAGCAAGCGGGTATTAAAAGCAATAATATAATCATGACACTCAGATTTAGATGCAATTTTAATGCTTAATTGTCATTCTATATGCTTTTGTAGGTATTTATGAGGAACATTATGATTTATTTTTCTTTTATCAAATTAGGCCTGAACTGTGGCTTACCCTTCACTATTGAGCTGATGACCCTTTGTACCAGTGTTGCAGGCAGTGTTTGATAAGCTATGCCTGGGCTTTAAATCCAGTCTTAACTCCAGCTATTAAAAATAGCAGAGTGCCAGAGCTGCTGAGAGGTTAGGGGCTCCTTATTCAAGCATTAATTATAAACCACCTCTCTGTCTGAGGCAGCAGATCCTATGATTGGTCTATATTTCCACTGCAGTGGAAAATTATAAAGCAAAACTAGCTACAGTACCAAGGAAGGAAACAACAGAAGAGATATCTGCATTGTATTTTGTTGCTATAAAGCTGATACACAGCTATAAAAGCTATTTAGCTGGCTGATGAGAGGAACGTTAAACCTCTGAATAAATTGTGCATTCAGAAATCAAACATCTTGGAACTCAAAGAGACTACTGTGGGATTGTTGCAGAGTGATTGCAGAAACAGAATGCCCTACATATAAATGAATGAAGCGCTGGATAGATACAGTAGTCTGCTTGCAAGTCACTGAGCTCTTCAACATTTAATCTACACACTATGGCTGTACTGTAACAATACTCACATTGCTTTGTCATTTTTCTACTGGCTCCTTTTTCAATATTTCTGTAGATCCAGTGAGAAATAATGCAGTCAATCGATCACTGACTTTTTCGAACAGTAAAAAGACCAAAGTGAATGCACACAAGTATGCATTATACATGTACTGTGTGCCTATTGTATATGCGCACATCTGTTTGTTTGTGTGCATGATTACATGAATAAACAGCAGGATTAGCATTGATTACTGTTTCTGCAGGTAATTGGCATTTTTCTCCCTCTTGCCATGGGACCTGCTTTTGTTATGCTAATAAGCTCTCTTTAGTGGAGGCTGCACAACGCACTGAATGCAGTGGCTGTATTATGCATTTGGAATGCAATCCCGGGCCCCCTCCAAAAGGATGATGGATAACTGTCATATTTTCACCAACTGTCTGCTTCAAATCAAATAGATTGTCTTTATCAAAGACAGATCCATGAAAAATCTGTTTCTTTATGGAACCTCTGGCTGATTATGTAATTCTCTTTATGATCAAGGAGAATAAGATCAGGAGAGAAACTTCAGTGGGATTGCTTCATTAAAATGCTCTAATGTGTCCTGAATATTAAGTCACTATTTTCATGGCAATTGTAAAAAAAATAATAATAATAAGTTACAGGGATCTTGTGATATACTTGATACATCTTTTGATCTTTTTAAATATTCAATGTCTCAACCTAGTATGTCATATATGAAAATATTTTACTTGGAAACGCAAATCTACAAATTGTTTGTTCTCATATGCTTGTGGCAAAACACTTCACATTCCTTTTTTCATATGGTGCTGTAAAACATGTCTTCTTTTGTTCTATTTACAGCTGCACCACATCTTCCTCTGAATTTATACTATTTTACAGGGAAGACCCACCACTGAAATCCCAGAGGTACAGTATGTGCCTGAGTGTAATTCTGAGTCATCATTACAAGTCTGCTCCCATTCTCCTAGCTGGTTATCACTCTGCTGCTACACACCTTTCTCTCTTTTTCTATTGATGGTACAGCACCAAGACTTGAACTCACATGAGAAGCATTTCTAAAAGATGGACTTATAATACATATTTAAATGTTCATGTGTGTTCTGTCACATTTTTGTAGATTTTTAATATATCATTTTCATATTTCGAATATGCAACAAAATAAGCTACAAAGGTCCACTTACTGGCTTTCTGGAATTGCATCTCACAGTCGCCTTTAGCAAATGGAGCAGGCTCAGTTGTCATCACGTGGTTATTTACAGGGAGAGAAATGAAATCCCTGTCTAGATTCAAAGATGGTCTTTTGCATCGAATTTGAATTAACTCTTTGATCTTTCACCAACCGTCCACTGACCCCTTCCCAGCCAATGGGGTGACTGATTTTCATTTGGTGTTCACAGACAGCCAATGTTCACTCTCTGGTCCAGGGTTCTTGGTGTTTTACTGATCTAGTGTTTACCACAGTTATTGCATGAAGTCATACACCACTGCAGTTTTCCCCTTGCTGTGACATGAAGTCTCTCACTAGATGATCTGATAGCCCAGCCACATAAGCAGAGTCCATTTGGGATGCTCCTAGGTGGTCCCTGTTGAATAAGCAGCATCTATCTTGGTCTGATGTTGGGGAAGGATTCTCGTCTTCCATTCTTTATACAACTAACAGTTATACAATAAAACATGTATGTGTTTTATTGATTCCTGTCAGGGCAAAATCATGGACATCAAATAACAGTACACATGTATTTAGTATTTGCCATTGTAGGACAAACTGATTAGACTAGTTCATGCCTTTTGTTTGGACTGATGAAAAACAGTGAACAGCTTAACGTAACAGAACTTGGTGTTCAGGCTTTTCACAGTTTCATAAAAATGAAAATGAATGAAAATTACACTACTTAGATGTCAAAACATGGAAATGCTGCCATTGTGGCCAATTGCAATCATAATTACATAATTTGACACACACTTGAATGCTTTCAGTTCAGTATTAGCAAGGCTCAAGTGCTTGATTTAGTATTCAATTTTGACTTGTGACACACATGCCAATTTATTCAGCTGCAGTTATGTAATTTTACATTTTAATTTTACAGATTCATTTCTGTATGAACTAGTGGTAAAAAAGTTTTATGTTTGCTGTAGAAAATCTCCCTTACCATCACAATAACCTAAACATTAGGGCTATGAATGCCTCAGTATTGTAGCCTATATTATAGTTTTACAGCTATAAACACAGAGTGGTTTAAAAGTCGTGGGTTATCTATAAGATACCTGACATCTGGCTGACACTGCGCACACATATAACATTTAAAGTTAATAATTTGTTTCATTAGAGTGGCTGTGAATAAAGTTGCTTTACCAGTCTGGAATGCATCAAATTGGATCAATATGCAAATCAATATATTGTCAGCACATGCTATGGAGGAAAAATAAAAAGGACTTTTCTGTTAGGAAAATACCAAAGACGTATATATGTCTATGGGGTAAACGATAAACTTACCGAGAAGTGCCAAGAAAATTGAAGTGCGCCCTACTGTTGTCATTTACGGCAAACGTTAGTCACTCGGAATGAATGCCTGTCGGTTATTAGTACAAATTGTACCTTCATTTTTTTATCAGAGCCCCTATTATTTAATGACAAAAATAGGCATTTTGAAAAAATAATAAAATTCCACTAAAAACATAAAATAAACAAATATATGTATCAAAAACAGAAGTAGAGGGATGACGTGTATGTATGGGTCCTTCGCACTTCCGGGTGTACATAAACAGAGCACGAACGGAGTCGCCTCGCCCAAAAGATGTGAGTTTATGGTTTGCTTTGTGTCATTTTATCAGTGAAAACATGTCATGTTTATTATATAGCATCACGGTGCTAATAATGGTTCTTTCGTCGCCTTCACCAGGTCTAAAGTGACGTTTAAAATCACCCTGACGTCGGACCCCCGGCTGCCGTACAAAGTGTGAGTAACGTTACCCTGACAGCTCAGCAGTCTCAGCACTGTATCTATATGCTGGGTTTATAAATGATCTCTGATTTAACCTGAACGATACGGCAGGGTTCAGTGCATGACGCTATTGTAGAAACATGAGATGATGTGTTTAAATGGAGACAGAATAATGCGGTCATTGAGACCACATCTGTTAGTGTGCAGCTGTGATTCCCACGCTGACACTGAAAGCACCAGATAACAGCACCGACTTCAACTTACTTCTGCTTTAGACATTTCACAAATAGCCAACCATCTGTTTTTAAAGGGTGTCATTAATGAAAATAAGAGCTAATTTATCTGTGTGGCAACTTTGCATCCTGTGACAAAACCACAACCACAAGAGAAGATCACAGGCATTGCTCACTGTCCTGTGAGCCTTGTACATGTTCCCTCCTACGCAGACTGTGAGAAGCACAGTTTTTGGTGAAAGTAACAATTTATGGCTGTGATGCATAATACAGGTTTTGAGAAACATGGGTCGTGCTAGGGCTGGACGATTATGGCAAAAATCATAATCACGATTATTTTGATCGATATTGAAATCGCGATTATAAAACATTATTATTCATAGATTTGTAAACATAAGCATTTATTGAATCACCAGAACTCAACTTGAAATATATTTGAACAGCACAACCAGAAATAAATTAGAATCAAGAAAAAAAACCTGTTAACATTTTTAAATACTTAGAGGTAGTAAAGGAGGCTACTCCTGCAGCAAAATGTATATCACAACAGATGATTAAACAAATTGGTCGTGTTGCCGTGGGGTGCAGACACGATAGTGCAGCATAGTTTGCACACTATTTCTTTCTGTTCGACGTCCAACAACTCAAAGCCAAAATGTTTCGAGACCACTGTAGATGTCATTTTAAATCTCCCCAAATCTGTGCAGAAACACACCTTTCCTCCAACGGGTCTAACATAAGGGGCGGGAAACGGATCTTGCTGGAAAAGATGGGGGCGTTGGATTTATGCCACAGGTGCGCCGCACCGGGTGGAACAATTATCATTTTAAGTCCATTATTATGTTTTTATAATCGTGGGGGGGCCAAAATCGATATCACGATTAAAATTCAATTAATCGTCCAGCCTTAGGTCGTGCTCTGTATATGGATAAGCAGAGGCATCTATTAGGTACTCTGCAAGATGCAAGAAGTGCATCTGATATGTTTTTTCCGCCCAAAAATGAAATAACCCTGTTAAAAATACTCATACATACATACAGACATATACTCATTCTCCCTTGGTGAGGTTTCCAGAATCTATAATATGCAACTTTTCTTCATATCAGTAGTTGTGTATAAATAGCGTCCAGTATATAGTCTTCAAGTCTCCATGGCACGTTGTAGTTGTGTTAATGGACTACAATTGGCTTCCATGTTATTTGTAATGTTACAAATGCTTGTATGTACACGTATTAAACTCAGATTTAAGGTGAGCAGATTAATATGGAAACAGCCTTCTAGTGAGATAATAGTTTCACACTCCAGCTACTTTTATATGATATTGCATTTTTGATTGTGTCAATTGTGTTCCTTTCAGATCTGAATAATTCATTTCAAGTACACAAAAAGAATTGCTTAAGTATTTGAAGTACTTGATTTTTTTTCTATTCTCTTTGAGCTAGAACAGTATGTAAAGTAAATCCTTCTAAATAATGGAGTCTCTATCAAATTCTCACCTTTTATACGATATGAAGAGGCTGTCACGTAAAACTTTCTTTTAAAAATCCAACAATTTGGAAGTGAACTGGCAGGTCATTTATTAGTGGATGTACCTCTTGATATTAATCTTTTATGAGTTACTGAACAATTCACCACACTGTTCCTGAAGCCATTAAGGCTGCGTTCACACTGCAAGCCAAAATCCGATTTTTAGCCAATCTAGATTGGAACCAGATGGCTCTTATGAAGTCTGAACAGTCATAAATCACATGAGATCCAATTTTTAAACCATATAGAAACCACCTTTAGGAGGAAGTTTCAAATCTCATTTGGACAGATGTGTGTGAGTGTGAACAGCTCCAAAACACTCATATTGGACTTGACTGTCCGTGACGTCTCTCTACGTCTCTACGCTACGTCACTCTATGAGACACCAGACTCACTCTTATTCCAGTTGTTGTTGCTAGGTGATATCACTGGAGGCAACGGAGGACGTCGTAAACATCAGTCCATGGACAGAGGACCAAACTGTATTATTAATTTTTGGGGAGATGGCTCCGTTCAAGTGAAGCTCGAGGGTTTGTTGTTGCTGTCGCAATTATGACATCACACAACACACGCTAGATAATGCCTCCGCTCGGACGACGTTGCCACAGCAACCTGTCAGATTGGTCATTAATGTGGCCCAGTCTGAACAGAGCCAAATCCCATTTGGACACCTGCTAAAAACAGTGTGGACAGTCAGGACTAAAAATTGATTTGAGAAGGAATCAGATTTGAATCAGATTTGAATCAGATTTGCCTGCAGTCTGAACACAGCCTAAGACTTGAGTAGAATATCAGCTTTTTTAAGCGTTTGGCCAGGAGTCAATTCTCTAATGAGCTTCAACAAGGCCTTCACATGAATGGAAAGATAATGATAGTAAATGAAGTATTACATTAGTTGTGTTAGTGGACTGAATTTAAGAACAGTATTGGTATATTCAACCCACTTTTATTATGACTAATCATATTCAAAGCGAGTTGTAATCACACTCTTGAGGAGGCATGGCGGTCTTTATAATCTGACAAGCTTTCACTCAGTCATGATGTTGAAGCGGCCGCTTGTGCTTTTCTCCTCTCTCAGCTACTTGCTGTTATTCTGACTGAGCCTATTGATTTTGCCCTCCACCACCTCAGCTACTTCTGTATCTCAGTGAAATATGTTTGTGGGTTTCTGTTTTTATAGCCCTTGGGGAGGGTTTCAATTCCCTTGCTGAAAACTGTACTGGTGGATTCATTGGAGAAGCATCCAGCTGAAAATGTATAACCATTTGTGCCATAAATGGTCTTATATGGTCTGACTGAAATGACTCTGACAAAAGTAATGTTACACTCAATTGAGCCCTGTAAGGAAATGTTCCTTTTGTTCTCCCCATCTCCAGGATAAATAGTCATGTACAGTGTTGCACTTCTAAAGCTGTTAATGCTTAAGTGAGTTTGTTTTAAACAGAAATCAGTAAACAACAGTACCGATCAAATTTCAGGTCAACCACTCAAGAGACCATATCAAACCATACGGCAATCTTACTTTGAAAACGAAATAGTACTACGTAGGTAGTAAATTAAAGGCTGGAATTTTATGATCTTTTAAAAGTCCTTTTTAATGAATTGTTTTGTTACAGACTAAGTGTCCCAGAGAGCACACCGTTCACAGCAGTTTTGAAGTTTGCAGCTGAGGAGGTAAGCTTACTGTTTGTTCTCTACTATAGATATGTTTTCAGAATTGGAAATGAGTTAAAAAAAAACAACCTAACCATAGTTCACATATTTAATATTGTGAGACAACACTGCACTGATTGCATTTAATCATTGTTGATGGATACAGATGGTTCATCTCAATTAAAGCGCAGTGGATCATCAGCACAGTCAGTGTCAGCATTGCATCATTGGTCCCCCAGAGAGATGCCACAAGTTTATTTTGCAGCTGCTCACTACAAATCTTGATCATAATTATTTCTTTATTTTTTTTGTGTAAAATAGTTGATGTCTCATATAACACAGGTTTTAAAAACGTCATACTTTACAATAAAGCTGAACAATTAATTGGATTTTTATCAAAATCGCAATGTGGCCTACTGTAACTTTCAAATCACAGGAAGCACAATATTTGTTGAATGTATGTCATAATACCATTTTAAATGAAGTACTGTCATGCTATATAGATGTCCTAGCCTATATGGTACAGACCCCCACAAAAATCACATCATAATCATTTTAATGGTTTTCAATGAGAATGTAAATATTATTATGCCTTCTAACATTATAACTCATATCACAACTGCAATATCAGTCACAATAATTGCAATTAGATGTCTTCTCAAAATCGTTCAGTCCTACTTTGACAACAGGATTTACCAAAAACCAAACATGTACTGGTCTCCCCCTAGCAGCAGCTCAATATAAAAATACTAAAATATGTTTACATACACTTATATATTGTAGTTGCATGTACGTGCACATGTATGCATACTTACATGTATCGTCACAATTCTTTAATAACCAAACTTTAAAGGTCCTTATCAAGAATTTTTTTTGTGTATATGTATTTATGGAAAATGAATATCAACCAGTAAATAATTGTTTGAATTTTCTTTCTTCTTATTTGACTCCCTTTTGGTTTTCGGTGTTTGCTAATTATGAATAACTGGTATCAGCAACCTTTTACAGAGAGAGAGAGAGAGAGAGAGAGAGAGAGAGAGAGAGAGAGAGAGAGAGAGAGAGAGAGAGAGAGAGAGAGAGAGAGAGAGAGAGAGAGAGAGAGAGAGAGAGAGAGAGAGAGAGAGAGAGAGAGAGAGAGAGAGAGAGAGAGAGAGAGAGAGAGAGAGAGAGAGAGAGAGAGAGAGAGAGAGAGAGAGAGAGAGAGAGAGAGAGTTAATTTACACTTGAAAAAATAAACTGTAAATTATTATTTAATTGGCTGAGCTTCCTTGTATAATAATTAATAATGTGGTGACATTAGGATGTGTATTTTAGTCCTTTATAAGCTATATTTGATCCACTGGTTCTATGCTGCATCAAACAAAGCTTCATCAATGCCCATTTATCCCTAATCTAAAATGTACTTCATTTGAGCTGCTTGGGTTACCTGGCAGTAGTTTGGTGAGCAGCAGCTTAGTTCAACCTTATCTCCCCAGTGACAGACTGCTCCCTCCATCCTCTCACTGCAAATCCCACCAGCCCACATCCCCTTCTGTCCAACAGTGAAGTAGGACATGTATTGTGACCATTCTGAGTTATTTTCTTCCAGAAATTCAAGCGTGGCTATCTTTTCCTCAGGCACTGTCATGGCTGTTTGTATGAGTGTGTATGTGTGTGTATGTGCAGGCGTATGGACCTGAATCCTTGTGAAAAGGGAAACACATGTGTCTGACAACCATGAAAGTTGGCAGACAAAAGACTGAAAACAAAACACACTATACAGCATTTTCTTTTTGCTTGTTTCACTAAGTTTGTCGCTGAAGGCTCCTGCAACCGCAGCTCCTGTTTTGAAGTTGTCAAAAAGTTGGAAAATAACAAGTAGACTTGATGCGCGCTGACTCAGTGAATTGTTGATGATTTATTCACAGTGTATTGAGGCCCAATGTAATTGGGTTGCAGCTTCTCCCTGATTTATTTAGGTTCACCAAAATGAAAAGTTTAAATGGTTGCTTCTTTTGTAAATTCACTGATGGGTATTTGAGCTTGATAATTATTCTCTGCTTCATTTTTTCTTCAACAGTTCAAAGTGCCTTCAGCAACCAGCGCAATTATTACAAATGGTGAGTCTGGGGAAAAGTCTTTTGTCATTTTTCTTTGTCTCTTTAATGAACCTCTGCAAGTGGAAAAGTGACATCTTTAGAAGTGTGACAGTTAAAAGAAACCATCTTACTTCAGAGTCTCATTTGTCTGGAAACCTCAGCTGAGACTCAGAACCTCAACAGCAAGCTGGGAAGAAAGTTTGTGATTTTGGTGGATTTTAAATAAAGTCAGAGTGCTCACTGCAATCTGTGAACTGCAGTGTGATGCTGGAAATAAGCTAAAAAATGAAATACTGTAAAGTCAGATAATGATCATAGTAATCACTGAAAGATCTTCCACAAAACCTATAAACGAATACTTTAAAATATCTGGAAGTAACTGCAGAATCCAGGTAAAAAGATTTGTTCAGATACAGTTGATCTGTTTTGCAAAGCTAATTTACCTTTTTTTAAATTTAAGAAAAAAAAACCCTAAAAACGTTCCTAACATTGCCATAAACTTTTCACAAAGTTGTCATAAAGGTTTTCACTACAAATTCTTCAGATATCAGGCTCTTTAAAGACAGTCTCAAATACCTTTTAGCCTTACTATCTGTCACAGTGCACAAGCTACAAGGTGAACCTACTGATATCATTTGAGTCCAGCTCCCAAAGGCTTCAAAGGAATAAAACATGTTGCTACTTCTTTCATTGCAAAATCTCAGAGTGCTGCAGTTTTGAACAGTGCTCTGTGGCTTCATTACTTACAGCAACTGCAGTGATTGCAGCCATGTCTATGCAACTAACTTATGATGTTATTGATCTACCAATTATCTTAACTCCTAATTTTTTTTAGTGTTTTTTCCATATTAGAGATGAGTAAGGCTGCGCTCACACTGCAAGCCAAAACCCGATTTGTCCGACAGTGTGGACAGTCAGGCCTAAAAATTTTGAGAAGGAATCAGATTTGAATCAGATTTGCCTCCAGTCTAAATGTTTGAATTGCCTTATCTATCTAGTCAGTTAAAAGATGATTATTTAATTCTATGTTTTCACTTGTAGCACTAAGAACTGGCATGAAAAAATGTTGTTGTTTCCCAATAATTAAACTCTGCAGTGAAAGCCACATTAAAACCAGTGATGGTCTTATTTACAACTGCTCTGTACGGACAGTTTCAAGCAGATTAGGAAAAGAAATTAAGAGAATATTCACCTAAAATGGCTGAGATGTACGTGCCATGTCAAACATGAATGAATGACTTCTCTGTCATCATTCCAGATAGAATTGCTTGCTGCGGAGGCACGCTCTCATTGTTGTTGCCTAGTGCAACATCATTACGAGTGAACTGGCAATATTGTAAATTATCTCATTTCTGTGCAGATCATTTACATGTACAATCTTCTTGGTTTACATTGTGTCTTTCTTTTTTCCTTTCTTTCATGGTCGTCCTGCAGATGGAATAGGAATCAACCCTGCCCAGACAGCAGGTGAGTTGTGATGTCATTTTAGAGCCTGTGCCTTAAATAAACTGCGAAAAACTATTTTTCCCAAAACATTTTGGTGTTATATCTTCACAAAAGATACTGTAGATGGTGTAAGATGTTTTTCTTTTCATTCTATTGTATTAAGGTGCTTAGAAGAATAAACCACCTCTGGGCTTTATTTTAAGCTTTCATCAAAGCATTTATAGCAAACTTGAATAAAGCATGTTTCATAATGTGCTTTGGTAAGGTTGGTGGCATTGTGTTATATTTTAAAAGATTAGCTTGATAAAGCCCCCAGAGGCAGGGATTTCTGTGGGTGGTTTGACAAAGACGGCTAACTAATGTAATTTAAGGCTCTAACAAAACAAAGTGATCTAGGATCAAACTGTTCCAGCTAGTATAATCACAGTTATTCAAGTGGGTTTGAAAAATATCAGGTTAAATTGGTATTCATGGATGTAAAAGACAGAGATCATTGATTCAGATGTATATGGAAAATACTGAAGAACTATTAAATAATAAAAAAATATTCACCATATCAGCTTGGCAAAGATCACTGACTCTACAATGGAGAGAAGTGAAAATCACCTAAAGGTTTTTGTCTTTCTGCTTAGGCTTGTAAATGTGACATCGTGCATAGGACTCCAAATGTCACCTGTCTCTCACCTTTTCTCTCTCTACACCCTTAATTGTTCACTTTAAAATGCCAAAAAATATATTTTCAGAAGGGTACTTATGAGTCATGATGTTTCTCTGGAAAGGAGTTATTAAAAATCACAGAGTAACTAGGCTCTATCTTTCCCCAACTTGAAGGTGATTTAATATTGTACGTGCAATAATGCAAGGTTATGTCACCATATTGCAGTTGGCTGTGTTCAGACCTGCATGTGATTTTAAAATGTTAAACCCCAAAAGAACTGATCACATTTGGATGAAGGATGAGTTGAGAAATTGGGTGAAATAAAGTGAGTGGTGCACACTGGCGTTGACAATAAGGTTTATCTGAAATAATGTGTTTCCATGGTTACTTAACTTTAATTTAATTACACCTGCTTATTGGAAGTGAATTCCCTAAAAAATAAGCCTGAGTTACTAAGATCAGCCTAACTTAACTGAGATCTCTGTGTTTGAACAGCTACTTCTATATAAATGATGTTTTACTGATTCATGAATATAGATGCAGTGCCCAGAGAAAGCAGTATTTAATGTTAAATTAAAATAGAAACAGACCTACAGCTGGAGGCAAACTATAATACATGAGGCTGTTTAGTCAGAATTCACTTGACTTCTGATTCTCACATTATTGCAGAGCTCTGATGGATCACTTTTTTCTCTGTCTCAGCCTCCTCAGCGTTTCCCTGAGGTTCATGTGTAGCCCACCTCTCCTTATGTAAGACATCATCCTCAGCAGAGGTTATGGATGACTGGGTTTTCTGCATAGAGCAGGATAAGGCAGTGTCTGCCTTGACAAGAAGGCAATATTGGAGAAAGGAACGACTGGTGGGCATTTACAGCAGCTTTTATCTGCATAACATTCATGCTGTGTGCTGCCAAGAATAGCCTCAGTTCAGACACCTCTGTCAGTTTGTCTTTTTTTTTCACCCACTGCAGCCACTCTAGTTCATGTTCACAGGGTTGAGTACACGATGGAAATTGATCGTATGCAATTTTGTATCATGAAAATATCTTTTTCTTCACACATCTTTAAAATACTAATATTGTTTTTCTCCCTTATAACTACAGTCTACTTACACTAATGGTTCTAGACATGAGTTACACCTATGTGATCTCAGTCTAATTGCTGTCTGTAATTATTTAAATTAACTTGCTATGTGTGGGCTCAATAACAAATAACCTTAAAATTAAACATTTAATGCAAAAGTCTGTTGAACTAACCAACCTGCATGCAACTTTATAAATATATCTATGATTTTGATTTAGAGCTAGCATTTTCTACCTAATTGGGTATAGTTATACTTTTTTTCTTTTTCTTTTAAGTTTCTCTTCCACCTGGCAAGTTGACATACTGTTTGGAGTTTATGAGCTTAAGTGACTCTAAAACCCCCTATTAAAGAGCACCGATTATAAACATGTCATCTTCATAGCACTCTGTCCTGTGTTGCAGGGAACGTGTTTCTTAAACATGGCTCAGAGCTTCGCATCATTCCCAGAGACAGAGTGGGAGGACAGGGAGACGGATGCTGCTTTTCCTCGTTGACGGCATAATGACTCACCCAGCAGAATTCATATAACACTTGAGACCCAGGAAACACCCCAGTGTGTGCCATATTTATTTTCTGGCCACAACTGACAGTGACTCACATGAGAGTATATATATTTAAAGTGATGATGACATGCACAAGAAATGCATGCCTCCTCCTTCTTCATTTTCAGTCAAGATTTTGCGGCATAACAAGATTCATCAGACATCACACATACTGAGCAATTAATATTCACAAATACAGCTGCAACCCATGACTAGCAAAGATTAACACCAGAATCAACAGTACTAGCTTTCATATCTTTGTAAATGACAATAAAAAGTATAAATCGCAATGACACATGCCTATTTTGCAGTGTTTACTTTTATCTTTGTTAACATGTGTTTTGCTAATGTGCAACATGCTTTGAAGGAAGGACCATTATTATTTTATTAAGTGGCTATAGATTCAGGTAAATTGTCTGTTCATATTAAATATTCTTTGTTTATATCAGCTACCAGTTGTCAGACAAGTATTCTTCATAGATGTTAAATGAACTATGGTTCTGTACCGAACTTGTATCATGGACCAGTTTCCATAACTAGAGGAACATATTCTACCTGCAGATAAGAATTCTTTGGATTATGTGATGAAACATGATTGTTCATCTGTCAAATTGTGAAAACATGTGGATCTTTGCTGCCCTCTGTCAGGTTGCATTTTAATGTCAGTTTGTGCTCACCCAAATTCCTTGCCTCTGTATTCCAAACTATGTATTACTCCCCATCTTAACATAATAAATATTAAAATAAGATTACACTGAGTAATCTAAATGTTTTAATATGCAATGCTTTGTCAGTTAGGACATGAGGAGCAGTTGGTGAGAAAACAAAGCAGGCTTCCAAAAAGCTTAGTTTAAAATGCCTCAGAATGGGTCAACAGCTGAGGTGAAGTTCATCCAACCCCTATAACACTTGTTTTCATCTGGGAAATAAATTACATTTTGTTTTGCTGCAGGCAACCTGAAAAATCTGTGGATTGATAATGTTCCTTCATTCAAGTCTCTGGACTCTTTCTATCCAAAAATGACACCATGACTAATAGGTAAATCAGCTGTTTGTTCTGCGACATGCCTTATTGTTTCTTAGACTGACTAATGAGAAGAAGCTGTTTATAATCACCTTTACATTCATCACTATCACCTAAGAAGGTCTGAATCATTTATTTCCAAACTCTTTCTCTACTCTTTCACCACATTGGAAAAAAATATGCAAGTGAGAACAATGAAGCATGCAATACACAAGAGAAAGCACACCACTGTGTCTCACCATCCATTAGAATGCACAGTCAGATGGGGCGAAGGGCATTTCAAGTGGATTTTCTCATTTATTATAATTAAAGTCATTACTGGACACATGCACCAGTGATTTAACTCTGAAAAGGGAAAAGGCCACAGAGTAGCCTGGACACCAAAGATCTGAAGCAGTGTTGGCCTTGGTCCTCTAAAAATGCTAAATTACTGCAGTTAGTTGCCAAACCAGTAGTAATTTTTTTTCCCCTTTGTGTGCGGTTGTTGTTTTCAGGACAGAATATTTAATTTACAGTAAGGCTACCATCATCCAAAACAGCTTATTTGCAATATTCCAATTGAGACTGTGCAGACACTGCAACACTGTGAGGGACTTCCAGTCTAAAGTCAAAGCTGTTGAAATGAAAGAGCATTTCAAAAAAGAAGTTTTAGAAATAGGGAATGACTTTTAGTTAAGAAAACAAGTGCTACCTCCACATCATGTAATCCTTCATAGCAGCAGTACACATCTACACATTGAAATATCCATGTGTCTAGGTCTGGGTTTTATGTTAGTCAAATAAAAAAGGCCGTTAAAGATTTGAATATCTGAATATAAAACACACAAAACATGGATTATGCCGTTGCATGACATTATGCAGACTCATGGCTCTCCCCTCTTCTGGAGGTAATGACATTGTCAGCTCACTGCTCTACAGAGAGGCATATTAGGTTAATGCCGATTTAGGTTTTTGGCTAAAATGAAAAATTAATATTTTTATGTTTCTTTTAAGTGATGGTAGTTCATGGATGCAGTTATTTGTGTTTTTTGTACTTGATTTTTGTTAATAAATCTGTCTTTTTTGTTTCCGATTGAGTGAAATGTATGAAGTGTGGCACCTGGCAACTCCTGTCCATGGATTCATCATTCAATAGATTTGAAATCCTGTTCAACCAATTATCCAACGACAATTATATACCTAGATGATATGTATCTTTGTCCATTTAGACTCTTGTAAAGTTACAGTAGTGTTCAAAGGTGTCATACTGTTTGTACTTTTAAAGGCTGCAAATCTATCAATGTGTGCCAGTCCCTTTTTCCTAATAAATACTTCACATTTTTACATGCTGACTAAGTCCAAAAGAAAAGATAACAAGGATTAATTTAGATTAAAAAGTGAGAAATCAGCTCATTTCATCACACCATCTGATCGTGCGCTCTTTTAGGCATGAAATTAAAATTTCACGCTTTCACAAAAAACAGATCCTTCACTTTAATCTTTATGAGCAGTGAGGTAGAAAAATGCTCCATAATCACATTTCAGGTTGAGGTGTCTGTCCTGAAGAACCAGCTGCAGGATGAACTGCTGCTCAGACCTCACAGTGTCATCTGGATGAAGTCCTGACTGGGATTCACACCAGAGGAGAACTTCTCCTGAACACCCACAGTATCAGCAGTGGCACTATTCCTGGCTTCTACAAGGAGGCATCTTTTCAGGCGGCCTCTACAGTAAAACAAACAATACAGTCTACTGGCTCTACTGTGCAACCCATCCTGCAGGTAGATGTAACATTACATGATGGTCCAGCTGACAGTCTCTAACTGTGGGAATCCTTCAATTGAGATCAGACAATGGAACAAGTGAGGTTTGAATGTATGTGTAGCTGTAGGTTTATACTGTACAATTTTGGATTGTAGAGTGAATGGAGGAAAGAAGAAGAGTGTGATCATGTCAGTCCCCTCAAATGTCCCTTCTGTTTTTCTCTTTATATTCAGACATGTTTCTCCTCAAAGTGCAGAGATTGTGTGAGATTATTAGCCAGACAACTGAAAGAAGATTGGGTAGTAACATCATCAAAAGAAATAAGTAAGGTATTTGAAGTTTTTCTACAAAGATTTGTACACGTCTGACTGCACACCTACCACAGAAGAAGTAGAGTTTTTCTCAAACTTCCAATTACCCAATATCTCAGAGGTGCAAAGAGCAATGCTGGATGCTCCTATAACAGAGGACCAATTTCATCCATGAGAAATGGAAAATCGCCACGTTGGATGGCTTCCCGATTGAATATTATAAAAGATATATTGACATACTGGCTCCCATTTTATATAAAGTATATCTGAAGCATTATGTTATGTTATGTTAATGTTTATTTCAGACATAAACAAACAATTTCAATTCCAAAAGGAAAATAAAAAATCTATCAAGAATGAACCAAATAAAAGAAGAATGACATTCTTCTGGCAGTAACTGTACCAGTATGAAGTTTACACTTATTTAATTCCTGCCCCTAATTCACAATCAACTTAAATTTATGCACCTGTGTTCCTGTGTAGTATATTGAAATATATTATCATTAATATTATTAACACTATCATTACCATCTATATCACCATTATTATTTTTACTATTATTATCTAGTCATAGTATTATATCTTTATCATCATTATTACCATAGCTATCGTCATCATTATCCTTACCATCATCATCATCATCATCATCATCACCACTGCCACCATTGTCACTATCATAAATATGATCACCATTAACTCAAAGTAATAATAGAACAAATAATAGTACACAAAGTACCAAGTCCAATGTCATCTACTCATTTTTGGAACCCCAACACTTATACATACCCGCACCCACAACCAAATCACATATAATACATGTACATATAATATATATACATATATAATACCATCTTAATTCCTATACCTACTGAAGATTATTTCGTTGTACCTTTTTTTTAAAAACTTAATGCTTGGACATTCCCTCAGTTCCAGATTTACACTGATCCATAGCCTCACACCAAAAACAGAAATACTAAAGTTCCTCCTCATCATACGCACGGTAAGTTTTGCAATAAGTATGACCTCTTACTTTGTAGCCCTCCTCTCTTACAGTGAACATTTTTTGGATATTTGCAGGCAGTTGGTTAATTTTTTGCTTTGTACATTGTTTGAGCTATTTGAAATTCCACCAGATCAGCAAACTTCAGTAAATGAGACAGTAAGGATAATGGATTTGTATATGTTTAATGTGCGCCTTCAAACAAAGCTTTTCATCAATTATGACCCCAAGAAATCTATTTTCAGTAACCTGTTCAATATTCACACCATCTATCTGTATTTTTCAAAACAGGATCTTTGCCTTATACATTTAATGATGCCTTAATCACTCTTATCCATCCAACTTCAGACCTGTAAGCCTGTTTGGGGTAGACTGTAAGATATTGACAAAGACGCTAGTATCAAGATTGGAGAGGGTACTACCGGACATCATAAATGGTGACCAAGTAGGTTTCATCAAACACAGGTCATCAGTTGATAATATGCAGAGATTTATGCATCTTATACAGTACATATAAACCGCACTAATCCTATACCGGTCGCGACCCTCTCTCTAGATGCAGAGAAGGCCTTGTGGAATGGGGCTTTCTTATGGCAGCCCTTTCTCCATTTGAGTTTGGGCCTGGTTTCTGCCAATGGGTGAAATTGCTCTACTCCAACCCAAGAGCAGGCTTACAAATGGGGTGATATTTAATTAAAAGACTAAGGATTAATATCAAGAAAAGGTGGTCATCTAGAGACATACTGTAAGAGGTTTAGGTCTCCCCAATGTCAGGCTATATAATCTTGCATTTGAAATGGCCAAATTGAGTCAGCATTGAAGGGGAGCAAACACAGAGACAAAGACAGACAGACAAGACAGGAGCTGGTTACACCCTTTACACTTTCTCACATGGATCAAGAATAACTTATGTTGGAAATGTCATACAGAGACGGGAACATTTGTATGTGCACTCCGAGAAAGGAATCTGATAAATCCATTTTGGGAAAAAAGTTAGAGAACACATGGGGAAGGGGCTGGGTATAACAATACCTAAATCTCCAAGGCTGTGCCTGTTAAGGGATCACACAGACCTGCCGAAGGTATCAAAGTACGACCTTGCCATAATAAAGGTTGGAGTTATAACAGCCGCCCGAGTGATTCTTAGGCTATGGAAAAGTATGCCCCCCCCCCCCAGAATTTAGGCAATGGCAGGAACTTATGTCGGAGATAGTGTCTTATGAGCAAATGTTAGCCAGAGCAAATGTTAGCCACAGATGTGCTGCTGTGGTAGCTGTTATTGAAATGTTATTTCACTCTGTTTTGTGTTTTCGGCTCGATATCCACTTATGCTTGATCTGGGGACATATTACTGTACAATACCAATGCTGTCTACAAAAATGCAATAAACAAGATGAATTATAAAAACAAAAGTACATAAGTGTGGGTGGTTGGATATGGGTGTGCTACATGGCATGATGCTCCTTTTTTCCCCAATACAATTTTATTGAATTTTAATACAATTATATTTACAGTAGAATCTACCATCACTCTTCCTTCTGCTCACTCCCTCCCCCCCAAGCAAATACAACATCACCCCCACCCACCCCAAACAGTCCTTGAAAATACTAATAAACCAAACTAAAACCAAGTAGCTTACAGGGTATATCAAATGGCAATTGGTAAAATTGACTAGTATTAATATGACAAATATAGAATGATACATAAGAGATATGAAACATAAATAAGTAAATAAGAAATAAGAAATAAAGTTAAAGTACAAACACAGGTTACTTAAACTGCATACATATACTGTAGGACACATCAACTATAAGCACACACAGATATACCACAGACATTTATATGATTTGTGCAAAAAAGCTATAATGGGGACAATAAACTAGTGGTAATCCAGTTAACAAAATAACTAAAAAGAAAACAAAATAATAAGTAAATAAATAAATTGGATTAAAAGTAATCCTTAGGGCATTTTACTATAAGAGACGTAAGATAAACAAGATAGTTATGGCTGATTAATCAGAAGCTTTTTCCGCTTCCTGAAATTATATTAGGTGTTGCCAGCAGACATTTCTCTATTGAAACTCTAAGGGTATACTTGTTTTTCTCAAGTTTGGAAAAAACATCATGTCCCCCAACCAGGAAGATGCTAATGGAGGCCTAGATGATTTCCATGAGAGGAGAATCCTCCTTTGTGCCAGGAGGGAAGAAAATACAATTATATCCGTCTGTTTGGCATATGCACATGGATGGCAATCAAGGTACACAGTGACAGATCCACTTTTAGAACATCAAATTTAATTTCTTTTTAAAATGATGTCCGGGACATCATGTCCCCAAATTTTTGTAATTTAGGACAGAAATAAAGCATGTGGTTTTGGCTTTGGAACAGTGGATCCTATGAATGATCTTAAACTGTATGAAACCCAGTTGTACACATGAAGTAGAAGAGCTTACCCTTTCATTTACCATATACCCAGCAGTCTGAAGGCTAAACATTCATTCCTTTCTCCAAAGCAGCTTTAGCTTTGACAACAGATTTATTATTAAATGACATAAGGCAAATATAAATCTGAGAAAGTATTGATTTCTGATTGGGCTAGTCCTAGTTCCTAGTCCATAGTTCCTCCCAAGGCAACAGAGTTAGTGGTAAAGGAAGCAAAGAGAACTAAGTGGAAAACTGGAAATAATGACAGAGATGATAGTTCCCTCCAGTTTCTTTCAAGACATTTTTCGTAGTCATTTTTTACAACAATAATTCTGCCAGTTACAGTCAAAGGGAGGTTATTACATTTCTGAAAGTGAGATTTTGTATGAGGAAGTTGGGGAGGGAAGTTTGCAGAATGGGAATTGCATGAGAGTGAGTAAGATTACCCCTTTACCAACACCCTGGCATACACATTTAGAATGAACAAAGGTCTAAAGAATCCACAGGGTCCTTTTCCTTGTTAATTAGCAGAGACATTTATGCGTGAGTGAAAGTGGATGGTGAGTGATCTAAAGTAAGGACCGAGTCTTCTGTTGCATGTTTTTTGTGTATATGAGAAAAAGGAGATGTTGCAAATTCTTTCACAAAAATATGTCTTGCTGCCGGTATGAATAGTTGTGATGTGAAAAATGAATTTGCATTTTGGTGTCATTTATTTGTCACGGCTTCAGAGTGTAAAAGCCTTAAGACTGAAACACTAACAAGACAGTTCTGTGCTATTGTGCTTGCAATATTGGTAAAGTGAAGAAGTTTATTTATCCCATAAAACGAAATGCGAGTTAAGTATCCCGATGTTGCAGCGCAACAAAAAGATCATTGATTGAATGTGTTATCAAAAAAATCAGTGGGAGATTTTTGATGAAACTTTTTCACAAGATTGTTTTTGTAGCCTAAAAGCTTCTTGCACTAGACTGGAGATGCTGAGCCATAAAAGTCAGAAAAATATGAGAAAGGGACCTGAGGGAAACACTGTGTGAAAAATACACTGTTGGATTCCTGCTCTTTAGTCTTGTGTTACTTAACAGAGAGCTCTGCTAAAATAACTTTTTAGTGCTTCTCATTGAGTTCTCAATTTAAAGGTTGAATATGTAGAATATTTATTAAAAGCTATATATTTTTTAAAAATAATACAGCCACGGGGCGTTTTGAGGGGTACAGAATGAAAGTATTGCTTTTCCATAAAAAAAAATATTTAGTCTGAATTAATATTTTTAAACATTTTTGACGGTTCGACAATGACGTTCTGACACGTTCTGTGTACATTGAACCAGCCAATTAACGGCCGGAATTGCGGGTTGCCAGGGTTGTCTGTTGTTCCGGTGCAGCTACTGTAGGCTGGCACTGGGTGAAATGGAGTTGTAAACAAACACGGCCGTGTTGGACTCACTAAAACCAGCGTTTTTTGCTCTCAAGTACAACTTTTCATCACAAAACTTCGAAGGTAAGACAGAATATATGTTAGTCACTGTAAATAAGTGGTTGTTTACCTTTGTATGCTGCTGGTTCACTGAGTTTTTAGCACAATAATAGTGGTACTGTTGAACTCGCCAGGGTCTTAGCTTTCATATGAGATGCTATTTGTTTGTGTACCATGAAGTATCAAAACGGTAGCAATGGAAATGTGGAGAGTGGGTTGACTTTCTGACGCTATTCGGATTTTGATATTTGATCATTAACCTCTTAACGCACGCTGTTCCGTTCACGGGACGGGACGGATGTTAGGAGGTAGCCACACGGTCTTCTGAATGTTTTAAACACCAACCCTTAAACATATATACTCATGCCGTACATTGTTGGAAAGCTTAGATTGTTCTGATTCATTCAAGACCACTCACGACTTATATGGTTGCTCACAGCCGTAATAGTATTACCGATTAGCTCGGCTAGCCACTCAGCTAAGTGAGAAAAGCTATAACGCCTACATACCTTCAAAGTCTTCCCTTTATCCACAACGATCATCTTATGACTCAGGACTTTCTGTACAGCTCGCCAAGTATCCATTCTTGTGAAATATGAAATCCGTTTTCATAAAACCGGAATATTTTCCTCAATATGTCCATGTATTTAGTCCAACACGTAATGTAATAACACAAATAACAAACCATATACGGTCCGTTTACGTCATTTCCTGACCTGCGCGTCCATCTCAGACTACACGTGACTAGATGTTTACGACCATGAGCCTCTTCTGCTTCTGACGACACCACACACAAGCCAATCGGTGTTTAAGATTAGGCAGTACATGCAGAGACATTGCTGCTACTCCCACTGGCGTTACAATCTTTTTACAGTCTATGGTTACAATGAAATGTACCTCGGTGGTTTCAAGTCAGTTACAGCGAGGGTATGTTCGCTTCCTGTTTTCAAAATAACTCTATCGTTATGGTTTTCTTAATAATAAAAGGCAACGGGTGTTTTATTTTGTGAAAATGACCGGAAGTGCGTTACTCGCTATGGCTAACTTGAGTGGCTCCGAATTCGCAGGAACAAAACTTTAAGCAGATGTTATTTGGACAAATTAGCGTCACATTGTGGATCTAAAGGGCTACTTTCTCGCCTAAAAAGGTTAGACATGTGGATAAAGTGGTATATTTACAGAGTTAGAGCTAAAATAAAATCCGGCACCGGACCTGGCAACCCGACTGCTGGAATTACTTTTTGGTTGTTGCGACTACGATCTCGAGACATTAGATGGCGTTGTTCTGCTCATTCTACATATTCTACCTTTAAGAATATATGCTACACAGAACAAGGACTGTGAAGTTTGTCCACACACATAAAGACAGCGGATCAGCTCCAGCAACTGGATGCTGGATATTGCAGGTACACAGTCGGTATGGAGAGGAAGAATGATTACAGCCACTAGTACCTCTCAACATAGGCTGCAAGTAGGCAGGTTGTATTGAGACAGATTATCCTTGAAGTTTGTGGGGAGCACAGATATGCATACAGATGCAGTGTGTGACCTTGCAATTTTTTTTCTGGAACCATCCTCATAAATGTTTGTATCTTGCAGCGGGAAGGCAAGCCTGATATAGCTGATCCTGTTGTTCTCCTGTGGTCACTGATTACACTGCTGGTGTGGTCCACTTCAACCCTGAGAGTGTCTCTGTTGTTGTGAAAGATGAAATTGTTGTGAGCAGTCTCCCCAGGTTGGCTGATGCATTTGTACTAATGTTTGGCTCAATTTCTGCATTGTATTGAAGAAACTCCTTCACATGTTGACTTTATCCAGAAAAGACTATGTGTCTTGACGATAGTAAACCACTGAAACAGTTACTGAAAATGACTTGTTGAAAGAGTGAACCATGCAACATGTTTGAACCTCACGCAGGCTTTAACAGTACATATGGATCTATTATTGATTAAGTTCTTTTGACAAAGAGACAGTACAATAATTTTAAAGGAAGACACCTGTGAAAACATATGTCATAGACCTTGAGTTTGAAAGGCTTGGAAATGTTTTTAACTTGCTCTTACATAATGGATTTTTCTGTTACATTTGATGAATATGCTCAACATATTTCTAACCAGCTTACAGTGGGTAACGGAAATTCAAAACAGGTTTTTGCTGAGCATTTCTTTTTATATTGTTCCAGCAATTAGCACTGTTTATGCACTTTTTTCACACTGCTTATGTTTGTTTATTGTGTAGTTGCAGGTGCAGCAATTACACAATTACAGAAACCACACTGCACCTGCTCTGTTGTCTTATTGTTGTGTAAACCACCATGCTACCTGTTGCTTCATATGAGACTTTGATTGACAGAGTATATCTCAAACAATATTTGACTCGTCAGTTTTGCCATGTGCACTCAGTCTGTTTTAAAATGTTTTTTAAAAAAAAGCTATGGTTGATGAATGACACATTTGGAAAGTTGCAATTGATTTACCAATCAACTGCAAGGATTTAAAATTTTAATGAGACTGTACAAAAGAGACTGAGCAAAAAGAGACTGTACAAAGAGCAGACAGTACAAAGAGCAGACAGTACAAAGAGCGGACATGTCACACTGATTGATTTGTCTTGCTATCAAACTCGATCCATACACAGTTCATGAACCGAGCTGAATGGTTGGTGGATGCTTTTAGGCTTTCTGCTGTTTTCAGTTGCTTTGTTTGAAGATTGCAGACATACAGAGAAAAATGGGGCATGATGCTTACAAAGGGATGTCAGAGTGGTATGATCTCAGTCTCTGTGCATGAGGCTGTGTGTGTGTGAGTGTGTGTGTGTGTGTGTGTGTGTGTGTGTGTGTGTGTGTGTGTGTGAGAGAGAGAGAGAGAGAGAGAGACATAGGAATCAAGACCCACTTGCAATAAAATGGGTGTTCCCATGGACTACTCCATCTTCTTTTCCCCAATCCTTTTTGCCCCCACTGTTTTATAAATGACAGGCTGACCCTGCTCCTTGGCCTACTATTAAAGGCAACCAATCTAAAATGACATCTGGTGGTCCTCCACAGACACAGTGTTGATAAGACCAGCCATGTGGCCATAGATCAGTGAGCCAGATAAAGAAATGAGGAACCAAAGAATGGAAACAGCCTCTTTCTGACAGCCCATCCAGCTCATTTTCACTTTATCCTCACACATCTGTCACCAGTCTGCAATTTGGGAGGGGAGGGGGGTTAAAGGGCATGCCATCCCCTTTGTTAGCAAAATGACACATCTCCTAGTAGCAAACAGAATGCAGAGGGGTTGTTCAGTCTAATATGTTAGTTTAGTCTGCCTTACTCATTGATCTTTTACCTGACTGAGGTGTGCGCATGTTACAATCTATCACCATGGCTCTGAAATAGCAGTAGCCTAACTGCAGTTTATTAATAATTTCATGATGCTGTCCATGATGCTGAAACTGCAGACAGCTTACTAATTGCATTTTTTTTCTCAGTACCACCCTTCTGTCAGTTTCATCTTGGTTTTATTATGTTCTCTAAACTTAACCTATATGATAATCCTAAACATAACCCTAACCCTCCCATTAGGCCAACCCTACTGTCTGTCACTCAAGTAGTTGCAGCAACACACAAACTGGAACCTCAAACCTCAGAGAAACAGATCAATGTGCTAAAACCATTTAAGGCTCCACATCAGGATTATTTAATTAGATCAATGACCTAATTCTGCCCCCTTCTGTCTTAAAATTAGTATGGCAGCTGGTAGAAATCCCTGTAGAAGAGCACCAACATTGCTGGACTGACTGATTACTGTGCCTACACTTCTCCCTCTGCAGGATGTCAACTAATTGGTCTAGATGAAGTGTAGATAATTATTCATGCTACAATTTTCTCTAATTCTGCAATGAAAGGGGGGAAATCAGTTAGTCTTCACATAAAAAGGAAAATCCCTGTGTATTGTTTCTTAATTGTTTCCTTTTTGCGTAACTAAAGTAAAGTTACTGACTTATTTATATTTCTATGTCATTCTGAAACTTTACAGATATTTAACTTAACATCCACAGGTCCCTCCTCAAATGCAAGTTCATTTGTGATTGATGTGAACTTTAATATCCAACCAAAAGAGGAGCAAACATTTATCAACATTTATATCAACAACATTTATAACACATCATGTATCACATCACAAAAGGCCCCACAAACTGCCAGAAAGCTAAAAAGGGCTCTTCAGATGCCAGAATATTGATCTATCTATCTATTTCATATTGAACCCACCAGTTGATGAGTTCTATCTCATTCTCCTTCCTTGTCATTTCTGTTTGTCTTTACATCTCTAAAATTACATGTCAGCTGAAGGTGGTCAAGATGTTCCCCTTACACTCAACACAGTGTCACTTTTTAGATTTGATATAAATTCATCTTTTTTGCATTTTAAGAGCATCCTCTACTCTTTGTGTGCATATCTTTTTTCAGTATGATGGGACAGCTCACCCTGTCAGCATGCATCTAAAGCTTTTTAGTAAGCCTTGATTCAGAACTAGAACTTTTCTGCAACAACATTTATAACACATACTGTATGTCACATACTCATTTAGTCTACTGTCTGCTGTAATAGGGTTGGAGCGACATGAACCACTACGGGAACTGAGATTAAATTCGATTCAAATAGTGATTCAAATAGTGTACATTTATTTTTAATAAATAATGTGTTTTGATTTTATTCTGTTCTGTAACAATAGAAAATAAATTGCACACGTTTAAAATGCATTTGAAAATTGTCTCACAAAACAGTTTTTCTCTTTTGAGTTAAGTGGTCTCCTGAATCTGTTGAGGCAGTCTAGAGCTAATATTTTATAATACCCTATTTTCTTTGTGTATAAAGGGCTTGTGGAAGTATTAATAAACTGCTTGGAGAGTGTATTTTAAGGATACAACAGCCATAGGCTGAGTTTACCCTTGTTTGCGTTATATCCATGCAGATTGGTCAAAACAGAAAGAGCAAAGTCTCATAGCTATTCTATTGTTTTAGTATTATAACAGCCAATACAAATGAATAATGCTCAATTCTACTTTACTATAACTACTACTGCTCTGTCCTGCTACACCTAATTATTCTACAATATCAATATTGATAGCTAGATAGATATTAAAATGTTTCTCCCGAGCATCATCATGAGGTTTTGAACGATATAGTTTGAGAGTATCTACAGTATCTGCTTATTACTAAATTATAATGTATGTCACAAAACCATGTATCAATTTATATACTGATTACAAATTATGCACAGAGGGACTTAAAGTAAAATGTTACCTACATTACTATCTTCTGTAACCTAGAGCCTACACAGTATTCATTTTGGGACCTGCACAGTCTAAAACCGTGAAGGTGGCAAAAACATCAAAATCTGATCATGGAAACATTTGCAAATGTAATGAGATATTCTCTGAACACTGCTCATTAGCAGCAATTATTAATATACAGGATATTTTTCTGTTGTTATTATGTGACTTGCTTACTGTTACTTACTGTTTTCAATTATCACCGGTTATGTTATTGTTGGGTTATCAAATTGAATGCACTTTTATGCAACATGTGTCAGATTTCATTAATTGCATAACATCTCTCTTTCTTTTAGAAACTCTTCTTCTCACACTGCATGTGCAAGGTCACCTCACTTGATGTATACCTCAAGTGGTACAACTTCCACACAGGTGAGTTTGTGACACACTCCAATGTGATCGCTGAGCAAGATAAAAGCATTATAGCTACTGCGCTGAACAGTCTTCCCTCAGTAACAGAGATCTCACTGCTGCACTGATTAAATGTCAGTGAGCATTTGTGAAGGGCAAGGCTTGTGAGTGGAGTCTGCATGCTCTGTGTGTGCAGCAAATATTCACAGACAAGAAGCAGCTCATTGGAACAGTGGAGTTAAAAGGTTATGAGTAAAGGGAAAGTGTGTCATACAGAGGCTCCTTAACCTTTAAACCAGCTGTGGTGTCTGTTTTGATGGCTGGAACTTTGTTATTAGGCAGCGGAAACTCTACATCTGCTTTCAGAGAGCTGCTTTCACACAGCTTCTGCGTGAGATGTATTTCTGCAAGGTGAACAGAACCCATCGCAGATAGTATTCTTCATAGGCTTCTTAATGTCAGATGTCAGTGAAAATCCCAACCGAACTAAGCTTGCAGGTTCAACATGGATTTTGAGTATCCTCTGAGGTTGTTTTGATTCACTCTTATATCTTTCTTAAAACCCTACATGCAAAAAAAACAAACACATCCTATCTTTAATAGCCGTATCTTGATCAGTGGGAATAAATCAGTGTGACGCAACCCTAGCCTGCCTGATATGCCCAAGTAAATAAAAAAATATTTAAAAAATGCATCCTGATGGTGAACCCAGAGTTGCACAATTCTCCTTTAGTTGAAAAATGTCAACACCTGATCACCTTTAACTTATGACTTAACTTATTCCTAGAATGTTGTTGCCAGTCTTCACCACCAGAGAGCAGTAGTCTATTAAAAAATAGCACAATTTATTTCCCAGATAATTTGTGTGGCACCTAAATGATTGATTAGCCTTGGTTAAATTCAGAGGAATTAAGGTGTTCCTCTTCTTTCTCTCACAGGACTAAAATCTTTTGGTTACATAATATATACAATGATTAACAAGATATCTCTACAGCCTTAGTTGCATCAACAATGGAACTAACTGTGTATGGAGTAGTTTCTTCTTTTTTCCCGTCTTGTATGAGCAATGGCCTCAGGAGTATAAACTGCTTCATTTGTTCTTCTCTTTGTGCCTTCTATTCTTATCTGTATGCTCCAAAACATACCAAAATAGAAATACCATTAAAGTGAAGAGTTTTGAAAATATGGTCCGAAACATTTCTCTTCTCTTCTCTTCTCTTCTCTTCTCTTCTCTTCTCTTCTCTTCTCTCCTCTCCTCTCCTCTCCTCTCCTCTCCTCTCCTCTCCTCTCCTCTCCTCTCCTCTCCTCTCCTCTCCTCTTCTCTTCTCTTCTCTTCTCTTCTCTTCTCTTCTCTTCTCTTCTCTTCTCTTCTCTTCTCTTCTCTTCTCTTCTCTTCTCTTCTCCTCTCCTCTCCTCTTCTCTTCTCTTCTCTTCTCTTCTCTTCTCTTCTCTTCTCTTCTCTAAATGTATTTATTGGTCCACATTCAAATTCAAAATAACAAGGGGGAAAAAAAATACTTCAACAAACGTTCACCTCCAACAAGCCAGAAGAGCCGACAACAACTGCTGCAAATTGACACTGCCTGCAGGGCTGAGGGCTGAGTGCTTTGTCTGATGTGTGATGGAGTGTGGCAGGCTTGTCCCTTATTAGACTCATCACCTCTATGAAATCACATGAAATAGAGAGAATACGCTCAGCAAGGGGCACGTCAGAAAGCCAACCAGCCAGAAAAAGTTTCACACACGTTGTAAACAAGTCATTAAAGCCTAACAGTTCAGAATATTGGCTTTTCTCCTGTATTTAACATAGAAAGTCCCAGCAGTGAATGTCAACCTGGGAAACAAAGGATTTCAGTAAAGTAGCTGATATTTCTGAAATAAATAGATGAATCTCAAATGTTTTTCAGAACCACAAACTGGTTTATTTAAAAGTCTCCCTTCTCTCATAGTTCACAGGGCAATTAATCTTGAAAGAGACACAAAAAGACAGCGTGCTGAAACCATATTTACCCAATTCTCCTCTAATTTATAATAATAACCTTGCTCCTCTAACTGAAAGCCTAAAACCAACAGGAGCATTGTCATCTGTTATGTAAATGAATGTGTGAGACGCAGGAACAAACTGGCAGTTTCACCAGACAGTAAATGTTTACCAGAATGGCACTTTGTGTCAACTTACACAGTCATTGTGCTGATGATTACAGAGCAGCAGCAGCACGGAGATGCCTGTTTGGAGAAGAAGAGTTCCTGGTGTGTCCTCTGAATGCCTGCATTTTCATGACTGTAATATAGGAACAAAGACAGAACAGATGTGAGTCCGTATGCATTTTGTATGTCGTTGTGTGAATGTGTGTACAATGTGGGGGTTTCCCATTAGGCTCACAGCTGACCCAGACAAAAAGTAATTGCAGGGTTGGATCCACGGTGGGGTAAAATCAGTGGTTTGCATGTTGAGATCTTCCTTTTATGTGTCGTTTTTCTCAAGAAGCAACAGGTTCTGCGCTGTTATGGAGATAGTGAGGAAAGAGCAGAGAGTGACAGGAGACCTGCTCCTTTCATTGATGTTGAGTGTTGAAAGCACCAGAGTAACAGTTGTGGGATGCAAGAAGAAGTGGTGGTCAGGTCTTTGAAGTAAAAGTACTAATAACACAATGTGAAAATACTCCAGTACAAGTAAAAGTTCTGCATTCAAAGTTCTTTACTAAGAACACATTTATGTTTTTTTATTTATCTGTAAAGTGCACTTTACTATCAAAAGCAAAGGTATTCATTATGCAGAAGGCTCCCTTTCAGAGGGTTGTAGTGCATTACTGGATTATTATTCATAATGCATTAATATATGATTATCTTTTTAATGTTAGCTAGTTGAGAAGAAGCTTCTACTGGTGGGATTTTATAAACTGAACAAGTGTTTTGTGCATTTATGTGCAAATTAATTAACTATAGATTAGTCAAATAATTGTAGAGACCTGTAGTGAGTAGAAGTGGATAAGTATAAACTGATAATAACCAAGGAAGGTACAGGTACCTCAATGTTATACTTCAGTGCAATGCTTGAGCAAAATATGCTTATTTCATTTCCACTGCTGTGTATACGCATCAGTAATTATTTCCTGTGTCTTAAATGTATTCGATGCATGAATATATGAATGCAATGTATTCATTTTCATTTATTCATTGGGGTTATGTGTTATCTATTTAACAAATAGATGGTACATTTTCTCCTGAAACGTTAAAAAACCACAGCAGTGCAATCAAGATGCAAAACACGGAGCTTCTGATTTGTGTATGGATTCAAACATTATTGGATTCCTACAAACAAACTTTCTGAAGTAAGAGTCTAATCAGAAGCAGAAACACTCTGTATGTCTCGACTGTCAGCTGTGTCACACAGCTTTGCCACAGCATCACAGATTAAAACTCCTACTTCTTGATTGTGGAGGGACAGACGTGTGTGGGTGGTGTGTGTCTACAAACAAACAATGTTTTCTCAGTGCAATATAGAGTCACATTTTAGGGGCTCAGCCTTGAAGGGGGAATCCATATTGTTAAGTTGGCAGTTACTTTTGGAGTTTTTGATGACTTCTTAATGGTTACAGTCCTGGTAACAAGAAAAAAACATTTGAACAAGCATTATAAAACCTGTTTATACATCCACGTGTCCAGGCAAACATCATTTTCATATTGACCAATCTGCTCCAGTGTTCTCCTGCTGCATTTAATTAATGTGCACTAAACTGATGAATACACATTTGGCTTTTAATGGTAAATGTAGGCCCAACTCCTCGCAAAATTGCTCTTCACGTAAATTAGCTTTTATGACAAGTAGGTGATGTTTTGTCATTTGCAGCATGCACACCAGGATATTATGCAAATGCAACAATCTGACAGGTACCCAACGCTTGTACTGTCTCATTACCTGACAGTTTTGAATCTTCCACATTCCCACATAGGCTCACACCCCAGAATCTCCATGTGTGGCCTTATCACAGTAAAGCAGCTGCTGTGCAGAAGGAACCACAAATCCCATACTGTATGAATATGTGATAAATCTAAGGCTGGACTTTCCAAAAGTTTCACTGTGCTTGGTAGGTGATAGAGACGGGCTGCAGTAGGGAACTAGAGTTTTAGTGCTAATTAGTCAGATGGGAACAGAACAAGAGCTTGTGAAGTGAACATCCAAGGAGTCAAAAAATAATAATAGGAATCACGTACAGACAAGTGCTTATTATGTAGGGATTCCTCTAAATACTTTCTTATGCAAATAAGAGTTGTATTTTGTTTCCCACAAAAGTCACAGGTGAAAATGTTCACTAGTCTCTAATTTAGTCTGCGTAATAATGATCTTCACATCCCTCCTTTGCCCCCCCCCATTCAGACTTCAGTCTTCAGCATGATCTGTTTGAATGTGCCCATACAGTATCTCACAGTGCAGCTCTAATACGCATGTATCTGAAGGCTTTCTCTCACATTTCACTTCACAAGAAAAATATTCTAAAGGGGATATACAGTAAAGTATATGCCAGCTGGAAAAGCTGAGAGTGCCACGCACTTTGAAATAACAAGGCACTAGAAACCCTCTAATCATGTGGCATCTTAAACGTGGGTGGTGGAGAGTCAAGAACAAAATAGTCACAAGTAGCACTTCTAAAGTTCAAGCTTACATAGAAGGATTTTAAACAATGAGGGCTGTTGTGTTTGTACAACTCAGAGAATCATTGAAGAACTTTTCAAATATTCATGTTTGAATGTAAAGATACACAGAAACTTTCTTCAGTAGGATTAAGAAGCTGTATAATTTGCCTCATGATAGCATCAATATGAATTGTTATACATTAACAGTACTGATGCTCTGTCCCTCTGTGATGAACGTGTGGAAGTTCCTGAGAAGCAAACCATGTTTCTCAGAAATGTGCAAATGTATGCACAAATGTCTGAATGACTTATATTTGATTAATAGCATACCATGCTTTTTATTTGACTGGGACAGTTGCCATTGCAAATCTCTCTCCACAAATGCTAAATTCAAAATGAAAAAAATATTCTTCAAAAACACTGAAAATAATAGAGAACTGATTACATCAAAAAGCCCATTTCCATGCAGGAAGAGAGCAATGGGCTTTTCTCTCATCACTTAGTCTTGACAGATGTTCCAACTTGTTGTATAAATTTTCCCCCAGGACCACCATCATGGACTAGCAGGATAGGTTTTCTCAAATCTTAAGAAACCATATGCAACATGTTTTGTTCCCTATTTCACATTAACATGTTAATGCTTATGGTCATATTTCAGATTAGTTCACTGATCTACACTGACAGGGATGGAGACATTTTTCCAGCCTGAGGGAAGGTCAACATTTTTTTAAAGGCCTACATTCAACTGCTTATTCACAACATGATAAACAGTGAGATGAATAATGAATGGATAAATACATACATGAATATGAACTAAACAACTTCTTTGCTTCTATCACCTTCACACTCAAGCCAGCTGCAAGAGGTGTGAAGTTAGAGCAAATGAGGAGGAACATTAGTGACAATTACAGAGCCAACAACAAGCAGACAAATGGCAGTGTTCTTTTATTTGAGGACTAAAGGACCTGTGAATGTTTATCTCATCAGCAGTTTGGTCGTAATTAGGTAATTACTGTTTCTTGCTCTTATGGTTTTGATTCTTATAGTCAAAACAACAATAATAGTACCTCATTTTATTATATTATGTACATGCGGTAGCTATACACCATCCAGAACGTGCTCCAAATGAAGAATACTGTGAAATTACTTTTCAGGCTCTATCGATTTTTGTTCTGCTCAAGATTGTCTCAGAGTTCAAACAGAACTATGATGTGCAAAATCATCTGTAGGTGTTCGAAACATATAAATTAGCTTTTTTTTTTCTTTGTTATTGACAGAAGACAGGAGATAAAAAGAGAGAGAGAGGCATGCAACATTGGTCTTCATACTATACTGATATGCTGGTCCTTGGATGCAGGGTGATGTCAAAAAAATAATGATTAGTAATTACAATTAACTAGTGATTGCTAGTGCATGAAATATCTCTTTATAATGTGCTAAAAACACAATGAATTTGTTACATATGATCAGTTGTGAGAATTTTTTGTGAATTCTTAAAATGATTTATTCATTTTTGAACTATTTCGTAATTAAGTCTGTCTCTATCATCAAAGCATCTGGACAACAAACGTAGTGGGGTAGGCTAATAAAACCCTTTCTGACAAGTTACAATTTTGTCATTTTTCCCACGTTCATCAGTTTTTCATCATATCCGCACAGATGACATGATTGTATGATCTGTATTACCTAGCCTACTCATGAACAATACTCGAATAGGCAATTTTCCCCCCCTTTATCAAATCTTGCAGAGAATAGTCCTGACAGGAGAAACTCAGTAATTGCACAGTATGCAATGACTCGCGTCTGTGTAATTGAATTCATCTTCCAGTCTCCTCCTCCTCCTTATGAATGTCAGCTGTACTGCCCACTGGCAATAAGGTTGAACTAACAAGCCCTCAAAATCCTCCAATATGGACAGAGATGGGCGGTAGCACTTCTACACAGGCTATCAAGTGCCTCAAGTTAAAACTCCTGCGCGCTTTTCTCGCTGAGCATGTCGAGGGACTGCACGGATAGATGCGTGGGAATCAGCGTCGAGGCATTCAGCTGACTCCCATGATTTAAGGGATTTTTACGCTTAGCTGAAACGACTGAAACATTGGGACAGTGACGGTTTTCGGATGATTTGGATCACGTTCATTGCCAAGATGTTCTACAGACTTCTCCTTTGTTTTTCAGTAACAGGTATTGTTTTCGCGCAGCCTGACAGCTCTGGATTATTTTACGCACTGAGATCTGAACTGTCAGAAGATGCAATCTTGGTGGCCAACAACGGAATACGTGTGCCTTTCGGGAGATCCGTCTTCATCGATCCCATCAATGATTTGGTGATCCAGACACAGCCGGGAGACCGGTGCAGCATCACCGTCTTGGATAATGATCCGCTCTCACAGAGACCGGGGCATCTCTCTCCCAAAAAGTTTCCGTGTGATTTCGGTCCCAATGACGTGACATACTCCCACTACGGGTCCAGGAGTCCAGCTAAAGACAGAGTGAGGCTGCAGCTCAGGTATGACGCGCAAACTGAAACCGTTATTATCCCGTTTATGATGGAGGTTGAGGTAGTTTTTACGCAGCTAGAGTTACTCACCAAAAACATGCCTCTCACTGTTGATAATCTCAAAGGGATGAGTAACCCCATAGATAAGAAGATTTTAGAGTTCACATATGAGAGAGACTCTCATAAATGCGAGGTGACGTCCCTGTCAAGCGGCAGCCCGCTGCCTAGATATGGAAGACTCATTGATGGGGGCAAACTTTCTAAAATGATGGACTGCGATGAATTCACACAAGCTGACATCCGTTATGAGCACACGTTTGAGCGCAAGTCTCCCAACAGGGATTATGTTCCCATGGTTGTGGAGCTGCACGATAAGGAAGGCAACCTAGTGAAACAGGAGTATTTCCATCTCATGATTCGCATCAAAGAGGGAGAGGAGAACACGCCTCCCAAGCCCAGCTTTGTGTCCATGATGATGATGGAAGTCAGCCAGTTTGTCATGATTGCCCTCACCCCTGATATGCTCGCTGCTGAGGATGCAGAGTCAGACCCAGATGAACTTATTTTCAACATCACCTCTCCCTTATCTTACGAAGAGGGCTACATAGTCAGCACTGATGATAGAAATCTCCCCATCACATCCTTCTACCAGAGAGACTTGCGTGATCTGAAAATAACTTACAAGCCCCCCTCCCTGGACTCAGACACTGAGAGGATTTTCCAGCTTGAGTTTGAAGTGGTAGACACAGATGGGGCCATCTCTGACCCCTTTGCTTTTATGATTGTTGTGAAACCGATGAACTCTTTGGCCCCAGTTGTGACACGTAACACGGGTCAGCTACTGTATGAGGGTCAGTCCAGGCCTCTCTTTAGCGCCCACAATTTGGAGATCAGTGATGAAGATGACCTAGATAGTGTCACCTTAACAGTAATAGACGGCCTGCGCCACGGGGACCTCATGGTGTTGGGTTCACACAGGAAATTCTTCACACCCGCTGACCTTGCGACAGGGGTTGTTGTGTATCAGCACGATGGAAGTGACACATACAGCGACAACATTGTCTTCAAGATGACGGATGGTAAAAATGAAGTAGAATTCCTCTTTCCCATTACAATTGTTCCCACTGATGACGAGCCACCTATTATAAATGCCAACACTGGCCTTGTGCTATTTAAAAACCAAATGATGTCTATATCTCCCCTCATGCTCAGTGCTGCCGATATTGACTCTGAGGACTCAACTATTAAATTCATTATTGTTCCCCCATTTTCCACGATTGGCACTGTGCTTCTAAGGCAGTCAGATGCCCCAGAGGACCCCTCCTCCTGGAAGTTCAATGCTGAGGATGAAATGTATGAGAAAGAAGTGACAGAGTGGCTGCAGAAAGATATCACTGATGGGAAGTTGTTTTACAAGCACATAGGCCCCCACAACACAGACACTGTCATGGATCAGTTTGTGTTCACAGTTCAGGATGACAATGACCCCCCTAATGAGTCAGGAGACAATGCGTTTATAATTAGGGTTTTACCTATAGATGATGTACCCCCTGAGCTTTTCCCTGGCACCACGCTGCAAATGACTGTTCAGGAGTACAAGCTTACACACTTTAGCAAAGAATTTCTGCGCTACACAGATTTGGACTCTGAGGACCGTGACCTCAAATATACAGTTATTCAGCCTCCCACAGACACAGATGAAAATAACCCAGTTGCGTTCGGCTCTTTGGTCCTGACAGACAGCCTCGACACAGAAGTCACTGAGTTCACACAAGCTCAAATTAATCACCACAAAATCTCCTATGCCCCCCCAGATGTTGAACTCGGAATAACAGCCCATGTTGTACAGTTTCGTTATACTGTTGAAGACACGGCTGGGAACAGCGTAGAGGGGGCTTTCACTATCTACCTCCAACCGGTCAACAACAAACCCCCTCAGATTACTAACACGGGCTTCACAGTGCTTGAACGTGGGATGCACATCATCACTATCGCTGAGCTTGATACCACAGACCTCGACACAAAGAGTGAACAGATTACCTTTACACTTAGCCAACCTCCTAAACATGGCCAGATCCAGGCAGCATTCACAGACCTAGAGAAAAATGGGGTTTTCAAACTCGAGGATATCTCAGAGGGGAAAATATCATATATTCATGGAGGGGAGGAGACGATGAGTGACGAATTTCAGCTGGATGTCAGTGATGGGATTCATGTTGTAACCGTGACAGTCAAAGTCAATGTAAAGCCTGTCGATGATGAAACACCAACTGTCAGTTTGCCTGCGGGAACAATTGGGTCTCATATGGATGTGCTGGAAAACGGAGCCACAGAAATCACAACTAATGTCATTCAAGGCCATGATGATGACACAGATGACCTCCAGCTGACCTTTATTGTAGAAGATCCCCCAGTTATGGGTGAAATCTTGGTTAAAGGAGTGCCTGCCACTAGGTTTACACAGTCTGATATTATTAACGGTGTGGTTGTGTATGCACACACAGGTGGTGAGATCGGTCTCAACTCTCAGCAGGATGGTTTTAATTTGACTCTGACAGACATGTCTGATGATTGGACAGTAGGTGGCAATAAGGTCAATGGAGTCCACGTTCGAGTTACTATTCTCCCTGTTGACAGCCAGGCCCCTGAGGTTGGAGTTGGGATTCAATTCAGCGTCATTGAAGGGGAGAAATACGCTATCGGCCCTCAGCACTTGAATGCAGATGATAATGACACTCCAACGGATGATATCCTTTGCACCATCATTGTCCAACCTTCTGCCGGTTATGTGGAAAATATATCACCTGCCCCAGGCTCAGAAAAGTCCAGGTCAGGGACAGCTATCAGTGCTTTTACCATCAGAGACATCAGGGAGGGAAATATCTATTATGTGCAGAGTATTCACAAAGGGGTAGAGCCAGTGGAGGACAGGTTCACATTTAGGTGCTCTGATGGCATAAATTTCTCAGAAAACCATTTTTTCCCAATTGTTATCATCCCTTCAAATGATGAAAAGCCAGAGATTTATTTGAGGGAGATAGTTGTGATGGAGGGGATGAACATTGTCATCGACACTCCGATTCTGAACGGGGCCGATGCCGATATCCCAGCTGAGGAGCTGATGTTTATAATTTCCAAACCTCCCAAACATGGTGCCATTTTAAATCAGCTATCCACAGGTTCTGTTTTGGTGACTAATTTCACTTTAGAGCAGATTAGGGAGGCATCAAGCATTATTTATGAGCATGATGACTCAGAGACAACAGAGGACAGCTTTGATGTCACTCTGACGGATGGGAAGTACTCTGTGCAGAAAACAGCCATGGTTATGATTATTGCTGTTGATGACGAGACCCCCAGAATGGCAATCAACGATGGCCTAGAGGTAGAAATAGGAGAGACCAAAGAAATCAACAACAAAATACTCAAAGCAACAGATTTAGATTCTGATGATAGTACGCTCACATATATTATACGGTTTGGGCCCGGTCAGGGTCTCCTGCATAGGAAAACCCCATCTGGGTCTCTGGAGAACATCACAGTAGGCATGAATTTCACACAAGCTGAAATCGATGAAGGGGTTATACTTTACACACACAGTGGACAAGAGGGTATTAGGGACTTGGTCAAATTTGATGTCACAGATGGAATTAACTCACTAATTGATCGTTACTTCTACATTACTGTGGGCAGTATTGACATGGTCTTCCCTGATGTGGTCAGTAAAGGCGTGTCTCTGAAAGAAGGTGGCCGTGTGACTTTGACCACAGATCTTCTCAGCACTACAGACCTTAACAGCCCTGATGAGAACCTGGCCTTCACCATCACAAGGGCACCGGTTAGGGGCCACTTGGAGTGCACAGATACTCCTGGCATGCCTATCGTGTCTTTTACTCAACTCCAACTCGCTGGCAGTAAGATCTACTACATCCACACCTCGGATGATGAATTGAAAATGGACAGTTTTGAGTTTGAAGTTACTGATGGCTACAATCCTATTTTCAGAACATTCAGAATCTCTATTGTGGATGTTGACAATAAGAAACCTGTTGTGACTGTAAATGGTCTGCTTGTCACAGAAGGACAAGATAAGCTGATTACACCATTTGAACTCACTGCTGAGGACCAAGACACAGCTGAGAAGCTGCTAAAATTCACTGTCACCCAGCTGCCTGTTCATGGTAAACTCCTCTACAACCATTCCAGGCCTGTCACTAGCTTCACTAAACAAGACCTCAATGAAAACCTCATTAGCTACAAACATGATGGAACAGAATCATCAGAGGACTCCTTCTCTTTTACAGTCACTGATAGCACACACACTGACTTTTATGTTTTCCCTGACACTGTTTTTGAGACTCGGCGCCCTCAAATCATGAAGATCACCATTGTGGCAATGGACAACGGTGTCCCCCAGATTCTTCTGAATAAAGGTGCCCACACTTTGAAGATTTTGGCCACAGGTCACCTGGGATTCCCCATCAGCTCCAAAGCGCTAAGAGCAGAGGACAGAGACAGCAGCCCAGCCTCCCTAGTGTTCCACATCACTACCCAGCCCAAACATGGCTACATCATTAACCTGGGACAAGGAAACAACTCCATTGACACATTTAGTCAAGGTAAGCCTTGAACAAAACTATGATGACTGTAACTTGACTAACTATAATGATTTTGTCAAGATTCAGTGGCAGAGTAATGGTGGAAAAAAACAGTTATGATTTTAAAATGTGATGCGGCTTAAACAGTAAACCAGTGTATTATATTAAATGTATTATATTTATTCAACTCCATAATATAACATACAAATTTACAAATTATTATGAATATGCAAATTGAGTGTAAATCTGACAGTAAAAAAATCTTCCTCCCACTCAAACATCTTTTAAAATTTATAAACAGTGAAAAAGTTATAGAATGTTAAAGTTAAAAACCCCTTGCAAATCTGTAAGTTTTGTCAAATTTTTCACACAGCCTGCAAAGATTTTAATTTATGGAGTAATAATTATTCATATTTGTGACCAGTGCTAGCCTGGGAATTTCAATAGTTAATTTGCAGGCCTGATTTAGATGTGCCTTTCTCATCAAATCATAATTAGCTGACCAAAGTAGAGGCTGCTATTTCATGCAAATGGCTTGTAGACGTTTAGAGATGAATAACTTATTATTTCTGCATCTCGGGGGAAATGTTCACATCAGATGTTCTCTACAATGGCTTGTTAAATGAAGCAGGACAGAAGTAGATGATCATAAGAAAAGGTCAGCGCAGAGCTTTTAGTGACTGAATAATATTTGAGCTGCAGCTTATTCTGATGTTTGACCAGGTCAGTTCAATTAGAGAGAATTGATTGCAGTTTTTGCATCTTAAAAAATTAAACCCCCAACAAAATACATTTATATACACTATTACCATACACAGGGAGGTATGCCACCTGAACTATGAATTTGTAAACACATATGCCATGTCTGCATGCCTATGTGTTGATATCGTAGACAGAATCAGGACAACAATGGCACTGATTGCGGTCTATAGCAACGCAATCAGTGCAGTATTTAATATCATGCTGAGGCAAATTATCCAAATAAGTAAGAAAATTCTCCTACACATGCCACAGCTTGGCAGAGACTAAGAGAGAGTGAAAAAGAGCTCTTCACTCTGCAGGCGACGGACACTTCTGCACACAACTACTGTGCGGCAGCAGTCTTTGAAAAAAAAAAGGTCACAGATGAGACATGAGTGCAGTGAGAAAGAGAAGCAAAGGGGCATAAGAGGGGCAGAGAGAGCAAGTAAAGTGGAAAAGAGTGCAAAGGAGGCAGGGAAACGGGTAGAGTGATGAGGTTGTAGGTTGCATGAGAGAAATAAAGAATGAGGAAAGGGGCGTGAGAGAGAGAGAGGGAGAGAGTGAGTGTGTAACTAGGCTTGTCAGAAGAATCAGTCAGGTGAAAGAGACAATCTCTCGCTCTTTATTTACTCATCCTATTTCCAGGGCACATCCCATGAGACATTCTCTTTAAATATTTGATGAACAGTGTGCCCCTGGTTCACAGTGTTGACTTTATATCTGCAAGGTCTTCAAGTTCAAGGCTGCATGACAATACTCCCACCCTCCTGCTCTTGTTCTTTCCTACATAGAAAATTGACTAATTCTAATGTAGAACAGTGCCCTCATAAAAATCTTCTTATAATATATAATTGTTGAATTGAAAATGGTAATACATTTTTGTCATAGCCTCTGTGTGTGAAGGGAAGAAGGAGAGGGAGCACTGACAGGAAGCCACATAAGAGGTTTAACATGCGTCCCAGCCAGGAGTCAGGGGTTTATACTTTTATGAACCTCCTTCCGCAGACATCTATTATTGAGGGAGGTGGTTTTCAGGGGCCAAGCCCTTTCACAGTCTTGATGATTTTTGTACACTGTAACAGACGTTTCGGGAGAATAGTGGAAAAAAAATGCAGAGTGAGCCCTGTAATTCAGAGATGTAAGCAAAACAGCTGTGGAAGTGTAGGTGCCCCACCGCAATCCTGTTTTTAACATTCTTAGCCTCGTCTGTCATTAAAAGATCCACTGTCACCTGGTTTCCAGAGGTGTTGACATAGGGAACTGGCAGGTTGGGGATTTTCTGTTGGTTTAGCCTGAGCTGTCTCAAATTTTAGGTTGTGGCCTTATCGTCCTGGATTACGGATGCATGACTTTCAGAATGCTTTCTCTAGTAGAAAATTGTTCATGCTGAGTGCTGATAAGGAACTGAATCAGTGTGATACTAGAGACCTGCTGTTATTGTAGCTGATATGGTGCTGAAGCGGGATAGCTTCCATCTTTGAACAATTATTTGACAGAGAGAGTGTTTGAACAAACCATAAAGCCATATTACAACTTCAAAGTGCGTTTGAGGCTATTTCTGTTGCCAGCATGAAACTTCACATGAAGTTTCTTTTTTAATCTTAAAATGCAAATTGTCTCATAAATATATTTTTTTAATCTTGACAAGGGCAAATCTCTTCCATATATAGTTTATATTTTAGCTTTCACCTTGCTTTAAATTAAATTTTCATCACGCATCATCTCACATTGACATGGCAGTGTAACCCTTCACTTTTAAATGCAGAGGACAATGTACCTCATTTGCTTTTTGTGATTAATTATATCAAATCATGTATGGCTGTTTTCTTTTCATCTTGATTTTGTGTTTGTTTCTCTTTGTTGGTTTTGATGTGGGGTTGTTTTTCTTCTCTTGTCTCACTTCCATGTTTTGACCCACCGAAAAGTTACACTAAATTAAAGTCACTCCTCTGTTACAGCTGATATTGATGACATCAACATCTGCTATGTTTTGGGGAATGAAGAAAATGCTACATCTGATGTCTTCCACTTCTCCGTTGAGGATAACGGTAAGATAACACCTTTCTGCATTTATACTTACATTTAGATCTTAGCTGTTCCTTTCCTTTATGCACAGCGAGTTCACACTGATTGAGACAAAACAGTGCTGAATGCCATTTCAACACAATGTTGATAGATACAAGTGGAAATCAAACATGCCATCTTATTATTTTAATTTATTGCACATTAGAAAAAAAATGCATAATACAAGAAATATATATAATACCTACAGAACATTGAGATTAGGAAAAGAGAACAATAACTAACAAAAGAGAAATGTGCAGAAGTAGCCAATAAAACTCATAAGGGTTTGTTGGCTGGCATCCTATTGTGAGACATTCAACATAAAAATGTTGTAAGGGTTAATAATTACAGAAAAATACATACAAAGGCTAAATAAAAAATAAAAAAAGTTTAAATGTTACAAGTGTAACAAGAAAGGTGACAAAGGTGACTTGCCATTTTTTTTGGTTATGACATGGTCTCCTTTTAGAACCACCAGTTTATCATCACTCTGTGTGAACAAAGACTATAACCTGTTCCCTCTGGTTAACAGTAGTTGTCAGGGTTCATAGAATAAATCATTGTTCATAACTAGCAACTTATGATTGTGATTAAAACCACTCAATTCAAGAATTGTATTCCAGGTGATAGTTGAATTTTGTAAATTGTTCCTGGCAGATTTAACAAGTTTAGTGAGCCATGTTTTTGTTCTGTTGTTTTCATTCCGCTTCATTGGGATAAATAGGAGCCTTCCCCCTGTCAGTGTCAGATGGATGAGGTGACTGATGCTCACACTGACATCAGCTGTGAATTCAAGTGATCTGCCCTTTAGAGTCGGTGCAGCTGTTGGTTTATTTCTGAAAGATGTAAATAGGCTAACAGAGGCCTTCTTTCTGTAATTGTACAAATTATGCTACATCATATGAAACCAAAATCAAAAAAGATAGAGTACAGTCCATTTACAGTTCAATGATTTAATGAGACATACTGCTTGTATAATTTGTGAATCTGACTGAAGGATATGTCAAACAGTATTACTGTATATTTTGCAGACATTCGTGTTGGTATAGAGAAAGTAAATGTATCAACATTGAAGTATTAAAGATACAAGCTACATAATGCAAAATAAATAAACACTAAGATGTTCAGTCAGAAATATACTTATATTATAGGTGTATAGGTATTCCAGGTGTTTGATTCCAGAGGGTTAGAGGAGCAACTCTTATATACAGAGCAGTGAACTTGTTCAGATTGAAGAAAATAAAGTCATGCTTTCAATTGTATGTAGAAAATCAGAATAAATGTACCTCTACTTAGTTGTGACCAGCTAGGGATGCATAATAATGAATTCACCGCCTGATTTATGCAAATGCACATTCAGTGCGGTACATTAAGCTCTATATATGTGCTTGCAATGTGTGTGAAATTAGCATCCATTTAGTAAGGCAGCAGCTAATTAAGCAGTCAGGTAACAGGAGTCTCATCTAGCTGCATTTGTCCAAGATCAACAAGCTCAGGAAAGAAATCAAAAAGTATTAATACTGCAGCAAAATGATTATTAATGAAATTACAACATTTACCAAAGCTTCAGTCAAATTCAGACTGAGAAAATATTTTAGGGTTTTTAGGGATATTTTAGATTTATACTGATAGGCCCTCAGAACAAAATATAATATAGAAAAAGCTCCATCATTAGAGGAAATGTACTCCAATTGAAGAAATGCTGCAAATACATAGACAAAACATTGGTCCTGTTTCTTGCCTTAAACAAACAAGTTCCTTAAGTGTTATGTCCTTGGGGGCCTCTGCAACCCCAAAAAATAAATATCAGTTTATAGATAAGTAAAAGCTTGAAGTTTAAGTTTTAAGTGTGACCACAGAGCCAGTCCACACTTGAGATGTTGTAAAACCTTTGGATAGCGGGTTTTAGCGGTTGAGTTGTTAGTGGCTTTTTGTTCTTTTTGTGTGATATTTTAAAACTAATTGAGTATTGCGCAGTCTGTTTCTGCTGTCAAAAAGATGCAAAATATCACAATTGTTCTCCTCCAGTTTCACACTACTATTTGTCTTAATCACCAACATCCAAAATTAAATGTTCTATTTGCTTTACACAAGAGGCAAAGCATTCTATTGTACAATTTCATCTAAAAACATGAGCTTTTTGAGAGTTTTGTGAAATAGTCAATTTTTCAAAAGTGTTTTTCATATTATGCACTTACAAGATAGTTCTAAAGTAAAAGTACTAATGCATAGAATAACACTTTCTGTGTGCATATGAAAGGAAGAAACATTGACTAATTGATTGTCCATGCTCCTGTAAAGATTTTTTTCCTCCTTTTCTCTGCTTTTGTCAACATTCTGTCATAAATAAAAAAGACGAGGAGTTAATATTAATCCTAAACTTTACTGGATCCATTTGGGCTTCCTTCTCTATCCGGAATTAAGTGTTTCTGCAAACTGATTTCCAGACACGGAATGTGTAAAGCAAGGACAAATATATTAAAAACGGTGCAATACAGTGAATTTCAGCAGAAGGTACAATAAAGTGTGGAATGTCTCTTTTAGCAGTTCCTCCCTAAAAGTAATTAAAATCAACTCAAGCCTCTATTTTTCAGGAAGTGAGTATTATGTTCTTGTAACGCATGAATGTACATGTATACGGATCCAGGTATATACAATGATTTGTAAAAAACAGTAATTGGCGTGAGCTATGGTATGCATTCAATCCCACACATGCATGCACAGCAGAGCATAGAGGGGTAGCCCAAGGCTATGGGGCAGTCAGGCCTCTAGCACAAAGAGGTGTTTGATATTTAAGAGCCTAGGCAGCATTGTGGGTAATGAGAGCCCTGGGCGTCTGAGTTGGGCAGAGCTCCGAGGCAGCCACTGGTAATTACATGGCCCTATTACAGGCTCATCTACAGGGGAATAGTGGCCGGAAGCACCTTCTGTCACAGGTTAAGACCAGCTGGGATCACTATAGTTAACTGTAATTGGCTGGAAGACGGCTTGTTTCCCAGGCTTCTCTTTGACTATGGGATGTTCAGATAGTTATGTTGGAGCAGCAGAAAATAACACCAATTTCAGTGAAGCAAATTTGAAGAACTTGCAAGCATAATTCTGAGCTGCAACTAACAATTATTCTCATTATGATCAACCTTCTGATTATTTTCATTTTAGTCTACTAATTATTATGACAATAAAATGTCATAAAATAGAGAAAAATAACCATTAGTTTCTTGAAGCCCATGGTGACGTCTTACAGTGTCTTCTTTCGTCCAACCAAAAGATGAAAACCTAAAGATAATCAGTTTATCACCACACAAACACGCAAAACACACATTTTCTCACTTAACTCCGGGGCAATGTAGCCATATACTTTGAATAATATTCGTCCAGGTTTTAAGATTATAATACTATGGAGTTGAATAGAATATAATTGGTGGTGCTCATCACAACACAGAAATGAGCAGTGCACCTGTTACTGTGGATACAGCCCTCACTATTGATACATTTCCATTGGAATACATTTCTGCCAAAGAAACAGCCTCTATACAGCTCTATTAGGCTATATTTGGGTGGCACCTCTGAGAAGTGAATGTTGAAACTTGACTTTGCATGTTGCATTTGAGATGACAGCAGTCCTGATATTTAAAATGGATTAAAATGGATTTTTTTTTGTAATACATGTTTTATACATTGTCACACTTTTCTGAGTGTGCTTATCATTACACCTACACACTACCAGTGTCTTTCCTCTCGACTTCCCTCCTTATCCCTTCTTTTTCCTGAATGTTTCTCCCTCCACCGCAAACGGGATTGATTCTTACAATAGAATCCTTTCATCCTATCCTCCCCCCTCCCTCACCCATGAGCAGCCTCAACATACCGCTCCTTTATCTAGAGTTTCAACGATATATCCCTTTAAAATACCCCCTGCAGCCTCTGTATCCCTGTTTCATCCACGTTTCACTGCACACAATACACATTACAAGCATTTCTTGGTTTTCACTAATCTCGCGAATATAAGAAAATACTTTGAGTGCCACTTTTCCCTTGTTAGCAGTAGAAGACTAATTATCACCACTGACTATCCTGCAAGGGCACCAGTTCTTTATTATCAGCTTTGTTTGTGCATGTTCGATTGGGTGTGGATCTGAGGCGCCACTGAGACTTTTTTTTCTCATCTTTTCACAAGGCCCTTTTTCTATAAAAGCATTCATCCATCACTTAAGATGAAATGACCTCATCTGATTGTCCTCTTCCTTGTCAAAGGATAAGTGTTGCAAATTATTTATGTACATACAGAGATTTGTTCTAATAGATGAAAGAAATAAGTATTCTGAAAAGATTTAAATTTAAATTGCTACTCTAATGACTTTTAAAGATGAAAACCTAATAGTCGAATGATGTTCAGAGTTTGATTATTTCTTGACCCAGAAGTATGAAAGTCATCCATTAATATACTGAATGTAAATGTGATTTTGTTTCAGATTTCTTGGAATTTCTTGGAATTGAAATAGCTGTTTTTAATTAATTTCCAAAGCTGAAACACATTAGTTGCACAGTTTTTTTTTGTTCATCTTCCTTCAGTATATCTCACCTGCTTTGGAGGCTGAGTTTAGACTTGACACAACCTAAAAAGCAAACAACATCAGGCTTAAACTGTCTGTCACCATGGCCACAAATGGGCAGTTTAATCCATTAAACCTATCCAGCAACATTTACTGATCAGGGAAGAATTAGCATGTAGCTCAGACTGACACATGCACACGTCCCCTGGCTTTAGAAGAAGATTCTCTTCATCTGTCTGCATTCAGGAATTTACTGTCACTCACTTCTCCCAGGGCCCAACTCTCTTATCTTCATCCTCTTCATCTATCTCTCCCTTCTCAGTCTGTCAGTCTTAGATCTTGTTGTTCTTTTATTCATTGTCCATTTTTTTACTCTAACTCTGCATGTTCATTATATATTTTGCTCTTTGGTGTTATTTTTATCTGCCTCTTAGTCTATCAATGTCCTTCTCTTTTCCAGTAGGGGTACAGTCGTAATATTTTGCCCCCCTGTCAGGCAGAGTTTAATTTCAAAGAATGTTGCGTTCTATTGTGTGAGTGTCTTAAGTGTCAGGATTTAGTTTTACTGGCACACTCTTGCTGTCTTTTCCAGCTGTCTGTGTCCGCCTGCCGTGTTCATCTGTCAGCGCTGGTGCTGATGGAGCTCTCTGTTGTAGGATTACAGCACATTCAGTAGCCGCGAATGTCGCTCGCAACGTTCTGCATCTCATTACAGCGTTGAGATGTGAGCATGGGACTTGTTGAGAGATGTGAAGGGATTTTTCATCATGTTAATCATCATTCTGCATTTCTCTTTCCTTGACAGCCAGTGAGCCACATGTAAACCAAATATCCTCTAATCTCAAGAATCAACAAAAAATTCAATCTTCAGCATTTATTTTTCCACTTGTGACTGATGACAGTTTTGACTGTGAATACAGGATTCCCAATTATCAACATACAGTATATATTTTGCTTTCTTTTTACATTTTGTTCACACCATTACTCTTTTTATTTTATCAATTTTTTCCCATCTAATTTTCATCCTGCCCTTCTTCCTGTTTAGATGGCGTACAATACATAACTTCTTTATATCCACATCTCCAAATATGTCAGAAATGTTCTTTGGAGTATGATGTTCTTTATGTAAAATAAAAAAGAAAATTAAAGCTCACATACAATCTTAATTCTCACTATCCGTTTTACTGTCTTTGCATGCCTTACTATTTCTGTTTCCTGCTGTTTCATTTTTAATGGATCTTTAAATCATGTTTAAATCATCATAAACATTACAACATAGAGTGATATTTCATTTGCATTTTTCTGTCCAGATTGCAATATGAAAGCACACAGCACTGGGGAAATGTTATGAACTCTTAACTTGCTTTATTATTCATATTTTCAAAGCCTCTAATAAAAGCCATACATCTAAAAGTAAACACTGGAAAAGCAGCTGAAGTCAACATGAAACTTTTCTGGCAAAATGAAATTTAGTTTTACAGAGTTGGAACAGATAATGGAGGGAAATTAGAGCAGAGAAAAGTGGGGAGGGGGAACCAGAGATTTCAGTAGATGGTTTATCAGACACAGTTTGCTCTCAGGAGTGCCAGAAACCATCCTGAGATACATTAAATCCATCCCTCTATTAAATATTATATTGGTGGCATGGAGAGACTTGCGCTTAAGATGGAGTGATAGGCATTCTGGAGTTCTGCCTCTGTGTATAGCACAAAGAAATCCTGCAGGAGAACAAATGCTTTTTGGTGACATCCTTCATCTGACACTCACATCACATAAGTGCTTACACACAGATACAGACATATTATGTACACACATATGCACAACTGTACGACTCTTCAGACACACACATACACCTCAAGAAAGACACAATTTCTTTTTCCCCAAGCCTTCTCCCTTTAAGCTTTAAGCAATGCCCAGGGTCATATATGGCTTTCTTTGCAGACATCAGTGAAAAACCTCATGGTTATTAAGTGTATCACAAGAACTTCAAAGGAGTGAAGATTCTTTGCCCATGATGTCAATTTCTTAAGGTTTCATGTGCAAGGTCGCTTAAGGTGTTTCTGCTCCACAGTCATGCCTGATGGCAATTCAGTATCGGAAGGAAACAATGTGTTCTTCTGTTGCACGAAACTTTTATCTCATTATTGTCAGTGGGGGGCATAATGTATGTGCACTTCACTTCCTCTGTTGCCCACAGGCACACTTTGGCACACACATGCAGTCAAATACACTGTATATACAGTAATACTCTTGTTATAAACAGTATCATCAGATTTGTCCTTGCATTTGGTTTAGTCTAAAGTCCTGTGAAGTGATCAATCAAACACAGTGACTACTCGACAGAGGCGGTCCTAGCTAGTTTTGTGCCCTGTGCAGACCGACCATCGCCACAAGCCACAAGCAAAATATTGAACTATTTACTAGTTATTTTATTACATATGTTATTAAATACAAAAGTTAACAAGAGTAGAGAAAGACATTAAGATAAATAAATGACATGTGGTATGTTAACACCAATGTAAATTGCACTAATCCTTCACCACACAAAAATAAGGTGAATAAATGAAATATAGTATGTAACACTTTTTTTTTTTTTCCATTTTTTATTTATCTATTTATTTATTGCATTTTCACATAACCCAATAACTTACATGTAGCTATAACGGGTCTGTATTCATTTTATAAATGTATTATTATTTATTTGGAAGCAGCAGTTTGTGTTGTGTGGCCTGGGATCATAATCATCACAGGTCAGTCTATCCCCAGCCCCCCTCTCCCCCTTGCTTTTCCTCTGAGAGTGAGACTCACTCACAACCTGCTCACAGCCTCTGCAGTCGCAAGTTGATCCCCCGCCCCTCCCCTTTGCCTTTTCTTCTGACACACACAACCTGTATACATGACTCTCAGCAGCAAGTTGACGTGATAGTAGGGGCGCCTCATTGCCCACTGCACCAACTTCATGAGGAAATGAGCGGTATTAGTCTAGAAAACTGGCGATTTTTTTTCTTTTGAGGACACACTTTTTTCTTTTTTTTTTGAGAGCGCTCGTGCGCCCCCAAGTAGATTGCGCCCTGGGCGGTTGCCCACATTGCCCATAGCAAAAACCGCCCCTGCTACTCGACCTAAACACGTGTAAAGCAGCAGTCCAGACAGTCCAAATTTAACACACAAACATCACACACATTGGCTTTAACTTTCCTTTGGGTCGAGCAGGGTTGAAGTACTTGTGTATGCCTAGGGCCATGAATTCTTGGTCAGCTTATATCTCACCACACCTCAGGAGATATCCACAATCATGCTGATTGCCTTGAATGAAGTGTAGATGCAGTTGGACATACACAGGCATAAAATACACACACACATACATGCTGGATTATGGTGGTGCTTAAAGACCTCTAAAATGACTTGCTTTCAATCTGATATATGCATGGTCACACACGCCTAGTAGGAGAAGGAAACAGTGGTGTGCAGAACCCAGCATGGTCTCTTTGTTCCTTTTTGCCACTAGTTGCACACATGCCAAACCTCTCTCCCAACTTTAGTACATACCACACACATCTCTCAGGATACACATTTGCCTCCATCCATTTCTTAATGTACTACAAGCTATTTAAACATCCTGAGAGGATTTGAAGTGTTTGTATTTTGTCAACCATCAAAATTTATGCAGAGTGACACTCCTGTCAGATGGATGGTTTGTGGGCCCCTATTACTACTGCAATATTACTGGCGGTCTTAGCAGAAAGAATGTTGCGGAGCTTCATATGCTACATTCTTTGTAAAAAAAAATGAACCCATTGCCAACTGAAAGAAATAGCAGATTTAGCGATTACTTCCAAGTCCCATGTTTCTGGAAAGTTTTCCACGGTGAGAGAGAGAGATCATTGGGTTTGTTTGGTTGCATATAGCTGTTTGGTTGCCAGTTGCATTGGGAGTTGGGGACTTGTATACAAAAGAGTACTGAAGGCAGATGGAGACGTAACAATGAGGGAAGGGCCACACAGCCAGCAGCAGAATAGATTTACTGTGCAACAGACGGCATTGTCTTTCTGTGAAAAATGTCCTTTGATTTTGAGTGTGAAGTCTCAGACATGCACACAACTGAAACTAAAAAAAAATCAAGACATCTCTGATTTTTAAGTCTGAAGCAGGAGCCTAGTCTCGTCTTTTTTAAATTATAAAATAAGGAAAATATATTTATTAATGTGGTCGCAGTGACTCTGATCTAAATGCCATTTTAATGCGCAGTGTTGGATGTTACTGTCAATGTTCCAGCAGTCTTGGTTGTCAAAAGCACAAATAGACAAGCACAAGACAGGTGCCTGCATACTCCACACTTCACTCCCCCCTGCCCCCGCAACACTCTCATGCATGCTTCACACATCCCCAAAACCTGTGAATGATAGTTCCTTCTTTATGTGTGTGTGCTACTGTACATATAAATATGAGTTATGTTTATTGGACACACATTATGTCTTTGTTGAAAACGAGATCCCTTTGAAAAAGCATCCTCAGGGAATGTGTTTTTGAAGATTTAATGTTGTTTAATGCAGGATGAGTGGTAAGTCCATATTTACTATCTCCATTGACAGACTAAGACAGTAATGCATTCATGCTTATAAAAGAAATTATGTATTTCTTGCCTGACAATTTCAGTCAAATTCCTTTGTAACAAGAATTGTGCCATGTTGACAAGTAACATACAGCTAATAACATAAAATATGAATAGGACATCTTGTGTAAATCATCAAGTTGACACTGTTCAATTAGTGACATTTAGTAACCTACAATCATACTGTAGCATAGCTGCAAATGTCATCAAGTGGTCATTATGGGGATTTGGTAGGGATGTGACGATAAATTCAGCTCACGAGACAAGATGATGCACGATATTGGGTTCACGAGAACAAGATGAGACAAAATTTTAACACCATTTTAAAGAAAACTTCAATCATGAAATATATGACTGGAAAAATAGTTTGACTGAAAGTCAAAAAATGCGAAACAATGCAGGTGCATTTTGAAATGTTTTAACTAATCATCTTGTAATGAATGTCACTTATGTTTGTACTTTCTAAGTATGAATTATCATATGCAGCATGCAATATGCAATGTATGTAATTCTTCTTATAAAGTGTGAGAATCTTGGCTGGTGCCTGCAGTATATTCAGAACCAGAGCAAATATTCAGACTTAGATGAAGCACTTGTTTTGATGTGCTATTGAATGAATGGTTGTACCTTGGGATGCTACTTTTAGGGGTCAAGGACCTTTCTTTAGAGAAAAGACAGTTGGAGACAAAATAAAAGCATGGCTTACTGTGGGATGAGAGCTTTTTCACTGATACCCTTTGTATGAAAATACATTTTTATTTAATAGGAAATAGAAGTGACATTGACTCAGGCTACATCTTATGTGATCTGCAATTGTAAGAAGAGGAGAGAGACCAGGTTGAAATGACAAAAACTAACTACACTTGTTACGTCACTGTAAGTGCAATACAATCTTCATGAATAAATAGCCAATAATTTCATCTGTGCAAAAGATGGACAAACAACAGGGGTGGGGGTATGTTTAAACCACAATGTTACAATGGTAGAGGCTTAAAGCTGCAGTTGGTAAGTCTTTATAAAAGTAACTTTTTGTCATATTTGCTAAGACTGTCACTATGTAAAGACAGCATTACATGAAACTACTCATCTGTAAAAAAAAAAAAAAACAAAAAAAAAAACCTAACCCTAACCCACCTACTGCTCCTACTGCACATTGCCAGAATCCACTGCGACCGGACAAAAAGAACCAATCAGAGCCAGGATTGTGTCTGATGGAGTGTCTGACAGCTGTCAATCACTGCTCACACACACAGGCCCCTCCCCCTTCCTCCTCAGCACGGTCAAGCTCATATCTCCGAGAGCGGCTTCATGAGCGTAGAGAAAGTAATGGCGCAGCAACAACCACTGCGTGCTCGTGGTCGCGTGCACGTCAGCCTCCTCTGGGGGAGGGACTTTGGAGGCAGGGCAGGAGTGTAGCGGAGAGGGATGCTAAGTCCTCTCTCTCCTCTAAGTTACCAACTGCAGCTTTAATGGTCAGTGACTGTATCGGAGATGGAAACCCTAAGCCGTAACCACAATTCACATGCTTAGTCAGAGCATCATATAGACCTACAATTATAACAGAAACATTCTTACTGTGCATTAATGTTATGCACCTTTTGATTTCAACCCGTGAATATGAAATTGTCTTTTCTGACTGACAGCTGTTAATGATGATTCCTTAGTAGATGCTCCATCATAAGACAGCAACAAACACAGAAGAATTACAGTTTTTCTCTGGCAATTTCTTTAGTGATCCTTAAATTTCCTTTACAGAAACTATAATCCTTAATAGGTTCAAAAAAACTTTGTGGTCAGTATTTAATGGGAAAGCCTTTGAAGGAGGGTGTAAAAGTGAATTCAGCTCTATTGAGAATGATTTCAAAGCTGCTTTTTTGTATAGTCAGCACATGAGAAAGGTCTTTTATCCTTCCAAAAGGCTGGAGGAATGAGACAGTGTGAAGCCCACTGACTCAGATCCCTATTGTACTGTATGTGCACAGTTCCTCACCTCCAGTGGGAGGTCACACAGAGGGACTGGGGCACACACCCCAAAACCAGACACATACAAACACTAATATTTCAGGCAGTTTATGCCGCATTTACTGTCCGTGAGCTGGGATAAAAGTTGGAAATGAAAAGTTGTGTGTGCTGGCGTATGTGTGCGACTTATTTATTTATTTATTTAGTTGCACCTGCTAAGTGAAGTCTGAACTTGGCCTACAGGCTTCTGGAGGCATATATGAGCTCTGTGATATTAGCGGTCTCCTCATCCTGGCATGTTGTAGCTGTGTCTGCCAAGTCGGGAAGTGTTGAACTTTTCATCTCTGCTGAGTTTTAGCACCATGTCGGCTTAACATGTCAGAGCTTTATTCGAAAAAAGTACCCCATCAGTGTAGCATTGCTCTCTACACTCTTGCAACACTGTGGGACTCATGATGAACAGTAAAAGAAATGGATAAAAATCGATACAGCAGAACCAGAGATTTTGTACTTTTACTTTTACGACTTATTTTAATTTCACACATTCTTCCTTCAAAACCTGGCATTTATTATCCACAATGCAACAAAATGCTAGTAGCTGTATATCCTCAAGCTGCTATAGCCTCAAGCAGAATTGAGGCACAGGCTACAATGGTCTGGTAACCTCACTTCTTTCTAACTCCACACCCCCAGAGTTTTTACATTTTCAAACTTGTAGCCTTCAACCCCAACTGAGAACTGTGTAAAATCAGCAGCTGTCTCTGAAGCCGCCGAAAGCTTTAAACATCTATTTTCTTATGCAGTAGCACTCGCTAAGATCAGAAAACCTGACTTTCATGTTTAAAATCTGTGTTGTTCCCTTAACCAGAATGCTAGCTGACCTGTACAATATGTGTGATTTTTGTGGAGGTGGTGAGCAGTATCTCCAATATTTATGATGCTATTTATGATACTTTATTGATTGAGATGGAAAGGGAAATGCTTTTATATTGTATCTCAGAGTGTCAGAATGCAGGATCGCTCGCTTTAAGACCTCTATGATGGTGGAGGTGAAGTGCTACAGTATGATGAGGGTGTGTTCTTAACAGCCTTACAGCTTCAGCCCGTAAAAGGTATAAATGACTTGAAGAAAACAAACAGCTTTAAAATCATCCTCAGTAGAGCTAAATGAGATATCCTCTCTGACAGCCCACATTTAACATTTGTACAAACAATCCCCCACCTCTGCTTTTCTTTCAGCCAGCTGAAACACACACTCAGACATTTAGTGTTCACAGAAATTCCACGCATAGTTAGGTATTGTTCATCACCACAAAAGCAGAAGAAAAAAAAACCCTCCTCACTCCCTTTATTTCACTTTTACAGTGTTTTCTCATTATTTCTATTCATCATTGCAGAACTGGATCCTTTTCCCCTGCAGTAGGTGGGTAAATTAGCCACACAATGCAGCATCCTTCCTGACTGCTTGGTGAAGTGGCAGCTCTTAAGTAGTTCTATTATCCATTTACTCTGCAAACCCTGCCTTAATTAAGATGATTGGCTAGAATGTTCTAATCCTCAGAATAATGTGCTATTTTAGTACAAGCGAGAAGAAAAGAAAATATGAAATATTTAGAAATGTTGAATTTGGTAGTATAATAGTATAAATAGTAGTATAAATGAAAAGACTGTTAATTATGGATAGGTATTAAATTGTGTGGTTTATTTTTTGTGAATCTGTAACTACAATCTGCAGCAAATGTTTTATGAACATCTCGACTGAAAAATAATGAAAACTTAATTATTTTTCTTTATTGCAGTTTTATAATAATTTCCCCCATGATGTCCCCTAATTTCATTTCCAATTTTTTAAGAATGTTGAACTTTGCATTTGGTAGTTCAATCAAAGAAAAAAAGTAGGCACACACCCACTCCAATACAGTATTCCACATAGATCTTAATAATGAACAGTTTGTCTACACTAATAGGGTTATAACAGTAGCAACACATTAAGTCAGCTCTTGTAAATTAATGCTAAACTTCTAATGCTAAATTATTTTTTTTTGTTGTTGTTTTTTTTCTTCAAATTAAAATATATTAACAACGAGGATAAACAAAATGATTTTATATCATTATATTTTTTGTCCAGGTGGTAACAAGCTGAAGGGACAGCAGTTCCGTCTGGACTGGTCCTGGATCTCTCTGGAGAAAGAGTACTATGTGGTGGACGAGGAGGACAAGTTCCTGGAGGTGGTCATCAGAAGGAGAGGCTACCTGGGAGAGACGTCTTTCATAGGTTAGTCTGCTTGTCTGTCTACTTTTCTGTCTTACTTGCATTTCAAGATATGGTTTGTGTTTGTAGCCACTCTAGCAGTTGCGTGGCTCTAGGGACGGCAATGTGTGTTTGTTTGTGTGTTAATTCAGTTTCATTCAAATTAAAATTGCTTGGCCCACAAGCCAAAAAAGTTTCTAGCCTCCTGGTTTGGTTTGGGCTGGTGTGGCTCAATGAATATGCACAGTAGTGTTTCTCCTGCTGGCCCTGCCTGGGAGTTCCTGCTCAGCCCATAGACTTTACATTGACATTATATCACAGATGTTAAAATTCTAGGCCAGAGGAAAGATTTACAAATATAAAACCTTCATGGATTAAACATTTGAGGTGTCATCAGTTTACAGACATCTCTTTTATAAAGGTGATTTATAGGCAAATTTATTTAAGGAATGCTTGCAATACTGCCAGTGGCCATATGGAAATACTGGCAGTAAAGCTAAATGACAGCCCTGTATCCCGTTCTCTTAAATGGGACTTATTATGCTTTTCCTTATTTTAAGTCATATGTAATGTTACAGTGTTGGATGTTCATATTCATTGTGGCATTAAAAGTGGCCAATAATGAGATAAATGTATGTATCCCTATGAACAAAAAGCTCAGGCTTCAGACTGCTCTGAACAATTGGTTTCCAGTGTTTTTTTCTACTTTTGGTCCAAGTCGATGTCAGCTCCATGCAGGGTGCTCTGCTCTGCTAACTTCAAGGCTCTTTTTCATTGTTTTGGGGATAGTCACACAAGCCATGATTCAAGTCGAGCTGGCACGCTGTGAATGTTTTTCCATTTCACAGCATGACAAAGTCAAACAAGTAGTTTACCTGTTGGAGGTGTGCTGCTCTTCATCAAACATCTCTTATTGGAGCATGTATTATTTCTAAATGATCCACTTCAAATATCTTCATAAGTGACCCATTTTTAAGCTTCTCCAACTTGGTGAGAAACATGTTTTATTTTCTGTAAATTCTTCACTATAAAAGTCTCCACTTCTAGTCATTTAAATATGAAGCAATAAAGCAGGAAATGTTGGGTAACTTAACATAACTCTGACACAGCTGCACCTCAACAGGTTTCTGGAAAGCTGACCAAAGCTGGAGGAGCCTTAAAGAGATATTAGCTAAGAGTACCTGTTAAAGTCACAGTCTCCTTTTATGTTACATTGCTTTAGATACTGTCATTACTTTACATTATTGTTGCCATCATTTTTTCATCACTATATATTGCCTATATCTGTGTGTAACAAGCATCAAAGAAAAGGTGCACAGGAAATGCTATCGAGTCCAAGACATGACGCAGCCTGAACTATATTTTTTCTTTTGCCATGGTTGTTAGCCCTCACAGTTTTGTCATTTGCTTCACTGAAGAGTTTTATGTGCCTCTGATTCACCTGTAGTGCTCCTCACCAATTCACATACAAACTGAATAGTCAAAGCCAAAAATTGCAACAATTTCTTTCAATACACACAATAACCAGTACTATCCTTTTATCCAAGGTACCTTTGTTTGGCCTTGAGCCATTTTAGAGTTTGCTAAAAAAAAGAAAGAAAACGTAATAGGTTAGACATTGAAGACGAAGGAGGCCTACAGTACATGTAAAGGTGGATATTACAGAGTTAAAACCCACAAAGAAAACACTGAGTCTGTAGTCTAGTAGTTTGCAGGGGTTTGTGGTGTATAGATCTAATAGAGAGAGCGGGTAAAAGCGTAAGTCAATCTTTATAAAGTTTTTCTTTGAATGCTGGTTTTAACCTGTGGGGAAAGGAAAGAGAAGGGAAGAGACTGAGATGATTTTAAGGTCAGACACAAGACAAAGCTGTACTTGTTCTTGGGGAAACCAGCATTAGAAAATATATGCACATTAAAAAAAACTCTTCACAAAACACATTTTTTTCCCATTATGCGATGAAGAAATCTTTTCAATAAAGAAAAGACAATGGCAATATTAGCCAGTTTTCTGAGAAGAAAAAAGGCTGCCATTACATTTTGTTCCACATCAAACATATTTTGCTCTTAAAAATGACCTTATTATCAACACAAGGCAGTTGTTCGCCAAAGTGAATCATCAGCAAACTTTGTGTTTGACATGGTTCCTCTCCAAAAAAAGTTCAATTACCTAGTTAAAATGACTCTTTCCCCCTCATTGAAAAATTAAGACAGCATCAATTAAAATCCAATAATGTTTAATTCAGAAGATTAACTGCTGGATGAACTAAAGCTGTCACATTACTGAAAAGCCTATTATGTTCACTGCAGGCTTCACTTGTCCACATCACACTAGTGAAAGTTAAGTAATGCACCATGATTGGTCTCCCACAATAGTTGTAATGTCGCAAATGATGATCATATGTGCATGCCCTAAACTCACATTTGAGGTGCCTCTTCTATAGATTATTGTGAAAACAGCCTTCTAGTGTCAAACTCTGCACATCCTTCTGTACAGTGAAGCTCAACCATCCAACTGAAGGAAAAAGAAGAGGTTGAGTAGAGGGAGACTTTAAATATGAAGTGAGCACCATGCCTGCTGAAAGACAAAAAATTAGCCAGCTACACAAATTCAATGCCAGAGTTTTTAATAAGCTGTTTGACCATCAGATGGAAATGATGTGAAGTAAGAAACAGCAGCCCAGCATGTTTTTGTGCTTATGTCTGAGTGTTTGTGCAGGTTCTAAGGTTAAAAGGATGATGATGATGATGTCCCCGGACACTCTCTTAGCCCTGACTTAGCTGTGCCCTGTCATGCTTCAGCCCATTCACGCTGGGAGAAGCAGCAGCTGTAAGCAGCTTTTATTCTCTCCCACCTCTCATCATCATACTGATCCCTGTTAATCGCGTCAGGTCAGGTTTTAGCATCACAGTGTAGTAGTTTATGTAAGCTTTAAGACTTATCTACCTGTGTGTATAAGTGTGTGTGTGTGTGTGTGTGTGTGTGTGTGTGTGTGTGTGTGTGTGTGTGTGTGTGTGTGTGTGTGTGTGTGTGTGTGTGTGTGTGTGTGTGTGTGTGTATGTGTGCATGTAGGAGTCTATTTGCGATTTCTCACGGGAAAGGTTTAGAGTGTATCTCTTGGGCACACATGAAAGCTTGCGTTCTGACTCATCTCTCTGCACAGTAGATGTGTGAACACCTGCTTCTCTCTGACCACATACACAACACATACACATACACACACAATCACTTTCAAGCCCTCTTCTTGAATGAACGTCTAATGTGGTATGCTGAAATGCATCAATGTTAAAGTGCGTTTTATCTAAACTGATATAGATACAACTTCAGTTGAAGCATTTTATCCATAAGTACATGGTGAAAGGGAGATTAAAGAAAACCTGCATTTACATAGAAAAGTGCAAACCTGTGTTTTTCTGACAGCACTATTTTTCTCTCATTAACCAAATCCAAAATATACTATATGCATCTATATATTTCTATATAGGTATATGTGCGTCTCTATGCTCAGTGTAGACCTGTTAAGGCTATGATGTTGAAATGTGGTCTTGTTCAGGGCAACACAGGGTGAAAAACAAAAAACTGATCAAAGTCTAATAACTTTCATAGATTTCAATTTGCTGGGTGTGTGAACAGAAGAATTGAGTGATAGAACCAATAAACAGTGGCAACATTCCAGGAACACCATACAATATGATGCAATACAACACAATACCGCCCCAGTAATTGCACCATTGATTTTAGTTTGGCATCAATCGAGTCATTTTAAGCCTGTAGATTGCATTACTGTTAAGCAAATATGCCCTTGAGAGTTAGCGTTTGAGAGGTTCTACTGGTGTTTCCATTGAGAGTTTTGTCCTTGCCACATCACATAATCTAAAAGTATGTCCAGATGTTTGGAGGATGCACTCATCTGCCCTCTTCACTCCACAAATTGTTTCATTTTGACTTTATATTCAATAGAAATAGAGCTGCAACAGTTAACTGATTATTCGATTTGTTGATCTACAAAAAATATTTAAAAATTGTCTTTTCCAGCTAAAATGTAAAAAAATCACTGGTTCCGATATGTTTGTTTTTATTTTATTTTTCTATGACAATAAACAGATTGTATTTGGGTTTTGGACTATGGTCAGAAAACATTTTGAACATTGTGAGTAAGTATGGGCTCGGGGCTCTAATCCTGTCCATCCTCACCACTCACAATGAAAATCTGAGCATGTTCAACTCTGCCAGCTCCAGCTCCTCCTCCTGTCTTTTCATCAGTGCTGTCGCCTCCAAACAGTACAACATAGCTGGCCTCACTATCCTCTTGTAAACCTTCTCTTTCACTTTTGTTGTTACCCTTCTGTCTCACCTCACTCCTTACACTCCTCTCCGCCCTGCCTGCAGTCTTTTCTTCACCTCTCTTCCACACTCCCCGTTACTTTGAACGGTTGACTCATCCACCTTTGCCACCAAAAATCTACCCAGGGCATCCTCATCATTCTGCTTTCCTCCCTCTCAATTACCCACATGTATTCTCTCCAGTGTGTACCTCCACCTGTCCACGCTCTTCTCAATCTGCCCTCTGCTCTCACTATAGATCACAATGTTGTCTGTGAACATCATAGTTCTCAGAGACTGCCTGATGTCGTCAGTCAACCTGTCCATCACCATTGCAAACAAGAAAAAGGCTCAGAGCTGATCCTTGATGTAGTCCCACCTCCACTTTGAACCCATCCATCACTCCTAACCATGCACCTTACTGCTGTCACACAGCCCTCATACATATCCTACATAACTCTCACATTCTTCTCTGCCACTCCCAACTTCGTACATCACACCTCTTCTCTTGGCATCCTTTTACATGATGTTTTGTGGATCCTCAAAGACACAATGCAACTCCTTCTGACCCTCTCTACACTTCCTCATAAATATTCTTAAAGCAAACAAAAAATATGTAGTGCTCTTTTCTGGCATGAAACCATATTGCTGCTCATTAATCATCACCTCTCCTCTTAACCTAGTTTCCACCACTTCTGTAGTTCCTTAAGCTCTGCATATCACCCTTATGCTTGGAATCAGTACCAGTACACTTAATCTCCACTCCTCCATCATCCTCTCACTTTCCAGGATTGTGTTAAACAATTTTAAGAACTCCACTGCCATCTCTCCTAAACATCACCATGCCTCTACATGTCATCTGAAACAACCGTCTTTTTACTCTTTATTCTCTTCATAGTTGCCTTCTCCTCATCCTTGCTAATCCACCATACTTTCTGATTCACTATGCTCACATCATTGTCCAACCTTCTCTCTCATTTTCTTCATCAATAGGTCCCTTAAAAGTCTCCTTCCACCATTTCAAAACAATCTCCTTACTAGTCAGCACATTTCTCATTCTACCTTGCTGCACATCAGGGGCAGATGTAGGAGTTGACAAGATCCTGACCTAAGGCCAGAGCACCCAGAGCCAGGGCCAATTATTTTAGGATGGTTCACTTGAGCAAAATTTAATTTTACTGCATTGTAAACTACTGCAAATATTAGTAGTAGTAGCAATGATTTATTTTGGTCCTCATTAACAATTTTCAAAAAAGATGTGTCAGTGTTCAATCTCTCATACAGCTCACCATATATCTCCTTAGCCTTCACCACCTCTCTCTTTGCCTCAAGCCACACCTCCTGGTATTCCTGCCTACCTTCTACATCTGTCTGGCTATGCCGCTTCGCCACCTTCTTTCTTTGTATATTTTTTGTTCTTCCTCATTCCACCACCAGATGTCCCTGTATCTCGTTTTCTGTCCAGATGACACACCAGCTAACTTCACTACTACCCTGCGCCTGTCTTAACTTTCACTCCATTATTTAACTTCCACTAGTTGACCTCTTCTTGGTTTCTAAAGTCATCCCACATACCACACCACCATCCAATGCTGCCTAGCTATGTTCTCTCCTGCCACCACCTTGCAGTCTCTAATCTTTTTGAGATTGCACCTCCTACATAAGACATAGTCCACATGTGTGCACCTTTCTCCACTCTTAAACGTCAACCTGTGCTCCTTCGTCTCCTTCAAATGCATATTTACCACATCCATTTTCTGTCCATCCACATTCCTCTTCTTGAAACCTTACCTACCTATCACTTCCTCATCCCTTCTGTTCCCTACACCAACATGCCCATTGAAGTCTGCTCCAATCACCACTCTCTCCTCCTTTGGTACACTTCCCGCCACTTCATCTACCTCACTCCAAAATCTTCCTCTTCCATCTCACACCCAATTTGTGGGGCAAGTTAATAGCTGAAATAGTCAATAGGTTAATAGAAGTAGAAAGTAATAAACAGATTTTTACCTTAGAAGAATGAGTGAAAGTTATACTAACAAAAAGTTTCAAAAATCATATGTCAAACAGAGAAAGACCTTTATATATCATTAACGTCAAAAGCAAAAGAACATATAATAATAATGATGTTGATGATACCCTGCAGTCAGAAAGAACAACACCTTTTTAGTTGTGTGCACTCTGTACTCCTTCACATAGCTATGAGTGTTAACTCTCAGCTTTATTTTAGTGCTTTTACACCCGCATGAGATACACATTGTAGGAAATGCCACCCTTTACTACCCCTGGATTTTGGGGAACAGAAAATACTGTATAATATTTGGTTGCAAAATCCTTTTTGGTGACATGGACATCAGCAGAGACTTGGCATCTTCCCTGATGATGCCCTTCCAGGCTTCTAGTGCAGCCAGATTCTCTGTTGTCAGTCTGGTCTTCAGCAGTGGAGCACAGTATCAGTTGGATTGAGGTCAGGTGACTGATTTGGCTGGGTTAAAACATTCCACTGTTTGGCCATATAACCTCTACGGTTGCCTCTTTTTTCAAGTTTAGGATCCTGCCACATTGTCCGAAAGTTGGCTGACTATGTATGAAAAATGTAGCAAGTCCTACACTGTATGTCACTGTCAATATTGATATGAAACACCCTGAATTCTCAACGTCAGCACTTCAGCACCTCATATTCATTGTTTCATTTCAAATTGAAGTAAAACATCAGTTTCCCAATGCCTTCTGACTTTACTGTATGTGCATAGTGTGTGTGTGTGTGTGTGTGTGTGTGTGTGTGTGTGTGTTTGCATGTGGTGTGCTCATTGAGGATAAAGGTGGACAATAACAAAGATAAAAAGTCACAACCTAAACCGATCTTCAGATGAAAAGATGAATAATAATGGAAAAGAAAAATGTAGTAAGTATTAAAAAAAAGAAAAACAGGTGAAGGAAATGGAAAAAATAGATCGATAGACAGATAGACAGACAGACATCGATGTCAGAAGCTTGCTGCAGTGCAAGGGGTTAGCTGATGTAGCCGGTATGGTGCCAAGAGAAGGTGGAGGACAGCTGTTACACATACGCCATCACAACAGGATGTACAGGTAGAGAGGCTTTATGAAGGAGGAATGCAGAGATGAGATCAAGGTTCAAAGATGCCCCCACAAAGCACAGCTCAGGCAGAATGGGGCTGGACCAGAGCATGGGGATCAGATAGGTACCCCACCGTTTTCAAGCTTACACCAGACTTTCTCACTTCTCATGAAAGAACAAATCTGCCCGACCACAAGACTAAGATATCAACCTTCAACTTAATTCTTCATGGGCGCACACCCTCTTCCCCACCTGCTGTGTCTTCCTCTAATTGAGTTCTGTCACTTTCTCATGTCCCCCAGTGGTACCGACCCACTGACTTCTCATCCCACTTAACCTGTCTCGCCTTTTTTTCTTTTTCATCCGTAATCCTGTCTCACCTTCAGCTCACTGTGAAGAGCGTTTGGTCCTTTTTGCACCTAACCCGCTTTTCCTCATCAAAGACACCCCCTGTCTTCTTTCTGCTCTCTTCATTGCTTTATTGCCCTGGGTCTGTGTGCAATAGGCTAACTTTCCTCTACCAAATCTCCATTTGTGTGTCTCCTCTTCTCTTCTTCTTTCTGCTATACTCCAGTGCGGTGCTCACTAGCTGTTTGTTTTCACTCTGTTTTTATTTGTGTATTTCATGGTGTGCATCTTGTATACATTGTGTGCTGGTTCCTCTCCATCTTTGTTTTTGTTTTGTCACATGTTCTTGCTCTGTACACTTCACGAAACCTGCCACTCTCAAGTCCTGATCCTCTCCACACCTCTCCTTTTCTTTTCTCTTCTTCCTGTCTTCTTTGCTGTGTGAGTTAATGTAGGAAACCCATGGGGAAACGAGGTAGAATTGGTTCTCATTCTTCTTTTCTATTCCTTCCATAAATCAAAGCTCACTCCTTGAAGACTTCTTCCTTTCTGCAATATCCTTTACTCTGAGAAATAAATGGAGGATTGTAAACAAGGCACACTTTTGCCATGTTAACATCATCTTCTATGGGCTGTAGTTATAAGCCTAATTATTGTTGCCAATCAAAGTGGGCAGAGAAATGATTTTATTTCACCAGGATAGATTAGACAGTGTTTCCTTCTGAGCCTCTTCTCTAAAGTTCTCCACCTCAGCCGCTTTGATGTGAAATGACCTTACAGTATAATGAGCATGAAGGTACCTGCACTCATAAATTCTGTGATGAATTGTATATTTACATTCATCCAAACCACAGTACAGAAGAAAAGGAGGGAAGTTTGCAGCTATAAACAGAATATGTGTGTGTTTGTGTGCAGCCCTTTGTATCTGTGAGATTGTGTGTGTGTGTGTGTGTGTGTGTGTGTGTGTGTGTGTGTGTGTGTGTGTGTGTGTGTGTGTGTGTGTGTGTGTGTGTGTGTGTGTGTGTGTGTGTGTGTGTGTGTGTGTGTGTGTGTGTTATGGAGACACAAACACAAGGGACTGTAGCTTTGAAGAACATCAAGATCAAAAGCCCCCGGGTGGGTATATATTCACCTGCTGAGAAGAAACCCCAGGAAAGGAGCATCTCTTCTCTCCAGGGAGTCCAGAAAGAGTGGCACAATTAGGCTCCACCCATTTAAGATCAACACTTCCTCTCTCCTCCAGGCAGGTGTCTGTTTATGTGGGTTTCATTTGATGAGGATCAACTTATCATCAGGGTAGAAAGATGAGACAGACAGAAATGAATGGTTACAAGACACTTTCCTCATCTTTTGGTAATGCTTTATTTTACAGGTGCTTTAATTTTTTAGGACATTTTACAGAAGGTGTGATGCAACTTATTACGAAACAGGAAAAGAGAAAAAAGGCACAAGGCACATAACAGCCCACTTGGAGTTTGCCAGAAGGCACCTAAAGGACTTTCAGACCTTGAGAAACAAGATTCTCTGGTCTGATGAAACCAAGATTGATCTCTTTGGCCTGAATGTCAATCATCGTGTCTGGAGGAAACCAGGCTCCTCTCATCACCTGGCTAATACCATCCCCACGGTGAAGCATGGTGGTGGCAGCATCATGCTGTGGGGATGTTTTTCAGTGGCAGGAACTGGGAGACTAGTCAGGATCAAGGGAAAGATGAACGGAGCAAAGTACAGAGAGATTCTTGATGAAAACCTGCTCCAGAGCGCTCAGGACTTCAGACTGGGGCGAAGGTTTTCCTTCTAACAGGACAACGACCCTAAGCACACAGCCAAGACAATGAAGGAGTGGCTTTGGGACAAGTCTGTGAATGTCCTAGCGTGGCCCAGCCAGAACCCAGACTTGAACCTGATTGAACATCTCTGGAAAGACCTGAAAGTAGCTGTGCAGTGATGCTGAAGACTTGGGGCTGTAATCGCTGCCAAGGCTGCCTCAACAAAGTACTGAGTAAAGGGTGTGAATACTTCTGTACGCAATATTTCAGTTTTTTATTTTTAATACATTTGCAACATTTTCTAAAAAACCTTTTCCGCTTTGTCATAATGGGGTATTGTGTGTAGATTGATGAGAGAGAGAAAAAAGGAATTTAATCAATTTTGGAATAAGGCTGTAACAACTTTCCGGATGCACTGTATATGAGCATAAAAGACAATTCGTTAAAAAATGAGCCCATTTCCCATTTACTACCAAATTACATAACTCAACAAAATTTCCCAATAATAAACAATTACAGATACTTTCAGGAAATCATCTGGAAATTAGTAGGAAATCAAGTGATGCATAAAATAAATTTACTGACATCCTGGATACATGCTTACTCATTATCTTTTAAGGGTTTTATGAAAATGATCTTGTTCTAATATGTTTTTTGACACATAAAACTACACATTTGAAGCAGAGTATTTTCTGTCTTGTTAACAACTGTAAAGAGTCGTATTTATTAAGAATTTTTGCAAATGAGCAACTACATATGAAGCCATATATAAGTGAGTGAGTGGATATTCACCTTTTCACCAACTTTTTTGTATTTTTTTCCCATAATTTCTGATAGATTGTGCCACCCTTGCTGTAAAATTTCCTACAAAGTGACGTTAAAGCGTTAAATACCTGCAAATTACTCAGACAATCAATCAACCCCATTTTTTCAGCAATAGCCATTCAACGTATAACCATTCTGTAATTGCCACTGTAAATAGTAGTCTTTATTGTTACTGGCAGAGTCCATCTTCCTCACATGGGATTGAATACCCATTACTACCCATGCACAAAGGAAATGATCCATACACATACTGGACATAAATAATTTCCTAAGCAGAAGACCAATCTGAGTGCATGCACATATTTCATGTAGAGCGGAATTCAACCAATCATGACTTCAGTATTACTGTGTCAGACATTTCCGACAGAGTAACTGCTCTTGATATACGTCAAATTGAAATCATAACAATGATATTTAGTTCCTATAAAGTTATTACTATGGCTGCAACTAACAGCCATTATTATTTTCATTATTGATTCATTTGTTGAATATTTTCCTAATCAATCAATTCATTTTGTGGCCAATGAAATGGTGAAAAATGTCAATCTCTGTTTCCCAAAGTCTGAGTTGACATCCTCAAATGTCTTGTTTTATCCCGACCAACATTCCACACCTCAAGGATATTCAGTTTATTGTCATAAAGACCAATGACACAATATTCACAGTTAACAAAACCTAAGACTCTTTTCATTATTAAAACAGTCAGTGATTAATTTAATAGCTGGCTACTAATCGATTCATTGACTAATCCTTGCAGCTCTGGTACCCTTCAGTTTTGTTTTTTTTACATTTCTGTTTTTGTCCTGCTAGTGGCACAACTATAATATGCAACTATATTTCTCTGTGTGTCTCTTGTGTCTCACCAAAACATAACCGCAAGATATCAAAACAATTTCAGCACAAATTGCACAAATTGAAGTTTGAGCTGAACAAAATTTTTGGAACTCCTGCTGGCCTGACTGCTACCACCGCAATCAAACAGAAATGTCCATCTTTGAGAACTATCAAAATCCAGTGGCAAATTGCTATTGGTACATTTATGCTTCCTGGAGTCCCGGATGAATTGCTTTCATCTGAAGTGCTGAAGTTTCTGGAACTGATGCAAAAGTTATTAATCTCTATTGCATGTGATATGTGTAATATGGATGTAATCTTACAAATAAACAGCATTTGTGACATTTTCATTATACCCCCAGATGCTTTTCTACTATAATTCATTTCTGATGAACACTGCTGATATTGTATGATGAAAGACTATAATTCACATTTCTAATGTATACCCAAAGCTTTATACAACTTTTACCTAAGTCATCACTAGAAAACCTGACCCGGGTTAGGTTGATAGGATAGCTCGGCAGTGAACAAGCGAACCAAGATTTGTCCTGACTTAACTTCCATTAGTGATATCTTTGGATTTCTCCAAAAGACTGTCATCTGCCCCCAGAAAAGTACATATTTTGTGTTGTGTCAATGCAGCTGCAGTCAGCAACAGCGACAGCATTATATTTTCCTGCTGTTAAAAAGCAGAGAAACAGTGAAGGCTAATAAATAACAGTACCTTGGTATGATGTGCAGGGTGGTTGACAAAAATAGAGTGAAAGAGGTTTCTATATTTTATTTGCAGGTGGCCTGTAGATCCAATCAAACTGGTATGGAGGCATTGGATTGCTCTCTGAGCTGTTGTTGGTCAACTAGAAAGACATTTTTGGTCAAAGCCAGACAGTATATTGGTCCAGTAAGTCTGCCCTCACCAAGATAGCAATTAAAGGACCCTAGAAATACCAAGCATAACACCAAAAACTAATTCAAATATGAATTTCAACTATAGTCGGGTTGTAAATGAATACAGTCAGTGATGGTCCTCACAGGTAGAGTAACATGAACGAGTGTGTTTGTATAACTGCATGTGTGAGCTTATTTTCAGAAATTTTGAACATAACACTCACTTGTCAGATCTTACTGTGTGTATGATCTAATGTATCCAGTTTCACGTGCTTGTGCTTGTCACTTTTTTTCCTCTGTTGTTGAAGGTTTTTGAGTGTCTCAACAAAAAAGGAAATAAATCATTTGTATTTTCAGGCACAAGCACAAGTCTGGCATGGTTCTGCTTGTCTTGTTCTCGTGAGGCATTGTGAGTTTAGACAAAGGAACATGAACAGCATATTTCCATATGTAATACATTATATGGCTTATGCCACCTGGGCCTCCTTGATGTGTGTTTGATGTGAAACCCAGTGGTACAAGTAAGCTCTCCTGCTTTGAAGGTGTATCGATGAGCATGAATGTTAGATGGATCATGAAGAATTCACATGAAAGAACTATTATGAATGAAATAGGAGATATTTGAAAAGAAAAGGATGTGAGATACACACACACACACAGACACACAGACACATAACCCTTGGGAACCGACCATGGAAGATAATCTTTCTCTGTAAGGTGGAATATGCTTATTTAAACGCCTCAGTTACAAATTCATTTCACACATTCCTGAGGCTCTGTAAGTGATCAGTGAAGAATAATAGACGCAACACTCTTTTTCTTACCACTCTCTGAACAACATTAAAGGGTGTGAATATCTAATCTGTTTTTATCTGTTTCTCTCTTTTGCCTGTCACCCTTTCATGTTCACTTTCTTTGTTTTGCTTCCACTTCTTCCTGTCTGTCCTGTCTCTTTTTTAAAAACTTGTCTGGCCTGTCCTGTTCATCTTTTTCTATACATTTATCGCTGTCTGTACATCTCAGGCATTGGCACCCAGGATGGTAGTGCAACGAAAGATGAGGATTTCAAGGGTAAGTCCCAGAGGCAGGTCCAGTTCAACCCGGGACAGACAAGCGCCATGTGGAGGGTTCGGATCCTGACTGATGGGAAGTACGAGCAGGCGGAGACCTTCCAGATTTTGCTATCGGAGCCAGTGATGGGAGTGCTGGAGTTCCCTGCTACAGCAACAGTTGAGATCCTGGATCCCAATGATGGTCAGTACTCATCATGCACACACTTGAGCAACATCCGTCTATAACAGCGGGTCAAAAAATCAAACTTGATTCGTGGCTGTGTGCCAGCTCAAGCACACTGCATGGGATTCTAAAGTGCTGTATAGAAATTCAAATTAATTCAAACAAATGTATTCTGTATTTTCTTTATTACATTACAAATTTAAATCAAAATCAGACCCCATGGACAAGCAGTATGGAGAATTGATTTGACTTGATAAGAGAAGTGTTTTGCTTCGCCCAACAGACCAGATAAATATGATTGCAGAGCCAGTGAGGTTTCCACAACACAAAAGCTTATATTCCTTGTACAACCCAGTGAAAAATGCTTTTTACCATGTATCACATTTACTGTGTGAAGCATCAGTAAACACAACACCCACCGAATGAAGAATTGTCAATATAAATATTGTTTACTGTAGATTCAAATCCATGTCAAATCTTCCCTCCGGCAAGGAGGATAGATACAGCCTTGACATGACAGTTAGTAGAGATTTACCATGGCCATGAAGTTTGTTTTTTCATTACTGTTGTGTCTTTATACTCACTGGTTGTAGTGAGTGCAATTACTCACATCCAACACCCAACAATAGAAAAATCAGTATAATTATAGTTATTTTTTTCTGTTAGCATCAAGCTGAATCAAAGGTTCTCCTTAAGTACTGATATTGTTGTTTACCAGTGAACGTTGGTCAAACTATAATGGCTATGTACAAAAGCATCTCTCTTTATATTTCACAAAACTTCAGTCAATCTTTCTTAATTAGTTTGTAATCTGCCATTTTCAACCTTCTAGTTCTTTGTGTCTTTGTCTTCAAATTGAATAATGAAATATTGAGTAGTGTGACAAAGTGCCTGCTCTTTAATCTTCTGCAACTTTCATGTTTTTTATGTATTGCTCTCTTCTTCAGTACAACTTTTAAATTTGCAACAAAGATGGAAACGCTGAAGCTATTATTATGGTGACAAACAACAGCTGCTCTCATCACGCTCTCTCCCTCATTTTATCTTCTTGTTCTCTCTTTCACCATGTCTTGACCCTCCCCTCACATTCTGCCTCCTCAATCTATCCTCCCCTGTGGGTTAATTATGGTGTGTGTGGAGGGCAGTAGTTGGTTTGTTTTCTGTTATCTCCGGGGATTGTCTAATGTGACAGAGATGTGCCACTCTGTACTCTAATGGTCCAGTGAAGCTTTAGCTATGCCTGTGGCGTTAGCACTACTCCGGCTTCTTTCTCTAATGATGAAAACTGGCTTTGTCTGGTCTTCTGGTTAGCCTGAAGATTCCCTCCCTAGAGGATAAGTCAGCTCAGCTAATATCAGCTTTAGAGGAGGAGAGAGCATAGCTAAGCTTTCCCCAAAAGTGTTTCAAAATTAAGGAAAGCATAACAAGCAGAGTTTGTTCTTACAGCATGGGCAGTCTCTGGATGCCTGGAGCAATTCAATATTGTTTTCTTTTTCTTGTGGCTGTAAGAACACATACCCTCTGCATAAGCCTGTTGCTACTTTGATTAATAATGAGGAGTGGGTTTGTCCCATAGCGCAGTTGCACCCATTCTCAGTGCTTCAGCAGACACAAACTCTAGTTTTCCTCCTGCACAACTTTAGGATTTTCTTTCTTATATAATCCATGCACAGTGCTGACTAAAGATGAAGGTGGCGGCCTGCTGTTTGACTGTTGACTGTTGCTGCAACCAGTATCAGCATCTAGCCACAGTCAGGGATATCTTTCTTGCTTCCTCTACACAACAGGGACACTTTGTATCAGTGTAGCTGTTAACATCTTCACATTCTTAAACAGTAACTCTCTTAGATTGGAGCCTTTAGCGAGGTCATTCCACTGAATAATGAATAAATCTTTTTTTAAACTTTTTTTTCTGAAACTACAAGCCAACTTGTAGTCAAGTACACTCTTATAAAATGATATGAGCTTTTGTTTCAGTTAGCATATTAAACAAGGACCTCCTTTTTTGAGGTGCAGTTAACTGTAGTCTGTAGAGGCTGTTTTGTTTGACATTTACAGTTACATTTTAGACATACTGTATATCTGATGGGCATAACCAACATTACATGTGTAAAATGCACAATTTTACACACCACAACAACCAGATAACCATAAACAAAGAAAATATCCCTGCATCAATAGAATATTCATGATATTATCAATAATGGAGAAGTTCTGGGCATAGAAACAAAAGCCAAACAGATTTTTTGTGTTTTCGTTTTCTTTTGGCAAGACAATAGATATATCAGGTTTGAGTAGTCACTATTTTAACACCTTCTGTAAAAGCATGTGTTTGTATTTCTCTCTATGAATGTTTTAAAATGACTGTGTGTTTTCCCCAAGGAGATGAACTGAAAATTTGCCTCTCTAAATCTTAGGTTGACTTATAGGCACTACAAGAGTGAAGTGCAGTGGTGTACTGGCCATCAGGCATATCGAGACAAATCCCAATGGGCCGCAGCATGGGTGGGCTGGTGGACCGTCAAAAACATCCTTAAAGTTTTTACTGCCCCTGTCTATCTCTTTAACGACCCTCTCTGTGTGCCTGTCATTCAGGGTGCATAAGAGAGCATGCGGTGGGGGTTTTCTGGGACTGGGCTCACTGGCCAATCACAACCAAGATATATACTGTAAATATGTAATCAACCCTCCCTGACCTGACCCGAGCCACCCCCTACACCTCTCGGCCAGTCCCAGCGGACAAGTCCAGGGCTGAATTTCTTTCCCAGTACACCCCTGGTGAAGTGTGAGGTGAAATGTGAAAGGACTGTGAGGAGACGAGGTGTATAGTATATGTGTGCAGAGAGGGAAGAAAATCGGGGTATAGTGAGCAGTGTGTGTTTGTGTGCATGCGCGTGTGTGGAATAGGTAAGTGGTGGACCCTAATCCCCTGCTATGAGTTCCTGTACCCCCTGGGGAGTGACAGATTGTGGGCAGCGACAGAGAGGAGAAATGGAGGAGAGGGGAGAAGATTGAGAGGAGAGAAAATGATTTAGGGAGTTTTACTGTAGAAGAAGAGAGATGTTTGATCCCCTGCGGTGTGCAAGATTGTTTTGTGTTGATGACTCCATCCCAAGGAGTCATCTCAGGTGTTCATCTCTTTTTGAACACTGGGTGTTGAATCAAACATCCAAATCTGTTTTGTGTTGACTTTTCATGCTCCAGCCCTCGCCATTTTAATGCAACTTTTTGCTGCACAAGCGTGCCATGGGGGTCTCAGTTCTCATCACTCACTCACTCATTCATTCATCCACTCACTCAAAAAGAGATGGGAGGTTGAACAAAGTCATAAGGAGATCTAGGACGAGCTGGAACTCGGTCTGCTCTGTTCATATTTTTATTGGTCCCTGTGCGTCTGTGGAAAATAGCTCCAACATTTATTGTTTCTGTAATGTCAGTAAGTTCTTCGTTTTGATAGATGGTGCTTTCACTGGCTTTGAGTCTCACTCTCAATCACAAACTCTTCTCACAGATGAATAGAGGAGTAGAGAAAGAGAGAAAGAAAATAAGAGAAATGGTTTATCTGACCCTTCTATGTGTAGGGGAGTCAGTGTGTGAAACTCCCAGCTGATTTGCTCTGTAAGGATGAACTAAGAGGCTCGCATATGTAATTGTCTGCGACACACTATGTAGTAAGAAAAACCTTCAGAGTGGTCTCTTTGAAGAGCACCTCTGGTGGCATCAAACCTAAAACTGTGATGGAGAGTTATTTTTGAATATGAATAAGCACACTACAGGACCACCACTTCAATAGATACGAATAAAAAAAAAAGTCAGCTGCAGCTCACTAATGCTGAGCCAGAACAAAAGCCTGTATCAGTCCTTGATGCCCTAATGTTCAGTGGATTTTGGAAATTGTTATACATATCATTACCCTTTTCTTTTTTCCTCTGACGCCCTCCACTCTTCTCTCTTCTCCTCTAGAGTCGACTGTGTTCTTCCCTGAACAGATCCACTCAGTAGAGGAGGATATTGGGGAGCTTTTCATCCCAGTGCACCGCAGTGGAGACATCAGTGAGGAGCTCATGGTGGTCTGCTACACTCAGCAGGGTATGGACTAGCCTTTTTTCACCTCATCTAACCCATTTAGTATGCTCCCTCAGTGTATGCTGCCTGGCTGCCTGGCTGCCTGCCTGCCTGTCTGTCTGTCTGTCTGTCTGTCTGTCTGTCTGTCTGTCTGCCTGTCTATCTGTCTGCCTGCCTGTCTGTCTGCCTGCCTGTCTGTCTGTCTGTCTGTCTGTCTGTCTGTCTGTCTGTCTGCCTGCCTGCCTGCCTGCCTGCCTGTCTGTCTGTCTGTCTGTCTGTCTGTCTGTCTGTCTGTCTGCCTGCCTGTCTGTCTGTCTGTCTGTCTGTCTGCCTGCCTGTCTGTCTGCCTGCCTGTCTGCCTGCCTGCCTCATATCAGATGTTAGTTGTTGTTACTTAAAAAGTCAGTGGATAATTTGGACTACATAAATTCACTTGGAATTAAAAACAAATGAGGTATACTGACATCAATAACGATTTGAGAAGTGAAACAGGTTTCTGTCTTTTAAAGGTGGTATCTATGTATATTTTTTAATGTAATGTTTATGGATGATAGAGTTTCAGGTGCATCTGGCGCACCTATCCTGCTAGACAGTGCCAGTGATGTCTACTGGCATACTAGAAGAGATGCAATTCACACCACATTTGCATTTTCATAAATCACATCTAGCAGCATAACCTCAGAAGTATCACACTTTTACGGTAGTTAATTCAAATCAAAGATGTGTTTCTACACAACCTCCAGTCTCTTTGTGATCATTCAAATCTCCTTCCAATAATTTGCAGATTGTGATGATGTGTGAAAAGATACATATTTCAGCCTGTACCTTCTCCCCACACAGTTAAATACCTAAAACATGGCTTAATGAAGGCACTATTGTTACACCACAGGTTTTCATTTTAACAAAACCTTAGGGGGTGGTCTATGTTCTCATTGTGCTCAGTCATTAAAACTAATACACTGACCTGATGAGCTTGCTGTAATGAAAGATCAAATTTTCACAAGTTATAATGGCGACATTAACATTGTCTGAATTTTCCTTGAACTGAAAGAAAATATGGCATGTCATTACTGATTGTCACAAACCCTTCACACTACTTTTCACATTTAATTTAGCTCAATATGAATATGCAATGGATATATTATAGGAAAAGCTCAAGTTTTCTGATGTCTTTCACAAATAAAAATGTTTTTAGTATGTACTTTCAACAATTTTACCCAAAAACCTGCCACTGTCTTCACCTTTCCTCTGCTGGTCTCTCTAAAGGCTCTGCCTCAGGGACAATTCCCACAACCGTCCTGTCTTACTCTGACTACATATCCCGCCCCGAAGAGCATAGCAGCATCCTTCGTTTCGACAAGGGTGAGAGGGAGAAGCAGTGTCGCGTGGTTATCATTGATGACTCTTTGTACGAGGGAGAAGAGAATTTCAACATCACACTGTCACTGCCTGTCGGGGGGCGTCTGGGAATGCACTACCCCACCACCAAAGTCAATATCTTGGAAGACATGGATGATGGTAAGGCATGCTGATGCTGCACTGATGCAGTACAGTATCTGTCACTCAGTCAGTAATTACCCATGTTCATTGCTGTGCTTAATAACTTCCCCTGTATTTATATTTCCAATGATCTTTCTGTACAAGTTTTAATAACTTTTTAGAGAAAAGTTTTAAATGAAGCTTTGGTTAAACACTTTTCCCCATGAGTGCAATATATCCAAATCACACGGATGAAAGGTTTTACTGAACTTTGCAAAAGGCTTTTTGTCTCCAAGGAGACACTGAGAAAATACAATTTATTTCATATTTGTGTAGGACTTTAAGGTTAAAAAACACTTGCTTATGCACACATGTAACCGCAAAGTGTGAATTCACAGTGTAAGAAGTTCTGGTGTTTTGAATTGTCATCAAAGCCTTTACAAAGCCAAAGTTCCCTTAATTAAGCTTATTCACAAACATATTGCTGTTGAGTTATGCAGGATAAGGAGTGCCGGGAACACCCTGACATAGACCCTAAGTACCCACAACAGACACATGGAATCAAACTCCTGTCTCACTGTCATTCAGACAGTTTTTAATCACAGATGAGATTCACACAGGAGTCCAGTGGGACTTCATTATTACACATATCCTTGGTCTGCTTTAATCATGTTACAGCATCATATGGACAGAGAAGATTATATCCTCTGAAAGATAGGCAGATATGTAAAAGATTTATCTAAAGATTTACCACCCTGCTGGGAAAGACCTGTTCCAATCTACAGGCATTCTTCATCACTATACTGCATTGATTCACTTTAGAAAGATTGTCTCTGCTCAAGGTTTTTTTTCATGCCATGCTATGGAGTGTTACAGTACAAATCTGATGTTTTTTTTTATCAGAGACAAGGGAGGAGTTGTCCAAGAGAGAAACATATAAAATCTTCTTCCCTATCCTTATGTACTATCTAACTACACAAATGCACCCCATGCCCCATGTTGCCCTGTTTTATTGTAAGTAAAGTTCTAGTATGACTTGAAGCACTAACAGCGATAGCCAACATTTTAAGATGTGCTCTGAGGAAGATATATCAACAAATAAATAACGGAACTGAGCTACATTCAGTAGCTGGCTACAATGTTCCAGTTATATGAACATTTCCATTCTCTGCTCTTGTTCCTTTTTATTATAATGTTAGTGTAAATCTTATGTAAGTAGAAACCTCATTAGTTTGCAGTATTCTGCAATGGAAATTGAGCATCTACATATATTTCCCATCCAGCCATCCTTGAGGATCTGATTGTCATTAGTAGGGCAATACAATGCAATATGTGTAGTATGTGGGGCCACAATTATACTGCAGAGCCAATTTGAAATGTCAGAGTGTATGTCCATCTACATTAAGACAAAATCTTAGAAGAATGAAGACTTATCTAACAGACAGTCTTCCTTTAACAGTCTTCTTATTTGATGGCACTTTCATCTAGTGCATTTCAAAATTGTTTCTATCAGAAAGAATAGTGTCAATGAAGAAGTGAAGACAGTCTGTTGCCACACTGCAGTAAGGGATATGTAAAACAATGATGACAACTCATTTAGGGATACAAATAATTGTGCCAAATTAAATTTGTGTGTGTGTGTGTGTGTGTGTGTGTGTGTGTGTGTGTGTGTGTGTGTGTGTGTGTGTGTGTGTGTGTGTGTGTGTATGTGTGTACGTGTGTGTGTGTTTGTACGTGTGTGTGTGTGTGTGAGAGAGAGTGTGTAGGCATCTGCGGGTAAGGAACATGACACATTGCCTGATTGCTACTAAATTGTCAGAAGACTTCAGTTGTGGTGCTGAGTTCAAAGTAATGTGAAATGTGTTTGTGGAAGCCCGACTCCAGTGAGAGTTGATATGTCATTTTTAGCCTCCCCAAGGATAATACACCGTCTGACAGTGCTCTAATACCTGCACCGATGTCGTCAAAATGCAGCCTCCTTCACTTTAGCACAACATTAATTCACCCAGGAAAATAGCAAAACAAGAGTGGCAACGCTCTGTGTTTACTTGTGTGCATGGCTGCCTGCGTCTACTGTTCATGCGTGATTATGTGTCTATATGTCTGTGCACACCAGGTTAACATTAGACCTCAAATTCTGCATCAAAGGTAAGTGGTGAGAAAAGCACTTGAAAAACTCTAAGTGTGACTGCTAGTGCTCTCTAGCCCCATTTTTCCTTCCCCCCAGGTCAAAGTCAAGTTCAGTCTGCTGTTCTCCTCTCCATATTTTTCTCCACCACCACCCTCTCTCCCTCTGTGACACACACACACACACACACACACACACACACACACACACACACACACACACACACACACACACACACATTTTCTCTCACTTTTGCTGAAAAAAAAAGGCCCAGGGGTGTCTGCTAGATTTAGTACTTTATCAGATTAAACTCTACAGTACCTGTCTCCCTGAGCGCTGCGCTCTGCATGGCTGCACAGTCTGACTCAAAGTGAGTGTTGTCATCTCCTTGTACCCTGCCAAGGAGAGAGGACATTCAGGCACTTGCGGCTGGGTGCATATGGCCAGAGCTTAGTTTGTAGAATTGTAGATTAGCTCAGAAGATTTCTTGGAAACCTATTCCTTCATTTCAATATTTCAGTATTAGGACAGCCTTTACTTTTGGTCACAATCCAGAAACAGCAAAATTGCTCAGTTTGTACATTTATGCACTCCTTGTAGATAAAAGTGGTGTTATTGTCCAATGCAAGAGGTAGGTTGACTAAGAACAAGAAGAATTTGGTTTTACCTGCTGCATTATACAGCACATTTTTTCTTTTATTGGACATTCAATAAAAGTATGCTCCATTTCCCCAAAATCTAAACACAAGTGCAAAACGGCACACTCATCTTCACAAATGTCAGACTTCCACCAAACTTTGCCTTCAAACATCACACAAAATCTATCAAATACACATACTCTACAATAGCCTTTACATACCATGTAACGTAAAAACATGTTACTGCAATGAATACTGGTGCTTATGATTTCCCCCAGAACATCCTCTTAACATTATGAACATAATATAGACACATGCAAAAAAAAAAAATCATTTCCATATATTTCCCAATATAAACATGTGAGAAAAAACAGAAAGAAATCATGTATATTCTGCTTCAGGTCTTTGTGGATCTATTGTTCAAAAATAAATGAACTGACCCATGCCCCTGTTATATCTGTCCTGAGATTCTGATTGGTGTGTGAACAATTTTGACTCTTAGTGTTTCCGCCTGGGGAATTATGTGTTAATTGGGTTCCAGCTGTGATGACTTGAATTAATGCTGTTGAATGCCAGTGCTTTCTACAAGAGCACGAGTGAAAACAGGGAAATGTTTATAGTTTTAGGGCTGCCTTTGGTAGATGGTGTTGTGGTTTGCAATGTTTAGTTAAAAAGTCCAATTATAGTGTGTAAGTAACTGAGAAAAACTGTAATTTTCCTTCCATAAACGCATCCCATCTTCAGTATATACTTTCAAGCAGGGCTTTTTGGTACATCCTGCATTGCTCATTTTCTTCATTTAAAAATAATGTTTGCCTCCTGCCACATACAGTTTAAAATTTAAAAAAAGAAAAGGACAGAAATCATGAAATCATCAACACTTTCCACATTAGCATCTAGTGAAATAAAAACAAGAAATGGAAATCTCCCATCGCAATATCATTGCTTCCAAAAATGTTTGTCCTTTGACTGTATAAAGTGTCTACTTGCAGACCCCTTGAGCCACTGTCTTTCCATATATTGTCCTACATTTTGACCTCATGCATCACATTTCTTTGTTGTGTTTTTTAGTACCTTTGCTTGTAATATACATATAAATAAACATAGAGAAAAGAACCGTAAGTCCAAGGCAAATATTTACAGATAAAATTTCACTACAGCTGTCCCCACCTTCAAAACATAGGGGCCCTCTTACCAGCTGAGAATGCACTATAAACTGTACTTAAAGGTGCAGTGACACACAAATGGTTGCAGACACACCACATATAGTAATTATCACAATTTGGCTTTACACCTTCCCAAGCCCTCACACATATTTCAGAGTGCTAAACCACAGGCGTGGCCCCAGAGGGGAGAGAGGATGCGGCTCTCACTCATCCGTCATCACTCAACTCCCTCTCGAGGTGTTAAGAATCTGTCGTCCCTGGGCACAGACAGGACATGTGTGAATGCAGACATGTACATTAACAGCAGTTTCCTCTCTGATCATAGAAGGAATGTTTGGCAGATACATACATACTGTTTACAGATGTGTTACAGTTAGTTTCCTGTGCTATTGTTGAGGCATGCATTAATGTAACTAATAATCATCCCAAAAAACACCTTTACAGCCCCTGCATTGTTTACCAGCATATTTGTTCAGATGTTTTTACACATTTTTCCCCACCTACACAATCTGTAATTTTCCTTGTACCATTGTGCAAATACACAAATTCTATTAGCATTACAGACCAGCGCTACATCTGTTCAGTGAAGATGAGTGCGTAGGAGGGAAAGGTATGAGAGAAAGATAGAGACAATGAGGAAACCAGTCTTTAGATGGAGAGAGGGCGAAGGCTGCACTTGATGTGTGATACTTACTGGTTATTGTTACACTGGGATGTCACTTAGTCTGTCGAGTCGAGACTCAGAATATAACTGCAGTAAATTTCTTCAGTCACTGTGCTTAGCTTCTGTCATCTGGCCCAGTTAAAATATACAAATAAAATTTCAACAACAAGTTCATATATCAGTTAAGTAATATTCAGGGAAAAAAAGGGTTGATCACGAAAAAAAAAAAAGCATACTATTTTTGGATTATATGCATGAATATAAGAAAGGAGTCGAGTGAGAGAGAATAGGAAACAGAAGAATTTTTATTCCTGTCTTCCTGTCAGCGTTTTTGACTTGACAGGGGGGTTTGTGAAAGATGAAGCTGTCAAACACACTTTGGACTGTCTCCCCTTTGCTGCCTGAGGAAACAATGCCAGTTCAAACAAGCCTTTGAGCTGTCTAGGGGGCCGCTTTCTCTCTGTCTCACCATCTCACTATGCAACATTCAGAGAGGGACTCACACACACGTACACACACACACAGACACACACACACAGATGTCTTTTTTTCGGCGCTAACTGCATCTTTTTTTGCAATGTACTTAGTGGTTTCTGTCATAAGAATGGTAACAAGGAGGTGGGATAAAAGGCCAGGAGAGGTTGAAAGGTCAGGCTTCCCTATGGTTTAACTTAGACATGTCTAATATTACCACAGGTGCATTCATAAGGAGAAAAGACAAGCAGCATTAAGATTTAACAAAAAGTAAAATAACAAGGTCACAAATGCAAATCCTGCTACAAAGGTGGTCAACGTATGATGTTGAATGCCATTAAACAGGTGATACATTTGTCAGCTGCAGGCATCAATCAGCACTTTGATATTAAGTTTGTTGAGATAACGAGAGCACTAAAAAGACCAAATCATCAAATGTGCGCTGATCAAAAGGGTCTGAAAATTCATGGCAGAATGTCAAACACAGTAAAGCAAACAGTGCTCCAGTGAAGACAAGATCAGGACAGAGAATTATGAACCTTTAGTGTAGAATCTACAAGACTGACTGTTGATTACTGTCTCTTTCTTTTTTTTTTTCTTTTTTTGTGTTTTGTGCTCTCTAGCCCCAGTGTTTTACTTCGGAGAGGTGGAGTATCATGTGGATGAGAGTGATGGATATGTAGAGGTCAAAGTGTGGAGGACAGGAACTGATCTTTCTAAAACTGGCACTGTCACTGTTCGCTCCCGCAAGGCCGAGCCTCTCTCAGCAGAAGGTAGGCTCCCAGTCATAGAATCAAGTGTTTGCTTGTGACTGAATGTACCAATAAGATCATTTGTCTCCTTCCTGTATGTCAACTCAATTAAACCCATCATTGCACTCCTGTCCATCCTCCAGCCGGTATTGACTACGTGGGCATTAGCCGTAACCTTGACTTTGCTCCGGGCGTCAGCATGCAGACGTTCAGGGTCACCATTCTGGATGACCTGGGACAGCCGGAGCTGGAGGGGACTGAGAGCTTTGACCTGGTCCTACGTATGGCAGTGAATGGCATCCTAGGAGAACCTGGGAAGGCTTCAGTCTTAATCAATGACTCTGTGTCTGACTGTAAGTAATTTGTTTTACTACATGTTTATCTTTTCTCATCTATGTATTTTTTTCTTGACTGTTAATGTGAAGCATATTTAATTGGATGTTCTTTTAAGAAATGCAGTTTTTATTGATAGTGAGTTGTACTGCACCAATTTTAATTTAAGTCCTAGAAACATTTCTCTAAGAATATGTTTTTGTACCCACATTCCATTTTATATTAAAAGTCACCTTTATTAGCAATGTTTAATCAGAATTTGTTTTGACAGTTATGTTAATTGTTTTGCTGTTTAAAATCAGCTTAGACAGAATGAGACAAATGATTAGTGCCTTTGCCATATATGATGTTTGAACTATGCTGTGGTCTGACAGTGCCCAAGGTCCAGTTCCGTGAGCCGGTGTACATTGGAGAAGAGCACGACCGTCAGATCTCAGCCACAGTGTACCGCAATGGTGACACCAGACACAAATCTACTGTCCGCTGTTACACCCGTCAGGGCACTGCACAGGTTGTCTCTGACTTTGACGAGCGACCTAATACAGATGCATCCATCATCACTTTCTTACCAGGTACATCAGTGATTGCACAAATGCATCACACTTGTTTTCTTTCTCTTTTTTTATCAACTTGTATCTTTAGCTGACACCCTTTTGATTAAAAAAAATTATCAGGTTTTTTTCTCACCTTTTTTGTCAAAATCAACAATAATTTGCAAGTATGCTCCACACATTACCGAGGTATGGTTTTTTTAATTTAATTTATTTTTATTTTATTTTTTATTAAGTACGTGCACACAGCTTCCACACAAGCCTCTGGAGGAACTGAATACAGGGGAACATTTTTAGATGTTACTCTATCCTTTCATCTACCACAATTTTTTTTTGACATGTCCTGTCATCTCACTGAACACTGTAGGTGAGGCAGAGAAGCCGTGTATTCTGTCACTGGTTGATGACACACTGTACGAGGAAGGAGAAGAGCTGCGGTTGGTCTTAGGAAATCCGAAAAGTGATTCACAGTTTGGTGCATCAGTGGGAGTTTTGAATGAGGCACTGGTTAAAATCAAGGACACAGCTGACAGTAAGTGAGGGGTGACACAGAGGTGGAGGTAAATGGGAGTTCAACTAATTGTTAAATTTATCTTAATTTTTTTATCTGATTGGTTGTAAAGATACGAGTTATGAATTTGAAAAAAATGTATAGTATAACGGAATGTTTCTATTGTATAATTGCCATTTAATTGATAATTTAAGGTTTATTTCCATAATCAAACAATGTGTTAGCATTTGATCATATTTTCTCTCATTTCTGTGCACCATAGAACCCATCATCCGTTTTGTGGAAACCAAGTTCAGTGTTAGTGAACCCAAGGAGGCCAGCGCCGTGGCAACTGTGAGAATCCCTGTGGTTCGAGTGGGTGACACATCAAAGGTATCCATTGTTCGTGTTCACACCAAAGATGGGTCAGCAGTCTCAGGAGAGGACTACTACCCCGTGTCCCAAGGTAAGTTCCTTTTATGGCTATGATAGTTAAATCAATACTGTGCTCTTTTAATAATAAACAAACATGATTTTCTTGACAGCAACTAGGATGTCACAATGTCAGATCTTCACTACTCGATTATCGCAGGCAAAATAATTCACAATAACGATATTTTCACTATATTGATCAAGACATTTTTTTTTAAATTGCGTTTAGTGAAATCATCTTTAACTCTGTTAATGTTGGGGAAGAGAGACAAGGCGAGAAGGGAAAGAAATTAAAATGATTTAGGCTGCCTGAATTATTTACTTTACATTATCATATGTGTACCATCCACATTTAATTTTTTAAATATTCCAGTTATCATCAATACTGGTATATTGCGACACCTCTAACAGTAATATTACTCACTTAAAGTAACAAAAATGAGGCAGTGCAGACTTTTCAAACCAAGCTATAATTAAATAGTAAACCCATGCACCTCTAATGTGATTTTGACAAAAAAAGTTATGCACATTTCCCAAGAGTTAAGTATCTAAAACACACCAGCAAAGTTCACAAAACTAAATGTAATTTGTACTAAATAAACAACAGCAGTTTATGCCCTAACATGCATTTAGTCCCCCATAAAGCAACTCCTGTATTTTTTTGATTTTTGACACCTTCATTGTTTTCATTGGCTTGTGGTCTTGTGGCCTCTTCTTCATATTTTTTATTGTGCTATTACAAAATCTGATGCAAATACAGGCACCTGCCCCTCCAGAAATCATCCAATAGCACTGTCAAAAACTTTCCAGGATATAATATAGTTTTTTATTGGCCTGCAGATATCCTTCTAAAAATAGTTTTAATCAATTTCTTGCAACTAATAAGAACATTTTTGTCAAGTGTGAAACAAGGCTCCCTATAGGAATATTGAATGTAATGAAAGTGGGCATGGGCATAGGGATTTATTTGGGCAAGGGTCATTGATTTGTAATTTCATTCCAAATGGGGAAAGGTAATTTCTGCAGAAGTCCAGTGGAGGGTCATGTAATTTTTAATTGAATTTGAACAGTCATGCTTTGTCAGCAGGGTGAAATCCTCTTTCCTATCCACTCAGCTTTGAGCACACGCAACGTTTCCTAATCAAGGCTTGAAATATTTATGAATACATCCGGTCTATTCAAATCATACCTGCCTACCCACCGTTCAAATAGTGCAAGTATCCCAGCAGTGTCTTGAATCATGCAGTGTTGAATTTCCCACTTTGCACAATATTTTCTCAGCGCAGCACATTTGTAATGCAAAGCTATTACTTACTGTACCTCAAAAGGAGATGGACCACCTTTGGCACTATGCAAATATAAACCTTCAATGCTTTTTAACTAAGTGTGTATTCCTCTGAAGCAATAAAACATGAACTGGGCTAACCTGTGAGGCTTTTCTTTTTTTTGAAAAACTAAATTCAGAAAAATGTAACCTTAATGTCACTTGAATATTTATTTATCTCCACAGCATAATCACCAGCAACAATTTCTGAAGTTGCCTGAGTTATCGATGTTTGTGCTGTAATGTGTGTTGTATTTATAACAAAATAGCTACATATCTTCCCGATATGTGTGTGTATCAATGTGTGTTTGTGTGTGCCCAGACATTGAGTTCAAACAGGGCGACAAGGAACATGTAGTGGAGGTGGAGGTGCTGTACGATGGGGTCAGAGAGATGAGGGAAGCCTTTACTCTTCACCTGAAGCCTGATGAAAATATGGTGGCTGAAACTCAGGTCAAAAATGTTCACATACACAACCATCACACAACAATCACATAAAATCCAGACTGACAGGAATTTCAATGTAATGAAAAAGTAAAGAGATGAAAAACTTTTTATCTTTTCTGATTTGACCCACATTTATCCAGGTCAGGCCCACTGAGATCAGTGATTTTCTTTGACAAGGGTGTCCTGGCCCAGACAACAACCACCACTTCACTTAAGTGGCGGCTTGAAAAGCGGTGAAAACATTTCACAATAAATAATAGATTAGCTTAGAAAAAAACCTGCAAGCAAAGAAAGGAAGCAGAGAAAGAGAAATGAGAGAAGGGTAAAATGAAACACTTTGAATTAGCCATCACTGTTAGATCATCATCTTCTTATACATTCAGTTCTGTGATGAGTTTCATCATTACATTGACAGTAATTCCTTGATTGACAAACAGCAACATGTCTATTTTTGTCACTCAGCCCTGTCTTCTTTTTCTGGAACAGGTAACTAAAGTGATAGTTTACATTGAGGAGACCAACAGCATGGCTGATGTCACCTTCCCCTCTCTGCCTCATGTGGTGTCGCTACTCCATTACGATGATGTCGCCAGAACACCAGATAATCTCCACCCACCAGCTGGTTACCCCGTCATCTGTGTCACAGTGAGTCAAACTGAAATCAACTGAAATACAGAATAATATTTAGTCGGATTGCACAGAAACAGTACACTTTAGCAACAACCAGAGAACCTGACACACTACTGTTAAATGTGTTGGCTTTTCCTGCAAAGCGGAAACAGGACTTAATCAGGACTCACATCCTGTGGGAGTAGAGGGCACATTGTTATCCCTTGGGACTAATTCTTTCCTTCAGCCAAAGTTAAACTGTCCTTCTAGAGTTACCCAGTCTGCCCTTAAAAGACACATTACATCGTTTAGTAGGCCACTGTTCTCGTGCTTTCATACACTGGAGAATAACTTTCACTCTTGAATACAGGCTGAGTGAGACACTTAAATGGATTTTTGTGATGTGTAAAGCCACTTGCTTCTCAGGTGACTGCTGTGGGTGCGTAGGACTCTCAGTCGAGTGTGTCTGTTTCTCTGTTTTGTGGTCAGCTGTGTAGGAGGTGCCCCAGGGAGGTGAAATGAAGTAGTCTTGTCAAACTGAAGTGTTGAGTGCTGTACCAGGTGGCGCAGTGTCAACAGATTTAAAATTATATCTGCAGAAAGACTTAAAAGTTTACCTCTCCTTCTTTCCAATTGTAAAAAAAAGCTTTAAGAACACAAATGTGAAAACACAACCCTGAAACATCTGGATTTCCTTGGCAACAATTACTTACTTGTTTGTATTCTGTACCTCTCTCTCCTTTTGTCCTCCGGCATATGCTGCATCTTTTCCCATATTTCTGCTGTCCCTAACCACCTGCCTACTCCTGCTACATTTTCTATCCATCCTCTAGGCTTGCAACACAAAATACCCAGACTATGACAAGACGGGCTCTATCTGTGTCAGCGAGCACATCAACAACACCTTGACCCGCTACCGCTGGCTCATCAGTGCCCCAGCTGGCCCTGATGGCGTCACCAGTCCCATGTGGGAGGTGGACTTTGACACTTTCTTTACATCCTCCAAGATGATCACATTGGACTCGGTCTACTTCCAAGCAGGGTCCAGGGTTCAGTGTGCTGCTAGGGCTGTTAATTCTAACGGGGATGAAGGTTTAGAGCTCAGCAGCCCCATTGTCACTGTCAGCCAGCAGGAAGGTAAGGATATAACAATGAGCATCCATCTCCATGTCTTATGTTCCCAGTCTTCTAAATGGGGAATTAAACAGAGATTGGGCCCCATGTTGCCAAGAGAATAAAAAGGGCTTTGTTTACCAAGCATTATGATTGTACAGGAATAGAGCTTTTGAGTAAACAGGTCCTACTGCATGTGGAGAACACAGTCTATAATAACTGCATAAAAGAAAAACACACCATAATTACTATAAAACAAGTCAATGTAGCTTCTCTGATCCAATGCTGTTGTTTACTTATTCTTTTTTTCAGCTATTTAAGAACTCTTATGATTAATTAAAGATTAAAGAAATATAATGTCAGATGGAAATACAAAGGAATCTTTGTAGAGCATTTTGCAAATAATAAAATTATAAATTCATTGCAGAGGTTACAAAATTGTTGCTGTTTACAACAACCACAATAAACCATTAGTCATTGTTAAAAGGTATAGGCTTGGGGCTCAGAGTTCTCACTCTGTCTTGGATGATAAAAAGTCTCTCTTTTGCTGTTGCTATCACTTATGCTGTGCTCACTCCACCCACACATCCTGAATGTAATGCACGTTCATGCATACTTTGTCAGGGTGGGTGCAAGGCATTCTTAGCAATGTGGAAATCACTGCCTGACACAGTAATAGATCAGGCAGATTATGAGAAAAAATTATGTATCACAGGACATTACAGTAATTATTTAGACAGTATTTTTTCACAAAAGTATTCACCTGCACACACAATCATAGCAATTCACTCTGTCTAGTGTTTCGACCTGTCCTTGTGCTCAGACCCTTCTGTTCTCCTCTGTCACATAAAGGTATGTGTCAACCACGTAAAATGGGTACCGTTGGCGCTGAGCCTTTCTCTGCCAAGCTACGCTACACTGGAGCAGACGACCCGAAACACCCCAACCTCATCAAAGTGACTGTCACCATGCCTCACATAGATGGTAGGTAGGAGCTGGAGGCAGCACTCGTACCACAGATGAAGTGAAGTGTAATGTAGTGTGTGTAATATTCACGTCTGGGGATCCTCAGGAGCGTGACAGTCAGAATATAGATCTTGCCGGGTTGTATCGAACCCCGCTGTACAAACCCTCCAGCACACCCGCTACTTAGCATTCCCCTCTTGATTTTTAATCAGTTTCCTTCTGCCTCGTCTCCTCCAGGTTTCCTTCTTCCTTTTTTCTCTGGCTCCCCTGCTTTCTTTTTCCTCACTTCCCCCTTTTCTCTCAACAGTGTCTTTCTTCTAAGTTTCTGAAATAATCACCTCTCTCAGTATGGGTATCAAAGATAGTAGCAAGCAGCCAGAGTCACACTGTCTCTCTATACCTTGCAGGCATGCTTCCAGTAATCTCCACTCGCCCTCTCATGAACTTTGAGCTGACTCTCAGTCCCGATGGTACCCGGGTTGGAAACCACCGCTGCTCCAACCTGCTTGACTACAATGAGGTCACCACAGGTCACAGCTTCATCACCACTTCAACGCGCAACCCTGAAAGTATGGGAGACACAGCGCCCTATCAGTTCAGTAGCCCTCTGCGGGGGAGCAGCACACTGCGCTTCTACAGGAATCTCAACCTGGAGGCCTGTCTCTGGGAGTTCACCAGCTACTATCACATGTCTGAGCTGCTCACCGACTGCGGAGGCACCATAGGGACTGATGGACAGGTGTGCATGGGTGAATGTGTGTTTTTGTGTGTTTCTGTGTACATTTGTCCACAACGTATAAATTCCTATCTAGGGTTTGTATGGACATCTGTTTAACTGTTAGCCTTTGCGTGTGTGTCCACCTTTGTGTGTTTATATCTGTATGTTCAGTCTATTTACAGCCTTTTGAATGAGAGGGTCGCACAGACAGAATGGCACCATTTCTGTTTGCCTGCATTTACGTCTCATTTGGTGCATGTTTGTGTGTGTGTGTGTGTGTGTGTGTGTGTGTGTGTGTGTGTGTGTGTGTGTGTGTGTGTGTGTGTGTGTGTGTGTGTGTGTGTGTGTGTGTTGCGCGTGTGTTTGCCAGCTTTGTATCCCAGCATGTGATTGACAACTTTTAGTGTGCATGCACACAAATGCACACAGAGACATACACACTCACACACAGTATTGCCAAACTATCAACCACCCCCTGTAATGCTCACCACGTCCAACATGGAACATTGAAGTTCAGATTCACAGGAAATCTGTGAAATCATAAAAGCAAATCTAGTTATCTTGGAGTACACTAATATAATCCACAGGTTAAGGGCAGAAATCTTATTTACCTATTACTCTGCTTTAATCAGATTTTATTTCACTGGCTGGCTGGTGTGATAGTTGATTTAAGAGATTTCAGCTCACCAAAGAAGTCAGCCATTGTTGCTACATTTTGGCATTATGTTCAACAGTCAATTAGATTCTAGCAAACTTTCAGTAGCAATTTACTGTTGTTGCATCATTGGAGCAGATGTTGCAAGTGTTGTCTGTGTTGTATACTGTACAGAGCTGAAGTATTCTCCTGGTTCTTATTGCTATTGTGGATTAGGAGACAGACCCTTGCTCCCTTGCTCATGTCCTGCTGCTCTTTTGTGTTCCTCCAGCCTTTGATCTGTGAGCTTTTTGTGGCTGATCAGACTGCTGTGTGTGTGTGTGTGTGTGTGTGTGTGTGTGTGTGTGTGTGTGTGTGTGTGTGTGTGTGTGTGTGTGTGTGTGTGTGTGTGTGTGTGTGTGTGTGTGTGTGTGTGTGTGTGTGTGTGTGTGTGGATAGACATTAATTTACTTGTCCCCAGTTACAACACAAACTGCTTGTATAGTTACACATGACACCCGTCATCCACAAGACCACACAAGTCCACTTCGTTATAAGAGATCACTGTCACTTGGGTTGTGTGTTTTTGTCCAAGGACTGTCAAAGGAAAAATATTTTAAAACATTTTTTGAAGAAACTTTCTCAACCTTGTCCTCCCACCAGGGTGCAAGAAGCAATGCCACAGAAAGAATGGAATAATCCACCTACCTTTGAAGAACAAAAGACAAAATTGACATTTAAAGAATTTTTGATTCTGGCAGTAGTCATCTTGATCAGTGGTTTATTCTATTATAGCCAAAGGCTCTTAGGTTTTCAGGAAACCTTTGTATTTTATCCTACATAACCGTTGTACAGTATGTGTTTCAAAAAGTCAAACTTGCAAGGGAAAAAAAGACCATGACATTTCAAGGCAGTCAGAAATACTATCATTTATGCTGTATCATTGATATCTTTATTCTGTATCAGTTAGTCTTAAATTATTTTAGGAGGTTGTCTCTAAAACTGTAGGGTTTAGTTGGTTTGTCTCTTAATTAGCTGTCCTTTAATTGTTAATTTGGATCCTGGTTCTGTGATTCACAACGTATCCTTCATAGACACTGTAGTGGATTGGGTACATTTCAGATTCTGTTGGCAGAAATATTATACAAGACACTTAATGTAGTGGTACTTTGTGTTCAAATGCTTTTAGATGGCCTCATGTTACAGTATGTGTTGCCAAGAGATGAAGAATGATTTAATAGAGAAGGGAAAGCACTAAATGGATTAGGATTCACAGTCTTTTACTTTTTTACTCAAAACATCTTCTGTCAAATTGCTCTCCTCAGTTTCTCTTGCCAGTTAATCTTCTGCCCAGTATTTGTTTTAGTAATTCATTATGTAAATTGACACATATGTTTTCACTTCAAGTCAAACAACATTTCTACAGCAGACTCTAACTTTATTAAACATGTGTTGGCACATACATCAAATCTTCAAGCACATATTATTTTAAAAATAATGTTGGTAAACAGAGACACCTAGTGGCTGGTTTTAGTTAATATAGACTTCACGTTATATGTATGTTATTCTGTGTAGATGAACTGACATTTTTTTTAACTTACAAAAGCAAACAAAAAGTAATCAGATTATTTTCCAAAGCGTTTGTAATTACAAATTAATATTTTAGAGATCACATCTGGACTTCATTAATGATTAAATTAATTGTCATGTTTTGAAATACTTGGATAACCTTAAAAAAGAAAACCAAAATAGAAAATAACAATACAAGCCCACATCACTGCCCACTATGGTTCCTTGTAAACAACACAGGAAGACCTTTGTGCATGTTTGACAACCTCCTGAGTAGGAGTGAAAATATCAAGTACCTTGTGGAGGAGAATTATGTGTGCATCTGTTACATCTTCTCAGTGCTTATTATAGCTTATCGACCCATAATCACCTTTTAATCTAAAAGGAAAATACCGTTTTTGTAATACAATTCAATTCCTTTTTTTGTTTATATAGCTCCAAGTCACAACAGAAGTTATCTCAAGACACTTTTCATAGCGAGTAGGACTAGACCATCATGTTTAATTTACAGAGACCCAGTATTTCACTGTGAGCAAGCACTTAGTGACAGCAACAAGGAAAAACTCCCCTTTAATGGGAAGAAACCTCAAGCATAACCATGCTCTAGGTAGGCAGCCATCTGCCTTGACTGGCTGGGTTGAAAGAGAAAGAAGGAGAAGGAGAGAGAACATAGAGAAGCACATACTGAGAATTTTTCTTTTTTTTTTTTGCTTTACAGTGTCAAACATAATTTCAAAGTAAATAAATAATGTTCGTGGTTAATAATGGCCTTTAAATTTGAACTGTTTTTAATTTAGGATAATGAAGCAAAACAGTGTTCAAGTGTGGATGGAATCAATTGATTTTGTTTTCTAAGACATTAAAATCTCACTTCACTCAACATCCTTACAGGTGCTGAACCTGGTCCAGTCTTACGTGACCCTGCGGGTGCCTCTTTATGTTTCATACGTGTTCCACTCTCCTGTCGGCACCGGTGGCTGGCAGCATTTTGACCTACAGTCAGAGCTGCGCCTCACTTTTGTATACGATACAGCCATCCTCTGGAAAGATGGAATCGGTAGCCCTCCACAGGCCGAGCTACAAGGTAAGTCTCCAAGATTATGTGTCTAGTGGATATGATCCACAAAAAAAGAGTACTTTTGTGGAATTCAGTGCATATGTCCTTTTCCCAGGTGCGTTGTATCCTACCAGTATGCGCATCAATGACCAGGGACGTTTGGTGGTAAATTTTCGCACCAAGGCTCGTTTCAGGGGTTTGTTTGTGGAGTCTCACTCTGGAGGCAGAATAAAAAGAGCTGGTGAGACTGACAGACTATTGTCATTGTATCAGTTTTACTATTCTTTAATAATATAACCATTGCTAAAAATACAATATGAACTTCTCCTACTCTTAGCAACCTCAATGTCATCCATGGTGATGAGTGTGGACCACCCCGGCCTGACCTTTAATCTCACCTTAGTGAGGAGTGAACCTACTTACAACCAGCCAGTCCAGCAGTGGACCTTTACCTCTGACTTTGCTGTAAGTATGACAGGATGAAATTGTTTTTTGCCCTAACCCTAACCCGAGGTGAAACATCCACTGTGCAAATAGCAGTTACAGACTGACACCAAAGTATTGGTCCCTTCTGCTCCGTACAGGTGAGAGACTACTCAGGGACCTACACAGTGAAGCTTATCCCATGTACAACTGCACAGAATATGGAATACACTGTTCCACCAGTCTGCAGTCCCAGAGAACCAGTCAACTTTGACCTAGACATCAGATTCCAGCAAGTAAGGAGGTCTTTGTTGGAATTACTGATCATACGATCCAATAGTGCCATGTTTCTTTGTTGTAGGAAAACCTTCCTTTTTCTCTTTTGTCATTTGCTCTCTCTCTTCCTTCACTTACTATCTGCATCTTTTTTCCAGGTGAGTGACCCAGTTGCAGTGGAGTTCAGTCTGAACACTCAGATGTTCTTGTTGTCCAAGAGGAGCTTGTGGCTCTCTGATGGCTCCATGGGTTTTGGTCAGGAAAGTGACATAGCCTTTTCTGAGGGTAAGCCCTCTGACAAGGTCAAATGACTTGTATCATCTGTTTAATGAAGGTTTAAAGAATTAAACTAATGGTTGTTAGTAGTTGTTTAAATAATGATTGATTTTCTATTTTTCAGGAAGCTTTTGGTTTGAGTTTATGCCAGCATAGTATAAAAATCAATTTGCAAAGATTTAGGTCTTGCTTGCTTTCATTAGTTATGTTTTTAAAGGAACCAACATCTGACATTTAGAACCCGGAAGACAACTAACAAGCAAACACTGACTTCTCGGAAAGGATAAAATTAATTTGGTCCCTTATTTCATCATAATATTGCATTCACTGCTTTAGATAAACAGGAACCAATTTGGATGTTTGAAAATGAATCCTAAAACAATGGTATTCTGTAGATATTTATTGGCAATTAATTATATGGATTTGTAGCTCATTGGCTAAAATGTGTAAAACCAGCAGTATGGCCCTTTAAGATCATTTCCATGTGTGTATTTAATATTCTGTCCTTGCACTTTTCAGTGTGATTCATGTTCACAGCTTGGAGAAGGCTTTAGGATTCATGTCTTCATCCCTAATTTCAGGTGATACCATCTACGGTCGTGTCATGGTGGACCCCGTGCAGAACTTGGGAGACTCTTTCTTCTGTAGCATAGAGAAGGTGTTCCTCTGCACAGGTGCTGATGGATATGTACCGAAGTACAACCCAACCAAGTTTGAATTTGGCTGCCTGGCTGACTCTCCGTCATTGCTCTATAGATTCAAAATTCTTGTAAGTACATGTTACAATTTCAGTATGCAGATGGATATACAATAATAATAATAATAATAATAATAATGATAATAATAATACAAACTCAATTTAACACACCTGACCAGGACAAAGCTCAGCCAGAGACTCAGGCACGTGTGTTTGGTGATGTCAATTTTAATGCTGTGCTGGCAGTCGATGATCCATCAGCCATGTCCCTCGTCAAACAGCCAGGGTCTGACGGCTTTAGAGTGGACTCTACAGCCATGTTCCAGGTATCCTTCATTGTATTCAAGCCTCATAGTCAGTAACTTTTATTGTCAACCAGTAGCTAGTGCACTACTTTATCATTCAATGTATAAAATGTCAAAAAGTTTTGAATATTGGCTTTTCCGCTCTGCTTATATGTATGCTGTATGTTTTGCCTTGACTGGTGTTATGGTTTTATATTGTATTGCGTGGTTTATTGGATCCATAGTGAAAGAAAGCAATTATGTTGTCTTCTGATTTAATCTTTTTGGCTTTTAATCAATTAAGCCAGCTGTGTCACTGCTTGAATGGTAAAAGTGTACTTTTGCCAAATATCCAAATTTAGCGCTGGCAGATCGAATGTAATCAAAAATAAGACATTTCTTTCTTTTTGCCAGATGTCATTTTGTGTTTTGTGTCGGTTTAAATTGAGTATAATTCTAAGATATGCATAATTCTTTGTTTTCCTCAGGTTGCTGCTGGTCGTGAGTGGTACATACACACCATTTACACAGTTCGTTCCAAAGAGAATGCCAACAGAGGTATTGGAAAGCGGAGCCTGGAATACCACTCCTTAGTTTCCACAAGCAATGATCTTGCCTTGACCCTAACAAGCAGCAAAGGTCATCGCTCCAGGAGGTCAGTTGGCATTGAAGTCCCAGAGATCACTGAGGATATCAATGCAGACAACAACCGAGGCACCAATATCATGCACATCACTTTGGACCGCACCAAGCGACGGGCAGGGGGGCCGAATGAGCTTCTCTCTGACGGGCTGGAACCTAGTGAGCTGAATGCAGAGGAGGAAGAAGAGGGCCTGGTGACTGTGGTGGGGGCGCTGGTAGGGGTGCTGTTGACTGTCCTCATCATTGTCACCCTTGTGCTTGTGCTGAGATCCAGACAGAAGGATGGTAAGGAAGGATGGAGAGAGGGCGTGCAGGAGGTGGTGAAAGGGTCTGTTAGTACAGAACCCATGTTGGTGGTCAGGATGCAAGACTGCCATAACAGCTCAGAGGTCTGAGCAATAAATGTGTGGATGGACAGATGGACAAAGGGATAAAGAGTACAGTATGTGGGGCTTTTATAAAATTTTTGATTTTCCCTTTTTCTTTAAAAAAAAATAATAATAAATTACATAACACCAAAAATCTGACTTTGATTATATGCATTTTTGGGTGTGTGCCTGATAGTTGTAGGGGGGTTCCTACAATATTTGATCCATTATAGTTCCCTGATCACAGCAAAAGAAAACAGCATGACAGTTCCATACACTGTCCTCACCTCACATTCCAACTTTTGCCTCTGGTAGCATGAAATTTCCTTTCCATCTTACTGGCTTTATGGTGTTAAAGTGCCTGAAGCAGCTAAATCCCTTCAGGACAGTCCCAGTCACCAAGAGCACTTTTCTCATAAAGCAGGCCAAGTCAGAGATCTAGTGATGTAGGTGTACTTCGGATAAAGGGGACTAGATGAAAGAACACTCAAATGTTATCAACTCGACCCTATGTCAGTCAAAACTTCACTGAAGTTTGTGAGCTCTGGTAATTCCATGTGTCTCCCCAAATACAAATGGTGACAAGACCTTAAAACATTTTTTGAAAACATATGTCGCAGAACATACATGATTTTTAGTCGCTTAATAATTGCATTATGATCCCTAAAGTCCAATATTTAAACTATTATCTCAAATTTTTCCTCAGAGTGGTTATAAAGTTCATGCATGGCCAGAGGATAACTCTATTAAGTAAAATATTGTGAATGATAAGGTTAATATTGGACTTATTATAAATATTAAACCCATAGTGCAAGTGTTTGGAAACCAACCTGCTGCATGAGTAGATAAATTTTTATTCTGGGGTGAACTGTGCCTTCAGGCCTACTATTTTGTCCCAAAATATTTGCTGGGACAGTCATTCTGGATTACACAATGTGTAACGAAAAAACGAAAAAACTTGTGTTTTGGAACACAAGATGCCAAAACTTGTTTCTTATCTCTGAACTAAACTGGCACAAATCTCTCATGAGACAGGAGGCTAATACCACTGCTGTCAGAATTAGTGTTTATTAACCAGCTAATCATTTTATTAAGTCATGTATACTGTTCTGTATTTCATTTACAATGTGATGAGAAAGGTTTTCTTAGATATGTTGAGCATTTCTGCTGTTGTGAAGTTGGGCTGTTCACACTGTTTTTTCTATAATTGTTTTGCATTTTTGTAAACTCAGTTATTTACTATGTCATGTGTTTACAGGTCAACACTGCTTCTGTTACCACAAAGTTTACAGCTATCCATCCTTGCAATATTGCCTCACTGTGTTTTTCTGTGACCATATTTATTCAAAATGCATTGTCCAAACACTGCTTATGGTATGTATGTATAAAAACACTCATCTCAGGAGTTATTTCATTTACAGAGAATGGACTGTGTGTTGTAACACAATTTACTGACTGAAGAGAATCTTTACAGATCTACTTTCCACTTCTTTGTTACACTGCTAATAAGTGTGGTGCTGTGAACATATACAATTATTTGACATCTGTTCTTTTCACATTATGTTCCTGTAAACAAACACTAGTGCTGTTTGGGATAAAGGATGCAAACAAAGTAGCTGCTCACAGATCAGACATGAAAAATATTACGTTTGAAATGTTTCATATTATCTGCTATGTCATTATTTTGTTGATGCCACTGGTGAAATTTCTTGTTTACATGTGTTGTCAAACCTGTGTCTTTTTTCTGCTGTGACTATACAACATGCTAAGATCAGTGTTCTTAAATATTTGTCTTATTATGGTGTTGTCAGACATCACACTACAATCATTTCCAATATGTGTCAGGGTTAACTAATGTGATTAACATGAGCCAGAAATCAGCGAAGGTGTGAATCTGCGAGGGATGTGAGGGTTTATACCGCTAATAGTCTGCCAACTGTGATGTGTTGACCTTGACAAATTGGGAGATAACACCATATCTGACATCAAATGCACTTTTTGAGTCACATCCCTCACATGCCAATCCAAGCTATGCAATGTAATGTATACCCCACAGCCAGTTATCCCCATGTATATGACAGTTTTAGCACAAAAAATCAAACTTGATAATCACTTTGTGTCTTTTTATGAATGGGTTTTTATGTATATGTATTTAAGAATAAACATTGTTGCTTACTGGTAGGTTGTTGTCAATTAAATCAGTATTTAGATACAGAACTGTAGAGCTGAGACTTGAGATGTAAGCATGAGTCAGACTCATAAATGAGCACTTGAAACTTATTGGAATTGTTTGACTGTTTTGAGATTTGACATACTCTAGCCTTTAAGACTTGACTTGAGACCTCAACATTCAAATTTTATATATTTTATTTATATATTTATTTAGCCTTGTACAAGATTTACACAGTAAAACATAATGATGGACAGGCAGGTGGCAGGTAAAACATTGCGAATATGTAATTGAGAACTTGGTCTAAGCCAGGGGGTTTCATATTCTGAGACTCTGTCCCCTCAGACAAAGCTTGGAAAGAGGCACCCTCCCTCAGCATTTTAAATTACTTCCAGTTTGGCTTGTGGACTTAACCTAGGCCTTGTATACCTCACATAAGCATACACATTTAAAATAAATTCACAGACAAATCAATCATCAGTTGCTATGATTATTATGAGAAGAGAGTGAAAGAAGGGACAATGATGTTTGAATGAAATATATTACATACAATGTTTTAAAATTCTTGTAATCTCTAAATGTCAAAAGCTAGAAATGTAATTATATACAGCCTAGTGTAATTGTACTTCCTTCATCAGACATTGCCCTAAAGATCAGTGTTGGGGAGTAACTAGTTACATGTCACGGCGTTACCTAATTTAATTACAAAATAAATGTAACTGTAATCCATCATAGTTACTGAGAAAATAAAAGTTTAATTATCTTACAGTTGCTCATGAAAATGTTGATGATTACAAAGGGGGTTACAGTTAAAGTCAGACCTCTAAGATTTTTATGGAAGTAAATCTGTGCCATCTGCTTTTGAATTTGAATTTTTAGCACTGAATTTTTTTTGCATTGAATTTCAAACACTGAATTTTGTTTTTCATTGAAATCAGACTTTGAATTTTAAAAGCTGTTGAATTTCAAGAACGGCATTTTTTTTTTCCTCTGAATTTTTTCTAATGTTTAAAAAAATTCAGTGTAAAAAAATGTTTTGATTTTTTTTTTTTGACATTGAATTTTTTGAGACATTGAAGTTTTGACACTGAATTTTTTGAGACATTGAATTTTTTTACACTGATTTTTTTTAAACATTAGAAAAAATTCAGAGGAAAAAAAATCTGTTCTTGAAATTCTATGGCTTTTAAAATTCAAAGTCTGATTTCAATGAAAAAATTCAGTGTTTGAAATTCGATGCAAAAAATTTCAAATTCAAAAGCAGATGGCACAGATTTACTTCCATAGATTTTGCTCAGAAGTGGGTTAACCTAAGATAAAAAAAAATAAGGATAACTAGAAGGTTAAAATAATATGGTAATATAAGGTGACCAAAGTAAGAGTGTGTGAGGTGAAGAGGAGAGAAACAGAGCAAACCTGGTTTAAAGGGTACAGCTGTTTTTTCTCCCATGGGAAGGCCAATCAGATTCATCCCAGCTACTTGTGAGGATCTAATTTCCAGCTTTTTACTGCAAAACTTGTCATCATCATCATTCATTGATTGTTTGATCCTGATTATAAAATGCATACTATAATACAGTAACACAGAACACACAATGCATTATTCTGGCATTGATATGACATCAGCTTCATCCATCAAGCTGCCACTCATTAAAACCTGAAAGAATGATTATGATCAAGCATATCACATTGTTATTCTACCTTGTATGATAATGTAACACTTTCTCACATTAAGTAATGTACCCATACCAACATTTCAACGTAAGGAAGAAGAAAGTAGAATGACAATTCATCAAATATCCATTTATCTGTGATGGTTGTAATAGTAATTGATGTTGATGTAAGTAATAATTGATATTCTGTTTAAAGATTGACCAAGATGTCTATGTAGCCTATAGGTTTTTTCTCTTTCATACTCTGTGGTGTTGTTTCCAGACACAGAGAAGGAAAGAATATGGGGTGTCTCCATAATTTATGACAAGTCTGTAGTCGAATGTCTTTACATGATTGTGTTAGTGTGGGTTCAATCTGATGGCAGAAAAAGGGAGTGAAGTCTATAAATCCTGACTTCTGAAGGAGACACCAAGGTCTGTCTTATGTTACTTTTTATGTAGTTCTCCCACTTTGGATTTGTCAGTGGAATGTTAATGGATTTTTGTTTGTCCAAGAGAGAGACTGTGTCAGTCTCTATATCAATCCCGACCCAATTTATTAATCTCAGGGTCAAAGGTGACTCTGGTCAAATGATTGTTGAGCCGTATGTCCGCCACACGTGTTACATTTTAAATAAGGTAACTAGTAATCTGTAACCTATTACATTTCCAAAGTACCCCCCCCCCCCCCAACCCTGCTAATGATGATAGAAACGTTCCCTTTTTTAAGTGATTAATTAGATGTATCAACAGAGACAGAGGGGGAAATCTTATTGGTTTAGACGGACAATGACGCTCCACAAATAAGCCCCCTCCCTGCCCTCCTTCTCCTTCCGCACTTCACTTCCTGTCGCGGCGGTAACTGTGGTACTGCTGTTGGCTTGTCAACATGGCCACGGCAGGAGCAGCTGGAGACGACCTGAGGAAAGAGCTAACATGTGCAATTTGTTTGGACTTCTTTAAAGACCCTGTCATACTGAAGTGCGGGCATAATTTCTGCCGGTTTTGCATTTGTATGCACTGGGATGAAAATGGCGGAGACTACGGATATCAGTGCCCTCAATGCCGAACGGTAATGATAACTTAACACATAACATGAATACCGTTACCTGCTTATTCTTCTGTGCTGGTGTTGCGTTTTTAATTAACTATGTTTTTCAAACTTGTGGTTTTTATTATTAGCGTGTCTTGTTGTTTGTCAGTGAATTCAGAGTTAATGGTCTTTTTAAAAAATAACGTCAGGTAAACTACGCATTGCGTAAGTGGCTACCGTTGCTATGATAGCTGTTAGCCAGCTATAGCTATCAGTAGCCTCAGCTTGACTGCCTGACAATAGGGAGCTCTGTATTTTAACTAATAAAGAGAAAATGTCAAACAAGCATAATACACACACTTAACAAAAGTTAACACTGACTTTGGGCTTGGTTATAATTCTTGCACCTTCTCTTTTTCACCCCTTAGGTTTTCAACAAGAGAAGTTTCACTAAAAACTACCTGGTGCAGAACCTGGTCGCCAAACTGGACGATCTTGAGTGTCTGGGGTCTTGTCCAGCACCCTCTAAACCCATTAAAGTTGATGGGAAGTGTGAACAACATGGAGAAGAGCTGAAACTGTACTGCCAGACTGATAAGAGGCCTATTTGTGTAGTCTGCAGGGAATCCAGAGCACACAGGTTGGCTCTGTTCTCATTTTAATGTAGAGAAATTATAAACTACATTTAGGTTTTTTTGTTTGTTTTTTTTTTTACATTGAAGAATTCCTCTTTTGTATAAATCAAATGTTAACCATCACAACTGTCCTGGACATGGATTACTTACCATTGCTCAGTGTTTACCCTGCCAGTTAATTGAATTGGTGCAAATACATGAGACTAAATCAAATGCACAACAGATAGTTGTTGCCTTTTGTTACAACTACTGCAATGCACAACTAGAACCTATTTGAATTTTTGAATTATACTGTACTGTATCAGCTCATTTTTTGCTTTTCATCATTATGTGCAAGAAACGTGTCTTTGACTGCATTCCATTGCAATCACAGCCAGGAAAGGATCTCACAGACTGTGTGTTTGCAGTGTTCAAGTGTTTTGTCATATCATTCTTAAACCACGGAACCATTGTTTATTGTTTCAGACACCATGAGGTGGCACCAGTACCAGAAGTTGTGAATGACATGAAGGTAAAAGTACATGTGTGCATGTGATAAGATGCATGGTTTCCTGTTTACTAGTGTCCTATATTTGAAGAGATCAGAGACCATATGCCCTTTGTGTGATCTCTGATATATCATCCCTTTTCACTAGATCTGGAATAGCAGTTTTGTTTGTTTTTTAACTACTAACTTTAACTTTTTTCCCTTATGTCTTGTACATTTCTTGCAGATGGAGTTGAAACTGAGGCTTATGGAGCTCAACTGGCAGAAGTCTCAATGTGTAAAAGTTATAACGGCTGACGAGCGCACCAAAAGTGAAGTGAGGGTATGTAGTTGTTATGAAAACTTCTGTAACAGATGGATTTCAGGAAGAGGGATTCTCTTTGAGAGCTTTCTTCTGGTATCACACATGTATGCAGAGGTGGAAAGCAACGAGTTACATTTACTCGTGTTACTGTAATTTAGTAGTTTTTTTTTGTGTAGTTGTACTTAAAGTAGTTTTTAAAAATATGTACTTTTTAAGCTGCAGTTGGTAAGTCTTATAAATAACTTTTTGTCATATTTGCTAAGACTGTCACTATGTAAAGACAGCATTACATGAAACTAGTCATCTGTGTAAAAAAAAAAAAAAAAAAAAAAAAAACGGGCTCAGTTAGCCCCACCTAATGCTCCTACTGCAAATTGCCAGAATCCACCGTGACCGGACAAAAAGAACCAATCAGAGCCAGGATTGTGTCTGATGGAGTGTCTGACAGCTGTCAATCACTGCTCACATACACAGCCCCCTCCCCCCTCACAGGCCCCTCCCCCTTCCTCCTCAGCTCGGTCAAGCTTATATCTCCGAGAGCGGCTTCAGGAGCGTAGAGAAAGTAGTGGCGCAACAACCACTGCGTGCACGCGGTCGCGTGCCGTCGCGTGCATGTCAGCCTCCTCTGGGGGAGGGACTTTGAGGCAGAGTAGGAGTGCAGCGGAGAGGGAGGGATCTGAAAGTTGTACTTCAAATTTGCTAGGTCCTCTCTCTCTTCAAAGTTACCAACTTCAGCTTTAAGTGTTTTGTGTGAAGTATTGTACCTCATTGGCATTGAGCATGATTTGTTCATGTGAAAAGGACAGTCGGAAATGACATAATTAAGCGAATGTTGCTTAGGGGCACAGCCTTTTAAACAGGGGTAGCCTTTTAAAAGTTTGGTCATCTTTGGGTCATTTAAAGAAAAGTTATTGCTCTTGTGACCTTGACCCGTATTGATTTATAGATTTGCAGTATGACTGTTGGTGGAAAAAAGGATGGTTTACAGCAGGGGCGATTGTAGGACTAGGATCAGACCTTTAGAGGGGCTCAGCTCCTAATGAGAATTTGACATTCAATGCCCTGCAAGTGTTTAAAAATAAAACAAGAAACAATAATTCAGTTTTTCCCACAAGTTTTAGAGACTATGGAGGGTTTATCATTTATTTTTAGGGGTGCAGAGATCAAATTTAGGGGTGCTAGAGCATGCCTAAAAAGAGTCTAAAATTTACAGAATCCACAATTTATGCCACCTTCAATTCAATGCTTGTTGTTTGAAAATGTTTTATGGGATGGTCTTCACTAAAATGACACATACCTCCCCATAAATGTTTTGTCATTGAAGCTGAATTTGTAAATGTTTACCTTTTTTAATTAAAACAACTAGTTAAACTCGTTAAAAAAGTAACTAAGTAATTAACAGCTACTTTTTACTTGAGTATATTTTTAGACCAGTACTTGTACTCAAGTAAAATTTCATCAAAGTAGTGGTACTTTTACTTGAGTAGAATATTTCAGTACTCTTTCCACCTCTGCATGTATGCATACGGGACTCAATGTCTGGATTAGGCTGAGACAAAAAGCAAAGTCAAACACTCAGATTCATAGTTAGCAACACCCACGGAGGAATGCTACCGGGGTCTCATGACCCTTTTATAATATACAACTTTGACATTTAATTGGTACAGCAGTTGGCCCTTTGTTCATCACTTATCAGTGTTTCTTCCTGGAGGAGTTCTGCCTCCGCATCCATTTGCTGGGAACTGGAAGTTGAAGGTTGACTCGCACGGCTTTGCCTTTAAAACATTCCTGCACTTTGTCTCACACGGTTTAAACAGTAAAATTTCATACACACACTCATAAAACAGCGTAAAATAAGGATATAAAAGTCCATTACAGTAGTACATCTGACCAGTCCCACCACTGTTTACATCCCCCGGGTCCTAGCACCAGTCTGATTGGTTCACTGTGCTTCTGTGTTGTTCATGAGGAGCAAGGAAACTCTAATAATGATGTAAATTCTCCCACCATGGACAGGTCTATCTACAGTCAGTCAATTGTATGTACTATTCCTGTTATTTATAAGTCTGGTCACTTTGAGGCACATAGACGTTGATCTAAGCATCTGATTAACAGCAATCTTGAAGTGTGTTTAGTTCAAGTAGAGCCTTATTTATCTTATTATACTGCATGCTTGCACTTTCAGCAGAAGCAACTTTCAGTTCACTAATTTAATTTGTAAACAAATTAAGGTGAAATAAATGCAGCTATAGTTATTGCAAAACATCTGCGACTGTTACTCTGAACTGGACATCTATCATTTTCATATTCCTTTCTTCACATCAAATCTTTCCATCCTTCAGATGAAGAAACAGAGACTCAAGGAGAAGATTGAAGCAGATGTTGGGGCTTTAGTCCAGTTCCTGCTAGACGAAAGAGACTCCCTGCTTGACAGCCTGGATGCTGAGGAAGTGGCTACCATGGCCGTCATAGATGACAACTTGAAGATTGTGGAGACTGAGGCGGCAGCTGTGGACAAGGCCATAACTGACATCCACAGCCACATCAGTGGGAAAACTAGTTTTGAGGTCAGTCTAGCAGATCAGCTGTTTGGTTCAGAGGGGATCTGACTTTTACATTTCCATGCTGCTGCCGGAGCTTCACAGTTGAGATAGATAACGGTTTCTGGTCTGGAGTATGTACCATAAAGACAGCACTGAGTTTACTTTCCTTTTTAAATACATCCCTGAAAATGTAGATGAGAACACATGCATTTCATTCAGCCTTTATCTAAGGATGTGGACCAAAGATTCAAAAACACATCATGAAGGATTTGAATTTACATGTTAAAAGAACAATATAAACACATTTCTCTTTGACTGTTATTGAGTTGATAGTTCATGTTAAATGTCATTTTTCTTCCAACAGAGCCTTGCTGATACATTCAACGAGTAAGTTGCTTTTAATTATATATTCAATGTGATTGTGTAAAATTCTCATAAATTGCAGTAGAAATGATTTTTCTTTAATTCTTCCTCCAGAGTCATCCATTGCAAGCCTTTCACATCTCTCGAGACTGTTAATTGTCAGACAGAATTTACAGACTTCTCAGGGCCCTTCCAGCTCATCATGTGGAAGAAAATGATGCATGTGCTGCATACCAGTAAGTTTACGCCACACAGAAGCATGAAGCACATAACTCTAGCTTGCATCACAAAATTAAAATCATAATGCAGCAAACTTATACAAGAGTATCTTATGTGGTGAAAAGTCCTGCTGGGAATTAGTAATCTGATCATACATATTGCACATTCTACATATTTAATAGTAAGCATACATACTTGTATGGCTGGGCAACTAGTAGAAGATTAAACATCACATTATTTTTGACAAAATACACGATCAATATTATGACTGTATGTATGGTTAACTATTACTGTCATGCAGCCTTTGAATCCAGGAAAAGACCAAACTTATGCCATATCATATTAAAATATCCAACATCTAAGACAATACCTAGTCTAATATCACAATCAGTTATTATGGCAATATATTTTCTGGTCCTATTTACATGTTTTTAGTGTATACTTTGAATTAGTTATATACTTTTTTTTTTTAAATGTATTACTGTTATACTGGTGGGTAAAGTCTGCTAATTTAGTTCAATTTGATTTTCTGAAATATTTTCTAAAAACTGCCAGTCTCAGCTTGATTTATGAGCGTGGAGAATTAATCTTGCTCTTTCTTTCTGTATAGTGCCTCAGAACCTCACCTTAGACCCAGACACTGCTCACCCAAACCTGCTAATCTCAGATTTTGACACCAAAGTGGAGGAGGGTCGTTGTCGTAACCAGGAGCCAGACCTGCCGGCCCGCTTCACCCGCTTCTGTGGTGTCCTCGCTACAGCCCAGTACGCTAGTGGCCAGCACTACTGGGAAGTGGACGTTAAAGACAAAGGTGTGTGGTACTTGGGAGTCACCACTGAGTGCAGCAACAGGAAGGGCTTCGTCAGCCTCACTCCTTCTGCAGGATACTGGAGCCTGTGTCTGCAGGACCGGCTGTATGCCAACGGGGAGGATGGGCGCATCCCTGTCGCAGACTACTGGAACTCTCCTCGGGTTGGCGTTTACCTGGACTATGACAATGGTCGTCTTAGTTTCTATGACGCCGTCACAATGAAGAGACTCTACATGTTTGACACCTGCTTTGAAGAGCCTGTTTACCCTTTCTTCAGCCCAGGGAAGAACGATCCCGGCAGCAGGCTGCAGATATGCCACTATTACTGAGATGTGAGAAGTGTTTTTAAATAATTTGATTATTGAACAGTAAACTCACGTCTGCCTGTGTCCAGATGTTCCTTTAGCAAGTTTTACCACTAAGACCAGGCAGGAGTGACAGGGTGATACTGACCCTTGGAGCCATGTACTGTACGCATTTAAGCTGTTACATGTTGGTCTTGTTAGTGAATAAGAATTACCAGGTGTCATGCTATACTGTGGTGGTAATGAAGAGCTTAATCTCTCTTACCTTTTTCTTGAGTTTAAGATTGAGAATTTGGTATTTTTCAACATAGACAGACTGTAGGCGTATTCCCCTGATAACTATGGCTGGGGTTTGGAGAGGTGCTTTGTTTATATCACTGTTTCTGCTGGGATGCAGATGCCTCAGATGCTCTCGTTGGTTAGAGCTCATATCCTATTAGCAACCACAGTGCCACAAGTACTGTACATTAACTCCTATTGGTTAAGTTCTGCCAGGCAGAGCCTGTGCTGTTGCCTTGCTGGGCAGAACCTGAAGGTTATATGCCAGTTATCATATTGATAGAAATTCTTGACTGTCAGTAACTAAAAATTAAGATTCCCTTTTGAATTATTATAAACTGAAAACTGCTCTTCAATCAGATTTAAACAGCTCATCCTGGGATTTCAGCTCTCAGACAGACTTACAGTAACTAAAGGCTGGGTTTTTTTGGTTTTTGGACACTGTTACTGATTCTGTTTCGTTCTGTACATTGAAACTTTTTGGACTGTTGCAGATTCCCCTGTATATTGCTGAGTCACATTTCGCTGCTTATTCTTAACGGTTACACAAAGGCCCATACTTGCCATTTTTGCTTTGCTGGGGGAGTTTTTAAAAGTCTGAAACACTTTTTATAAGCCTCCCTGAAAATGAGCAGGTTTGAGGAAAAAGCAAATGATTTTAAGAAATTGTTACAGCAGCTATTCAGCCATGTCCCTAGATATGTCATCTCATAATGGGGTGACGCTATAGATGTGATTTACTTTTCAGATTCCATCAACATCAAATCAGGATTCACAGCTCAGAGCGTGATGGCCTTTAGTGTGAAACTACAGGATGATGAATGGATGTTTTATTACAGGTTACATTTCATTGTTTCCCTTTTACAGAGTACTCGCAGTATTACTTTTATTATATTTTAAATAGTCCTGCTTTATTATTAATTGGTGTCTCTTCATTTATTGACATTTTAATGTCTGAATTTATTTTTTTCCCTCCATTATTTCAGTATAATATTTTGAACGTAAAACTAAACTCTGTACATTTTTGCCTTCATCAACTTAATGTTTTCATCTTAAATGATTATCTTTATGGATTTTCTTTTTTTATGCTTTTGTAGTCTGTCAAAGTGCAGTTATGGACCTGCAGGCGGGAGGTTTTTTTCTTACATGGTTGTACAGTGACTTTTTTTTTTTTTTGATCTTATTTAGGAGCGTAGCATTGTTACAGCATGATTGGTGATATTAGAAAATGTTGTCAGTCAGGATTAAGATGCTCCTCATTTGGTTTTCTAGCCATGTTCAGACATCTAAGGTGTTCATGTGTTAGGACTACAAAACTCTGCTCTTAAACTTTGAGTGTTTGCTGATAAATGTTTTGTCCAAGATGGTGTACCTCATCTAATGCTTTCAGTTTTTTGACTGTCTAGATTAGTGTGACATAAAAAACAAAACAATTTGGTAGTCCATGTTTGTGGTCCTCAGACTTTACAATGAGATTAAAAGCAGAAAAAGATGTCATCATCATTTTCCTTGAAGCCTCAGTTTTCTTCTTCTGAGACAGCTGGTCTGTGTACAGCATAGACACCCACTTTACTGCATAATAAACCAACATGTTTAGAAATACCAAAGCAACTGGGTCCTAGCAGTGACCAGGCTGTTGCTTGAGTTAGCGTTGTTTCTCAAGAGGGTTTCTGCTATCGTTGTCTCAACATCATCTTCACTATTCTGGTCCAACAGCCAAATTTAACCTCTGACAGTTTGTCGCTTATTCAGTTTTCATTCTGCCAGAACATATAAGGAGGAGGTGAGAAATCCGTTCTCTCCTATCTCCTGCTGCTCTGTAAATGACTGTTCTCTCATTACTGGGACATGCTTTAAATAAAGGACCATACAATTTGATTCAAATGAACATGAACTAGATATGGTACTTTGTTGACCCTGGACAGAAGAGCATGCAGATGACAGCTGTGACCACTCTTTCTAATCAAAGAACATAATATTGTGAGCACAAACTGTACTGGCTGCTTATGTGACCTTATGCAACAGATTCTGAACATCTATTGTGACGCATTTGGTTTACAGATAGAGGTCTCTCAAGATAGATACCAATCATAAATATGCCACTCATATTTTTGCAATGTTCAATAAAATGAAATTAGGGTTGATTATGCAAAAATTGTGAACAGATCCTAGTATGGGAAGAACTTTTATCATAAAACATTGATACAAAAGTGAAAAAAAATAAAAATGCTCTACGACAAACATATAATGTAACTGCTAAAGATTTATGTTTATGGAGTAACTCATATTTATAATACTACAGTTAATGTTTTTCAAATAGCCACTATAGTGCAGTTGCCTTTAACAAAACAGGAATGTGGGATGGGGCACAGAGTAGCTGGTATTTTGTGCAATTCAGCTCAATATTTAGACTTTTATGTCAGCAAGGATATAGATGGACAGTTGGGCACACTCATTTCTTACAATATATGACAAAAAAGGAGAGACCATTTGCACAACAGTTCAAAGTCTCATTCTTTAATATTTACAATCATACCTTTGCCATGATTACATAAATGTAGTGAACACTTGTTGTAAGACTGGCCTCTCATGGGATCATACAGTAGATTACACAGGATGGCTGATGTGCTGTTTCATTTATATGCACTTGCTCTATTTCACACAGACAAGAGTAGGAATCAGTAGGAGTCAGTATAAGCTTCAGGTAAGAGACAGACTGATGGAAAAAATCAAACTATAGTAACACAGGAGTTCAATTAACGGAGGAGGGAAAGCAGAGAGAGAAAGAATGAATTATCAGGCCAAACGGTTTATTCATGAAACAAGTGGAAAAACGTTCTGTGTCACTGCATGTTAGCTGTTAGCTGGTGTTGTGTTCCTGAACCACCAAGCAAATGAATACAAATACTGGAAAATCCATGATAAAGGTGCTTGTCAGCTATAACAAGAATATGATTGTAATATACAGAACACTTCTGATTATGTAAAATGATAACTATACACAAAGGCATATATTACTCTTGCAAACTATATAACTCTTATAATATTTGTATTTTGTGCAATGTTCAACAACAACTTACAACAATACATTTTGGCAGAAGGGAACGTTACCGTTTAACTGGATTGTGAGCTCATTGGGAAGAGGCGAAAGAGAAAACCTTTTTCAGTGCTACAAGTTACAAGGCCTATGTACAATGACGTTTGGCAAAGAGAAGACAGTTCAAATGCACGAATTAGAAAAATAATTTGCAGAACAAATTATGTAGAAAAGAAAAGAAAATAAATACATTTTGTTCTTCCAAAAAATAAAAAATACAGCAAATAATGAGTATACAACTTTGTTACATTGATGTTTGCAAGTCATTCAGCTGGCTACTACTTGGCATAACCTTCTACTGTATTAGTATATGCTCCAGTGTGGAAATCAGTTTCAGTTGAAGTGCTGTAATAAGTAGGCTATATAGTGAAATAATGGGACATCAATTCCATATATACACTTAAATATGCATATATACAACTACATCAGGTTGTAGATATGAATACACAAAAGTGCAAAGTACTAGTGGGGTCAGATACAAGATTTAATTTAATAGAAGTGAAAGACTAACTAGAAGGGTTCAAACTTAATGTTGGGCTGGTTCTAAAGAGTTTAAAACCTTTCAGGTGTTTTTCTATTTGTGCTTCTTGATTCTCGTCTTTGGATACCAAAACTAAAAGTTTGGGTCAGCTCATATTACCTCCAAAAAACAGAATAAGAAACTGCACATCCCTGTCTGCGTGTGCTCTATTATTTATGAGAAATCATAAGACAGTGATGACAGGGTCATTTTTTGGAGAAAGCCTGAGCATTGTTAGGTCAATCACAAAACCTTGTCTTCTCACAGCTAATATATTTCTATTTCTGTGCCTTGCCTTGTTTTCTGATTGCAGGGAGTGTTGCAGTGTATCACCAACTTTAGACTGGTAGGCTATCTAGTGGTGAGGCCACACCTGGACAAATACAGCCAAAACACCTTGTTCCACAAGCTAATTTCCACTTCCTTATTCTCTCAGTGAATTTTGTTAATAGCCCTAAAATTTGGATAGTGTAAGGTATACACATCATGAGAGATCAGATAGTATTATCTACTTACAGTGTGTTCCTAAATACTTTATTCCTGAGTTGCCTGTGACATTGTATTACTTTGTCGTCCTCTATTTTGCCAGGGTAGACTTTTGAGATTGAGGTGACACTACCACTTGGACCAATATCGCTCCAATTTTCTTTCTTCTTCTCTCTGCGTGGGAGAATTAATGTCACCTAATGCAATAATGTTTTGGGTAACTAGCTTATTTTGTCAAAAAAATACACCTTTAAATAATTACACTTTTTGGGGATTTTAGTTTCTTTTAATTTCTTCAGAAAATTAATTTGTGGAACTCAGGGACACAGTAAAGTGTGCAGGCACATTGCAGCTCTATGTCCTCAAGTAATATATGATGTTAACCTATCTAAACAGAAACAGCCTACTGCAGATATCTGTAAACCTTGAAGCAGTGGTTGCCAGAGTCAGCCACAGCCACATGTCCATCTGAGGTGAGGGCGAGGCCCTGAGGGCCGTACAGTGGGTCTGCTGATGTGTTAATGTAAGATAAGAAGGAACCTGTGCTGTCAAACACCTGAAAGAGAAAACACAGGTTTCAAGTTGCTGTGACTCGGTTTACGTTGTTACTGTGCAAAGATCTTACCATCCTTATCATTATAACATTTTCCATCCACTGATCAATTAATATCCTTTAACACATCTTTTCATAACTTAATGTCATTTTTTGTTTGTAACTATGATGTTCTGGAAAACAGTGATTGATTTATAGTGAGCTCTTTAAGTTGTGTGTTGTAGCAGGCTCACCTGTATTCTGCTGTTACCCCAGTCAGCCACGATGATATTTCCGTTGGCGTCCACAGCCACACCGGTGGGAGCATTGAACTGACCATTGCCTTCACCATGGGAGCCAAATTTGAACAAGAACTCTCCATCTGCACTGTACACCTGGGACAGTAAAAACACTTTGGATGTATAGATGTATAATGATTATTAACAGTGTTGGGAAGATTTAAACTACATGTAGTTGAACTACATAGCTTAACTACAATTTGCTGTAACTTGCTGCTAGTTAAACTACATTCATATTTTGTGCTGCATGAAGTATTTCAACTACTTTTTGGGTCATTTTTTTACTCAATTTACAAACTACAATTTTGGCCAATAACATGAAATATTTTTTATAAAAAAAGACCTATAAATGTTATTTTACCATTGTTGTGTTCCAGAACTCTCTTTGAAAAAAGGCATAAATCATGTTATGACATGCCAACATTGTTGTTCAAGACACACCGATCTAGAATATGTCTACCTCTTTATATTTTTTATTACATTTTTTGGTGACTGATTTACATTTCTGATTTACAAGTGGGTATTGGGGTAGGATTTTCATTTTCTCGTTATATTACCCAACATATCTATAGCTTACCCAACATGTCTATGGTGAACCTACAGTATGTTGACCAAAAATGTCAGCTTTTTGTAGGCTATTATATTTTGTTTCATATACACCACATGTTGATTTATTTAACGCTGAGTATAATGAGTATAAGTAGTTGCTAAAGCTCCAGGGGTAGAAATGTAGTTTGTTCAAACTACTGCCAGGCTGAACTACATGTAGTTTTACAAGCTATGCTTGCAAAGTAGCTTCTCCAATACTGCCTATTAACTATATAGGAAATGTGTATCTATTTGAAGGAGTACTGCAAGTATTATGATGTTTGTCTTACCTTCACAGAGTGATTGTGGAAATCGGTCACAATAATTTCATTCTTGTTGTTAACTGCAACAAAGTGTGGACCTGTGTTAAGAAAGAGGTGTGTTATTGTTGATCTTGCTGTAGTTGCTGTAGACAAAGCCTGATTTTCTTTGCTGTTAGCAGGATGCTTTAGATTTGAACTAGTTGTGTCATGAACTGCAATTACAAACCCCAGGTTAAGCAGGGGAGTCAGCAGTTCTGATTAGCTTGAAGTAGTTTGGGTACAAATTGTGAAATTCATTTCATGCACACTTGAGTCTTTTTCAGAATATCAAAATAGTATTATTGTTAGATTCAATGGAACAGCTCAAGTTACCAAGAGTCATTCCCTTTCCCTTTCTTAAAACTACATGGAGCTTATAATCACAGAATATCCTGTTGTCTCGGCTGTACAGTAAGTGGTTGTACAAGTGGGTTACTAAAATTGCATCATGGGTAGTTAATTACTTGAAGTGATTCTTAACCATTAAACTAATAAAAAATCATTTTAAGCTCTGTAGCTCTCAACGCTGATTGTCTATTATTAAACAGGGAACATTGGGTTAGTTTTAGAGCAGTGAAAATCATTCACACTGAACTTTCCATAGGCATTTTACACCACAATAAACATTGCACATGACACAATGTTGATAATTGTAATAGTGAGTGATTATTACAATGGCATGTACTTATATGCCTAATCATTATTATACAGGCACAGCTTGATCCTTGATGTGTCAACAATCTGAGCTGTCAGGAGGTCAGACACATAATCAGGGAGTCGGGTTAGACAGAGGGAACTGCACTGTGGGATTAAGGTTGCAGCAAGGCCACACTTAGTACTTACTGAAAACTGAGCCAGATTTATTTAAGTTTGGGCCAAGTTTTTCTGAATTGGAAAACAGGAGGAAGAACAGAAAGAAAGAAACAATAGATAGTCAGAGATATAGGATAAGTAAAGAAGAAAATAGAGTAGGGCGGTCAGCACAGGTGCAGTTGTAGGGGAAGCAGGGGTCTCTGCATCACATGGGGCTTTGTGTACAAATTATATACAAGTTTACACTTATAAACAGAATTTAACATTTATTTTAATGCATTAATCTAGCCTATATTTAGAAATATAATGAAAATGCAAGAATGTTGTTTTTCTTACACTTAAAGTTAAAGCGTTAAAAAAAAACCCTATTGGAGAATACTGTACATATAAATCTTTATCATGGATTTACTTCAGAAGCTGGCAGACACCGCTGCCTCACTGCGTCATTGAAAGAGAAGGCATTGTTTGTGGACTCCCTGTCAGTATTACAAAGAGGTCTATTGTTACATTTGCAAGCCTTCTATTCACCTGCAAACTGTCTGTCAGACGTCCCCCTGCCTCCAAACTTAGTCACAAGCTTCCCATTGGATTGAAAGATGAAGACACAGCAGGCCTTGTTGTCCACAGTGATGATGTGTCCATTCTTATCCACAGCCACACCCTTAGGACCCATGAGTCGGCCTGCACCAATTTTATTCTGTGCAGGGGAGGACAAAGAGGTTTTTGAGGCAAGGGAAGAAAAATGACAAACGACACTACATGTTTTTTTTAAACTATGATTTTAAAAATCTCTAATACTTGAGCAGCAAAAAAAAAAACTTGCAAAGCAAGGAAATAAACAACAATTCCCCTTCAGAAAATGTATTTTCAGTGGTTTAACCTTAGATATCTTTAGTACAGGTTAGTGACCACACAGCTCTAAGATCTCACCTTAAACTTTCCATCAGAGGAGAAGATGCTGACCCATCGATTGTCATAGTCGGCCACCACAATGTCACCATTCATGTCCACAGTGACGCCTGTTGGTCTCTGCAGCTGTCCCGGAGACCGACCTCTGACCCCAAAGCGCATCTTGAACTGGCCATCATTGGAGAATATCTGCAATCAGAGTGTGAAGTTTATGTTTATCAAAGTACTATGACAGTGTTTTTTCTATTCTACATGACCACAAATGCACACATGGTGGCACTTCCATGCATTTCCCTCTCTGTGTATGTCTCACCTGTATGCACTGGTTGTTGCTGTCTGCCACCACCACTCTGCCATTATTAGAGGCTGAGATTCCCTGCAGATTGGTGAACTCCCCTTTCTCTCTGCCCCGAGTACCTGACAAATAAATAATTACCGGTACACACTCAGGAAACTTCCCATTTGATATTTCCACCTTAGTTTCATAGTGTAATGTTTTTCCTTAAAGCTCATTCCAGTGGTAAAAAAAGAAGCTTTTTTGAAGTTTTTGGATTGATTTCTTATCTTCTGGGCATATAAAGGTTTCAGTTCATGTCAGAGCAGTTCAGAAATAACCTTGCAAATACTTGAAATACCTGCTTGAGATAGTTAATTTGTTTGTGAAAGTTACATACTGATTGACAGTGACACTAACATCCAAAACCACAACATCTTATTGCAACTAAGCACACCAAACTCTCAGATCTTCTATTAGGTATCAGCATGGTGATTTTACTGTAATTCTGTAGTCTACTGCCATGAGCTGAAAACAGAAGCTGACCTCTTGACTCTGGAGGATATTAATATTAAGTGTTTTTCCACTATAACTTAACTTTACATGGTCTTTGGTTTGATAAGTTTTTGAGAACTTTCTCCTGGATGGGTCATCTGTCTTACCCACTCTATAGATGAGCTCATCCTCAATGGGATTCTCCTTTTTCTTGGTGGTGCTGTACATGCTGGAGGGCCGTCGGACTGCTTTCTGCCGTATGTGGCCCCCTGTCCCACTGGGAGACTTCACCCTCCTCTTGACATCATCCGGAGATTGTGGCACATCTGACGGTTTGACCGCCCGCAAGCGGAACGGACTGCCACGTATCGGCTGGCCATATAGCAACAGAGCAAAAGAGTGCTCTCCCTCAGAGCGTACCGTGTACCCCACCTCATATGTCCCGTTCTTATTGTCCGTTATCTCTGTCTCTGCAGCCCGGCTCCCGTCAGCAGATGTTATCTCTGCTTTTAAAACAGCATTTCCCGTCCGCACCAACTCCCCATCCTGCAGAGAGAAGTCACTGATTGAATTTCAGCTTAATGAATGAAAACAACAACAAAACAAGGCATCAAAGACAAAGAAGGACGAAAATCTTATTCAATACAATGCAACAAAAACGACTGACTTGCAAGAGAACAACAGATTTAAAGCAAAAGCAAAATAGAAACATTCATCTAAAGCTCATTGTACACATGTTCCTTTGCAGCAAGCAGCAGAGAGGCTACATCATTTAAACAGTACTTTGTCTTTTGTTGTCACAGTAATGGTGTGGTGCTGCCCGGTTGCTGCATGGCGGAGGCCCTCGCCCGTTGCAACGGAGGTGTGTGCCACAGCTGCTGTGGTGAGGAGAACACCTAGGTTCTGGATGGAGCGCCGCAGGCCTTCAGTCTCCACCTGGAGCAGACAGCACATCAGATAATTTCACTGCAGAATCCTTTACTGCTTCCTAAAGTTTAATGTTCATTTTTACAAGTGTATGTTGAAATCCAGATAACCACATAAGCTAAGTGTATGTGATTGTTCTCAGGGTGGAGTTGGTAGAAACCAAAATGAGAGTGAAAATTAGACTAAAGGCAATAAATACAATGATAGTAATATGGTCACACTCTGTTAGATGCAGGACATATCAACCAACAAGCCAGTGGTACATCAAGGCTGTGTTTGTGAGTTTGTTCTGGAATATCTAGCCTATTGCTGTGCTACAAAGGACATTTTTCCTTTTTCTGGAGATTGAAACGGTTCAATGCACCATATTTTTTATAGCACATGAAAAATTAACCCAACTTACAAGATAAAAACATTCACCTGTCCCTATTAACCTGGGGCTTAAGGCATTAAAAATGCATTGTGACCATGTTATACTCAGATTACCATAACAAAAATTGAGCATAGCAAAAGTTTGAATCAGAATAGACAGCAGTCAATACCTGACAGTCCAGGTGTGCATTCTGATGTGGTCTTTCTGGGAAGTCATGTCTCGCCAGTGCTGTTACCCGCTCACTCATCTGCTTCTGAACTAGCAGTACCTGTAGTTGCCAGAGACAAATTCATATCCTTGTATAGCTCGCATCCTGCTACACTGCTGAAATACACTTGATTGCTGATTTCCATATGAGTTGTAACCTGTTTGTTAGCTTGTTTGTACAAATTAATCTGCCAGCCCACCTCAGTAGCACTCCCGTGGTTGAGAGCCTGCTCCGTAAAGCTGCAACTGCTCTGGATGTGATCCTTCCCCTGCAGGAGGGATGAAAGCTGGGCCTGTAGCACCTGACCTCAGGTAAGTGGAAGAAAAGGGGGGAAAGGGACCAAAAAAGCAAAAAGAAGGGAAGAACAAGTTATAGTTAAGTATGAGAGATTAGATAAATCAGGTGAAACATATATAAAGATGGAAAAGGAGAATGGAATTGTGAGGGAGATGGGGGAAGAGTGGAAAAGTAAACATCCAAAAATGTTATCTTATTAAGTAAGCAGGCAGAAGTATGTTGACAAGAATGTGAAACATGCAGCAGGTCATGTCCAGGCACTGTGTGCTGTTTGATTGAAACCTGTTTGTTTTGTGTGTCTGACGATGAGCATGCAAAGATGTAAGTGCATTAAAAGATGCAAGTGCCCATGTGCAAGTGCATGTATGAAAGATACCAACCTTCTGCTTGGCACTGCAGATGTTCTCCAGGTCTGCGATAAGGGCTGACTTCCGTTGATGCAGTGCCCGTTCCAGTTCTTCAAACGTACTGGTAATCTCTGCTATTGCTTCATTCTTTCTTTCATTTAGCTGGCGAGAGATCTCACTCACCATTTCAATGGCTGCTGTTAGCTGAGGGAGCCTGTGATATGACAAAACATTAATTTTTGTGCTTAAATAAAATAAAACCAAATACAAAACTAAATCCAATGGAAAAACCATGAAGCTATAAAATCATTTTATTCTTTAATGAAAACAGGCCTGTGCCACTTTACTCAGGACCATGTTTTGACAGCACAGGAGATTTTTGCCAATGAAGAGATAGCAGATGCCAAATCTGGGCCAAATGCTCAGACTTCCGAACCCCTGATGTGAAGGAAATATTCTGAAAGCTTTATTAAGGTATCAAGCCCCACCTGCTGTGTATGGCATCCAGCTGTGTCTTCAGCGCAGCCTTATGCTGTTCCACAACATCCCGCAGAGGAACGGTCACATGGTCCCGATGCTCGCCCTCTGTACAGTCCAGACACATGGCTGTCTCACACGACTCGCAATAGAACTCCATCACCTGCAGAGGGAGACAAACTGAGTATAATCCTAATTCACTTTTGCTGGGCATTGCAAGTAAGTAAGAAAAGTTAGCTTCAGCTTCCTTTACACTAATCTAAAGACAAGAGAATTTAGGACATTTTGGTTAGATAAGAGAGAGCTGAGACTTCCCACCTTTCCCTCATGGTTTGGACAGCAGAGGGGTTTCCCTGCAGCTGCAGCGCTGACGGACTCCAGCACACTGCAGGCTTCCGGTCGAGAGCACTCTGGGTCACGCTGAAGGACCTGGTCAAAAACATTTCAAATGTTATCATGTGCTGTTTTCAGTGAGCAACTTTCAAAAGACATATAAGATGATTATCTGCTTTCTTAAGTTCTGTTTGGAATGTTATCAGATTGTTTTCTCTTTTATAAGCACTTTTTGAACAGTCTTGTTTTATCCTAATGTGAACCTTAATCACCACCATTGTATGCCTGATGTTATGCAATGTTATAATCTTAAATAATATCTTTTTTAAAAACAGTCCTAATCCTAAAAAGCCCCTCAGAGAAGTGAAAACTGTCCAGAATGACATCATCCTGCAAACATGTCTTCCCTCTTTTTAACACTGCAGTAAATGAATACACACTCAGTATACTACTGGCTCTACTTATTTTATGATCATTTACTGCATTTAACTCATAATTGGTTTCATTGAGTTTTTATACTTTGTTCCATGTAATGTGGTTAAAGGAATCTGACCAATGTTTAAAAAAATGGGGTATTAAGTGTCAAACCTCCATGAGATTAGTGATGAAGAAGTTGTTCTGTAAAGCAGAAACTCCTTTCTCTGGCAGGATGGACGTCTGTCGACACACTGGACACGAGAGCGTCAGAGACTCTGGGGGAATGTAGTTCTGGAGACAACTAGAGAGAGGGAGTCAAGAGAAAGAGTTAAAGAACAAACCCTGCCTGAGACAGTGTTTTGCATTGCTCTGTCTGTGTATAATCAATTTACCAATACAGCAGAAAGAGAAGGAGAGGAAGACACTAGAGTGAGCTGACACCTTATTACTGTAATTGAGAGCCAGTGCCTAAATAGTGCTCTTCTTTCACAACAATTAGGAGGAAAGTGTGAATCCGAGTCAATAAACAGTACCCACAGCCTTAGGAAAAAACCCACACACACTCTCTTCGAGTAAGAGTCTCTGGCAGACCAATCTGCTAAGCAGAGATTTCAAGAGTGGCGTATGATTTTGGAAGACTAAATGTAAGTATAGAGTATGTATGTTTATGATTCTGCATGTAAAGACAGCTTGGATACTGAGGTTGCTGCGCAGGTTTTTTGCCCTTAGGAGGCAATCTATTTGACATTAGACACCTTCAAGCCAAAACCAAACCTACAGTCAGCAAAATTCGGTTGCAATATGCAAACTGCATCACAGTCCTGGCCTACAGACTGGCTGCTATCCAGAATGTGCTGTATGACTTTTTTCCTATGGCTTTTTTGGCTGTGATTACTAAATCTGTGGATAGTGCCACATGAGACCTCAGGTCAGTGCCGTGGTTACATCTCTGTTGTTGTATACAGGGACATCTGGCAGCTACTTAGGCTGAATGCTAACACCATTGTATTTAATAACACCGCAAAGGCTTGTATCCACCCAGCTTCCTCTGCCATCAGTAAACTGCAGCTGTGAGCTTTTGAGAACAACAGAGAGCTTTAACAAAACTCTCCCTCGACCCACTGCTCTGTCAACACTGCTATATCAACTACTGTTGCTCTGTTGGGCATGCAGCTGTCAGGATGAAGCAGGTATGAGGTGAACAGGTCTGTGATAAGGCTAATGATTATTCTCACTGTCAATTAATCTGTAGATTTGTGATTACTTCAATGGTTGGTTTAGAAAATTAAACTAGTAAAAGAAAATACTACATGTCCTATAAAAAGCCCAATGTCTTTTATGTGTAATGATATTGAAAAGAGGAAAAGAGTTAATTAAGAGTTAATCAATTACCAACAATCACCTTATTGATTCATTGACTCATTGTTTGTAGCTGTGCCACAGTTTCGCTCATTAAGTAAAATCCTACAATCATGATGATGAGTACAAGTGGAAACAGAAAACCTCTTCAATCTTGTCATCAGATTTGCCTGCAAAATATTCCACATTTGTCACATACAGTAGCGATAAGACAACAGAAAGAGGTTGGCCATCTAATAAATTATTATGAGATATAACTACTGACAGCTAGCAGGGAAAACAATGCACTAGTCTCTTTTCTCTTTTGGTTGTAAAATCAACATTTACTTCATAATGATAAGTTAAAGAAAAAAGTTTCGTATTTCCACTTTAAGATTATTTTATATTTTATATCATTTGAAAAAATAAAATAGCCCATGGCAAACTTATGATCCTGATCTTTGAATAGTCAGAATGCAATTATGATATTAAGAAGCACTCTTAGTTTATAGATAATCACAGGGAACACAATTAAAAGAGATAGAGAACCATACAAAACTGATTCTGTTTGCCAGTTCAGCCCTAAGACTTCTAACACTACATGAACCCACTCAGTGTTAAAACATCTGTCTGGCAACTTCATGTATGGCTCCAGACAAAATCTGTTCACCTCAGCAGGGCTCCATATCACATGCTACCCAGTTAAACCTGGGATTAAACTTGCCCTCCGGTGGGCAAATGCTCCACACAGTGCATGGAAAAAGGACTTATCTGATTCTAATCAAGGCTACTCCATAATTATTTGTTTGATATAAGTTTAAGACTAAACCAACTTGAAATGCAATTCTGGTTTTCCATGTAGCCTACTGTACCTGACAACATACAACACCCCCTCTTCATCCACCCATCCTGAACCACAAGCTTTCCAAAAGCCTCATGTGCTCGGCTTGGTATGAAAAAAGCCCCAGTAAGTATTGCCTGAGGGGCTGTCTTCTTTCCGAGGAACTGAAGGTTGAGGCGTTGTAATTGTGTCTAGCAACAATGAGCCCTTTCTCAGACTGTGGTCGCTGACAGTCCCTGATGCTGAGGAATGCACTTATCCCAGTGGAGTCAGTGAGGAGAAGTGCTCTGAGCTGTTTAATTGTGGGTAGGGATTTGCAATAGATGAGGTTCCTCTATTAGGGCACATGTAAATATACAAGAACCTTCTGTAATAGGTTGTGAGAATAAGTGCTGGCATGGAAATGTCTTCCACCTTCTTTAAAAAAAAGCTATAAGTAGCAGACAGTGTGAGAGCAGAGACTCAGGTTTTGTCAGGTTTAGCCTGAGGTAAGGGTAGGTAATTAGGAATTTTGCAAGTTGTTATTGAAACAGAAAGCACAAATATTAGTTACCTTTCACAGAAGGTGTGAAGACAGGGCAGGACCTTGGGATTGCGGTAGTGATCCAGACAGATGCTGCAGACCAGAAACTGCTTGTCTATCTGACGCACCACAGGGCTGGTGCCCCCAGCCTCACGCTTTGCCATAGCAGAGGACATTCAAAGCCAAAGACTATGACAGCAGTTAACCTGGAGAGACACAGAAAATGAATACATTAATATGCAGTATGTCTTTTCAAACGTTCACTTCTAAAATCAGCTTCAGGGCCACAAATGCTAAGCAAATTTCACACCATAGGTACCAGGAACTGAAGTTAACAAAATGGTTTAATTCCATGATTAGCACAAAAACGTGTCCATTGTTACAGCACTATTTCTAGGTTAATACCAGACAAATGCCAGCTGAAAGAGAACTGTGAAATACTGTAGAGGTACAGTATGCACCAGTCCTGAGGGTACAGACAGCAGCAGATGTCGACAAACCAGTAAAACCATGTGCCTGACCTTTAGATAACAGCTCAGTTAACACCAAAGCAGGGAAATAAAAAGAACAAAAGGCTTTATAACTAAAGAATAAGTGTGCTCACAAATCCACAACAATGCTTTGAAACAAGCTGGCCACACAGGTACCTTAAAACATACGTAAAATACACACTGTTGATGCACGTCACCAGTTGTGACAGTTACACCCACACACAAGCTTTTTGAAACTTAAATGTTTCTCATGGGATCATTACTGCAGGTTACAATCAATTTAGCTACAAATTAATAACCAATCATGTTGCCTTTCAACACCAATTTCAGCTAATGTATGATAACATGAAATACATGTAGTATTTTTAATGTTATAAAATATAGAATCCATAAATACATTTTAAATTGCATATTCAATACATGACAATGGAAACATGTCAGTGACAATCGGGAGTGGATGCCTTACATAATCTCATCTATTATAGAAATACAGCTTTAAGGTGGGGATAGTCTGCCTAGAAACACAAACTAGTTCTGCCTCCAACGTGGCCCACTTTCAGATTCATCAATGCAAGCCCTAACATATACAGCATAATGATTACAGCAATATGTTACAGATGCAATTTCAGCATGTTCCCATTGCTATGATCTTAGTGTGTATATGGGGTGGAAGGCTCAGATATTAACAATGGAAAAACATCCAGTTGGAACGACAATACACAGCATGGGCAACAGTGAACATTTTGTGGCAACCAGGCTTATAGGAGATAACATGGTTTTGTTAGAAAACATTTTAACGTGAGCTGACATATGGCTTATAATTGGCACCTACTGTGCATGTGCCATTTCTATCTGTATGTTGCTAACTGGATCCAAAAACATAGTCCAGCTACATTTTCCCAGTAAGTCAACACATGTATTATTCATGTTTCAGACACAGACATGCACTCACGTACATACAAATGCATGGATGAATGAACAGCAGGATGTCTTTCAAACAAACCTGCCTGTCCTTAACATATAGTTATGAACATAACACACTCAATGACATACACACTTACACATGCACAAAGATACACACAAACACACTTATAATCATCTACCCCACCAGACACTACCCCCTGACTGCACATCTGTCACTGCTGAATCTAATAGAGAACTCAATCCCCTATGTCCCATCTCTGCTCATGTACTATTGTCAGTTGTTGCCTACTGTGTGTCCTGAACACACACACACACACTCTCTCTCTCTCTCTCTCTCTCTCTCTCTCTCTCTCTCTCTCTCTCTCTCTCTCTCTCTCTCTCTCTCTCTCTCTCTCTCTCTCTCTCTCTCACACACACTTCTGTATACTTCAGTGCTGTGTAAGGTTCTCACACGTCTGTTTCTGTACTAGCAAACACCAACACTAATATCGTCATTCTGTAATCACGTCTGTCTAAATTTAGACACATGTATTATTGGGCAGATGAGGAAGCCATGACAGTGAAGCTAAAAATAAGAGCAGGGGTCTTAGGACTGCTGGACAGTGAAGTGGCTGGTGGTGATTTTTTTTACAATTTAAGGTATAATTTTATCGGGTGCACTGTAGTAGAAGAAGACTCTGAAGCATGATGAATCCCAGTGAAGAATTTGTTCTCAAATCATTGGGGTGGAATGAAGAGAAGCGTAAATGCTAAAATCATCTGCTTGGTGTCAGTCACAGAGAATGCAAATACCTATGTGTCTTTTAGCTGATGTGTGTATGTTGCATGGTTCATCTTTACTATCAAATTGGTAGAAAAATACATAAATGGTCCAACAACAGGCACACACGATATTCATGCATGCATGTTCATAGTTATATGAATTCAACAGACAGCGTTTAGTCATGGTTCTAACTTCATTCATGCCCACTTAAACCCCTAAGTAGGCCACCATGCTCAGTTCTGATGTTCTAAAGTAACCATGACCAGTTATCTGACAGGCTAGGCTGCAAGTTGAGTGAAAAGTAAGTTAAGACGTTCAGATTCTGAATTTGGGCTCTGACTGTGTTAGGGGCAGCAGGGTCGGAAAAAGCCAAGCCTAGGCAGGAGAGCAGTAAGCTTTAAAAAACATGATGTATGAGAGGAAGTATCCTGGCCATTGTACACACAGAAAAAACAGCAGTAATGTTGCTGGTGGCTTTGACTAATTCTCCAAACTCTCAGGATTACAGAATTTGCAAGTGTAACTCATTGTGAGTGCCTGTTGCTTGTGAGAAAAAAAGCTAAAACCCTTGGAATTAATGCACAAAGCATCTATTCATTGCTGGCTTCAGTGAATACAAGAGTAGCCGTTTTTTTTTTCTCAATCAGTACCAAAACCTCTGCTGTCACTTTACTGTACAATGCGATCCTCACAGCTCATGTTTATCTCTGATAACACACACGTTGGAATGAAGTGGGGAAAAAAGGGGCCCTTCTGAAGGCAAGAAAGGAAATTAAACGCCTTCTTCCCAGTTCAACTGCAGGGCAGGGAAAATGGAAAAGGGACAGACTTAAGAGAAAGAATACCGTAAATGTACATCACCAACAAATATGTTCACAGCTTGGACAAACACACACACACTCACACGCTCCTCTCTGGTGACAGCGAACTGATACTCTGAAGTAATACAAGCACACATGTGGACACACGCACACACACACACACACACACACACACACACACACACACACACACACACACACACACACACACACACACACACACACAAAAGTTGACATAAAGACAACCTACTGTCAGTAGTGTGGAGTAAACCAGTGTAGAAGGCTTCATGGCAGTTCTGTGTTAAGCCAGTGTAACTCTGAAAAATCAGCACACGCCCTAACTCACACACTCACGCCCACTTCCCCTCTCGTCTCCCCCCACGGCACTACTGACCACTCTTCCTTTTCCTTTTTCCTCATCTTGCTTTTCCCCGTTTTCCATGCAACACACACACACACACACACACACACACACACACACACACACACACACACAAATACACGGAGAAAGTGTGAACAGGGATGACAACAGAGGGTGGGTCTGTAAATTGAAAGTCCCTCCTACTGTCAGTTCTGTTTACAAGTATGAGCTGACTGGATTCCCTCCTACTGCTGCACTCTGATTGGATGGGTAACTTAAACTAGCAGGGAAGAGGGATTGCGTCATAGACCAACAATTCATGGTGGCCAGAGGGAGATGGAAGTGGACGGGAAGAAGAAAGAACGTATAACTATCATGCAACAACACGCTTGAATCCAGCAACATATACCAAACCACCACATCAATCTGCTACCTACAGTAATTATGTAATCTGTGAAATGTAAAACTAGAAAGATCAGAAGCAGGTTTGGATTTTGAATGCAGTTTGCAGCTGCTAATAAGCAGCAGGAGCAGCAGTAGAAGGGTGATGATCATATAAACATTTGGATCATCTGGCCTCCAGTTATACTTATGAAGAAATACATCATTAACCAGCCAAATACACACATGCTCACTCACTCACACACACACACACACACACACACACACACACACACACACACACACACACACACACACACACACACACACACACAAATGCAGGGCAGTCAAACCAAATGTTATATAATTCGTGATGTCACATTTAAAAATTTGGAACATATGCCCCTCCTTCCAGCATTATAGTATCAAATTACACATGTGGGGATTAAGAAATACCCATTTAATACCGAAAAGGGGATTATCATTTGGAATTTCAAGTAAAATATCTTGTCACAGGATCATTTTGCGCCCAATCCCTTTTAACGTCATGTCCAAATGAAGTGGGCAGAGTTTAATCTGGAGCACAGAGGTGACAATTCTCTCACAAAAAACATCAATCTACAGTTAATCTGTAGTGATTGAATCCAACCATCTCTCCTCCCTTGCTTTGGGCTCTGTGTCCTCCACGTCTATGCACACCAAAACACTCCAAAAATCATCCCATAACTCACAGATCCAGACTGCTGTAGTAGGTGTAAAAGGAAGTGCAGGATACAAGGATGAAAATACCACTCAGAGAATAACATATCACTAGCTGTCTGCAGAGAATTTATTGTTGACTCATCCATGTGCGGTCATGAAAACAGGTCAATCGCTTGCTGGACTGTGTTGTTTTCAAGCAAAATCAACTCCCACAAATGTATTGCCGCTGGATAGAACAATTTAATAAGATGTCCTGTTTTCATGCTCCATGCACAGTAAGTCATTATAAAGACTTCACCAATATACCACTCCACTCCAGCGTGGGCAGCCTTTTGAAAACGACTGTTGTCATCCCTGCAGTGAGAGCCTGACAGCATTATGGGTTCACTGCTGCGCTTTCTGCTGAAACAACACTTTTATCACAGTATACAAATCCCGTTATTACCCAGGAGGAGGATGAACCACCAGCAGTACCCACGATGAGTATGCCAGGAACTACATTAGTGCACCTGATGTAATGGAGTATGCACACAAAGACTTAAGCAGGACTCGTGTTGTGAGCTAAATACTATACAAGTTTACAGACTACTGCTGTGAAATTATACTGTGCAATATATATATATATATATATAAAATACAATTATTTATTTATTTTATATGGATTATCAGCACTTTTTTCAAATCTATCTATCTATCTATCTATCTATCTATCTATCTATCTATCTATCTATCTATCTATCTATCTATCTAAAATTACTGCTGCAAAAACCCACATCAGGCAGCTGACTCTTGGCCTTGAGCAATATCAACAGCCAAAAGAAACCATTCTGCGTCAGAGACAGAACAAGAGATGGAACAGTAACGATAGTAATGATAGTAATGAGAGTAATGATAGTAACGTTCTCCAGCAAATCCAAAAATAGAATATATCCCCACTTCTGGTAGCAGAATATTATATTTTCATGTTGATTTCTATTGTAGACCAGTGTGGAAATCCCACATAGTGATGAATAGTGTGACTAGAAATGTTCTGTGATGGTAAGAGTGAGTAATGAGGGTTAGGAGTGCTGCTGCCACTTGCTTGCAGCCAAAAATGTGCCTATGCTCAGTGCAGCACACCTGATGCCTTGTTATTTTTTGCTTGATCTTGTGTTTTATGAGCTCTCTGGACAGGATGGAGTTCCCCTCTAACACTCTGCCTCCTGTGCTCCTAAAACCTTGTGATTGGTGTGCTCAGAAAGAGTAAACTCAGAAAGATGTGAAAGAGGAGAAATAGAAGGAGAAAGGACACAAGAACAAGACGAGAAAGAAAAGTGATGAGGACTATATATTCAGTACATTCACTCACACATACACACACGCACACACATACGCACGCACACACAGAATGACGAGAAGGTTCTTGTGTAATAGAGCGCTATCTCAAGATCCTGGGGCTACTACTATGATGTCCATATCTCTCTCTCTCTCTTTCTCTATCTCTCTCTCTCTCTCTCTTTCACACGCACATTCATACACACAGTCAGCTGTTTCAATCTGAGTCATACTGTAGCCCACCTCCCCCATTCGTCCTTAGCTCAAGTTACACCAATCACATACAAATACACACACACACACACACACACACACACACACATATACACACACACACCTTACTCTGAGGGTTTTCAACCTTAAATTGTTTTTTATATACAGAGGAAGTAATACACACTCAGTGTAGTGTATGGATCAGTGTGTGTAACCCTCATTAGTATGCTCAGCAAGCCTCCATTCTTCTGCACGGTCCACTCTTAAGCTTCCACGTACATATACTTCTATATATAGAGCTATCAGTTCCCATCCCCTTCACACCACTGGCAGGCACGTGCTCAGAGCTGCACACACACTGTAAAAAAAACTGCAGGGATCCTCAAATGACCATCATGTAATGAGTCAGAAACACTGGATTGGGTCCACATGTTGATTTGTAAATACATGAGCCTTTCTGTCCCATATTCCATGACTGTCTAACATATAAAAAGCACACATTGCACATGTAGGATTCATTTGTGCACGCTCTGACTCATTCATGAATGTTCACCGTAGCATTGCCTTCACATCCATAATCAGCACATACAGAATCCTACTACTATGTTTTAATGGCTGCTAGTGTGCGTGGTTACATGCAAAGATAATAAGATAAGATGATAAAGGTTGTCACTTTGCATAACACAGGCATAACTACTAATTGGGCATGTGTTAAGGATATATTGTAATTATCAGCACATACACTAGATTCATTATAGTGCTTCTGCTACTGTATATAAATATACAAATACATCATAACACAAAATAGGGCTACATGTTAGAGAAAGAAAGGAGTTTGTTCTGGGCAGCTCATAGTAAACACAGAGGTCTTCTGTACATGTATTTCACTGATTGATTGATGGGTTGAAAATATACTGACGCTTCCTTTCAAATGCTGTGGCAGCTGCCCAGCTTTCTTTACACCACCCCAGGGAAAGCAGGTGTGTGACTTTAAATTGTATATGGAATTCTCTACTCCACACAAATATCCTTGCTTTACAACTATATAAAATATACCAGGGAGGGAAAGCACTCACATTCTTTGATAAATTTATAAACACTTTTACATAATTTTCCAAAATCCTAGTCTTATTTTACATTTGTTTTATTGTTAGACACCTGCATCTTATAGGAGAAAAACACATCTTACACAACATGATCATAGCCTGAATCTAAAAGAAGTGTTACTCCATATACTGTAGTGCTGCTCTTAATGTGGAGTAAAGATATACAAACATCCCCATGAAATGTCTGAAAGTAAATGTGTATCACAAAATGGAAATCATATAATGGAAAATGGAAGGAAATGCAATTCCAAGTACTTCAATTTCAATTACACATCTGAAATAAACCACAAACAAAATGTGTTTCTGTGACTGCCACATTCATAAAATTGTTCTTGTATGTCTTTATCTTTCCTAAAATTCACGCTGTTGCAAACAGGACAGAGTTTCTTGACATGAGCCATTAACATCAAGGCACACATCAGTACAGCAGTTCAACTCCAATGAGCCTTGAGAAATAGATACATGAACAGATAGGGAGATACAGGCTCCTTCATATCTCTCAGAGGACACATTGCAGAGTCAGTTTGTGCACAATCTCACTTTTCTAAACATCCAGATCAGTCCAAATTTGGAAAAAAATCTTTTTCAATCATTAACTTAATTATGGATACACTGAACAAACCTAAATGACACTGACATTCATTATTCTTGCATTGATTTTGCACTCAACATTGACAGAACTTGCACGGCCATTTAAAGCCCATGTCAGTATAAGAAATAAACAGATCATTCCACATTTTAAAGTACATATTCAAATGTTTTTGAAGTTATACAAAAAGAATATCACATGATGCACAGCTTTTTCATCCTCTTTTTTATTCCACACAACCCTCTCTGCCTCTCCTAGCAGAGAGAATTACTTCAGTGAAAGAGGAGCATGTGCCACAGGGTAGAGAAGCTGATCCTGAAATAATTTGTTTCTTTAAATAACTGAGGGGATAGACGCCCTGAGCTAAACATATATTAACATAAACAGCAAGTTCCATGTCACATGGCATAACCAAACCTGACCACAACAGTGTTTCGAAGATGCTTAAGCCCTTTCATGTCATTGTGTGAGTGTTTATGTATCCAGCTCCGTAGTTTAGATGTTTGTCATCATCACAGTGCTTTTAGAAAAAGGTCAAGAATGTGGTTTATGTAACAGCCAAACATCCAGAAAATACAAAATGTGTAAATCACAACAGAAGAATTGCATTTAGGCTCTTGTGCCACACATACACACACATATACCAAAATTAAACAGGATAGCGGATGTCAGAGATCAAATACATTCATTATGTAATATGACATGGTGTTTTTGTTTTCCTGTCTTCTCGTACTCCCTTTGTCTCTGCTTATAAGAAGCAGAACAGCTTGCCTCAGTGTGTGAGTGCTCATTTTAAACGGAAGTAATGAAAAACCCTGTCAATGAATCATCAATGTGCATTATGACTCGGGTCCCTGGCAGGGTGGAAATTCATTTACTTATGGGGATTAGAAATTCCATCATTTGTTCGTCATGCTGATAGGTCGGTGGAATGATGATTTGTGTGTCTGTCAGCGACATGAGCCAGCAGTATGGCCTACACCATCCACTAGTGTACAGGAAGTTGACAGAATACTGTAACGGACACCCCTTAAAATATAATACAGTGACTATAGAGTTGCAAGGACACCATATTGACACATTCTCTACACAAACTAAACTTTACAGGCTTCACAAAGGTGGTGTTTTGGCAGGACTCTTCTGTCTAAAATCATATGCTGACCACACAAGTGAGGCCAAATTCATCCCTTCTTTTTCTGCAGTCAGTCTGCTTGTAGCACCAGATTGCTGCTCTGATGGCAGGTCTGAAAACGGGGAAGCCCATCTGCCTACTAACACATAACAGCACATACATTTATCACGTATAAGCTTCTGGCAAAGATGATGTAGTGAATGACAAATATTGAAGTACTTTCTCTTCACTGTCCACACACAGCAGGACTGACTGACATAAGCACAGCTAAATTTATCAGCTTGCCTGATCTGAGCCAAGCTGGGCAGGAATGTGTCACAGGAACCGCCTGTATCAACATATTAACACATGGCTCACACTCCAGCACGCAAGCACACATGAATACGCTCAGACTCACAGGTGTACACAACTCTGATAATACATCAGAGGTGCAGAAGCATGCCAGTGGAAAAATACAATGAATAGACAAACAACACATTAGGATTTGCCCACACACAGACAGTGATTTATGTAGATGTCTTCATATATCAAATCTGTTGATTGTTTCTCCTGCCCAAATGCACTTACTGCATGGCAACAGGATGTATTTTGGATTTTAATTTACATATATTTGATAAAAGCAAATTAAAAGTGGTTTTACAGCTTTAATTTAATCCCAGAGTCCTATTCAGTCATTCAGTCTCTAAGTGATGTCACAGATCACATTAATCCACAGTAAATGACTAACTTGGTTAAGCATATTGAGCATGCAGATAGATAGTGGAGAAGTGGATTACTATATGTGGTAGTTTGGCAAGTTTTTATGAACATTTTTTGGTGTGGAAACTTAAAACCAGCTTCCCCCATCACCAACCTATTTGTTTTTACTACCAGTCATCGCAGTCTTGATTCTCTGTACTGTAAGATATTATACAGTGACAGGAATGATGTTAAATGGTTATTATTTCTTCATATTAACAGTAAGAAAAAATGCTGACATTCTATATGTGAGAGAGTATGTGTCCCTCAAAACGTAATGACAGTGAAGACAGGAACATAAATAGTGCATTGTTCTACAGTAATGAGCTAGTGTACTTTATCTGTTCTCCAGTTGTACTGTATCAGAATAATAGGTTTATTTCTCTACTGCCACACAGTAAAATGCGGGAGCAATATAATATCATTTGGCATGCAGCATATCTTCCTCTTTGGACCTTTACATTATAGCCTAAAATAAACAAAAGCACGAATACATAAATCTCTGTATTACAATAAAGGTCAGAAGGTTAGAAGAAAAACAGACTGTTGTCCCTCAGATTGAGGACTATGCAAACAGCTCAATATTTGAATTTGAATTTCTCTCATCAGCTCAATGGCTGAAGTAAAAATAAGGAAGAATATGCCTTATACCTTTCAATAATCTGAGCTCAAAAGATTATACATGAAATAATGTAGTATCTTACACACAACACTTATAAAACTTTATTGAGATTTATATATTTTGTAAACAGGATCTTTCTGCAAAACAATCTTTCTTGTGGGACAATAAAGTGTTGAACTGAATTTAGAAGTACTATATGTAAAACAAGAGTGTTAAATATATTTTTTTTTCTACTTTGATCTGCTAAAGGGTTGATAATGTCATATGAAATGCTCAAGAAATGGCACAATATGGTCAGTGCTATTACTGAGCCTCCCTGAGGGATCTGTCTAAATATATCCAACATGACATGACTGCATCTCTCAGCTCAGTCACTAAGCTTTCACCACACGGTCCCCACTCATACACAATACAAAGTAAATATGGTTGAATATGCTTTGGGAAACTTCAAAGCCAAGAGCCAAAGCAAAGATATGCGCTCACATACTTAACCCACATATAAATACCATACACACATACTCATCTAAGCACTATATAGACACACATACACATTCACTTCATAACCAAAGGAGAGATAAGAGTCCATGAGTGATATTGCTGTCAGATAGTGACTGTGCCTGCAGAATCAGTTATAATCAGCCAGCCAACGGAGCTTAAATCTTCAAGTTTGACGTCACATTGTTAAAGAAAGCAATTCTGTGTGCATTAAGGCATAAAATCCACATAGAACATTGCAAAAATATAAAAGCTAAAATATAAAATATAATACTCATCATTGCCATATGACCCATCACTTTTTAGCCACACTATCAGCATGACTCTATGTGTGGCACTTTGATCTAGAAGACTAATGTTTTCAAGAACTATTGGATGGATTGCCATAAAATTTTGTACAGACATCAAGAATCCTACTGACTTAGGTGATGGTCTCACCTTTCATCTAGTCCCCCAGCAGGCCTAAAGTTTACATCTATCCAATGGAATATGTCAACATCTAGATGGATTGCCAAAAATGTTGTGCAGATATTAATTGTTCTTAGACAATGACGTCTACAGACTTTGGTGATTTAATTTACAGTAGTACTGTACCAAAATTAATTTTAGTCAAATGGCTCAACAGACTTTGGTGATTCCCTGATATTTTATTTTGTGGAATGGCTCAAAAACTATCAATTGAAAAGCTGTGGTAATTTGTAGACATTTTCCATTACAACAAATTGTAACAACTTTGGTTATCCCCTAACTTCTTGTGCATAATCAAGTCAAAATTGACAATGATTTGGTTTACGACCAATATCTGCAAAATGAATGAGTCTTAGTGCTAATAAGATGGTGACATAGTAAAGATTACACTTGCTAAATATCAGCATGTTAGCATTATCATTATGAGCATGCTGACGTTAGCATTTAGCTCAAAGCACTGCTGTGCCTAAGTACAGCCTAACAGAGCTGCTAGAGCGACTGCAGACTCATTACATGGAGAATTCCTCATCAGCAGGCACAGTGATGTGATAAAATAAAGGAGATTCTCGCTCCATTAAACCTTGCCTTTGGTAGGCTCAGTTTTCATTCAGAGAGGATAAACTCAAACTCTCCATATAGTAAAGAGGATGAGGAGGGCACACAAGAATGTTTCAGGTCACCCAGTTACACACAACAATCCTATTGGCCATTACAACTGTGCACCCTGTTTTCGGCATCTACACATTTCCAGACAAAGTAATATCCTATAATATTCATTACAGGAGATCCCAATGACACTCACCATTGCATTTTATATGACAAAGTTGGTTGGCCCTCTCTGGCACAGAGGTGTGATAAACACCTGTGTCTTTCCATCCATAAATCCCGTATTGGATATTCACCACCCTGTCTATACTGGACTGGACCACAGGGCCCTGACAAACCCATTTTACACTCTTTTTTTTCAAGGTCCTGCGAATTTTTGTGCACCAAACACACAGAATTATCTTCAACATATCAACACTCACTATTCCTGGACAATTCAAGATGATGATCCCAAACCACTTCACTTCTATTGTCCTTTTGGATTTGTTTTAACTCTGTGCATTTCTCTGTATCTCAGCATCATTGCAAATTACGGAAACCTCAGTGACTTTCAAGCTTAAATTAGGTTTTTGAATTGAGCTGAACATAAAAGTCATCCCAGCTTTTACTGCAAAGGGTAACAACGATTAACCTGATTGGACTCTTTCCAGCTAAACCTGTTACATCTCTCATAGACACTCTTCCAGCTTTTGCACTTTACTCAAAGACTTTCTCTTCTTTAGATTTCACAAAGTCAAAACTTAGAATTACTGAGTTTGAGCTGTACTTGTTTGACACTTTGTACCAAAGTACAAGTTTGTTATCAAGGCCTTCACCTCAGATGGACTCATATCAAACAGCATAAAACATTTTGATTTGCACAAATATTTGTCTGACTGTGAAGAGAGACAGAAAAAATATGTTGCTGTTACCCATGGCAACATGATCACCTTGGAACTGATCAAGTCTGCAAGGAAGACGTTAAGTACGGCACACCTTCACACACACACACACACACACACACACACACACACACACACACACAAACACATGCACACACACTTGCAGGTTACAACTGTAATAAAGGATAATTAGTGCTGGTGTAATGATGGTGCTGCTAGATGCTACTATTTTTAAAATCCAAATAAAGTTAATTCATTAATTCAATATACAGCATGAGTGTGTATCAACAAATTTAAACATTTAAATAGAAGAATGAATATTTTAAATTTCAAAAAAAGCATATATTGTTGGCATGCTTGGAAACCCTTGTGCCACTATTAGTGGATACTTTTTCCAGCATGTGTATCAGGTGAACCCTTATAAGCCAAGCGTACCAACAAATCAAAATGACAACACCAACACATTAACAGAGATAATTCAGAGAGAGGCTCATGACAGTTATGACTCAAATGGGGCAGAAAACCCAAAAGTTACAGTACTGGCCACCGTTCAGTAAATCATTCCGCATGTTTTCACCGGTGGGTTTACATCACTTCTCGTCTGACTCTCCCCCCTCCCGTGTAGCTCCGGTGACATTCCTCCCATGCCAGCTGGACATTCCAGTCTCTGCTTCCCCCACAGCGACCAGAGGTGCCCCTGGATCACTATTTCAGCCTTTTAAAAAACGTCCCATGTCCAACATCCCAGCCTTTCTACACTTGACCAGAAAAACACATATATGCACAAGCGCATGTACCTCTATTATATTCATCTACTAACTCCCTTAATGTCTTATGAAGTTCTATTTAAAGTGTATGTTTGAGGATAAAATAAGGATCTGCTCA